>NW_026947499.1:71246077-73646077 GCF_034190915.1 Cavia porcellus | reverse complement strand
CATGTTCCCTGACCTCCCCATGCTGACCACTTCGCGGTGCTTTTCTCCAACCTACATTGCCACTCTCTGCGTATCCTAATTCAGACCCTCCGATTCACACCACCCCGTGATGTTTTTCTCATTCCTACTAGTGAATATAATGTTACACACCCATTCAGTGCGCACCACCCCCTGATGTTTTTCTCACTCCTACTAGTGATTGTAATGTTACACACCCATAAAATGCGCACCACCCCGTGATATTTTTCAGAAACCTATCCTACATTGCCACTGCATGTTCCCTGACCTCCCCATGCAGACCACCCCGCGGTGCTTTTCTCTATCCTACATTGCCACTGACTGCCTATCGTAATTCAGACCCTCCGATTCACACCACCCGTTGATGTTTTTCTCACTCCTACTAGTGAATGTAATGTTTCACACCCTTACAATGTGCACCACCCCTTGATATTTTTCTCACTCCTACTAGTGAATGTCATGTTACACACCCATACAATGCGCACCAACCCGCTATGTTTTTCAGAATCCTATCCTACATTGCCACTGCATGTTCCCTGACCTCCCCTTGCTGACCACCCCTCGGTGGTTTTCACCATCCTACATTGCCACTCACCTCTTATCCTAATTCAGACCCTCTGATTCACACCACCCCGTGATGTTTTTCTCACTCCTACTAGTGAATCTAATGTTACACACCCATACAATGCGCACCACCCCGCGATGTTTTTCAGCAACCTATCCTACATTGCCACTGCATGTTCCCTGACCTCCCCATGCTGACCACCACGCGGTGCTTTTCTCCACCCTACATTGCCACTCACTGCCTATCCTAATTCAGACCCTCCGATTCACACCACCCCGTGATGTTTTTCTCACTCCTACTAGTGAATGTAATGTTACACATCCATTCAATGCGCACCACCCCGTGATGTTTTTCAGAAACCTATCCTACATTGCCACAGCATGTTCCCTGATATCCCCATGCTGACTACCCCGCCTTGCTTTTCTCCACCCTACATTGCCACTCACTGCCTATCCTAATTCAGAACCTCCGACTCACACCACCCCGTGATGTTTTTCTCAGTCCTACTAGTGAATGTAATGTTACACACCCATACGAAGCACACCACCCCGCGATGTTTTTCAGAAACCTATCCTACATTGCCACTGCATGTTCCCTCACCTCCTCATGCTGACCACCCCGCGGTGCTTTTCTCCATCCTACATTGCCACTCACTGCCTATCCTAATTCAGACACTGCGATTCACTCCACCCTGTGATGTTTTTCTCACTCCTACTAGTTAATGTAATGTTACACACCCATAGAATGCGCACCACGCCGCGATGTTTTTCAGAAACCTTTCCTACATTGCCACTGCATGTTCCCTGACCTCCCCATGCTGACCACCACGCGGTGCTTTTCTCCATCCTACATTGCCACTCACTGCCTATTTTAAGTAAGACGCTCCGATTCACACCACGCCGTCATGTTTTTCTCACTCCTACTAGTGAATGTAATATTACACACCCATTCAATGCGCACCACCCTGTGATGTTTTTCTCACTCCTACTAGTGAATGTAATGTTACACACCCATACAATGCGCACCACCCCGCGATGTTTTGCAGAAACCTATCCTACATTGCCACTGCATGTTCCCTGACCTCCCCATGCTGACCACCCCGCGGTGCTTTTCTCCATCCTACATTGCCACTCACTGCCTATCCTAATACAGACCCTCCGATTCACACCACCCCGTGATGTTTTTCTTACTCCTACTAGTGAATGTAATGTTACACACCCATAAAATGCGCACCACCCGCGATTTTTTTCAGAAACCTATCCTACATTGCCAATGCATGTTCCCTTACCTCCCTATGCTGACCACCCCTCGGTGGTTTTCACCATCCTACATTGCCCCTCACCTCTTATCCTAATTCAGACCCTCCGATTCACACCACCCCGTGATGTTTTTCTCACTCCTACTAGTGAATGTAATGTTACACACCGATACAATGCGCACCACCCCGCGACGTTTTTCAGAAACCTATCCTACATTGCCACTGCATGTTCCCTGACCTCCCCATGCTGACCACTTCGCGGTGCTTTTCTCCAACCTACATTGCCACTCTCTGCGTATCCTAATTCAGACCCTCCGATTCACACCACCCCGTGATGTTTTTCTCATTCCTACTAGTGAATATAATGTTACACACCCATTCAGTGCGCACCACCCCCTGATGTTTTTCTCACTCCTACTAGTGAATGTAATGTTACACACCCATAAAATGCGCACCACCCCGCGATATTTTTCAGAAACCTATCCTACATTGCCACTGCATGTTCCCTGACCTCCCCATGCTGACCACCCCGCGGTGCTTTTCTCTATCCTACATTGCCACTCACTGCCTATCGTAATTCAGACCCTCCGATTCACACCACCCGTTGATGTTTTTCTCACTCCTACTAGTGAATGTAATGTTTCACACCCTTACAATGTGCACCACCCCGTGATATTTTTCTCACTCCTACTAGTGAATGTCATGTTACACACCCATACAATGCGCACCAACCCGCTATGTTTTTCAGAATCCTATCCTACATTGCCACTGCATGTTCCCTGACCTCCCCTTGCTGACCACCCCTCGGTGGTTTTCACCATCCTACATTGCCACTCACCTCTTATCCTAATTCAGACCCTCCGATTCACACCACCCCGTGATGTTTTTCTCACTCCTACTAGTGAATCTAATGTTACACACCCATACAATGCGCACCACCCCGCGATGTTTTTCAGAAACCTATCCTACATTGCCACTGCATGTTCCCTGACCTCCCCATGCTGACCACCACGCGGTGCTTTTCTCCACCCTACATTGCCACTCACTGCCTATCCTAATTCAGACCCTCCGATTCACACCACCCCATGATGTTTTTCTCACTCCTACTAGTGAATGTAATGTTACACATCCATTCAATGCGCACCACCCCGTGATGTTTTTCAGAAACCTATCCTACATTGCCACAGCATGTTCCCTGATCTCCCCATGCTGACCACCCCGCCTTGCTTTTCTCCATCCTACATTGCCACTCACTGCCTATCCTAATTCAGACACTGCGATTCACTCCACCCTGTGATGTTTTTCTCACTCCTACTAGTTAATGTAATGTTACACACCCATAGAATGCGCACCACGCCGCGATGTTTTTCAGAAACCTATCCTACATTGCCACTGCATGTTCCCTGACCTCCCCATGCTGACCACCACGCGGTGCTTTTCTCCATCCTACATTGCCACTCACTGCCTATTTTAAGTAAGACCCTCCGATTCACACCACGCCGTCATGTTTTTCTCACTCCTACTAGTGAATGTAATATTACACACCCATTCAATGCGCACCACCCTGTGATGTTTTTCTCACTCCTACTAGTGAATGTAATGTTACACACCCATAAAATGCGCACCACCCGCGATGTTTTTCAGAAACCTAATCTACATTGCCACTGCATGTTCCGTGACCTCCCCATGCTGCCCACCCCGCGGTGCTTTTCTCCATCCTTCATTGCCACTTACTGCCTATCCTAATTCAGACCCTCCGATTCACACCACCCCGTGATGTTTTTCTCACTCCTACTAGTGAATGTAATGTTACACACCCATACAATGCGCACCACCCCGCGATGTTTTTCATAAACCTATCTTACTTTGCCACTGCATGTTCCCTGACCTCCCCACGCTGACCACCCCGTGGTGCTTTTCTCCAACCTACATTGCCACTCACTGCCTATCCTAATTCAGACACTCCGATTCACACCACCCCGTGATGTTTTTCTCACTCCTACTAGTGAATATAATGTTACACACCCATTCAATGCGCACCACCCCCTGATGTTTTTCTCACTCCTACTAGTGAATGTAATGTTGCACACCCATACAATGCACACCACCCCGCGATGTTTTTCAGAAACCTATCCTACATTGCCACTGCATGTTCCCTGACCTCCCCATGCTGACCACCCCGCGGTGCTTTTCTCCATCCTACATTGCCACTCACTGCCTATCCTAATTCAGACCCTCTGATTCACCCCACCCCGTGATGTTTTTCTCACTCCTACTAGTGAATGTAATGTTACACACCCATACAATGCGCACCACCCCGCGATGTTTTTCAGAAACCTATCCTACATGCCCACTGCATGTTCCCTGACATCCCCATGCTGACCACCCCGTGGTGCTTTTCTCCATCCTACATTGCCACTCACTGCCTATCGTAATTCAGACACTCCGATTCACACCACCCGTTGATGTTTTTCTCACTCCTACTAGTGAATGTAATGTTACACACCCAACAATGCGCACCACCCCGCGATGTTTTTCAGAAACCTAACCTACATTGCCACTGCATGTTCCCTGACCTCCCCATGCTGACCACCCAGCGGTGCTTTTCTCCATCCTACATTGCCACTCACTGCCTATCCTAATTCAGACCCTCTGATTCACACCACCCCGTGATGTTTTTGTCACTCCTACTAGTGAATGTAATGTTTCACACCCATACAATGCGCACCAACCCGCTATGTTTTTCAGAATCCTATCCTACATTGCCACTGCATGTTCCCTGACCTCCCCTTGCTGACCACCCCTCGGTGATTTTCACCATCCTACATTGCCACTCACCTCTTATCCTAATTCAGACCCTCCGATTCACACCACCCCGTGATGTTTTTCTCACTCCTACTAGTGAATGTAATGTTACACACCCATAAAATGCGCACCACCCCGCGATATTTTTCAGAAACCTATCCTACATTGCCACTGCATGTTCCCTGACCTCCCCATGCTGACTACCCGGCGGTGCTTTTCTCCATCCTACATTGCCACTCACTGCCTATCCTAATTCAAACCCTCCGATTCACACCACCCCGTGATGTTTTTCTCACTCCTACTAGTGAATGTAATGTTACACACCCATACAATGCGCAGCACCCCGCGATGTTTTTCAGAAACCTATCCTACATGGCCACTGCATGTTCCCTGACATCCCCATGCTGACCACCCCGCGGTGCTTTTCTCCAGCCTACATTGCCTCTCACTGCCTATCCTAATTCAGACCCCCCGATTCACACCACCCTGTGATGTTTTTCTCACTCCTACTAGTGAATGTAATGTTACACACGCATAAAATGCGCACCACCCCGCGATGTTTTTCAGAAACCTATCCTACATTGCTACTGCATGATCCCTGACCTCCCCATGCTGCCCACCCCGCGGTGCTTTTCTCCATCCTACATTGCCACTCACTGCCTATCCTAATTCAGACCCTCCTATTCACACCACCCCGTGATGTGTTTCTAACTCATACTAGTAAATGTAATGTTACACACCCATACAATGCGCACCACCCCGCAAGGTTTTTCAGAAACCTATCCTACATTGCCACTGCATGTTCCCTGACCTCCCCATGCTGCCCACCCCGCGGTGCTTTTCTCCAACCTACATTGCCACTCACTGCCTATCCTAATTCAGACCCTATGATTCACACCACCCCGTGATGTTTTTCTCACTCCTACTAGTGAATGTAATGTTTCACACCCATACAATGCGCACCACCCCGTTATGTTTTTCTCACTCCTACTAGTGAATGTCATGTTACACACACATACAATGCACACCACCCTGCGATGTTTTTCAGAAACCTATCCTACTTTGCCACTGCATGTTCCCTGACCTCCCCTTGCTGACCACCCCTCGGTGCTTTTCTCCATCCTACATGGCCACTCACTGCCTATCCTAATTCCGACCCTCCGATTCACACCACCCCGTGATGTTTTTCTCACTCCTACTAGTGAATGTAATGTTACACACCCATACAATGCGCACCACCCCGCGATGTTTTTCAGAAACCTATCCTACATTGCCACTGCATGTTCCCTGACCTCCCCAAGCTGACCACCCCGCGGTGCTATTCTCCATCCTACATTGACACTCACTGCCTATCCTAATTCAGACCGTCCAATTCACACACCCCGTGATGTTTTTCTTACTCCTACTAGTGAATGTAATGTTACACACCCATACAATGCGCACCACCCCGCGATGTTTTTCAGAAACCAATGCTACATTGCCACTGCATGTTTCCTGACCTCCCCATGCTGACGACCACGCGGTGCTTTAATCCATTTTACATTGCCACTCACTGCCTCTCCTTATTCAGACCCTCCGATTCACACCACCCCGTGATGTTTTGTTCACTCCTACTAGTGAATGTAATGTTTCACACCCATACAGTGCGCACCACCCCGTGATGTTTTTCTCACTCCTACTAGTGAATGTCATGTTACACACCCATACAATGCGCACCATCCCGCGATGTTTTTCAGAAACCTATCCTACATTGCCACTGAATGTTCCCTGACCTCCCCATGCTGACCACGCCGCGGTGATTTTCTCCATCCTCCATTGCCACTCACTGCCTATCCTAATTCAGACCCTCCGATTCACACCACCCCTTGATGTTTTTCTCACTCCTACTAGTGAATGTAATGTTACACACCCATACAATGCGCACCACCCCGCGATGTTTTTCTGAAACCTATCCTACATTGCCACTGCATGTTCCCTGACCTCCCTATGCTGACAACACCGCGGTGCTTTTCTCCATCCTACATTGCCACTCACTGCCTATCCTAATTCAGACCCTCTGATTCACACCACCCCGTGATGTTTTTCTCACTCCTACTAGTGAATGTAATGTTACACACCCATACAATGCGCACCACCCCGCGATGTTTTTCAGAAACCTATCCTACATTAACACTGCATGTTCCCTGACCTCCCCATGCTATGCACCCCGCGGTGCTTTTCCCCATCCTACATTGCCAATCACTGCCTATCCTAATTCAGACCCTCCGATTCACACCACCCCGTGATGTTTTTCTCACTCCTACTAGTGAATGTATTGTTACACACCCATACAATGCGCACCACCCCACGATGATTTCTGAAACCTATCCTACATTGCCACTGCATGTTCCATGACCTCCCCATGCTGACTCCCACGCGGTGCTTTTCTCCATCCTACATTGCCACTCACTGCCTATCCTAATTCAGACCCTCCGATTCACACCACCCCGTGGTGTTTTTCTCACTCCTACTAGTGAATGTAATGTTACACACCCATACAATGCGCACCACCCCGAGATGTTTTTCAGAAACCTATCCTACATTGCCACTGCATGTTCACTGAGCTCCCCATGCTGACCACCCCGCGGTGCTTTTCTCCATCCTACATTGCCATTCCGTGTCTATCCTAATTCACACCCTCCAATTCACACCATCCCGTAATGTTTTTCTCACTCCTACTAGTGAATGTAATGTTACACACCCATACAATGCGCTTCACCCCGCGATGTTTTTCAGAAACCTATCCTATTTGACACTGCATGTTCCCTGACCTCCCGATGTTGACCACCCCGCGGTGCTTTTCTCCAACCTACATTGCCACTCACTGCCTATCCTAATTCAGACAATCCGATTCACACCAAACCGTGATGTTTTTCTCACTCTTACTAGTGAATGAAATGTTACACACCCATACAATTCGCACCACCCCGTGGTGTTTTTCTCACTCCTACTAGTGAATGTAATTTTACACACCCATACAAGGCGCACCACTCCGCGATGTTTTTCAGAAACCTATCCTACATTGCCACTGCATGTTCCCTGACCTCCCCATGCTGACCACCCGCGGTGCTTTTCTCCAACCTACTTTGCCCTCACTACCTATCCTAATTCAGACCCTCCAATTCACACCACCCCGTGATGTTTTTCTCACTCCTACTAGTAAATGTAATGTTTCACACCCATACAATGCGCACCACCACGCGATGTTTTTCAGAAACCTATCCTACATTGCCACTGCATGTTCCCTGACCTCCCCATGCTGACCACCCCGCGGTGCTTTTCTCCATCCTACATTGCCACTCACTGCCTATCCTAATTCAGACCATCGGATTCACACCACCCCGTGATGTTTTTTTCACTCCTACTAGTGAATGTAATATTACACACCCATACAATGCGCACCACGCCGCAATGTTTTTCAGAAACCTATCCTACATTGCCACTGCATGTTCCCTGACCTCCCCATGCTGAAAACCCCGCGGTGCTTTTCTCCAGCCTACATTGCCACTCACTGCCTATCCTAATTCAGGCCCTCGGATTCACACCACCCCGTGATGTTTTTCTCACTCCTACTAGTGAATGTAATGTTTCACACCCATACAATGCGCACCACCCCGTGATGTTTTTCTCACTCCTACTAGTGAATGTCATGTTACACACCCATACAATGCGCACCACCTCGCTATGTTTTTCAGAAACCTATCCTACATTGCCACTGCATGTTCCCTGACCTCCCCATGCTGACCACCCCTCGGTGCTTTTCTCCATCCTACATTGCCACTCACTGCCTATCCTAATTCAGACCCTCCGATTCACACCACCCCGTGATGTTTTTCTCACTCCTACTAATGAATGTAATGTTACACACCCATACATTGCGCACCACCCCGCGATGTTTTTCAGAAACCTATCCTACATTGTCACTGCATGTTCCCTGACCTCCCCATGCTGACCACCCCGCGGTGTTTTTCTCCATCCTACATTGACAGTCACTGCCTATCCTCATTCAGACACTCCGATTCACACACCCCATGATGTTTTTCTTACTCCTACTAGTGAATGTAATGTTACACACCCATACAATGCGCACCACCCCGCGATGTTTTTCAGAAACCAATCCTACATTGCCACTGCATGTTCCCTGACCTCCCCATGCTGACCGCCCCGCGGTGTTTTTCTCCATCCTACATTGACACTCACTGCCTATCCTCATTCAGACACTCCGAATCACACACCCCATGATGTTTTTCTTACTCCTACTAGTGAATGTAATGTTACACACCCATACAATGCGCACCACCCCGCGATGTTTTTCAGAAACCAATCCTACATTGCCACTGCATGTTCCCTGACCTCCCCATGCTGACCACCACGCGGTGCTTTTCTCCATCCTACACTGCCACTCACTGCCTATCCTAATTCAGACCCTCCAATTCACACCACCCCGTGATGTTTTTCTCACTCCTACTAGTGAATGTAATGTTACACACCCATACAATGCACACCACCCAGCGATGTTTTTCAGAAACCTATCCTACATTGCCACTGCATGTTTCCTGACCTCCCCATGATGACCACCCCGCGGTGCTTTTCTCCAGCCTACATTGCCTCTCACTGCCTATCCTAATTCAGACCCCCCGATTCACACCACCCCGTGATGTTTTTCTCACTCCTACTAGTGAATGTAATGTTACACACGCATAAAATGCGCACCACCCCGCGATGTTTTTCAGAAACCAATCCTACATTGCCACTGCATGTTCCCTGACCTCCCCATGCTGACCACCCCGCGGTGCTTTTCTCCAACCTACATTGCCACTCACTGCCTATCCTAATTCAGACCCTATGATTCACACCACCCCGTGATGTTTTTCTCACTCCTACTAGTGAATGTAATGTTTCACACCCATACAATGCGCACGACCCCGTTATGTTTTTCTCACTCCTACTAGTGAATGTCATGTTACACACCCATACAATGCGCACCACCCTGCGATGTTTTTCAGAAACCTATCCTACATTGCCACTGCATGTTCCCTGACCTCCCCTTGATGACCACCCCTCGGTGCTTTTCTCCATCCTACATTGCCACTCACAGCCTATCCTAATTCAGACCCTCTGATTCACACCACCCCGTGATGTTTTTCTCACTCCTACTAGTGAATGTAATGTTACACACCCATGCAATGTGCACCACCCCGCGATGTTTTTCAGTAACCTATCCTACATTGCCACTGCATGTTCTCTGACCTCCCAATGCTGACCACCCCGCGGTGCTTTTCTCCATCCTACATGGCCACTCACTGCCTATCCTAATTCCGACCCTCCGATTCACACCACCCCGTGATGTTTTTCTCACTCCTACTAGTGAATGTAATGTTACACACCCATACAATGCGCACAACCCCGCGATGTTTTTCAGAAACTTATCCTACATTGCCACTGCATGTTCCCTGACCTCCCCAAGCTGACCACCCCGCGGTGCTTTTCTCCATCCTACATTGACACTCACTGCCTATCCTAATTCAGACCGTCCAATTCACACACCCCGTGATGTTTTTCTTACTCCTACTAGTGAATGTAATGTTACACACCCATACAATGCGCACCACCCCGCGATGTTTTTCAGAAACCAATGCTACATTGCCACTGCATGTTTCCTGACCTCCCCATGCTGACGACCACGCGGTGCTTTAATCCATCCTACATTGCCACTCACTGCCTATCCTTATTCAGACCCTCCGATTCACACCACCCCGTGATGTTTTGTTCACTCCTACTAGTGAATGTAATGTTTCACACCCATACAGTGCGCACCACCCCGTGATGTTTTTCTCACTCCTACTAGTGAATGTCATGTTACACACCCATACAATGCGCACAACCCCGCGATGTTTTTCAGAAACCTATCCTACATTGCCACTGCATGTTCCCTGACCTCCCAATGCTGACCACGCCGCGGTGCTTTTCTCCATCCTACATTGCCATTCACTGCCTATCCTAATTCAGACCCTCCGATTAACACCAACGAGTAATGTGTTTCTCACTCCTACTAGTGAATGTAATGTTATACACCCATTCAAAGCGCACCACCCTGTGATGTTTTTCTCAATCCTACTAGTGAATGTAATGTTACACACCCATACAATGCGCACAACCCCGCGATGTTTTTCAGAAACCTATCCTACATTGCCACTGCATGTTCCCTGACCTCCGCATGCTGACTATCCCGTGGTGCTTTTCTCCATCCTACATTGCCACTCACACCCTATCCTACTTCAGACCCTCTGATTCACACCACACCGTGATGTTTTTCTCACTCCTACTAGTGAATGTAATGTTACACACCCATACAATGCGCACCATCCCGCGATGTTTTTCCGAAACCTATCCTACATTGCCACTGAATGTTCCCTGACCTCCCCATGCTGACCACCCGCGGGGCTTTTTTCCAACCTACATTGCCCTCACTGCCTATCCTAATTCAGACCCTCCTATTCACACCACCCCGTGATGTTTTTCTCACTCCTACTAGTAAATGTAATGTTTCACACCCATACAATGCGCACAACCCCGTGATGTTTTTCTCACTCCTACTAGGGAATGTCATGTTACACACCCATACAATGCGCACGACCCCGCGATGTTTTTCAGCAACCTATCCTATATTGCTACTGCATGTTCCCTGACCTCCCCTTGCGGACCACCCCTCGGTGCTTTTCTCCATCCTACATTGCCACTCACTGCCTATCTTAATTCAGACCCTCCGATTCACACCACCCCGTGATGTTTTTCTCACTCCTACTATTGAATGTAATGTTACACAGCCATACAATGCGCAACACAGCGTGATGTTTTTCAGAAACCTATCCTACATTGCCACTGCATGTTCCCTGACCTCCCCATGCTGACCACCCCGCGGTGCTTTTCTCCATCCTACATTGCCACTCACTGCCTATCCTAATTCAGACACTCCGATTCACACCACCAAGTAATGTTTTTCTCACACCTACTAGTGAATGTAATGTTACACACCCATTCAATGCGCACCACCCTGTGATGTTTTTCTCAATCCTACTAGTGAATGTAATGTTACACACCCATATAATGCGCAGCACCCCGCGATATGTTTCAGAAACCTATCCTACAATGCCACTGCATGTTCCCTGACCTCCCCATGCTGACTATCCCGCGGTGCTTTTCTGCATCGTCTATTGCCCCTCACAGCCTATCCTACTTCAGACCCTCTGATTCACACCACCCCGTGATGTTTTTCTCACTCCTACTAGTGAATGTAATGTTACACACCCATACAATGCGCACCACCCCGCGATGTTTTTCAGAAACCTATCCTACATTGCCACTGCATGTTCCCTGACCTCCCCATGCTGACCACCACTCGGTGCTTTTCTCCATCCTACATTGCCACTCACTGCCTATCCTAATTCAGACATTCTGATTCACACCACCCCGTGATGTTTTTCTCACTCCTACTAGTGAATGTAATGTTACACACCCATACAATGCGCACCACCCCGCGATGTTTTTCTGAAACCTATCCTACATTAACACTGCATGTTCCCTGACCTCTCCATGCTACGCACCCCGCGGTGCTTTTCCCCATCCTACATTGCCAATCACTGCCTATCCTAATTCAGACCCTCCGATTCACACCACCCCGTGATGTTTTTCTCACTCCTACTAGTGAATGTATTGTTACACACCCATACAATGCGCACCACCCCGCGATGTTTTTCTGAAACCTATCCTACATTGCCACTGCATGTTCCATGACCTCCCCATACTGACTCCCACGCCGTGCTTTTCTCCATCCTACATTGCCACTCACTGCCTATCCTAATTCAGACCCTCCGATTCACACCACCCCGTGGTATTTTTCTCACTCCTACTAGTGAATGTAATGTTACACACCCATACAATGCGCACCACCCCGAGATGTTTTTCAGAAACCTATCCTACATTGCCACTGCATGTTCCCTGACCTCCCCATGCTGACCACCCCGCTGTGCTTTTCTCCATCCTAAATTGCCACTCCGTGTCTATCCTAATTCACACCCTCCAATTCACACCACCCCGTAATGTTTTTCTCACTCCTACTATTGAATGTAATGTTACACACCCATACAATGCGCTTCACCCCGCGATGTTTTTCAGAAACCTATCCTATTTGCCACTGCATGTTCCCTGACCTCCCGATGCTGACCACGCCACGGTGCTTTTCTCCAACCTACATTGCCACTCACTGCCTATCCTAATTCAGAGCATCCGATTCACACCAAACCGTGATGTTTTTCTCACTCTTACTAGTGAATGAAATGTTACACACCCATACAATTCGCACCACCCCGTGGTGTTTTTCTCACTCCTACTAGTGAATGTAATTTTACACACCCATACAATGCGCACCACCCCGCGATGTTTTTCAGAAACCTTTCCTACATTGCCACTGCATGTTCCCTGACCTCCCCATGCTGACCACCCGCGGTGCTTTTCTCCAACCTACATTGCCCTCACTGCCTATCCTAATTCAGACCCTCCTATTCACACTAACCCGTGATGTTTTTCTCACTCCTACTAGTAAATGTAATGTTTCACACCCATACAATGCGCACCACCCCGCGATGTTTTTCTGAAACCTATCCTACATTGCCACTGCATGTTCCATGACCTCCCCATGCTGACTCCCACGCGGTGCTTTTCTCCATCGTACATTGCCACTCACTGCCTATCCTAGTTCAGACCCTCCGATTCACACCACCCCGTGGTGTTTTTCTCACTCCTACTAGTGAATGTAATGTTACACACCCATACAATGCGCACCACCCCGAGATGTTTTTCAGAAACCTATCCTACATTGCCACTGCATGTTCCCTGACCTCCCCATGCTGACCACCCCGCGGTGCTTTTCTCCATCCTACATTGCCACTCCGTGTCTATCCTAATTCACACCCTCCAATTCACACCACCCCGTAATGTTTTTCTCACTCCTACTAGTGAATGTAATGTTACACACCCATACAATGCGCTTCACCCCGCGATGTTTTTCAGAAACCTATCCTATTTGCCACTGCATGTTCCCTGATTTCCCGATGCTGACCACCCCGCGGTGCTTTTCTCCAACCTACATTGCCACTCACTGCCTATCCTAATTCAGACCATCCGATTCACACCAAACCGTGATGTTTTTCTCACTCTTACTAGTGAATGAAATGTTACACACCCATACAATTCGGACCACCCCGTGGTGTTTTTCTCACTCCTACTAGTGAATGTAATTTTACACACCCATACAATGCGCACCACCCCGCGATGTTTTTCAGAAACCTTTCCTACATTGCCACTGCATGTTCCCTGACCTCCCCATGCTGACCACCCGCGGTGCTTTTCTCCAACCTACATTGCCCTCACTGCCTATCCTAATTCAGACCCTCCTATTCACACTAACCCGTGATGTTTTTCTCACTCCTACTAGTAAATGTAATGTTTCACACCGATACAATGCGCACCACCCTGTGATGTTTTTCTCACTCCTACTAGGGAATGTCATGTTACACACCCATACAATGCGCACGACCCCGCGATGTTTTTCAGCAACCTATCCTATATTGCTACTGCATGTTCCCTGACCTCCCCTTGCGGACCACCCCTCGGTGCTTTTCTCCATCCTACATTGCCACTCACTGCCTATCTTAATTCAGACCCACCGATTCACACCACCCCGTGATGTTTTTCTCACTCCTACTAGTGAATGTAATGTTACACAGCCATACAATGCGCAACACAGCGTGATGTTTTTCAGAAACCTATCCTACATTGCCACTGCATGTTCCCTGACCTCCCCATGCTGACCACCCCGCGGTGCTTCACTCCATCCTACATTGCCACTCACTGCCTATCTTAATTCAGACACTCTGATTCACAATACCAAGTAATGTTTTTCTCACACCTACTAGTGAATGTAATGTTACACACCCATTCAATGCGCACCACCCTGTGATGTTTTTCTCAATCCTACTAGTGAATGTAATGTTACACACCCATACAATGCGCACCACCCCGCGATGTTTTTCAGAAACCTATCCTACATTAACACTGCATGTTCCCTGACCTCCACTTGCTACCCACCCCGCGGTGCTTTTCCCCATCCTACATTGCCAATCACTGCCTATCCTAATTCAGACCAACCGATTCACACCACCCCGTGATGATTTTCTCTCTCCTACTAGTGAATGTAATGTTACACACCCATACAATGCGCACCACCACGCGATATTTTTCAGAAACCTATCCTGCATTGCCACTGCATGTTCCCTGACCTCCCCATGCTGACCACCCCGCGGTGCTTTTCTCCATCCTACATTGCCACTCACTGGCTATCCTAATTCAGACCCTCGGATTCACACCACCCCGTGATGTTTTTTTCACTCCTACTAGTGAATGTAATATTACACACCCATACAATGCACACCACGCCGCAATGTTTTTCAGAAACCTATCCTACATTGCCACTGCATGTTCCCTGACCTCCCCATGCTGAAAACCCCGCGGTGCTTTTCTCCAGCCTACATTGTCACTCACTGCCTATCCTAATTCAGGCCCTCGGATTCACACCACCCTGTGATGTTTTTCTCACTCCTACTAGTGAATGTAATGTTTCACACCCATACAATGCGCACCACCCCGTGATGTTTTTCTCACTCCTACTAGTGAATGTCATGTTACACACCCATACAATGCGCACCACCTCGCTATGTTTTTCAGAAACCTATCATACATTGCCACTGCATGTTCCCTGACCTCCCCATGCTGACCACCCCTCGGTGCTTTTCTCCATCCTACATTGCCACTCACTGCCTATCCTAATTCAGACCCTCCGATTCACACCACCCCGTGATGTTTTTCTCACTCCTACTAATGAATGTAATGTTACACATCCATACAATGCGCACCACCCTGTGATGTTTTTCAGACACCTATACTACATTGCCACTCCATGTTCCCTGACCTCACCATGCTGAACACCCCGCGGTGCTTTTCTCCATTCTACATTGCCACTCACTGCCTATCCTAATTCAGACCCTCTGATTCACACCACCCCTTGATGTTTTTCTCACTCCTACTGGTGAATGTAATGTTACACACCGATACAGTGTGCACCACACCGCGATGTTTTTCAGAAACGTATCCTACATTGCCACTGCATGTTCCCTCAACTCCCTATGCTGTCCACCCCGCGGTGCTTTTCTCCATCCTACATTGCCACTCAATGCCTATCCTAATTCAGACCCTCCGATTCACACCACCCCGTGATGTTTTTCTCACTCCTACTAGTGAATGTAATGTTACACACCCATACAATGTGCATCACCCCGCGATGTTTTTCAGAAACCTATCCTACATTGCCACTGCATGTTCCCTGACCTCCCCATGCTGAGCACCACGCGGTGCTTTTCTCTATCCTACATTGCCACTCACTGCCTATCCTAATTCAGACCCTCCGATTCACACCACCCCTTGATGTTTTTCTCACTCCTACTAGAGAATGTAATGCTACACACCCATACAATGCGCACCACCCCGCCATGTTTTTCTGAAAGCTATCCTACATTGCCACTGCATGTTCCCTGAACTCCCTATGCTGACCACCCCACGGTGCTTTTCTCCATCCTACATTGCCACTCACTGCCTATCCTAATTCAGACCCTCTGATTCACACCACCCCGTGATGTTTTTTCTCACTCCTACTAGTGAATGTAATGTTACACACCCATACAATGCGCACCACCCCGCGATGTTTTTCAGAAACCTATCCTACATTGACACTGCATGTTCCCTGACATCCCCATGCTACACACCCCGCGGTGCTTTTCCCCATCCTACATTGCCAATCACTGCCTATTTTAATTCACACCCTCCGATTCACACCACCCCGTAATGTTTTTCTCACTCCTACTAGTGAATGTAATGTTACACACCCATACAATACGCATCACCCCGCGATGTTTTTCAGAAACCTATCCCATTTGCCAATGCATGTTCCCTGACCTCCCGATGCTGACCACCCCGCGGTGCTTTTCTCCAACCTACATTGCCACTCACTGCCTATCCTAATTCAGACAATCCGATTCACACCAAACCGTGATGTTTTTCTCACTCTTACTAGTGAATGAAATGTTACACACCCATACAATGCGCACCACCCCTTGATGTTTTTCTCACTCCTACTAGTGAATGTAATGCTACACAGCCATACAATGGGCACCACCCCGCGACGTTTTTCAGAAACCTATCCTACATTGCCACTGCATGTTCCCTGACCTCCCCATGCTGACCACCCCTCGGTGCTTTTCTCCATCCTACATTGCCACTCACTGCCTATCCTAATTCAGACCCTCCGATTCACACCACCCCGTGATGTTTTTCTCACTCCTACTAATGAATGTAATGTTACACATCCATACAATGCGCACCACCCTGTGATGTTTTTCAGAAACCTATACTACATTGCCACTCCATGTTCCCTGACCTCACCATGCGGACCACCCCGCGGTGCTTTTCTCCATCCTACATTGCCACTCACTGCCTATCCTAATTCAGACCCTCTGATTCACACCACCCCTTGATGTTTTTCTCACTCCTACTGGTGAATGTAATGTTACACACCCATACAGTGTGCACCACACCGCGATGTTTTTCAGAAACGTATCTTACATTGCCACTGCAAGTTCCCTGAACTCCCTATGCTGTCCACCCCGCGGTGCTTTTCTCCATCCTACATTGCCACTCACTGCCTATCCTAATTCAGACCCTCCGATTCACACCACTCCGTGATGTTTTTCTCACTCCTAATAGTGAATGTAATGTTACACACCCATACATTGCGCACCACCCCGCGATGTTTTTCAGAAACCTATCCTACATTGTCACTGCATGTTCCCTGACCTCCCCATGCTGACCACCCCGCGGTGTTTTTCTCCATCCTACATTGACACTCACTGCCTATCCTCATTCAGACACTCCGATTCACACACCCCATGATGTTTTTCTTACTCCTACTAGTGAATGTAATGTTACACACCCATACAATGCGCACCACCCCGCGATGTTTTTCAGAAACCAATCCTACATTGCCACTGCATGTTCCCTGACCTCCCCATGCTGACCACCCCGCGGTGTTTTTCTCCATCCTACATTGACACTCACTGCCTATCCTCATTCAGACAGTCCGATTCACACACCCCATGATGTTTTTCTTACTCCTACTAGTGAATGTAATGTTACACACCCATACAATGTGCACCACCCCGCGATGTTTTTAAGAAACCTATCCTACATTGCCACTGCATGTTCCCTGACCTCCCCATGCTGACCACCCCGCGGTGTTTTTCTCCATCCTACATTGACACTCACTGCCTATCCTCATTCAGACACTCCGATTCACACACCCCATGATGTTTTTCTTACTCCTACTAGTGAATGTAATGTTACACACCCATACAATGCGCACCACCCCGCGATGTTTTCAGAAACCAATCCTACATTGCCACTGCATGTTCCCTGACCTCCCCATGCTGACCACCACGCGGTGCTTTTCTCCATCCTACACTGCCACTCACTGCCTATCCTAATTCAGACCCTCCAATTCACACCACCCCGTGATGTTTTTCTCACTCCTACTAGTGAATGTAATGTTACACACCCATACAATGCACACCACCCAGCGATGTTTTTCAAAAACATATCCTACATTGCCACTGCATGTTTCCTGACCTCCCCATGCTGACGACCACGCGGTGCTTTAATCCATCCTACATTGCGACTCACTGCCTATCCTTATTCAGACCCTCCGATTCACACCACCCCGTGATGTTTTGTTCACTCCTACTAGTGAATGTAATGTTTCACACCCATACAGTGCGCACCACCCCGTGATGTTTTTCTCACTCCTACTAGTGAATGTCATGTTACACACCCATACAATGCGCACAACCCCGCGATGTTTTTCAGAAACCTATCCTACATTGCCACTGCATGTTCCCTGACCTCCCAATGCTGACCACGCCGCGGTGCTTTTCTCCATCCTACATTGCCATTCACTGCCTATCCTAATTCAGACCCTCCGATTAACACCAACCAGTAATGTGTTTCTCACTCCTACTAGTGAATGTAATGTTATACACCCATTCAATGCGCACCACCCTGTGATGTTTTTCTCAATCCTACTAGTGAATGTAATGTTACACACCCATACAATGCGCACAACCCCGCGATGTTTTTCAGAAACCTATCCTACATTGCCACTGCATGTTCCCTGACCTAACCATGCTGAGCACCCCGCGGTGCTTTTCTCCATCCTACATTGCCACTCACTGCCTATCCTAATTCAGACCCTCCGATTCACACCACCCCTTGATGTTTTTCTCACTCCTACTTGTGAATGTAATGTTACACACCCATACAATGCGCACCATCCCGCGATGTTTTTCAGAAACCTATCCTACATTGCCACTGAATGTTCCCTGACCTCCCCATGCTGACCGCGCCGCGGTGATTTTCTCCATCCTCCATTGCCACTCACTGCCTATCCTAATTCAGACACTCCGATTCACACCACCCCTTGATGTTTTTCTCACTCCTACTTGTGAATGTAATGTTACACACCCATACAATGCGCACCACCCCGCGATGTTTTTCTGAAACCTATCCTACATTGCCACTGCATGTTCCCTGACCTCCCTATGCTGACCACACCGCGGTGCTTTTCTCCATCCTACATTGCCACTCACTGCCTATCCTAATTCAGACCCTCTGATTCACACCACCCCGTGATGTTTTTCTCACTCCTACTAGTGAATGTAATGTTACACACCCATACAATGCGCACCACCCCGCGATGTTTTTCAGAAACCTATCCTACATTAACACTGCATGTTCCCTGACCTCCCCATGCTACGCACCCCACGGTGCTTTTCCCCATCCTACATTGCCAATCACTGCCTATCCTAATTCAGACCCTCCGATTCACACCACCCGGTGATGTTTTTCTCACTCCTACTAGTGAATGTATTGTTACACACCCATACAATGCGCACCACCCCGCGATGTTTTTCTGAAACCTATCCTACATTGCCACTGCATGTTCCATGACCTCCCCATGCTGACTCCCACGCGGTGCTTTTCTCCATCGTACATTGCCACTCACTGCCTATCCTAGTTCAGACCCTCCAATTCACACCACCCCGTGGTGTTTTTCTCACTCCTACTAGTGAATGTAATGTTACACACCCATACAATGCGCACCACCCCGAGATGTTTTTCAGAAACCTATCCTACATTGCCACTGCATGTTCCCTGACCTCCCCATGTTGACCACCCCGCGGTGCTTTTCTCCATCCTACATTGCCACTCCGTGTCTATCCTAATTCACACCCTCCAATTCACACCACCCCGTAATGTTTTTCTCACTCCTACTAGTGAATGTAATGTTACACACCCATACAATGCGCTTCACCCCGCGATGTTTTTCAGAAACCTATCCTATTTGCCACTGCATGTTCCCTGACTTCCCGATGCTGACGACCCCGCGGTGCTTTTCTCCAACCTACATTGCCACTCACTGCCTATCCTAATTCAGACCATCCGATTCACACCAAACCGTGATGTTTTTCTCACTCTTACTAGTGAATGAAATGTTACACACCCATACAATTCGCACCACCCCGTGGTATTTTTCTCACTCCTACTAGTGAATGTAATTTTACACACCCATACAATGCGCACCACCCCGCGATGTTTTTCAGAAACCTTTCCTACATTGCCACTGCATGTTCCCTGACCTCCCCATGCTGACCACCCGCGGTGCTTTTCTCCAACCTACATTGCCCTCACTGCCTATCCTAATTCAGACCCTCCTATTCACACTAACCCGTGATGTTTTTCTCACTCCTACTAGTAAATGTAATGTTTCACACCCATACAATGCGCACCACCCCGCGATGTTTTTCTGAAACCTATCCTACATTGCCACTGCATGTTCCATGACCTCCCCATGCTGACTCCCACGCGGTGCTTTTCTCCATCGTACATTGCCACTCACTGCCTATCCTAGTTCAGACCCTCCGATTCACACCACCCCGTGGTGTTTTTCTCACTCTTACTAGTGAATGTAATGTTACACACCCATACAATGCGCACCACCCCGAGATGTTTTTCAGAAACCTATCCTACATTGCCACTGCATGTTCCCTGACCTCCCCATGCTGACCACCCCGCGGTGCTTTTCTCCATCCTACAATGCCACTCCGTGTCTATCCTAATTCACACCCTCCAATTCACACCACCCCGTAATGTTTTTCTCACTCCTACTAGTGAATGTAATGTTACACACCCATACAATGCGCTTCACCCCGCGATGTTTTTCAGAAACCTATCCTATTTGCCACTGCATGTTCCCTGACTTCCCGATGCTGACCACCCCGCGGTGCTTTTCTCCAACCTACATTGCCACTCACTGCCTATCCTAATTCAGACCATCCGATTCACACCAAACCGTGATGTTTTTCTCACTCTTACTAGTGAATGAAATGTTACACACCCATACAATTCGCACCACCCCGTGGTGTTTTTCTCACTCCTACTAGTGAATGTAATTTTACACACCCATACAATGCGCACCACCCCGCGATGTTTTTCAGAAAACTTTCCTACATTGCCACTGCATGTTCCCTGACCTCCCCATGCTGACCACCCGCGGTGCTTTTCTCCAACCTACATTGCCCTCACTGCCTATCCTAATTCAGACCCTCCTATTCACACTAACCCGTGATGTTTTTCTCACTCCTACTAGTAAATGTAATGTTTCACACCGATACAATGCGCACCACCCCGTGATGTTTTTCTCACTCCTACTAGGGAATGTCATGTTACACACCCATACAATGCGCACGACCCCGCGATGTTTTTCAGCAACCTATCCTATATTGCTACTGCATGTTCCCTGACCTCCCCTTGCGGACCACCCCTCGGTGCTTTTCTCCATCCTACATTGCCACTCACTGCCTATCCTAATTCAGACCCTCCGATTCACACCACCCCGTGATGTTTTTCTCACTCCTACTAGTGAATGTAATGTTACACAGCCATACAATGCGCAACACAGCGTGATGTTTTTCAGAAACCTATCCTACATTGCCACTGCATGTTCCCTGACCTCCCCATGCTGACCACCCCGCGGTGCTTTTCTCCATCCTACATTGCCACTCACTGCCTATCCTAATTCAGACACTCCGATTCACACCACCAAGTAATGTTTTTCTCACACCTACTAGTGAATGTAATGTTACACACCCATTCAATGCGCACCACCCTGTGATGTTTTTCTCAATCCTACTAGTGAATGTAATGTTACACACCCATATAA
Organism: Cavia porcellus; assembly: GCF_034190915.1. Taxonomy (NCBI): domain Eukaryota; kingdom Metazoa; phylum Chordata; class Mammalia; order Rodentia; family Caviidae; genus Cavia; species Cavia porcellus. The sequence continues at coordinate 73,623,952 of NW_026947499.1, read as the reverse complement.
TGCGCAGCACCCCGCGATATGTTTCAGAAACCTATCCTACAATGCCACTGCATGTTCCCTGACCTCCCCATGCTGACTATCCCGCGGTGCTTTTCTGCATCGTCTATTGCCACTCACAGCCTATCCTACTTGAGACCCTCTGATTCACACCACCCCGTGATGTTTTTCTCACTCCTACTAGTGAATGTAATGTTACACACCCATACAATGCGCACCACCCCGCGATGTTTTTCAGAAACCTATCCTACATTGCCACTGCATGTTCCCTGACCTCCCCATGCTGACCACCACGCGGTGCTTTTCTCCATCCTACATTGCCACTCACTGCCTATCCTAATTCAGACATTCTGATTCACACCACCCCGTGATGTTTTTCTCACTCCTACTAGTGAATGTAATGTTACACACCCATACAATGCGCACCACGCCGCGATGTTTTTCTGAAACCTATCCTACATTAACACTGCATGTTCCCTGACCTCTCCATGCTACGCACCCCGCGGTGCTTTTCCCCATCCTACATTGCCAATCACTGCCTATCCTAATTCAGACCCTCCGATTCACACCACCCCGTGATGTTTTTCTCACTCCTACTAGTGAATGTATTGTTACACACCCATACAATGCGCACCACCCCGCGATGTTTTTCTGAAACCTATCCTACATTGCCACTGCATGTTCCATGACCTCCCCATACTGACTCCCACGCGGTGCTTTTCTCCATCCTACATTGCCACTCACTGCCTATCCTAATTCAGACCCTCCGATTCACACCACCCCGTGATGTTTTTCTCACTCCTACTAATGAATGTAATGTTACACATCCATACAATGCGCACCACCTTGTGATGTTTTTCAGACACCTATACTACATTGCCACTCCATGTTCCCTGACCTCACCATGCTGACCACCCCGCGGTGCTTTTCTCCATCCTACATTGCCACTCACTGCCTATCCTAATTCAGACCCTCTGATTCACACCACCCCTTGATGTTTTTCTCACTCCTACTGGTGAATGTAATGTTACACACCGATACAGTGTGCACCACACCGCGGATGTTTTTCAGAAACGTATCTACATTGCCACTGCATGTTCTCCCAACTCCCTATGCTGTCCACCCCGGGTGCTTTTCTCCATCCTACATTGCCACTCACTGCCTATCCTAATTCAGACCCTCCGATTCACACCACCCCGTGATGTTTTTTTCACTCCTACTAGTGAATGTAATGTTACAACCCATACAATGTGCATCACCCCGCGATGTTTTTCAGAAACCTATCCTACATTGCCACTGCATGTTCCCTGACCTCCCCATGCTGACACCACGCGGTGCTTTCTCCAACCTACATTGCCACTCACTGCCTATCCTAATTCAGACAATCCGATTCACACAAACCGTGATGTTTTTCTCACTCTTACTAGTGAATGAAATGTTACACACCTATACAATGCGCACCACGCCTTGATGTTTTTCTCCACTCCTACTAGTGAATGTAATGCTACACAGCCATACAATGGGCACACCCCCGCGACGTTTTTCAGAAACCTATCCTACATTGCCACTGCATGTTCCCTGACCTCCCCATGCTGACCACCCCTCGGTGCTTTTCTCCATCCTACATTGCCACTCACTGCCTATCCTAATTCAGACCCTCCGATTCACACCACCCCGTGTTTTCTCACTCCTACTAATGAATGTAATGTTACACATCCATACAATGCGCACCACCCTGTGATGTTTTTCAGAAACCTATACTACATTGCCACTCCATGTTCCCTGACCTCACCATGCTGACCACCCCGCGGTGCTTTTCTCCATCCTACATTGCCACTCACTGCCTATCCTAAGTCAGACCCTCTGATTCACACCACCACTTGATGTTTTTCTCACTCCTACTGGTGAATGTAATGTTACACACCCATACAGTGTGCACCACACCGCGATGTTTTTCAGAAACGTATCCTACATTGCCACTGCAAGTTCCCTTAACTCCCTATGCTGTCCACCCCGCGGTGCTTTTCTCCATCCTACATTGCCACTCACTGCCTATCCTAATTCAGACCCTCCGATTCACACCACTCCGTGATGTTTTTCTCACTCCTACTAGTGAATGTAATGATACACACCCATACATTGCGCACCACCCCGCGATGTTTTTCAGAAACCTATCCTACATTGTCACTGCATGTTCCCTGACCTCCCCATGCTGACCACCCCGCGGTGTTTTTCTCCATCCTACATTGACACTCACTGCCTATCCTCATTCAGACACTCCGATTCACACACCCCATGATGTTTTTCTTACTCCTACTAGTGAATGTAATGTTACACACCCATACAATGCGCACCACCCCGCGATGTTTTTCAGAAACCAATCCTACATTGCCACTGCATGTTCCCTGACCTCCCCATGCTGACCACCCCGCGGTGTTTTTCTCCATCCTACATTGACACTCACTGCCTATCCTCATTCAGACAGTCCGATTCACACAGCCCATGATGTTTTTCTTACTCCTACTAGTGAATGTAATGTTACACACCCATACAATGTGCACCACCCCGCGATGTTTTTAAGAAACCTATCCTACATTGCCACTGCATGTTCCCTGACCTCCCCATGCTGACCACCCCGCGGTGTTTTTCTCCATCCTACATTGACACTCACTGCCTATCCTCATTCAGACACTCCGATTCACACACCCCATGATGTTTTTCTTACTCCTACTAGTGAATGTAATGTTACACACCCATACAATGCGCACCACCCCGCGATGTTTCAGAAACCAATCCTACATTGCCACTGCATGTTCCCTGACCTCCACATGCTGACCACCACGCGGTGCTTTTCTCCATCCTACACTGCCACTCACTGCCTATCCTAATTCAGACCCTCCAATTCACACCACCCCGTGATGTTTTTCTCACTCCTACTAGTGAATGTAATGTTACACACCCATACAATGCACACCACCCAGCGATGTTTTTCAAAAACATATCCTACATTGCCACTGCATGTTTCCTGACCTCCCCATGCTGACGACCACGCGGTGCTTTAATCCATCCTACATTGCCACTCACTGCCTATCCTTATTCAGACCCTCCGATTCACACCACCCCGTGATGTTTTGTTCACTCCTACTAGTGAATGTAATGTTTCACACCCATACAGTGCGCACCACCCCGTGATGTTTTTCTCACTCCTACTAGTGAATGTCATGTTACACACCCATACAATGCGCACAACCCCGCGATGTTTTTCAGAAACCTATCCTACATTGCCACTGCATGTTCCCTGACCTCCCAATGCTGACCACGCCGCGGTGCTTTTCTCCATCGTACATTGCCACTCACTGCCTATCCTAGTTCAGACCCTCCGATTCACACCACCCCGTGGTGTTTTTCTCACTCCTACTAGTGAATGTAATGTTACACACCCATACAATGCGCACCACCCCGAGATGTTTTTCAGAAACTTATCCTACATTGCCACTGCATGTTCCCTGCCCTCCCCATTCTGACCACCCCGCGGTGCTTTTCTCCATCCTACATTGCCACTCCGTGTCTATCCTAATTCACAAACTCCAATTCAAACCACCCCGTAATGTTTTTCTCACTCCTACTAGTGAATGTAATGTTACACACCCATACAATGCGCTTCACCCCGCGATGTTTTTCAGAAACCTATCCTATTTGCCACTGCATGTTCCCTGACTTCCCGATGCTGACCACCCCGCGGTGCTTTTCTCCAACCTACATTGCCACTCACTGCCTATCCTAATTCAGACCATCCGATTCACACCAAACCGTGATGTTTTTCTCACTCTTACTAGTGAATGAAATGTTACACACCCATACAATTCGCACCACCCCGTGGTGTTTTTCTCACTCCTACTAGTGAATTTAATTTTACACACCCATACAATGCGCACCACCCCACGATGTTTTTCAGAAACCTATCCTACATTGCCACTGCATGTTCCCTGACCTCCCCATGCTGACCACCCGCGGTGCTTTTCTCCAACCTACATTGCCCTCACTGCCTATCCTAATTCAGACCCTCCTATTCACACTACCCCGTGATGTTTTTCTCACTCCTACTAGTAAATGTAATGTTTCACACCCATACAATGCGCACCACCCCGTGATGTTTTTCTCACTCCTACTAGGGAATGTCATGTTACACACCCATACAATGCGCAAAACCCCGCGATGTTTTTCAGCAACCTATCCTATATTGCTACTGCATGTTCCCTGACCTCCCCTTGCGGACCACCCCTCGGTGCTTTTCTCCATCCTACATTGCCACTCACTGCCTATCCTAATTCAGACCCTTCGATTCTCACCACCCCGTGATGTTTTTCTCACTCCTACTAGTGAATGTAATGTTACACAGCCATACAATGCGCACCACAGCGTGATGTTTTTCAGAAACCTATCCTACATTGCCACTGCATGTTCCCTGACCTCCCCATGCTGACCACCCCGCGGTGCTTTTCTCCATCCTACATTGCCACTCACTGCCTATCCTAATTCAGACACTCCGAATCACACCACCAAGTAATGTTTTTCTCACACCTACTAGTGAATGTAATGTTACACACCCATTCAATGCGCACCACCCTGTGATGTTTTTCTCAATCCTACTAGTGAATGTAATGTTACACACCCATACAATGCGCAGCACCCCGCGATATGTTTCAGAAACCTATCCTACATTGCCACTGCATGTTCCCTGACCTCCCCATGCTGACTATCCCGCGGTGCTTTTCTCTATCGTCTATTGCCACTCACAGCCTATCCTACTTCAGACCCTCAGATTCACACCACCCCGTGATGTTTCTCTCACTCCTACTAGTGAATGTAATGTTACACACCCATACAATGCGCACCACCCCGCGATGTTTTTCAGAAACCTATCCTACATTAACACTGCATGTTCCCTGACCTCCCCATGCTACACACCCCGCGGTGCTTTTCCCCATCCTACATTGCCAATCACTGCCTATCCTAATTCAGACCCTCCGATTCACACCACCCCGTGATGTTTTTCTCACTCCTATTAGTGAATGTATTGTTACACACCCATACAATGCGCACCACCCCGCGATGTTTTTCTGAAACCTATCCTACATTGCCACTGCATGTTCCATGACCTCCCGATGCTGACCACGCCACGGTGCTTTTCTCCAACCTACATTGCCACTCACTGCCTATCCTAATTCAGACCCTCCGATTCACACCACCCCGTGGTGTTTTTCTCACTCCTACTAGTGAATGTAATGTTACACACCCATACAATGCGCACCACCCCGAGATGTTTTTCAGAAACCTATCCTACATTGCCACTGCATGTTCCCTGACCTCCCCATGCTGACCACCCCGCTGTGCTTTTCTCCATCCTACATTGCTACTCCGTGTCTATCCTAATTCACACCCTCCAATTCACACCACCCCGTAATGTTTTTCTCACTCCTACTATTGAATGTAATGTTACAAACCCATACAATGCGCTTCACCCCGCGATGTTTTTCAGAAACCTATCCTATTTGCCACTGCATGTTCCCTGACCTCCCGATGCTGACCACGCCACGGTGCTTTTCTCCAACCTACATTGCCACTCACTGCCTATCCTAATTCAGACCATCCGATTCACACCAAACCGTGATGTTTTTCTCACTCTTACTAGTGAATGAAATGTTACACACCCATACAATTCGCACCACCCCGTGGTGTTTTTCTCACTCCTACTAGTGAATGTAATTTTACACACCCATACAATGCGCACCACCCCGCGATGTTTTTCAGAAACCTATCCTACATTGCCACTGCATGTTCCCTGACCTCCCCATGCTGACCACCCGCGGTGCTTTTTTCCAACCTACATTGCCCTCACTGCCTATCCTAATTCAGACCCTCCTATTCACACCACCCCGTGATGTTTTTCTCACTCCTACTAGTAAATGTAATGTTTCACACCAATACAATGCGCACCACCCCGTGATGTTTTTCTCACTTCTACTAGGGAATGTCATGTTACACACCCATACAATGCGCACGACCCCGCGATGTTTTTCAGCAACCTATCCTATATTGCTACTGCATGTTCCCTGACCTCCCCTTGCGGACCACCCTTCGGTGCTTTTCTCCATCCTACATTGCCACTCACTGCCTATCCTAATTCAGACCCTCCGATTCACACCACCCCGTGATGTTTTTCTCACTCCTACTAGTGAATGTAATGTTACACAGCCATACAATGCGCACCACAGCGTGATGTTTTTCAGAAACCTATCCTACATTGCCACTGCATGTTCCCTGACCTCCCCATGCTGACCACCCCGCGGTGCTTTTCTCCATCCTACATTGCCACTCACTGCCTATCTTAATTCAGACACTCTGATTCACAATACCAAGTAATGTTTTTCTCACACCTACTAGTGAATGTAATGTTACACACCCATTCAATGCGCACCACCCTGTGATGTTTTTCTCAATCCTACTAGTGAATGTAATGTTACACACCCATACAATGCGCACCACCCCGCGATGTTTTTCAGAAACCTATCCTACATTAACACTGCATGTTCCCTGACCTCCACTTGCTACCCACCCCGCGGTGCTTTTCCCCATCCTACATTGCCAATCACTGCCTATCCTAATTCAGACCATCCGATTCACACCACCCCGTGATGATTTTCTCTCTCCTACTAGTGAATGTAATGTTACACACCCATACAATGCGCACCACCACGCGATGTTTTTCAGAAACCTATCCTACATTGCCACTGCATGTTCCCTGACCTCCCCATGCTGACCACCCCGTGGTGCTTTTCTCCATCCTACATTGCCACTCACTGCCTATCCTAATTCAGACCCTCGGATTCACACCACCCCGTGATGTTTTTTTCACTCCTACTAGTGAATGTAATGTTACACACCCATACAATGCGCACCACGCCGCAATGTTTTTCAGAAACCTATCCTACATTGCCACTGCATGTTCCCTGACCTCCCCATGCTGAAAACCCCGCGGTGCTTTTCTCCAGCCTACATTGCCACTCACTGCCTATCCTAATTCAGGCCCTCGGATTCACACCACCCCGTGATGTTTTTCTCACTCCTACTAGTGAATGTAATGTTTCACACCCATACAATGCGCACCACCCCGTGATGTTTTTCTCACTCCTACTAGTGAATGTCATGTTACACACCCATACAATGCGCACCACCTCGCTATGTTTTTCAGAAACCTATCATACATTGCCACTGCCTGTTCCCTGACCTCCCCATGCTGACCACCCCTCGGTGCTTTTCTCCATCCTACATTGCCACTCACTGCCTATCCTAATTCAGACCCTCCGATTCACACCACCCCGTGATGGTTTTCTCACTCCTCCTAATGAATGTAATGTTACACATCCATACAATGCGCACCACCCTGTGATGTTTTTCAGAAACCTATACTACATTGCCACTCCATGTTCCCTGACCTCACCATGCTGACCACCCCGCGGTGCTTTTCTCCATCCTACATTGCCACTCACAGCCTATCCTACTTCAGACCCTCTGATTCACACCACCCCGTGATGTTTTTCTCACTCCTACTAGTGAATGTAATGTTACACACCCATGCAATGTGCACCACCCCGCGATGTTTTTCAGAAACCTATCCTACATTGCCACTGCATGTTCCCTGACCTCCCGATGCTGACCACCCCGCGGTGCTTTTCTCCAACCTACATTGCCACACACTGCCTATCCTAATTCAGACAATCCGATTCACACCAAACCATGATGTTTTTCTCACTCTTACTAGTGAATGAAATGTTACACACCCATACAAGGCGCACCACCCCTTGATGTTTTTCTCACTCCTACTAGTGAATGTAATGATACACAGCCATACAATGGGCACCACCCCGCGACGTTTTTCAGAAACCTATCCTACATTACCACTGCATGTTCCCTGACCTCCCCATGCTGACCACCCCTCGGTGCTTTTCTCCATCCTACATTGCCACTCACTGCCTATCCTAATTCAGACCCTCCGATTCACACCACCCCGTGATGTTTTTCTCACTCCTACTAGTGAATGTAATGTTACACACGCATAAAATGCGCACGACCCCGCGATGTTTTTCAGAAACCAATCCTACATTGCCACTGCATGTTCCCTGACCTCCCCATGCTGACCACCCCGCGGTGCTTTTCTCCAACCTACATTGCCACTCACTGCCTATCCTAATTCAGACCCTATGATTCACACCACCCCGTGATGTTTTTCTCACTCCTACTAGTGAATGTAATGTTTCACACCCATACAATGCGCACCACCCCGTTATGTTTTTCTCACTCCTAATATTGAATGTCATATTACACACCCATACAATGCGCACCACCCTGCGATGTTTTTCAGAAACCTATCCTACATTGCCACTGCATGTTCCCTGACCTCCCCTTGCTGACCACCCCTCGGTGCTTTTCTCCATCCTACATTGCCACTCACAGCCTATCCTACTTCAGACCCTCTGATTCACACCACCCCGTGATGTTTTTCTCACTCCTACTAGTGAATGTAATGTTACACACCCATGCAATGTGCACCACCCCGCGATGTTTTTCAGAAACCTATCCTACATTGCCACTGCATGTTCTCTGACCTCCCAATGCTGACCACCCCGCGGTGCTTTTCTCCATCCTACATGGCCACTCACTGCCTATCCTAATTCCGACCCTCCGATTCACACCACCCCGTGATGTTTTTCTCACTCCTACTAGTGAATGTAATGTTACACACCCATACAATGCGCACAACCCCGCGATGTTTTTCAGAAACTTATCCTACATTGCCACTGCATGTTCCCTGACCTCCCCAAGCTGACCACCCCGCGGTGCTTTTCTCCATCCTACATTGACACTCACTGCCTATCCTAATTCAGACCGTCCAATTCACACACCCCGTGATGTTTTTCTTACTCCTACTAGTGAATGTAATGTTACACATCCATACAATGCGCACCACCCCGCGATGTTTTTCAGAAACCAATGCTACATTGCCACTGCATGTTTCCTGACCTCCCCATGCTGACGACCACGCGGTGCTTTAATCCATCCTACATTGCCACTCACTGCCTATCCTTATTCAGACCCTCCGATTCACACCACCCCGTGATGTTTTGTTCACTCCTACTAGTGAATGTAATGTTTCACACCGATACAGTGCGCACCACCCCGTGATGTTTTTCTCACTCCTACTAGTGAATGTCATGTTACACACCCATACAATGCGCACAACCCCGCGATGTTTTTCAGAAACCTATCCTACATTGCCACTGCATGTTCCCTGACCTCCCAATGCTGACCACGCCGCGGTGCTTTTCTCCATCCTACATTGCCATTCACTGCCTATCCTAATTCAGACCCTCCGATTAACACCAACCAGTAATGTGTTTCTCACTCCTACTAGTGAATGTAATGTTATACACCCATTCAAAGCGCACCACCCTGTGATGTTTTTCTCAATCCTACTAGTGAATGTAATGTTACACACCCATACAATGCGCACCACCCCGCGATGTTTTTCAGAAACCTATCCTACATTGCCACTGCATGTTCCCTGACCTCCCCATGCTGACCACCCGCGGTGCTTTTTTCCAACCTACATTGCCCTCACTGCCTATCCTAATTCAGACCCTCCTATTCACACCACCCCGTGATGTTTTTCTCACTCCTACTAGTAAATGTAATGTTTCACACCAATACAATGCGCACCACCCCGTGATGTTTTTCTCACTCCTACTAGGGAATGTCATGTTACACACCCATACAATGCGCACGACCCCGCGATGTTTTTCAGCAACCTATCCTATATTGCTACTGCATGTTCCCTGACCTCCCCTTGCGGACAACCCCTCGGTGCTTTTCTCCATCCTACATTGCCACTCACTGCCTATCCTAATTCAGACCCTCCGATTCACACCACCCCGTGATGTTTTTCTCACTCCTACTAGTGAATGTAATGTTACACAGCCATACAATGCGCACCACAGCGTGATGTTTTTCAGAAACCTATCCTACATTGCCACTGCATGTTCCCTGACCTCCCCATGCTGACCACCCCGCGGTGCTTTTCTCCATCCTACATTGCCACTCACTGCCTATCTTAATTCAGACACTCTGATTCACAATACCAAGTAATGTTTTTCTCACACCTACTAGTGAATGTAATGTTACACACCCATTCAATGCGCACCACCCTGTGATGTTTTTCTCAATCCTACTAGTGAATGTAATGTTACACACCCATACAATGCGCACCACCCCGCGATGTTTTTAAGAAACCTATCCTACATTAACACTGCATGTTCCCTGACCTCCACTTGCTACCCACCCCGCGGTGCTTTTCCCCATCCTACATTGCCAATCACTGCCTATCCTAATTCAGACCATCTGATTCACACCACCCCGTGATGATTTTCTCTCTCCTACTAGTGAATGTAATGTTACACACCCATACAATGCGCACCACCACGCGATGTTTTTCAGAAACCTATCCTACATTGCCACTGCATGTTCCCTGACCTCCCCATGCTGACCACCCCGCGGTGCTTTTCTCCATCCTACATTGCCACTCACTGCCTATCCTAATTCAGACCCTCGGATTCACACCACCCCGTGATGTTTTTTTCACTCCTACTAGTGAATGTAATGTTACACACCCATACAATGCGCACCACGCCGCAATGTTTTTCAGAAACCTATCCTACATTGCCACTGCATGTTCCCTGACCTCCCCATGCTGACCACCCCGCGGTGCTTTTCTCCAGCCTACATTGCCACTCACTGCCTATCCTAATTCAGGCCCTCGGATTCACACCACCCCGTGATGTTTTTCTCACTCCTACTAGTGAATGTAATGTTTCACACCCATACAATGCGCACCACCCCGTGATGTTTTTCTCACTCCTACTAGTGAATGTCATGTTACACACCCATACAATGCGCACCACCTCGCTATGTTTTTCAGAAACCTATCATACATTGCCACTGCATGTTCCCTGACCTCCCCATGCTGACCACCCCTCGGTGCTTTTCTCCATCCTACATTGCCACTCACTGCCTATCCTAATTCAGACCCTCCGATTCACACCACCCCGTGATGTTTTTCTCACTACTACTAATGAATGTAATGTTACACATCCATACAATGCGCACCACCTTGTGATGTTTTTCAGAAACCTATACTACATTGCCACTCCATGTTCCCTGACCTCACCATGCTGACCACCCCGCGGTGCTTTTCTCCATCCTACATTGCCACTCACAGCCTATCCTACTTCAGACCCTCTGATTCACACCACCCCGTGATGTTTTTCTCACTCCTACTAGTGAATGTAATGTTACACACCCATGCAATGTGCACCACCCCGCGATGTTTTTCAGAAACCTATCCTACATTACCACTGCATGTTCCCTGACCTCCCCATGCTGATCACCCCTCGGTGCTTTTCTCCATCCTACATTGCCACTCACTGCCTATCCTAATTCAGACCCTGCGATTCACACCACCCCGTGATGTTTTTCTCACTCCTACTAATGAATGTAATGTTACACATCCATACAATGCGCACCACCCTGTGATGTTTTTCAGAAACCTATACTACATTTCCACTCCATGTTCCCTGACCTCACCATGCTGACCACCCCGCGGTGCTTTTCTCCATCCTACATTGCCACTCACTGCCTATCCTAATTCAGACCCTCTGATTCACACCACCCCTTGATGTTTTTCTCGCTCCTACTGGTGAATGTAATGTTACACACGCATACAGTGTGCAGCACACCGCGATGTTTTTCAGAAACGTATCCTACATTGCCACTGCAAGTTCCCTGAACTCCCTATGCTTTCCACCCCGCGGTGCTTTTCTCCATCCTACATTGCCACTCATTGCCTATCCTAATTCAGACCCTCCGATTCACACCACCCCGTGATGTTTTTCTCACTCCTACTAGTGAATGTAATGTTACACACCCATACATTGCGCACCACCCCGCGATGTTTTTCAGAAACCTATCCTACATTGTCACTGCATGTTCCCTGACCTCCCCATGCTGACCACCCCGCGGTGTTTTTCTCCATCCTACATTGACACTCACTGCCTATCCTCATTCAGACACTCCGATTCACACACCCCATGATGTTTTTCTTACTCCTACTAGTGAATGTAATGTTACACACCCATACAATGTGCACCACCCCGCGATGTTTTTAAGAAACCTATCCTACATTGCCACTGCATGTTCCCTGACCTCCCCATGCTGACCACCCCGCGGTGTTTTTCTCCATCCTACATTGACACTCACTGCCTATCCTCATTCAGACACTCCGATTCACACACCCCATGATGTTTTTCTTACTCCTACTAGTGAATGTAATGTTACACACCCATACAATGCGCACCACCCCGCGATGTTTTCAGAAACCAATCCTACATTGCCACTGCATGTTCCCTGACCTCCCCATGCTGACCACCACGCGGTGCTTTTCTCCATCCTACACTGCCACTCACTGCCTATCCTAATTCAGACCCTCCAATTCACACCACCCCGTTATGTTTTTCTCACTCCTACTAGTGAATGTAATGTTACACACCCATACAATGCACACCACCCAGCGATGTTTTTCAAAAACATATCCTACATTGCCACTGCATGTTTCCTGACCTCCCCATGCTGACCACCCGGCGGTGCTTTTCTCCAGCCTACATTGCCTCTCACTGCCTATCCTAATTCAGACCCCCCGATTCACACCACCCCGTGATGTTTCTCTCACTCCTACTAGTGAATGTAATGTTACACACGCATAAAATGCGCACCACCCCGCGATGTTTTTCAGAAACCAATCCTACAATGCCACTGCATGTTCCCTGACCTCCCCATGCTGACCACCCCGCGGTGCTTTTCTCCAACCTACATTGCCACTCACTGCCTATCCTAATTCAGACCCTATGATTCACACCACCCCGTGATGTTTTTCTCACTCCTACTAGTGAATGTAATGTTTCACACCCATACAATGCGCACCACCCCGTTATGTTTTTCTCACTCCTACTATTGAATGTCATGTTACACACCCATACAATGCGCACCACCCTGCGATGTTTTTCAGAAACCTATCCTACATTGCCACTGCATGTTCCCTGACCTCCCCTTGCTGACCACCCCTCGGTGCTTTTCTCCATCCTACATTGCCACTCACAGCCTATCCTACTTCAGACCCTCTGATTCACACCACCCCGTGATGTTTTTCTCACTCCTACTAGTGAATGTAATGTTACACACCCATGCAATGTGCACCACCCCGCGATGTTTTTCAGAAACCTATCCTACATTGCCACTGCATGTTCTCTGACCTCCCAATGCTGACCACCCCGCGGTGCTTTTCTCCATCCTACATGGCCACTCACTGCCTATCCTAATTCCGACCCTCCGATTCACACCACCCCGTGATGTTTTTCTCACTCCTACTAGTGAATGTAATGTTACACACCCATACAATGCGCACAACCCCGCGATGTTTTTCAGAAACCTATCCTACATTGCCACTGCATGTTTCCTGACCTCCCCATGCTGACGACCACGCGGTGCTTTAATCCATCCTACATTGCCACTCACTGCCTATCCTTATTCAGACACTCCGATTCACACCACCCCGTGATGTTTTGTTCACTCCTACTAGTGAATGTAATGTTTCACACCCATACAGTGCGCACCACCCCGTGATGTTTTTCTCACTCCTACTAGTGAATGTCATGTTACACACCCATACAATGCGCACAACCCCGCGATGTTTTTCAGAAACCTATCCTACATTGCCACTGCATGTTCCCTGACCTCCCAATGCTGACCACGCCGCGGTGCTTTTCTACATCCTACATTGCCATTCACTGCCTATCCTAATTCAGACCCTCCGATTAACACCAACCAGTAATGTGTTTCTCACTCCTACTAGTGAATGTAATGTTATACACCCATTCAATGCGCACCACCCTGTGATGTTTTTCTCAATCCTACTAGTGAATGTAATGTTACACACCCATACAATGCGCACAACCCCGCGATGTTTTTCAGAAACCTATCCTACATTGCCACTGCATGTTCCCTGACCTAACCATGCTGAGCACCCCGCGGTGCTTTTCTCCATCCTACATTGCCACTCACTGCCTATCCTAATTCAGACCCTCCGATTCACACCACCCCTTGATGTTTTTCTCACTCCTACTAGTGAATGTATTGTTACACACCCATACAATGCGCACCATCCCGCGATGTTTTTCAGAAACCTATCCTACATTGCCACTGAATGTTCCCTGACCTCCCCATGCTGACCGCGCCGCGGTGATTTTCTCCATCCTCCATTGCCACTCACTGCCTATCCTAATTCAGACACTCCGATTCACACCACCCCTTGATGTTTTTCTCACTCCTACTTGTGAATGTAATGTTACACACCCATACAATGCGCACCACCCTGCGATGTTTTTCTGAAACCTATCCTACATTGCCACTGCATGTTCCCTGACCTCCCTATGCTGACCACACCGCGGTGCTGTTCTCCATCCTACATTGCCACTCACTGCCTATCCTAATTCAGACCCTCTGATTCACACCACCCCGTGATGTTTTTCTCACTCCTACTAGTGAATGTAATGTTACACACCCATACAATGCGCACCACCCCGCGATGTTTTTCAGAAACCTATCCTACATTAACAATGCATGTTCCCTGACCTCCCCATGCTACGCACCCCGCGGTGCTTTTCCCCATCCTACATTGCCAATCACTGCCTATCCTAATTCAGACCCTCCGATTCACACCACCCCGTGATGTTTTTCTCACTCCTACTAGTGAATGTATTGTTACACACCCATACAATGCGCACCACCCCGCGATGTTTTCCTGAAACCTATCCTACATTGCCACTGCATGTTCCATGACCTCCCCATGCTGACTCCCACGCGGTGCTTTTCTCCATCGTACATTGCCACTCACTGCCTATCCTAGTTCAGACCCTCCGATTCAAACTACCCCGTGGTGTTTTTCTCACTCCTACTAGTGAATGTAATGTTACACACCCATACAATGCGCACCACCCCGAGATGTTTTTCAGAAACCTATCCTATATGCCACTGCATGTTCCCTGACCTCCCCATGCTGACCACCCCGCGGTGCTTTTCTCCATCCTACATTGCCACTCCGTGTCTATCCTAATTCACACCCTCCAATTCAAACCACCCCATAATGTTTTTCTCACTCCTACTAGTGAATGTAATGTTACACATCCATACAATGCGCTTCACCCCGCGATGTTTTTCAGAAACCTATCCTATTTGCCACTGCATGTTCCCTGACTTCCCGATGCTGACCACCCCGCGGTGCTTTTCTCCAACCTACATTGCCACTCACTGCCTATCCTAATTCAGACCATCAGATTCACACCAAACCGTGATGTTTTTCTCACTCTTACTAGTGAATGAAATGTTACACACCCATACAATTCGCACCACCCCGTGGTGTTTTTCTCACTCCTACTAGTGAATGTAATTTTACACAACCATACAATGCGCACCACCCCGCGATGTTTTTCAGAAACCTATCCTACATTGCCACTGCATGTTCCCTGACCTCCCCATGCTGACCACCCGCGGTGCTTTTCTCCAACCTACATTGCCCTCACTGCCTATCCTAATTCAGACCCTCCTATTCACTCTACCCCGTGATGTTTTTCTCACTCCTACTAGTAAATGTAATGTTTCACACCCATACAATGCGCACCACCCCGTGATGTTTTTCTCACTCCTACTAGGGAATGTCATGTTACACACCCATACAATGCGCACGACCCCGCGATGTTTTTCAGCAACCTATCCTATATTGCTACTGCATGTTCCCTGACCTCCCCTTGCGGACCACCCCTCGGTGCTTTTCTCCATCCTACATTGCCACTCACTGCCTATCCTAATTCAGACCCTCCGATTCACACCACCCCGTGATGTTTTTCTCACTCCTACTAGTGAATGTAATGTTACACAGCCATACAATGCGCACCACAGCGTGATGTTTTCAGAAACCAATCCTACATTGCCACTGCATGTTCCCTGACCTCCCCATGCTGACCACCACGCGGTGCTTTTCTCCATCCTACACTGCCACTCACTGCCTATCCTAATTCAGACCCTCCAATTCACACCACCCCGTGATGTTTTTCTCACTCCTACTAGTGAATGTAATGTTACACACCCATACAATGCACACCACCCAGCGATGTTTTTCAAAAACATATCCTACATTGCCACTGCATGTTTCCTGACCTCCCCATGCTGACCACCCGGCGGTGCTTTTCTCCAGCCTACATTGCCTCTCACTGCCTATCCTAATTCAGACCCCCCGATTCACACCACCCCGTGATGTTTCTCTCACTCCTACTAGTGAATGTAATGTTACACACGCATAAAATGCGCACCACCCCGCGATGTTTTTCAGAAACCAATCCTACAATGCCACTGCATGTTCCCTGACCTCCCCATGCTGACCACCCCGCGGTGCTTTTCTCCAACCTACATTGCCACTCACTGCCTATCCTAATTCAGACCCTATGATTCACACCACCCCGTGATGTTTTTCTCACTCCTACTAGTGAATGTAATGTTTCACACCCATACAATGCGCACCACCCCGTTATGTTTTTCTCACTCCTACTATTGAATGTCATGTTACACACCCATACAATGCGCACCACCCTGCGATGTTTTTCAGAAACCTATCCTACATTGCCACTGCATGTTCCCTGACCTCCCCTTGCTGACCACCCCTCGGTGCTTTTCTCCATCCTACATTGCCACTCACAGCCTATCCTACTTCAGACCCTCTGATTCACACCACCCCGTGATGTTTTTCTCACTCCTACTAGTGAATGTAATGTTACACACCCATGCAATGTGCACCACCCCGCGATGTTTTTCAGAAACCTATCCTACATTGCCACTGCATGTTCTCTGACCTCCCAATGCTGACCACCCCGCGGTGCTTTTCTCCATCGTACATGGCCACTCACTGCCTATCCTAATTCCGACCCTCCGATTCACACCACCCCGTGATGTTTTTCTCACTCCTACTAGTGAATGTAATGTTACACACCCATACAATGCGCACAACCCCGCGATGTTTTTCAGAAACTTATCCTACATTGCCACTGCATGTTCCCTGACCTCCCCAAGCTGACCACCCCGCAGTGCTTTTCTCCATCCTACATTGACACTCACTGCCTATCCTAATTCAGACCATCCAATTCACACACCCCGTGATGTTTTTCTTACTCCTACTAGTGAATGTAATGTTACACACCCATACAATGCGCACCACCCCGCGATGTTTTTCAGAAACCAATGCTACATTGCCACTGCATGTTTCCTGACCTCCCCATGCTGACGACCACGCGGTGCTTTAATCCATCCTACATTGCCACTCACTGCCTATCCTTATTCAGACACTCCGATTCACACCACCCCGTGATGTTTTGTTCACTCCTACTAGTGAATGTAATGTTTCACACCCATACAGTGCGCACCACCCCGTGATGTTTTTCTCACTCCTACTAGTGAATGTCATGTTACACACCCATACAATGCGCACAACCCCGCGATGTTTTTCAGAAACCTATCCTACATTGCCACTGCATGTTCCCTGACCTCCCAATGCTGACCACGCCGCGGTGCTTTTCTACATCCTACATTGCCATTCACTGCCTATCCTAATTCAGACCCTCCGATTAACACCAACCAGTAATGTGTTTCTCACTCCTACTAGTGAATGTAATGTTATACACCCATTCAATGCGCACCACCCTGTGATGTTTTTCTCAATCCTACTAGTGAATGTAATGTTACACACCCATACAATGCGCACAACCCCGCGATGTTTTTCAGAAACCTATCCTACATTGCCACTGCATGTTCCCTGACCTAACCATGCTGAGCACCCCGCGGTGCTTTTCTCCATCCTACATTGCCACTCACTGCCTATCCTAATTCAGACCCTCCGATTCACACCACCCCTTGATGTTTTTCTCACTCCTACTAGTGAATGTATTGTTACACACCCATACAATGCGCACCATCCCGCGATGTTTTTCAGAAACCTATCCTACATTGCCACTGAATGTTCCCTGACCTCCCCATGCTGACCGCGCCGCGGTGATTTTCTCCATCCTCCATTGCCACTCACTGCCTATCCTAATTCAGACACTCCGATTCACACCACCCCTTGATGTTTTTCTCACTCCTACTTGTGAATGTAATGTTACACACCCATACAATGCGCACCACCCCGCGATGTTTTTCTGAAACCTATCCTACATTGCCACTGCATGTTCCCTGACCTCCCCATGCTGACCACACCGCGGTGCTGTTCTCCATCCTACATTGCCACTCACTGCCTATCCTAATTCAGACCCTCTGATTCACACCACCCCGTGATGTTTTTCTCACTCCTACTAGTGAATGTAATGTTACACACCCATACAATGCGCACCACCCCGCGATGTTTTTCAGAAACCTATCCTACATTAACAATGCATGTTCCCTGACCTCCCCATGCTACGCACCCCGCGGTGCTTTTCCCCATCCTACATTGCCAATCACTGCCTATCCTAATTCAGACCCTCCGATTCACACCACCCCGTGATGTTTTTCTCACTCCTACTAGTGAATGTATTGTTACACACCCATACAATGCGCACCACCCCGCGATGTTTTCCTGAAACCTATCCTACATTGCCACTGCATGTTCCATGACCTCCCCATGCTGACTCCCACGCGGTGCTTTTCTCCATCGTACATTGCCACTCACTGCCTATCCTAGTTCAGACCCTCCGATTCACACTACCCCGTGGTGTTTTTCTCACTCCTACTAGTGAATGTAATGTTACACACCCATACAATGCGCACCACCCCGAGATGTTTTTCAGAAACCTATCCTATATGCCACTGCATGTTCCCTGACCTCCCCATGCTGACCACCCCGCGGTGCTTTTCTCCATCCTACATTGCCACTCCGTGTCTATCCTAATTCACACCCTCCAATTCAAACCACCCCATAATGTTTTTCTCACTCCTACTAGTGAATGTAATGTTACACATCCATACAATGCGCTTCACCCAGCGATGTTTTTCAGAAACCTATCCTATTTGCCACTGGATGTTCCCTGACTTCCCGATGCTGACCACCCCGCGGTGCTTTTCTCCAACATACATTGCCATTCACTGCCTATCCTAATTCAGACCATCAGATTCACACCAAACCGTGATGTTTTTCTCACTCTTACTAGTGAATGAAAAATTCGCACCACCCCGTGGTGTTTTTCTCACTCCTACTAGTGAATGTAATTTTACACAACCATACAATGCGCACCACCCCGCGATGTTTTTCAGAAACCTATCCTACATTGCCACTGCATGTTCCCTGACCTCCCCATGCTGACCACCCGCGGTGCTTTTCTCCAACCTACATTGCCCTCACTGCCTATCCTAATTCAGACCCTCCTATTCACTCTACCCCGTGATGTTTTTCTCACTCCTACTAGTAAATGTAATGTTTCACACCCATACAATGCGCACCACCCCGTGATGTTTTTCTCACTCCTACTAGGGAATGTCATGTTACACACCCATACAATGCGCACGACCCCGCGATGTTTTTCAGCAACCTATCCTATATTGCTACTGCATGTTCCCTGACCTCCCCTTGCGGACCACCCCTCGGTGCTTTTCTCCATCCTACATTGCCACTCACTGCCTATCCTAATTCAGACCCTCCGATTCACACCACCCCGTGATGTTTTTCTCACTCCTACTAGTGAATGTAATGTTACACAGCCATACAATGCGCACCACAGCGTGATGTTTTTCAGAAACCTATCCTACATTGCCACTGCATGTTCCCTGACCTCCCCATGCTGACCACCCCGCGGTGCTTTTCTCCATCCTACATTGCCACTCACTGCCTATCCTAATTCAGACACTCCGATTCACACCACCAAGTAATGTTTTTCTCACACCTACTAGTGAATGTAATGTTACACACCCATTCAATGCGCACCACCCTGTGATGTTTTTCTCAATCCTACTAGTGAATGTAATGTTACACACCCATACAATGCGCAGCACCCCGCGATATGTTTCAGAAACCTATCCTACATTGCCACTGCATGTTCCCTGACCTCCCCATGCTGACTATCCCGCGGTGCTTTTCTCCATCGTCTATTGCCACTCACAGCCTATCCTACTTCAGACCCTCTGATTCACACCACCCCGTGATGTTTTTCTCACTCCTACTAGTGAATGTAATGTTACACACCCATACAATGCGCACCACCCCGCGATGTTTTTCAGAAACCTATCCTACATTAACACTGCATGTTCCCTGACCTCCCCATGCTACGCACCCCGCGGTGCTTTTCCCCATCCTACATTGCCAATCACTGCCTATCCTAATTCAGACCCTCCGATTCACACCACCCCATGATGTTTTTCTCACTCCTACTAGTGAATGTATTGTTACACACCCATACAATGCGCACCACCCCGCGATGTTTTTCTGAAACCTATCCTACATTGCCACTGCATGTTCCATGACCTCCCCATTCTGACTCCCACGCGGTGCTTTTCTCCATCCTACATTGCCACTCACTGCCTATCCTAATTCAGACCCTCCGATTCACACCACCCCGTGGTGTTTTTCTCACTCCTACTAGTGAATGTAATGTTACACACCCATACAATGCGCACCACCCCGAGATGTTTTTCAGAAACCTATCCTACATTGCCACTGCATGTTCCCTGACCTCCCCATGCTGACCACCCCGCTGTGCTTTTCTCCATCCTACATTGCCACTCCGTGTCTATCCTAATTCACACCCTCCGATTCACACCACCCCGTAATGTTTTTCTCACTCCTACTATTGAATGTAATGTTACACACCCATACAATGCGCTTCACCCCGCGATGTTTTCAGAAACCAATCCTACATTGCCACTGCATGTTCCCTGACCTCCCGATGCTGAGCACGCCACGGTGCTTTTCTCCAACCTACATTGCCACTCACTGCCTATCCTAATTCAGACCATCCGATTCACACCAAACCGTGATGTTTTTCTCACTCTTACTAGTGAATGAAATGTTACACACCCATACAATTCGCACCACCCCGTGGTGTTTTTCTCACTCCTACTAGTGAATGTAATTTTACACACCCATACAATGCGCACCACCCCGCGATGTTTTTCAGAAACCTATCCTACATTGCCACTGCATGTTCCCTGACCTCCCCATGCTGACCACCCGCGGTGCTTTTTTCCAACCTACATTGCCCTCACTGCCTATCCTAATTCAGACCCTCCTATTCACACCACCCCGTGATGTTTTTCTCACTCCTACTAGTAAATGTAATGTTTCACACCAATACAATGCGCACCACCCCGTGATGTTTTTCTCACTCCTACTAGGGAATGTCATGTTACACACCCATACAATGCGCACGACCCCGCGATGTTTTTCAGCAACCTATCCTATATTGCTACTGCATGTTCCCTGACCTCCACTTGCGGACCACCCCTCGGTGCTTTTCTCCATCCTACATTGCCACTCACTGCCTATACTAATTCAGACCCTCCGATTCACACCACCCCGTGATGTTTTTCTCACTCCTACTAGTGAATGTAATGTTACACAGCCATACAATGCGCACCACAGCGTGATGTTTTTCAGAAACCTATCCTACATTGCCACTGCATGTTCCCTGACCTCCCCATGCTGACCACCCCGCGGTGCTTTTCTCCATCCTACATTGCCACTCACTGCCTATCTTAATTCAGACACTCTGATTCACAATACCAAGTAATGTTTTTCTCACACCTACTAGTGAATGTAATGTTACACACCCATTCAATGCGCACCACCCTGTGATGTTTTTCTCAATCCTACTAGTGAATGTAATGTTACACACCCATACAATGAGCACCACCCCGCGAAGTTTTTCAGAAACCTATCCTACATTAACACTGCATGTTCCCTGACCTCCACTTGCTACCCACCCCGCGGTGCTTTTCCCCATCCTACATTGCCAATCACTGCCTATCCTAATTCAGACCATCCGATTCACACCACCCCGTGATGATTTTCTCTCTCCTACTAGTGAATGTAATGTTACACACCCATACAATGCGCACCACCACGCGATGTTTTTCAGAAACCTATCCTACATTGCCACTGCATGTTCCCTGACCTCCCCATGCTGACCATCCCGCGGTGCTTTTCTCCATCCTACATTGCCACTCACTGCCTATCCTAATTCAGACCCTCGGATTCACACCACCCCGTGATGTTTTTTTCACTCCTACTAGTGAATGTAATGTTACACACCCATACAATGCGCACCACGCCGCAATGTTTTTCAGAAACCTATCCTACTTTGCCACTGCATGTTCCCTGACCTCCCCATGCTGAAAACCCCGCGGTGCTTTTCTCCAGCCTACATTGCCACTCACTGCCTATCCTAATTCAGGCCCTCGGATTCACACCACCCCGTGATGTTTTTCTCACTCCTACTAGTGAATGTAATGTTTCACACCCATACAATGCGCACCACCCCGTGATGTTTTTCTCACTCCTACTAGTGAATGTCATGTTACACACCCATACAATGAGCACCACCTCGCTATGTTTTTCAGAAACCTATCATACATTGCCACTGCATGTTCCCTGACCTCCCCATGCTGACCACCCCTCGGTGCTTTTCTCCATCCTACATTGCCACTCACTGCCTATCCTAATTCAGACCCTCCGATTCACACCACCCCGTGATGGTTTTCTCACTCCTACTAATGAATGTAATGTTACACATCCATACAATGCGCACCACCCTGTGATGTTTTTCAGAAACCTATACTATATTGCCACTCCATGTTCCCTGACCTCACCATGCTGACCACCCCGCGGTGCTTTTCTCCATCCTACATTGCCACTCACTGCCTATCCTAATTCAGACCCTCTGATTCACACCACCCCGTGATGTTTTTTCTCACTCCTACTTGTGAATGTAATGATACACACCCATACAATGCGCACCACCCCGCGATGTTTTTCAGAAACCTATCCTACATTGACACTGCATGTTCCCTGACATCCCCATGCTACACACCCCGCGGTGCTTTTCCCCATCCTACATTGCCAATCACTGCCTATCCTAATTCACACCCTCCGATTCACACCACCCCGTAATGTTTTTCTCACTCCTACTAGTGAATGTAATGTTACACACCCATACAATGCGCATCACCCCGCGATGTTTTTCAGAAACCTATCCCATTTGCCAATGCATGTTCCCTGACCTCCCGATGCTGACCACCCCGCGGTGCTTTTCTCCATCCTACATTGCCTCTCACTGCCTATCCTAATTCAGACCCTCCGATTCACACCACCCCGTGATGTTTTTCTCACTCCTACTAGTGAATGTAATGTTACACACCCATACAATGCTCACCACCCCGCGTTGTTTTTCAGAAACCTATCCTACATTGCCACTGCATGTTCCCTGACCTCCCCATGCTGACCACCACGCGGTGCTTTTCTCCATCCTACATTGCCACTCACTGCCTATCCTAATTCAGACCCTCTGATTCACACCACCCCGTGATGTTTTTTCTCACTCCTACTAGTGAATGTAGTGTTACACACCCATACAATGCGCACCACCCCGCGATGTTTTTCAGAAACCTATCCTACATTGACACTGCATGTTCCCTGACATCCCCATGCTACACACCCCGCGGTGCTTTTCCCCATCCTACATTGCCAATCACTGCCTTTCCTAATTCACACCCTCCGATTCACACCACCCCGTAATGTTTTTCTCACTCCTACTAGTGAATGTAATGTTACACACCCATACAATGCGCATCACCCCGCGATGTTTTTCAGAAACCTATCCTATTTGCCAATGCATGTTCCCTGACCTCCCGATGCTGACCACCCCGCGGTGCTTTTCTCCAACCTACATTGCCACTCACTGCCTATCCTAATTCAGACCATCCGATTCACACCAAACCGTGATGTTTTTCTCACTCCTACTAGTGAATGTAGTGTTACACACCCATACAATGCGCACCACCCCGCGATGTTTTTAAGAAACCTATCCTACATTGCCACTGCATGTTCCCTGACCTCCCCATGCTGACCACCCCGCGGTGTTTTTCTCCATCCTACATTGACACTCACTGCCTATCCTCATTCAGACACTCCGATTCACACACCCCATGATGTTTTTCTTACTCCTACTAGTGAATGTAATGTTACACACCCATACAATGCGCACCACCCCGCGATGTTTTCAGAAACCAATCCTACATTGCCACTGCATGTTCCCTGACCTCCCCATGCTGACCACCACGCGGTGCTTTTCTCCATCCTACACTGCCACTCACTGCCTATCCTAATTCAGACCCTCCAATTCACACCACCCCGTGATGTTTTTCTCACTCCTACTAGTGAATGTAATGTTACACACCCATACAATGCACACCACCCAGCGATGTTTTTCAAAAACATATCCTACATTGCCACTGCATGTTTCCTGACCTCCCCATGCTGACCACCCGGCGGTGCTTTTCTCCAGCCTACATTGCCTCTCACTGCCTATCCTAATTCAGACCCCCCGATTCACACCACCCCGTGATGTTTCTCTCACTCCTACTAGTGAATGTAATGTTACACACGCATAAAATGCGCACCACCCCGCGATGTTTTTCAGAAACCAATCCTACAATGCCACTGCATGTTCCCTGACCTCCCCATGCTGACCACCCCGCGGTGCTTTTCTCCAACCTACATTGCCACTCACTGCCTATCCTAATTCAGACCCTATGATTCACACCACCCCGTGATGTTTTTCTCACTCCTACTAGTGAATGTAATGTTTCACACCCATACAATGCGCACCACCCCGTTATGTTTTTCTCACTCCTACTATTGAATGTCATGTTACACACCCATACAATGCGCACCACCCTGCGATGTTTTTCAGAAACCTATCCTACATTGCCACTGCATGTTCCCTGACCTCCCCTTGCTGACCACCCCTCGGTGCTTTTCTCCATCCTACATTGCCACTCACAGCCTATCCTACTTCAGACCCTCTGATTCACACCACCCCGTGATGTTTTTCTCACTCCTACTAGTGAATGTAATGTTACACACCCATGCAATGTGCACCACCCCGCGATGTTTTTCAGAAACCTATCCTACATTGCCACTGCATGTTCTCTGACCTCCCAATGCTGACCACCCCGCGGTGCTTTTCTCCATCCTACATGGCCACTCACTGCCTATCCTAATTCCGACCCTCCGATTCACACCACCCCGTGATGTTTTTCTCACTCCTACTAGTGAATGTAATGTTACACACCCATACAATGCGCACAACCCCGCGATGTTTTTCAGAAACTTATCCTACATTGCCACTGCATGTTCCCTGACCTCTCCAAGCTGACCACCCCGCAGTGCTTTTCTCCATCCTACATTGACACTCACTGCCTATCCTAATTCAGACCGTCCAATTCACACACCCCGTGATGTTTTTCTTACTCCTACTAGTGAATGTAATGTTACACACCCATACAATGCGCACCACCCCGCGATGTTTTTCAGAAACCAATGCTACATTGCCACTGCATGTTTCCTGACCTCCCCATGCTGACGACCACGCGGTGCTTTAATCCATCCTACATTGCCACTCACTGCCTATCCTTATTCAGACACTCCGATTCACACCACCCCGTGATGTTTTGTTCACTCCTACTAGTGAATGTAATGTTTCACACCCATACAGTGCGCACCACCCCGTGATGTTTTTCTCACTCCTACTAGTGAATGTCATGTTACACACCCATACAATGCGCACAACCCCGCGATGTTTTTCAGAAACCTATCCTACATTGCCACTGCATGTTCCCTGACCTCCCAATGCTGACCACGCCGCGGTGCTTTTCTACATCCTACATTGCCATTCACTGCCTATCCTAATTCAGACCCTCCGATTAACACCAACCAGTAATGTGTTTCTCACTCCTACTAGTGAATGTAATGTTATACACCCATTCAATGCGCACCACCCTGTGATGTTTTTCTCAATCCTACTAGTGAATGTAATGTTACACACCCATACAATGCGCACAACCCCGCGATGTTTTTCAGAAACCTATCCTACATTGCCACTGCATGTTCCCTGACCTAACCATGCTGAGCACCCCGCGGTGCTTTTCTCCATCCTACATTGCCACTCACTGCCTATCCTAATTCAGACCCTCCGATTCACACCACCCCTTGATGTTTTTCTCACTCCTACTAGTGAATGTATTGTTACACACCCATACAATGCGCACCATCCCGCGATGTTTTTCAGAAACCTATCCTACATTGCCACTGAATGTTCCCTGACCTCCCCATGCTGACCGCGCCGCGGTGATTTTCTCCATCCTCCATTGCCACTCACTGCCTATCCTAATTCAGACACTCCGATTCACACCACCCCTTGATGTTTTTCTCACTCCTACTTGTGAATGTAATGTTACACACCCATACAATGCGCACCACCCCGCGATGTTTTTCTGCAACCTATCCTACATTGTCACTGCATGTTCCCTGACCTCCCTATGCTGACCACACCGCGGTGCTGTTCTCCATCCTACATTGCCACTCACTGCCTATCCTAATTCAGACCCTCTGATTCACACCACCCCGTGATGTTTTTCTCACTCCTACTAGTGAATGTAATGTTACACACCCATACAATGCGCACCACCCCGCGATGTTTTTCAGAAACCTATCCTACATTAACAATGCATGTTCCCTGACCTCCCCATGCTACGCACCCCGCGGTGCTTTTCCCCATCCTACATTGCCAATCACTGCCTATCCTAATTCAGACCCTCCGATTCACACCACCCCGTGATGTTTTTCTCACTCCTACTAGTGAATGTATTGTTACACACCCATACAATGCGCACCACCCCGCGATGTTTTCCTGAAACCCATCCTACATTGCCACTGCATGTTCCATGACCTCCCCATGCTGACTCCCACGCGGTGCTTTTCTCCATCGTACATTGCCACTCACTGCCTATCCTAGTTCAGACCCTCCGATTCACACTACCCCGTGGTGTTTTTCTCACTCCTACTAGTGAATGTAATGTTACACACCCATACAATGCGCACCACCCCGAGATGTTTTTCAGAAACCTATCCTATATGCCACTGCATGTTCCCTGACCTCCCCATGCTGACCACCCCGCGGTGCTTTTCTCCATCCTACATTGCCACTCCGTGTCTATCCTAATTCACACCCTCCAATTCAAACCACCCCATAATGTTTTTCTCACTCCTACTAGTGAATGTAATGTTACACATCCATACAATGCGCTTCACCCCGCGATGTTTTTCAGAAACCTATCCTATTTGCCACTGCATGTTCCCTGACTTCCCGATGCTGACCACCCCGCGGTGCTTTTCTCCAACCTACATTGCCACTCACTGCCTATCCTAATTCAGACCATCAGATTCACACCAAACCGTGATGTTTTTCTCACTCTTACTAGTGAATGAAATGTTACACACCCATACAATTCGCACCACCCCGTGGTGTTTTTCTCACTCCTACTAGTGAATGTAATTTTACACAACCATACAATGCGCACCACCCCGCGATGTTTTTCAGAAACCTATCCTACATTGCCACTGCATGTTCCCTGACCTCCCCATGCTGACCACCCGCGGTGCTTTTCTCCAACCTACATTGCCCTCACTGCCTATCCTAATTCAGACCCTCCTATTCACTCTACCCCGTGATGTTTTTCTCACTCCTACTAGTAAATGTAATGTTTCACACCCATACAATGCGCACCACCCCGTGATGTTTTTCTCACTCCTACTAGGGAATGTCATGTTACACACCCATACAATGCGCACGACCCCGCGATGTTTTTCAGCAACCTATCCTATATTGCTACTGCATGTTCCCTGACCTCCCCTTGCGGACCACCCCTCGGTGCTTTTCTCCATCCTACATTGCCACTCACTGCCTATCCTAATTCAGACCCTCCGATTCACACCACCCCGTGATGTTTTTCTCACTCCTACTAGTGAATGTAATGTTACACAGCCATACAATGCGCACCACAGCGTGATGTTTTCAGAAACCAATCCTACATTGCCACTGCATGTTCCCTGACCTCCCCATGCTGACCACCACGCGGTGCTTTTCTCCATCCTACACTGCCACTCACTGCCTATCCTAATTCAGACCCTCCAATTCACACCACCCCGTGATGTTTTTCTCTCTCCTACTAGTGAATGTAATGTTACACACCCATACAATGCACACCACCCAGCGATGTTTTTCAAAAACATATCCTACATTGCCACTGCATGTTTCCTGACCTCCCCATGCTGACCACCTGGCGGTGCTTTTCTCCAGCCTACATTGCCTCTCACTGCCTATCTTAATTCAGACCCCCCGATTCACACCAACCCGTGATGTTTCTCTCACTCCTACTAGTGAATGTAATGTTACACACGCATAAAATGCGCACCACCCCGCGATGTTTTTCAGAAACCAATCCTACAATGCCACTGCATGTTCCCTGACCTCCCCATGCTGACCACCCCGCGGTGCTTTTCTCCAACCTACATTGCCACTCACTGCCTATCCTAATTCAGACCCTATGATTCACACCACCCCGTGATGTTTTTCTCACTCCTACTAGTGAATGTAATGTTTCACACCCATACAATGCGCACCACCCCGTTATGTTTTTCTCACTCCTACTATTGAATGTCATGTTACACACCCATACAATGCGCACCACCCTGCGATGTTTTTCAGAAACCTATCCTACATTGCCACTGCATGTTCCCTGACCTCCCCTTGCTGACCACCCCTCGGTGCTTTTCTCCATCCTACATTGCCACTCACAGCCTATCCTACTTCAGACCCTCTGATTCACACCACCCCGTGATGTTTTTCTCACTCCTACTAGTGAATGTAATGTTACACACCCATGCAATGTGCACCACCCCGCGATGTTTTTCAGAAACCTATCCTACATTGCCACTGCATGTTCTCTGACCTCCCAATGCTGACCACCCCGCGGTGCTTTTCTCCATCCTACATGGCCACTCACTGCCTATCCTAATTCCGACCCTCCGATTCACACCACCCCGTGATGTTTTTCTCACTCCTACTAGTGAATGTAATGTTACACACCCATACAATGCGCACAACCCCGCGATGTTTTTCAGAAACTTATCCTACATTGCCACTGCATGTTCCCTGACCTCCCCAAGCTGACCACCCCGCAGTGCTTTTCTCCATCCTACATTGACACTCACTGCCTATCCTAATTCAGACCGTCCAATTCACACACCCCGTGATGTTTTTCTTACTCCTACTAGT
Organism: Cavia porcellus; assembly: GCF_034190915.1. Classification (NCBI taxonomy): domain Eukaryota; kingdom Metazoa; phylum Chordata; class Mammalia; order Rodentia; family Caviidae; genus Cavia; species Cavia porcellus. Next base: position 73,594,388 of record NW_026947499.1, on the reverse strand, counting down.
GAATGTAATGTTACACACCCATACAATGCGCACCACCCCGCGATGTTTTTCAGAAACCAATGCTACATTGCCACTGCATGTTTCCTGACCTCCCCATGCTGACGACCACGCGGTGCTTTAATCCATCCTACATTGCCACTCACTGCCTATCCTTATTCAGACACTCCGATTCACACCACCCCGTGATGTTTTGTTCACTCCTACTAGTGAATGTAATGTTTCACACCCATACAGTGCGCACCACCCCGTGATGTTTTTCTCACTCCTACTAGTGAATGTCATGTTACACACCCATACAATGCGCACAACCCCGCGATGTTTTTCAGAAACCTATCCTACATTGCCACTGCATGTTCCCTGACCTCCCAATGCTGACCACGCCGCGGTGCTTTTCTACATCCTACATTGCCATTCACTGCCTATCCTAATTCAGACCCTCCGATTAACACCAACCAGTAATGTGTTTCTCACTCCTACTAGTGAATGTAATGTTATACACCCATTCAATGCGCACCACCCTGTGATGTTTTTCTCAATCCTACTAGTGAATGTAATGTTACACACCCATACAATGCGCACAACCCCGCGATGTTTTTCAGAAACCTATCCTACATTGCCACTGCATGTTCCCTGACCTAACCATGCTGAGCACCCCGCGGTGCTTTTCTCCATCCTACATTGCCACTCACTGCCTATCCTAATTCAGACCCTCCGATTCACACCACCCCTTGATGTTTTTCTCACTCCTACTAGTGAATGTATTGTTACACACCCATACAATGCGCACCATCCCGCGATGTTTTTCAGAAACCTATCCTACATTGCCACTGAATGTTCCCTGACCTCCCCATGCTGACCGCGCTGCGGTGATTTTCTCCATCCTCCATTGCCACTCACTGCCTATCCTAATTCAGACACTCCGATTCACACCACCCCTTGATGTTTTTCTCACTCCTACTTGTGAATGTAATGTTACACACCCATACAATGCGCACCACCCCGCGATGTTTTTCTGAAACCTATCCTACATTGCCACTGCATGTTCCCTGACCTCCCTATGCTGACCACACCGCGGTGCTGTTCTCCATCCTACATTGCCACTCACTGCCTATCCTAATTCAGACCCTCTGATTCACACCACCCCGTGATGTTTTTCTCACTCCTACTAGTGAATGTAATGTTACACACCCATACAATGCGCACCACCCCGCGATGTTTTTCAGAAACCTATCCTACATTAACAATGCATGTTCCCTGACCTCCCCATGCTACGCACCCCGCGGTGCTTTTCCCCATCCTACATTGCCAATCACTGCCTATCCTAATTCAGACCCTCCGATTCACACCACCCCGTGATGTTTTTCTCACTCCTACTAGTGAATGTATTGTTACACACCCATACAATGCGCACCACCCCGCGATGTTTTCCTGAAACCTATCCTACATTGCCACTGCATGTTCCATGACCTCCCCATGCTGACTCCCACGCGGTGCTTTTCTCCATCGTACATTGCCACTCACTGCCTATCCTAGTTCAGACCCTCCGATTCACACTACCCCGTGGTGTTTTTCTCACTCCTACTAGTGAATGTAATGTTACACACCCATACAATGCGCACCACCCCGAGATGTTTTTCAGAAACCTATCCTATATGCCACTGCATGTTCCCTGACCACCCCATGCTGACCACCCCGCGGTGCTTTTCTCCATCCTACATTGCCACTCCGTGTCTATCCTAATTCACACCCTCCAATTCAAACCACCCCATAATGTTTTTCTCACTCCTACTAGTGAATGTAATGTTACACATCCATACAATGCGCTTAACCCAGCGATGTTTTTCAGAAACCTATCCTATTTGCCACTGCATGTTCCCTGACTTCCCGATGCTGACCACCCCGCGGTGCTTTTCTCCAACATACATTGCCATTCACTGCCTATCCTAATTCAGACCATCAGATTCACACCAAACCGTGATGTTTTTCTCACTCTTACTAGTGAATGAAATGTTACACACCCATACAATTCGCACCACCCCGTGGTGTTTTTCTCACTCCTACTAGTGAATGTAATTTTACACAACCATACAATGCGCACCACCCCGCGATGTTTTTCAGAAACCTATCCTACATTGCCACTGCATGTTCCCTGACCTCCCCATGCTGACCACCCGCGGTGCTTTTCTCCAACCTACATTGCCCTCACTGCCTATCCTAATTCAGACCCTCCTATTCACTCTACCCCGTGATGTTTTACTCACTCCTACTAGTAAATGTAATGTTTCACACCCATACAATGCGCACCACCCCGTGATGTTTTTCTCACTCCTACTAGGGAATGTCATGTTACACACCCATACAATGCGCACGACCCCGCGATGTTTTTCAGCAACCTATCCTATATTGCTACTGCATGTTCCCTGACCTCCCCTTGCGGACCACCCCTCGGTGCTTTTCTCCATCCTACATTGCCACTCACTGCCTATCCTAATTCAGACCCTCCGATTCACACCACCCCGTGATGTTTTTCTCACTCCTACTAGTGAATGTAATGTTACACAGCCATACAATGCGCACCACAGCGTGATGTTTTTCAGAAACCTATCCTACATTGCCACTGCATGTTCCCTGACCTCCCCATGCTGACCACCCCGCGGTGCTTTTCTCCATCCTACATTGCCACTCACTGCCTATCCTAATTCAGACACTCCGATTCACACCACCAAGTAATGTTTTTCTCACACCTACTAGTGAATGTAATGTTACACACCCATTCAATGCGCACCACCCTGTGATGTTTTTCTCAATCCTACTAGTGAATGTAATGTTACACACCCATACAATGCGCAGCACCCCGCGATATGTTTCAGAAACCTATCCTACATTGCCACTGCATGTTCCCTGACCTCCCCATGCTGACTATCCCGCGGTGCTTTTCTCCATCGTCTATTGCCACTCACAGCCTATCCTACTTCAGACCCTCTGATTCACACCACCCCGTGATGTTTTTCTCACTCCTACTAGTGAATGTAATGTTACACACCCATACAATGCGCACCACCCCGCGATGTTTTTCAGAAACCTATCCTACATTAACACTGCATGTTCCCTGACCTCCCCATGCTACGCACCCCGCGGTGCTTTTCCCCATCCTACATTGCCAATCACTGCCTATCCTAATTCAGACCCTCCGATTCACACCACCCCATGATGTTTTTCTCACTCCTACTAGTGAATGTATTGTTACACACCCATACAATGCGCACCACCCCGCGATGTTTTTCTGAAACCTATCCTACATTGCCACTGCATGTTCCATGACCTCCCCATTCTGACTCCCACGCGGTGCTTTTCTCCATCCTACATTGCCACTCACTGCCTATCCTAGTTCAGACCCTCCGATTCACACTACCCCGTGGTGTTTTTCTCACTCCTACTAGTGAATGTAATGTTACACACCCATACAATGCGCACCACCCCGAGATGTTTTTCAGAAACCTATCCTATATGCCACTGCATGTTCCCTGACCTCCCCATGCTGACCACCCCGCGGTGCTTTTCTCCATCCTACATTGCCACTCCGTGTCTATCCTAATTCACACCCTCCAATTCAAACCACCCCATAATGTTTTTCTCACTCCTACTAGTGAATGTAATGTTACACATCCATACAATGCGCTTCACCCCGCGATGTTTTTCAGAAACCTATCCTATTTGCCACTGCATGTTCCCTGACTTCCCGATGCTGACCACCCCGCGGTGCTTTTCTCCAACCTACATTGCCACTCACTGCCTATCCTAATTCAGACCATAAGATTCACACCAAACCGTGATGTTTTTCTCACTCTTACTAGTGAATGAAATGTTACACACCCATACAATTCGCACCACCCCGTGGTGTTTTTCTCACTCCTACTAGTGAATGTAATTTTACACAACCATACAATGCGCACCACCCCGCGATGTTTTTCAGAAACCTATCCTACATTGCCACTGCATGTTCCCTGACCTCCCCATGCTGACCACCCGCGGTGCTTTTCTCCAACCTACATTGCCCTCACTGCCTATCCTAATTCAGACCCTCCTATTCACTCTACCCCGTGATGTTTTTCTCACTCCTACTAGTAAATGTAATGTTTCACACCCATACAATGCGCACCACCCCGTGATGTTTTTCTCACTCCTACTAGGGAATGTCATGTTACACACCCATACAATGCGCACGACCCCGCGATGTTTTTCAGCAACCTATCCTATATTGCTACTGCATGTTCCCTGACCTCCCCTTGCGGACCACCCCTCGGTGCTTTTCTCCATCCTACATTGCCACTCACTGCCTATCCTAATTCAGACCCTCCGATTCACACCACCCCGTGATGTTTTTCTCACTCCTACTAGTGAATGTAATGTTACACAGCCATACAATGCGCACCACAGCGTGATGTTTTCAGAAACCAATCCTACATTGCCACTGCATGTTCCCTGACCTCCCCATGCTGACCACCACGCGGTGCTTTTCTCCATCCTACACTGCCACTCACTGCCTATCCTAATTCAGACCCTCCAATTCACACCACCCCGTGATGTTTTTCTCTCTCCTACTAGTGAATGTAATGTTACACACCCATACAATGCACACCACCCAGCGATGTTTTTCAAAAACATATCCTACATTGCCACTGCATGTTTCCTGACCTCCCCATGCTGACCACCTGGCGGTGCTTTTCTCCAGCCTACATTGCCTCTCACTGCCTATCTTAATTCAGACCCCCCGATTCACACCAAACCGTGATGTTTCTCTCACTCCTACTAGTGAATGTAATGTTACACACGCATAAAATGCGCACCACCCCGCGATGTTTTTCAGAAACCAATCCTACAATGCCACTGCATGTTCCCTGACCTCCCCATGCTGACCACCCCGCGGTGCTTTTCTCCAACCTACATTGCCACTCACTGCCTATCCTAATTCAGACCCTATGATTCACACCACCCCGTGATGTTTTTCTCACTCCTACTAGTGAATGTAATGTTTCACACCCATACAATGCGCACCACCCCGTTATGTTTTTCTCACTCCTACTATTGAATGTCATGTTACACACCCATACAATGCGCACCACCCTGCGATGTTTTTCAGAAACCTATCCTACATTGCCACTGCATGTTCCCTGACCTCCCCTTGCTGACCACCCCTCGGTGCTTTTCTCCATCCTACATTGCCACTCACAGCCTATCCTACTTCAGACCCTCTGATTCACACCACCCCGTGATGTTTTTCTCACTCCTACTAGTGAATGTAATGTTACACACCCATGCAATGTGCACCACCCCGCGATGTTTTTCAGAAACCTATCCTACATTGCCACTGCATGTTCTCTGACCTCCCAATGCTGACCACCCCGCGGTGCTTTTCTCCATCCTACATGGCCACTCACTGCCTATCCTAATTCCGACCCTCCGATTCACACCACCCCGTGATGTTTTTCTCACTCCTACTAGTGAATGTAATGTTACACACCCATACAATGCGCACAACCCCGCGATGTTTTTCAGAAACTTATCCTACATTGCCACTGCATGTTCCCTGACCTCCCCAAGCTGACCACCCCGCAGTGCTTTTCTCCATCCTACATTGACACTCACTGCCTATCCTAATTCAGACCGTCCAATTCACACACCCCGTGATGTTTTTCTTACTCCTACTAGTGAATGTAATGTTACACACCCATACAATGCGCACCACCCCGCGATGTTTTTCAGAAACCAATGCTACATTGCCACTGCATGTTTCCTGACCTCCCCATGCTGACGACCACGCGGTGCTTTAATCCATCCTACATTGCCACTCACTGCCTATCCTTATTCAGACACTCCGATTCACACCACCCCGTGATGTTTTGTTCACTCCTACTAGTGAATGTAATGTTTCACACCCATACAGTGCGCACCACCCCGTGATGTTTTTCTCACTCCTACTAGTGAATGTCATGTTACACACCCATACAATGCGCACAACCCCGCGATGTTTTTCAGAAACCTATCCTACATTGCCACTGCATGTTCCCTGACCTCCCAATGCTGACCACGCCGCGGTGCTTTTCTACATCCTACATTGCCATTCACTGCCTATCCTAATTCAGACCCTCCGATTAACACCAACCAGTAATGTGTTTCTCACTCCTACTAGTGAATGTAATGTTATACACCCATTCAATGCGCACCACCCTGTGATGTTTTTCTCAATCCTACTAGTGAATGTAATGTTACACACCCATACAATGCGCACAACCCCGCGATGTTTTTCAGAAACCTATCCTACATTGCCACTGCATGTTCCCTGACCTAACCATGCTGAGCACCCCGCGGTGCTTTTCTCCATCCTACATTGCCACTCACTGCCTATCCTAATTCAGACCCTCCGATTCACACCACCCCTTGATGTTTTTCTCACTCCTACTAGTGAATGTATTGTTACACACCCATACAATGCGCACCATCCCGCGATGTTTTTCAGAAACCTATCCTACATTGCCACTGAATGTTCCCTGACCTCCCCATGCTGACCGCGCCGCGGTGATTTTCTCCATCCTCCATTGCCACTCACTGCCTATCCTAATTCAGACACTCCGATTCACACCACCCCTTGATGTTTTTCTCACTCCTACTTGTGAATGTAATGTTACACACCCATACAATGCGCACCACCCCGCGATGTTTTTCTGAAACCTATCCTACATTGCCACTGCATGTTCCCTGACCTCCCTATGCTGACCACACCGCGGTGCTGTTCTCCATCCTACATTGCCACTCACTGCCTATCCTAATTCAGACCCTCTGATTCACACCACCCCGTGATGTTTTTCTCACTCCTACTAGTGAATGTAATGTTACACACCCATACAATGCGCACCACCCCGCGATGTTTTTCAGAAACCTATCCTACATTAACAATGCATGTTCCCTGACCTCCCCATGCTACGCACCCCGCGGTGCTTTTCCCCATCCTACATTGCCAATCACTGCCTATCCTAATTCAGACCCTCCGATTCACACCACCCCGTGATGTTTTTCTCACTCCTACTAGTGAATGTATTGTTACACACCCATACAATGCGCACCACCCCGCGATGTTTTCCTGAAACCTATCCTACATTGCCACTGCATGTTCCATGACCTCCCCATGCTGACTCCCACGCGGTGCTTTTCTCCATCGTACATTGCCACTCACTGCCTATCCTAGTTCAGACCCTCCGATTCACACTACCCCGTGGTGTTTTTCTCACTCCTACTAGTGAATGTAATGTTACACACCCATACAATGCGCACCACCCCGAGATGTTTTTCAGAAACCTATCCTATATGCCACTGCATGTTCCCTGACCTCCCCATGCTGACCACCCCGCGGTGCTTTTCTCCATCCTACATTGCCACTCCGTGTCTATCCTAATTCACACCCTCCAATTCAAACCACCCCATAATGTTTTTCTCACTCCTACTAGTGAATGTAATGTTACACATCCATACAATGCGCTTAACCCAGCGATGTTTTTCAGAAACCTATCCTATTTGCCACTGCATGTTCCCTGACTTCCCGATGCTGACCACCCCGCGGTGCTTTTCTCCAACATACATTGCCATTCACTGCCTATCCTAATTCAGACCATCAGATTCACACCAAACCGTGATGTTTTTCTCACTCTTACTAGTGAATGAAATGTTACACACCCATACAATTCGCACCACCCCGTGGTGTTTTTCTCACTCCTACTAGTGAATGTAATTTTACACAACCATACAATGCGCACCACCCCGCGATGTTTTTCAGAAACCTATCCTACATTGCCACTGCATGTTCCCTGACCTCCCCATGCTGACCACCCGCGGTGCTTTTCTCCAACCTACATTGCCCTCACTGCCTATCCTAATTCAGACCCTCCTATTCACTCTACCCCGTGATGTTTTACTCACTCCTACTAGTAAATGTAATGTTTCACACCCATACAATGCGCACCACCCCGTGATGTTTTTCTCACTCCTACTAGGGAATGTCATGTTACACACCCATACAATGCGCACGACCCCGCGATGTTTTTCAGCAACCTATCCTATATTGCTACTGCATGTTCCCTGACCTCCCCTTGCGGACCACCCCTCGGTGCTTTTCTCCATCCTACATTGCCACTCACTGCCTATCCTAATTCAGACCCTCCGATTCACACCACCCCGTGATGTTTTTCTCACTCCTACTAGTGAATGTAATGTTACACAGCCATACAATGCGCACCACAGCGTGATGTTTTTCAGAAACCTATCCTACATTGCCACTGCATGTTCCCTGACCTCCCCATGCTGACCACCCCGCGGTGCTTTTCTCCATCCTACATTGCCACTCACTGCCTATCCTAATTCAGACACTCCGATTCACACCACCAAGTAATGTTTTTCTCACACCTACTAGTGAATGTAATGTTACACACCCATTCAATGCGCACCACCCTGTGATGTTTTTCTCAATCCTACTAGTGAATGTAATGTTACACACCCATACAATGCGCAGCACCCCGCGATATGTTTCAGAAACCTATCCTACATTGCCACTGCATGTTCCCTGACCTCCCCATGCTGACTATCCCGCGGTGCTTTTCTCCATCGTCTATTGCCACTCACAGCCTATCCTACTTCAGACCCTCTGATTCACACCACCCCGTGATGTTTTTCTCACTCCTACTAGTGAATGTAATGTTACACACCCATACAATGCGCACCACCCCGCGATGTTTTTCAGAAACCTATCCTACATTAACACTGCATGTTCCCTGACCTCCCCATGCTACGCACACCGCGGTGCTTTTCCCCATCCTACATTGCCAATCACTGCCTATCCTAATTCAGACCCTCCGATTCACACCACCCCATGATGTTTTTCTCACTCCTACTAGTGAATGTATTGTTACACACCCATACAATGCGCACCACCCCGCGATGTTTTTCTGAAACCTATCCTACATTGCCACTGCATGTTCCATGACCTCCCCATTCTGACTCCCACGCGGTGCTTTTCTCCATCCTACATTGCCACTCACTGCCTATCCTAATTCAGACCCTCCGATTCACACCACCCCGTGGTGTTTTTCTCACTCCTACTAGTGAATGTAATGTTACACACCCATACAATGCGCACCACCCCGAGATGTTTTTCAGAAACCTATCCTACATTGCCACTGCATGTTCCCTGACCTCCCCATGCTGACCACCCCGCTGTGCTTTTCTCCATCCTACATTGCCACTCCGTGTCTATCCTAATTCACACCCTCCGATTCACACCACCACGTAATGTTTTTCTCACTCCTACTATTGAATGTAATGTTACACACCCATACAATGCGCTTCACCCCGCGATATTTTCAGAAACCAATCCTACATTGCCACTGCATGTTCCCTGACCTCCCGATGCTGAGCACGCCACGGTGCTTTTCTCCAACCTACATTGCCACTCACTGCCTATCCTAATTCAGACCATCCGATTCACACCAAACCGTGATGTTTTTCTCACTCTTACTAGTGAATGAAATGTTACACACCCATACAATTCGCACCACCCCGTGGTGTTTTTCTCACTCCTACTAGTGAATGTAATTTTACACACCCATACAATGCGCACCACCCCGCGATGTTTTTCAGAAACCTATCCTACATTGCCACTGCATGTTCCCTGACCTCCCCATGCTGACCACCCGCGGTGCTTTTTTCCAACCTACATTGCCCTCACTGCCTATCCTAATTCAGACCCTCCTTTTCACACCACCCCGTGATGTTTTTCTCACTCCTACTAGTAAATGTAATGTTTCACACCAATACAATGCGCACCACCCCGTGATGTTTTTCTCACTCCTACTAGGGAATGTCATGTTACACACCCATACAATGCGCACGACCCCGCGATGTTTTTCAGCAACCTATCCTATATTGCTACTGCATGTTCCCTGACCTCCACTTGCGGACCACCCCTCGGTGCTTTTCTCCATCCTACATTGCCACTCACTGCCTATACTAATTCAGACCCTCCGATTCACACCACCCCGTGATGTTTTTCTCACTCCTACTAGTGAATGTAATGTTACACAGCCATACAATGCGCACCACAGCGTGATGTTTTTCAGAAACCTATCCTACATTGCCACTGCATGATCCCTGACCTCCCCATGCTGACCACCCCGCGGTGCTTTTCTCCATCCTACATTGCCACTCACTGCCTATCTTAATTCAGACACTCTGATTCACAATACCAAGTAATGTTTTTCTCACACCTACTAGTGAATGTAATGTTACACACCCATTCAATGCGCACCACCCTGTGATGTTTTTCTCAATCCTACTAGTGAATGTAATGTTACACACCCATACAATGAGCACCACCCCGCGAAGTTTTTCAGAAACCTATCCTACATTAACACTGCATGTTCCCTGACCTCCACTTGCTACCCACCCCGCGGTGCTTTTCCCCATCCTACATTGCCAATCACTGCCTATCCTAATTCAGACCATCCGATTCACACCACCCCGTGATGATTTTCTCTCTCCTACTAGTGAATGTAATGTTACACACCCATACAATGCGCACCACCACGCGATGTTTTTCAGAAACCTATCCTACATTGCCACTGCATGTTCCCTGACCTCCCCATGCTGACCATCCCGCGGTGCTTTTCTCCATCCTACATTGCCACTCACTGCCTATCCTAATTCAGACCCTCGGATTCACACCACCCCGTGATGTTTTTTTCACTCCTACTAGTGAATGTAATGTTACACACCCATACAATGCGCACCACGCCGCAATGTTTTTCAGAAACCTATCCTACTTTGCCACTGCATGTTCCCTGACCTCCCCATGCTGAAAACCCCGCGGTGCTTTTCTCCAGCCTACATTGCCACTCACTGCCTATCCTAATTCAGGCCCTCGGATTCACACCACCCCGTGATGTTTTTCTCACTCCTACTAGTGAATGTAATGTTTCACACCCATACAATGCGCACCACCCCGTGATGTTTTTCTCACTCCTACTAGTGAATGTCATGTTACACACCCATACAATGAGCACCACCTCGCTATGTTTTTCAGAAACCTATCATACATTGCCACTGCATGTTCCCTGACCTCCCCATGCTGACCACCCCTCGGTGCTTTTCTCCATCCTACATTGCCACTCACTGCCTATCCTAATTCAGACCCTCCGATTCACACCACCCCGTGATGGTTTTCTCACTCCTACTAATGAATGTAATGTTACACATCCATACAATGCGCACCACCCTGTGATGTTTTTCAGAAACCTATACTATATTGCCACTCCATGTTCCCTGACCTCACCATGCTGACCACCCCGCGGTGCTTTTCTCCATCCTACATTGCCACTCACTGCCTATCCTAATTCAGACCCTCTGATTCACACCACCCCGTGATGTTTTTTCTCACTCCTACTTGTGAATGTAATGATACACACCCATACAATGCGCACCACCCCGCGATGTTTTTCAGAAACCTATCCTACATTGACACTGCATGTTCCCTGACATCCCCATGCTACACACCCCGCGGTGCTTTTCCCCATCCTACATTGCCAATCACTGCCTATCCTAATTCACACCCTCCGATTCACACCACCCCGTAATGTTTTTCTCACTCCTACTAGTGAATGTAATGTTACACACCCATACAATGCGCATCACCCCGCGATGTTTTTCAGAAACCTATCCCATTTGCCAATGCATGTTCCCTGACCTCCCGATGCTGACCACCCCGCGGTGCTTTTCTCCATCCTACATTGCCTCTCACTGCCTATCCTAATTCAGACCCTCCGATTCACACCACCCCGTGATGTTTTTCTCACTCCTACTAGTGAATGTAATGTTACACACCCATACAATGCTCACCACCCCGCGTTGTTTTTCAGAAACCTATCCTACATTGCCACTGCATGTTCCCTGACCTCCCCATGCTGACCACCACGCGGTGCTTTTCTCCATCCTACATTGCCACTCACTGCCTATCCTAATTCAGACCCTCTGATTCACACCACCCCGTGATGTTTTTTCTCACTCCTACTAGTGAATGTAGTGTTACACACCCATACAATGCGCACCACCCCGCGATGTTTTTCAGAAACCTATCCTACATTGACACTGCATGTTCCCTGACATCCCCATGCTACACACCCCGCGGTGCTTTTCCCCATCCTACATTGCCAATCACTGCCTTTCCTAATTCACACCCTCCGATTCACACCACCCCGTAATGTTTTTCTCACTCCTACTAGTGACTGTAATGTTACACACCCATACAATGCGCATCACCCCGCGATGTTTTTCAGAAACCTATCCTATTTGCCAATGCATGTTCCCTGACCTCCCGATGCTGACCACCCCGCGGTGCTTTTCTCCAACCTACATTGCCACTCACTGCCTATCCTAATTCAGACCATCCGATTCACACCAAACCGTGATGTTTTTCTCACTCTTACTAGTGAATGAAATGTTACACACCCATACAATGCACACCACCCAGCGATGTTTTTCAGAAACCTATCCTACATTGCCACTGCATGTTCCCTGACCTCCCCATGCTGACCACCACGCGGTGCTTTTCTCCATCCTACACTGCCACTCACTGCCTATCCTAATTCAGACCCTCCAATTCACACCACCCCGTGATGTTTTTCTCACTCCTACTAGTGAATGTAATGTTACACACCCATACAATGCACACGACCCAGCGATGTTTTTCAGAAACCTATCCTACATTGCCACTGCATGTTTCCTGACCTCCCCATGCTGACCACCCCACGGTGCTTTTCTCCAGCCTACATTGCCTCTCACTGCCTATCCTAATTCAGACCCCCCGATTCACACCACCCCGTGATGTTTTTCTCACTCCTACTAGTGAATGTAATGTTACACATGCATAAAATGCGCACCACCCCGCGATGTTTTTCAGAAACCTTTCCTACATTGCTACTGCATGATCCCTGACCTCCCCATGCTGCCCACCCCGCGGTGCTTTTCTCCATCCTACATTGCCACTCACTGCCTATCCTAATTCAGACCCTCCGATTCACACCACCCCGTGATGTTTTTCTAACTCCTACTAGTAAATGTAATGTTACACACCCATACAATGCGCACCACCCCGCAAGGTTTTTCAGAAACTTATCCTACTTTGCCACTGCATGTTCCCTGAACTCCCCATGCTGACCACCCCGCGGTGCTTTTCTCCATTCTACATTGCCACTCACTGCCTATCCTAATTCAGACCCTATGATTCACACCACCCCGTGATGTTTTTCTCACTCCTACTAGTGAATGTAATGTTTCACACCCATACAATGCGCACCACCCCGTTATGTTTTCCTCACTCCTACCAGTGAATGTCATGTTACACACCCATACAATGCGCACCACCCTGCGATGTTTTTCAGAACCCTATCCTACATTGCCACTGCATGTTCCCTGACCTCCCCTTGCTGACCACCCCTCGGTGCTTTTCTCCATCCTACATTGCCACTCACAGCCTATCCTACTTCAGACCCTCTGATTCACAACACCCCGTGATGTTTTTCTCAATCCTACTAGTGAATGTAATGTTACACACCCATGCAATGTGCACCACCCCGCGATGTTTTTCAGAAACCTATCCTACATTGCCACTGCATGTTCTCTGACCTCCCAATGCTGACCACCCCGCGGTGCTTTTCTCCATCCTACATGGCCACTCACTGCCTATCCTAATTCCGACCCTCCGATTCACACCACCCCGTGATGTTTTTCTCACTCCTACTAGTGAATGTAATGTTACACACCCATACAATGCACACCACCTCGCGATGTTTTTCAGAAACCAATGCTACATTGCCACTGCATGTTTCCTGACCTCCCCATGCTGACGACCACGCGGTGCTTTAATCCATCCTACATTGCCACTCACTGCCTATCCTTATTCAGACCCTCCGATTCACACCACCCCGTGATGTTTTGTTCACTCCTACTAGTGAATGTAATGTTTCACACCCATACAGTGCGCACCACCCCGTGATGTTTTTCTCACTCCTACTAGTGAATGTCATGTTACACACCCATACAATGCGCACAACCCCGCGATGTTTTTCAGAAACCTATCCTACATTGCCACTGCATGTTCCCTGACCTCCCAATGCTGACCACCCCGCGGTGCTTTTCTCCTTCCTACATTGCCACTCACTGCCTATCCTAATTCAGACCCTCCGATTAACACCAACCCGTAATGTTTTTCTCACTCCTACTAGTGAATGTAATGTTATACAACCATTCAATGCGCACCACCCTGTGATGTTTTTCACAATCCTACTAGTGAATGTAATGTTACACACCCATACAATGCGCACAACCCCGCGATGTTTTTCAGAAACCTATCCCACATTGCCACTGCATGTTCCCTGACCTCCGCATGCTGACTATCCCGTGGTGCTTTTCTCCATCCTACATTGCCACTCACAGCCTATCCTATTTCAGACCCTCTGATTCACACCACCCCGTGATGTTTTTCTCACTCCTACTAGTGAATGTAATGTTACACACCCATACAATGCGCACCACCCCGTGATGTTTTTCAGAAACCTATCCTACATTGACACTGCATGTTCCCTGACATCACCATGCTACACACCCCGCGGTGCTTTTCCCCATCCTACATTGCCAATCACTGCCTATCCTAATTCACACCCTCCGATTCACACCACCCCGTAATGTTTTTCTCACTCCTACTAGTGAATGTAATGTTACACACCCATACAATGCGCATCACCCCGCGATGTTTTTCAGAAACCTATCCTATTTGCCAATGCATGTTCCCTGACCTCCCGATGCTGACCACCCCGCGGTGCTTTTCTCCAACCTACATTGCCACTCACTGCCTATCCTAATTCAGACCCTCAGATTCACACCACCCCGTGATGTTTTTCTCACTCCTACTAGTGAATGTAATGTTTCACACCCATACAATGCGCACCACCCCGTGATGTTTTTCTCACTCCTACTAGTGAATGTCATGTTACACACCCATACAATGCGCACCACCCCGCTATGTTTTTCAGAAACCTATCCTACATTGCCACTGCATGTTCCCTGACCTCCCCATGCTGACCACCCCTCGGTGCTTTTCTCCATCCTATATTGCCACTCACTGCCTATCCTAATTCAGACCCTCCGATTCACACAACCCCGTGATGTTTTTCTCACTCCTACTAATGAATGTAATGTTACACACCCATACAATGCGCACCACCCTGTGATGTTTTTCAGAAACCTATACTACATTGACACACCATGTTCCCTGACCTCCCCATGCTGTCCACCCCGCGGTGCTTTTCTCCATCCTACATTGCCACTCACTGCCTATCCTAATTCAGACACTCTGATTCACACCACCCCTTGATGTTTTTCTCCCTCCTACTAGTGAATGTAATGTTACACACCCATACTGTGTGCACCACATCGCGATGTTTTTCAGAAACGTATCCTACATTGCCACTGCATGTTCCCTGAACTCCCTATGCTGTCCACCCCGCGGTGCTTTTCTCCATCCTACATTGCCACTCACTGCCTATCCTAATTCAGAATCTCCGATTCACACCACCCCGTGATGTTTTTCTCACTCCTACTAGTGAATGTAATGTCACACACCCATACAATGCGCACCACCCCGCGATGTTTTTCAGAAACCTATCCTACATTGCCACGGCATGTTCCCTGACCTCCCCATGCTGACCACCCCGCGGTGCATTTCTCCATCCTACATTGACACTCACTGCCTATCCTAATTCAGACACTCCGATTCACACACCCCGTGATGTTTTTCTTACTCCTACAAATGAATGTAATGTTACACACCCATACAATGCGCACCACCCCGCAATGTTTTTCAAAAACCAATCCTACATTGCCACTGAATGTTCCCTGACCTCCCCATGCTGACCACCACTCGGTGCTTTTCTCCATCCTACACTGCCACTCACTGCCTATCCTAATTCAGACCCTCTGATTCACACCACCCCGTGATGTTTTTCTCACTCCTACTAGTGAATGTAATGTTACACACCCATGCAATGTGCACCACCCCGCGATGTTTTTCAGAAACCTATCCTACATTGCCACTGCATGTACTCTGACCTCCCAATGCTGACAACCCCGCGGTGCTTTTCTCCATCCTACATGGCCACTCACTGCCTATACTAATTCAGACCCTCTGATTCACACCACCCCGTTATGTTTTTCTCACTCCTACTAGTGAATGTAATGTTACACACCCATACAATGCGCACCACCCTGTGATGTTTTTCAGAAACCTATCCTACAATGCCACTCCATGTTCCCTGACCTCCCCATCCTGACCACCCCGCGGTGCTTTTTTCCATCCTACATTGCCACTCACTGCCTATCCTAATTCAGACGCTCCGATTCAGAGCACCCCTTGATGTTTTTCTCACTCCTACTAGTGAATGTAATGTTACACACCCATACAATATGCACCACATCGCGATGTTTTTCAGAAACCTATCCTACATTAACACTGCATGTTCCCTGAACTCCCTATGCTGTCCACCCCGCGGTGCTTTTCTCCATCCTACATTGCCACTCACTGCCTATCCTAATTCAGACCCTCCGATTCACACCACCCCGTGATGTTTTTCTCCCTCCTACTAGTGAATGTAATGTTACACACCCATACAATGCGCACCACCCCGCGATGTTTTTCAGAAACCAATCCTACATTGCCACTGCATGTTCCCTGACCTCCCCAAGCTGACCACCCCGCGGTGCTTTTCTCCATCCTACATTGACACTCACTGCCTATCCTAATTCAGACCGTCCAATTCACACACCCCGTGATGTTTTTCTTACTCCTACTAGTGAATGTAATGTTACACACCCATACAATGCGCACCACCCCGCGATGTTTTTCAGAAACCAATGCTACATTGCCACTGCATGTTTCCTGACCTCCCCATGCTGACGACCAGGCGGTGCTTTAATCCATCCTACATTGCCACTCACTGCCTATCCTTATTCAGACCCTCCGATTCACACCACCCCGTGATGTTTTGTTCACTCCTACTAGTGAATGTAATGTTTCACACCCACACAGTGCGCACCACCCCGTGATGTTTTTCTCACTCCTACTAGTGAATGTAATGTTACACACCCATACAGTGTGCACCACACCGCGATGTTTTTCAGAAACGTATCCTACATTGCCACTGCATGTTCCCTGAACTCCCTATGCTGTCCACCCCGCGGTGCTTTTCTCCATCCTATATTGCCACTGACTGCCTATCCTAATTCAGACCCTCCGATTCACACCACCCCGTGATGTTTTTCTCACTCCTACTAGTGAATGTAATGTCACACACCCATACAATGCGCACCACCCCGTGATGTTTTTCAGAAACCTATCCTACATTGCCACTGCATGATCCCTGACCTCCCCATGCTGACCACACCGCGGTGCTTTTCTCCATCCTACATTGACACTCACTGCCTATCCTAATTCAGACACTCCGATTCACACACCCCGTGATGTTTTTCTTACTCCTACTAATGAATGTAATGTTACACACCCATACAATGCGCACCACCCCGCGATGTTTTTCAAAAACAAATCCTACATTGCCACTGCATGTTCCCTGACCTCCCTATGCTGACCACCACTCGGTGCTTTTCTCCATCCAACACTGCCACTCACTGCCTATCCTAATTCAGACCCTCCGATTCACACCACCCCGTGATGTTTTTCTCACTCCTACTAGTGAATGTAATGATACACACCCATACAATGCGCACCACCCAGCGATGTTTTTCAGAAACCTATCCTACATTGCCACTGCATGTTTCCTGACCTCCCCATGCTGACCACCCCGCGGTGCTTTTCTCCATCCTACATTGCAACTCACAGACTATCCTACTTCAGACCCTCTGATTCACACCACCCCGTGATGTTTTTCTCACTCCTACTAGTGAATGTAATGTTACACACCCATGCAATGTGCACCACCCCGCGATGTTTTTCAGAAACCTATCCTACATTGCCACTGCGTGTTCTCTGACCTCCCAATGCTGACCACCCCGCGGTGCTTTTCTCCATCCTACATGGCCACTCACTGCCTATCCTAATTCAGACCCTCCGATTCACACCACCCCGTTATGTTTTTCTCACTCCTACTAGTGAATGTAATGTTACACACCCATACAATGCGCACCACCCTGTGATGTTTTTCAGAAACCTATCCTACAATGCCACTCCATGTTCCCTGACCTCCCCATCCTGACCACCCCGCGGTGCTTTTTTCCATCCTACATTGCCACTCACTGCCTATCCTAATTCAGACACTCCGATTCAGACCACCCCTTGATGTTTTTCTCACTCCTACTAGTGAATGTAATGTTACACACCCATACAATATGCACCACACCGCGATGTTTTTCAGAAACCTATCCTACATTAACACTGCATGTTCCCTGAACTCCCTATGCTGTCCACCCCGCGGTGCTTTTCTCCATCCTACATTGCCACTCACTGCCTATCCTAATTCACACCCTCCGATTCACACCACCCCGTGATGTTTTTCTCACTCCTACTAGTGAATGTAATGTTACACACCCATCCAATGCGCACCACCCCGCGATGTTTTTCAGAAACCTATCCTACATTGCCACTGCATGTTCCCTGACCTCCCCAAGCTGACCACCCCGCGGTGCTTTTCTCCATCCTACATTGACACTCACTGCCTATCCTAATTCAGACCGTCCAATTCACACACCCCGTGATGTTTTTCTTACTCCTACTAGTGAATGTAATGTTACACACCCATACAATGCGCACCACCCCGCGATGTTTTTCAGAAACCAATGCTACATTGCCACTGCATGTTTCCTGACCTCCCCATGCTGACGACCACGCGGTGCTTTAATCCATCCTACATTGCCACTCACTGCCTATCCTTATTCAGACCCTCCGCTTCACACCACCCCGTGATGTTTTGTTCACTCCTACTTGTGAATGTAATGTTTCACACCCATACAGTGCGCACCACCCCGTGATGTTTTTCTCACTCCTACTAGTGAATGTCATGTTACACACCCATACAATGCGCACAACCCTGCGATGTTTTTCAGAAACCTATCCTACATTGCCACTGCATGTTCCCTGACCTCCCAATGCTGACCACCCCGCGGTGCTTTTCTCCATCCTACATTGCCACTCACTGCCTATCCTAATTCAGACCCTCCGATTAACACCAACCCGTAATGTTTTTCTCACTCCTACTAGTGAATGTAATGTTATACACCCATTCAATGCGCACCACCCTGTGATGTTTTTCTCAATCCTACTAGTGAATGTAATGTTACACACCCATACAATGCGCACAACCCCGCGATGTTTTTCAGAAACCTATCCTACATTGCCACTGCATGTTCCCTGACCTCCGCATGCTGACTATCCCGTGGTGCTTTTCTCCATCCTACATTGCCACTCACAGCCTATCCTACTACAGACCCTCTGATTCACACCACCCCGTGATGTTTTTCTCACTCCTACTAGTGAATGTAATGTTACACACCCATACAATGCGCACCACACCTCGATGTTTTTCAGAAACCTATCCTACATTAACACTGCATGTTCCCTGACCTCCCCATGCAACCCACCCCGCGGTGCTTTTCCCCATCCTACATTGCCAATCGCTGCCTATCCTAATTCAGACCATCCGATTCACAGCACCCCGTGATGATTTTCTCACTCCTACTAGTGAATGTAATGTTACACACCCATACAATGCGCACCACCACGCGATGTTTTTCAGAAACCTATCCTACATTGTCACTGCATGTTCCCTGACCTCCCCATGCTGACTCCCACGCGGTGATATTCTCCATCCTACATTGCCACTCACTGCCTATCCTAATTCAGACCCTCCGATTCACACCAACCCGTGATGTTTTTCTCACTCCTACTAGTGAATGTAATGTTACACACCCATACAATGCGCACAACCCCGCGATGTTTTTCAGAAACCTATCCTACATTGCCACTGCATGTTCCCTGACCTCCCCATGCTGACCACCCCGCAGTGCTTTTCTCCATCCTACATTGCCACTCACTGCCTATCCTAATTCAGACCCTCGGATTCACACCACCCCGTGATGTTTTTTTCACTCCTACTAGTGAATGTAATGTTACACACCCATACAATGCGCACCACGCCGCAATGTTTTTCAGAAACCTATCCTACATTGCCACTGCATATTCCCTGACCTCCCCATGCTGACAACCCCTTGGTGCTTTTCTCCAGCCTACATTGCCTCTCACTGCCTATCCTAATTCAGGCCCTCAGATTCACACCACCCCGTGATGTTTTTCTCACTCCTACTAGTGAATGTAATGTTACACACGCATAAAATGTGCACCACCCCGCGATGTTTTTCACAAACCTATCCTACATTGCTACTGCATGATCCCTGACCTCCCCATGGTGCCCACCCCGCGGTGCTTTTCTCCATCCTACATTGCCACTCACTGCCTATCCTAATTCAGACCCTATGATTCACACCACCCCGTGATGTATTTCTCACTCCTACTAGTGAATGTAATGTTTCACACCCATACAATGCGCACCACCCCGTTATGTTTTTCTCACTCCTACCAGTGAATGTCATGTTACACACCCATACAATGCGCACCACCCTGCGATGTTTTTCGGAAACCTATCCTACATTGCCACTGCATGTTCCCTGACCTCCCCTTGCTGACCACCCCTCGGTGCTTTTCTCCATCCTACATTGCCACTCACAGCCTATCCTACTTCAGACCCTCTGATTCACACCACCCCGTGATTTTTTTCTCACGCCTACTAGTGAATATAATGTTACACACCCATGCAATGTGCACCACCCCGCGATGTTTTTCAGAAACCTATCCTACATTGCCACTGCATGTTCTCTGACCTCCCAATGCTGACCACCCCGCGGTGCTTTTCTCCATCCTACATGGCCACTCACTGCCTATCCTACTTCAGACCCTCTGATTCACACCACCCCGTGATGTTTTTCTCACTCCTACTAGTGAATGTAATGTTACACACCCATACAATGCGCACCATCCCGCGATGTTTTTCAGAAACCCATCCTACATTGCCACTGAATGTTCCCTGACCTCCCCATGCTGACCACGCCACGGTGATTTTCTCCATCCTCCATTGCCACTCACTGCCTATACTAATTCAGACCCTCCGATTCACACCACCCCTTGATGTTTTTCTCACTCCTACTAGTGAATGTAATGTTACACACCCATACAATGAGCACCACCCCGCGATGTTTTTCTGAAACCTATCCTACATTGCCACTGCATGTTCCCTGACCTCCCTCTGCTGACCACACCGCGGTGCTTTTCTCCATCCTACATTGCCACTCACTGCCTATCCTAATTCAGACCCTCTGGTTCACACCACCCCGTGATGATTTTCTCACTCCTACTAGTGAATGTAATGTTACACACCCATACAATGCACACCACCACGCGATGTTTTTCAGAAACCTATCCTACATTGTCACTGCATGTTCCCTGACCTCCCCATGCTGACTCCCACGCGGTGCTTTTCTCCATCCTACATTGCCACTCACTGCCTATCCTAATTCAGACCCTCCGATTCACACCACCCCGTGATGTTTTTCTCACTCCTACTAGTGAATGTAATGTTACACACCCATACAATGCGCACAACCCCGCGATGTTTTTCAGAAACCTATCCTACATTGCCACTGCATGTTCCCTGACCTCCCCATGCTGACCACCCCGCAGTGCTTTTCTCCATCCTACATTGCCACTCACTGCCTATCCTAATTCAGACCCTCGGATTCACACCACCCCGTGATGTTTTTTTCACTCCTACTAGTGAATGTAATGTTACACACCCATACAATGGCACCACGCCCCAATGTTTTTCAGAAACCTATCCTACATTGCCACTGCATATTCCCTGACCTCCCCATGCTGACAACCCCGCGGTGCTTTTCTCCAGCCTACATTGCCACTCACTGCCTATCCTAATTCAGGCCCTCAGATTCACACCACCCCGTGATGTTTTTCTCACTCCTACTAGTGAATGTAATTTTACACACCCATACATTGCGCACCACCCCGCGATGTTTTTCAGAAGCCTGTCCTACATTGCCACTGCATGTTCCCTGACCTCCCCATGCTGACCACCCCGCGGTGCTTTTCTCCATCCTACATTGACACTCACTGCCTATCCTCATTCAGACACTCCGATTCACAAACCCCATGATTTTTTTCTTACTCCTACTAGTGAATGTATTGTTACACACCCATACAATGCGCACCACCCCGTGATGTTTTTCAGAAACCAATCCTACATTGCCACTGCATGTTCCCTGACCTCCCCATGCTGACCACCACACGGTGCTTTTCTCCATCTTACACTGCCACTCACTGCCTATCCTAATTCAGACCCTCCAATTCCCACCACCCCGTGATGTTTTTCTCACTCCTACTAGTGAATGTAATGTTACACACCCATACAATGCGCACCACCCTGTGATGTTTTTCAGAAACCTATCCTACAATGCCACTCCATGTTCCCTGACCTCCCCATCCTGACCACCCCGCGGTGCTTTTTTCCATCCTACATTGCCACTCACTGCCTATCCTAATTCAGACGCTCCGATTCAGACCACCCCTTGATGTTTTTCTCACTCCTACTAGTGAATGTAATGTTACACACCCATACAATATGCACCACATCGCGATGTTTTTCAGAAACCTATCCTACATTAACACTGCATGTTCCCTGAACTCCCTATGCTGTCCACCCCGCGGTGCTTTTCTCCATCCTACATTGCCACTCACTGCCTATCCTAATTCAGACCCTCCGATTCACACCACCCCGTGATGTTTTTCTCACTCCTACTAGTGAATGTAATGTTACACACCCATACAATGCGCACCACAGCGCGATGTTTTTCAGAAACCTATCCTACATTGCCACTGCATGTTCCCTGACCTCCCCAAGCTGACCACCCCGCGGTGCTTTTCTCCATCCTACATTGACACTCACTGCCTATCCTAATTCAGACCGTCCAATTCACACACCCCGTGATGTTTTTCTTACTCCTACTAGTGAATGTAATGTTACACACCCATACAATGCTCACCACCCCGCGATGTTTTTCAGAAACCAATGCTACATTGCCACTGCATGTTTCCTGACCTCCCCATGCTGACGACCAGGTGGTGCTTTAATCCATCCTACATTGCCACTCACTGCCTATCCTTATTCAGACCCTCCGATTCACACCACCCCGTGATGTTTTGTTCACTCCTACTAGTGAATGTAATGTTTCACACCCATACAGTGCGCACCACCCCGTGATGTTTTTCTCACTCCTACTAGTGAAAGTAAAGTTACACACCCATACAGTGTGCACCACACCGCGATGTTTTTCAGAAACGTATCCTACATTGCCACTGCATGTTCCCTGAACTCCCTATGCTGTCCAGCCCGCGGTGCTTTTCTCCATCCTACATGGCCAGTGACTGCCTATCCTAATTCAGACCCTCCGATTCACACCACCCCGTGATGTTTTTCTCACTCCTACTAGTGAATGTAATGTCACACACCCATACAATGCGCACCACCACGCGATGTTTTTCAGAAACCTATCCTACATTGCCACTGCATGTTCCCTGACCTCCCCATGCTGACCACCCCGCGGTGCTTT
Organism: Cavia porcellus; assembly: GCF_034190915.1. NCBI lineage: Eukaryota > Metazoa > Chordata > Mammalia > Rodentia > Caviidae > Cavia > Cavia porcellus. The sequence continues at coordinate 73,570,556 of NW_026947499.1, read as the reverse complement.
TCTCCATCCTACATTGACACTCACTGCCTATCCTAATTCAGACACTCTGATTCACACACCCCGTGATGTTTTTCTTACTCCTACTAATGAATGAAATGTTACACACCCATACAATGCGCACCACCCCGCGATGTTTTTCAAAAACCAATCCTACATTGTCACTGCATGTTCCCTGACCTCCCTATGCTGACCACCACTCGGTGCTTTTCTCCATCCTACACTGCCACTCACTGCCTATCCTAATTCAGACCCTCCAATTCACACCACCCCGTGATGTTTTTCTCACTCCTACTAGTGAATGTCATGTTACACACCCATACAATGCGCACCACCCAGCGATGTTTTTCAGAAACCTATCCTACATTGCCACTGCATGTTTCCTGACCTCCCCATGCTGACCACCCCGCGGTGCTTTTCTCCATCCTACATTGCATCTCACAGCCTATCCTACTTCAGACCCTCTGATTCACACCACCCCGTGATGTTTTTCTCACTCGTAGTAGTGAATGTAATGTTAAACACCCATGCAATGTGCACCACCCCGCGATGTTTTTCAGAAACCTATCCTACATTGCCACTGCATGTTCTCTGACCTCCCAATGCTGACCACCCCGCGGTGCTTTTCTCCATCCTACATGGCGACTCACTGCCTATCCTAATTCAGACCCTCCGATTCACACCACCCCGTTATGTTTTTCTCACTCCTACTAGTGAATGTAATGTTACACACCCATACAATGCGCACCACCCTGTGATGTTTTTCAGAAACCTATCCTACAATGCCACTCCATGTTCCCTGACCTCCCCATCCTGACCACCCCGCGGTGCTTTTTTCCATCCTACATTGCCACTCACTGCCTATCCTAATTCAGACGCTCCGATTCAGACCACCCCTTGATGTTTTTCTCACTCCTACTTGTGAATGTAATGTTACACACCCATACAATATGCACCGCACCGCGATGTTTTTCAGAAACCTATCCTATATTAACACTGCATGTTCCCTGAACTCCCTATTCTGTCCACCCCGCAGTGCTTTTCTCCATCCTACATTGCCACTCACTGCCTATCCTAATTCAGACCCTCCGATTCACACCACCCCGTGATGTTTTTCTCACTCCTACTAGTGAATGTAATGTTACACACCCATACAATGCGCACCACCCAGCGATGTTTTTCAGAAACCTATCCTACATTGCCACTGCATGTTCCCTGACCTCCCAATGCTGACCACCCCGCGGTGCTTTTCTCCATCCTACATTGCCATTCACTGCCTATCCTAATTCAGACCCTCCGATTAACACCAACCCGTAATGTTTTTCTCACTCCTACTAGTGAATGTAATGTTATACACCCATTCAATGCGCACCACCCTGTGATGTTTTGCTCAATCCTACTAGTGAATGTAATGTTACACACCCATACAATGTGCACAACCCCGCGATGTTTTTCAGAAACCTATCCTACATTGCCACTGCATGTTCCCTGACCTCCCCATGCTGACGATCCCGTGGTGCTTTTCTCCATCCTACATTGCCACTCACAGCCTATCCTAATTCAGACACTCTGATTCACACACCCCGTGATGTTTTTCTTACTCCTACTAATGAATGTAATGTTACACACCCATACAATGCGCACCACCCCGCGATGTTTTTCAAAAACCAATCCTACATTGCCACTGCATGTTTCCTGACCTCCCCATGCTGACCACCCCGCGGTGCTTTTCTCCATCCTACATTGCCACTCACAGCCTATCCTACTTCAGACCCTCTGATTCACACCACCCCGTGATGTTTTTCTCACTCCTACTAGTGAATGTAATGTTACACACCCATGCAATGTGCACCACCCCGCGATGTTTTTCAGAAACCTATCCTACATTGCCACTGCATGTTCTCTGACCTCGCCATGCTGACCACCCCGCGGTGCTTTTCTCCATCCTACATGGCGACTCACTGCCTATCCTAATTCAGACCCTCCGATTCACACCACCCCGTTATGTTTTTCTCACTCCTACTAGTGAATGTAATGTTACACACCCATACAATGCGCACCACCCTGTGATGTTTTTCAGAAACCTATCCTACAATGCCACTCCATGTTCCCTGACCTCCCCATCCTGACCACCCCGCGGTGCTGTTTTCCATCCTACATTGCCACTCACTGCCTATCCTAATTCAGACGCTCCGATTCAGACCACCCCTTGATGTTTTTCTCACTCCTACTAGTGAATGTAATGTTACACACCCATACAATATGCACCACACCGCGATGTTTTTCAGAAACCTATCCTACATTGCCACTGCGTGTTCCCTGACCTCCGCATGCTGACGATCCCGTGGTGCTTTTCTCCATCCTACATTGCCACTCACAGCCTATCCTACTTCAGACCCTCTGATTCACACCACCCCGTGATGTTTTTCTCACTCCTACTAGTGAATGTAATGTTACACACCCATACAATGCGCACCACGCGGCAATGTTTTTCAGAAACCTATCCTACATTGCCACTGCATATTCCCTGACCTCCCATTGCTGACAACCCCGCGGTGCTTTTCTCCAGCCTACATTGCCACTCACTGCCTATCCTAATTCAGGCCCTCAGATTCACACCACCCGGTGATGTTTTTCTCACTCCTACTAGTGAATGTAATGTTTCACACCCATACAATGCGCACCACCCCGTGGTGTTTTTCTCACTCCTACTAGTGAATGTCATGTTACACACCCATACAATGCGCACCACCCCACTATGTTTTTCAGAAACCTATCCTACATTGCCACTGCATGTTCCCTGACCTCCCCATGCTGACCACCCCTCGGTGCTTTTCTCCATCCTACATTGCCACTCACTGCCTATCCTAATTCAGACCCTCCGATTCACACCACCCCGTGATGTTTTTCTCACTCCTACTAATGAATGTAATGTTACACACCCATACAATGCGCACCACCCCGCGATGTTTTTCAGAAACCTATCCTACATTGCTACTGCATGATCCCTGACTTCCCCATGCTGCCCACCCCGCGGAGCTTTTCTCCATCCTACATTGTCATTCACTGCCTATCCTAATTCAGACACTCCGATTCACACCACCAAGTAATGATTTTCTCACACATACTAGTGAATGTAATGTTACACACCCATACAATGCGCACCACCCCACGATATGTTTCAGAAACCTATCCTACATTGCCACTGCATGTTCCCTGACCTCCCATTGCTGACCACCCCTCGGTGCTTTTCTCCATCCTACATTGCCACTCACAGCCTATCCTACTTCAGACCCTCTGATTCACACCACCCCGTGATGTTTTTCTCACTCCTACTAGTGAATGTAATGTTACACACCCATGCAATGTGCACCACCCCGCGATGTTTTTCAGAAAACTATCCTACATTGCCACTGCATGTTCACTGACCTCCCCATGCGGACCACCCCGCGGTGCTTTTCTCCATCCTACATGGCCACTCACTGCCTATCCTAATTCAGACCCTCTGATTCACACAACCCCGTTATGTTTTTCTCACTCCTACTAGTGAATGTAATGTTACACACCCATACAATGCGCACCACCCTGTGATGTTTTTCAGAAACCTATCCTACAATGCCACTCCATGTTCTCTGACCTCCCCATGCTGACCACCCCGCGGTGCTTTTTTCCATCCTACATTGCCACTCACTGCCTATCCTAATTCAGACGCTCCGATTCAGACCACCCCTTGATGTTTTTCTCACTCCTACTAGTGAATGTAATGTTACACACCCATACAATATGCACCACACCGCGATGTTTTTCAGAAACCTATCCTACTTTAACACCGCATGTTCCCTGAACTCCCTATGCTGTCCAACCCGCGGTGCTTTTCTCCATCCTACATTGCCACTCACTGCCTATCCTAATTGAGTCCCTCCAATTCACACCACCCCGTGATGTTTTTCTCACTCCTACTAGTGAATGTAATGTTACACACCCATACAATGCTCACCACCCCGCGATGTTTTTCAGAAACCTATCCTACATTGCCACTGCATGTTCCCTGATCTCCCCAAGCTGACCACCCCGCGGTGCTTTTCTCCATCCTACATTGACATTCACTGCCTATCCTAATTCAGACCGTCCAATTCACACACCCCGTGATGTTTTTCTTACTCCTACTAGTGAATGTAATGTTACACACCCATACAATGCGCACCACCCCGCGATGTTTTTCAGAAACCAATGCTACATTGCCACTGCATGTTTCCTGACCTCCCCGTGCTGACGACCACGCGGTGCTTTTCTCCATCCTACAGTGCCACTCACTGCCTATCCTTATTCAGACCCTCCGATTCACACCACCACGTGATGTTTTGTTCACTCCTACTAGTGAATGTAATGTTTCACACCCATACAGTGCGCACCACCCCGTGATGTTTTTCTCAATCCTACTAGTGAATGTAATGTTACACACCCATACAATGCACACAACCCTGCGATGTTTTTCAGAAACCTATCCTACATTACAACAGCATGTTCCCTGAACTCCCTATGCTGTCCTCCCCGCGGTGCTTTTCTCCATCCTACATTGCCACTCACTGCCTATCCAAATTCAGACCCTCCGATTCACACCACCCCGTGATGTTTTTCTCACTCCTACTAGTGAATGTCATGTTACACACCCATACAATGCGCACAACCCCGCGATGTTTTTCAGAAACCTATCCTACATTGCCACTGCATGTTCCCTGACCTCCCAATGCTGACCACCCCGCGGTGCTTTTCTCCATCCTACATTGCCACTCACTGCCTATCCTAATTCAGACCCTCCGATTAACACCAACCCGTAATGTTTTTCTCACTCCTACTAGTGAATGTAATGTTATACACCCATTCAATGCGCACCACCCTGTGATGTTTTTCTCAATCCTACTAGTGAATGTAATGTTACACACCCATACAATGCGCACAACCCCGCGATGTTTTTCAGAAACCTATCCTACATTGCCACTGCATGTTCCCTGACCTCCGCATGCTGACTATCCCGTGGTGCTTTTCTCCATCCTACATTGCCACTCACAGCCTATCCTACTTCAGACCCTCTGATTCACACCACCCCGTGATGTTTTTCTCACTCCTACTAGTGAATGTAATGTTACACACCCATACAATGCGCACCATCCCGCGACGTTTTTCAGAAACCTATCCTACATTGCCACTGAATGTTCCCTGACCTCCCCATGCTGACCACGCCGCGGTGATTTTCTCCATCCTCCATTGCCACTCACTGCCTATCCTAATTCAGACCCTCCGATTCACACCAACCCTTGATGTTTTTCTCACTCCTACTAGTGAATGTAATGTTACACACCCATACAATGCGCACCACCCCGCGATGTTTTTCTGAAACCTATCCTACATTGCCACTGCATGTTCCCTGACCTCCCTATGCTGACCACACCGCGGTGCTTTTCTCCATCCTACATTGCCACTCACTGCCTATCCTAATTCAGACCCTCTGGTTCACACCACCCCGTGATGTTTTTCTCACTCCTACTAGTGAATGTAATGTTACACACCCATACAATGCGCACCACCCCTCGATGTTTTTCAGAAACCTATCCTACATTAACACTGCATGTTCCCTGACCTCCCCATGCTACCCACCCCGCGTTGCTTTTCCCCATCCTACATTGCCAATCACTGCCTATCCTAATTCAGACCATCCGATTCACAGCACCCCGTGATGATTTTCTCACTCCTACTAGTGAATGTAATGTTACACACTCATACAATGCGCACCACCACACGATGTTTTTCAGAAACCTATCCTACATTGTCACTGCATGTTCCCTGACCTCCCCATGCTGACTCCCACGCGGTGCTTTTCTCCATCCTACATTGAAACTCATTGCCTATCCTAATTCAGACCCTCCGATTCACACCACCCGGTGATGTTTTTCTCACTCCTACTAGTGAATGTAATGTTACACACCCATACAATGCGCACCACGCCGCAATGTTTTTCAGAAACCTATCCTACATTGCCACTGCATATTCCCTGACCTCCCCATGCTGACAACCCCGCGGTGCTTTTCTCCAGCCTACATTGCCACTCACTGCCTATCCTAATTCAGGCCCTCAGATTCACACCACCCCGTGATGTTTTTCGCACTCCTACTAGTGAATGTAATGTTTCACACCCATACAATGCGCACCACCCCGTGATGTTTTTCTCACTCCTACTAGTGAATGTCATGTTACACACCCATACAATGCGCACCACCCCGCTATGTTTTTCAGAAACCTATCCTACATTGCCACTGCATGTTCCCTGACCTCCCCATGCTGACCACCCCTCAGTGCTTTTCTCCATCCTACATTGCCACTCACTGCCTATCCTAATTCAGACTCTCCGATTCACACCACCCCGTGATGTTTTTCTCACTCCTACTAATGAATGTAATGTTACACACCCATACAATGCGCACCACCCTGTGATGTTTTTCCGAAACCTATACTACATTGCCACTCCATGTTCCCTGACCTCCCCATGTTGACCACCCCGCGGTGCTTTTCTCCATCCTACATTGCCTCTCACTGCCTATCCTAATTCAGACCCTCTGATTCACACCACCCCTTGATGTTTTTCTCACTCCTACTAGTGAATGTAATGTTACACACCCATGCAATGTGCACCACCCCGCGATGTTTTTCAGAAACCTATCCTACATTGCCACTGCATGTTCCCTGACCTCCCCATGCGGACCACCCCGCGGTGCTTTTCTCCATCCTACATGGCCACTCACTGCCTATCCTAATTCAGACCCTCCGATTCACACAACCCCGTTATGTTTTTCTCACTCCTACTAGTGAATGTAATGTTACACACCCATACAATGCGCACCACCCTGTGATGTTTTTCAGAAACCTATCCTACAATGCCACTCCATGTTCCCTGACCTCCCCATGCTGACCACCCCGCGGTGCTTTTTTCCATCCTACATTGCCACTCACTGCCTATCCTAATTCAGACGCTCCGATTCAGACCACCCCTTGATGTTTTTCTCACTCCTACTAGTGAATGTAATGTTACACACCCATACAATATGCACCACACCGCGATGTTTTTCAGAAACCTATCCTACATTGCCACTGCATGTTCCCTGACCTCCCCATGCTGACCACCCCTCGGTGCTTTTCTCCATCCTCCATTGCCACTCACTGCCTATCCTAATTCAGACCCTCCGATTCACACCACCCCTTGATGTTTCCCTCACTCCTACTAGTGAATGTAATGTTACACACCCATACAATGCGCACCACCCCGCGATGTTTTTCTGAAACCTATCCTACATTGCCACTGCATGTTCCCTGACCTCCCTATGCTGACCACACCGCGGTGCTTTTCTCCATCCTACATTGCCACTCACTGCCTATCCTAATTCAGACCCTCTGGTTCACACAACCCCATGATGTTTTTCTCACTCCTACTAGTGAATGTAATGTTACACACCCATACAATGCGCACCACACCTCGATGTTTTTCAGAAACCTATCCTACATTAACACTGCATGTTCCCTGACCTCCCCATGCTACCCACCCCGCGGTGCTTTTCCCCATCCTACATTGCCAATCACTGCCTATTCTAATTCAGACCATCCGATTCACAGCACCCCGTGATGATTTTCTCACTCCTACTAGTGAATGTAATGTTACACACCCATACAATGCGCACCACCACGCGATGTTTTTCAGAAACCTATCCTACATTGTCACTGCATGTTCCCTGACCTCCCCATGCTGACTCCCACGCGGTGCTTTTCTCCATCCTACATTGCCACTCATTGCCTATCCTAATTCAGACCTTCCGATTCACACCACCCCGTGATGTTTTTCTCACTCCTACTAGTGAATGAAATGTTACACACCCATACAATGCGCACCACGCCGCAATGTTTTTCAGAAACCTATCCTACATTGCCACTGCATATTCCCTGACCTCCCCATGCTGACAACCCCGCGGGGCTTTTCTCCAGCCTACATTGCCACTCACTGCCTATCTTAATTCAGGCCCTCAGATTCACACCACCCCGTGATGTTTTTCTCACTCCTACTAGTGAATGTAATGTTTCACACCCATACAATGCGCACCACCCCGTGATGTTTTTCTCACTCCTATTAGTGAATGTCATGTTACACACCCATACAATGCGCACCACCCCGCTATGTTTTTCAGAAACCTATCCTACATTGCCACTGCATGTTCCCTGACCTCCCCATGCTGACCACCCCTCGGTGCTTTTCTCCATCCTACATTGCCACTCACTGCCTATCCTAATTCAGACTCTCCGATTCACACCACCCCGTGATGTTTTTCTCACTCCTACTAATGAATGTAATGTTACACACCCATACAATGCGCACCACCCTGTGATGTTTTTCAGAAACCTATACTACATTGCCACTCCATGTTCCCTGACCTCCCCATGCTGACCACCCCGCGGTGCTTTTCTCCATCCCACATTGCCACTCACTGCCTATCCTAATTCAGACCCTCTGATTCACACCACCCCTTGATGTTTTTCTCACTCCTACTAGTGAATGTAATGTTACACACCCATGCAATGTGCACCAACACGCGATGTTTTTCAGAAACCTATCCTACATTGCCACTGCATGTTCCCTGACCTCCCCATGTGGACCACCCCGCGGTGCTTTTCTCCATCCTACATGGCCACTCACTGCCTATCCTAATTCAGACCCTCCGATTCACACAACCCCGTTATGTTTTTCTCACTCCTACTAGTGAATGTAATGTTACACACCCATACAATGCGCACCACCCTGTGATGTTTTTCAGAAACCTATCCTACAATGCCACTTCATGTTCCCTGACCTCCCCATGCTGACCATCCCGCGGTGCTTTTTTCCATCCTACATTGCCACTCACTGCCTATCCTAATTCAGACGCTCCGATTCAGACCACCCCTTGATGTTTTTCTCACTCCTACTAGTGAATGTAATGTTACACACCCATACAATATGCACCACACCGCGATGTTTTTCAGAAACCTATCCTACTTTAACACTGCATGTTCCCTGAACTCCCTATGCTGTCCACCCCGCGGTGCTTTTCTCCATCCTACATTGCCACTCACTGCCTATCCTAATTGAGACCCTCCAATTCACACCACCCCGTGATGTTTTTCTCACTCCTACTAGTGAATGTAATGTTACACACCCATACAATGCGCACCACCCCGCGATGTTTTTCAGAAACCTATCCTACATTGCCACTGCATGTTCCCTGACCTCCCCAAGATGACCACCCCGCGGTGCTTTTCTCCATCCTACATTGACATTCACTGCCTATCCTAATTCAGACCCTCCGATTAACACCAACCCGTAATGTTTTTCTCACTCCTACTAGTGAATGTAATGTTATACACCCATTCAATGCGCACCACCCTGTGATGTTTTTCTCAATCCTACTAGTGAATGTAATGTTACACACCCATACAATGCGCACAACCCCGCGATGTTTTTCAGAAACCTATCCTACATTGCCACTGCATGTTCCCTGACCTCCGCATGCTGACTATCCCGTGGTGCTTTTCTCCATCCTACATTGCCACTCACAGCCTATCCTACTTCAGACCCTCTGATTCACACCACCCCGTGATGTTTTTCTCACTCCTACTAGTGAATGTAATGTTACACACCCATACAATGCGCACCATCCCGCGACGTTTTTCAGAAACCTATCCTACATTGCCACTGAATGTTCCCTGACCTCCCCATGCTGACCACGCCGCGGTGATTTTCTCCATCCTCCATTGCCACTCACTGCCTATCCTAATTCAGACCCTCCGATTCACACCAACCCTTGATGTTTTTCTCACTCCTACTAGTGAATGTAATGTTACACACCCATACAATGCGCACCACCCCGCGATGTTTTTCTGAAACCTATCCTACATTGCCACTGCATGTTCCCTGACCTCCCTATGCTGACCACACCGCGGTGCTTTTCTCCATCCTACATTGCCACTCACTGCCTATCCTAATTCAGACCCTCTGGTTCACACCACCCCGTGATGTTTTTCTCACTCCTACTAGTGAATGTAATGTTACACACCCATACAATGCGCACCACCCCTCGATGTTTTTCAGAAACCTATCCTACATTAACACTGCATGTTCCCTGACCTCCCCATGCTACCCACCCCGCGTTGCTTTTCACCATCCTACATTGCCAATCACTGCCTATCCTAATTCAGACCATCCGATTCACAGCACCCCGTGATGATTTTCTCACTCCTACTAGTGAATGTAATGTTACACACTCATACAATGCGCACCACCACACGATGTTTTTCAGAAACCTATCCTACATTGTCACTGCATGTTCCCTGACCTCCCCATGCTGACTCCCACGCGGTGCTTTTCTCCATCCTACATTGAAACTCATTGCCTATCCTAATTCAGACCCTCCGATTCACACCACCCGGTGATGTTTTTCTCACTCCTACTAGTGAATGTAATGTTACACACCCATACAATGCGCACCACGCCGCAATGTTTTTCAGAAACCTATCCTACATTGCCACTGCATATTCCCTGACCTCCCCATGCTGACAACCCCGCGGTGCTTTTCTCCAGCCTATATTGCCACTCACTGCCTATCCTAATTCAGGCCCTCAGATTCACACCACCCCGTGATGTTTTTCGCACTCCTACTAGTGAATGTAATGTTTCACACCCATACAATGCGCACCACCCCGTGATGTTTTTCTCACTCCTACTAGTGAATGTCATGTTACACACCCATACAATGCGCACCACCCCGCTATGTTTTTCAGAAACCTATCCTACATTGCCACTGCATGTTCCCTGACCTCCCCATGCTGACCACCCCTCAGTGCTTTTCTCCATCCTACATTGCCACTCACTGCCTATCCTAATTCAGACTCTCCGATTCACACCACCCCGTGATGTTTTTCTCACTCCTACTAATGAATGTAATGTTACACACCCATACAATGCGCACCAACCTGTGATGTTTTTCCGAAACCTATACTACATTGCCACTCCATGTTCCCTGACCTCCCCATGTTGACCACCCCGCGGTGCTTTTCTCCATCCTACATTGCCTCTCACTGCCTATCCTAATTCAGACCCTCTGATTCACACCACCCCTTGATGTTTTTCTCACTCCTACTAGTGAATGTAATGTTACACACCCATGCAATGTGCACCACCCCGCGATGTTTTTCAGAAACCTATCCTACATTGCCACTGCATGTTCCCTGACCTCCCCATGCGGACCACCCCGCGGTGCTTTTCTCCATCCTACATGGCCACTCACTGCCTATCCTAATTCAGACCCTCCGATTCACACAACCCCGTTATATTTTTCTCACTCCTACTAGTGAATGTAATGTTACACACCCATACAATGCGCACCACCCTGTGATGTTTTTCAGAAACCTATCCTACAATGCCACTCCATGTTCCCTGACCTCCCCATGCTGACCACCCCGCGGTGCTTTTTTCCATCCTACATTGCCACTCACTGCCTATCCTAATTCAGACGCTCCGATTCAGACCACCCCTTGATGTTTTTCTCACTCCTACTAGTGAATGTAATGTTACACACCCATACAATATGCACCACACCGCGATGTTTTTCAGAAACCTATCCTACATTGCCACTGCATGTTCCCTGACCTCCCCATGCTGACCACCCCTCGGTGCTTTTCTCCATCCTCCATTGCCACTCACTGCCTATCCTAATTCAGACCCTCCGATTCACACCACCCCTTGATGTTTTCCTCACTCCTACTAGTGAATGTAATGTTACACACCCATACAATGCGCACCACCCCGCGATGTTTTTCTGAAACCTATCCTACATTGCCACTGCATGTTCCCTGACCTCCCTATGCTGACCACACCGCGGTGCTTTTCTCCATCCTACATTGCCACTCACTGCCTATCCTAATTCAGACCCTCTGGTTCACACAACCCCATGATGTTTTTCTCACTCCTACTAGTGAATGTAATGTTACACACCCATACAATGCGCACCACACCTCGATGTTTTTCAGAAACCTATCCTACATTAACACTGCATGTTCCCTGACCTCCCCATGCTACCCACCCCGCGGTGCTTTTCCCCATCCTACATTGCCAATCACTGCCTATTCTAATTCAGACCATCCGATTCACAGCACCCCGTGATGATTTTCTCACTCCTACTAGTGAATGTAATGTTACACACCCATACAATGCGCACCACCACGCGATGTTTTTCAGAAACCTATCCTACATTGTCACTGCATGTTCCCTGACCTCCCCATGCTGACTCCCACGCGGTGCTTTTCTCCATCCTACATTGCCACTCATTGCCTATCCTAATTCAGACCTTCCGATTCACACCACCCCGTGATGTTTTTCTCACTCCTACTAGTGAATGAAATGTTACACACCCATACAATGCGCACCACGCCGCAATGTTTTTCAGAAACCTATCCTACATTGCCACTGCATATTCCCTGACCTCCCCATGCTGACAACCCCGCGGGGCTTTTCTCCAGCCTACATTGCCACTCACTGCCTATCTTAATTCAGGCCCTCAGATTCACACCACCCCGTGATGTTTTTCTCACTCCTACTAGTGAATGTAATGTTTCACACCCATACAATGCGCACCACCCCGTGATGTTTTTCTCACTCCTATTAGTGAATGTCATGTTACACACCCATACAATGCGCACCACCCCGATATGTTTTTCAGAAACCTATCCTACATTGCCACTGCATGTTCCCTGACCTCCCCATGCTGACCACCCCTCGGTGCTTTTCTCCATCCTACATTGCCACTCACTGCCTATCCTAATTCAGACTCTCCGATTCACACCACCCCGTGATGTTTTTCTCACTCCTACTAATGAATGTAATGTTACACACCCATACAATGCGCACCACCCTGTGATGTTTTTCAGAAACCTATACTACATTGCCACTCCATGTTCCCTGACCTCCCCATGCTGACCACCCCGCGGTGCTTTTCTCCATCCCACATTGCCACTCACTGCCTATCCTAATTCAGACCCTCTGATTCACACCACCCCTTGATGTTTTTCTCACTCCTACTAGTGAATGTAATGTTACACACCCATGCAATGTGCACCAACACGCGATGTTTTTCAGAAACCTATCCTACATTGCCACTGCATGTTCCCTGACCTCCCCATGTGGACCACCCCGCGGTGCTTTTCTCCATCCTACATGGCCACTCACTGCCTATCCTAATTCAGACCCTCCGATTCACACAACCCCGTTATGTTTTTCTCACTCCTACTAGTGAATGTAATGTTACACACCCATACAATGCGCACCACCCTGTGATGTTTTTCAGAAACCTATCCTACAATGCCACTTCATGTTCCCTGACCTCCCCATGCTGACCATCCCGCGGTGCTTTTTTCCATCCTACATTGCCACTCACTGCCTATCCTAATTCAGACGCTCCGATTCAGACCACCCCTTGATGTTTTTCTCACTCCTACTAGTGAATGTAATGTTACACACCCATACAATATGCACCACACCGCGATGTTTTTCAGAAACCTATCCTACTTTAACACTGCATGTTCCCTGAACTCCCTATGCTGTCCACCCCGCGGTGCTTTTCTCCATCCTACATTGCCACTCACTGCCTATCCTAATTGAGACCCTCCAATTCACACCACCCCGTGATGTTTTTCTCACTCCTACTAGTGAATGTAATGTTACACACCCATACAATGCGCACCACCCCGCGATGTTTTTCAGAAACCTATCCTACATTGCCACTGCATGTTCCCTGACCTCCCCAAGCTGACCACCCCGCGGTGCTTTTCTCCATCCTACATTGACATTCACTGCCTATCCTAATTCAGACCGTCCAATTCACACACCCCGTGATGTTTTTCTTACTCCTACTAGTGAATGTAATGTTACACACCCATACAATGCGCACCACCCCGCGATGTTTTTCAGAAACCAATGCTACATTGCCACTGCATGTTTCCTGACCTCCCCGTGCTGACGACCACGCGGTGCTTTTCTCCATCCTACAGTGCCACTCACTGCCTATCCTTATTCAGACCTTCCGATTCACACCACCACGTGATGTTTTGTTCACTCCTACTAGTGAATGTAATGTTTCACACCCATACAGTGCGCACCACCCCGTGATGTTTTTCTCAATCCTACTAGTGAATGTAATGTTACACACCCATACAATGCGCACAACCCCGCGATGTTTTTCAGTATCCTATCCTACATTAACACTGCATGTTCCCTGAACTCCCTATGCTGTCCAACCCGCGGTGCTTTTCTCCATCCTACATTGCCACTCACTGCCTATCCTAATTCAGACCCTCCGATTCACACCACCCCGTGATGTTTTTCTCACTCCTACTAGTGAATGTCATGTTATACACCCATACAATGCGCACAACCGCGCGATGTTTTTCAGAAACCTATCCTACATTGCCACTGCATGTTCCCTGACCTCCCAATGCTGACCACCCCGCGGTGCTTTTCTCCATCCTACATTGCCACTCACTGCCTATCCTAATTCAGACCCTCCGATTAACAGCAACCCGTAATGTTTTTCTCACTCCTACTAGTGAATGTAATGTTATACACCCATTCAATGCGCACCACCCTGTGATGTTTTTCTCAATCGTACTAGTGAATGTAATGTTACACACCCATACAATGCGCACAACCCCGCGATGTTTTTCAGAAACCTATCCTACATTGCCACTGCATGTTCCCTGACCTCCGCATGCTGACTATCCCGTGGTGCTTTTCTCCATCCTACATTGCCACTCACAGCCTATCCTACTTCAGACCCTCTGATTCACACCACCCCGTGATGTTTTTCTCACGCCTACTAGTGAATGTAATGTTACACACCCATACAATGGGCACCATCCCGCGATGTTTTTCAGAAACCTATCCTACAATGCCACTGAATGTTCCCTGACCTCCCCATGCTGACCACGCCGCGGTGATTTTCTCCATCCTCCATTGCCACTCACTGCCTATCCTAATTCAGACCCTCCGATTCACACCACCCCTTGATGTTTTTCTCACTCCTACTAGTGAATGTAACGTTACACACCCATACAATGCGCACCACCCCGCGATGTTTTTCAGAAACCTATCCTACATTGTCACTGCATGTTCCCTGACCTCCCCATGCTGACACCCACGCGGTGCTTTTCTCCATCCTACATTGCCACTCATTGCCTATCCTAATTCAGACCTTCCGATTCACACCACCCCGTGATGTTTTTCTCACTCCTACTAGTGAATGTAATGTTACACACCCATACAATGCGCACAACCCCGCGATGTTTTTCAGAAACCTATCCTATATTGCCACTGCATGTTCCCTGACCTCCCCATGCTGACCACCCCGCAGTGCTTTTCTCCATCCTACATTGCCACTCACTGCCTATCCTAATTCAGACCCTCGGATTCACACCACCCCGAGATGTTTTTTTCACTCCTACTAGTGAATGAAATGTTACACACCCATACAATGCACACCACGCCGCAATGTTTTTCAGAAACCTATCCTACATTGCCACTGCATATTCCCTGACCTCCCTATGCTGACAACCCCGCGGTGCTTTTCTCCAGCCTACATTGCCACTCACTGCCTATCCTAATTCAGGCCCTCAGATTCACACCACCCCGTGATGTTTTTCGCACTCCTACTAGTGAATGTAATGTTTCACACCCATACAATGCGCACCACCCCGTGATGTTTTTCTCACTCCTACTAAAGAATGTAATGTTACACACCCATACAATGTGCACCACCCCGCGATGTTTTTCAGAAACCTATCCTACATTGCCACTGCATATTCCCTGACCTCCCCATGCGGACCACCCCGCGGTGCTTTTCTCCATCCTACATGGCCACTCACTGCCTATCCTAATTCAGACCCTCCGATTCACACAACCCCGTTATGTTTTTCTCACTCCTACTAGTGAATGTAATGTTACACACCCATACAATGCGCACCACCCTGTGATGTTTTTCAGAAACCTATCCTACAATGCCACTCCATGTTCCCTGACCTCCCCATGCTGACCACCCCGCGGTGCTTTTTTCCATCCTACATTGCCACTCACTGCCTATCCTAATTCAGACGCTCCGATTCAGACCACCCCTTGATGTTTTTCTCACTCCTACTAGTGAATGTAATGTTACACACCCATACAATATGCACCACACCGCGATGTTTTTCAGAAACCTATCCTACTTTAACACTGCATGTTCCCTGAACTCCCTATGCTGTCCACCCCGCGGTGCTTTTCTCCATCCTACATTGCCACTCACTGCCTATCCTAATTGAGACCCTCCAATTCACACCACTCCGTGAGGTTTTTCTCACTCCTACTAGTGAATGTAATGTTACACACCCATACAATGCGCACCACCCCGCGATGTTTTTCAGAAACCAATGCTACATTGCCACTGCATGTTTCCTGACCTCCCCGTGCTGACGACCACGCGGTGCTTTTCTCCATCCTACAGTGCCACTAATTGCCTATCCTTATTCAGACCCTCCGATTCACACCACCACGTGATGTTTTGTTCACTCCTACTAGTGAATGTAATGTTTCACACCCATACAGTGCGCACCACCCCGTGATGTTTTTCTCAATCCTACTAGTGAATGTAATGTTACACACCCATACAATGTGCACAACCCCGCGATGTTTTTCAGAAACCTATCCTACATTAACACTGCATGTTCCCTGAACTCCCTATGCTGTCCAACCCGTGGTGCTTTTCTCCATCCTACATTGCCACTCACTGCCTATCCTAATTCAGACCCTCCGATTCACACCACCCCGTGATGTTTTTCTCACTCCTACTAGTGAATGTCATGTTACACACCCATACAATGCGCACAACCGCGCGATGTTTTTCCGAAACCTATCCTACATTGCCACTGCATGTTCCCTGACCTCCCAATGCTGACCACCCCGCGGTGCTTTTCTCCATCCTACGTTGCCACTCACTGCCTATCCTAATTCAGACCCTCCGATTAACACCAACCCGTAATGTTTTTCTCACTCCTACTAGTGAATGTAATGTTATACACCCATTCAATGCGCACCACCCTGTGATGTTTTTCTCAATCCTACTAGTGAATGTAATGTTACACACCCATACAATGCGCACAAACCCGCGATGTTTTTCAGAAACCTATCCTACATTGCCACTGCATGTTCCCTGACCTCCGCATGCTGACTATCCCATGGTGCTTTTCTCCATCCTAGATTGCCACTCACAGCCTATCCTACTTCAGACCCTCTGATTCACACCACCCTGTGATGTTTTTCTCACTCCTACTAGTGAATGTAATGTTACACACCCATACAATGCGCACCATCCCGCGATGTTTTTCAGAAACCTATCCTACATTGCCACTGCATGTTCCCTGACCTCCCTATGCTGACCACACCGCGGTGCTTTTCTCCATCCTACATTGCCACTCACTGCCTATCCTAATTCAGACCCTCCGATTCACACCACCCTGTGATGTTTTTCTCACTCCTACTAGTGAATGTAATGTTACACACACATTCAATGCACGCCACCCTGTGATGTTTTTCTCACTCCTACAAGTGAATGTAATGTTACACACTCATACAGTGCGCACCACTCCGCCATGTTTTTCAGAAAACTATCCTACATTACCACTGCATGTTCCCTGACCTCCCCATGATGACCACCCCGCGGTGCTTTTCTCCATCCTACATTGCCACTCACAGCCTATCCTAATTCAGACCCTCCGATTCACACCACACCGTGATGTTTTTCTCACTCCTACTAGTGAATGTAATGTTACACACCAATGCAATGCGCACCACCCCGCAATGTTTTTCAGAAACCTATCCTACATTGCCTCTGCATGTTCCCTGACTTTCCCAAGCTGACCACCCCGTGGTGCTTTTCTCCATCCTACATTGCCACTCACTGCCTATCCTAATTCAATCCCTCTGATTCACACCACCCTGTGATGTTTTTCTCACTCTTACTAGTGAATGTAATGTTACAAACCCATACAATGCGCACCACCCCACGATGTTATTCAGAAACCTATCCTACATTGCAACTGAATGTTCCCTGACCTCCCCATGCTGACCACCCCGCGGTGCT
The DNA here is from genome assembly GCF_034190915.1 of Cavia porcellus. Lineage (NCBI taxonomy): Eukaryota > Metazoa > Chordata > Mammalia > Rodentia > Caviidae > Cavia > Cavia porcellus. Next base: position 73,552,323 of record NW_026947499.1, on the reverse strand, counting down.
TTTCTCCCTCCTCCATTGCCACTCACAGACTATCCTAATTCAGACGCTCCGATTCACACCAACCCGTGATGTTTTTCTCACTCCTACTAGTGAATGTAATTTTACACACCCATACAATGCGCACTACCCCGCGATGTTTTTCTCACTCCTACTAGTGAATGTAATGTTACACACACATACAATGCGCACCACCCCGCGATGTTTTTCAGAAACTTATCCTACATTGCCACTGCATGTTATCTGACCTACACATGCTGACCACCCCGCGTTGCTTTTCTGCATCCTACATTCCCACTCACTGCCTATCCTAATTCAGACCCTCCGATTCACACGACCGCGTGATATTTTTCTCACTCCTTCTAGTGAATGTAATGTTACACACCCATACAATGCGCACCACGCCACCATGTTTTTCTGAAACCTATCCTACATTACCAATGCATGTTCCCTGAGCTCCCCATGATGACCAACCCGCGGTGCTTTTCTCCATCCTACATTGCCACTCACAGCCTATACTAATTCAGACCCTCCGATTCACACCACACCGTGATGTTTTTCTCACTCCTACTAGTGAATGTAATGTTACACACCCATACAATGCGCACAACCCCGCGATGTTTTTCAGAAACTTATAATACATTGCCACTGCATGTTCCCTGACCTCCCCATGCTGACCACCCCGCAGTGCTTTTCTCCATCCTACATTGCCACTCACTGCCTATCCTAATTCAGACCCTCGGATTCACACCACCCCGTGATGTTTTTTTCACTCCTACTAGTGAATGAAATGTTACACACCCATACAATGCGCACCACGCCGCAATGTTTTTCAGAAACCTATCCTACATTGCCACTGCATATTCCCTGACCTCCCCATGCTGACAACCCCGCGGTGCTTTTCTCCAGCCTACATTGCCACTCACTGCCTATCCTAATTCAGGCCCTCAGATTCACACCACCCCGTGATGTTTTTCGCACTCCTACTAGTGAATGTAATGTTTCACACCCATACAATGCACACCACCCCGTGATGTTTTTCTCACTCCTACTAGTGAATGTCATGTTACACACCCATACAATGCGCACCACCCCGCTATGTTTTTCAGAAACCTATCCTACATTGCCACTGCATGTTCCCTGACCTCCCCATGCTGACCACCCCTCGGTGCTTTTCTCCATCCTACATTGCCACTCACTGCCTATCCTAATTCAGACCCTCTGGTTCACACCACCCCATGATGTTTTTCTCACTCCTACTAGTGAATGTAATGTTACACACCCATACAATGCGCACCACCCCTCGATGTTTTTCAGAAACCTATCCTACATTAACACTGCATGTTCCCTGACCTCCCCATGCTACCCACCCCGCGGTGCTTTTCCCCATCCTACATTGCCAATCACTGCCTATTCTAATTCAGACCATCCGATTCACAGCACCCCGTGATGATTTTCTCACTCCTACTAGTGAATGTAATGTTACACACCCATACAATGCGCACCACCACGCGATGTTTTTCAGAAACCTATCCTACATTGTCACTGCATGTTCCCTGACCTCCCCATGCTGACTCCCACGCGGTGCTTTTCTCCATCCTACATTGCCACTCATTGCCTATCCTAATTTAGACCTTCCGATTCACACCACCCCGTGATGTTTTTCTCACTCCTACTAGTGAATGAAATGTTACACACCCATACAATGCGCACCACGCCGCAATGTTTTTCAGAAACCTATCCTACATTGCCACTGCATATTCCCTGACCTCCCCATGCTGACAACCCCGCGGGGCTTTTCTCCAGCCTACATTGCCACTCACTGCCTATCTTAATTCAGGCCCTCAGATTCACACCACCCCGTGATGTTTTTCTCACTCCTACTAGTGAATGTAATGTTTCACACCCATACAATGCGCACCACCCCGTGATGTTTTTCTCACTCCTACTAGTGAATGTAATGTTACACACCCATACAATGCGCACCACCCTGTGATGTTTTTCAGAAACCTATACTACATTGCCATTCCATGTTCCCTGACCTCCCCATGCTGACCACCCCGCGGTGCTTTTCTCCATCCCACATTGCCACTCACTGCCTATCCTAATTCAGACCCTCTGATTCACACCACCCCTTGATGTTTTTCTCACTCCTACTAGTGAATGTAATGTTACACACCCATGCAATGTGCACCAACACGCGATGTTTTTCAGAAACCTATCCTACATTGCCACTGCATGTTCCCTGACCTCCCCATGCTGACCACCCCGCGGTGCTTTTCTCCATCCTACATGGCCACTCACTGCCTATCCTAATTCAGACCCTCCGATTCACACAACCCCGTTATGTTTTTCTCACTCCTACTAGTGAATGTAATGTTACACACCCATACAATGCGCACCACCCTGTGATGTTTTTCAGAAAACTATCCTACAATGCCACTCCATGTTCCCTGACCTCCCCATGCTGACCATCCCGCGGTGCTTTTTTCCATCCTACATTGCCACTCACTGCCTATCCTAATTCAGACGCTCCGATTCAGACCACCCCTTGATGTTTTTCTCACTCCTACTAGTGAATGTAATGTTACACACGCATACAATATGCACCACACCGCGATGTTTTTCAGAAACCTATCCTACTTTAACACTGCATGTTCCCTGAACTCCCTATGCTGTCCACCCCGCGGTGCTTTTCTCCATCCTACATTGCCACTCACTGCCTATCCTAATTGAGACCCTCCAATTCACACCACCCCGTGATGTTTTTCTCACTCCTACTAGTGAATGTAATGTTACACACCCATACAATGCGCACCAGCCCGCGATGTTTTTCAGAAACCTATCCTACATTGCCACTGCATGTTCCCTGACCTACCCAAGCTGACCACCCCGCGGTGCTTTTCTCCATCCTACATTGACATTCACTGCCTATCCTAATTCAGACCGTCCAATTCACACACCCCGTGATGTTTTTCTTACACCTACTAGTGAATGTAATGTTACACACCCATACAATGCGCACCACCCCGCGATGTTTTTCAGAAACCAATGCTACATTGCCACTGCATGTTTCCTAACCTCCCCGTGCTGACGACCACGCGGTGCTTTTCTCCATCCTACATTGCCACTCACTGCCTATCCTTATTCAGACCCTCCGATTCACACCACCCCGTGATGTTTTGTTCACTCCTACTAGTGAATGTAATGTTTCACACCCATACAGTGCGCACCACCCCGTGATGTTTTTCTCAATCCTACTAGTGAATGTAATGTTACACACCCATACAATGCGCACAACCCCGCGATGTTTTTCAGAAACCTATCCTACATTAACACTGCATGTTCCCTGAACTCCCTATGCTGTCCAACCCGCGGTGCTTTTCTCCATCCTACATTGCCACTCACTGCCTATCCTAATTCAGACCCTCCGATTCACACCACCCCGTGATGTTTTTCTCACTCTTACTAGTGAATGTCATGTTATACACCCATAGAATGCGCACAACCGCGCGATGTTTTTCAGAAACCTATCCTACATTGCCACTGCATGTTCCCTGACCTCCCAATGCTGACCACCCCGCGGTGCTTTTCTCCATCCTACATTGCCACTCACTGCCTATCCTAATTCAGACCCTTCGATTAACAGCAACCCGTAATGTTTTTCTCACTCCTACTAGTGAATGTAATGTTATACACCCATTCAATGCGCACCACCCTGTGATGTTTTTCTCAATCCTACTAGTGAATGTAATGTTACACACCCATACAATGCGCACAACCCCGCGATGTTTTTCAGAAACCTATCCTACATTGCCACTGCATGTTCCCTGACCTCCGCATGCTGACTATCCCGTGGTGCTTTTCTCCATCCTACATTGCCACTCACAGCCTATCCTACTTCAGACCCTCTGATTCACACCACCCCGTGATGTTTTTCTCACGCCTACTAGTGAATGTAATGTTACACACCCATACAATGCGCACCATCCCGCGATGTTTTTCAGAAACCTATCCTACAATGCCACTGAATGTTCCCTGACCTCCCCATGCTGACCACGCCGCGGTGATTTTCTCCATCCTCCATTGCCACTCACTGCCTATCCTAATTCAGACCCTCCGATTCACACCACCCCTTGATGTTTTTCTCACTCCTACTAGTGAATGTAATGTTACACACCCATACAATGCGCACCACCCCGCGATGTTTTTCTGAAACCTATCCTACATTGCCACTGCATGTTCCCTGACCTCCCTATGCTGACCACACCGCGGTGCTTTTCTCCATCCTACATTGCCACTCACTGCCTATCCTAATTCAGACCCTCCGATTAACAGCAACCCGTAATGTTTTTCTCACTCCTACTAGTGAATGTAATGTTATACACCCATTCAATGCGCACCACCCTGTGATGTTTTTCTCAATCCTACTAGTGAATGTAATGTTACACACCCATACAATGCGCACAACCCCGCGATGTTTTTCAGAAACCTATCCTACATTGCCACTGCATGTTCCCTGACCTCCGCATGCTGACTATCCCGTGGTGCTTTTCTCCATCCTACATTGCCACTCACAGCCTATCCTACTTCAGACCCTCTGATTCACACCACCCCGTGATGTTTTTCTCACGCCTACTAGTGAATGTAATGTTACACACCCATACAATGCGCACCACCCCTCGATGTTTTTCAGAAACCTATCCTACATTAACACTGCATGTTCCCTGACCTCCCCATGCTACCCACCCCGCGGTGCTTTTCCCCATCCTACATTGCCAATCACTGCCTATTCTAATTCAGACCATCCGATTCACAGCACCCCGTGATGATTTTCTCACTCCTACTAGTGAATGTAATGTTACACACCCATACAATGCGCACCACCACGCGATGTTTTTCAGAAACCTATCCTACATTGTCACTGCATGTTCCCTGACCTCCCCATGCTGACTCCCACGCGGTGCTTTTCTCCATCCTACATTGCCACTCATTACCTATCCTAATTCAGACCTTCCGATTCACACCACCCCGTGATGTTTTTCTCACTCCTACTAGTGAATGTAATGTTACACACCCATACAATGCGCACAACCCCGCGATGTTTTTCAGAAACCTATCCTATATTGCCACTGCATGTTCCCTGACCTCCCCATGCTGACCACCCCGCAGTGCTTTTCTCCATCCTACATTGCCACTCACTGCCTATCCTAATTCAGACCCTCGGATTCACACCACCCCGTGATGTTTTTTTCACTCCTACTAGTGAATGAAATGTTACACACCCATACAATGCGCACCACGCCGCAATGTTTTTCAGAAACCTATCCTACATTGCCACTGCATATTCCCTGACCTCCCTATGCTGACAACCCCGCGGTGCTTTTCTCCAGCCTACATTGCCACTCACTGCCTATCCTAATTCAGGCCCTCAGATTCACACCACCCCGTGATGTTTTTCGCACTCCTACTAGTGAATGTAATGTTTCACACCCATACAATGCGCACCACCCCGTGATGTTTTTCTCACTCCTACTAGTGAATATCATGTTACACACCCATACAATGCGCACCACCCCGCTATGTTTTTCAGAAACCTATTCTACATTGCCACTGCATGTTCCCTGACCTCCCCATGCTGACCACCCCGCGGTGCTTTTCTCCATCCTACATTGCCACTCACTGCCTATCCTAATTCAGACCCTCTGATTCACACAACCCCTTGATGTTTTTCTCAATCCTACTAGTGAATGTAATGTTACACACCCATGCAATGTGCACCACCCCGCGATGTTTTTCAGAAACCTATCCTACATTGCCACTGCATATTCCCTGACCTCCCCATGCGGACCACCCCGCGGTGCTTTTCTCCATCCTACATGGCCACTCACTGCCTATCCTAATTCAGACCCTCCGATTCACACAACCCCGTTATGTTTTTCTCACTCCTACTAGTGAATGTAATGTTACACACCCATACAATGCGCACCACCCTGTGATGTTTTTCAGAAACCTATCCGACAATGCCACTCCATGTTCCCTGACCTCCCTATGCTGACCACTCCGCGGTGCTTTTTTCCATCCTACATTGCCACTCACTGCCTATCCTAATTCAGACGCTCCGATTCAGACCACCCCTTGATGTTTTTCTCACTCCTACTAGTGAATGTAATGTTACACACCCATACAATATGCACCACACCGCGATGTTTTTCAGAAACCTATCCTACTTTAACACTGCATGTTCCCTGAACTCCCTATGCTGTCCACCCCGCGGTGCTTTTCTCCATCCTACATTGCCACTCACTGCCTATCCTAATTGAGACCCTCCAATTCACACCACTCCGTGATGTTTTTCTCACTCCTACTAGTGAATGTAATGTTACACACCCATACAATGCGCACCACCCCGCGATGTTTTTCAGAAACCTATCCTACATTGCCACTGCATGTTCCCTGACCTCCCCAAGCTGACCACCCCGCGGTGCTTTTCTCCATCCTACATTGACATTCACTGCCTATCCTAATTCAGACCGTCCAATTCACACACCCCGTGATGTTTTTCTTACTCCTACTAGTGAATGTAATGTTACATACCCATACAATGCGCACCACCCCGCGATGTTTTTCAGAAACCAATGCTACATTGCCACTGCATGTTTCCTGACCTCCCCGTGCTGACGACCACGCGGTGCTTTTCTCCATCCTACAGTGCCACTAACTGCCTATCCTTATTCAGACCCTCCGATTCACACCACCACGTGATGTTTTGTTCACTCCTACTAGTGAATGTAATGTTTCACACCCATACAGTGCGCACCACCCCGTGATGTTTTTCTCAATCCTACTAGTGAATGTAATGTTACACACCTATACAATGTGCACAACCCCGCGATGTTTTTCAGAAACCTATCCTACATTAACACTGCATGTTCCCTGAACTCCCTATGCTGTCCAACCCGTGGTGCTTTTCTCCATCCTACATTGCCACTCACTGCCTATCCTAATTCAGACCCTCCGATTCACACCACCCCGTGATGTTTTTCTCACTCCTACTAGTGAATGTCATGTTACACACCCATACAATGCGCACAACCGCGCGATGTTTTTCAGAAACCTATCCTACATTGCCACTGCATGTTCCCTGACCTCCCAATGCTGACCACCCCGCGGTGCTTTTCTCCATCCTACATTGCCACTCACTGCCTATCCTAATTCAGACCCTCCGATTAACACCAACCCGTAATGTTTTTCTCACTCCTACTAGTGAATGTAATGTTATACACCCATTCAATGCGCACCACCCTGTGATGTTTTTCTCAATCCTACTAGTGAATGTAATGTTACACACCCATACAATGCGCACAAACCCGCGATGTTTTTCAGAAACCTATCCTACATTGCCACTGCATGTTCCCTGACCTCCGCATGCTGACTATCCCGTGGTGCTTTTCTCCATCCTAGATTGCCACTCACAGCCTATCCTACTTCAGACCCTCTGATTCACACCACCCCGTGATGTTTTTCTCACTCCTACTAGTGAATGTAATGTTACACACCCATACAATGCGCACCATCCCGCGATGTTTTTCAGAAACCTATCCTACATTGCCACTGCATGTTCCCTGACCTCCCTATGCTGACCACACCGCGGTGCTTTTCTCCATCCTACATTGCCACTCACTGCCTATCCTAATTCAGACCCTCCGATTCACACCACCCTGTGATGTTTTTCTCACTCCTACTAGTGAATGTAATGTTACACACACATTCAATGCACGCCACCCTGTGATGTTTTTCTCACTCCTACAAGTGAATGTAATGTTACACACTCATACAGTGCGCACCACTCCGCCATGTTTTTCAGAAAACTATCCTACATTACCACTGCATGTTCCCTGACCTCCCCATGATGACCACCCCGCGGTGCTTTTCTCCATCCTACATTGCCACTCACAGCCTATCCTAATTCAGACCCTCCGATTCACACCACACCGTGATGTTTTTCTCACTCCTACTAGTGAATGTAATGTTACACACCAATGCAATGCGCACCACCCCGCAATGTTTTTCAGAAACCTATCCTACATTGCCTCTGCATGTTCCCTGACTTTCCCAAGCTGACCACCCCGTGGTGCTTTTCTCCATCCTACATTGCCACTCACTGCCTATCCTAATTCAATCCCTCTGATTCACACCACCCTGTGATGTTTTTCTCACTCTTACTAGTGAATGTAATGTTACAAACCCATACAATGCGCACCACCCCACGATGTTATTCAGAAACCTATCCTACATTGCAACTGAATGTTCCCTGACCTCCCCATGCTGACCACCCCGCGGTGCTTTTCTCCCTCCTCCATTGCCACTCACAGACTATCCTAATTCAGACGCTCCGATTCACACCAACCCGTGATGTTTTTCTCACTCCTACTAGTGAATGTAATTTTACAAACCCATACAATGCGCACTACCCCGCGATGTTTTTCTCACTCCTACTAGTGAATGTAATGGTACACACCCATAAAATGCGCACCACCCCACGATGTTTTTCAGAAACCTATCCTACATTGCCACTGCATGTTCCCTGACCTCCCCATGCTGAGCACCCCGCGGTGCTTTTCTCCATCCTACATTGCTACTCACTGCCTTTCCTAATTCAAACCCTCCGTTTCACACCACCCCGTGATGTTTTTCTCACTCCTACTAGTGAATGTAATGTTACACACACATACAATGCGCACCACCCCGCGATGTTTTTCAGAAACTTATCCTACATTGCCACTGCATGTTATCTGACCTACACATGCTGACCACCCCGCGTTGCTTTTCTGCATCCTACATTCCCACTCACTGCCTATCCTAATTCAGACCCTCCGATTCACACGACCCCGTGATATTTTTCTCACTCCTTCTAGTGAATGTAATGTTACACACCCATACAATGCGCACCACGCCGCCATGTTTTTCTGAAACCTATCCTACATTACCAATGCATGTTCCCTGAGCTCCCCATGATGACCAACCCGCGGTGCTTTTCTCCATCCTACATTGCCACTCACAGTCGATCCTAATTCAGACCCTCCAATTAACACCACCCTGTGATGTTTTTCTCACTCCTACTAGTCAATGTAATGTTACACACCAATACAATGCGTACCACACCGCAATGATTTTCAGAAACCTTTCCTACATTGCCACTGCATGTTCCCTGACCTCCCATGCTGACCACGCCGTGGTGCTTTTCTCCATCCTACATTGCCACTCACTGCCTATCCTAATTCAGACCCTCCGATTCAGACCACCCCCTGATGTTTTTCTCACTCCTACTAGTGAATGTAATGTTACACACCCACACAATGCGCACCACCCCGCGATGTTTTAAGAAACCTATCCTACACGGCCACTGCATGTTTCCTGACATCCCCATGCTGACCACCCCGCCGTGCTTTTCTCCAACCTACATTGCATTTCACTGCCTATACTAATTCAGACCCTCCGATTCACACCACCCCGTGATGTTTTTCTCACTCCTACTAGTGAATTTAATGTTACACACCCATACAATGCGCACCACCCTGCGATGTTTTTCAGAAACCTATCCTACATTGCCACAGCATGTTCCCTGACCTCCCAATGCTGACCACACCGCGGTGCTTTTCTCCATCCTACATTGGCACCCTATGCCTATCCTAATACAGACCCTCCGATTCACACCACCCAGTGATGTTTTTCTCACTCCTACTAGTGAATGTAATGTTACACACCCATACAATGCGCACCTCTCCGCGATGTTTTTCAGAAAACTATCCTACATTGCCACTGCATTTTCCCTGACCACCCCATGCTGACCACCCCGCGGTGCTTTTCTCGATCATACATTGCCACTCACTGCCTATCCTAATTCAGACCCTCCGATTCACACCACCCCGCGATGTTTTTCTCATTCATACTAGTGAATGTAATGTTACACACCCATACAATGCGCACCGCCCCGCGATGTTTTTCAGAAACCTATCCTACATTGCCACTGCATGTTCCCTGACCTCCCCATGCTGACCAACCCGCGGTGCTTTTCTCCATCCTACATTGCCACTCACTGCCTATCCTAATTCAGACCCTCCGATTCACACCACCCTGTGATGTTTTTCTCACTCCTACTAGTGAATGTAATGTTTCACACCCATACAATGCGCACCACCCCGTGATGTTTTTCTCACTCCTACTAGTGAATGTCATGTTACACACCCATACAATGCGCACCACCTCGCTATGTTTTACAGAAACCTATCCTACATTGCCACTGCATGTTCCCTGACCTCCCCATGCTGACCACCCCTCGGTGCTTTTCTCCATCCTACATTGCCACTCACTGCCTATCCTAATTCAGACCCTCCGATTCACACCACCCCGTGATGTTTTTCTCACTCCTACTAATGAATGTAATGTTACACACCCATACAATGCGCACCACCCTGTGATGTTTTTCAGAAACCTGTACTACATTGCCACTCCATGTTCCCTGACCTCCCCATGCTGACCACCCCGCGGTGCTTTTCTCCATCCTACATTGCCACTCACTGCCTATCCTAATTCAGACCCTCTGATTCACACCACCCCTTGATGTTTTTCTCACTCCTACTAGTGAATGTAATGTTACACACCCATACAGTGTGCACCACACCGCGATGTTTTTCAGAAACGTATCCTACATTGCCACTGCATGTTCCCTGAACTCCCTATGCTGTCCACCCCGCGGTGCTTTTCTCCATCCTAAATTGCCACTCACTGCCTATCCTAATTCAGACCCTCCGGTTCACACCACCCCGTGATGTTTTTCTCACTCCTACTAGTGAATGTAATGTTACACACCCATACAATGCGCACCACCCCGCGATGTTTTTCAAAAACCAATCGTACATTGCCACTGCATGTTCCCTGACCTCCCCATGCTGACCACCACTCGGTGCTTTTCTCCATCGTACACTGCCACTCACTGCCTATCCTAATTCAGACCCTCCAATTCACACAACCCCGTGATGTTTTTCTCACTCCTACTAGTCAATGTAATGTTACACACCAATACAATGCGCACCACCCAGCGATGTTTTTCAGAAACCTATCCTACGTTGCCACTGCATGTTTCCTGACCTCCCCATGTTGACCACCCCGCGGTGCTTTTCTCCATCCTACATTGCCACTCACTGCCTATCCTAATTCAGACCCTCTGATTAACACCAACCAGTAATGTGTTTCTCACTCCTACTAGTGAATGTAATGTTACACACCCATACAATGCGCACCACCCCGCGATGTTTTTCAGAAACCTATCCTACATTGCCACTGCATGTTCCCTGACCTCCCCAAGCTGACCACCTCGCGGTGCTTTTCTCCATCCTACATTGACACTCACTGCCTATCCTAATTCAGAACGTCCAATTCACACACCCCGTGATGTTTTTCTTACTCCTACTAGTGAATGTAATGTTACACACCCATACAATGCGCACCACCCCGCGATGTTTTTCAGAAACCAATGCTACATTGCCACTGCATGTTTCCTGACCTCCCCGTGCTGACGACCACGCGGTGCTTTTCTCCATCCTACAGTGCCACTCACTGCCTATCCTTATTCAGACCCTCCGATTCACACCACCACGTGATGTTTTGTTCACTCCTACTAGTGAATGTAATGTTTCACACCCATACAGTGCGCACCACCCCGTGATGTTTTTCTCAATCCTACTAGTGAATGTAATGTTACACACCCATACAATGCGCACAACCCCGCGATGTTTTTCAGATACCTATCCTACATTGCCACTGCATGTTCCCTGACCTCCCCATGCTGACCACCCCGCGGTGCTTTTCTCCAACCTACATTGCCCTCACTGCCTATCCTAATTCAGACCCTCCTATTCACACCACCCCGTGATGTTTTTCTCACTCCTACTAGTGAATGTAATGTTTCACACCCATACAATGCGCACCACCCCGTGATGTTTTTCTCACTCCTACTAGGGAATGTCATGTTACACACCCATACAATGCGAACGACCCCGCGATGTTTTTCAGCAACCTATCCTATATTGATACTGCATGTTCCCTGACCTCCCCTTGCGGACCACCCCTCGGTGCTTTTCTCCATCCTACATTGCCACTCACTGCCTAACCTAATTCAGACCCTCCGATTCACACCACCCCATGATGTTTTTCTCACTCCTACTAGTGAATGTAATGTTACACAGCCATACAATGCGCACCACAGCGTGATGTTTTTCAGAAACCTATCCTACATTGCCACTGAATATTCGCTGACCTCCCCATGCTGACCACCCCGCGGTGCTTTTCTCCATCCTACATTGCCACTCACTGCCTATTCTAATTCAGACACTCCGATTCACACCACCAAGTAATGTTTTTCTCACACCTACTAGTGAATGTAATGTTACACACCCATTCAATGCGCACCACCCTGTGATGTTTTTCTCAATCCTAGTAGTGAATGTAATGTTACACACCCATACAATGCGCAGCACCCCGCGATATGTTTCAGAAACCTATCCTACATTGCCACTGCATGTTCCCTGACCTCCCCATGCTGACTATCCCGCGGTGCTTTTCTCCATCTTCTATTGCCAGTCACAGCCTATCCTACTTCAGACAATCTGATTCACACCACCCCATGATGTTTTTCTCACTCCTACTAGTGAATGTAATGTTACACACCCATACAATGCGCACCACCCCGCGATGTTTTTCAGAAACCTAATCTACATTGCCACTGCATGTTCCCTGACCTCCCCATGCTGACCACCCCGCGGTGATTTTCTCCATCCTACATTGCCACTCACTGCCTATCCTAATTCAGACTCACTGATTCACACCACCCCGTGATATTTTTCTCACTCCTACTAGTGAATGTAATGTTACACACCCATACAATGCGCACCACCCCGCGATGTTTTTCAGAAACCTATCCTGTATTGCCACAGCATGTTCCCGGAACTCCCCATGATAACCACCCTCCGGTGCTTTTCTCCATCCTACATGGCCACTCACTGCCTATGCTAATTCAGAACCTCCGATTCACACCACCCCGTGATGTTTTTCTCACTCCTACTAGTAAATGTAATGTTACACACCCATACAATGTGCACCACCGCGCGATGTTTTTCAGAAACCTATGCTACATTGCCACTGCATGTTCCCTGACCTCCACATGCTTACCACCCCGCGGTGCTTTTCTCCATCCTACATTGCCACTCACTGCCTATCCTAATTCAGACTCACTGATTCACACCACCCCGTGATGTTTTTCTCACTCCTACTAGGGAATGTCATGTTACACACCCATACAATGCGCACCATGTCGCGATGTTTTTCAGCAACCTATCCTATATTGCTACTGCATGTTCCCTGACCTCCCCTTACGGACCACCCCTCGGTGCTTTTATCCATCCTACATTGCCACTCACTGCCTATCCTTATTCAGACCCTCCGATTCACACCACCCCGTGATGTTTTTCTCACTCCTACTAGTGAATGTAATGTTACACAGCCATACAATGCGCACCACAGCGTGATGTTTTTCAGAAACCTATCCTACATTGCCACTGCATGTTCCCTGACCTCCCCATGCTGACCACCCTGCGGTGCTTTTCTCCATACTACATTGCCACTCACTGCCTATACTAATTCAGACACTCCGATTCTCACCAACAAGTAATGTTTTTCTCACACCTACTAGTGAATGTAATGTTACACACCCATTCAATGCGCACCACCCTGTGATGTTTTTCTCAATCCTACTAGTGAATGTAATGTTACACACCCATACAATGCGCACGACCCCGCGATATGTTTCAGAAACCTATCCTACATTGCCACTGCATGTTCCCTGACCTCCCCATGCTGACTAGCCCGCGGTGCTTTTCTCCATCCTCTATTGCCACTCACAGCCTATCCTACTTCAGACCCTCTGATTCACACCACCCCGTGATGTTTTTCTCACTCCTACTAGTGAATGTAATATTACACACCCATACAATGCGCACCACCCCGCGATGTTTTTCAGAAATCTATCCTACATTGCCACTGCATGTTCCCTGACCTCCCCATGCTAACCACCACGCGGTGCTTTTCTCCATCCTACATTGCCACGCACTGCCTATCCTAATTCAGACCCTCCGATTCACACCACCCCTTGATGTTTTTGTCACTCCTACTAGAGAATGTAATGCTACACACCCATACAATGCGCACCACCCCGCCATGTTTTTCTGAAACCTATCCTACATTGCCACTGCATGTTCCCTGACCTCCCTATGCTGACCACCCCGCGGTGCTTTTCTCCATCCTATATTGCCACTCACTGCCTATCCTAATTCAGACCCTCTGATTCACACCACCCCGTGATGTTTTTCTCACTCCTACTAGTGAATGTAATGTTACACAGCCATACAATGCGCACCACAGCGTGATGTTTTTCAGAAACCTATCCTACATTGCCACTGCATGTTCCCTGACCTCCCCATGCTGACCACCCCGCGGTGCTTTTCTCCATCCTACATTGCCACTCACTGCCTAACCTAATTCAGACCCTCCGATTCACACCACCCCATGATGTTTTTCTCACTCCTACTAGTGAATGTAATGTTACACAGCCATACAATGCGCACCACAGCGTGATGTTTTTCAGAAACCTATCCTACATTGCCACTGAATGTTCGCTGACCTCCCCATGCTGACCACCCCGCGGTGCTTTTCTCCATCCTACATTGCCACTCACTGCCTATTCTAATTCAGACACTCCGATTCACACCACCAAGTAATGTTTTTCTCACACCTACTAGTGAATGTAATGTTACACACCCATTCAATGCGCACCACCCTGTGATGTTTTTCTCAATCCTACTAGTGAATGTAATGTTACACACCCATACAATGCGCAGCACCCCGCGATATGTTTCAGAAACCTATCCTACATTGCCACTGCATGTTCCCTGACCTCCCCATGCTGACTATCCCGCGGTGCTTTTCTCCATCTTCTATTGCCAATCACAGCCTATCCTACTTCAGACAATCTGATTCACACCACCCAATGAAGTTTTTCTCACTCCTACTAGTGAATGTAATGTTACACACCCATACAATGCGCACCACCCCGCGATGTTTTTCAGAAACCTAATCTACATTGCCACTGCATGTTCCCTGACCTCCCCATGCTGACCACCCCGCGGTGCTTTGCTCCATCCTACATTGCCACTCACTGCCTATCCTAATTCAGACTCACTGATTCACACCACCCCGTGATATTTTTCTCACTCCTACTAGTGAATGTAATGTTACACACCCATACAATGCGCACCACCCCGCGATGTTTTTCAGAAACCTATCCTGTATTGCCACAGCATGTTCCCGGAACTCCCCATGATAACCACCCTCCGGTGCTTTTCTCCATCCTACATGGCCACTCACTGCCTATGCTAATTCAGAACCTCCGATTCACACCACCCCGTGATGTTTTTCTCACTCCTACTAGTAAATGTAATGTTACACACCCATACAATGTGCACCACCGCGCGATGTTTTTCAGAAACCTATGCTACATTGCCACTGCATGTTCCCTGACCTCCACATGCTTACCACCCCGCGGTGCTTTTCTCCATCCTACATTGCCACTCACTGCCTATCCTAATTCAGACTCACTGATTCACACCACCCCGTGATGTTTTTCTCACTCCTACTAGGGAATGTCATGTTACACACCCATACAATGCGCACCATGTCGCGATGTTTTTCAGCAACCTATCCTATATTGCTACTGCATGTTCCCTGACCTCCCCTTACGGACCACCCCTCGGTGCTTTTATCCATCCTACATTGCCACTCACTGCCTATCCTTATTCAGACCCTCCGATTCACACCACCCCGTGATGTTTTTCTCACTCCTACTAGTGAATGTAATGTTACACAGCCATACAATGCGCACCACAGCGTGATGTTTTTCAGAAACCTATCCTACATTGCCACTGCATGTTCCCTGACCTCCCCATGCTGACCACCCTGCGGTGCTTTTCTCCATACTACATTGCCACTCACTGCCTATACTAATTCAGACACTCCGATTCTCACCAACAAGTAATGTTTTTCTCACACCTACTAGTGAATGTAATGTTACACACCCATTCAATGCGCACCACCCTGTGATGTTTTTCTCAATCCTACTAGTGAATGTAATGTTACACACCCATACAATGCGCACGACCCCGCGATATGTTTCAGAAACCTATCCTACATTGCCACTGCATGTTCCCTGACCTCCCCATGCTGACTAGCCCGCGGTGCTTTTCTCCATCCTCTATTGCCACTCACAGCCTATCCTACTTCAGACCCTCTGATTCACACCACCCCGTGATGTTTTTCTCACTCCTACTAGTGAATGTAATATTACACACCCATACAATGCGCACCACCCCGCGATGTTTTTCAGAAATCTATCCTACATTGCCACTGCATGTTCCCTGACCTCCCCATGCTAACCACCACGCGGTGCTTTTCTCCATCCTACATTGCCACGCACTGCCTATCCTAATTCAGACCCTCCGATTCACACCACCCCTTGATGTTTTTGTCACTCCTACTAGAGAATGTAATGCTACACACCCATACAATGCGCACCACCCCGCCATGTTTTTCTGAAACCTATCCTACATTGCCACTGCATGTTCCCTGACCTCCCTATGCTGACCACCCCGCGGTGCTTTTCTCCATCCTACATTGCCACTCACTGCCTATCCTAATTCAGACCCTCTGATTCACACCACCCCGTGATGTTTTTCTCACTCCTACTAGTGAATGTAATGTTACACAGCCATACAATGCGCACCACAGCGTGATGTTTTTCAGAAACCTATCCTACATTGCCACTGCATGTTCCCTGACCTCCCCATGCTGACCACCCCGCGGTGCTTTTCTCCATCCTACATTGCCACTCACTGCCTAACCTAATTCAGACCCTCCGATTCACACCACCCCATGATGTTTTTCTCACTCCTACTAGTGAATGTAATGTTACACAGCCATACAATGCGCACCACAGCGTGATGTTTTTCAGAAACCTATCCTACATTGCCACTGAATGTTCGCTGACCTCCCCATGCTGACCACCCCGCGGTGCTTTTCTCCATCCTACATTGCCACTCACTGCCTATTCTAATTCAGACACTCCGATTCACACCACCAAGTAATGTTTTTCTCACACCTACTAGTGAATGTAATGTTACACACCCATTCAATGCGCTCCACCCTGTGATGTTTTTCTCAATCCTACTAGTGAATGTAATGTTACACACCCATACAATGCGCAGCACCCCGCGATATGTTTCAGAAACCTATCCTACATTGCCACTGCATGTTCCCTGACCTCCCCATGCTGACTATCCCGCGGTGCTTTTCTCCATCTTCTATTGCCAGTCACAGCCTATCCTACTTCAGACAATCTGATTCACACCACCCAATGAAGTTTTTCTCACTCCTACTAGTGAATGTAATGTTACACACCCATACAATGCGCACCACCCCGCGATGTTTTTCAGAAACCTAATCTACATTGCCACTGCATGTTCCCTGACCTCCCCATGCTGACCACCCCGCGGTGCTTTGCTCCATCCTACATTGCCACTCACTGCCTATCCTAATTCAGACTCACTGATTCACACCACCCCGTGATATTTTTCTCACTCCTACTAGTGAATGTAATGTTACACACCCATACAATGCGCACCACCCCGCGATGTTTTTCAGAAACCTATCCTGTATTGCCACAGCATGTTCCCGGAACTCCCCATGATAACCACCCTCCGGTGCTTTTCTCCATCCTACATGGCCACTCACTGCCTATGCTAATTCAGAACCTCCGATTCACACCACCCCGTGATGTTTTTCTCACTCCTACTAGTAAATGTAATGTTACACACCCATACAATGTGCACCACCGCGCGATGTTTTTCAGAAACCTATGCTACATTGCCACTGCATGTTCCCTGACCTCCACATGCTTACCACCCCGCGGTGCTTTTCTCCTTCCTACATTGCCACTCACTGCCTATCCTAATTCAGACTCACTGATTCACACCACCCCGTGATGTTTTTCTCACTCCTACTAGGGAATGTCATGTTACACACCCATACAATGCGCACCAGGTCGCGATGTTTTTCAGCAACCTATCCTATATTGCTACTGCATGTTCCCTGACCTCCCCTTACGGACCACCCCTCGGTGCTTTTCTCCATCCTACATTGCCACTCACTGCCTATCCTTATTCAGACCCTCCGATTCACACCACCCCGTGATGTTTTTCTCACTCCTACTAGTGAATGTAATGTTACACAGCCATACAATGCGCACCACAGCGTGATGTTTTTCAGAAACCTATCCTACATTGCCACTGCATGTTCCCTGACCTCCCCATGCTGACCACCCTGCGGTGCTTTTCTCCATACTACATTGCCACTCACTGCCTATACTAATTCAGACACTCCGATTCTCACCAACAAGTAATGTTTTTCTCACACCTACTAGTGAATGTAATGTTACACACCCATTCAATGCGCACCACCCTGTGATGTTTTTCTCAATCCTACTAGTGAATGTAATGTTACACACCCATACAATGCGCACGACCCCGCGATATGTTTCAGAAACCTATCCTACATTGCCACTGCATGTTCCCTGACCTCCCCATGCTGACTAGCCCGCGGTGCTTTTCTCCATCCTCTATTGCCACTCACAGCCTATCCTACTTCAGACCCTCTGATTCACACCACCCCGTGATGTTTTTCTCACTCCTACTAGTGAATGTAATATTACACACCCATACAATGCGCACCACCCCGCGATGTTTTTCAGAAATCTATCCTACATTGCCACTGCATGTTCCCTGACCTCCCCATGCTAACCACCACGCGGTGCTTTTCTCCATCCTACATTGCCACGCACTGCCTATCCTAATTCAGACCCTCCGATTCACACCACCCCTTGATGTTTTTGTCACTCCTACTAGAGAATGTAATGCTACACACCCATACAATGCGCACCACCCCGCCATGTTTTTCTGAAACCTATCCTACATTGCCACTGCATGTTCCCTGACCTCCCTATGCTGACCACCCCGCGGTGCTTTTCTCCATCCTACATTGCCACTCACTGCCTATCCTAATTCAGACCCTCTGATTCACACCACCCCGTGATGTTTTTCTCACTCCTACTAGTGAATGTAATGTTACACAGCCATACAATGCGCACCACAGCGTGATGTTTTTCAGAAACCTATCCTACATTGCCACTGCATGTTCCCTGACCTCCCCATGCTGACCACCCCGCGGTGCTTTTCTCCATCCTACATTGCCACTCACTGCCTAACCTAATTCAGACCCTCCGATTCACACCACCCCATGATGTTTTTCTCACTCCTACTAGTGAATGTAATGTTACACAGCCATACAATGCGCACCACAGCGTGATGTTTTTCAGAAACCTATCCTACATTGCCACTGAATGTTCGCTGACCTCCCCATGCTGACCACCCCGCGGTGCTTTTCTCCATCCTACATTGCCACTCACTGCCTATTCTAATTCAGACACTCCGATTCACACCACCAAGTAATGTTTTTCTCACACCTACTAGTGAATGTAATGTTACACACCCATTCAATGCGCTCCACCCTGTGATGTTTTTCTCAATCCTACTAGTGAATGTAATGTTACACACCCATACAATGCGCAGCACCCCGCGATATGTTTCAGAAACCTATCCTACATTGCCACTGCATGTTCCCTGACCTCCCCATGCTGACTATCCCGCGGTGCTTTTCTCCATCTTCTATTGCCAGTCACAGCCTATCCTACTTCAGACAATCTGATTCACACCACCCAATGAAGTTTTTCTCACTCCTACTAGTGAATGTAATGTTACACACCCATACAATGCGCACCACCCCGCGATGTTTTTCAGAAACCTAATCTACATTGCCACTGCATGTTCCCTGACCTCCCCATGCTGACCACCCCGCGGTGCTTTGCTCCATCCTACATTGCCACTCACTGCCTATCCTAATTCAGACTCACTGATTCACACCACCCCGTGATATTTTTCTCACTCCTACTAGTGAATGTAATGTTACACACCCATACAATGCGCACCACCCCGCGATGTTTTTCAGAAACCTATCCTGTATTGCCACAGCATGTTCCCGGAACTCCCCATGATAACCACCCTCCGGTGCTTTTCTCCATCCTACATGGCCACTCACTGCCTATGCTAATTCAGAACCTCCGATTCACACCACCCCGTGATGTTTTTCTCACTCCTACTAGTAAATGTAATGTTACACACCCATACAATGTGCACCACCGCGCGATGTTTTTCAGAAACCTATGCTACATTGCCACTGCATGTTCCCTGACCTCCACATGCTTACCACCCCGCGGTGCTTTTCTCCTTCCTACATTGCCACTCACTGCCTATCCTAATTCAGACTCACTGATTCACACCACCCCGTGATGTTTTTCTCACTCCTACTAGGGAATGTCATGTTACACACCCATACAATGCGCACCAGGTCGCGATGTTTTTCAGCAACCTATCCTATATTGCTACTGCATGTTCCCTGACCTCCCCTTACGGACCACCCCTCGGTGCTTTTCTCCATCCTACATTGCCACTCACTGCCTATCCTTATTCAGACCCTCCGATTCACACCACCCCGTGATGTTTTTCTCACTCCTACTAGTGAATGTAATGTTACACAGCCATACAATGCGCACCACAGCGTGATGTTTTTCAGAAACCTATCCTACATTGCCACTGCATGTTCCCTGACCTCCCCATGCTGACCACCCTGCGGTGCTTTTCTCCATACTACATTGCCACTCACTGCCTATACTAATTCAGACACTCCGATTCTCACCAACAAGTAATGTTTTTCTCACACCTACTAGTGAATGTAATGTTACACACCCATTCAATGCGCACCACCCTGTGATGTTTTTCTCAATCCTACTAGTGAATGTAATGTTACACACCCATACAATGCGCACGACCCCGCGATATGTTTCAGAAACCTATCCTACATTGCCACTGCATGTTCTCTGACCTCCCCATGCTGACTATCCCGCGGTGCTTTTCTCCATCCTCTATTGCCACTCACAGCCTATCCTACTTCAGACCCTCTGATTCACACCACCCCGTGATGTTTTTCTCACTCCTACTAGTGAATGTAATGTTACACAGCCATACAATGCGCACCACAGCGTGATGTTTTTCAGAAACCTATCCTACATTGCCACTGCATGTTCCCTGACCTCCCCATGCTAACCACCACGCGGTGCTTTTCTCCATCCTACATTGCCACGCACTGCCTATCCTAATTCAGACCCTCCGATTCACACCACCCCTTGATGTTTTTGTCACTCCTACTAGAGAATGTAATGCTACACACCCATACAATGCGCACCACCCCGCCATGTTTTTCTGAAACCTATCCTACATTGCCACTGCATGTTCCCTGACCTCCCTATGCTGACCACCCCGCGGTGCTTTTCTCCATCCTACATTGACACTCACTGCCTATCCTAATTCAGACCCTCTGATTCACACCACCCCGTGATGTTTTTTCTCACTCCTACTAGTGAATGTAATGTTACACACCCATACAATGCGCACCACCCCGCGATGTTTTTCAGAAACCTATCCTACATTGACACTGCATGTTCCCTGACCTCCCCATGCTACACACCCCGCGGTGCTTTTCCCCATCCTACATTGCCAATCACTGCCTATCCTAATTCACACCCTCCGATTCACACCACCCCGTAATGTTTTTCTCACTCCTACTAGTGAATGTAATGTTACACACCCATACAATGCGCATCACCCCGCGATGTTTTTCAGAAACCTATCCTATTTGATACTGCATGTTCCCTGACCTCCCGATGCTGACCACCCCGCGGTGCTTTTCTCCAACCTACATTGCCACTCACTGCCTATCCTAATTCAGACCATCCGATTCACACCAAACCGTGATGTTTTTCTCACTCTTACTAGTGAATGAAATGTTACACACCCATACAATGCGCACCACCCCGTGGTGTTTTTCTCACTCCTACTAGTGAATGTAATTTTACACACCCATACAATGCGCACCACCCCGCGATGTTTTTCAGAAACCTATCCTACATTGCCACTGCATGTTCCCTGACCTCCCCATGCTGACCACCCGCGGTGCTTTTGTCCAACCTATATTGCCCTCACTGCCTATCCTAATTCAGACCCTCCTATTCACACCAAGCCGTGATGTTTTTCTCACTCCTACTAGTGAATGTAATGTTTCACACCCATACAATGCGCACCAACCCGTGATGTTTTTCTCACTCCTACTAGGGAATATCATGTTACACACCCATACAATGCGCACGACACCGCGATGTTTTTCAGCAACCTATCCTATATTGCTACTGCATGTTCCCTGACCTCCCCTTGCGGACCACCCCTCGGTGCTTTTCTCCATCCTACATTGCCACTCACTGCCTATCCTAATTCAGACCCTCGGATTCACACCACCCCGTGATGTTTTTTTCACTCCTACTAGTGAATGTAATGTTACACACCCATACAATGCGCACCACGCCGCAATGTTTTTCAGAAACCTATCCTACATTGCCACTGCATGTTCCCTGACCTCCCCATGCTGACTATCCCGCGGTGCTTTTCTCCATCCTCTATTGCCACTCACAGCCTATCCTACTTCAGACCCTCTGATTCACACCACCCCGTGATGTTTTTCTCACTCCTACTAGTGAATGTAATGTTACACACCCATACAATGCGCACCACCCCGCGATGTTTTTCAGAAACCTATCCTACATTGCCACTGCATGTTCCCTGACCTCCCCATGCTAACCAACACGTGGTGCTTTTCTCCATCCTACATTGCCACTCACTGCCTATCCTAATTCAGACCCTCCGATTCACACCACCCCTTGATGTTTTTCTCACTCCTACTAGAGAATGTAATGCTACACACCCATACAATGCGCACAACCCCGCCATGTTTTTCTGAAACCTATCCTACATTGCCACTGCATGTTCAATGACCTCCCTATGCTGACCACCCCGCGGTGCTTTTCTCCATCCTACCTTGCCACTCACTGCCTATCCTAATTCAGACCCTCTGATTCACACCACCCCGTGATGTTTTTTCTCACTCCTTCTAGTGAATGTAATGTTACACACCCATACAATGCGCACCACCCCGCCATGTTTTTCAGAAACCTATCCTACATTGACACTGCATGTTCCCTGACCTCCCCATGCTACACACCCCGCGGTGCTTTTCCCCATCCTACATTGCCAATCACTGCCTATCCTAATTCAGACCCTCCGATTCACACCACCCCGTGATGATTTCTCACTCCTACTAGTGAATTTAATGTTACACACCCATACAATGCGCACCACCCCGCGATGTTTTTCAGAAACCTATCCTACATTGCCACAGCATGTTCCCTGACCTCCCAATGCTGACCACACCGCGGTGCTTTTCTCCATCCTACATTGGCACCCTATGCCTATCCTAATACAGACCCTCCGATTCACACCACCCAGTGATGTTTTTCTCACTCCTACTAGTGAATGTAATGTTACACACCCAACAATGCGCAACACCCCGCGATGTTTTTCAGAAACCTATCCTACATTGCCACTGCATGTTCCCTGACCACCCCATGCTGACCACCCCGCGGTGCTTTTCTCGATCATACATTGCCACTCACTGCCTATCCTAATTCAGACCCTCCGATTCACACCACCCCGCGATGTTTTTCTCATTCATACTAGTGAATGTAATGTTACACACCCATACAATGCGCACCGCCCCGCGATGTTTTTCAGAAACCTATCCTACATTGCCACTGCATGTTCCCTGACCTCCCCATGCTGACCAACCCGCGGTGCTTTTCTCCATCCTACATTGCCACTCACTGCCTATCCTAATTCAGACCCTCCGATTCACACCACCCTGTGATGTTTTTCTCACTCCTACTAGTGAATGTAATGTTTCACACCCATACAATGCGCACCACCCCGTGATGTTTTTCTCACTCCTACTAGTGAATGTCATGTTACACACCCATACAATGCGCACCACCCCGCTATGTTTTACAGAAACCTATCCTACATTGCCACTGCATGTTCCCTGACCTCCCCATGCTGACCACCCCTCGGTGCTTTTCTCCATCCTACATTGCCACTCACTGCCTATCCTAATTCAGACCCTCCGATTCACACCACCCCGTGATGTTTTTCTCACTCCTACTAGTGAATGTAATGTTACACACCCATACAATGCGCACCACCCCGCGATGTTTTTCAAAAACCAATCGTACATTGCCACTGCATGTTCCCTGACCTCCCCATGCTGACCAACACTCGGTGCTTTTCTCCATCGTACACTGCCACTCACTGCCTATCCTAATTCAGACCCTCCAATTCACACCACCCCGTGATGTTTTTCTCACTCCTACTAGTGAATGTAATGTTACACACCAATACAATGCGCACCACCCAGCGATGTTTTTCAGAAACCTATCCTACGTTGCCACTGCATGTTTCCTGACCTCCCCATGTTGACCACCCCGCGGTGCTTTTCTCCATCCTACATTGCCACTCACTGCCTATCCTAATTCAGACCCTCTGATTAACACCAACCAGTAATGTGTTTCTCACTCCTACTAGTGAATGTAATGTTACACACCCATACAATGCGCACCACCCCGCGATGTTTTTCAGAAACCTATCCTACATTGCCACTGCATGTTCCCTGACCTCCCCAAGCTGACCACCCCGCGGTGCTTTTCTCCATCCTACATTGACACTCACTGCCTATCCTAATTCAGAACGTCCAATTCACACACCCCGTGATGTTTTTCTTACTCCTACTAGTGAATGTAATGTTACACACCCATACAATGCGCACCACCCCGCGATGTTTTTCAGAAACCAATGCTACATTGCCACTGCATGTTCCCTGACCTCCCCATGCTGACCACCCGCGGTGCTTTTGTCCAACCTATATTGCCCTCACTGCCTATCCTAATTCAGACCCTCCTATTCACACCAAGCCGTGATGTTTTTCTCACTCCTACTAGTGAATGTAATGTTTCACACCCATACAATGCGCACCAACCCGTGATGTTTTTCTCACTCCTACTAGGGAATATCATGTTACACACCCATACAATGCGCACGACACCGCGATGTTTTTCAGCAACCTATCCTATATTGCTACTGCATGTTCCCTGACCTCCCCTTGCGGACCACCCCTCGGTGCTTTTCTCCATCCTACATTGCCACTCACTGCCTATCCTAATTCAGACCCTCGGATTCACACCACCCCGTGATGTTTTTTTCACTCCTACTAGTGAATGTAATGTTACACACCCATACAATGCGCACCACGCCGCAATGTTTTTCAGAAACCTATCCTACATTGCCACTGCATGTTCCCTGACCTCCCCATGCTGACTATCCCGCGGTGCTTTTCTCCATCCTCTATTGCCACTCACAGCCTATCCTACTTCAGACCCTCTGATTCACACCACCCCGTGATGTTTTTCTCACTCCTACTAGTGAATGTAATGTTACACACCCATACAATGCGCACCACCCCGCGATGTTTTTCAGAAACCTATCCTACATTGCCACTGCATGTTCCCTGACCTCCCCATGCTAACCAACACGTGGTGCTTTTCTCCATCCTACATTGCCACTCACTGCCTATCCTAATTCAGACCCTCCGATTCACACCACCCCTTGATGTTTTTCTCACTCCTACTAGAGAATGTAATGCTACACACCCATACAATGCGCACAACCCCGCCATGTTTTTCTGAAACCTATCCTACATTGCCACTGCATGTTCAATGACCTCCCTATGCTGACCACCCCGCGGTGCTTTTCTCCATCCTACCTTGCCACTCACTGCCTATCCTAATTCAGACCCTCTGATTCACACCACCCCGTGATGTTTTTTCTCACTCCTTCTAGTGAATGTAATGTTACACACCCATGCAATGCGCACCACCCCGCCATGTTTTTCAGAAACCTATCCTACATTGACACTGCATGTTCCCTGACCTCCCCATGCTACACACCCCGCGGTGCTTTTCCCCATCCTACATTGCCAATCACTGCCTATCCTAATTCAGACCCTCCGATTCACACCACCCCGTGATGATTTCTCACTCCTACTAGTGAATTTAATGTTACACACCCATACAATGCGCACCACCCCGCGATGTTTTTCAGAAACCTATCCTACATTGCCACAGCATGTTCCCTGACCTCCCAATGCTGACCACACCGCGGTGCTTTTCTCCATCCTACATTGGCACCCTATGCCTATCCTAATACAGACCCTCCGATTCACACCACCCAGTGATGTTTTTCTCACTCCTACTAGTGAATGTAATGTTACACACCCAACAATGCGCAACACCCCGCGATGTTTTTCAGAAACCTATCCTACATTGCCACTGCATGTTCCCTGACCACCCCATGCTGACCACCCCGCGGTGCTTTTCTCGATCATACATTGCCACTCACTGCCTATCCTAATTCAGACCCTCCGATTCACACCACCCCGCGATGTTTTTCTCATTCATACTAGTGAATGTAATGTTACACACCCATACAATGCGCACCGCCCCGCGATGTTTTTCAGAAACCTATCCTACATTGCCACTGCATGTTCCCTGACCTCCCCATGCTGACCAACCCGCGGTGCTTTTCTCCATCCTACATTGCCACTCACTGCCTATCCTAATTCAGACCCTCCGATTCACACCACCCTGTGATGTTTTTCTCACTCCTACTAGTGAATGTAATGTTTCACACCCATACAATGCGCACCACCCCGTGATGTTTTTCTCACTCCTACTAGTGAATGTCATGTTACACACCCATACAATGCGCACCACCCCGCTATGTTTTACAGAAACCTATCCTACATTGCCACTGCATGTTCCCTGACCTCCCCATGCTGACCACCCCTCGGTGCTTTTCTCCATCCTACATTGCCACTCACTGCCTATCCTAATTCAGACCCTCCGATTCACACCACCCCGTGATGTTTTTCTCACTCCTACTAGTGAATGTAATGTTACACACCCATACAATGCGCACCACCCCGCGATGTTTTTCAAAAACCAATCGTACATTGCCACTGCATGTTCCCTGACCTCCCCATGCTGACCAACACTCGGTGCTTTTCTCCATCGTACACTGCCACTCACTGCCTATCCTAATTCAGACCCTCCAATTCACACCACCCCGTGATGTTTTTCTCACTCCTACTAGTGAATGTAATGTTACACACCAATACAATGCGCACCACCCAGCGATGTTTTTCAGAAACCTATCCTACGTTGCCACTGCATGTTTCCTGACCTCCCCATGTTGACCACCCCGCGGTGCTTTTCTCCATCCTACATTGCCACTCACTGCCTATCCTAATTCAGACCCTCTGATTAACACCAACCAGTAATGTGTTTCTCACTCCTACTAGTGAATGTAATGTTACACACCCATACAATGCGCACCACCCCGCGATGTTTTTCAGAAACCTATCCTACATTGCCACTGCATGTTCCCTGACCTCGCCAAGCTGACCACCCCGCGGTGCTTTTCTCCATCCTACATTGACACTCACTGCCTATCCTAATTCAGAACGTCCAATTCACACACCCCGTGATGTTTTTCTTACTCCTACTAGTGAATGTAATGTTACACACCCATACAATGCGCACCACCCCGCGATGTTTTTCAGAAACCAATGCTACATTGCCACTGCATGTTTCCTGACCTCCCCGTGCTGACGACCACGCGGTGCTTTTCTCCATCCTACAGTGCCACTCACTGCCTATCCTTATTCAGACCCTCCGATTCACACCACCACGTGATGTTTTGTTCACTCCTACTAGTGAATCTAATGTTTCACACCCATACAGTGCGCACCACCCCGTGATGTTTTTCTCAATCCTACTAGTGAATGTAATGTTACACACCCATACAATGCGCACAACACCGCGTTGTTTTTCAGATACCTATCCTACATTGCCACTGCATGTTCCCTGACCTCCCCATGCTGACCACCCCGCGGTGCTTTTCTCCAACCTACATTGCCCTCACTGCCTATCCTAATTCAGACCCTCCTATTCACACCACCCCGTGATGTTTTTCTCACTCCTACTAGTGAATGTAATGTTTCACACCCATACAATGCGCACCACCCCGTGATGTTTTTCTCACTCCTACTAGGGAATGTCATGTTACACACCCATACAATGCGAACGACCCCGCGATGTTTTTTAGCAACCTATCCTATATTGATACTGCATGTTCCCTGACCTCCCCTTGCGGACCACCCCTCGGTGCTTTTCTCCATCCTACATTGCCACTCACTGCCTAACCTAATTCAGACCCTCCGATTCACACCACCCCATGATGTTTTTCTCACTCCTACTAGTGAATGTAATGTTACACAGCCATACAATGCGCACCACAGCGTGATGTTTTTCAGAAACCTATCCTACATTGCCACTGAATGTTCGCTGACCTCCCCATGCTGACCACCCCGCGGTGCTTTTCTCCATCCTACATTGCCACTCACTGCCTATTCTAATTCAGACACTCCGATTCACACCACCAAGTAATGTTTTTCTCACACCTACTAGTGAATGTAATGTTACACACCCATTCAATGCGCACCACCCTGTGATGTTTTTCTCAATCCTACTAGTGAATGTAATGTTACACACCCATACAATGCGCAGCACCCCGCGATATGTTTCAGAAACCTATCCTACATTGCCACTGCATGTTCCCTGACCTCCCCATGCTGACTATCCCGCGGTGCTTTTCTCCATCTTCTATTGCCAGTCACAGCCTATCCTACTTCAGACAATCTGATTCACACCACCCCATGATGTTTTTCTCACTCCTACTAGTGAATGTAATGTTACACACCCATACAATGCGCACCACCCCGTGATGTTTTTCTCACTCCTACTAGTGAATGTAATGTTACACACCCATACAATGCGCACGACACCGCGATGTTTTTCAGCAACCTATCCTATATTGCTACTGCATGTTCCCTGACCTCCCCTTGCGGACCACCCCTCGGTGCTTTTCTCCATCCTACATTGCCACTCACTGCCTATCCTAATTCAGACCCTCGGATTCACACCACCCCGTGATGTTTTTTTCACTCCTACTAGTGAATGTAATGTTACACACCCATACAATGCGCACCACGCCGCAATGTTTTTCAGAAACCTATCCTACATTGCCACTGCATGTTCCCTGACCTCCCCATGCTGACTATCCCGCGGTGCTTTTCTCCATCCTCTATTGCCACTCACAGCCTATCCTACTTCAGACCCTCTGATTCACACCACCCCGTGATGTTTTTCTCACTCCTACTAGTGAATGTAATGTTACACACCCATACAATGCGCACCACCCCGCGATGTTTTTCAGAAACCTATCCTACATTGCCACTGCATGTTCCCTGACCTCCCCATGCTAACCAACACGTGGTGCTTTTCTCCATCCTACATTGCCACTCACTGCCTATCCTAATTCAGACCCTCCGATTCACACCACCCCTTGATGTTTTTCTCACTCCTACTAGAGAATGTAATGCTACACACCCATACAATGCGCACAACCCCGCCATGTTTTTCTGAAACCTATCCTACATTGCCACTGCATGTTCAATGACCTCCCTATGCTGACCACCCCGCGGTGCTTTTCTCCATCCTACCTTGCCACTCACTGCCTATCCTAATTCAGACCCTCTGATTCACACCACCCCGTGATGTTTTTTCTCACTCCTTATAGTGAATGTAATGTTACACACCCATACAATGCGCACCACCCCGCGATGTTTTTCAGAAACCTATCCTACATTGACACTGCATGTTCCCTGACCTCCCCATGCTACACACCCCGCGGTGCTTTTCCCCATCCTACATTGCCAATCACTGCCTATCCTAATTCAGAACCTCCGATTCACACCACCCCGTGATGATTTCTCACTCCTACTAGTGAATTTAATGTTACACACCCATACAATGCGCACCACCCCGCGATGTTTTTCAGAAACCTATCCTACATTGCCACAGCATGTTCCCTGACCTCCCAATGCTGACCACACCGCGGTGCTTTTCTCCATCCTACATTGGCACCTTATGCCTATCCTAATACAGACCCTCCGATTCACACCACCCAGTGATGTTTTTCTCACTCCTACTAGTGAATGTAATGTTACACACCCATACAATGCGCACCACTCCGCGATGTTTTTCAGAAACCTATCCTACATTGCCACTGCATTTTCCCTGACCACCCCATGCTGACCACCCCGCGGTGCTTTTCTCGATCATACATTGCCACTCACTGCCTATCCTAATTCAGACCCTCCGATTCACACCACCCCGCGATGTTTTTCTCATTCATACTAGTGAATGTAATGTTACACACCCATACAATGCGCACCGCCCCGCGATGTTTTTCAGAAACCTATCCTACATTGCCACTGCATGTTCCCTGACCTCCCCATGCTGACCAACCCGCGGTGCTTTTCTCCATCCTACATTGCCACTCACTGCCTATCCTAATTCAGACCCTCCGATTCACACCACCCTGTGATGTTTTTCTCACTCCTACTAGTGAATGTAATGTTTCACACCCATACAATGCGCACCACCCCGTGATGTTTTTCTCACTCCTACTAGTGAATGTCATGTTACACACCCATACAATGCGCACCACCCCGCTATGTTTTACAGAAACCTATCCTACATTGCCACTGCATGTTCCCTGACCTCCCCATGCTGACCACCCCTCGGTGCTTTTCTCCATCCTACATTGCCACTCACTGCCTATCCTAATTCAGACCCTCCGATTCACACCACCCCGTGATGTTTTTCTCACTCCTACTAGTGAATGTAATGTTACACACCCATACAATGCGCACCACCCCGCGATGTTTTTCAAAAACCAATCGTACATTGCCACTGCATGTTCCCTGACCTCCCCATGCTGACCACCACTCGGTGCTTTTCTCCATCGTACACTGCCACTCACTGCCTATCCTAATTCAGACCCTCCAATTCACACCACCCCGTGATGTTTTTCTCACTCCTACTAGTGAATGTAATGTTACACACCAATACAATGCGCACCACCCAGCGATGTTTTTCAGAAACCTATCCTACGTTGCCACTGCATGTTTCCTGACCTCCCCATGTTGACCACCCGCGGTGCTTTTCTCCATCCTACATTGCCACTCACTGCCTATCCTAATTCAGACCCTCTGATTAACACCAACCAGTAATGTGTTTCTCACTCCTACTAGTGAATGTAATGTTACACACCCATACAATGCGCACCACCCCGCGATGTTTTTCAGAAACCTATCCTACATTGCCACTGCATGTTCCCTGACCTCCCCAAGCTGACCACCCCGCGGTGCTTTTCTCCATCCTACATTGACACTCACTGCCTATCCTAATTCAGAACGTCCAATTCACACACCCCGTGATGTTTTTCTTACTCCTACTAGTGAATGTAATGTTACACACCCATACAATGCGCACCACCCCGCGATGTTTTTCAGAAACCAATGCTACATTGCCACTGCATGTTTCCTGACCTCCCCGTGCTGACGACCACGCGGTGCTTTTCTCCATCCTACAGTGCCACTCACTGCCTATCCTTATTCAGACCCTCCGATTCACACCACCACGTGATGTTTTGTTCACTCCTACTAGTGAATCTAATGTTTCACACCCATACAGTGCGCACCACCCCGTGATGTTTTTCTCAATCCTACTAGTGAATGTAATGTTACACACCCATACAATGCGCACAACACCGCGTTGTTTTTCAGATACCTATCCTACATTGCCACTGCATGTTCCCTGACCTCCCCATGCTGACCACCCCGCGGTGCTTTTCTCCAACCTACATTGCCCTCACTGCCTATCCTAATTCAGACCCTCCTATTCACACCACCCCGTGATGTTTTTCTCACTCCTACTAGTGAATGTAATGTTTCACACCCATACAATGCGCACCACCCCGTGATGTTTTTCTCACTCCTACTAGGGAATGTCATGTTACACACCCATACAATGCGAACGACCCCGCGATGTTTTTTAGCAACCTATCCTATATTGATACTGCATGTTCCCTGACCTCCCCTTGCGGACCACCCCTCGGTGCTTTTCTCCATCCTACATTGCCACTCACTGCCTAACCTAATTCAGACCCTCCGATTCACACCACCCAATGATGTTTTTCTCACTCCTACTAGTGAATGTAATGTTACACAGCCATACAATGCGCACCACAGCGTGATGTTTTTCAGAAACCTATCCTACATTGCCACTGAATGTTCGCTGACCTCCCCATGCTGACCACCCCGCGGTGCTTTTCTCCATCCTACATTGCCACTCACTGCCTATTCTAATTCAGACACTCCGATTCACACCACCAAGTAATGTTTTTCTCACACCTACTAGTGAATGTAATGTTACACACCCATTCAATGCGCACCACCCTGTGATGTTTTTCTCAATCCTACTAGTGAATGTAATGTTACACACCCATACAATGCGCAGCACCCCGCGATATGTTTCAGAAACCTATCCTACATTGCCACTGCATGTTCCCTGACCTCCCCATGCTGACTATCCCGCGGTGCTTTTCTCCATCTTCTATTGCCAGTCACAGCCTATCCTACTTCAGACAATCTGATTCACACCACCCCATGATGTTTTTCTCACTCCTACTAGTGAATGTAATGTTACACACCCATACAATGCGCACCACCCCGCGATGTTTTTCAGAAACCTAATCTACATTGCCACTGCATGTTCCCTGACCTCCCCATGCTGACCACCCCGCGGTGCTTTTCTCCATCCTACATTACCACTCACTGCCTATCCTAATTCAGACTCACTGATTCACACCACCCCGTGATATTTTTCTCACTCCTACTAGTGAATGTAATGTTACACACCCATACAATGCGCACCACCCCGCGATGTTTTTCAGAAACCTATCCTGTATTGCCACAGCATGTTCCCGGAACTCCCCATGATAACCACCCTCCGGTGCTTTTCTCCATCCTACATGGCCACTCACTGCCTATGCTAATTCAGAACCTCCGATTCACACCACCCCGTGATGTTTTTCTCACTCCTACTAGTAAATGTAATGTTACACACCCATACAATGTGCACCACCGCGCGATGTTTTTCAGAAACCTATGCTACATTGCCACTGCATGTTCCCTGACCTCCACATGCTTACCACCCCGCGGTGCTTTTCTCCATCCTACATTGCCACTCACTGCCTATCCTAATTCAGACTCACTGATTCACACCACCCCGTGATGTTTTTCTCACTCCTACTAGGGAATGTCATGTTACACACCCATACAATGCGCACCAGGTCGCGATGTTTTTCAGCAACCTATCCTATATTGCTACTGCATGTTCCCTGACCTCCCCTTACGGACCACCCCTCGGTGCTTTTCTCCATCCTACATTGCCACTCACTGCCTATCCTTATTCAGACCCTCCGATTCACACCACCCCGTGATGTTTTTCTCACTCCTACTAGTGAATGTAATGTTACACAGCCATACAATGCGCACCACAGCGTGATGTTTTTCAGAAACCTATCCTACATTGCCACTGCATGTTCCCTGACTTCCCCATGCTGACCACCCTGCGGTGCTTTTCTCCATACTACATTGCCACGCACTGCCTATCCTAATTCAGACCCTCCGATTCACACCACCCCTTGATGTTTTTGTCACTCCTACTAGAGAATGTAATGCTACACACCCATACAATGCGCACCACCCCGCCATGTTTTTCTGAAACCTATCCTACATTGCCACTGCATGTTCCCTGACCTCCCCATGCTGACTATCCCGCGGTGCTTTTCTCCATCCTCTATTGCCACTCACAGCCTATCCTACTTCAGACCCTCTGATTCACACCACCCCGTGATGTTTTTCTCACTCCTACTAGTGAATGTAATATTACACACCCATACAATGCGCACCACCCCGCGATGTTTTTCAGAAATCTATCCTACATTGCCACTGCATGTTCCCTGACCTCCCTATGCTGACCACCCCGCGGTGCTTTTCTCCATCCTACATTGCCACTCACTGCCTATCCTAATTCAGACCCTCTGATTCACACCACCCCGTGATGTTTTTCTCACTCCTACTAGTGAATGTAATGTTACACAGCCATACAATGCGCACCACAGCGTGATGTTTTTCAGAAACCTATCCTACATTGCCACTGCATGTTCCCTGACCTCCCCATGCTTACCACCCCGCGGTGCTTTTCTCCATCCTACATTGCCACTCACTGCCTAACCTAATGCAGACCCTCCGATTCACACCACCCCATGATGTTTTTCTCACTCCTACTAGTGAATGTAATGTTACACAGCCATACAATGCGCACCACAGCGTGATGTTTTTCAGAAACCTATCCTACATTGCCACTGAATGTTCGCTAACCCCCCATGCTGACCACCCCACGGTGCTTTTCTCCATCCTACATTGCCACTCACTGCCTATTCTAATTCAGACACTCCGATTCACACCACCAAGTAATGTTTTTCTCACACCTACTAGTGAATGTAATGTTACACACCCATTCAATGCGCACCACCCTGTGATGTTTTTCTCAATCCTACTAGTGAATGTAATGTTACACACCCATACAATGCGCAGCACCCCGCGATATGTTTCAGAAACCTATCCTACATTGCCACTGCATGTTCCCTGACCTCCACATGCTGACTATCCCGCGGTGCTTTTCTCCATCTTCTATTGCCATTCACAGCCTATCCTACTTCAGACAATCTGATTCACACCACCCCATGATGTTTTTCTCACTCCTACTAGTGAATGTAATGTTACACACCCATACAATGCGCACCACCCCGCGATGTTTTTCAGAAACCTAATCTACATTGCCACTGCATGTTCCCTGACCTCCCCATGCTGACCACCCCGCGGTGCTTTGCTCCATCCTACATTGCCACTCGCTGCCTATCCTAATTCAGACTCACTGATTCACACCACCCCGTGATATTTTTCTCACTCCTACTAGTGAATGTAATGTTACACACCCATACAATGCGCACCACCCCGCGATGTTTTTCAGAAACCTATCCTGTATTGCCACAGCATGTTCCCGGAACTCCCCATGATAACCACCCTCCGGTGCTTTTCTCCATCCTACATGGCCACTCACTGCCTATGCTAATTCAGAACCTCCGATTCACACCACCCCGTGATGTTTTTCTCACTCCTACTAATAAATGTAATGTTACACACCCATACAATGTGCACCACCGCGCGATGTTTTTCAGAAACCTATGCTACATTGCCACTGCATGTTCCCTGACCTCCACATGCTTACCACCCCGCGGTGCTTTTCTCCATCCTACATTGCCACTCACTGCCTATCCTAATTCAGACTCACTGATTCACACCACCCCGTGATGTTTTTCTCACTCCTACTAGGGAATGTCATGTTACACACCCATACAATGCGCACCAGGTCGCGATGTTTTTCAGCAACCTATCCTATTTTGCTACTGCATGTTCCCTGACCTCCCCTTACGGACCACCCCTCGGTGCTTTTCTCCATCCTACATTGCCACTCACTGCCTATCCTTATTCAGACCCTCCGATTCACACCACCCCGTGATGTTTTTCTCACTCCTACTAGTGAATGTAATGTTACACAGCCATACAATGCGCACCACAGCGTGATGTTTTTCAGAAACCTATCCTACATTGCCACTGCATGTTCCCTGACCTCCCCATGCTGACCACCCTGCGGTGCTTTTCTCCATACTACATTGCCACTCACTGCCTATACTAATTCAGACACTCCGATTCTCACCAACAAGTAATGTTTTTCTCACACCTACTAGTGAATGTAATGTTACACACCCAATCAATGCGCACCACCCTGTGATGTTTTTCTCAATCCTACTAGTGAATGTAATGTTACACACCCATACAATGCGCACGACCCCGCGATATGTTTCAGAAACCTATCCTACATTGCCACTGCATGTTCTCTGACCTCCCCATGCTGACTATCCCGCGGTGCTTTTCTCCATCCTCTATTGCCACTCACAGCCTATCCTACTTCAGACCCTCTGATTCACACCACCCCGTGATGTTTTTCTCACTCCTACTAGTGAATGTAATGTTACACAGCCATACAATGCGCACCACAGCGTGATGTTTTTCAGAAACCTATCCTACATTGCCACTGCATGTTCCCTGACCTCCCCATGCTAACCACCACGCGGTGCTTTTCTCCATCCTACATTGCCACGCACTGCCTATCCTAATTCAGACCCTCCGATTCACACCACCCCTTGATGTTTTTGTCACTCCTACTAGAGAATGTAATGCTACACACCCATACAATGCGCACCACCCCGCCATGTTTTTCTGAAACCTATCCTACATTGCCACTGCATGTTCCCTGACCTCCCTATGCTGACCACCCCGCGGTGCTTTTCTCCATCCTACATTGCCACTCACTGCCTATCCTAATTCAGACCCTCTGATTCACACCACCCCGTGATGTTTTTTCTCACTCCTACTAGTGAATGTAATGTTAAAAACCCATACAATGCGCACCACCCCGCGATGTTTTTCAGAAACCTATCCTACATTGACACTGCATGTTCCCTGACCTCCCCATGCTGACCACCCCGCGGTGCTTTTCTCCAACCTACATTGCCACTCACTGCCTATCCTAATTCAGACCATCCGATTCACACCAAACCGTGATGTTTTTCTCACTCTTACTAGTGAATGAAATGTTACACACCCATACAATGCGCACCACCCCGTGGTGTTTTTCTCACTCCTACTAGTGAATGTAATTTTACACACCCATACAATGCGCACCACCCCGCGATGTTTTTCAGAAACCTATCCTACATTGCCACTGCAGGTTCCCTGACCTCCCCATGCTGACCACCCGCGGTGCTTTTGTCCAACCTATATTGCCCTCACTGCCTATCCTAATTCAGACCCTCCTATTCACACCAACCCGTGATGTTTTTCTCACTCCTACTAGTGAATGTAATGTTTCACACCCATACAATGCGCACCAACCCGTGATGTTTTTCTCACTCCTACTAGGGAATATCATGTTACACACCCATACAATGCGCACGACACCGCGATGTTTTTCAGCAACCTATCCTATATTGCTACTGCATGTTCCCTGACCTCCCCTTGCGGACCACCCCTCGGTGCTTTTCTCCATCCTACATTGCCACTCACTGCCTATCCTACTTCAGACCCTCGGATTCACACCACCCCGTGATGTTTTTTTCACTCCTACTAGTGAATGTAATGTTACACACCCATACAATGCGCACCACGCCGCAATGTTTTTCAGAAACCTATCCTACATTGCCACTGCATGTTCCCTGACCTCCCCATGCTGACTATCCCGCGGTGCTTTTCTCCATCCTCTATTGCCACTCACAGCCTATCCTACTTCAGACCCTCTGATTCACACCACCCCGTGATGTTTTTCTCACTCCTACTAGTGAATGTAATGTTACACACCCATACAATGCGCACCACCCCGCGATGTTTTTCAGAAACCTATCCTACATTGCCACTGCATGTTCCCTGACCTCCCCATGCTAACCAACACGTGGTGCTTTTCTCCATCCTACATTGCCACTCACTGCCTATCCTAATTCAGACCCTCCGATTCACACCACCCCTTGATGTTTTTCTCACTCCTACTAGAGAATGTAATGCTACACACCCATACAATGCGCACAACCCCGCCATGTTTTTCTGAAACCTATCCTACATTGCCACTGCATGTTCAATGACCTCCCTATGCTGACCACCCCGCGGTGCTTTTCTCCATCCTACCTTGCCACTCACTGCCTATCCTAATTCAGACCCTCTGATTCACACCACCCCGTGATGTTTTTTCTCACTCCTTCTAGTGAATGTAATGTTACACACCCATACAATGCGCACCACCCCGCGATGTTTTTCAGAAACCTATCCTACATTGACACTGCATGTTCCCTGATCTCCCCATGCTACACACCCCGCGGTGCTTTTCCCCATCCTACATTGCCAATCACTGCCTATCCTAATTCAGACCCTCCGATTCACACAACCCCGTGATGATTTCTCACTCCTACTAGTGAATGTAATGTTACACACCCATACAATGCGCACCACCCCGCGATGTTTTTCAGAAACCTATCCTACATTGTCACTGCATGTTCACTGACCTTCCCATGCTGACTCCCACGAGGTGCTTTTCTCCATCCTACATTGCCACTCACTGTCTATCCTAATTCAGATGCTCCGATTCACACCACCCCTTGATGTTTTTCTCACTCCTACTAGAGAATGTAATATTACACACCCATACAATGTGCACCACACCGCGATGTTTTTCAGAAACCTATCCTACATTGCCACTGCATGTTCCCTGACATCCCCATGCTGACCAAACCGCGGTGCTTTTCTCCATCCTACATTGCCACTCACTGCCTATCCTAATTCAGACGCTCCAATTCCCAGCACCCCGTGATGTTTTTCTCACTCCTACTAGTGAATGTAATGTAACACACATCCTTATAATGCGAACCAACCCGTGATGTTTTTCTCACTCCTACTAGTGAATGTAATTTTACACACCCATACAATGCGCACCACCCCGCGATGTTTTTCAGAAACCTATCCTACATTGCCACTGCATGTTCCCTGACATCACCATGCTGACCAAACCGAGGTGCTTTTCTCCATCCTACATTGCCACTCACTGCCTATTGTAATTCAGACCCTCCGATTCACACCACCCCTTGATGTTTTTCTCACTCCTACTAGTGAATGTAATGCTACACAGCCATACAATGGGCACCACCCCGCGATGTTTTTCAGAAACCTATCCTACATGGCCACTGCATGTTCCCTGACCTCCCTATGCTGACCACACCGCGGTGCTTTTCTCCATCCTACATTGCCACTCACTGCCTATCCTAATTCAGACTCTCTGATTCACTCCACCCCGTGATGTTTTTCTCACTCCTACTAGTGAATGTAATGTTACACACCCATACAATGCGCACCACCCCGCGATGTTTTTCAGAAACCTATCCTACATTAACACTGCATGTTCCCTGACCTCCCCATGCTACCCACCCCGCGGTGCTTTTCCCCATCCTACATTGCTAATCACTGCCTATCCTAATTCAGACCATCCAATTCACACCATCCCGTGATGATTTTCTCACTCCTACTAGTGAATGTAATGTTACACACCCATACAATGCGCACCACCACGCGATGTTTTTCAGAAACCTATCCTACATTGCCACTGCATGTTCCCTGACCTCCCCATGCTGACCACCTCGCGGTGCTTTTCTCCATCCTAAATTGCCACTCACTGCCTATCTTAATTCAGACACTCGGATTCACACCACCCCGTGATGTTTTTTTCACTCCTACTAGTGAATGTAATGTTACACACCCATACAATGCGCACCACGCCGCAATGTTTTTCAGAAACCTATCCTACATTGCCACTGCATGTTCCCTGACCTCCACATGCTTACCACCCCGCGGTGCTTTTCTCCATCCTACATTGCCACTCACTGCCTATCCTAATTCAGACTCACTGATTCACACCACCCCGTGATGTTTTTCTCACTCCTACTAGGGAATGTCATGTTACACACCCATACAATGCGCACCAGGTCGCGATGTTTTTCAGCAACCTATCCTATATTGCTACTGCATGTTCCCTGACCTCCCCTTACGGACCACCCCTCGGTGCTTTTCTCCATCCTACATTGCCACTCACTGCCTATCCTTATTCAGACCCTCCGATTCACACCACCCCGTGATGTTTTTCTCACTCCTACTAGTGAATGTAATGTTACACAGCCATACAATGCGCACCACAGCGTGATGTTTTTCAGAAACCTATCCTACATTGCCACTGCATGTTCCCTGACCTCCCCATGCTGACCACCCTGCGGTGCTTTTCTCCATACTACATTGCCACTCACTGCCTATACTAATTCAGACACTCCGATTCTCACCAACAAGTAATGTTTTTCTCACACCTACTAGTGAATGTAATGTTACACACCCATTCAATGCGCACCACCCTGTGATGTTTTTCTCAATCCTACTAGTGAATGTAATGTTACACACCCATACAATGCGCACGACCCCGCGATATGTTTCAGAAACCTATCCTAAATTGCCACTGCATGTTCTCTGACCTCCCCATGCTGACTATCCCGCGGTGCTTTTCTCCATCCTCTATTGCCACTCACAGCCTATCCTACTTCAGACCCTCTGATTCACACCACCCCGTGATGTTTTTCTCACTCCTACTAGTGAATGTAATGTTACACAGCCATACAATGCGCACCACAGCGTGATGTTTTTCAGAAACCTATCCTACATTGCCACTGCATGTTCCCTGACCTCCCCATGCTAACCACCACGCGGTGCTTTTCTCCATCCTACATTGCCACGCACTGCCTATCCTAATTCAGACCCTCCGATTCACACCACCCCTTGATGTTTTTGTCACTCCTACTAGAGAATGTAATGCTACACACCCATACAATGCGCACCACCCCGCCATGTTTTTCTGAAACCTATCCTACATTGCCACTGCATGTTCCCTGACCTCCCTATGCTGACCACCCCGCGGTGCTTTTCTCCATCCTACATTGCCACTCACTGCCTATCCTAATTCAGACCCTCTGATTCACACCACCCCGTGATGTTTTTTCTCACTCCTACTAGTGAATGTAATGTTACACACCCATACAATGCGCACCACCCCTGATGTTTTTCAGAAACCTATCCTACATTGACACTGCATGTTCCCTGACCTCCCCATGCTACACACCCCGCGGTGCTTTTCCCCATCCTACATTGCCAATCACTGCCTATCCTAATTCACACCCTCCGATTCACACCACCCCGTAATGTTTTTCTCACTCCTACTAGTGAATGTAATGTTACACACCCATACAATGCGCATCACCCCGCGATGTTTTTCAGAAACCTATCCTATTTGCCACTGCATGTTCCATGAACTCCCCATGCTGACCACCCCGCGGTGCTTTTCTCCAACCTACATTGCCACTCACTGCCTATCCTAATTCAGACCATCCGATTCACACCAAACCGTGATGTTTTTCTCACTCTTACTAGTGAATGAAATGTTACACACCCATACAATGCGCACCACCCCGTGGTGTTTTTCTCACTCCTACTAGTGAATGTAATTTTACACACCCATACAATGCGCACCACCCCGCGATGTTTTTCAGAAACCTATCCTACATTGCCACTGCATGTTCCCTGACCTCCCCATGCTGACCACCCGCGGTGCTTTTGTCCAACCTATATTGCCTCACTGCCTATCCTAATTCAGACCCTCCTATTCACACCAACCCGTGATGTTTTTCTCACTCCTACTAGTGAATGTAATGTTTCACACCCATACAATGCGCACCAACCCGTGATGTTTTTCTCACTCCTACTAGGGAATGTCATGTTACACACCCATACAATGCGCACGACACCGCGATGTTTTTCAGCAACCTATCCTATATTGCTACTGCATGTTCCCTGACCTCCCCTTGCGGACCACCCCTCGGTGCTTTTCTCCATCCTACATTGCCACTCACTGCCTATCCTAATTCAGACCCTCGGATTCACACCACCCCGTGATGTTTTTTTCACTCCTACTAGTGAATGTAATGTTACACACCCATACAATGCGCACCACGCCGCAATGTTTTTCAGAAACCTATCCTACATTGCCACTGCATGTTCCCTGACCTCCCCATGCTGACTATCCCGCGGTGCTTTTCTCCATCCTCTATTGCCACTCACAGCCTATTCTACTTCAGACCCTCTGATTCACACCACCCCGTGATGTTTTTCTCACTCCTACTAGTGAATGTAATGTTACACACCCATACACTGCGCACCACCCCGCGATGTTTTTCAGAAACCTATCCTACATTGCCACTGCATGTTCCCTGACCTCCCCATGCTAACCAACACGTGGTGCTTTTCTCCATCCTACATTGCCACTCACTGCCTATCCTAATTCAGACCCTCCGATTCACACCACCCCTTGATGTTTTTCTCACTCCTACTAGTGAATGTAATGCTACACAGCCATACAATGGGCACCACCCCGCGATGTTTTTCAGAAACCTATCCTACATGGCCACTGCATGTTCCCTGACCTCCCTATGCTGAC
This sequence comes from Cavia porcellus, assembly GCF_034190915.1. Lineage (NCBI taxonomy): Eukaryota > Metazoa > Chordata > Mammalia > Rodentia > Caviidae > Cavia > Cavia porcellus. Next base: position 73,509,836 of record NW_026947499.1, on the reverse strand, counting down.
CACACCGCGGTGCTTTTCTCCATCCTACATTGCCACTCACTGCCTATTCTAATTCAGACTCTCTGATTCACTCCACCCCGTGATGTTTTTCTCACTCCTACTAGTGAATGTAATGTTACACACCCATACAATGCGCACCACCACGCGATGTTTTTCAGAAACCTATCCTACATTGCCACTGCATGTTCCCTGACCTCCCCATGCTGACCACCTCGCGGTGCTTTTCTCCATCCTAAATTGCCACTCACTGCCTATCCTAATTCAGACCCTCGGATTCACACCACCCCGTGATGTTTTTTTCACTCCTACTAGTGAATGTAATGTTACACACCCATACAATGCGCACCACGCCGCAATGTTTTTCAGAAACCTATCCTACATTGCCACTGCATGTTCCCTGACCTCCCCATGCTGAAAACCCCACGGTGCTTTTCTCCAGCCTACATTGCCATTCACTGCCTATCCTAATTCAGGCCCTCGGATTCACACCACCCAGTGATGTTTTTCTCACTCCTACTAGTGAATGTAATGTTTCACACCCATACAATGCGCACCACCCCGTGATGTTTTTCTCACTCCTACTAGTGAATGTCATGTTACACACCCATACAATGCGCACCACCCCGCTATGTTTTTCAGAAACCTATCCTACATTGCCACTGCATGTTCCCTGACCTCCCCTTGCTGACCACACCTCGGTGCTTTTCTCCAACCTACATTGCCACTCACTGCCTATCCTATTTCAGACCCTCCGATTCACACCACCCCGTGATGTTTGTCTCACTCCTACTAATGAATGTAATGTTACACATCCATACAATGCGCACCACCCTGTGATGTTTTTCAGAAACCTATACTACATTGCCACTCCATGTTCCCTGACCTCCCGATGCTGAACACCCCGCGGTGCTTTTCTCCATCCTACATTGACACTCACTGCCTATCCTCATTCAGACACGCCGATTCACACACCCCGTGATGTTTTTCTTACTCCTACTAGTGAATGTAATGTTACACACCCATACAATGCGCACCACCCCGCGATGTTTTTCAGAAACCAATCCTACATTGCCACTGCATGTTCCCTGACCTCCCCATGCTGACCACCACGCGGTGCTTTTCTCCATCCCACACTGCCACTCACTGCCTATCCTAATTCAGACCCTCCAATTCACACCACCCCGTGATGTTTTTCTCACTCCTACTAGTGAATGTAATGTTACACACCCATACAATGCGCACCACCCCGTTATGTTTTTCTCACTCCTACTAGTGAATGTCATGTTACACACCCATACAATGCGCACCACCCTGCGATGTTTTTCAGAAACCTATCCTACATTGCCACTGCATGTTCCCTGACCTCCCCTTGCTGACCACCCCTCGGTCCTTTTCTCCATCATACATTGCCACTCACAGCCTATCCTACTTCAGACCCTCTGATTCACACCACCCCGTGATGTTTTTCTCACTCCTACTAGTGAATGTAATGTTACACACCCATGCAATGTGCACCACCCCGCGATGTTTTTCAGAAACCTATCCTACATTGCCACTGCATGTTCCCTGTCCTCCCAATGCTGACCACCCCGCGGTGCTTTTCTCCATCCTACATGGCCACTCACTGCGTATCCTAATTCAGACCCTCTGATTCACACCACCCCATTATGTTTTTCTCACTCTTACTAGTGAATGTAATGTTACACACCCATACAATACGCACCACCCTGTGATGTTTTTCAGAAACCTATCCTACAAGGCCACTCCATGTTCCCTGACCTCCCCATGCTGACCACCCCGCGGTGGATTTTTCCATCCTACATTGCCACTCACTGCCTATCCTAATTCAGACACTCCGATTCAGACCACCCCTTGATGTTTTTCTCACTCCTACTAGTGAATGTAATGTTACACACCCATGCAATGTGCACCACCCCGCGATGTTTTTCAGAAACCTATCCTACATTGCCACTGCATGTTCCCTGTCCTCCCAATGCTGACCACCCCGCGGTGCTTTTCTCCATCCTACATGGCCACTCACTGCGTATCCTAATTCAGACCCTCTGATTCACACCACCCCATTATGTTTTTCTCACTCTTACTAGTGAATGTAATGTTACACACCCATACAATACGCACCACCCTGTGATGTTTTTCAGAAACCTATCCTACAAGGCCACTCCATGTTCCCTGACCTCCCCATGCTGACCACCCCGCGGTGGATTTTTCCATCCTACATTGCCACTCACTGCCTATCCTAATTCAGACACTCCGATTCAGACCACCCCTTGATGTTTTTCTCACTCCTACTAGTGAATGTAATGTTACACACCCATACAATATGCACCACACCGCGATGTTTTTCAGAAACCTATCCTACATTAACACTGCATGTTCCCTGAACTCCCTATGCTGTCCACCCCGCGGTGCTTTTCTCCATCCTACATTGCCACTCACTGCCTATCCTAATTCAGACCCTCCGATTCACACCACCCCGTGATGTTTTTCTCACTCCTACTAGTGAATGTAATGTTACACACCCATACAATGCACACCACCCCGCGATGTTTTTCAGAAACCTATCCTACATTGCCACTGCATGTTCCCTGACCTCCCCAAGCTGACCACCCCGCGCTGCTTTTCTCCATCCTACATTGACACTCACTGCCTATCCTAATTCAGACCATCCAATTCACACACCCCGTGATGTTTGTCTTACTCCTACTAGTGAATGTAATGTTACACACCCATACAATGCGCACCACCCCGCGATGTTTTTCAGAAACCAATGCTACATTGCCACTGCATGTTTCCTGACCTCCCCATGCTGACGACCACGCGGTGGTTTAATCCATCCTACATTGCCATTCACTGCCTATCCTAATTCAGACACTCCGATTCACACCACCAAGTAAGGTTTTTCTCACACCTACTAGTGAATGTAATGTTACACACCCATTCAATGCACACCACCCTGTGATGTTTTTCTCAATCCTACTAGTGAATGTAATGTTACACACCCATAGAATGCGCACGACCCCGCGATATGTTTCAGAAACCTATCCTACATTGCCACTGCATGTTCCCTGACCTCCCCATGCTGACTATCCCGCGGTGCTTTTCTCCATCCTCTGTCGTGAGTGTCTAGGGCACTCTGAACTCCGGGCAAGGTAAACACACACGCACGCCTTGTCGGGACACGGGGGGTACAGCGCTTGGAAAAGAAAGACAGGAGAGACACCTTTGCTGTCTGCACCGCGTTACACTGCACTGCACTGTACTGTACGCACAATCTTTATTTTAGGATTCATATATAGTAAACCCGATCAGTTCACAGAGCCCAGATAATTAAGTAGTGAAAAGGCATTCTTTGTGGCAAGCTACAACGTGACAGACTACAATGTTTATTCTAAAGCTATCTAAGTGAGGTAAATAATCACAACCAGTTCTCATAACCTCTCTAGCCCAGGAAGAAATTCATTAGCTCAAGAATGTTGTTAATTTGTCTGCTGTTAGTGTCACAAAGGGTGGCCAGCCACTTCCTCAAGACTTCTGCAAAACAAAGCCAGCTCACAGTATGGATTCCAGAGGGTGAGGGCTCACTAAGAACAGGCATTCCCGTTCTACCTCCTTCTCGCATACCAGGGCGGCTATTGTAAATTGCAGGTTAGAGGGGGTTGGGCCTACAAAGTGACACCTCATCCCCCACACTTCCTTCCTTTTTATTTTTTAACAACAATTTCCATAAGATCAGGTTATTAATAGCATTTCGTCTTATGCAGTAAAAATACACAAGAACTATGGCAATGAGAACTATAATTAAACTAAGTCCCATGCCACTAAAAGTGTGGGTAATGCTCTGCCAGATTCCTTTGGAATCTAATCCTTTCAAAGATTGAGCAAGCAATTGCGCGAATTGTGCTAGAGATTCATCATCATTTTGCTTTGCAAAATCCTTGTCAATTTGATTATGCAAAGATTCTATTTCCTCCTGGGCAGAGGTGTTTCCATTTAAATACATTCTAATCATTTCCCATTCATGTTCTGTCTGATTATAAGGTCGTTGGGTTATACAGAAAGTAGTTGAATTCCAATCACATTTTAAAAACACTTGATGCTGAAGAGCCAATATTTTTCTACCCATCCATTCAACTGTTTGTTTAAGGAGGTCTATTTGTTGTTGTAGTTTGGCGTTTATTTGCCACTGAGTTAACCAAAGTTCATGAGAATTCTCATGCCATAATTCGACAACATGTTTTTCTTGCAAAGAGGTATGTAAAGCTACTCCTGAGACTGCTGCTAGAGAGGCTACAGTTATCAGACTTAACAGTACAGCAACCACTATTCCAATAAATCTTTTTGTACGTTTTAACAGATGTTTAAAAAATTCAGTAGTAACAGAAATTACCGGGTCTTGAGACCAAGGTCGAGTTAAATTTACAGGCAACCAAATATGAGTTTTTTGTTGTAACAGCATAACTGTATAAGGCTTAGTGAAATTTAGTGTGCTATTTAAGCATGTAAACAATTGACAATTTAAACAAGTACAAGAAAAATGTGTAAAATTAAAAGTTCCCACTAAAAAGACATAAGGTAGAGGTGCACAAACAGTAATATTATACATTTTAAACCTAGTAAAATTATAAGTAGTAGATACAGATCGACTAGTCCCTGAATATGAAACATTGTACAAGGTTACAGGTTGCATAGCGGCTGGGATCTTCCAAATATGATTTTGAAGGTGATGAGGGTATTCTTCGGCTGCAACAGCAGGGTTAGCGATTCCACCATCTCCCCACCACAAGAGAGCCGTCTTTTGTTGAAATATAGGAGCTCCGTCAGTTATTTTCTTTGGATCTGGAAGACTATACACAACAGAGAGATTACATCTTGTCTCATTCCATTCAGCACATCCATTAACGAATTTTCCAAATGGTCCCCAAATAATATACCCATCAATATTTTTAGCAAATTTTCCCATACATAGTTGCCAAATTATGGGATTATAAGAAATATTTTTATAAGTGAATTCAGGGCATACAGGAAATGTATTTGTATCAGGTGCTGTTAAATTTCTCCAGGTAACATTAAAGGTTTGAGCAGCCAAGGCTTGAAGCCTTGTTCTTTTGTTGCCTGCTTTTATTCCATGTTGAATCCAATACTGCCATCCCAGAGGGATGCAAGGCGGTTCCCCAATGCAAATAGGCCTTTGATTACCATAATAAGTAAAATTGAATAATGTCCCATCATCTTGATTGTGGGGGGTTAAATCAGCCCACGGTGCTGACAAAATTTCTCTAGGTGTGGTATAAAGTAAAATATCACTAGTTCCCCATTTTACAGGTTCTAATAAAGGGGGGTTTGGAATATATGCCCAGTACGAATGTGGAGGTACCTCAGTCCCCGACGCAACAGTGAGCAAGGCACATAAAGCTAAAAACAAGTTTTCAGGGTTTAAAGGCTTTCCTGCTTGAAGGACAAGCCGTTGCCCTTCTATGGTCAATTTCTTTAATTGTCCCCATGTAGGGAGGGGATTTAAATTTGGTCGCTGTGAGCGGCGGGATTTTCTTAGCTTTAATCTGGCCATGGCTGCGATAGGAACAAGCTCAGCATCCTCAGCCTCTAGCTGGTTTCGCGCTCGCTTCTGAAGGCACGGTTCCGGTTCCTTGGGGAGTTGTCTCCGGGGCTGGCGAACAGGGTCTGGAGGCGCGGATCCTGATCCATCGTCCAGGGACCCACTGCTGAATTCCATTTTCTGTGGAGATATAACCAAAACCTCTCCCCTTATAGAGCAATGTGCCCCTCTCCCATTCAGCCTCTGGAGCTGTTTTAGTCCAAATAGGTTCATTAATCACAAAGGGCTGTTGTTGCTGTTCAAAATGTTTTTCAGCTCTAGTTAATATTTCACCTTGTGGTAAATTGAGAAAATTTAAAATAAACAATGCTTGATGCAGTAATGTTTTTGGACTGTTTTGCAATTTAAACAGTATTGGTATCTGAATATCCTCCTGACTCCTCCTTTTTAATTTTTTAATTTGTAACTTAAGAGTGCCATGTGCTCTTTCAACAATAGCTTGACCCTGGGGGTTATATTCAATCCCTGTAATATGAATAATATTATGGAGATCACAAAATTGTTTAAATGTTCTGCTAGTATAAGCAGGTCCATTATCTGTTTTGATTTTAGAAGGAATTCCCATAACTGCAAAAGTCTCCAATAAATGTACAATAACATTTTTAGTGGATTCTCCCTGTTGAGCAGTAGCCCATAGAAATGAAGAATAGGTATCAATAACTACATGTACATAAGAAAGCCGACCAAAAGAAGGTACATGTGTAATATCCATTTGCCATAACTCATTAGGTTGAATTCCTCGAGGGTTGACACCTGCGGGAATAATTCTTAAATGTAATGGTCTACAAATAGGGCAAGCTTTTACAATCTGTTTAGCTTTTGTAAAAGGTATCTTATATTTAAGATGCAAATGTCCTGCATTTGCATGATTAAATTGATGTTCTTTAACGGGTGTGGTGAACATAACTAAGGAATCCACTGCATTGTTACCTGATACTAATGGTCCGGGTAACTGAGAATGAGAACGTAAATGAGTAATAAAATAAGAATGATTTCTTTTTTGAACATGTATTTGTAAATTTTGAAATAAAGACAATAAAGCAGGCTTATTAGAATATAACACAGCTGAATAGATATTTGTCACTACTCCAACAGAATAGGCCGAATCGGCTATAATATTAATAGGTTGGTTATGAAAATCTAAAAACACTTGTAATATAGCAAAAAGTTTATTTTGTTGTACAGAGTTAAAATTTGTCTGACGTACCCAGTAAGATTTTTGAGTCTAATATGCAGCTTTATTTTTAGATCCATCTGTAAATATAGTCAAAGCTTGTGGAATTGGCTGTACAGCTAATAAGGTATTAACCACAAATTGTTGACGTCTAAAAAAATCCCATAATTTACTTTTAGGAAAATGATATGAAAAAGTTCCCATGAAATCTGCTAAAGCAATTTGTAAGGTTTCAGTAATTGACAACAAATATTCCCATTGTTCCTTAGTTAAAGGGATAACTATATTGTTTATATCTTCTCCTATCAAAGTTATAGAACGAGCTCTACCATTCATAATTAAAGCTGCAACCATGTCAATATAAGGCATAACATTTTTAGATTGCTTAGTTTTAGTGAATACCCATTCTACTGGCATAGCATTTTGACCTAAAACTGCAGAGGGATATTGAAAAGTATTAATAATATATAAAGTTAGAGGCAATTTAGGATCAATCCTAATTAAAAATGCATCCTTAATTCGTTGTTCTACAAACTGTAATTCTTGCTCGGCTTTTGTTGTTAAAGAACGAGGGCTGGATGGATCTGAAGAGCCCTGTAGAGTAGCAAACAAATGTTGTAATGCATGGGTAGGAATACCTAGTGTGGGACGAAGCCAATTAATATCCCCTAATAATTTTTGAAAATCATTTAAAGTGGATAACTTATCTCTCCTAATAGACATTTTTTGTGGAATCACCTTTTGTCTAGTAAGAATATATCCCAAATAATGACTAACTTCTTCCTTTTGAATTTTATCCTGTGCTATTACAAGTCCAAACGGAGAAAAATATTGAGGTAAAGTTTTTAAAATATCTTCTAAAACATTTCTATCACTATATGAGAATAAAATATCATCCATGAAATGAGCCGTATAAACCTGAGGCCATCGTGCACGCACTGGTTTTAATGCTGCATCAACATAAATTTGACATATAGTTGGGGAATTTTTCATTCCTTGGGGTAAAGTCCTCCATTGATATCTTTGATAAGGTCTTTGATAATTTGTTTGAGGAATTGAAAAAGCAAACCGTTTTCTATCTTCTGGATGTAATGGGATGTTAAAAAAACAATCTTGCAAATCTATAACATATACAAACCAACCAGCAGGGAGCGCTGAGGGTAAAGGAATACCGGGCTGAAGGGCTCCCATTTGAATTAAGGATGAATTTACAGCACGTAAGTCCGTTAAAAGTCTCCACTTGCCTGATTTCTTTTTTATCACAAATATTGGAGAATTCCAAGGAGATGTGGATGGTTCTATGTGATGTAGAAAAAGCTGTTGATCAATCAATTCCTGCGCTGCCTGTAACTTTTGAGTAGTCATAGGCCACTGATCTATCCAAATTGGGTCATCATTTTTCCAATTAAGCTTTAAAGGATTCATTTCCCTAGGCTGTAGAAACATGCAAAATATTAAAAATGTATATAAGCTCCCCATTGTTCTAATACATCTCTTCCTAAAATAGAAACTGGTACCTCTAAGATATAAGGTTTAATAACAGCAACTTGACCCTCTTCATTTTTTATATGTATATGCATTGTGGCTTGTCCAATTGTATTTACTGGAGTTTTACTTACTCCTTTTATATTACATGGAATAATAGTATAAGTAATATGAGAAGGCCAATCAGTAGGTTTAACAATAGTAATATCCGAGCCTGTATCTATAAGAGCCTGAATTTTCTTATGCTCAATAAAAATATTAATAAGAGGTTGTTGTTGAGATAATTTAGCTGTCCACATTACATTAATAGGGTTAGTGCTGCCGAACCCTCCTGTTCGCTGAACAACAGAGGATCCTATTGGGATATAAGGCAGTAAAATGAGTTGAGCTATACGTTCTCCCTTTAATAATTTATAATCTGTAAGTGAGGACATCAGAATCTGAATTTCTCCAGTATAATCTGCATCTATAATTCCTAAGTGAACAGTAATGCCTTTTTGATTTAAACTAGATCTACCCGTGAGCAAGCCAAAAGTTCCCGCAGGCAGAGGACCAAAAATTCCTGTAGGAATTCTCACGGGAGATTGTCCTCCTCTTAATTCTACATCTTTTAAGGCTGGTATGTCCACTGCGGCACTGTGTTGGGTGGCTGGCTGTAGGGAGAATACGGTAGAGTTACCCCATTGATTTGTCCGGGGCCCGGGGTAGGGCCCGTTCTCCCGTTTCCCTTTTGTTCAGCTGAATTAACTTGTTTACTCCTGCATTCACGAGCCCAATGATTTCCCTTCTTGCATTTTGGACATAAGCCAGGAGCTCTAGATCTCTTTTTTTGATCATTGCCTACAAGTTTTGGACAGGCCCTCTTTACATGTCCTATCTGACCACAATTAAAACATTTTAAAGACTGTTCCTTTTTAGATTGCCAATTAGTCCACGTGGTTGCCATGGTCTCAGCAAACAGTTGCATTTTCCTAGATTCTGAATTTAAATCTTTACATTGTTTTATAAAATTGTCAATCGTTCCAGTATCTTTTATTGGAATTAAAGCCCTTTTGCATTCATCATTAGCATTTTCAAAAGCTAACATTTTTAAGAGATGCTCTTGTAAGTCTTGTCCCACTACTGTTTTTTCTATAACATTTTGAAGTCTTGCAACGAACTCAACATACGGTTCATTGGCTCCTTGCAGAACTTTAGCCCAAGATCCATATTCTGATCCTTTAGGCCGTATTTTATCCCAAGCTTTTAAAGCAATATCTTTTAATTGAGCATGAATCTCTCTTGGAGCTCCTGCCTGATGCTCAACAGTATCAAAGAAACCTGTACCAGAGAGCATGGGATAAGAAAGGAGTCTAATATTCGGATCTCGATCGTCAGCATTTTGTCTTGCCTTTTCCGCACAACCTTCCATAAACCACATGTGCCACTGTAAATATTCTGGCTCCTTTAAAAGAATTTTGGCCAAGGCTTTCCAATCATAAGGAGCAAGATTACCATAGTGATCTGCTACCGATGTTATTAATTCTCTAGTGTAATGAGCCTGAGGGCCATAAAGGGTTACAGCCTTTTTTAATTTTGCTAAATCATCCATATTAAATGCTTCCCATCTAGGGGGAACTGCCTCTCCATCTATTGGCTGAGGTCTGATTACAGGGAAAGCAAAGGCAGGCTTTTCCTCATCAGAATCCCCTAATTTTGGTAAATCAGCCAAAGCTAGCTTGGCTTTACTCCAATTAGGGTTAGATGGAGGAGGTGCAGAGGGAACTACAGGCGGGTTCTGCTTAACGGAGAGTTGTTTCACCTCTTGTGTTAAATGCTGTATAGCCTGTAAAATTGGGCGATTGTCATAATTTGATATTGCTGCGGCAGCTAAAGCTGAGTCGGCTGTAGTGGATTTTACTTTTAGTTTGGACGCCTTTTCACTACTTAAAGCGATAGCGTCATTTTGAACTACATTCTGCTCCTCCTCTGTGAGGGGCAATTCCTGAATAACTGGCTTAATTTCTAGTTGAAGATTTTCTACAATATGTTCATCTTCCATAGCTTTTAATAAAGAGTACACAACCGACCAAATAGCCCAAAAACGTAAAGGAATCTTCTCCTCCTGTTGCATAGCCCTTTCTATACTAACCCTTGCCTTCCTCCATACTTCTACATCCAAAGTTCCTTCATCTGGAAACCAAGGATTATATTCTTTAATTGTATCAATACACATATCCAAGTCAGCTGACCTGAGCGATATGCCATATATAGATAATAAATGTTTAAGAATTTTTAAGAAAGGAGAGGAAGCAGATTGTCCCATTTCCCCGTAATAAAATTATACTTACCTTCCTAAGCGACCTTCGGAGTCCCTGTTCGGGCGCCACTTGTCGTGAGTGTCTAGGGCACTCTGAACTCCGGGCAAGGTAAACACACACGCACGCCTTGTCGGGACACGGGGGGTACAGCGCTTGGAAAAGAAAGACAGGAGAGACACCTTTGCTGTCTGCACCGCGTTACACTGCACTGCACTGTACTGTACGCACAATCTTTATTTTAGGATTCATATATAGTAAACCCGATCAGTTCACAGAGCCCAGATAATTAAGTAGTGAAAAGGCATTCTTTGTGGCAAGCTACAACGTGACAGACTACAATGTTTATTCTAAAGCTATCTAAGTGAGGTAAATAATCACAACCAGTTCTCATAACCTCTCTAGCCCAGGAAGAAATTCATTAGCTCAAGAATGTTGTTAATTTGTCTGCTGTTAGTGTCACAAAGGGTGGCCAGCCACTTCCTCAAGACTTCTGCAAAACAAAGCCAGCTCACAGTATGGATTCCAGAGGGTGAGGGCTCACTAAGAACAGGCATTCCCGTTCTACCTCCTTCTCGCATACCAGGGCGGCTATTGTAAATTGCAGGTTAGAGGGGGTTGGGCCTACAAAGTGACACCTCATCCCCCACAATCCTCTATTGCCACTCACAGCCTATCCTACTTCAGACCCTCTGATTCACACCACCCCGTGATGTTTTTCTCACTCCTACTAGTGAATGTAATGTTACACACCCATACAATGCGCACCACCCCGCGATGTTTTTCAGAAACCTATCCTACATTGCCACTGCATGTTCCCTGACCTCCCCATGCTAACCACCACGCGGTGCTTTTCTCCATCCTACATTGCCACTCACTGCCTATCCTAATTCAGACCCGCCGATTCACACCACCCCTTGATGTTTTTCTCACTCCTACTAGAGAATGTAATGCTACACACCCATACAATGCACACCACCCCGCCATGTTTTTCTGAAACCTATCCTACATTGCCACTGCATGTTCCCTGACCTCCCTATTCTGACCACCCCGCGGTGCTTTTCTCCTTCCTACATTGCCACTCACTTCCTATCCTAATTCAGATCCTCTGATTCACACCACCCCGTGATGTTTTTTCTCACTCCTACTAGTGAATGTAATGTTACACACCCATACAATGCGCACCACCCCGCGATGTTTTTCAGAAACCTATCCTACATTCACACTGCATGTTCCCTGACCTCCCCATGCTACACACCCCGCGGTGCTTTTCCCCATCCTACATTGCCAATCACTGCCTATACTAATTCACACCCTCCGATTCACACCACCCCGTAATGTTTTTCTCACTCCTACTAGTGAATGTAATGTTACACACCCATACAATGCGCATCACCCCGCGATGTTTTACAGAAATCTATCCTATTTGCCACTGCATGTTCCTTGACCTCCCGATGCTGACCACCCCGCGGTGCTTTTCTCCAACCTACATTGCCACTCACTGCCTATCCTAATTCAGACCATCCGATTCACACCAAACCGTGATGTTTTTCTCACTCTTACTAGTGAATGAAATGTTACACACCCATACAATGCGCACCACCCCGCGATGTTTTTCAGAAAGCTATCCTACATTGCCACTGCATGTTCCCTGACCTCCCCATGCTGACCACCCGCGGTGCTTTTGTCCAACCTACATTGCCCTCACTGCCTATCCTAATTCAGACCCTCCTATTCACACCACCCCGTGATGTTTTTCTCACTCCTACTAGTGAATGTAATGTTTCACACCCATACAATGCGCACCAACCCGTGATGTTTTTCTCACTCCTACTAGGGAATATCATGTTACACACCCATACAATGCGCACGACCCCGCGATGTTTTTCAGAAACCTATCCTACATTGACACTGCATGTTCCCTGACCTCCCCATGCTACACACCCCGCGGTGCTTTTCCCCATCCTACATTGCCAATCACTGCCTATCCTACTTCAGACCCTCCGATTCACACCACCCCGTGATGATTTCTCACTCCTACTAGTGAATGTAATGTTACACACCCATACAATGCGCACCACCCCGCAATGTTTTTCAGAAACCTATCCTACATTGTCACTGCATGTTCCCTGACCTCCCCATGCTGACTCCCACGAGGTGCTTTTCTCCATCCTACATTGCCACTCACTGCCTAACCTAATTCAGACCCTCCGATTCACACCACCCCGTGATGTTTTTCTCACTCCTACTAGTGAATGTAATGTTACACACCCATACAATGCGCACAACCCCGCGATGTTTTTCAGAAACATATCCTACATTGCCACTGCATGTTCCCTGACCTCCCCATGCTGACCACCCTGCGGTGCTTTTCTCCATCCTACATTGCCACTCACTGCCTATCCTAATTCAGACGCTCCAATTCCCAGCACCCCGTGATGTTTTTCTCACTCCTACTAGTGAATGTAATGTAACACACACCCATATAATGCGAACCAACCCGTGATGTTTTTCTCTCTCCTACTAGTGAATGTAATTTTACACACCCATACAATGCGCACCACCCCGCGATGTTTTTCAGAAACCTATCCTACATTGCCACTGCATGTTCCCTGACATCCCCATGCTGACCAAACCGCGGTGCTTTTCTCCATCCTACATTGCCACTCACTGCCTATTCTAATTCAGACCCTCAGATTCACACCACCCCTTGATGTTTTTCTCACTCCTACTAGTGAATGTAATGCTACACAGCCATACAATGGGCACCACCCCGCGATATTTTTCAGAAACCTATCCTACATGGCCACTGCATGTTCCCTGACCTCCCTATGCTGACCACACCGCGGTGCTTTTCTCCATCCTACATTGCCACTCACTGCCTATCCTAATTCAGACTCTCTGATTCAATCCACCCCGTGATGTTTTTCTCACTCCTACTAGTGAATGTAATGTTACACACCCATACAATGCGCACCACCCCGCGATATTTTTCAGAAACCTATCCTACATTAACACTGCATGTTCCCTGACCTCCCCATGCTACCCACCCCGCGGTGCTTTTCCCCATCCTACATTGCTAATCACTGCCTATCCTAATTCAGACCCTCCGATTCACACCACCCCGTGATGTTTTTCTCACTCCTACTAGTGAATGTAATGTTACACACCCATACAATGCACACCACCCCGCGATGTTTTTCTGAAACCTATCCTACATTGCCACTGCATGTTCCCTGACCTCCCCATGCTGACCACCCCGCGGTGCTTTTCTCCATCCTACATTGCCACTCACTGCCTATCCTAATTCAGACCCTCGGATTCACACCACCCCGTGATGTTTTTTTCACTCCTACTAGTGAATGTAATGTTACACACGCATACAATGCGCACCACGCCGCAATGTTTTTCAGAAACCTATCCTACATTGCCACTGCATGTTCCCTGACCTCCCCATGCTGAAAAACCCGCGGTGCTTTTCTCCAGCCTACATTGCCACTCACTGCCTATCCTAAATCAGGCCCTCGGATTCACACCACCCTGTGATGTTTTTCTCACTCCTACTAGTGAATGTAATGTTTCACACCCATACAATGCGCACCACCCCGTGATGTTTTTCTCACTCCTACTAGTGAATGTTATGTTACACACCCATACAATGCGCACCACCCCGCTATGTTTTTCAGAAACCTATCCTACATTGCCACTGCATGTTCCCTGACCTCCCCTTGCTGACCACACCTCGGTGCTTTTCTCCATCCTACATTGCCACTCACTGCCTATCCTATTTCAGACCCTCCGATTCACACCACCTCGTGATGTTTGTCTCACTCCTACTAATGAATGTAATGTTACACATCCATACAATGGGCACCACCCTGTGATGTTTTTCAGAAACCTATACTCCATTGCCACTCCATGTTCCCTGACCTCACCATGCTGACCACCCCGCGGTGCTTTTCTCCATCCTACATTGCCACTCACTGCCTATCCTACTTCAGACCCTCTGATTCACACCACCCCTTGATGTTTTTCTCACTCCTACAAGTGAATGTAATGTTACACACCCATACAGTGTGCACCACACCGCGATGTTTTCAGAAACGTATCCTACATTGCCACTGCATGTTCCCTGAACTCCCTATGCTGTCCACCCCGCGGTGCTTTTCTCCATCCTACATTGCCACTCACTGCCTATCCTAATTCAGACCCTCCGATTCACACCACCCCGTGATGTTTTTCTCACTCCTACTAGTGAATGTAATGTAACACACCCATACAATGCGCACCACCCTGCGATGTTTTTCAGAAACCTATCCTACATTGCCACCGCATGTTCCCTGACCTCCCCTTGCTGACCACCCCTCGGTCCTTTTCTCCATCCTACATTGCCACTCACAGCCTATCCTACTTCAGACCCTCTGATTCACACGACCCCGTGATGTTTTTCTCACTCCTACTAGTGAATGTAATGTTTCACACCCATACAATGCGCACCACCCCGTGATGTTTTTCTCACTCCTACTAGGGAATGTCATGTTACACACCCATACAATGCGCACGACCACGCGATGTTTTTCAACAACCTATCCTATATTGCTACTGCATGTTCCCTGACCTCCCCTTGCGGACCACCCCTCGGTGCTTTTCTCCATCCTACATTGCCACTCACTGCCTATCCTAATTCAGACGCTCAGATTCAGACCACCCCTTGATGTTTTTCTCACTCCTACTAGTGAATGTAATGTTACACACCCATACAATATGCACCACACCGCGATGTTTTTAAGAAACCTATCCTACATTAACACTGCATGTTCCCTGAACTCCCTATGCTGTCCACCCCGCGGTGCTTTTCTCCATCCTATATTGCCACTCACTGCCTATCCTAATTAGACCCTCCGATTCACACCACCCCGTGATGTTTTTCTCACTCCTACTAGTAAATGTAATGTTACACACCCATACAATGCGCACCACCCCGCGATGTTTTTCAGAAACCTATCCTACATTGCCACTGCATGTTCCCTGACCTCCCCAAGCTGACCACCCCGCTGTGCTTTTCTCCATCCTACATTGACACTCACTGCCTATCCTAATTCAGACCGTCCAATTCACACACATCGTGATGTTTTTCTTACTCCTACTAGTGAATGTAATGTTACACACCTATACAATGCGCACCACCCCGCGATGTTTTTCAGAAACCAATGCTACATTGCCACTGCATGTTTCCTGACCTCCCCATGCTGACGACCACGCGGTGCTTTAATCCATCCTACATTGCCACTCACTGCCTATCCTAATTCAGACACTCCGAATCACACCACCAAGTAATGTTTTTCTCACACCTACTAGTGAATGTAATGTTACACACCCATTCAATGCGCACCACCCTGTGATGTTTTTCTCAATCCTACTAGTGAATGTAATGTTACACACCCATACAATGCGAACCACCCCGCGATATGTTTCAGAAACCTATCCTACATTGCCACTGCATGTTCCCTGACCTCCCCATGCTGACTATCCCGCGGTGCTTTTCTCCATCCTCTATTGCCACTCATAGCCTATCCTACTTCAGACCCTCTGATTCACACCACCCCGTGATGTTTTTCTCACTGCTACTAGTGAATGTAATGTTACACACCCATACAATGCGCACCACCCCGCGATGTTTTTCAGAAACCGATCCTACATTGCCACTGCATGTTCACTGACCTCCCCATGCTAACCACCACGCGGTGCTTTTCTCCATCCTACATTGCCACTCACTGCCTATCCTAATTCAGACCCTCCGATTCACACCACCCCTTGATGTTTTTCTCACTCCTACTAGAGAATGTAATGCTACACACCCATACAATGCGCACCACCCCGCCATGTTTTTCTGAAACCTATCCTACATTGCCACTGCATGTTCCCTGACCTCCCTATGCTGACCACCCCGCGGTGCTTTTCTCCATCCTACATTGCCACTCATTGCCTATCCTAATACAGACCCTCTGATTCACACCACCCCGTGATGTTTTTTCTCCCTCCTACTAGTGAATGTAATGTTACACACCCATACAATGCGCACCACCCCGCGATGTTTTTCAGAAACCTATCCTACATTGACACTGCATGTTCCCTGACCTCCCCATGCTACACACCCCGCGGTGCTTTTCCCCATCCTACATTGCCAATCACTGCCTATCCTAATTCACACCCTCCGATTCACACCACCCCGTAATGTTTTTCTCACTCCTACTAGTGAATGTAATGTTACACACCCATACAATGCGCATCACCCCGCGATGTTTTTCAGAAACCTATCCTATTTGCCACTGCATGTTCCCTGACCTCCCGATGCTGACCACCCCGCGGTGCTTTTCTCCAACCTACATTGCCACTCACAGGCTATCCTCATTTAGACCGTCCGATTCACACCAAACCGTGATGATTTTCTCACTCTTACTAGTGAATGAAATGTTACACACCCATACAATGCGCACCACCCCGTGGTGTTTTTCTCACTCCTACTAGTGAATGTAATTTTACACACGCATACAATGCGCACAACCACGCGATGTTTTTCAGAAAACTATCCTACATTGCCACTGCATGTTCCCTGACCTCCCCATGCTGACCACCCGCGGTGCTTTTCTCCAACCTACATTTTCCTCACTGCCTATCCTAATTCAGACCCTCCTATTCACACCACCCCGTGATGTTTTTCTCACTCCTACTAGTGAATGTAATGTTTCACACCCATACAATGCGCACCACCCCGTGATGTTTTTCTCACTCGTACTAGGGAATGTCATGTTACACACCCATACAATGCGCACGACCCCGCGATGTTTTTCAGCAACCTATCCTATATTGCTACTGCATGTTCCCTGACCTCCCCTTGCGGACCACCCCTCGGTGCTTTTCTCCATCCTACATTGTCACTCACTGCCTATCCTAATTCAGACCCTCCGATTCACACCACCCCGTGATTTTTTTCTCACTCCTACTAGTGAATGTAATGTTACACAGCCATACAATGCGCACCACAGCGTGATGTTTTTCAGAAACCTATCCTACATTGCCACAGCATGTTCCCTGTCCTCCCCATGCTGACCACCCCGCGGTGCTTTTCTCCATCCTACATTGCCACTCACTGCCTATCCTAATTCAGACACTCCGATTCACACCACCAAGTAATGTTTTTCTCACACCTACTAGTGAATGTAATCTTACACACCCATTCAATGCACACCACCCCGTGATGTTTTTCTCACTCCTACTAGTGAATGTAATGTTACACACCCATACAATGCGCACCACCCCGCGATGTTTTTCAGAAACCTATCCTACATTGCCACTGCATGTTCCCTGACCTCCCCATGCTAACCACCACGCGGTGCTTTTCTCCATCCTACATTGCCACTCACTGCCTATCCTAATTCAGACCCGCCGATTCACACCACCCCTTGATGTTTTTCTCACTCCTACTAGAGAATGTAATGCTACACACCCATACAATGCACACCACCCCGCCATGTTTTTCTGAAACCTATCCTACATTGCCACTGCATGTTCCCTGACCTCCCTATTCTGACCACCCCGCGGTGCTTTTCTCCTTCCTACATTGCCACTCACTTCCTATCCTAATTCAGATCCTCTGATTCACACCACCCCGTGATGTTTTTTCTCACTCCTACTAGTGAATGTAATGTTACACACCCATACAATGCGCACCACCCCGCGATGTTTTTCAGAAACCTATCCTACATTCACACTGCATGTTCCCTGACCTCCCCATGCTACACACCCCGCGGTGCTTTTCCCCATCCTACATTGCCAATCACTGCCTATACTAATTCACACCCTCCGATTCACACCACCCCGTAATGTTTTTCTCACTCCTACTAGTGAATGTAATGTTACACACCCATACAATGCGCATCACCCCGCGATGTTTTACAGAAATCTATCCTATTTGCCACTGCATGTTCCTTGACCTCCCGATGCTGACCACCCCGCGGTGCTTTTCTCCAACCTACATTGCCACTCACTGCCTCACCTAATTCAGACCATCCGATTCACACCAAACCGTGATGTTTTTCTCACTCTTACTAGTGAATGAAATGTTACACACCCATACAATGCGCACCACCCCGCGATGTTTTTCAGAAAGCTATCCTACATTGCCACTGCATGTTCCCTGACCTCCCCATGCTGACCACCCGCGGTGCTTTTGTCCAACCTACATTGCCCTCACTGCCTATCCTAATTCAGACCCTCCTATTCACACCACCCCGTGATGTTTTTCTCACTCCTACTAGTGAATGTAATGTTTCACACCCATACAATGCGCACCAACCCGTGATGTTTTTCTCACTCCTACTAGGGAATATCATGTTACACACCCATACAATGCGCACGACCCCGCGATGTTTTTCAGAAACCTATCCTACATTGACACTGCATGTTCCCTGACCTCCCCATGCTACACACCCCGCGGTGCTTTTCCCCATCCTACATTGCCAATCACTGCCTATCCTACTTCAGACCCTCCGATTCACACCACCCCGTGATGATTTCTCACTCCTACTAGTGAATGTAATGTTACACACCCATACAATGCGCACCACCCCGCGATGTTTTTCAGAAACCTATCCTACATTGTCACTGCATGTTCCCTGACCTCCCCATGCTGACTCCCACGAGGTGCTTTTCTCCATCCTACATTGCCACTCACTGCCTAACCTAATTCAGACCCTCCGATTCACACCACCCCGTGATGTTTTTCTCACTCCTACTAGTGAATGTAATGTTACACACCCATACAATGCGCACAACCCCGCGATGTTTTTCAGAAACATATCCTACATTGCCACTGCATGTTCCCTGACCTCCCCATGCTGACCACCCTGCGGTGCTTTTCTCCATCCTACATTGCCACTCACTGCCTATCCTAATTCAGACGCTCCAATTCCCAGCACCCCGTGATGTTTTTCTCACTCCTACTAGTGAATGTAATGTAACACACACCCATATAATGCGAACCAACCCGTGATGTTTTTCTCTCTCCTACTAGTGAATGTAATTTTACACACCCATACAATGCGCACCACCCCGCGATGTTTTTCAGAAACCTATCCTACATTGCCACTGCATGTTCCCTGACATCCCCATGCTGACCAAACCGCGGTGCTTTTCTCCATCCTACATTGCCACTCACTGCCTATTCTAATTCAGACCCTCAGATTCACACCACCCCTTGATGTTTTTCTCACTCCTACTAGTGAATGTAATGCTACACAGCCATACAATGGGCACCACCCCGCGATATTTTTCAGAAACCTATCCTACATGGCCACTGCATGTTCCCTGACCTCCCTATGCTGACCACACCGCGGTGCTTTTCTCCATCCTACATTGCCACTCACTGCCTATCCTAATTCAGACTCTCTGATTCAATCCACCCCGTGATGTTTTTCTCACTCCTACTAGTGAATGTAATGTTACACACCCATACAATGCGCACCACCCCGCGATATTTTTCAGAAACCTATCCTACATTAACACTGCATGTTCCCTGACCTCCCCATGCTACCCACCCCGCGGTGCTTTTCCCCATCCTACATTGCTAATCACTGCCTATCCTAATTCAGACCCTCCGATTCACACCACCCCGTGATGTTTTTCTCACTCCTACTAGTGAATGTAATGTTACACACCCATACAATGCACACCACCCCGCGATGTTTTTCTGAAACCTATCCTACATTGCCACTGCATGTTCCCTGACCTCCCCATGCTGACCACCCCGCGGTGCTTTTCTCCATCCTACATTGCCACTCACTGCCTATCCTAATTCAGACCCTCGGATTCACACCACCCCGTGATGTTTTTTTCACTCCTACTAGTGAATGTAATGTTACACACACATACAATGCGCACCACGCCGCAATGTTTTTCAGAAACCTATCCTACATTGCCACTGCATGTTCCCTGACCTCCCCATGCTGAAAAACCCGCGGTGCTTTTCTCCAGCCTACATTGCCACTCACTGCCTATCCTAAATCAGGCCCTCGGATTCACACCACCCTGTGATGTTTTTCTCACTCCTACTAGTGAATGTAATGTTTCACACCCATACAATGCGCACCACCCCGTGATGTTTTTCTCACTCCTACTAGTGAATGTTATGTTACACACCTATACAATGCGCACCACCCCGCTATGTTTTTCAGAAACCTATCCTACATTGCCACTGCATGTTCCCTGACCTCCCCTTGCTGACCACACCTCGGTGCTTTTCTCCATCCTACATTGCCACTCACTGCCTATCCTATTTCAGACCCTCCGATTCACACCACCTCGTGATGTTTGTCTCACTCCTACTAATGAATGTAATGTTACACATCCATACAATGGGCACCACCCTGTGATGTTTTTCAGAAACCTATACTCCATTGCCACTCCATGTTCCCTGACCTCACCATGCTGACCACCCCGCGGTGCTTTTCTCCATCCTACATTGCCACTCACTGCCTATCCTACTTCAGACCCTCTGATTCACACCACCCCTTGATGTTTTTCTCACTCCTACAAGTGAATGTAATGTTACACACCCATACAGTGTGCACCACACCGCGATGTTTTCAGAAACGTATCCTACATTGCCACTGCATGTTCCCTGAACTCCCTATGCTGTCCACCCCGCGGTGCTTTTCTCCATCCTACATTGCCACTCACTGCCTATCCTAATTCAGACCCTCCGATTCACACCACCCCGTGATGTTTTTCTCACTCCTACTAGTGAATGTAATGTAACACACCCATACAATGCGCACCACCCTGCGATGTTTTTCAGAAACCTATCCTACATTGCCACCGCATGTTCCCTGACCTCCCCTTGCTGACCACCCCTCGGTCCTTTTCTCCATCCTACATTGCCACTCACAGCCTATCCTACTTCAGACCCTCTGATTCACACGACCCCGTGATGTTTTTCTCACTCCTACTAGTGAATGTAATGTTTCACACCCATACAATGCGCACCACCCCGTGATGTTTTTCTCACTCCTACTAGGGAATGTCATGTTACACACCCATACAATGCGCACGACCACGCGATGTTTTTCAACAACCTATCCTATATTGCTACTGCATGTTCCCTGACCTCCCCTTGCGGACCACCCCTCGGTGCTTTTCTCCATCCTACATTGCCACTCACTGCCTATCCTAATTCAGACGCTCAGATTCAGACCACCCCTTGATGTTTTTCTCACTCCTACTAGTGAATGTAATGTTACACACCCATACAATATGTACCACACCGCGATGTTTTTAAGAAACCTATCCTACATTAACACTGCATGTTCCCTGAACTCCCTATGCTGTCCACCCCGCGGTGCTTTTCTCCATCCTATATTGCCACTCACTGCCTATCCTAATTAGACCCTCCGATTCACACCACCCCGTGATGTTTTTCTCACTCCTACTAGTAAATGTAATGTTACACACCCATACAATGCGCACCACCCCGCGATGTTTTTCAGAAACCTATCCTACATTGCCACTGCATGTTCCCTGACCTCCCCAAGCTGACCACCCCGCTGTGCTTTTCTCCATCCTACATTGACACTCACTGCCTATCCTAATTCAGACCGTCCAATTCACACACATCGTGATGTTTTTCTTACTCCTACTAGTGAATGTAATGTTACACACCTATACAATGCGCACCACCCCGCGATGTTTTTCAGAAACCAATGCTACATTGCCACTGCATGTTTCCTGACCTCCCCATGCTGACGACCACGCGGTGCTTTAATCCATCCTACATTGCCACTCACTGCCTATCCTAATTCAGACACTCCGATTCACACCACCAAGTAATGTTTTTCTCACACCTACTAGTGAATGTAATGTTACACACCCATTCAATGCGCACCACCCTGTGATGTTTTTCTCAATCCTACTAGTGAATGTAATGTTACACACCCATACAATGCGCACCACCCCGCGATATGTTTCAGAAACCTATCCTACATTGCCACTGCATGTTCCCTGACCTCCCCATGCTGACTATCCCGCGGTGCTTTTCTCCATCCTCTATTGCCACTCATAGCCTATCCTACTTCAGACCCTCTGATTCACACCACCCCGTGATGTTTTTCTCACTGCTACTAGTGAATGTAATGTTACACACCCATACAATGCGCACCACCCCGCGATGTTTTTCAGAAACCGATCCTACATTGCCACTGCATGTTCACTGACCTCCCCATGCTAACCACCACGCGGTGCTTTTCTCCATCCTACATTGCCACTCACTGCCTATCCTAATTCAGACCCTCCGATTCACACCACCCCTTGATGTTTTTCTCACTCCTACTAGAGAATGTAATGCTACACACCCATACAATGCGCACCACCCCGCCATGTTTTTCTGAAACCTATCCTACATTGCCACTGCATGTTCCCTGACCTCCCTATGCTGACCACCCCGCGGTGCTTTTCTCCATCCTACATTGCCACTCATTGCCTATCCTAATACAGACCCTCTGATTCACACCACCCCGTGATGTTTTTTCTCCCTCCTACTAGTGAATGTAATGTTACACACCCATACAATGCGCACCACCCCGCGATGTTTTTCAGAAACCTATCCTACATTGACACTGCATGTTCCCTGACCTCCCCATGCTACACACCCCGCGGTGCTTTTCCCCATCCTACATTGCCAATCACTGCCTATCCTAATTCACACCCTCCGATTCACACCACCCCGTAATGTTTTTCTCACTCCTACTAGTGAATGTAATGTTACACACCCATACAATGCGCATCACCCCGCGATGTTTTTCAGAAACCTATCCTATTTGCCACTGCATGTTCCCTGACCTCCCGATGCTGACCACCCCGCGGTGCTTTTCTCCAACCTACATTGCCACTCACAGGCTATCCTCATTCAGACCGTCCGATTCACACCAAACCGTGATGATTTTCTCACTCTTACTAGTGAATGAAATGTTACACACCCATACAATGCGCACCACCCCGTGGTGTTTTTCTCACTCCTACTAGTGAATGTAATTTTACACACGCATACAATGCGCACAACCACGCGATGTTTTTCAGAAAACTATCCTACATTGCCACTGCATGTTCCCTGACCTCCCCATGCTGACCACCCGCGGTGCTTTTCTCCAACCTACATTTTCCTCACTGCCTATCCTAATTCAGACCCTCCTATTCACACCACCCCGTGATGTTTTTCTCACTCCTACTAGTGAATGTAATGTTTCACACCCATACAATGCGCACCACCCCGTGATGTTTTTCTCACTCCTACTAGGGAATGTCATGTTACACACCCATACAATGCGCACGACCCCGCGATGTTTTTCAGCAACCTATCCTATATTGCTACTGCATGTTCCCTGACCTCCCCTTGCGGACCACCCCTCGGTGCTTTTCTCCATCCTACATTGTCACTCACTGCCTATCCTAATTCAGACCCTCCGATTCACACCACCCCGTGATTTTTTTCTCACTCCTACTAGTGAATGTAATGTTACACAGCCATACAATGCGCACCACAGCGTGATGTTTTTCAGAAACCTATCCTACATTGCCACAGCATGTTCCCTGACCTCCCCATGCTGACCACCCCGCGGTGCTTTTCTCCATCCTACATTGCCACTCACTGCCTATCCTAATTCAGACACTCCGATTCACACCACCAAGTAATGTTTTTCTCACACCTACTAGTGAATGTAATCTTACACACCCATTCAATGCACACCACCCTGTGAAGTTTTTCTCAATCCTACTAGTGAATGTAATGTTACACACCCATACAATGCGCACCACCCCGCGATATGTTTCAGAAACGTATCCTACATTGCCACTGCATGTTCCCTGACCTCCCCATGCTGACTATCCCGCGGTGCTTTTCTCCATCCTCTATTGCCACTCACAGCCTATCCTACTTCAGACCCTCTGATTCACACCACCCCGTGATGTTTTTTCTCACTCCTACTAGTGAATGTAATGTTTCACACCCATACAATGCGCACCACCCCGTGATGTTTTTCTCACTCCTACTAGGGAATGTCATGTTACACACCCATACAATGCGCACGACCCCGCGATGTTTTTCAGCAACCTATCCTATATTGCTACTGCATGTTCCCTGATCTCCACTTGCGGACCACCCCTCGGTGCTTTTCTCCATCCTACATTGTCACTCACTGCCTATCCTAATTCAGACCCTCCGATTCACACCACCCCGTGATTTTTTTCTCACTCCTACTAGTGAATGTAATGTTACACAGCAATACAATGCGCACCACAGCGTGATGTTTTTCAGAAACCTATCCTACATTGCCACAGCATGTTCCCTGACCTCCCCATGCTGACCACCCCGCGGTGCTTTTCTCCATCCTACATTGCCACTCACTGCCTATTCTAATTCAGACACTCCGATTCACACCACCAAGTAATGTTTTTCTCACACCTACTAGTGAATGTAATCTTACACACCCATTCAATGCGCACCACCCTGTGAAGTTTTTCTCAATCCTACTAGTGAATGTAATGTTACACACACATACAATGCGCACCACCCCGCGATATGTTTCAGAAACGTATCCTACATTGCCACTGCATGTTCCCTGACCTCCCCATGCTGACTATCCCGCGGTGCTTTTCTCCATCCTCTATTGCCACTCACAGCCTATCCTACTTCAGACCCTCTGATTCACACCACCCCGTGATGTTTTTTCTCACTCCTACTAGTGAATGTAATGTTTCACACCCATACAATGCGCACCACCCCGTGATGTTTTTCTCACTCCTACTAGGGAATGTCATGTTACACACCCATACAATGCGCACGACCCCGCGATGTTTTTCAGCAACCTATCCTATATTGCTACTGCATGTTCCCTGACCTCCCCTTGCGGACCACCCCTCGGTGCTTTTCTCCATCCTATATTGTCACTCACTGCCTATCCTAATTCAGACCCTCCGATTCACACCACCCCGTGATGTTTTTCTCACTCCTACTAGTGAATGTAATGTTACACAGCCATACAATGCGCACCACAGCGTGATGTTTTTCAGAAACCTATCCTACATTGCCACTGCATGTTCCCTGACCTCCCCATGATGACCACCCCGCGGTGCTTTTCTCCATCCTACATTGCCACTCACTGCCTATCCTAATTCAGACACTCCGATTCACACCACCAAGTAATGTTTTTCTCACACCTACTAGTGAATGTAATCTTACACACCCATTCAATGCGCACCACCCTGTGAAGTTTTTCTCAATCCTACTAGTGAATGTAATGTTACACACCCATACAATGCGCACCACCCCGCGATGTTTTTCAGAAACCTATCCTACATTGTCACTGCATGTTCCCTGACCTCCCCATGCTGACTCCCACGAGGTGCTTTTCTCCATCCTACATTGCCACTCACTGCCTATCCTAATTCAGACCCTCTGATTCACACCACCCCGTGATGTTTTTCTCACTCCTACTAGTGAATGTAATGTTACACACCCATACAATGCGCACAACCCCGCGATGTTTTTCAGAAACCTATCCTACATTGCCACTGCATGTTCCCTGACCTCCCCATGCTGACCACCCCGTGTTGCTTTTCTCCATCTTACATTGCCACTCACTGCCTATCCTAATTCAGACCCTCGGATTCACACCACCCCGTGATGTTTTTCTCACTCCTACTAGTGAATGAAATGTTACACACCCATACAATGCGCACAACGCCGCAATGTTTTTCAGAAACGTATCCTACATTGCCACTGCATGTTCCATGACCTCCCCAGGCTGACAACCCCGCGGTGCTTTTCTCCAGCCTACATTGCCACTCACTGCCTATCCTAATTCAGGCCCTCGGATTCACACCACCCCGTGATGTTTTTCTCACTCCTACTAGTGAATGTAATGTTTCACACCCATACAATGCGCACCACCCCGTGATGTTTTTCTCACTCCTACTAGTGAATGTCATGTTACACACCCATACAATGCGCACCACCCCGCTATGTTTTTCAGAAACCTATCCTACATTGCCACTGCATGTTCCCTGACCTCCCCTTGCTGACCACCCCTCGGTGCTTTTCTCCATCCTACATTGCCACTCACTTCATATCCTAATTCAGACCCTCCGATTCACACCACCCCGTGATGTTTTTCTCACTCCTACTAGTGAATGTAATGTTACACACCCATACAATGCGCACCACCCTGTGATGTTTTTCAGAAACCTATACTACATTGCCACTCCATGTTCCCTGACCTCCCCATGCTGACCACCCCGCGGTGCTTTTCTCCATCCTACATTGCCACTCACTGCCTATCCTAATTCAGACCCTCCGATTCACACCACCCCTTGATGATTTTCTCACTCCTACTAGTGAATGTAATGTTACACACCCATACAATGCGCACCACCCCGCGATGTTTTTCAGAAACCTATCCTACATTGCCACTGCATTTTCCCTGACATCCCCATGCTGACCAAACCGCAGTGCTTTTCTCCATCCTACATTGCCACTCACTGCCTATTCTAATTCAGACCCTCCGATTCACAGCACCCCTTGATGTTTTTCTCACTCCTACTAGTGAATGTAATGCTACACAGCCATACAATGGGCACCACCCCGCGATGTTTTTCAGAAACCTATCCTACATGGCCACTGCATGTTCCCTGACCTCCCTATGCTGACCACACCACGGTGCTTTTCTCCATCCTACATTGCCACTCACTGCCTATCCTAATTCAGACCCTCTGATTCACACCACCCCGTGATGTTTTTCTCACTCCTATTAGTGAATGTAATGTTACACACCCATACAATGCGCACCACCCCGCGATGTTTTTCAGAAACCTATCCTACATTAACACTGCATGTTCCCTGACCTCCCCATGCTACCCACCCCGCGGTGCTTTTCCACATCCTACATTGCTAATCACTGCCTATCCTAATTCCGACCATCCGATTCACACCACCCCGTGATGTTTTTCTCACTCCTACTAGTGAATGTAATGTTACACACCCATACAATGTGCACCACCCAGCGATGTTTTTCAGAAACCTATCCTACATTGCCACTGCATGTTTCCTGACCTCCCCATGCTGACCACCCCGTGGTGCTTTTCTCCATCCTACATTGCCTCTCACTGCCTATCCTAATTCAGACCCCCCGATTCACACCATCCCGTGATGTTTTTCTCACTCCTACTAGTGAATGTAATGTTACACACGCATAAAATGCGCACCACCACGCGATATTTTTCAGAAACCTATCCTACATTGCTACTGCATGATCCCTGACCTCCCCATGCTGCCCACCCCGCGGTGCTTTTCTCGATCCTACATTGCCACTCACTGCCTATCCTAATTCAGACCCTCCGATTCAAACCACCCCGTGATGTTTTTCTCACTCCTACTAGTAAATGTAATGTTACACACCCATACAATCCGCACCACCCCGCAAGGTTTTTCAGAAACCTATGCTACATTGCCACTGCATGTTCCCTGACCTCCCCATGCTGACCACCCCGCGGTGCTTTTCTCCAACCTACATTGCCACTCATTGCCTATCCTAATTCAGACCCTATGATTCACACCACCCCGTGATGTTTTTCTCACTCCTACTAGTGAATGTAATGTTTCACACCCATACAATGCGCACCACCCCGTTATGTTTTTCTCACTCCTACTAGTGAATGTCATGTTACACACCCATACAATGCGCACCACCCTGCGATGTTTTTCAGTAACCTATAATACATTGCCACTGCATGTTCCCTGACCTCCCCTTGCTGACAACCCCTCAGTGCTTTTCTCCATCCTACATTGCAACTCACAGCCTATCCTACTTCAGACCCTCTGATTCACACCTCCCCGTGATGTTTTTCTCACTCCTACTAGTGAATGTAATGTTACACACCCATGCAAT
Organism: Cavia porcellus; assembly: GCF_034190915.1. NCBI lineage: Eukaryota > Metazoa > Chordata > Mammalia > Rodentia > Caviidae > Cavia > Cavia porcellus. The sequence goes on along the minus strand of NW_026947499.1, from coordinate 73,481,255 downwards.
GTGCACCACCCCGCGATGTTTTTCAGAAACCTATCCTACATTTACACTGCATGTTCCCTGACCTCCCCATGCTACCCACCCCGCAGTGCTTTTCCCCATCCTACATTGCTAATCACTGCCTATCCTAATTCCGACCATCCGATTCACACCACCCCGTGATGATTTTCTCACTCCTACTAGTGAATGTAATGTTACACACCCATACAATGCGCACCACCACGCGATGTTTTTCAGAAACCTATCCTACATTGCCACTGCATGTTCCCTGACCTCCCCATTGTGACCACCCCTCGGTGCTTTTCTCCATCCTACATTGCCACTCACTGCCTATCCTAATTCAGACCATCGGATTCACACCACCCCGTGTTGTTTTTTTCACTCCTACTAGTGAATGTAATGTTACACACCCATACAATGTGCACCACGCCGCAATGTTTTTCAGAAACCTATCCTACATTGCCACTGCATGTTCCCTGACCTCCCCATGCTGAAAACCCCGCGGTGCTTTTCTCCAGCCTACATTGCCACTCACTGCCTATCCTAAATCAGGCCCTCGGATTCACACCACCCCGTGATGTTTTTCTCACTGCTACTAGTGAATGTAATGTTTCACACCCATACAATGCGCACCACCCCGTGATGTTTTTCTCACTCATACTAGTGAATGTCATGTTACACACCCATACAATGCGCACCACCCCGCTATGTTTTTCAGAAACCTATCCTACATTGCCACTGCATGTTCCCTGACCTCCCCTTGCTGACCACCCCTCGGTGCTTTTCTCCATCCTACATTGCCACTCACTGCCTATCCTAATTCAGACCCTCCGATTCACACCACCCCGTGATGTTTTTCTCACTCCTACTAGTGAATGTAATGTTACACACCCATACATTGCGCACCACCCCGCGATGTTTTTCAGAAACCTATCCTACATTGCCACTGCATGTTCCCTGAACTCCCCATGCTGACCACCCCGCGGTGCTTTTCTCCATCCTACATTGACACTCACTGCCTATCCTCATTCAGACACTCCGTTTCACACACCCCGTGATGTTTTTCTTACTCCTACTAGTGAATGTAATGTTACACACCCATGCAATGCGCACCACCACGCGATGTTTTTCAGAAACCAATCCTACATTGCCACTGCATGTTCCATGAACTCCCCATGCTGACCACCACGCGGTGCTTTTCTGCATCCTACACTTCCACTCACTGCCTATCCTAATTCAGACCCTCCAATTCACACCACCCCGTGATGTTTTTCTCTCTCCTACTAGTGAATGTAATGTTACACACCCATACAATGCGCCCCACCCAGCGATGTTTTTCAGAAACCTATGCTACATTGCCACTGCATGTTTCCTGACCTCCCCATGCTGACCACCCCGCGGTGCTTTTCTCCATCCTACATTGCCTCTCACTGCCTATCCTAATTCAGACCCCCCGATTCACACCACCCCGTGATGTTTTTCTCACTCCTACTAGTGAATGTAATGTTACACACGCATAAAATGCGCACCACCCCGCGATGTTTTTCAGAAACCTATCCTACATTGCTACTGCATGATCCCTGACCTCCCCATGCTGCCCACCCCGCGGTGCTTTTCTCGATCCTACATTGCCACTCACTGCCTATCCTAATTCAGACCCTCCGATTCACACCACCCCGTGATGTTTTTCTCACTCCTACTAGTAAATGTAATGTTACACACCCATACAATGCGCACCACCCCGCAAGGTTTTTCAGAAACCTATCCTACATTGCCACTGCATGTTCCCTGACCTCCCCATGCTGACCACCCCGCGGTGCTTTTCTCCAACCTACATTGCCACTCACTGCCTATCCTAATTCAGACCCTATGATTCACACCACCCCGTGATGTTTTTGTCACTCCTACTAGTGAATGTAATGTTACACACCCATGCAATGTGCACCACCCCGCGATGTTTTTCAGAAACCTATCCTACATTGCCACTGCATGTTCCCTGACCTCCCAATGCTGACCACCCCGCGGAGCTTTTCTCCATCCTACATGGCCACTCACTGCGTATCCTAATTCAGACCTTCCGATTCACACCACCCCGTTATGTTTTTCTCACTCCTACTAGTGAATGTAATGTTTCACACCCATACAATGCGCACCACCCTGTGATGTTTTTCAGAAACCTATCCTACAATGCCACTCCATGTTCCCTGACCTCCCCATGCTGACCACCCCGCGGTGCTTTTTTCCGTCCTACATTGCCACTCACTGCCTATCCTAATTCAGACGCTCTGATTCAGACCACCCCTTGATGTTTTTCTCACTCCTACTAGTGAATGTAATGTTACACACCCATACAATATGCACCACACCGCGATGATTTTCAGAAACCTATCCTACATTAACACTGCATGTTCCCTGAACTCCCTATGCTGTCAACCCCGCGGTGCTTTTCTCCATCCTACATTGCCACTCACTGCCTATCCTAATTCAGACCCTCCGATTCACGCCACCCCGTGATGTTTTTCTCACTCCTACTAGTGAATGTAATGTTACACACCCATACATTGCGCACCACCCCGCGATGTTTTTCAGAAACCTATCCTACATTGCCACTGCATGTTCTCTGACCTCCCCATGCTGACCACCCGCGGTGCTTTTCTCCATCCTACATTGACACTCACTGCCTATCCTCATTCAGACACTCCGATTCACACACCCTGTGATGTTTTTCTTACTCCTACTAGTGAATGTAATGTTACACACCCATACAATGCGCACCACCCCGCGATGTTTTTCAGAAACCAATCCTACATTGCCACTGCATGTTCCCTGACCTCCCCATGCTGACCACCACGCGGTGCTTTTCTGCATCCTACACTGCCACTCACTGCCTATCCTAATTCAGACCCTCCAATTCACACCACCCCGTGATGTTTTTCTCACTCCTACTAGTTAATGTAATGTTACACACCCATACAATGCGCACAACCCAGCGATGTTTTTCAGAAACCTATCCTACATTGCCACTGCATGTTTCCTGACCTCCCCACGCTGACCACCCCGTGGTGCTTTTCTCCATCCTACATTGCCTCTCACTGCCTATCCTAATTCAGACCCCCCGATTCACACCATCCCGTGATGTTTTTCTCACTCCTACTAGTGAATGTAATGTTACACACGCATAAAATGCGCACCACCCCGCGATGTTTTTCAGAAACCTATCCTACATTGCTACTGCATGATCCCTGACCTCCCCATGCTGCCCACCCCGCGGTGCTTTTCTCGATCCTACATTGCCACTCACTGCCTATCCTAATTCAGACCCTCCGATTCACACCACCCCGTGATGTTTTTCTCACTCCTACTAGTAAATGTAATGTTACACACCCATACAATGCGCACCACCCCGCAAGATTTTTCAGAAACCTATCCTACATTGCCACTGCATGTTCCCTGACCTCCCCATGCTGACCACCCCGCGGTGCTTTTCTCCATCCTACATTGCCACTCACTGCCTATCCTAATTCAGACCCTATGATTCACACCACCCCGTGATGTTTTTCTCACTCCTACTAGTGAATGTAATGTTTCACACCCATAAAATGCGCACCACCCCGTTATGTTTTTCTCACTCCTACTAGTGAATGTCATGTTGCACACCCATACAATGCGCACCACCCTGCGAAGTTTTTCAGAAACCTATAACACATTGCCACTGCATGTTCCCTGACCTCCCCTTGCTGACCACCCCTCGGTGCTTTTCTCCATCCTACATTGCAACTCACAGCCTATCCTACTTCAGACCCTCTGATTCACACCACCCCGTGATGTTTTTCTCACTCCTACTAGTGAATGTAATGTTACACACCCATGCAATGTGCACCACCCCGCGATGTTTTTCAGAAACCTATCCTACATTGCCACTGCATGTTCCCTGACCTCCCAATGCTGACCACCCCGCGGAGCTTTTCTCCATCCTACATGGCCACACACTGCGTATCCTAATTCAGACACTCCAATTCACACCACCCTGTTATGTTTTTCTCACTCCTACTAGTGAATGTAATGTTACAGACCCATACAATGCGCACCACCCTGTGATGTTTTTCAGAAACCTATCCTACAATGCCACTCCATGTTCCCTGACCTCCCCATGCTGACCACCCCGCGGTGCTTTTTTCCATCCTACATTGCCACTCACTGCCTATCCTAATTCAGACGCTCCGATTCAGACCACCCCTTGATGTTTTTCTCACTCCTACTAGTGAATGTAATGTTACACACCCACACAATATGCACCACACCGCGATGTTTTTCATAAACCTATCCTACATTAACACTGCATGTTCCCTGAACTCCCTATGCTGTCCACCCCGCGGTGCTTTTCTCCATCCTACATTGCCACTCACTGCCTATCCTAATTCAGACCCTCCGATTCACACCACCCCGTGATGTTTTTCTCACTCCTACTAGTGAATGTAATGTTACACACCCATACATTGCGCACCACCCCGCGATGTTTTTCAGAAACCTATCCTACATTGCCACTGCATGTTCCCTGACCTCCCCATGCTGACCACCCCGCGGTGCTTTTCTCCATCCTACATTGACACTCACTGCCTATCCTCATTCAGACACTCCATTCACACACCCTGTGATGTTTTTCTTACTCCTACTAGTGAATGTAATGTTACACACCCATACAATGCGCACCACCCCGCGATGTTTTTCAGAAACCAATCCTACATTGCCACTGCATGTTCCCTGACCTCCCCATGCTGACCACCACGCGGTGCTTTTCTGCATCCTACACTGCCACTCACTGCCTATCCTAATTCAGACCCTCCAATTCACACCACCCCGTGATGTTTTTCTCACTCCTACTAGTTAATGTAATGTTACACACCCATAAAATGCGCACCACCCTGCGATGTTTTTCAGAAACCTATAATACATTGCCACTGCATGTTCCCTGACCTCCCCTTGCTGACCACCCCTCGGTGCTTTTCTCCATCCTACATTGCAACTCACAGCCTATCCTACTTCAGACCCTCTGATTCACACCACCCCGTGATGTTTTTCTCACTCCTACTAGTGAATGTAATGTTACACACCCATGCAATGTGCACCACCCCGCGATGTTTTTCAGAAACCTATCCTACATTGCCACTGCATGTTCCCTGACCTCCCAATGCTGACCACCCCGCGGAGCTTTTCTCCATCCTACATGGCCACTCACTGCGTATCCTAATTCAGACCCTCCGGTTCACACCACCCCGTTCTGTTTTTCTCACTCCTACTAGTGAATGTAATGTTACACACCCATACAATGCGCACCACCCTGTGATGTTTTTCAGAAACCTATCCTACAATGCCACTCCATGTTCCCTGACCTCACCATGCTGACCACCCCGCGGTGCTTTTTTCCATCCTACATTGCCACTCACTGCCTATCCTAATTCAGACGCTCTGATTCAGACCACCCATTGATGTTTTTCTCACTCCTACTAGTGAATGTAATGTTACACACCCATACAATATGCACCACACCGCGATGATTTTCAGAAACCTATCCTACATTAACACTGCATGTTCCCTGAACTCCCTATGCCGTCCACCCCGCGGTGCTTTTCTCCATCCTACATTGCCACTCACTGCCTATCCTAATTCAGACCCTCCGATTCACACCACCCCGTGATGTTTTTCTCACTCCTACTAGTGAATGTGATGTTACACACCCATACAATGCGCACCACCCCGCGATGTTTTTTAGAAACCTATCCTACATTGCCACTGCATGTTCCCTGACCTCCCCATGCTGACCACCCCGCGGTGCTTTTCTCCATCCTACATTGACACTCACTGCCTATCCTCATTCAGACACTCCGATTCACACACCCTGTGATGTTTTTCTTACTCCTACTAGTGAATGTAATGTTAAACACCCATACAATGCGCACCACCCCGCGATGTTTTTCAGAAACCAATCCTACATTGCCACTGCATGTTCCCTGACCTCCCCATGCTGACCACCACGCGGTGCTTTTCTGCATCCTACACTGCCACTCACTGCCTATCCTAATTCAGACCCTCCAATTCACACCACCCCGTGATGTTTTCCTCACTCCTACTAGTTAATGTAATGTTACACACCCATACAATGCGCACCACCCAGCGATGTTTTTCAGAAACCTATCCTACATTGCCACTGCATGTTTCCTGACCTCCCCATGCTGACCACCCCGTGGTGCTTTTCTCCATCCTACATTGCCACTCACTGCCTATCCTTATTCAGACCCTCCGATTCACACCACCCCGTGATGTTTTGTTCACTCCTACCAGTGAATGTAATGTTTCACACCCATACAGTGCGCACCACCCCGTGATGTTTTTCTCACTCCTACTAGTGAATGTCATGTTACACACCCATACAATGCGCACAACCCGCGATGTTTTTCAGAAACCTATCCTACATTGTCACTGCATGTTCCCTGACCTCCCAATGCTTACCACCTCGCGGTGCTTTTCTCCATCCTACATTGCCACTCACTGACTATCCTAATTCAGACCCTCCGATTAACACCAAACCGTAATGTTTTTCTCACACCTACTAGTGAATGTAATGTTATACACCCATTCAATGCGCACTACCCTGTGATGTTTTTCTCAATCCTACTAGTGAATGTAATTTTACACACCCATACAATGCGCACAACCCCGCGATGTTTTTCAGAATCCTATCCTACATTGCCACTGCATGTTCCCTGACCTCCGCATGCTGACTATCCCGTGGTGCTTTTCTCCATCGTACATTGCCACTCACAGCCTATCCTACTTCAGACCCTCTGATTCACACCACCCCGTGATGTTTTTCTCACTCCTACTAGTGAATGTAATGTTACACACCCATACAATGCGCACCATCCCGCGATGTTTTTCAGAAACCTATCCTACATTGCCACTGAATGTTCCCTGACCTCCCAATGCTGACCACGCCGCGGTGATTTTCTCCATCCTCCATTGCCACTCACTGCGTATCCTAATTCAGACCCTCCGATTCACACCACCCCTTGATGTTTTTCTCACTCCTACTAGTGAATGTAATGTTACACACCCATACAATGCGCACCACCCCGCGATGTTTTTCTGAAACCTATCCTACATTGCCACTGCATGTTCCCTGACCTCCCTATGCTGACCACACCGCGGTGCTTTTCTCCATCCTACATTGCCACTCACTGCCTATCCTAATTCAGACCCTCTGATTCACACCACCCCGTGATGTTTTTCTCACTCCTACTAGTGAATGTAATGTTACACACCCATACAATGCGCACCACCCCGCGATGTTTTTCAGAAACCTATCCTACATTAACACTGCATGTTCTCTGACCTCCCCATGCTACCCACCACGCGGTGCTTTTCCCCATCCTACATTGCCAATCACTGCCTATCCTAATTCAGACCATTCGGTTCACACCACCCCGTGATGATTTTCTCACTCCTACTAGTGAATGTAATGTTACACACCCATACAATGCGCACCACCAAGCGATGTTTTTCAGAAACCTATCCTACATTGTGACTGCATGTTCCCTGATCTCCCCATGCTGACTCCCACGCGGTGCTTTTCTCCATCCTACATTGCCACTCACTGCCTATCCTAATTCAGACCCTCCGATTCACACCACCACGTGATGGTTTTCTCACTCCTACTAGTGAATGTAATGTTACACACCCATACAATGCGCACAACCCCGCGATGTTTTTCAGAAACCTATCCTACATTGCCACTGCATGTTCCCTGACGTCCCCATGATGACAACCCCGCGGTGCTTTTCTCCAGCCTACATTGCCACTCACTGCCTATCCTAATTCAGGCCCTCAGATTCACACCACCCAGTGATGTTTTTCTCACTCCTACTAGTGAATGTAATGTTACACACCCATACAGTGCGCACCACCCCGTGATGTTTTTCTCACTCCTACTAGTGAATGTCATGTTACACACCCATACAATGCGCACCACCCCGCTATGTTTTTCAGAAACCTATCCTACATTGCCACTGCATGTTCCCTGACCTCCCCAAGGTGACCACCCCGCGGTGCTTTTCTCCATCCTACATTGACACTCACTGCCTATCCTAATTCAGACCCTCCGATTAACACCAACCCGTAATGTTTTTCTCACTCCTACTAGTGAATGTAATGTTATACACCCATTCAATGCGCACCACCCTGTGATGTTTTTCTCAATCCTACTAGTGAATGTAATGTTACACACCCATACAATGCGCACAACCCCGCGATGTTTTTCAGAAACCTATTCTACATTGCCACTGCATGTTCCCTGACCTCCGCATGCTGACTATCCCGTGGTGCTTTTCTCCATCCTACATTGCCACTCACAGCCTATCCTACTTCAGACCCTCTGATTCACACCACCCCGTGATGTTTTTCTCACTCCTACTAGTGAATGTAATGTTACACACCCATACAATGCGCACCATCCCGCGATGTTTTTCAGAAACCTATCCTACATTGCCAGTGAATTTTCCCTGGCCTCCCAATGCTGACCACGCCGCGGTGATTTTCTCCATCCTCCATTGCCACTCACTGCCTATCCTAATTCAGACCCTCCGAATCACACCACCCCTTGATGTTTTTCTCACTCCTACTAGTGAATGTAATGTTACACACCCATACAATGCGCACCACCCCGCGATGTTTTTCTGAAACCTATCCTACATTGCCACTGCATGTTCCCTGACATCCCTATGCTGACCACACCGTGGTGCTTTTCTCCATCCTACATTGCCACTCACTGCCTATCCTAATTAAGACCCTCTGATTCACACCACCCCGTGATGTTTTTCTCACTCCTACTAGTGAATGTAATGTTACACACCCATACAATGCGAACCACCCCGCGATGTTTTTCAGAAACCTATCCTACATTAACACTGCATGTTCCCTGACCTCCACATGCTACCCACCACGCGGTGCTTTTCCCCATCCTACATTGCCAATCACTGCCTATCCTAATTCAGACCATCCGATTCACACCACCCCGTGATGATTTTCTCACTCCTACTAGAGAATGTAATGTTACACACCCATACAATGCGCCCCACCACGTGATGTTTTTCAGAAACCTATCCTACATTGTCACTGCATGTTCCCTGACCTCCCCATGCTGACTCCCACGCGGTGCTTTTTTCCATCCTACATTGCCACTCACTGCCTATCCTAATTCAGACCCTCCGATTCACATCACCCCGTGATGTTTTTCTCACTCCTACTAGTGAATGTAATGTTACACACCCATACAATGCGCACAACCCCGCGATGTTTTTCAGAAACCTATCCTACATTGCCACTGCATGTTCCCTGACCTCCCCATGTTGACAACCCCGCGGTGCTTTTCTCCAGCCTACATTGCCACTCACTGCCTATCCTAATTCAGGCCCTCAGATTCACACCACCCCGTGATGTTTTTCTCACTCCTACTAGTGAATGTAATGTTTCACACCCATACAATGCTCACCACCCCGTGATGTTTTTCTCACTCCTACTAGTGAATGTCATGTTACACACCCATACAATGCGCACCACCCCGCTATGTTTTTCAGAACCCTATCCTACATTGCCACTGCATGTTCCCTGACCTCCCCATGCTGACCACCCCTCGGTGCTTTTCTCCATCCTACATTGCCACTCACTGCCTATCCTAATTCAGACCCTCCGATTCACACCACCCCGTGATGTTTTTCTCACTCCTACTAATGAATGTAATGGTACACACCCATACAATGCGCACCACCCTGTGATGTTTTTCAGAAACCTATACTACATTGCCACTCCATGTTCCCTGACCTCACCATGCTGACCACCCCGCGGTGCTTTTCTCCATCCTACATTGCCACTCACTGCCTATCCTAATTCAGACCCTCTGATTCACACCACCCCTTGATGTTTTTCTCACTCCTACTAGTGAATGTAATGTTACACACCCATACAGTGTGCACCACACCGCGATGTTTTTCAGAAACGTATCCTACATTGCCACTGCATGTTCCCTGACCTCCCCATGCTGACCACCCCGCGGTGCTTTTCTCCATCCTACATTGACACTCACTGCCTCTCCTAATTCAGACCCTCCGATTCACACCACCCCGTGATGTTTTTCTCACTCCTACTAGTAAATGTAATGTTACACACCCATACAATGCGCACCACCCCGCAAGGTTTTTCAGAAACCAATGCTACATTGCCACTGCATGTTTCCTGACCTCCCCATGCTGACGACCACGCGGTGCTTTAATCCATCCTATATTGCCACTCACTGCCTATCCTTATTCAGACCCTCCGATTCACACCACCCCGTGATGTTTTGTTCACTCCTACTAGTGAATGTAATGTTTCACACCCATACAGTGCGTACCACCCGTGATGTTTTTCTCACTCCTACTAGTGAATGTCATGTTACACACCCATACAATGCGCACAACCCCGCGATGTTTTTCAGAAACCTATCCTACATTGCCACTGCATGTTCCCTGATCTCCCAATGCTGACCACCCCGCGGTGCTTTTCTCCATCCTACATTGCCACTCACTGCCTATCCTAATTCAGACCCTCCGATTAACACCAACCCGTAATGTTTTTCTCACTCCTACTAGTGAATGTAATGTTATACAATCATTCAATGCGCACCACCCTGTGATGTTTTTCTCAATCCTACTAGTGAATGTAATGTTACACACCCATACAATGCGCACAACCCCGCGATGTTTTTCAGAAACCTATCCTACATTGCCACTGCATGTTCCCTGACCTCCGCATGCTGACTATCCCGTGGTGCTTTTCTCCATCCTACATTGCCACTCACAGCCTATCCTACTTCAGACCCTCTGATTCCACCACCCCGTGATGTTTTTCTCACTCCTACTAGTGAATGTAATGTTACACACCCATACAATGCGCACCATCCCGCGATGTTTTTCTGAAACCTATCCTACATTGCCACTACATGTTCCCTGACCTCCCTATGCTGACCACACAGCGGTGCTTTTCTCCATCCTACATTGCCACTCACTGCCTATCCTAATTCCGACCCTCTGATTCACACCACCCCGTGATGTTTTTCTCACTCCTACTAGTGAATGTAATGTTACACACCCATACAATGCGCACCACCCCGCGATGTTTTTCAGAAACCTATCCTATATTAACACTGCATGTTCCCTGACCTCCCCAAGCTGACCACCCCGCGGTGCTTTTCTCCATCCTACATTGACACTCACTGCCTATCCTAATTCAGACCATCCAATTCACACACCCCGTGATGTTTTTCTTACTCCTACTAGTGAATGTAATGTTACACACCCATACAATGCGCACCACCCTGCGATGTTTTTAAGAAACCAATGCTACATTGCCACTACATGTTTCCTGACCTCCACATGCTGAAGACCACGCGGTGCTTTAATCCATCCTACATTGCCACTCACTGCCTATCCTTATTCAGACCCTCCGATTCACACCACCCCGTGATGTTTTGTTCACTCCTACCAGTGAATGTAATGTTTCACACCCATACAGTGCGCACCACCCCGTGATGTTTTTCTCACTCCTACTAGTGAATGTCATGTTACACACCCATACAATGCGCACAACCCCGCGATGTTTTTCAGAAACCTATCCTACATTGCCACTGCATGTTCCCTGACCTCCCAATGCTTACCACCCCGCGGTGCTTTTCTCCATCCTACATTGCCACTCACTGACTATCCTAATTCAGACCCTCCGATTAACACCAAACCGTAATGTTTTTCTCACACCTACTAGTGAATGTAATGTTATACACCCATTCAATGCGCACCACCCTGTGATGTTTTTCTCACACCTACTAGTGAATGTAATGTTACACACACATACAATGCGCACAACCCCGCGATGTTTTTCAGAATCCTATCCTACATTGCCACTGCATGTTCCCTGACCTCCGCATGCTGACTATCCCGTGGTGCTTTTCTCCATCCTACATTGCCACTCACAGCCTATCCTACTTCAGACCCTCTGATTCACACCACCCCGTGATGTTTTTCTCACTCCTACTAGTGAATGTAATGTTACACACCCATACAATGCGCACCATCCCGCGATGTTTTTCAGAAACCTATCCTACATTGCCACTGAATGTTCCCTGACCTCCCAATGCTGACCACGCCGCGGTGATTTTCTCCATCCTCCATTGCCACTCACTGCCTATCCTAATTCAGACCCTCCGATTCACACCACCCCTTGATGTTTTTCTCACTCCTACTAGTGAATGTAATGTTACACACCCATACAATGCGCACCACCCCGCGATGTTTTTCTGAAACCTATCCTACATTGCCACTGCATGTTCCCTGACCTCCCTATGCTGACCACACCGCGGTGCTTTTCTCCATCCTACATTGCCACTCACTGCCTATCCTAATTCAGACCCTCTGATTCACACCACCCCGTGATGTTTTTCTTACTCCTACTAGTGAATGTAATGTTACACACCCATACAATGCGCACCACCCCGCGCTGTTTTTCAGAAACCTATCCTACATTAACACTGCATGTTCCCTGACCTCCCCATGCTACCCACCACGCGGTGCTTTTCCCCATCCTACATTGCCAATCACTGCCTATCCTAATTCAGACCATCCGATTCACACCACCCCGTGATGATTTTCTCACTCCTACTAGTGAATGTAATGTTACACACCCATACAATGCGCACCACCACGCGATGTTTTTCAGAAACCTATCCTACATTGTCACTGCATGTTCCCTGACCTCCCCATGCTGACTCCCACGCGGTGCTTTTCTCCATCCTACATTGCCACTCACTGCCTATCCTAATTCAGACCCTCCGATTCACACCACCCCGTGATGTTTTTCTCACTCCTACTAATGAATGTAATGTTACACACCCATACAATGCGCACCACCCTGTGATGTTTTTCAGAAACCTATACTACATTGCCACTCCATGTTCTCTGACCTCCTCATGCTGACCACCACGCGGTGCTTTTCTCAATCCTACATTGCCACTCACTGCCTATCCTAATTCAGACCCTCTGATTCACACCACCCCTTGATGTTTTTCTCACTCCTACTAGTGAATGTAATTTTACACACCCATACAGTGTGCACCACACCGCGATGTTTTTCAGAAACGTATCCTACATTGCCAATGCATGTTCCCTGACCTCCCCATGCTGACCACCCCGCGGTGCTTTTCTCCATCCTACATTGACACTCACTGCCTATCCTAATTCAGACACTCCGATTCACACACCCCGTGATGTTTTTCTTACTCCTACTAGTGAATGTAATGTTACACACCCATACAATCCGCACCACCCCGCGATGTTTTTCAAAAACCAATCCTACATTGCCACTGCATGTTCCCTGACCTCCCCATGCTGACCACCACGCGGTGCTTTTCTCCATCCTACACTGCCTCTCACTGCCAATCCTAATTCAGAGCACCCGATTCACACCACCCCGTGATGTTTTTCTCATTCCTACTAGTGAATGTAATGTTACACACGCATAAAATGCGCACCACCCCGCGATGTTTTTCAGAAACCTATCCTACATTGCTACTGCATGATCCCTGACCTCCCCATGCTGCCCACCCCGCGGTGCTTTTCTCCATCCTATATTGCCACTCACTGCCTATCCTAATTCAGACGCTCCGATTCAGACCACCCCTTGATGTTTTTCTCACTCCTACTAGTGAATGTAATGTTACACACCCATACAATATGCACCACACCGCGATGTTTTTCAGAAACCTATCCTACATTAACACTGCATGTTCCCTGAACTCCCTATGCTGTCCACCCCGCGGTGCTTTTCTCCATCCTACATTGCCACTCACTGCCTATCCTAATTCAGACCCTCCGATTCACACCACCCCGTGATGATTTTCTCACTCCTACTAGTGAATGTAATGTTACACACCCATACAATGCGCACCATCCCGCAAGGTTTTTCAGAAACCTATCCTACATTGCCACTGCATATTCCCTGACCTCCCCATGCTGACCACCCCGCGGTGCTTTTCTCCAACCTACATTGCCACTCACTGCCTATCCTAATTCAGACCCTATGATTCACACCACCCCGTGATGTTTTTCTCACTCCTACTAGTGAATGTAATGTTTCACACCCATACAATGCGCACCACCCCGTTATGTATTTCTCACTCCTACTAGTGAATGTCATGTTACACACCCATACAATGCGCAAAACCCTGCGATGTTTTTCAGAAACCTATCCTACATTGCCACTGCATGTTCCCTGACCTCCCCTTGCTGACCACCCCTCGGTGCTTTTCTCCATCCTACATTGCCACTCACAGCCTATCCTACTTCAGACCCTCTGATTCACACCACCCCGTGATGTTTTTCTCACTCCTACTAGTGAATGTAATGTTACACACCCATGCAATGCGCACCACCCCGCGATGTTTTTCAGAAACCTATCCTACATTGCCAATGCATGTTCCCTGACCTCCCCATGCTGACCACCCCGCGGTGCTTTTCTCCATCCTACATGGCCACTCACTGCCTATTCTAATTCAGACCCTCCGATTCACACCACCCCGTTATGTTTTTCTCACTCCTACTAGTGAATGTAATGTTACACACCCATACAATGCGCACCACCCCGTGATGTTTTTCTCACTCCTACTAGTGAATGTCATGTTACACACCCATACAATGCGCACCACCCTGCTATGTTTTTCAGAAACCTATCCTACATTGCCACTGCATGTTCCCTGACCTCCCCATGCTGTCCACCCCTCGGTGCTTTTCTCCATCCTACATTGCCACTCACTGCCTATCCTAATTCAGACCCTCCGATTCACACCACCCTGTGATGTTTTTCTCACTCCTACTAATGAATGTACTGTTACACACCCATACAATGCGCACCACCCTGTGATGTTTTTCAGAAACCTATACTACATTGCCACTCCATGTTCCCTGACCTCCCAATGCTGACCACCCCGCGGTGCTTTCCTCCATCCTACATTGCCACTCACTGCCTATCCTAATTCAGACCCTCTGATTCACACCACCCCTTGATGTTTTTCTCACTCCTACTAGTGAATGTAATGTTACACACCCATACAGTGTGCACCACACCGCGATATTTTTCAGAAACGTATCCTACATTGCCACTGCATGTTCCCTGATCTCCCCATGCTGACCACCACGCGGTGCTTTTCTCCATCCTACACTGCCACTCACTGCCTATCCTAATTCAGACCCTCCAATTCACACCACCCCGTGATGTTTTTCTCACTCCTACTAGTGAATGTAATGTTACACACCCATACAATGCGCACCACCCAGCGATGTTATTCAGAAACCTATCCTACATTGCCACTGCATGTTTCCTCACCTCCCCATGCTGACCACCCCGCGGTGCTTTTCTCCATCCTACATTGCCTCTCACTGCCTATCCTAATTCAGACCCCCAATTCACACCACCCCGTGATGTTTTTCTCACTCCTACTAGTGAATGTAATGTTACACACTCATACAATGCGCACCACCCCGCGATGTTTTTCAGAAAACAATGCTACATTGCAACTGCATGTTTCCTGACCTCCCCATGCTGAAGACCACGCGGTGCTTTAATCCATCCTACATTGCCACTCACTGCCTATCCTTATTCAGACCCTCCGATTCACACCACCCCGTGATGTTTTGTTCACTCCTACTAGTGAATGTAATGTTTCACACCCATACAGTGCGCACCACCCCGTGATGTTTTTCTCACTCCTACTAGTTAATGTCATGTTACACACCCATACAATGCGCACAACCCCGCGATGTTTTTCAGAAACCTATCCTACATTGCCACTGCATGTTCCCTGACCTCCCAATGCTGACCACCCCGCGGTGCTTTTCTCCATCCTACATTGCCACTCACTGCCTATCCTAATTCAGACCCACCGATTAACACCAACCCGTAATGTTTTTCTCACTCCTACTAGTGAATGTAATGTTATACACCCATTCAATGCGCACCACCCTGTGATGTTTTTCTCAATCCTACTAGTGAATGTAATGTTACACACCCATACAATGCGCACAACCCCGCGATGTTTTTCAGAAACCTATCCTACATTGCCACTGCATGTTCCCTGACCTCCGCATGCTGACTATCCCGTGGTGCTTTTCTCCATCCTACATTGCCACTCACAGCCTATCCTACTTCAGACCCTCTGATTCACACCACCCCGTGATGTTTTTCTCACTCCTACTAGTGAATGTAATGTTACACACCCATACAATGCGCACCATCCCGCGATGTTTTTCAGAAACCTATCCTACATTGCCACTGCATGTTCCCTGACCTCCCTTTGCTGACCACCCCTCGGTGCTTTTCTCCATCCTACATTGCCACTCACAGCCTATGCTACTTCAGACCCTCTGATTCACACCACCCCGTGATGTTTTTCTCACTCCTACTAGTGAATGTAATGTTACACACCCATACAATGCGCACCACCACGCGATGTTTTTCAGAAACCTATCCTACATTAACACTGCAGGTTCCCTGACCTCCCCATGCTACCCACCCCGCGGTTTTTTCCCCCATCCTACATTGCCAATCACTGCCTATCCTAATTCAGACCATCCGATTCACACCACCCCGTGATGATTTTCTCACTCCTACTAGTGAATGTAATGTTACACACCCATACAATGCGCACCACCACGCGATGTTTTTCAGAAACCTATCCTACATTGTAACTGCATGTTCCCTGACCTCCCCATGCTGACTCCCACGCGGTGCTTTTCTCCATCCTACATTGCCACTCACTGCCTATCCTAATTCAGGCCCTCAGATTCACACCACCCCGTGATGTTTTTCTCACTCCTACTAGTGAATGTAATGTTTCACACCCATACAATGCGCACCACCCTGCGATGTTTTTCAGAAACCTATCCTACATTGCCACTGCATGTTCCCTGACCTCCCCTTGCTGACCACCCCTCGGTGCTTTTCTCCATCCTACATTGCCACTCACAGCCTATCCTACTTCAGAACCTCTGATTCACACCACCCCGTGATGTTTTTCTCACTCCTACTAGTGAATGTAATGTTACACACCCATGCAATGTGCACCAGCCCACGATGTTTTTCAGAAACCTATCCTACATTGCCACTGCATGTTCCCTGACCTCCCCATGCTGACCACCCCGCGGTGCTTTTCTCCATCCTACATGTCCACTCACTGCCTATCCTAATTCAGACCCTCCGATTCACACCACCCCGTTATGTTTTTCTCACTCCTACTAGTGAATGTAATGTTAGACACCCATACAATGCGCACCCCCCCTGTGATGTTTTTCAGAAACCTATCCTACAGTGCCACTCCATGTTCCCTGACCTCCCCATGCTGACCACCCCGCGGTGCTTTTTTCCATCCTACATTGCCACTCACTGCCTAGCCTAATTCAGACGCTCCGATTCAGACCACCCCTTGATGTTTTTCTCACTCCTACTAGTGAATGTAATGTTACACACCCATACAATATGCACCACACCGCGATGTTTTTCAGAAACCTATCCTACATTAACACTGCATGTTCCCTGAACTCCCTATGCTGTCCACCCCGCGGTGCTTTTCTCCATCCTACATTGCCACTCACTGCCTATCCTAACTAAGACCCTCCAATTCACACCACCCCGTGATGTTTTTCTCACTCCTACTAGTGAAAGTAATGTTACACACCCATACAATGCGCACCAGAACCCGATGTTTTTCAGAAACCTATCCTACATTGCCACTGCATGTTCCCTGACCTCCCCAAGCTGACCACCCCGCGGTGCTTTTCTCCATCCTACATTGACACTCACTGCCTATCCTTATTCAGACCGTCCAATTCACACACCCTGTGATGTTTTTCTTACTCCTACTTGTGAATGTAATGTTACACACCCATACAATGCGCACCACCCCGCGATGTTTTTCAGAAACCAATGCTACATTGCCACTGCATGTTTCCTGACCTCCCCATGCTGAAGACCACGCGGTGCTTTAATCCATCCTACATTGCCACTCACTGCCTATCCTTATTCAGACCCTCCGATTCACACCACCCCGTGATGTTTTGTTCACTCCTACTAGTGAATGTAATGTTTCACACCCATACAGTGCGCACCACCCCGTGATGTTTTTCTCACTCCTACTAGTTAATGTCATGTTACACACCCATACAATGCGCACAACCCCGCGATGTTTTTCAGATACCTATCCTACATTGCCACTGCATGTTCCCTGACCTCCCAATGCTGACCACCCCGCGGTGCTTTTCTCCATCCTACATTGCCACTCACTGCCTATCCTAATTCAGACCCACCGATTAACACCAACCCGTAATGTTTTTCTCACTCCTACTAGTGAATGTAATGTTATACACCCATTCAATGCGCACCACCCTGTGATGTTTTTTTCAATCCTACTAGTGAATGTAATGTTACACACCCATACAATGCGCACAACCCCGCGATGTTTTTCAGAAACCTATCCTACATTGCCACTGCATGTTCTCTGACCTCCGCATGCTGACTATCCCGGGGTGCTTTTCTCCATCCTACATTGCCACTCACAGCCTATCCTACTTCAGACCCTCTGATTCACACCACCGCTTGATGTTTTTCTCACTCCTACTAGTGAATGTAATGTTACACAGCCATACAATGCGCACCATCCCGCGATGTTTTTCAGAAACCTATCCTACATTGCCACTGAATGTTCCCTGACCTCCCCATGCTGACCACGCCGCGGTGATTTTCTCCATCCTCCATTGCCACTCACTGCCTATCCTAATTCAGACCCTCCGATTCACACCACCCCTTGATGTTTTTCTCACTCCTACTAGTGAATGTAATGTTACACACCCATACAATGCGCACCACCCCGCGATGTTTTTCTGAAACCTATCCTACATTGCCACTGCATGTTCCCTGACCTCCCTATGCTGACCACACCGCGGTGCTTTTCTCCATCCTACATTGCCACTCACTGCCTATCCTAATTCAGACCCTCTGATTCACACCACCCCGTGATGTTTTTCTCACTCCTACTAGTGAATGTAATGTTACACACCCATACAATGCGCACCACCCCGCGATGTTTTTCAGAAACCTATCCTTCATTAACACTGCATGTTCCCTGACCTCCCCATGCTACCCACCCCGCGGTTCTTTTCCCCATCCTACATTGCCAATCACTGCCTATCCTAATTCAGCCCATCCGATTCACACCACCCCGTGATGATTTTCTCACTCCTACTAGTGAATGTAATGTAACACACCCATACAATGCGCACCACGACGCGATGTTTTTCAGAAACCTATCCTACATTGTAACTGCATGTTCCCTGACCTCCCCATGCTGACTCGCACGCGGTGCTTTTCTCCATCCTACATTGCCACTCACTGCCTATCCTAATTCAGGCCCTCAGATTCACACCACCCCGTGATGTTTTTCTCACTCCTACTAGTAAATGTAATGTTTCACACCCATACAATGCGCACCACCCTGCGATGTTTTTCAGAAACCTATCCTACATTGCCACTGCATGTTCCCTGACCTCCCCTTGCTGACCACCCCTCGGTGCTTTTCTCCATCCTACATTGCCACTCACAGCCTATGCTACTTCAGACCCTCTGATTCACACCACGCCGTGATGGTTTTCTCACTCCTACTAGTGAATGTAATGTTACACACCCATACAATGCGCACCACCCCGCGATGTCTTTCAGAAACCTATCCTACATTAACACAGCAGGTTCCCTGACCTCCCCATGCTACCCACCCCGCGGTTTTTTCCCCATCCTACATTGCCAATCACTGCCTATCCTAATTCAGACCATCCGATTCACACCACCCCGTGATGATTTTCTCACTCCTACTAGTGAATGTAATGTTACACACCCATACAATGCGCACCACCACGCGATGTTTTTCAGAAACCTATCCTACATTGTAACTGCATGTTCCCTGACCTCCCCATGCTGACTCCCACGCGGTGCTTTTCTCCATCCTACATTGCCACTCACTGCCTATCCTAATTCAGGCCCTCAGATTCACACCACCCCGTGATGTTTTTCTCACTCCTACTAGTGAATGTAATGTTTCACACCCATACAATGCGCACCACCCTGCGATGTTTTTCAGAAACCTATCCTACATTGCCACTGCATGTTCCCTGACCTCCCCTTGCTGACCACCCCTCGGTGCTTTTCTCAATCCTACATTGCCACTCACAGCCTATCCTACTTCAGACCCTCTGATTCACACCACCCCGTGATGTTTTTCTCACTCCTACTAGTGAATGTAATGTTACACACCCATGAAATGTGCACCAGCCCGCGATGTTTTTCAGAAACCTATCCTACATTGCCACTGCATGTTCCCTGACCTCCCCTTGCTGACCACCCCGCGGTGCTTTTCTCTATCCTACATGGCCACTCACTGCCTATCCTAATTCAGACCCTCCGATTCACACCACCCGTTATGTTTTTCTCACTCCTACTAGTGAATGTAATGTTACACACCCATACAATGCGCACCCCCCTGTGATGTTTTTCAGAAACCTATCCGACAATGCCACTCCATGTTCCCTGACCTCCCCATGCTGACCACCCCGCGGTGCTTTTTTCCATCCTACATTGCCACTCACTGCCTATCCTAATTCAGGTGCTCCGATTCAGACCACCCCTTGATGTTTTTCTCACTCCTACTAGTGAATGTAATGTTACACACCCATACAATATGCACCACACCGCGATGTTTTTCAGAAACCTATCCTACTTTAACACTGCATGTTCCCTGAACTCCCTAAGCTGTCCACCCCGCGGTGCTTTTCTCCATCCTACATTGCCACTCACTGCCTAACCTAACTAAGACCCTGCGATTCACACCACCCCGTGATGTTTTTCTCACTCCTACTAGTGAAAGTAATGTTACACACCCATACAATGCGCACCACCCCGCGATGTTTTTCAGAAACCTATCCTACATTGCCACTGCATGTTCCCTGACCTCCCCAAGCTGACCACCCCGCGGTGCTTTTCTCCATCCTACATTGACACTCACTGCCTATCCTAATTCAGACCGTCCAATTCACACACCCCGTGATGTTTTTCTTACTCCTACTTGTGAATGTCATGTTACACACCCATACAATGCGCACCACCCCGCGATGTTTTTCAGAAACCAATGCTACATTGCCACTGCATGTTTTCTGACCTCCCCATGCTGAAGACCACGCGGTGCTTTAATCCATCCTACATTGCCACTCACTGCCTATCCTTATTCAGACCCTCCGATTCACACCACCCCGTGATGTTTTGTTCACTCCTACTAGTGAATGTAATGTTTCACACCCATACAGTGCGCACCACCCCGTGATGTTTTTCTCACTCCTACTAGTTAATGTCATGTTACACACCCATACAATGCGCAAAACCCCGCGATGTTTTTCAGAAACCTATCCTACAATGCCACTGCATGTTCCCTGACCTCCCCAAGCTGACCACCCCGCGGTGCTTTTCTCCATCCTACATTGACACTCACTGCCTATCCTAATTCAGACCGTCCAATTCACACACCCCGTGATGTTTTTCTTACTCCTACTAGTGAATGTAATGTTACACACCCATACAATGCGCACCACCCCGCGATGTTTTTCAGAAACCAATGCTACATTGCCAATGCATGTTTTCTGACCTCCCCATGCTGAAGACCACGCGGTGCTTTAATCCATCCTACATTGCCACTCACTGCCTATCCTTATTCAGACCCTCCGATTCACACCACCCCGTGATGTTTTGTTCACTCCTACTAGTGAATGTAATGTTTCACACCCATACAATGCGCACCACCCCGTGATGTTTTTCTCACTCCTACTAGTGAATGTCATGTTACACACCCATACAATGCGCACCATCCCGCTATGTTTTTCAGAAACCTATCCTACATTGCCACTGCATGTTCCCTGACCTCCCCATGCTGACCACCCCTCGGTGCTTTTCTCCATCCTACATTGCCACTCACTGCCTATCCTAATTCAGGCCCTCAGATTCACACCACCCCGTGATGTTTTTCTCACTCCTACTAATGAATGTAATGTTACACACCCATACAATGCGCACCACCCTGTGATGTTTTTCAGAAACCTATACTACATTGCCACTCCATGTTCCCTGACCTCCCCATGCTGACCACCCCGCGGTGCTTTTCTCCATCCTACATTGCCACTCACTGCCTATCCTAATTCAGACCCTCTGATTCACACCACCCCTTGATGTTTTTCTCACTCCTACTAGTGAATGTAATGTTACACACCCATACAATGCGCACCCCCCTGTGATGTTTTTCAGAAACCTATCCGACAATGCCACTCCATGTTCCCTGACCTCCCCATGCTGACCACCCCGCGGTGCTTTTTTCCATCCTACATTGCCACTCACTGCCTATCCTAATTCAGGCCCTCAGATTCACACCACCCCGTGATGTTTTTCTCACTCCTACTAGTGAATGTAATGTTTCACACCCATACAATGCGCACCACCCTGCGATGTTTTTCAGAAACCTATCCTACATTGCCACTGCATGTTCCCTGACCTCCCCTTGCTGACCACCCCTCGGTGCTTTTCTCAATCCTACATTGCCACTCACAGCCTATCCTACTTCAGACCCTCTGATTCACACCACCCCGTGATGTTTTTCTCACTCCTACTAGTGAATGTAATGTTACACACCCATGAAATGTGCACCAGCCCGCGATGTTTTTCAGAAACCTATCCTACATTGCCACTGCATGTTCCCTGACCTCCCCTTGCTGACCACCCCGCGGTGCTTTTCTCTATCCTACATGGCCACTCACTGCCTATCCTAATTCAGACCCTCCGATTCACACCACCCGTTATGTTTTTCTCACTCCTACTAGTGAATGTAATGTTACACACCCATACAATGCGCACCCCCCTGTGATGTTTTTCAGAAACCTATCCGACAATGCCACTCCATGTTCCCTGACCTCCCCATGCTGACCACCCCGCGGTGCTTTTTTCCATCCTACATTGCCACTCACTGCCTATCCTAATTCAGGTGCTCCGATTCAGACCACCCCTTGATGTTTTTCTCACTCCTACTAGTGAATGTAATGTTACACACCCATACAATATGCACCACACCGCGATGTTTTTCAGAAACCTATCCTACTTTAACACTGCATGTTCCCTGAACTCCCTAAGCTGTCCACCCCGCGGTGCTTTTCTCCATCCTACATTGCCACTCACTGCCTAACCTAACTAAGACCCTGCGATTCACACCACCCCGTGATGTTTTTCTCACTCCTACTAGTGAAAGTAATGTTACACACCCATACAATGCGCACCACCCCGCGATGTTTTTCAGAAACCTATCCTACATTGCCACTGCATGTTCCCTGACCTCCCCAAGCTGACCACCCCGCGGTGCTTTTCTCCATCCTACATTGACACTCACTGCCTATCCTAATTCAGACCGTCCAATTCACACACCCCGTGATGTTTTTCTTACTCCTACTTGTGAATGTCATGTTACACACCCATACAATGCGCACCACCCCGCGATGTTTTTCAGAAACCAATGCTACATTGCCACTGCATGTTTTCTGACCTCCCCATGCTGAAGACCACGCGGTGCTTTAATCCATCCTACATTGCCACTCACTGCCTATCCTTATTCAGACCCTCCGATTCACACCACCCCGTGATGTTTTGTTCACTCCTACTAGTGAATGTAATGTTTCACACCCATACAGTGCGCACCACCCCGTGATGTTTTTCTCACTCCTACTAGTTAATGTCATGTTACACACCCATACAATGCGCAAAACCCCGCGATGTTTTTCAGAAACCTATCCTACAATGCCACTGCATGTTCCCTGACCTCCCCAAGCTGACCACCCCGCGGTGCTTTTCTCCATCCTACATTGACACTCACTGCCTATCCTAATTCAGACCGTCCAATTCACACACCCCGTGATGTTTTTCTTACTCCTACTAGTGAATGTAATGTTACACACCCATACAATGCGCACCACCCCGCGATGTTTTTCAGAAACCAATGCTACATTGCCAATGCATGTTTTCTGACCTCCCCATGCTGAAGACCACGCGGTGCTTTAATCCATCCTACATTGCCACTCACTGCCTATCCTTATTCAGACCCTCCGATTCACACCACCCCGTGATGTTTTGTTCACTCCTACTAGTGAATGTAATGTTTCACACCCATACAATGCGCACCACCCCGTGATGTTTTTCTCACTCCTACTAGTGAATGTCATGTTACACACCCATACAATGCGCACCATCCCGCTATGTTTTTCAGAAACCTATCCTACATTGCCACTGCATGTTCCCTGACCTCCCCATGCTGACCACCCCTCGGTGCTTTTCTCCATCCTACATTGCCACTCACTGCCTATCCTAATTCAGGCCCTCAGATTCACACCACCCCGTGATGTTTTTCTCACTCCTACTAATGAATGTAATGTTACACACCCATACAATGCGCACCACCCTGTGATGTTTTTCAGAAACCTATACTACATTGCCACTCCATGTTCCCTGACCTCCCCATGCTGACCACCCCGCGGTGCTTTTCTCCATCCTACATTGCCACTCACTGCCTATCCTAATTCAGACCCTCTGATTCACACCACCCCTTGATGTTTTTCTCACTCCTACTAGTGAATGTAATGTTACACACCCATACAATGCGCACCCCCCTGTGATGTTTTTCAGAAACCTATCCGACAATGCCACTCCATGTTCCCTGACCTCCCCATGCTGACCACCCCGCGGTGCTTTTTTCCATCCTACATTGCCACTCACTGCCTATCCTAATTCAGGTGCTCCGATTCAGACCACCCCTTGATGTTTTTCTCACTCCTACTAGTGAATGTAATGTTACACACCCATACAATATGCACCACACCGCGATGTTTTTCAGAAACCTATCCTACTTTAACACTGCATGTTCCCTGAACTCCCTAAGCTGTCCACCCCGCGGTGCTTTTCTCCATCCTACATTGCCACTCACTGCCTAACCTAACTAAGACCCTGCGATTCACACCACCCCGTGATGTTTTTCTCACTCCTACTAGTGAAAGTAATGTTACACACCCATACAATGCGCACCACCCCGCGATGTTTTTCAGAAACCTATCCTACATTGCCACTGCATGTTCCCTGACCTCCCCAAGCTGACCACCCCGCGGTGCTTTTCTCCATCCTACATTGACACTCACTGCCTATCCTAATTCAGACCGTCCAATTCACACACCCCGTGATGTTTTTCTTACTCCTACTTGTGAATGTCATGTTACACACCCATACAATGCGCACCACCCCGCGATGTTTTTCAGAAACCAATGCTACATTGCCACTGCATGTTTTCTGACCTCCCCATGCTGAAGACCACGCGGTGCTTTAATCCATCCTACATTGCCACTCACTGCCTATCCTTATTCAGACCCTCCGATTCACACCACCCCGTGATGTTTTGTTCACTCCTACTAGTGAATGTAATGTTTCACACCCATACAGTGCGCACCACCCCGTGATGTTTTTCTCACTCCTACTAGTTAATGTCATGTTACACACCCATACAATGCGCAAAACCCCGCGATGTTTTTCAGAAACCTATCCTACAATGCCACTGCATGTTCCCTGACCTCCCCAAGCTGACCACCCCGCGGTGCTTTTCTCCATCCTACATTGACACTCACTGCCTATCCTAATTCAGACCGTCCAATTCACACACCCCGTGATGTTTTTCTTACTCCTACTAGTGAATGTAATGTTACACACCCATACAATGCGCACCACCCCGCGATGTTTTTCAGAAACCAATGCTACATTGCCAATGCATGTTTTCTGACCTCCCCATGCTGAAGACCACGCGGTGCTTTAATCCATCCTACATTGCCACTCACTGCCTATCCTTATTCAGACCCTCCGATTCACACCACCCCGTGATGTTTTGTTCACTCCTACTAGTGAATGTAATGTTTCACACCCATACAATGCGCACCACCCCGTGATGTTTTTCTCACTCCTACTAGTGAATGTCATGTTACACACCCATACAATGCGCACCATCCCGCTATGTTTTTCAGAAACCTATCCTACATTGCCACTGCATGTTCCCTGACCTCCCCATGCTGACCACCCCTCGGTGCTTTTCTCCATCCTACATTGCCACTCACTGCCTATCCTAATTCAGGCCCTCAGATTCACACCACCCCGTGATGTTTTTCTCACTCCTACTAATGAATGTAATGTTACACACCCATACAATGCGCACCACCCTGTGATGTTTTTCAGAAACCTATACTACATTGCCACTCCATGTTCCCTGACCTCCCCATGCTGACCACCCCGCGGTGCTTTTCTCCATCCTACATTGCCACTCACTGCCTATCCTAATTCAGACCCTCTGATTCACACCACCCCTTGATGTTTTTCTCACTCCTACTAGTGAATGTAATGTTACACACCCATACAGTGTGCACCACACCGCGATGTTTTTCAGAAACGTATCCTACATTGCCACTCCATGTTCCCTGACCTCCCCATGCTGACCACCCCGCGGTGCTTTTCTCCATCCTACATTGACACTCACTGCCTATCCTAATTCAGACATTCCGATTCACACACCCCGTGATGTTTTTCTTACTCCTACTAGTGAATGTAATGTTACACACCCATACAATCCGCACCACCCCGCGATGTTTTTCAAAAACCAATCCTACATTGCCACTGCATGTTCCCTGACCTCCCCATGCTGACCACCACGCGGTGCTTTTCTCCATCCTACACTGCCTCTCACTGCCTATCCTAATTCAGAGCCCCCGATTCACACCACCCCGTGATGTTTTTCTCACTCCTACTAGTGAATGTAATGTTACACACGCATAAAATGCGCACCACCCCGCGATGTTTTTCAGAAACCTATCCTACATTGCTACTGCATGATCCCTGACCTCCCCATGCTGCCCACCCCGCGGTGCTTTTCTCCATCCTACATTGCCACTCACTGCCTATCCTAATTCAGACCCTCCGATTCACACCACCCCGTGATGTTTTTCTCACTCCTACTAGTAAATGTAATGTTACACACCCATACAATGCGCACCACCCCGCAAGGTTTTTCAGAAACCTATCCTACATTGCCACTGCATGTTCCCTGACCTCCCCATGCTGTCCACCCCGCGGTGCTTTTCTCCAACCTACATTGCCACTCACTGCCTATCCTAATTCAGACCCTGTGATTCACACCACCCCGTGATGTTTTTCTCACTCCTACTAGTGAATGTAATGTTTCACACCCATACAATGCGCACCACCCCGTTATGTTTTTCTCACTCCTACTAGTGAATGTCATGTTACACACCCATACAATGCGCACCACCCTGCGATGTTTTTCAGAAACCTATCCTACATTGCCACTGCATGTTCCCTGACCTCCCCTTGCTGACCACCCCTCCGTGCTTTTCTTCATCCTACATTGCCACTCACAGCGTATCCTACTTCAGACCCTCTGATTCACACCACCCCGTGATGTTTTTCTCACTCCTACTAGTGAATGTAATGTTACACACCCATGCAATGCGCACCACCCCGCGATGTTTTTCAGAAACCTATCCTACATTGCCACTGCATGTTCCCTGACCTCCCCATGCTGACCACCCCGCGGTGCTTTTCTCCATCCTACATGGCCACTCACTGCCTATCCTAATTCAGACCCTCCGATTCACTCCACCCCGTTATGTTTTCCTCACTCCTACTAGTGAATGTAATGTTACACACCCATACAATGCGCACCACCCTGTGATGTTTTTCAGAAACCTATCCTACAATGCCACTCCATGTTCCCTGACCTCGCCATGCTGACCACCACGCGGTGCTTTTCTCCATCCTACACTCCACTCACTGCCTATCCTAATTCAGACCCTCCAATTCACACCACCCTGTGATGTTTTTCTCACTCCTACTAGTGAATGTAATGTTACACACCCATACAATGCGCACCACCCTGTGATGTTTTTCAGAAACCTATCCTACAATGCCACTCCATGTTTCCTGACCTCCCCATGCTGACCACCCCGCGGTGCTTTTTTCCATCCTACATTGCCACTCACTGCCTATCCTAATTCAGACGCTCCGATTCAGACCACCCCTTGATGTTTTTCTCACTCCTACTATTGAATGTAATGTTACACACCCATACAATATGCACCACACCGCGATGTTTTTCAGAAACCTATCCTACATTAACACTGCATGTTCCCTGAACTCCCTATGCTGTCCACCCCGCGGTGCTTTTCTCCATCCTACATTGCCACTCACTGCCTATCCTAATTCAGACCCTCCGATTCACACCACCCCGTGATGTTTTTCTCACTCCTATTAGTGAATGTAATGTTACACACCCATACAATGCGCACCAACCCGCGATGTTTTTCAGAAACCTATCCTACATTGCCACTGCATGTTCCCTGACCTCCCCATGCTGACCACTCCCGGTGCTTTTCTCCATCCTACATTGACACTCACTGCCTATCCTAATTCAGACACTCCGATTCACACACCCCGTGATGTTTTTCTTACTCCTACTAGTGAATGTCATGTTACACACCCATACAATGCGCACCACCCTGCGATGCTTTTCAGAAACCTATGCTACATTGCCACTGCATGTTCCCTGACCTCCCCTTGCTGACCACCCCTCGGTGCTTTTCTCCATCCTACATTGCCACTCACATCCTATCCTACTTCAGACCCTCTGAATCACACCACCCCGTGATGTTTTTCTCACTCCTACTAGTGAATATAATGTTACACACCCATGCAATGCGCACCACCCCGCGATGTTTTTCAGAAACCTATCCTACATTGCCACTGCATGTTCCCTGACCTCCCCATGCTGACCACCCCGCGGTGCTTTTCTCCATCCTACATTGCCACTCACTGCCTATCCTAATTCAGACCCTCCGATTCACACCATCCCGTTATGTTTTTCTCACTCCTACTAGTGAATGTAATGTTACACACCCATAAAATGCGCGCCACCCTGTGATGTTTTTCAGAAACCTATCCTACAATGCCACTCCATGTTCCCTGACCTCCCCATGCTGACCACCCCGCGGTGCTTTTTTCCATCCTACATTGCCACTCACTGCCTATCCTAATTCAGACGCTCCAATTCAGACCACCCCTTGATGTTTTTCTCACTCCTACTAGTGAATGTAATGTTACACACCCATACAATATGCACCACACCGCGATGTTTTTCAGAAACCTATCCTACATTAACACTGCATGTTCCCTGAACTCCCTATGCTGTCCACCCCGCGGTGCTTTTCTCCATCCAACATTGCCACTCACTGCCTATCCTAATTCAGACCTTCCGATTCACACCACCCCGTGATGTTTTTCTCACTCCTACTAGTGAATGTAATGTTTCACACCCATACAGTGCGCACCACCCCGTGATGTTTTTCTCACTCCTACTAGTGAATGTCATGTTTCACACCCATCCAATGCGCACCACCCCACGATGTTTTCTGAAACCTATCCTACATTGCCACTGCATGCTCCCTGACCTCCCTATGCTGACCACACCGCGGTGCTTTTCTCCATCCTACATTGCCACTCACTGCCTATATTAATTCAGACCCTCTGATTCACACCACCCCGTGATGTTTTTCTCACTCCTACTAGTGAATGTAATGTTACACACCCATACAAGGCGCACCACCCCGCGATGTTTTTCAGAAACCTATCCTACATTAACACTGCATGTTCCCTGACCTCCCCATGCTACCCACCCCGCAGTGCTTTTACCCATCCTACATTGACAATCACTGCCTATCCTAATTCAGACCCTCTGATTCACACCACCCCGTGATGTTTTTCTCACTCCTACTAGTGAATGTAATGTTACACACCCATACAATGCGCACCACCCCGCGATGTTTTTCTGAAACCTATCCTACATTGCCACTGCATGTTCCCTGACCTCCCTATGCTGACCACACCGCGGTGCTTTTCTCCATCCTACATTGCCACTCACTGCCTATCCTAATTCAGACCCTCTGATTCACACCACCCCGTGATGTTTTTCTCACTCCTACTAGTGAATGTAATGTTACACACCCATACAATGCGCTCCACCCCGCGATGTTTTTCAGAAACCTATCCTTCATTAACACTGCATGTTCCCTGACCTCCCCATGCTACCCACCCCGCGGTTCTTTTCCCCATCCTACATTGCCAATCACTGCCTATCCTAATTCAGCCCATCCGATTCACACCACCCCGTGATGATTTTCTCACTCCTACTAGTGAATGTAATGTAACACACCCATACAATGCGCACCACCACGCGATGTTTTTCAGAAACCTATCCTACATTGTAACTGCATGTTCCCTGACCTCCCCATGCTGACTCCCACGCGGTGCTTTTCTCCATCCTACATTGCCACTCACTGCCTATCCTAATTCAGGCCCTCAGATTCACACCACCCCGTGATGTTTTTCTCACTCCTACTAGTGAATGTAATGTTTCACACCCATACAATGCGCACCACCCTGCGATGTTTTTCAGAAACCTATCCTACATTGCCACTGCATGTTCCCTGACCTCCCCTTGCTGACCACCCCTCGGTGCTTTTCTCCATCCTACATTGCCACTCACAGCCTATGCTACTTCAGACCCTCTGATTCACACCACCCCGTGATGGTTTTCTCACTCCTACTAGTGAATGTAATGTTACACACCCATACAATGCGCACCACCCCGCGATGTCTTTCAGAAACCTATCCTACATTAACACTGCAGGTTCCCTGACCTCCCCATGCTACCCACCCCGCGGTTTTTTCCCCATCCTACATTGCCAATCACTGCCTATCCTAATTCAGACCATCCGATTCACACCACCCCGTGATGATTTTCTCACTCCTACTAGTGAATGTAATGTTACACACCCATACAATGTGCACCACCACGCGATGTTTTTCAGAAACCTATCCTACATTGTAACTGCATGTTCCCTGACCTCCCCATGCTGACTCCCACGCGGTGCTTTTCTCCATCCTACATTGCCACTCACTGCCTATCCTAATTCAGGCCCTCAGATTCACACCACCCCGTGATGTTTTTCTCACTCCTACTAGTGAATGTAATGTTTCACACCCATACAATGCGCACCACCCTGCGATGTTTTTCAGAAACCTATCCTACATTGCCACTGCATGTTCCCTGACCTCCCCTTGCTGACCACCCCTCGGTGCTTTTCTCCATCCTACATTGCCACTCACAGCCTATCCTACTTCAGACCCTCTGATTCACACCACCCCGTGATGTTTTTCTCACTCCTACTAGTGAATGTAATGTTACACACCCATGAAATGTGCACCAGCCCGCGATGTTTTTCAGAAACCTATCCTACATTGCCACTGCATGTTCCCTGACCTCCCCATGCTGACCACCCCGCGGTGCTTTTCTCTATCCTACATGGCCACTCACTGCCTATCCTAATTCAGACCCTCCGATTCACACCACCCGTTATGTTTTTCTCACTCCTACTAGTGAATGTAATGTTACACACCCATACAATGCGCACCCCCCTGTGATGTTTTTCAGAAACCTATCCTACAATGCCACTCCATGTTCCCTGACCTCCCCATGCTGACCACCCCGCGGTGCTTTTTTCCATCCTACATTGCCACTCACTGCCTATCCTAATTCAGGTGCTCCGATTCAGACCACCCCTTGATGTTTTTCTCACTCCTACTAGTGAATGTAATGTTACACACCCATACAATATGCACCACACCGCGATGTTTTTCAGAAACCTATCCTACTTTAACACTGCATGTTCCCTGAACTCCCTATGCTGTCCACCCCGCGGTGCTTTTCTCCATCCTACATTGCCACTCACTGCCTAACCTAACTAAGACCCTGCGATTCACACCACCCCGTGATGTTTTTCTCACTCCTACTAGTGAAAGTAATGTTACCCACCCATACAATGCGCACCACCCCGCGATGTTTTTCAGAAACCTATCCTACATTGCCACTGCATGTTCCCTGACCTCCCCAAGCTGACCACCCCGCAGTGCTTTTCTCCATCCTACATTGACACTCACTGCCTATCCTAATTCAGACCGTCCAATTCACACACCCCGTGATGTTTTTCTTACTCCTACTTGTGAATGTCATGTTACACACCCATACAATGCGCACCACCCCGCGATGTTTTTCAGAAACCAATGCTACATTGCCACTGCATGTTTTCTGACCTCCCCATGCTGAAGACCACGCGGTGCTTTAATCCATCCTACATTGCCACTCACTGCCTATCCTTATTCAGACCCTCCGATTCACATCACCCCGTGATGTTTTGTTCACTCCTACTAGTGAATGTAATGTTTCACACCCATACAGTGCGCACCACCCCGTGATGTTTTTCTCACTCCTA
The DNA here is from genome assembly GCF_034190915.1 of Cavia porcellus. Taxonomy (NCBI): domain Eukaryota; kingdom Metazoa; phylum Chordata; class Mammalia; order Rodentia; family Caviidae; genus Cavia; species Cavia porcellus. Next base: position 73,448,634 of record NW_026947499.1, on the reverse strand, counting down.
CTAGTTAATGTCATGTTACACACCCATACAATGCGCACAACCCCGCGATGTTTTTCAGAAACCTATCCTACAATGCCACTGCATGTTCCCTGACCTCCCCAAGCTGACCACCCCGCGGTGCTTTTCTCCATCCTACATTGACACTCACTGCCTATCCTAATTCAGACCGTCCAATTCACACACCCCGTGATGTTTTTCTTACTCCTACTAGTGAATGTAATGTTACACACCCATACAATGCGCACCACCCCGCGATGTTTTTCAGAAACCAATGCTACATTGCCAATGCATGTTTCCGGACCTCCCCATGCTGACAACCCCGCGGTGCTTTTCTCCAGCCTACATTGCCACTCACTGCCTATCCTAATTCAGGCCCTCAGATTCACACCACCCCGTTATGTTTTTCTCACTCCTACTAGTGAATGTAATGTTTCACACCCATACAATGCGCACCACCCCGTGATGTTTTTCTCACTCCTACTAGTGAATGCCATGTTACACACCCATACAATGCGCACCACCCCGCTATGTTTTTCAGAAACCTATCCTACATTGCCACTGCATGTTCCCTGACCTCCCCATGCTGACCACCCCTCGGTGCTTTTCTCCATCCTACATTGCCACTCACTGCCTATCCTAATTCAGGCCCTCAGATTCACACCACCCCGTGATGTTTTTCTCACTCCTACTAATGAATGTAATGTTACACACCCATACAATGCGCACCACCCTGTGATGTTTTTCAGAAACCTATACTACATTGCCACTCCATGTTCCCTGACCTCCCCATGCTGACCACCCCGCGGTGCTTTTCTCCATCCTACATTGCCACTCACTGCCTATCCTAATTCAGACCCTCTGATTCACACCACCCCTTGATGTTTTTCTGACTCCTACTAGTGAATGTAATGTTACACACCCATACAGTGTGCACCACACCGCGATGTTTTTCAGAAACGTATCCTACATTGCCACTCCATGTTCCCTGACCTCCCCATGCTGACCACCCCGCGGTGCTTTTCTCCATCCTACATTGACACTCACTGCCTATCCTAATTCAGACATTCCGATTCACACACCCCGTGATGTTTTTCTTACTCCTACTAGTGAATGTAATGTTACACACCCATACAATCCGCACCACCCCGCGATGTTTTTCAAAAACCAATCCTACATTGCCACTGCATGTTCCCTGACCTCCCCATGCTGACCACCACACGGTGCTTTTCTCCATCCTACACTGCCTCTCACTGCCTATCCTAATTCAGAGCCCCCGATTCACACCACCCCGTGATGTTTTTCTCACTCCTACTAGTGAATGTAATGTTACACACGCATAAAATGCGCACCACCCCGCGATGTTTTTCAGAAACCTATCCTACATTGCTACTGCATGATCCCTGACCTCCCCATGCTGCCCACCCCGCGGTGCTTTTCTCCATCCTACATTGCCACTCACTGCCTATCCTAATTCAGACCCTCCGATTCACACCACCCCGTGATGTTTTTCTCACTCCTACTAGTAAATGTAATGTTACACACCCATACAATGCGCACCACCCCGCAAGGTTTTTCAGAAACCTATCCTACATTGCCACTGCATGTTCCCTGACCTCCCCATGCTGTCCACCCCGCGGTGCTTTTCTCCAACCTACATTGCCACTCACTGCCTATCCTAATTCAGACCCTGTGATTCACACCACCCCGTGATGTTTTTCTCACTCCTACTAGTGAATGTAATGTTTCACACCCATACAATGCGCACCACCCCGTTATGTTTTTCTCACTCCTACTAGTGAATGTCATGTTACACACCCATACAATGCGCACCACCCTGCGATGTTTTTCAGAAACCTATCCTACATTGCCACTGCATGTTCCCTGACCTCCCCTTGCTGACCACCCCTCGGTGCTTTTCTTCATCCTACATTGCCACTCACAGCGTATCCTACTTCAGACCCTCTGATTCACACCACCCCGTGATGTTTTTCTCACTCCTACTAGTGAATGTAATGTTACACACCCATGCAATGCGCACCACCCCGCGATGTTTTTCAGAAACCTATCCTACATTGCCACTGCATGTTCCCTGACCTCCCCATGCTGACCACCCCGCGGTGCTTTTCTCCATCCTACATGGCCACTCACTGCCTATCCTAATTCAGACCCTCCGATTCACACCACCCCGTTATGTTTTTCTCACTCCTACTAGTGAATGTAATGTTACACACCCATACAATGCGCACCACCCTGTGATGTTTTTCAGAAACCTATCCTACAATGCCACTCCATGTTCCATGACCTCGCCATGCTGACCACCACGCGGTGCTTTTCTCCATCCTACACTCCACTCACTGCCTATCCTAATTCAGACCCTCCAATTCACACCACCCTGTGATGTTTTTCTCACTCCTACTAGTGAATGTAATGTTACACACCCATACAATTCGCACCACCCCGCGATGTTTTTCAGAAACCTATCCTATATTGCCACTGCATGTTCGCTGACCTCCCCATGCTGACCACCCCGCGGTGCTTTTCTCCAACCTACATTGCCACTCACTGCCTATCCTAATTCACACCCTCTGATTCACACCACCCCTTGATGTTTTTCTCACTCCTACTAGTGAATGTAATGTTACATACCAATACAGTGTGCACCACACCGCGATGCTTTTCAGAAACGTATCCTACATTGCCACTGCATGTTCCCTGAACTCCCTATGCTGTCCACCCCGCGGTGCTTTTCTCCATCCTACATTGACACTCACTGCCTATCCTAATTCAGACACTCCGATTCACACACCCCGTGATGTTTTTCTTACTCCTACTAGTGAATTTAATGTTACACACCCATACAATGCGCACCACCCCGCGATGTTTTTCAGAAACCAATCCTAAATTGCCAATGCATGTTCCCTGACCTCCCCATGCTGACCACCACGCGGTGCTTTTCTCCATCCTACACTGCCACTCACTGCCTATCCTAATTCAGACCCTCCAATTCACACCACCCCGTGATGTTTTTCTCACTCCTACTAGTGAATGTAATGTTACACACCCATACAATGCGTACCACCCAGCGATGTTTTTCAGAAACCTATCCAACATTGCCACTGCATGTTTCCTGACCTCCCCATGCTGACCACCCCGCGGTGCTTTTCTCCATCCTACATTGCCTCTCACTGCCTATCCTAATTCAGACGCCCCGATTCACACCAGCCCGTGATGTTTTTCTCACTCCTACTAGTGAATGTAATGTTACACACGCATAAAATGCGCACCACCCCGCGATGTTTTTCAGAAACCTATCCTACATTGCTACTGCATGATCCCTGACCTCCCCATGCTGCCCACCCCGCGGTGCTTTTCTCCATCCTACATTGACACTCACTGCCTATACTAATTCAGACTCTCCGATTCACACCACCCCGTGATGTTTTTCTCACTCCTACTGGTAAATGTAATGTTACACACCCATACAATGCGCACCACTGCTCAAGGTTTTTCAGTTACCTATCCTATATTGCCACTGCATGTTCGCTGACCTCCCCATGCTGACCACCCCTCGGTGCTTTTCTCCAACCTACATTGCCACTCACTGCCTATACTAATTCAGACCCTATGATTCACACCACCCCGTTATGTTTTTCTCACTCCTACTAGTGAATGTCATGTTACACACCCATACAATGCGCACCACCCTGCGATGTTTTTCAGAAACCTATCCTACATTGCCACTGCATGTTTCCTGACCTCCCCTTGCTGACCATCCCTCGGTGCTTTTCTCCATCCTACATTGCCACTCACAGCCTATCCTACTTCAGACCCTCTGATTCACACCACCCCGTGATGTTTTTCTCACTCCTACTAGTGAATGTAATGTTACACACCCATGCAATGTGCACCACCCGCGATGTTTTTCAGAAACTTATCCTACATTACCACTGCATGTTCCCTGACCTCCCCATGCTGACCACCCCGGGGTGCTTTTCTCCATCCTACATGGCCACTCACTGCCTATCCTAATTCAGACCGTCCAATTCACACACCCCGTGATGTTTTTCTTACTCCTACTAGTGAATGTAATGTTACACACTCATACAATGCGCACCACCCCGCGATGTTTTTCAGAAACCAATGCTACATTGCCACTGCATGTTTCCTGACCTTCCCATGCTGAAGACCACGCGGTGCTTTAATCCATTCTACATTGCCACTCACTGCCTATCCTTATGCAGACCCTCCGATTCACACCACCCCGTGATGTTTTGTTCACTCCTACTAGTGAATGTAATGTTTCACACCCATACAGTGTGCACCACCCCGTGATGTTTTTCTCACTCCTACTAGTTAATGTCATGTTACACACCCATACAATGCACACAACCCCGCGATGTTTTTCAGAAACCTATCCTACATTGCCACTGCATGTTCCCTGACCTCCCAATGCTGACCACCCCGCGGTGCTTTTCTCCATCCTACATTGCCACTCACTGCCTATCCTAATTCAGACCCACCGATTAACACCAACCCGTAATGTTTTTCTCACTCCTACTAGTGAATTTAATGTTATACACCCATTCAATGCTCACCACCCTGTGATGTTTTTCTCAATCCTACTAGTGAATGTAATGTTACACACCCATACAATGCGCACAACCCCGCGATGTTTTTCAGAAACCTATCCTACAATGCCACTGCATGTTCCCTGACCTCCGCATGCTGACTATCCCGTGGTGCTTTTCTCCATCCTACATTGACACTCACTGCCTATCCTAATTCAGACCGTCCAATTCACACACCCCGTGATGTTTTTCTTACTCCTACTAGTGAATGTAATGTTACACACCCATACAATGCGCACCACCCCGCGATGTTTTTCAGAAACCAATGCTACATTGCCAATGCATGTTTCCGGACCTCCCCATGCTGACAACCCCGCGGTGCTTTTCTCCAGCCTACATTGCCACTCACTGCCTATCCTAATTCAGGCCCTCAGATTCACACCACCCCGTTATGTTTTTCTCACTCCTACTAGTGAATGTAATGTTTCACACCCATACAATGCGCACCACCCCGTGATGTTTTTCTCACTCCTACTAGTGAATGCCATGTTACACACCCATACAATGCGCACCACCCCGCTATGTTTTTCAGAAACCTATCCTACATTGCCACTGCATGTTCCCTGACCTCCCCATGCTGACCACCCCTCGGTGCTTTTCTCCATCCTACATTGCCACTCACTGCCTATCCTAATTCAGGCCCTCAGATTCACACCACCCCGTGATGTTTTTCTCACTCCTACTAATGAATGTAATGTTACACACCCATACAATGCGCACCACCCTGTGATGTTTTTCAGAAACCTATACTACATTGCCACTCCATGTTCCCTGACCTCCCCATGCTGACCACCCCGCGGTGCTTTTCTCCATCCTACATTGCCACTCACTGCCTATCCTAATTCAGACCCTCTGATTCACACCACCCCTTGATGTTTTTCTCACTCCTACTAGTGAATGTAATGTTACACACCCATACAGTGTGCACCACACCGCGATGTTTTTCAGAAACGTATCCTACATTGCCACTCCATGTTCCCTGACCTCCCCATGCTGACCACCCCGCGGTGCTTTTCTCCATCCTACATTGACACTCACTGCCTATCCTAATTCAGACATTCCGATTCACACACCCCGTGATGTTTTTCTTACTCCTACTAGTGAATGTAATGTTACACACCCATACAATCCGCACCACCCCGCGATGTTTTTCAAAAACCAATCCTACATTGCCACCTCATGTTCCCTGAACTCCCCATGCTGACCACCACACGGTGCTTTTCTCCATCCTACACTGCCTCTCACTGCCTATCCTAATTCAGAGCCCCCGATTCACACCACCCCGTGATGTTTTTCTCACTCCTACTAGTGAATGTAATGTTACACACGCATAAAATGCGCACCACCCCGCGATGTTTTTCAGAAACCTATCCTACATTGCTACTGCATGATCCCTGACCTCCCCATGCTGCCCACCCCGCGGTGCTTTTCTCCATCCTACATTGCCACTCACTGCCTATCCTAAATCAGACCCTCCGATTCACACCACCCCGTGATGTTTTTCTCACTCCTACTAGTAAATGTAATGTTACACACCCATACAATGCGCACCACCCCACAAGGTTTTTCAGAAACCTATCCTACATTGCCACTGCATGTTCCCTGACCTCCCCATGCTGTCCACCCCGCGGTGCTTTTCTCCAACCTACATTGCCACTCACTGCCTATCCTAATTCAGACCCTGTGATTCACACCACCCCGTGATGTTTTTCTCACTCCTACTAGTGAATGTAATGTTTCACACCCATACAATGCGCACCACCCCGTTATGTTTTTCTCACTCCTACTAGTGAATGTCATGTTACACACCCATACAATGCGCACCACCCTGCGATGTTTTTCAGAAACCTATCCTACATTGCCACTGCATGTTCCCTGACCTCCCCTTGCTGACCACCCCTCTTTGCTTTTCTTCATCCTACATTGCCACTCACAGCGTATCCTACTTCAGACCCTCTTAATCACACCACCCCGTGATGTTTTTCTCACTCCTACTAGTGAATGTAATGTTACACACCCATGCAATGCGCACCACCCCGCGATGTTTTTCAGAAACCTATCCTACATTGCCACTGCATGTTCCCTGACCTCCCCATGCTGACCACCCCGCGGTGCTTTTCTCCATCCTACATGGCCACTCACTGCCTATCCTAATTCAGACCCTCCGATTCACACCACCCCGTTATGTTTTTCTCACTCCTACTAGTGAATGTAATGTTACACACCCATACAATGCGCACCACCCTGTGATGTTTTTCAGAAACCTATCCTACAATGCCACTCCATGTTCCCTGACCTCGCCATGCTGACCACCACGCGGTGCTTTTCTCCATCCTACACTCCACTCACTGCCTATCCTAATTCAGACCCTCCAATTCACACCACCCTGTGATGTTTTTCTCACTCCTACTAGTGAATGTAATGTTACACACCCATACAATTCGCACCACCCCGCGATGTTTTTCAGAAACCTATCCTATATTGCCACTGCATGTTCGCTGACCTCCCCATGCTGACCACACCGCGGTGCTTTTCTCCAACCTACATTGCCACTCACTGCCTATCCTAATTCACACCCTCTGATTCACACCACCCCTTGATGTTTTTCTCACTCCTACTAGTGAATGTAATGTTACATACCCATACAGTGTGCACCACACCGCGATGCTTTTCAGAAACGTATCCTACATTGCCACTGCATGTTCCCTGAACTCCCTATGCTGTCCACCCCGCGGTGCTTTTCTCCATCCTACATTGACACTCACTGCCTATCCTAATTCAGACACTCCGATTCACACACCCCGTGATGTTTTTCTTACTCCTACTAGTGAATGTAATGTTACACACCCATACAATGCGCACCACCCCGCGATGTTTTTCAGAAACCAATCCTACATTGCCAATGCATGTTCCCTGACCTCCCCATGCTGACCACCACGCGGTGCTTTTCTCCATCCTACACTGCCACTCACTGCCTATCCTAATTCAGACCCTCCAATTCACACCACCCCGTGATGTTTTTCTCACTCCTACTAGTGAATGTAATGTTACACACCCATACAATGCGTACCACCCAGCGATGTTTTTCAGAAACCTATCCAACATTGCCACTGCATGTTTCCTGACCTCCCCATGCTGCCCACCCCGCGGTGCTTTTCTCCATCCTACATTGCCACTCACTGCCTATCCTAATTCAGACCCTCCGATTCACACCACCCCGTGATGTTTTTCTCACTCCTACTAGTAAATGTAATGTTACACACCCATACAATGCGCACCACCCCGCAAGGTTTTTCAGAAACCTATCCTACATTGCCACTGCATGTTCCCTGACCTCCCCATGCTGTCCACCCCGCGGTGCTTTTCTCCAACCTACATTGCCACTCACTGCCTATCCTAATTCAGACCCTGTGATTCACACCACCCCGTGATGTTTTTCTCACTCCTACTAGTGAATGTAATGTTTCACACCCATACAATGCGCACCACCCCGTTATGTTTTTCTCACTCCTACTAGTGAATGTCATGTTACACACCCATACAATGCGCACCACCCTGCGATGTTTTTCAGAAACCTATCCTACATTGCCACTGCATGTTCCCTGACCTCCCCTTGCTGACCACCCCTCGGTGCTTTTCTTCATCCTACATTGCCACTCACAGCGTATCCTACTTCAGACCCTCTGATTCACACCACCCCGTGATGTTTTTCTCACTCCTACTAGTGAATGTAATGTTACACACCCATGCAATGCGCACCACCCCGCGATGTTTTTCAGAAACCTATCCTACATTGCCACTGCATGTTCCCTGACCTCCCCATGCTGACCACCCCGCGGTGCTTTTCTCCATCCTACATGGCCACTCACTGCCTATCCTAATTCAGACCCTCCGATTCACACCACCCCGTTATGTTTTTCTCACTCCTACTAGTGAATGTAATGTTACACACCCATACAATGCGCACCACCCTGTGATGTTTTTCAGAAACCTATCCTACAATGCCACTCCATGTTCCCTGACCTCGCCATGCTGACCACCACGCGGTGCTTTTCTCCATCCTACACTCCACTCACTGCCTATCCTAATTCAGACCCTCCAATTCACACCACCCTGTGATGTTTTTCTCACTCCTACTAGTGAATGTAATGTTACACACCCATACAATTCGCACCACCCCGCGATGTTTTTCAGAAACCTATCCTATATTGCCACTGCATGTTCGCTGACCTCCCCATGCTGACCACCCCGCGGTGCTTTTCTCCAACCTACATTGCCACTCACTGCCTATCCTAATTCACACCCTCTGATTCACACCACCCCTTGATGTTTTTCTCACTCCTACTAGTGAATGTAATGTTACATACCAATACAGTGTGCACCACACCGCGATGCTTTTCAGAAACGTATCCTACATTGCCACTGCATGTTCCCTGAACTCCCTATGCTGTCCACCCCGCGGTGCTTTTCTCCATCCTACATTGACACTCACTGCCTATCCTAATTCAGACACTCCGATTCACACACCCCGTGATGTTTTTCTTACTCCTACTAGTGAATGTAATGTTACACACCCATACAATGCGCACCACCCTGCGATGTTTTTCAGAAACCAATCCTAAATTGCCAATGCATGTTCCCTGACCTCCCCATGCTGACCACCACGCGGTGCTTTTCTCCATCCTACACTGCCACTCACTGCCTATCCTAATTCAGACCCTCCAATTCACACCACCCCGTGATGTTTTTCTCACTCCTACTAGTGAATGTAATGTTACACACCCATACAATGCGTACCACCCAGCGATGTTTTTCAGAAACCTATCCAACATTGCCACTGCATGTTTCCTGACCTCCCCATGCTGACCACCCCGCGGTGCTTTTCTCCATCCTACATTGCCTCTCACTGCCTATCCTAATTCAGACGCCCCGATTCACACCAGCCCGTGATGTTTTTCTCACTCCTACTAGTGAATGTAATGTTACACACGCATAAAATGCGCACCACCCCGCGATGTTTTTCAGAAACCTATCCTACATTGCTACTGCATGATCCCTGACCTCCCCATGCTGCCCACCCCGCGGTGCTTTTCTCCATCCTACATTGACACTCACTGCCTATACTAATTCAGACTCTCCGATTCACACCACCCCGTGATGTTTTTCTCACTCCTACTGGTAAATGTAATGTTACACACCCATACAATGCGCACCACTGCTCAAGGTTTTTCAGTTACCTATCCTATATTGCCACTGCATGTTCGCTGACCTCCCCATGCTGACCACCCCTCGGTGCTTTTCTCCAACCTACATTGCCACTCACTGCCTATACTAATTCAGACCCTATGATTCACACCACCCCGTTATGTTTTTCTCACTCCTACTAGTGAATGTCATGTTACACACCCATACAATGCGCACCACCCTGCGATGTTTTTCAGAAACCTATCCTACATTGCCACTGCATGTTCCCTGACCTCCCCTTGCTGACCATCCCTCGGTGCTTTTCTCCATCCTACATTGCCACTCACAGCCTATCCTACTTCAGACCCTCTGATTCACACCACCCCGTGATGTTTTTCTCACTCCTACTAGTGAATGTAATGTTACACACCCATGCAATGTGCACCACCCGCGATGTTTTTCAGAAACTTATCCTACATTACCACTGCATGTTCCCTGACCTCCCCATGCTGACCACCCCGGGGTGCTTTTCTCCATCCTACATGGCCACTCACTGCCTATCCTAATTCAGACCGTCCAATTCACACACCCCGTGATGTTTTTCTTACTCCTACTAGTGAATGTAATGTTACACACTCATACAATGCGCACCACCCCGCGATGTTTTTCAGAAACCAATGCTACATTGCCACTGCATGTTTCCTGACCTTCCCATGCTGAAGACCACGCGGTGCTTTAATCCATTCTACATTGCCACTCACTGCCTATCCTTATGCAGACCCTCCGATTCACACCACCCCGTGATGTTTTGTTCACTCCTACTAGTGAATGTAATGTTTCACACCCATACAGTGTGCACCACCCCGTGATGTTTTTCTCACTCCTACTAGTTAATGTCATGTTACACACCCATACAATGCACACAACCCCGCGATGTTTTTCAGAAACCTATCCTACATTGCCACTGCATGTTCCCTGACCTCCCAATGCTGACCACCCCGCGGTGCTTTTCTCCATCCTACATTGCCACTCACTGCCTATCCTAATTCAGACCCACCGATTAACACCAACCCGTAATGTTTTTCTCACTCCTACTAGTGAATTTAATGTTATACACCCATTCAATGCTCACCACCCTGTGATGTTTTTCTCAATCCTACTAGTGAATGTAATGTTACACACCCATACAATGCGCACAACCCCGCGATGTTTTTCAGAAACCTATCCTACAATGCCACTGCATGTTCCCTGACCTCCGCATGCTGACTATCCCGTGGTGCTTTTCTCCATCCTACATTGACACTCACTGCCTATCCTAATTCAGACCGTCCAATTCACACACCCCGTGATGTTTTTCTTACTCCTACTAGTGAATGTAATGTTACACACCCATACAATGCGCACCACCCCGCGATGTTTTTCAGAAACCAATGCTACATTGCCAATGCATGTTTCCGGACCTCCCCATGCTGACAACCCCGCGGTGCTTTTCTCCAGCCTACATTGCCACTCACTGCCTATCCTAATTCAGGCCCTCAGATTCACACCACCCCGTTATGTTTTTCTCACTCCTACTAGTGAATGTAATGTTTCACACCCATACAATGCGCACCACCCCGTGATGTTTTTCTCACACCTACTAGTGAATGCCATGTTACACACCCATACAATGCGCACCACCCCGCTATGTTTTTCAGAAACCTATCCTACATTGCCACTGCATGTTCCCTGACCTCCCCATGCTGACCACCCCTCGGTGCTTTTCTCCATCCTACATTGCCACTCACTGCCTATCCTAATTCAGGCCCTCAGATTCACACCACCCCGTGATGTTTTTCTCACTCCTACTAATGAATGTAATGTTACACACCCATACAATGCGCACCACCCTGTGATGTTTTTCAGAAACCTATACTACATTGCCACTCCATGTTCCCTGACCTCCCCATGCTGACCACCCCGCGGTGCTTTTCTCCATCCTACATTGCCACTCACTGCCTATCCTAATTCAGACCCTCTGATTCACACCACCCCTTGATGTTTTTCTCACTCCTACTAGTGAATGTAATGTTACACACCCATACAGTGTGCACCACACCGCGATGTTTTTCAGAAACGTATCCTACATTGCCACTCCATGTTCCCTGACCTCCCCATGCTGACCACCCCGCGGTGCTTTTCTCCATCCTACATTGACACTCACTGCCTATCCTAATTCAGACATTCCGATTCACACACCCCGTGATGTTTTTCTTACTCCTACTAGTGAATGTAATGTTACACACCCATACAATCCGCACCACACCGCGATGTTTTTCAAAAACCAATCCTACATTGCCACCTCATGTTCCCTGAACTCCCCATGCTGACCACCACACGGTGCTTTTCTCCATCCTACACTGCCTCTCACTGCCTATCCTAATTCAGAGCCCCCGATTCACACCACCCCGTGATGTTTTTCTCACTCCTACTAGTGAATGTAATGTTACACACGCATAAAATGCGCACCACCCCGCGATGTTTTTCAGAAACCTATCCTACATTGCTACTGCATGATCCCTGACCTCCCCATGCTGCCCACCCCGCGGTGCTTTTCTCCATCCTACATTGCCACTCACTGCCTATCCTAAATCAGACCCTCCGATTCACACCACCCCGTGATGTTTTTCTCACTCCTACTAGTAAATGTAATGTTACACACCCATACAATGCGCACCACCCCACAAGGTTTTTCAGAAACCTATCCTACATTGCCACTGCATGTTCCCTGACCTCCCCATGCTGTCCACCCCGCGGTGCTTTTCTCCAACCTACATTGCCACTCACTGCCTATCCTAATTCAGACCCTGTGATTCACACCACCCCGTGATGTTTTTCTCACTCCTACTAGTGAATGTAATGTTTCACACCCATACAATGCGCACCACCCCGTTATGTTTTTCTCACTCCTACTAGTGAATGTCATGTTACACACCCATACAATGCGCACCACCCTGCGATGTTTTTCAGAAACCTATCCTACATTGCCACTGCATGTTCCCTGACCTCCCCTTGCTGACCACCCCTCGGTGCTTTTCTTCATCCTACATTGCCACTCACAGCGTATCCTACTTCAGACCCTCTGATTCACACCACCCCGTGATGTTTTTCTCACTCCTACTAGTGAATGTAATGTTACACACCCATGCAATGCGCACCACCCCGCGATGTTTTTCAGAAACCTATCCTACATTGCCACTGCATGTTCCCTGACCTCCCCATGCTGACCACCCCGCGGTGCTTTTCTCCATCCTACATGGCCACTCACTGCCTATCCTAATTCAGACCCTCCGATTCACACCACCCCGTTATGTTTTTCTCACTCCTACTAGTGAATGTAATGTTACACACCCATACAATGCGCACCACCCTGTGATGTTTTTCAGAAACCTATCCTACAATGCCACTCCATGTTCCCTGACCTCGCCATGCTGACCACCACGCGGTGCTTTTCTCCATCCTACACTCCACTCACTGCCTATCCTAATTCAGACCCTCCAATTCACACCACCCTGTGATGTTTTTCTCACTCCTACTAGTGAATGTAATGTTACACACCCATACAATTCGCACCACCCCGCGATGTTTTTCAGAAACCTATCCTATATTGCCACTGCATGTTCGCTGACCTCCCCATGCTGACCACACCGCGGTGCTTTTCTCCAACCTACATTGCCACTCACTGCCTATCCTAATTCACACCCTCTGATTCACACCACCCCTTGATGTTTTTCTCACTCCTACTAGTGAATGTAATGTTACATACCCATACAGTGTGCACCACACCGCGATGCTTTTCAGAAACGTATCCTACATTGCCACTGCATGTTCCCTGAACTCCCTATGCTGTCCACCCCGCGGTGCTTTTCTCCATCCTACATTGACACTCACTGCCTATCCTAATTCAGACACTCCGATTCACACACCCCGTGATGTTTTTCTTACTCCTACTAGTGAATGTAATGTTACACACCCATACAATGCGCACCACCCCGCGATGTTTTTCAGAAACCAATCCTACATTGCCAATGCATGTTCCCTGACCTCCCCATGCTGACCACCACGCGGTGCTTTTCTCCATCCTACACTGCCACTCACTGCCTATCCTAATTCAGAACCTCCAATTCACACCACCCCGTGATGTTTTTCTCACTCCTACTAGTGAATGTAATGTTACACACCCATACAATGCGTACCACCCAGCGATGTTTTTCAGAAACCTATCCAACATTGCCACTGCATGTTTCCTGACCTCCCCATGCTGACCACCCCGCGGTGCTTTTCTCCATCCTACATTGCCTCTCACTGCCTATCCTAATTCAGACGCCCCGATTCACACCAGCCCGTGATGTTTTTCTCACTCCTACTAGTGAATGTAATGTTACACACGCATAAAATGCGCACCACCCCGCGATGTTTTTCAGAAACCTATCCTACATTGCTACTGCATGATCCCTGACCTCCCCATGCTGCCCACCCCGCGGTGCTTTTCTCCATCCTACATTGACACTCACTGCCTATACTAATTCAGACTCTCCGATTCACACCACCCCGTGATGTTTTTCTCACTCCTACTGGTAAATGTAATGTTACACACCCATACAATGCGCACCACCGCTCAAGGTTTTTCAATTACCTATCCTATATTGCCACTGCATGTTCGCTGACCTCCCCATGCTGACCACCCCTCGGTGCTTTTCTCCAACCTACATTGCCACTCACTGCCTATACTAATTCAGACCCTATGATTCACACCACCCCGTTATGTTTTTCTCACTCCTACTAGTGAATGTCATGTTACACACCCATACAATGCGCACCACCCTGCGATGTTTTTCAGAAACCTATCCTACATTGCCACTGCATGTTCCCTGACCTCCCCTTGCTGACCATCCCTCGGTGCTTTTCTCCATCCTACATTGCCACTCACAGCCTATCCTACTTCAGACCCTCTGATTCACACCACCCCGTGATGTTTTTCTCACTCCTACTAGTGAATGTAATGTTACACACCCATGCAATGTGCACCACCCGCGATGTTTTTCAGAAACTTATCCTACATTACCACTGCATGTTTCCTGACCTCCCCATGCTGACCACCCCGGGGTGCTTTTCTCCATCCTACATGGCCACTCACTGCCTATCCTAATTCAGACCGTCCAATTCACACACCCCGTGATGTTTTTCTTACTCCTACTAGTGAATGTAATGTTACACACTCATACAATGCGCACCACCCCGCGATGTTTTTCAGAAACCAATGCTACATTGCCACTGCATGTTTCCTGACCTTCCCATGCTGAAGACCACGCGGTGCTTTAATCCATTCTACATTGCCACTCACTGCCTATCCTTATTCAGACCCTCCGATTCACACCACCCCGTGATGTTTTGTTCACTCCTACTAGTGAATGTAATGTTTCACACCCATACAGTGTGCACCACCCCGTGATGTTTTTCTCACTCCTACTAGTTAATGTCATGTTACACACCCATACAATGCACACAACCCCGCGATGTTTTTCAGAAACCTATCCTACATTGCCACTGCATGTTCCCTGACCTCCCAATGCTGACCACCCCGCGGTGCTTTTCTCCATCCTACATTGCCACTCACTGCCTATCCTAATTCAGACCCACCGATTAACACCAACCCGTAATGTTTTTCTCACTCCTACTAGTGAATTTAATGTTATACACCCATTCAATGCTCACCACCCTGTGATGTTTTTCTCAATCCTACTAGTGAATGTAATGTTACACACCCATACAATGCGCACAACCCCGCGATGTTTTTCAGAATCCTATCCTACAATGCCACTGCATGTTCCCTGACCTCCGCATGCTGACTATCCCGTGGTGCTTTTCTCCATCCTACGTTGCCACTCACAGCCTATCCTACTTCAGACCCTCTGATTCACACCACCCCGTGATGTTTTTCTCACTCCTACTAGTGAATGTAATGTTACACACCCATACAATGCGCACCATCCCGCGATGTTTTTCAGAAACCTATCCTACATTGCCACTGAATGTTCCCTGACCTCCCCATGCTGACCACGCCGCGGTCATTTTCTCCATCCTCCATTGCCAATCACTGCCTATCCTAATTCAGACCCTCCGATTCACACCACCCCTTGATGTTTTTCTCACTCCTACTAGTGAATGTAATGTTGTACACCCATACAATGCGCACCACCCCGCGATGTTTTTCTGAAACCTATCCTACATTGCCACTGCATGTTCCCTGACCACCCTATGCTGACCACACCGCGGTGCTTTTCTCCATCCTACATTGCCACTCACTGCCTATCCTAATTCAGACCCTCTGATTCACACCACCCCGTGATGTTTTTCTACTCCTACTAGTGAATGTAATGTTACACACCCATACAATGCGCACCACCCCGCGATGTTTTTCAGAAAACTATCCTACATTAACACTGCATGTTCCCTGACCTCCCCATGCTACCCACCCCGCGGTTTTTTTCCCCATCCTACATTGCCAATCACTGCCTATCCTAATTCAGACCATCCGATTCACACCACCCCGTGATGTTTTTCTCACTCCTACTAGTGAATGTAATGTTTCACACCCATACAATGCGCACCACCCTGCGATGTTTTTCAGAAACCTATCCTACATTGCCACTGCATGTTCCCTGACCTCCCCTTGCTGACCACCCCTCGGTGCTTTTCTCCATCCTACATTGCCACTCACAGCCTTTGCTATTTCAGACCCTCTGATTCACACCACCCCGTGATGTTTTTCTCACTCCTACTAGTCAATGTAATGTTACACACCCATACAATGCGCACCACCCCGCGATGTTTTTCAGAAACCTATCCTACATTAACACTGCAGGTTCCCTGACCTCCCCTTGCTACCCACCCCGCGGTTTTTTTCCCCATCCTACATTGCCAATCACTGCCTATCCTAATTCAGACCATCCGATTCACACCACCCCGTGATGATTTTCTCACTCCTACTAGTGAATGTAATGTTACACACCCATACAATGCGCACCACCCCGCGATGTTTTTCAGAAACCAATGCTACATTGCCACTGCATGTTTCCTGACCTCCCCATGCTGAAGACCACGCGGTGCTTTAATCCATCCTACATTGCCACTCACTGCCTATCCTTATTCAGACCCTCCGATTCACACCACCCCGTGATGTTTTGTTCACTCCTACTAGTGAATGTAATGTTTCACACCCATACAGTGCGCACCACCCCGTGATGTTTTTCTCACTCCTACTAGTTAATGTCATGTTACACACCCATACAATGCGCACAACCCCGCGATGTTTTTCAGAAACCTATCCTACATTGCCACTGCATGTTCCCTGACCTCCCAATGCTGACCACCCCGCGGTGCTTTTCTCCATCCTACATTGCCACTCACTGCCTATCCTAATTCAGACCCTCCGATTAACACCAACCCGTGATATTTTTCTCACTCCAACTAGTGAATGTAATGTTATACACCCATTCAATGCGCACCACCCTGTGATGTTTTTCTCAATCCTACTAGTGAATGTAATGTTACACACCCATACAATGCGCACAACCCCGCGATGTTTTTCAGAAACCTATCCTACATTGCCACTGCATGTTCCCTGACCTCCCCATGCTGACCACCCCGCGGTGCTTTTCTCCAACCTACATTGCCACTCACTGCCTATCCTAATTCAGACCATCCGATTCACACCACCCCGTGATGATTTTCTCACTCCTACTAGTGAATGTAATGTTACACACCCATACAATGCGCACCACCACGCGATGTTTTTCAGAAACCTATCCTACATTGTAACTGCATGTTCCCTGACCTCTCTATGCTGACTCCCACGCGGTGCTTTTCTCCATCCTACATTGCCACTCACTGCCTATCCTAATTCAGGCCCTCAGATTCACACCACCCCGTGATGTTTTTCTCACTCCTAGTAGTGAATGTAATGTTTCACACCCATACAATGCGCACCACCCTGCGATGTTTTTCAGAAACCTATCCTACATTGCCACTGCATGTTCCCTGACCTCCCCTTGCTGACCACCCCTCGGTGCTTTTCTCCATCCTACATTGCCACTCACAGCCTATCCTACTTCAGACCCTCTGATTCACACCACCCCGTGATATTTTTCTCACTCCTACTAGTGAATGTAATGTTACACACCCATGCAATGTGCACCAGCCCGCGATGTTTTTCAGAAACCTATCCTACATTGCCACAGCATGTTCCCTGACCTCCCCATGCTGACCACCCCGCGGTGCTTTTCTCCATCCTACATGGCCACTCACTGCCTATCCTAATTCAGACCCTCCGATTCACACCACCCCGTTATGTTTTTCTCACTCCTACTAGTGAATGTAATGTTACACACCCATACAATGCGCACCCCCCTGTGATGTTTTTCAGAAACCTATCCTACAATGCCACTCCATGTTCCCTGACCTCCCCATGCTGACCACCCCGCGGTGCTTTTTTCCATCCTACATTGCCACTCACTGCCTATCCTAATTCAGACGCTCCGATTCAGACCACCCCTTGATGTTTTTCTCACTCCTACTAGTGAATGTAATGTTACACACCCATACAATATGCACCACACCGCGATGTTTTTCAGAAACCTATCCTACATTAACACTGCATGTTCATTGAACTCCCTATGCTGTCCACCCCGCGGTGCTTTTCTCCATCCTACATTGCCACTCACTGCCTATCCTAACTAAGACCCTCCGATTCACACCACCCCGTGATGTTTTTCTCACTCCTACTAGTGAATGTAATGTTTCACACCCATACAATGCGCACCACCCCGTGATGTTTTTCTCACTCCTACTAGTGAATGTCATGTTACACACCCATACAATGCGCACAACCCCGCGATGTTTTTCAGAAACCTATCCTACATTGCCACTGCATGTTCCCTGACCTCCCCATGCTGACCACCCCGCGGTGCTTTTCTCCAACCTACATTGCCACTCACTGCCTATCCTAATTCAGACCATCCGATTCACACCACCCCGTGATGATTTTCTCACTCCTACTAGTGAATGTAATGTAACACACCCATACAATGCGCACCACCACGCGATGTTTTTCAGAAACCTATCCTACATTGTAACTGCATATTCCCTGACCTCCCTATGCTGACTCCCACGCGGTGCTTTTCTCCATCCTACATTGCCACTCACTGCCTATCCTAATTCAGGCCCTCAGATTCACACCACCCCGTGATGTTTTTCTCACTCCTACTAGTGAATGTAATGTTTCACACCCATACAATGCGCACCACCCCGTGATGTTTTTCTCACTCCTACTAGTGAATGTCATGTTACACACCCATACAATGCGCACCACCCCGCTATGTTTTTCAGAATCCTATCCTACATTGCCACTGCATGTTCGCTGACCTCCCCATGCTGACCACCCCTCGGTGCTTTTCTCCATCCTTCATTGCCACTCACTGCCTATCCTAATTCAGACCCTCCGATTCACACCACCCCGTGATGTTTTTCTCACTCCTACTAATGAATGTAATGTTACACACCCATTCAATGCGCACCACCCTGTGATGTTTTTCTCAATCCTACTAATGAATCTAATGTTACACACCCATACAATGCGCACAACCCCGCGATGTTTTTCAGAAACCTATCCTACATTGCCACTGCATGTTCCCTGACCTCCCCATGCTGACCACCCCGCGGTGCTTTTCTCCAACCTACATTGCCACTCACTGCCTATCCTAATTCAGACCATCCGATTCACACCACCCCGTGATGATTTTCTCACTCCTACTAGTGAATGTAATGTTACACACCCATACAATGCGCACCACCACGCGATGTTTTTCTGAAACCTATCCTACATTGTAACTGCATGTTCCCTGACCTCCCTATGCTGACTCCCACATGGTGCTTTTCTCCATCCTACATTGCCACTCACTGCCTATCCTAATTCAGGCCCTCCGATTCACACCACCACGTGATGTTTTTCTCACTCCTACTAGTGAATGTAATGTTTCACACCCATACAATGCGCACCACCCCGTGATGTTTTTCTCACTCCTACTAGTGAATGTCATGTTACACACCCATACAATGCGCACCACCCCGCTATGTTTTTCAGAAACCTATCCTATATTGCTACTGCATGTTCCCTGACCTCCCCATGCTGACCACCCCTCGGTGCTTTTCTCCATCCTACATTGCCACTCACTGCCTATCCTAATTCAGACCCTCCGATTCACAACACCCCGTGATGTTTTTCTCACTCCTACTAATGAATGTAATGTTACACACCCATACAATGCGCACCACCCTGTGATGTTTTTCAGAAACCTATACTACATTGCCACTCCATGTTCCCTGACCTCCCCATGCTGACCACCCCGCGGTGCTTTTCTCCATCCTGCATTGCCACTCACTGCCTATCCTAATTCAGACCCTCTGATTCACACCACCCCTTGATGTTTTTCTCACTCCTACTAGTGAATGTAATGTTACACACCCATACAGAGTGCACCACACCGCGATGTTTTTCAGAAACGTATCCTACATTGCCACTGCATGTTCCCTGAACTCCCTATGCTTTCCACCCCGCGGTGCTTTTCTCCATCCTACATTGCCACTCACTGCCTATCCTAATTCAGACCCTCCGACTCACACCACCCCGTGATGTTTTTCTCACTACTACTAGTGAATGTAATGTTACACACCCATACAATGCGCACCACACCACGATGTTTTTCAGAAACCTATCCTACATTGCCACTGCATGTTCCCTCACCTCCCCATGCTGACCAGCCCGCGGTGCTTTTCTCCATCCTACATCGACACTCACTGCCTATCCTAATTCAGACACTCCGATTCACACACCCCGTGATGTTTTTCTTACTCCTACTAGTGAATGTAATGTCACACACCCATACAATGCGCACCACCCCGCGATGTTTTTCAGAAACCTATCCTACATTGCCACTGCATGTTCCCTGACCTCCCCATGCTGACCATCCCGCGGTGCTTTTCTCCATCCTACATTGCCAATCACTGCCTATCCTAATTCAGACCATCCGATTCACACCACCCCGTGATGATTTTCTCACTCCTACTAGTGAATGTAATGTAACACACCCATACAATGCGCACCACCACGCGATGTTTTTCAGAAACCTATCCTACATTGTAACGGCATGTTCCCTGACCTCCCCATGCTGACTCCCACGCGGTGCTTTTCTCCATCCTACATTGCCACTCACTGCCTATCCTAATTCAGGCCCTCAGATTCACACCACCCCGCGATGTTTTTCTCACTCCTACTAGTGAATGTAATGTTTCACACCCATACAATGCGCACCACCCTATGATGTTTTTCAGAAACCTATCCTACGTTGCCACTGCATGTTCCCTGACCTCCCCTTGCTGACCACCCCTCGGTGCTTTTCTCCATCCTACATTGCCACTCACAGCCTATCCTACTTCAGACCCTCTGATTCACACCACCCCGTGATGTTTTTCTCACTCCTACTAGTGAATGTAATGTTACACACCCATGCAATGTGCACCACACCGCGATGTTTTTCAGAAACCTATCCTACATTAACACTGCATGTTCCCTGAACTCTCTGTGCTGTCCACCCCGCGGTGCTTTTCTCCATCCTACATTGCCACTCACTGCCTATCCTAACTAAGACCCTCCGATTCACACCACCCCGTGATGTTTTTCTCACTCCTACTAGTGAAAGTAATGTTACACACCCATACAATGCGCACCACCCCGCGATGTTTTTCAGAAACCTATCCTACATTGCCACTGCATGTTCCCTGACCTCCCCAAGCTGACCACCCCGCGGTGCTTTTCTCCATCCTACATTGACACTCACTGCCTATCCTAATTCAGACCGTCCAATTCACACACCCCGTGATGTTTTTCTTACTCCTACTTGTGAATGTAATGTTACACACCCATACAATGCGCACCACCCCGCGATGTTTTTCAGAAACCAATGCTACATTGCCACTGCATGTTTCCTGACCTCCCCATGCTGAAGACCACGCGGTGCTTTAATCCATCCTACATTGCCACTCACTGCCTATCCTTATTCAGACCCTCCAATTCACACCACCCCGTGATGTTTTGTTCACTCCTACTAGTGAATGTAATGTTTCACACCCATACAGTGCGCACCACCCCGTGATGTTTTTCTCACTCCTACTAGTTAATGTCATGTTACACACCCATACAATGCGCACAACCCCGCGATGTTTTTCAGAAACCTATCCTACATTGCCACTGCATGTTCCCTGACCTCCCAATGCTGACCACCCCGCGGTGCTTTTCTCCATCCTACATTGCCACTCACTGCCTATCCTAATTCAGACCTTCCGATTAACACCAACCCGTAATGTTTTTCTCACTCCTACTAGTGAATGTAATGTTATACACCCATTCAATGCGCACCACCCTGTGATGTTTTTCTTACTCCTACTAGTGAATGTAGTGTTACACACCCATACAATGCGCACCACCCCGCGATGTTTTTCAGAAACCAATCCTACATTGCCACTGCATGTTCCCTGACCTCCCCATGCTGACAATCCCGCGGTGCTTTTCTCCATCCTACATTGCCAATCACTGCCTATCCTAATTCAGACCATCCGATTCACACCACCCCGTGATGATTTTCTCACTCCTACTAGTGAATGTAATGTAACACACCCATACAATGCGCACCACCACGCGATGTTTTTCAGAAACCTATCCTACATTGTAACTGCATGTTCCCTGACCTCCCCATGCTGACTCCCACGCGGTGCTTTCCTCCATCCTACATTGCCACTCACTGCCTATCCTAATTCAGGCCCTCAGATTCACACCACCCCGCGATGTTTTTCTCACTCCTACTAGTGAATGTAATGTTTCACACCCATACAATGCGCACCACCCTGCGATGTTTTTCAGAAACCTATCCTACATTGCCACTGCATGTTCCCTGACCTCCCCTTGCTGAGCACCCCTCGGTGCTTTTCTCCATCCTACATTGCCACTCACAGCCTATCCTACTTTAGACCCTCTGATTCACACCACCCCGTGATGTTTTTCTCACTCCTACTAGTGAATGTAATGTTACACACCCATGCAATGTGCACCACCCCGCGATGTTTTTCAGAAACCTATCCTACATTGCCACTGCATGTTCCCTGACCTCCCCATGCTGACCACCCCGGGGTGCTTTTCTCCCTCCTACATGGCCACTCACTGCCTATCCTAATTCAGACCCTCCGATTCACACCACCCTGTTATGTTTTTCTCACTCCTACTAGTGAATGTAATGTTACACACCCATACAATGCGCACCCCCCTGTGATGTTTCTCAGAAACCTATCCTACAATGCCACTCCATGTTCCCTGACCTCCCCATGCTGACCACCCCGCGGTGCTTTTTTCCATCCTACATTGCCACTCACTGCCTATCCTAATTCAGACGCTCCGATACAGACCACCCCTTGATGTTTTTCTCACTCCTACTAGTGAATGTAATGTTACACACCCATACGATGCGCACCACCCCGTGATGTTTTTCTCACTCCTACTAGTGAATGTCATGTTACACACCCATACAATGCACACCACCCCGCGATGTTTTTCAGAAACCTATCCTATATTGCCACTGCATGTTCCCTGACCTCCCAATGCTGACCACCCCGCGGTGATTTTCTCCATCCTACATTGCCACTCACTGCCTATCCTAATTCAGACCCTCCGATTAACACCAACCCGTAATGTTTTTCTCACTCCTACTAGTGAATGTAATGTTATACACCCATTCAATGCGCACCACCCTGTGATGTTTTTCTCAATCCTACTAGTGAATGTAATGTTACACACCCATGCAATGCGCACCACCCTGTGATGTTTTTCAGAAACCTATACTACATTGCCACTCCATGTTCCCTAACCTCCCCATGCTGACCACCCCGCGGTGCTTTTCTCCATCCTACATTGCCACTCACTGCCTATCCTAATTCAGACCCTCTGATTAACACCACCCCTTGATGTTTTTCTCACTCCTACTAGTGAATGTAATGTTACACACCCTTACAGTGTGCACCACACCGCGATGTTTTTCAGAAACCTATCCTACATTGCCACTGCATGTTCCCTGACCTCCCCATGCTGACCACCCCGCGGTGCTTTTCTCCAACCTACATTGCCACTCACTGCCTATCCTAATTCAGACCATCCGATTCACACCACCCCGAGATGATTTTCTCACTCCTACTAGTGAATGTAATGTTACACACCCACACAATGCGCACCACCACGCGATGTTTTTCAGAAAACTATCCTACATTGTAACTGCATGTTCCCTGACCTCCCCATGCTCACTCCCACGCGGTGCTTTTCTCCATCCTACATTGCCACTCACTGCCTATCCTAATTCAGGCCCTCAGATTAACACCACCCCGTGATGTTTTTCTCACTCCTACTAGTGAATGTAATGTTTCACACCCATACAATGCGCACCACCCCGTGATGTTTTTCTCACTCCTACTAGTGAATGTCATGTTACACACCCATACAATGCGCACCACCCCGCTATGTTTTTCACAAACCTATCCTACATTGCCACTGCATGTTCCCTGACCTCCACATGCTGACCACCCCTCGGTGCTTTTCTCCATCCTACATTGCCACTCACTGCCTATCCTAATTCAGACCCTCCGATTCACACCACCCCGTGATGTTTTTCTCACTCCTACTAATGAATGTAATGTTACACACCCATACAATGCGCACCACCCTGTGATGTTTTTCAGAAACCTATACTACATTGCCACTCCATGTTCCCTAACCTCCCCATGCTGACCACCCCGCGGTGCTTTTCTCCATCCTACATTGCCACTCACTGCCTATCCTAATTCAGACCCTCTGATTAACACCACCCCTTGATGTTTTTCTCACTCCTACTAGTGAATGTAATGTTACACACCCTTACAGTGTGCACCACACCGCGATGTTTTTCAGAAACGTATCCTACATTGCCACTGCATGTTCCCTGAACTCCCTATGCTGTCCACCCCGCGGTGCTTTTCTCCATCCTACATTGCTACTCACTGCCTATCCTAATTCAGACGCTCCGATTCACACCACCCCGTGATGTTTTTCTCACTCCTACTAGTGAATGTAATGTTACACACCCATACAATGCGCACCACCCCGCGATGTTTTTCAGAAACCAATCCTACATTGCCACTGCATGTTCCCTGACCTCCCCATGCTGACCATCCCGCGGTGCTTTTCTCCATCCTACACTGCCACTCACTGCCTATCCTACTTCAGACCCTCCAATTCACACCACCCCGTGATGTTTTTCTCACTCCTACTAGTGAATGTAATGTTACACACCCATACAATG
Organism: Cavia porcellus; assembly: GCF_034190915.1. Classification (NCBI taxonomy): domain Eukaryota; kingdom Metazoa; phylum Chordata; class Mammalia; order Rodentia; family Caviidae; genus Cavia; species Cavia porcellus. The sequence continues at coordinate 73,423,352 of NW_026947499.1, read as the reverse complement.
CGCACCACCCAGCGATGTTTTTCAGAAACCTATCCTACATTGCCACTGCATTTTTCCTGACCTCCCCATGCTGACCACCCCGCGGTGCTTTTCTCCATCCTACATTGCCTCTCACTGCCTATCCTAATTCAGACACCCCGATTCACACCACCCCGTGATGTTTTTCTCACTCCTACTAGTGAATGTAATGTTACACACGCATAAAATGCACACCACCCCGCGATGTTTTTCAGAAACCTATCCTACATTGCTACTGCATGATCCCTGACCTCCCCATGCTGCCCACCCCGCGGTGCTTTTCTCCATCCCACATTGCCACTCACTGCCTATCCTAATTCAGACCCTCAGATTCACACCACCCCGTGATGTTTTTCTCACTCCTACTAGTAAATGTAATGTTACACACCCATACAATGTGCACCACCCCGCAAGGTTTTTCAGAAACCTATCCTACATTGCCACTGCATGTTCCCTGACCTCCCCATGCTGACCACACCGCGGTGCTTTTCTCCAACCTACATTGCCACTCACTGCCTATCCTAATTCAGACCCTATGATTCACACCACCCCGTGATGTTTTTCTCACTCCTATTAGTGAATGTAATGTTTCACACCCATACAATGCACACCACCCCGTTATGTGTTTCTCACTCCTACTAGTGAATGTCATGTTACACACCTATACAATGCGCACCACCTTGCGATGTTTTTCAGAAACCTATCCTACATTGCCACTGCATGTTCCCTGACCTCCCCTTGCTGACCACCCCTCGGTGCTTTTCTCTATCCTACATTGCCACTCACAGCCTATCCTACTTCAGACCCTCTGATTCACACCACCCCGTGATGTTTTTCTCACTCCTACTAGTGAATGTAATGTTACACACCCATGCAATGTGCACCACCCCGCGATGTTGTTCAGAAACCTATCCTACATTAACACTGCATGTTCCCTGAACACCCTATGCTGTCCACCCCGCGGGGCTTTTCTCCATCCTACATTGCCACTCACTGCCTATCCTAACTCAGACCATCCGATTCACACCACCCCGTGATGTTTTTCTCACTCCTACTAGTGAATGTAATGTTACACACCCATACAATGCGCACCACCCCGCGATGTTTTTCAGAAACCTATCCTACATTGCCACTGCATGTTCCCTGACCTCCCGAAGCTGACCACCCCGCGGTGCTTTTCTCCATCCTACATTGCCACTCACTGCCTATCCTAATTCAGAGGCTCCGATTTATACCACCCCTTGATGTTTTTCTCACTCCTACTAGTGAATGTAATGTTACACACCCATACAATGCGCACCACAGCACGATGTTTTTCAGAAACCTATCGTACATTGCCACTGCATGTTCCCTGACCTCCCCATGCTGACTACCACGCGGTGCTTTTCTCCATCCTACATTGCCACTCACTGCCTATCCTAATTCAGACCCTCCGATTCACACCACCCCGTGATGTTTTTCTCACTCCTACTAGGAATGTAACGTTACACACCCATACAATGCGCACCACCCCGCGATGTTTTTCTCACTCCTACTAGTGAATGTAATGTTACACACCGATACAATGCGCACCACCCCACGATGTTTTTCAGAAACCTATCCTACGTTGCCACTGCATGTTCCCTGACCTCCCCATGCTGACCAAACCGCGGTGCTTTTCTCCATCCTATATTGCCACTCAGAGCCTATCGTACTTCATACCCTCTGATTCACAGCACACCGTGATGTTTTTCTCACTCCTACTAGTGATTGTAATGTTACACACCCATACAATGCGCACCACCCCGCGATGATTTTCAGAAACCTATCCTACATTGCCACTGAATGTTCCCTGACCTCCCCATGCTGACCACGCCGCGGTGCTTTTCTCCGTCCTACATTGCCACTCACTGCCGAGCCTAATTCAGACCCTCCGATTCACACCACCCCGTGATGTTTTTCTCACTCCTACTAGGAATGTAACGTTACACACCCATACAATGCGCACCACCCCGCGATGTTTTTCTCACTCCTACTAGTGAATGTAATGTTACACACCGATACAATGCGCACCACCCCACGATGTTTTTCAGAAACCTATCCTACGTTGCCACTGCATGTTCCCTGACCTCCCCATGCTGACCAAACCGCGGTGCTTTTCTCCATCCTATATTGCCACTGAGAGCCTATCGTACTTCATACCCTCTGATTCACAGCACACCGTGATGTTTTTCTCACTCCTACTAGTGATTGTAATGTTACACACGCATACAATGCGCACCACCCCGCGATGTTTTTCAGAAACCTATCCTACATTGCCACTGCATGTTCCCTGACCTCCCCATGCTGACCACCCCGCGGTGCTTTTCTCCTTCCTACATTGCCACTCACTGCCTATCCTAATTCAGACCATCCGATTCACACCACCCCGTGATGATTTTCTCACTCCTACTAGTGAATGTAATGTTACACACCCACACAATGCGCACCACCACGCGATGTTTTTCAGAAACCTATCCTACATTGTAACTGCATGTTCCCTGACCTCCCCATGCTCACTCCCACGCGGTGCTTTTCTCCATCCTACATTGCCACTCACTGCCTATCCTAATTCAGGCCCTCAGATTAACACCACCCCGTGATGTTTTTCTCACTCCTACTAGTGAATGTAATGTTTCACACCCATACAATGCGCACCACCCCGTGATGTTTTTCTCACTCCTACTAGTGAATGTCATGTTACACACCCATACAATGCGCACCACCCCGCTATGTTTTTCAGAAACCTATCCTACATTGCCACTGCATGTTCCCTGACCTCCACATGCTGACCACCCCTCGGTGCTTTTCTCCATCCTACATTGCCACTCACTGCCTATCCTAATTCAGACCCTCCGATTCACACCACCCCGTGATGTTTTTCTCACTCCTACTAATGAATGTAATGTTACACACCCATACAATGCGCACCACCCTGTGATGTTTTTCAGAAACCTATACTACATTGCCACTCCATGTTCCCTAACCTCCCCATGCTGACCACCCCGCGGTGCTTTTCTCCATCCTACATTGCCACTCACTGCCTATCCTAATTCAGACCCTCTGATTAACACCACCCCTTGATGTTTTTCTCACTCCTACTAGTGAATGTAATGTTACACACCCTTACAGTGTGCACCACACCGCGATGTTTTTCAGAAACGTATCCTACATTGCCACTGCATGTTCCCTGAACTCCCTATGCTGTCCACCCCGCGGTGCTTTTCTCCATCCTACATTGCTACTCACTGCCTATCCTAATTCAGACGCTCCGATTCACACCACCCCGTGATGTTTTTCTCACTCCTACTAGTGAATGTAATGTTACACACCCATACAATGCGCACCACCCCGCGATGTTTTTCAGAAATCAATCCTACATTGCCACTGCATGTTCCCTGACCTCCCCATGCTGACCATCCCGCGGTGCTTTTCTCCATCCTACACTGCCACTCACTGCCTATCCTACTTCAGACCCTCCAATTCACACCACCCCGTGATGTTTTTCTCACTCCTACTAGTGAATGTAATGTTACACACCCATACAATGCGCACCACCCAGCGATGTTTTTCATAAACCTATCCTACATTGCCACTGCATTTTTCCTGACCTCTCCATGCTGACCACCCCGCGGTGCTTTTCTCCATCCTACATTGCCTCTCACTGCCTATCCTAATTCAGACACCCCGATTCACACCACCCCGTGATGTTTTTCTCACTCCTACTAGTGAATGTAATGTTACACACGCATAAAATGCACACCACCCCGCGATGTTTTTCAGAAACCTATCCTACATTGCTACTGCATGATCCCAGACCTCCCCATGCTGCCCACCCCGCGGTGCTTTTCTCCATCCCACATTGCCACTCACTGCCTATCCTAATTCAGACCCTCAGATTCACACCACCCCGTGATGTTTTTCTCACTCCTACTAGTAAATGTAATGTTACACACCCATACAATGCGCACCACCCCGCAAGGTTTTTCAGAAACCTATCCTACATTGCCACTGCATGTTCCCTGACCTCCCCATGCTGACCACACCGCGGTGCTTTTCTCCAACCTACATTGCCACTCACTGCCTATCCTAATTCAGACCCTATGATTCACAACACCCCGTGATGTTTTTCTCACTCCTATTAGTGAATGTAATGTTTCACACCCATACAATGCACACCACCCCGTTATGTGTTTCTCACTCCTACTAGTGAATGTCATGTTACACACCTATACAATGCGCACGACCTTGCGATGTTTTTCAGAAACCTATCCTACATTGCCACTGCATGTTCCCTGACCTCCCCTTGCTGACCACCCCTCGGTGCTTTTCTCCATCCTACATTGCCACTCACAGCCTATCCTACTTCAGACCCTCTGATTCACACCACCCCGTGATGTTTTTCTCACTCCTACTAGTGAATGTAATGTTACACACCCATGCAATGTGCACCACCCCGCGATGTTGTTCAGAAACCTATCCTACATTAACACTGCATGTTCCCTGAACACCCTATGCTGTCCACCCCGCGGGGCTTTTCTCCATCCTACATTGCCACTCACTGCCTATCCTAACTCAGACCATCCGATTCACACCACCCCGTGATGTTTTTCTCACTCCTACTAGTGAATGTAATGTTACACACCCATACAATGCGCACCACCCCGCGATGTTTTTCAGAAACCTATCCTACATTGCCACTGCATGTTCCCTGACCTCCCCAAGCTGACCACCCCGCGGTGCTTTTCTCCATCCTACATTGCCACTCACTGCCTATCCTAATTCAGAGGCTCCGATTTAGACCACCCCTTGATGTTTTTCTCACTCCTACTAGTGAATGTAATGTTACACACCCATACAATGCGCACCACAGCACGATGTTTTTCAGAAACCTATCGTACATTGCCACTGCATGTTCCCTGACCTCCCCATGCTGACTACCACGCGGTGCTTTTCTCCATCCTACATTGCCACTCACTGCCTATCCTAATTCAGACCCTCCGATTCACACCACCCCGTGATGTTTTTCTCACTCCTACTAGGAATGTAACTTTACACACCCATACAATGCGCACCACCCCGCGATGTTTTTCTCACTCCTACTAGTGAATGTAATGTTACACACCGATACAATGCGCACCACCCCACGATGTTTTTCAGAAACCTATCCTACGTTGCCACTGCATGTTCCCTGACCTCCCCATGCTGACCAAACCGCGGTGCTTTTCTCCATCCTATATTGCCACTCAGAGCCTATCGTACTTCATACCCTCTGATTCACAGCACACCGTGATGTTTTTCTCACTCCTACTAGTGATTGTAATGTTACACACCCATACAATGCGCACCACCCCGCGATGATTTTCAGAAACCTATCCTACATTGCCACTGCATGTTCCCTGACCTCACCATGCTGACCACCACGCGGTGCTTACTCCATCCTACATTGCCACTCACTGCCTATCCTAATTCAGATCCTCCGATTCACACCACCCCGTGATGTTTTTCTCACTCCTACTAGTGAAAGTAATGTTACACACGCATACAATGCGCACCACCCCGCGATGTTTTTCAGAAACCTATCCTACATTGCCACTGAATGTTCCCTGACCTCCCCATGCTGACCACGCCGCGGTGCTTTTCTCCGTCCTACATTGCCACTCACTGCCGAGCCTAATTCAGACCCTCCGATTCACACCACGCCGTGATGTTTTTCTCACTCCTACTAGTGAATGTAATGTTACACACCCATACAATACGCACCACCTCGTGAAGTTTTTTCACTCCTACTAGTGAATGTAATGTTACACACCCATACAATGCGCACCTCCCCCGATGTTTTTCAGAAACCTATCCTACATTGCCACTGCATGTTCCCTGACCTCCCCATGCTGACCACCCCGCGGTGCTTTTCTCCTTCCTACATTGCCACTCACTGCCTATCCAAATTCAGGTCCTCCGATTCACACCACCCCATGATGTTTTTCTCATTCCTACTAGTGAATGTAATTTTACACACCCATACAATGTGCACCACCTCGCGATGTTTTTCAGAAAACTATGCTACATTGCCACTGCATGTTCCCTGACCTCCCCATGCTTACCACCCCGCGGTGCTTTTCTCCATCCTACATTGCAATCACTGCCTATGCTAATTCAGACTCTCCGATTCACAACACCCCGTGAAGTTTTTTCACTCCTAATAGTGAATGTAGTGTCACACACACATACAATGCTCACCACGCCGTGATGTTTTTCTCCCTCCTACTAGTGAAAGTAATGTAACACACACCCATACAATGCGCATCACCTCGCGATATTATTAAGAAACGTATCCTACATTGCCACTGTATGTTCCCTGACCTCCACATGCTGACCACCCCGGGGGGCTTTTTTCCATCCTACGTTGCCACTCACTGCCTATCCTAATTCAGGCCCTCCGCTTCACACCACCCCGTGAGGTTTTTCTCACTCCTACTAGTGAATGTAATGTTACACACCCATACAATCAGCACCACCCTGCGATCTTTATCAGAAACCTATGCTACATTGCCACTGCATGTTAGCTGACCTCCCCATGCTGACCACACCGCGGTGCTTTTCTCCATCCTACATTGCCACTCACTGCCTATCCTAATTCAGATCCTCCGATTCACACCAGCCCGTGATGTTTTATTCACTTCTACTAGTGAATGTAATGTTACACACACATACAATGCGCCCAACCCCGCAATGTTTTTCAGAAACCTATCCTACATTGCCATTGCATGCTCCTTAACCTCCCCATGCTGACCAACCCGCGGTGCTTTTCTCCATCCTACATTACCACTCACTGCCTATCCTAATTCAGACCCTCCGATTCACACCACCACGTGATGTTTTTCTCACTCCTACTAGGGAATGTAATGTTAAACACCCATACAATGCGCACCACCCCGTGATGTTTTTCTCACGCCTACTAGTGAATGTCATGTTACACACCCATACAATGCGCACCACCCCGCGATGTTTTTCAGAAACCTATCCTACATTGCCACTGCATGTTCCCTTACCTCCCCATGCTGACCACCCCTCGGTGCTTTTCTCCATCCTACATTGCCACTCACTGCCTATCCAAATTCAGACCCTCCGATTCACACCACCCCGTGATGTTTTGCTCACTCCTACTAGTGAATGTAATGTTACACACCCATGCAATGTGCACAACCCCGCGATGTTTTTCAGAAATCTTTCCTACATTGCCAGTGCATGTTCCCTGACCTCCCCATGATGACCACCCCGCGGTGCTTTTTTCCATCCTACATTGCCATTCACTGCCTATCGTAATTCAGACCCTCCGATTCACACCACCGCGTGATGTTTTTCTCACTCCTACTAGTGAATGTCATGTTACACACCCATACAATGCGCACCACCCCGTGATGTTTTTCAGATACCTATCCTACATTGCCACAGCATGTTCCCTGACCTCCCCATGTTGACCACCCCGCGGTGCTTTTCTCCATCCTATATTGCCACTCACTGCCTATCCTAATTCAGACCATCCGATTCACACCACCCCGTGATGTTTTTCTCACTCCTACTAGTGAATGTAATGTTACACACCCATACAATGCGCACCACCCCGCGATCTTTTTCAGAAACCTATCCTACATGGCCACTGAATGTTCCCTGACCTCCCCATGGTGACCACGCCGCGGTGCTTTTCTCCATCCTACATTGCCACTCACTGCCTATCCTAATTCAGGCCCTCCGATTCACACCACCCCATGATGTTTTTCTCATTCCTACTAGTGAATTTAATGTTACACACACATACAATGTGCACCACACCGCGATGTTTTTCAGAAAACTATGCTACATTGCCACTGCATGTTCCCTGACCTCCCCCATGCTTACCACCCGGCGGTGCTTTTCTCCATCCTACATTGCCAATCACTGCCTATGCTAATTCAGACTCTCCGATTCACAACACCCCGTGATGTTTTTCTCACTCCTACTAGTGAATGTAGTGTCACACACACATACAATGCGCACCACGCCGTGATGTTTTTCTCACTCCTACTAGTGAATGTAATGTAACACACACCCATACAATGCGCACCACCTCGCGATATTATTAAGAAACCTATCCTACATTGCCACTGTATGTTCCCTGACCTCCCCATGCTGACCACCCCGCGGGGCTTTTTTCCATCCTACGTTGCCACTCACTGCCTATCCTAATTCAGGCCCTCCGCTTCACACCACCCCGTGAGGTTTTTCTCACTCCTACTAGTGAATATAATGTTACACACCCATACAATGCGCACCACCCTGCGATCTTTATCAGAAACCTATGCTAGATTGCCACTGCATGTTTGCTGACCTCCCCATTCTGACCACCCCGCGGTGCTTTTCTCATTCCTACATTGCCACTCACTGCCTATCCTAATTCAGACCCTCCGATTCACACCACCCCGTGATGTTTTATTCACTTCTACTAGTGAATGAAATGTTACACACACATACAATGCGCAGCACCCCGCGATGTTTTTCAGAAACCAATTCTACATTGCCACTGCATGTTCCCTGACCTCCCCATGCTGACCACCCCGCGGTGGTTTTCTCCATCCTACATTGCCACTCTCTGCCTATCCTAATTCAGACCCTCTGATTCACACCACCACGTGATGTTTTTCTCCCTCCTACTAGTAAATGTAATGTTACACACCCATACAATGAGCAACACCCTGTGATGTTTTTCTCACTCCTACTAGTGAATGTCATGTTACACACCCATGCAATGCGCACCACCCCGCGATGTTTTCCAGAAACCTATCCTACATTGCCACTGCATGTTCCCTGACCTCCCCATGCTGACCACACCTCGGTGCCTTTCTCCATCCTACATTGCCACTCACTGCCTATCCAAATTCAGACCCTCCGATTCACACCACCCCGTAATGTTTTGCTCACTCCTACTAGTGAATGTAATGTTACACACCCATACAATGCGCACCACCCCGCGATGTTTTTCAGAAACCTATCCTACATTGCCAGTGCATGTTCCCTGACCTCCCCATGATGACCACCCCCCGGTGCTTTTTTCCATCCTACATTGCCACTCACTGCCTAACCTAATTCAGACTCTCCGATTCACACCACCCCGTGATGTATTTCTCACTCCTACTAGTGAATGTAATGTTACACACCCATTCAATGCGCACCACCCTGTGATGTTTTTCTCACTCCTACTAGTGAATGTAATCTTACACACCCATAGAATTCGCAGCACCCAGCGATGTATTTCAGAAACCTATCCTACATTGCCACTGCATGTTCCCTGACCTCCCCATGCTGACCAACCCGCAGTGCTTTTCTCCATCCTACATTGCCATTCACTGCCTATCCTAATTCAGACCCTTCGATTCCCACCACCCCGTGATGTTTATCTCACTCCTACTAGTGAAAGTAAAGTTACACACCCATACAATGCGTACCACCACGAGATGTTTTTCAGAAACCTATCCTACAGTGCCACTGCATGTTCCCTGACCTCCCCATGCTGACCACCCCGCGGTGCTTTTCTCCATCCTACATTGCCAATCACTGCCTATGCTAATTCAGACTCTCCGATTCACAACACCCCGTGATGTTTTTCTCACTCCTACTAGTGAATGTAGTGTCACACACACATACAATGCGCACCACGCCGTGATGTTTTTCTCCCTTCTACTAGTGAATGTAATGTAACACACACCCATAAAATGCGCACCACCTCGCGATATTATTAAGAAACCTATCCTACATTGCCACTGTATGTTCCCTGACCTCCCCATGCTGACCACCCCGCGGGGCTTTTTTCCATCCTACGTTGCCCCTCACTGCCTATCCTAATTCAGGCCCTCCGCTTCACACCACCCCGTGAGGTTTTTCTCACTCCTACTAGTGAATGTAATGTTACACACCAATACAATGCGCACCACCCTGCGATCTTTATCAGAAACCTATGCTAGATTGCCACTGCATGTTAGCTGACCTCCCCATTCTGACCCCCCCGCGGTGCTTTTCTCTTTCCTACATTGCCACTCACTGCCTATCCTAATTCAGACCCTCTGATTCACACCACCCCGTGATGTTTTATTCACTTCTACTAGTGAATGAAATGTTACACACACATACAATGCGCAGCACCCCGCGATGTTTTTCAGAAACCAATCTTACATTGCCACTGCATGTTCCCTGACCTCCCCATGCTGACCTCCCCGCGGTGCTTTTCTCCATCCTACATTGCCACTCTCTGCTTATCCTAATTCAGACCCTCTGATTCACACCACGCCGTGATGTTTTTCTCACTCATACTAGAATGTAATGTTACACACCCATACAATGCGCACAACCCCGCAATGTTTTTCAGAAAACTATCCTACATTGCCATTGCATGCTCCTTGACCTCCCCATGCTGACCAGCCCGCGGTGCTTTTCTCCATCCTACATTACCATGCACTGCCTATCCTAATTCAGACCCTCCGATTCACACCACCACGTGATGTTTTTCTCACTCCTACTAGTGAATGTTATGTTACACACCCATACAGTGAGCACCACCCCGTGATGTTTTTCTCACTCCTACTAGTGAATGTCATGTTACACACCCATACAATGCGCACCACCCCGCGATGTTTTTCAGAAACCTATCCTACATTGCCACTGCATGTTCCCTGACCTCCCCATGCTGACCACCCCTCGGTGCTTTTCTCCATCCTACATTGATACTCACTCCCTATCCAAATTCAGACCCTCCGATTCACAGGACCCCGTGATGTTTTGCTCACTCCTACTAGTGAATGTAATGTTACACACCCATAAAATGCGCACCACCCCGCGATGTTTTTCAGAAACCTATCCTACCTTGCCAGTGCATGTTCCCTGACCTCCCCATGATGACGACCCCGCGGTGCTTTTTTCCATCCTACATTGCCACTCACTGCCTAACCTAATTCAGACTCTCCGATTCACACCACCCCGTGATGTTTTTCTCACTCCTACTAGTGCATGTAATGTTACACACCCATTCAATGCACACCACCCTGTGATGTTTTTCTCACTCCTACTAGTGAATGTAATGTTACACACACATACAATTCGCACCACCCCACGATGTATTTCAGAAACCTATCCTACATTGCCACTGCATGTTCCCTGACCTCCCCATGCTGACCACCACGCGGTGCTTTTCTAAATCCTACATTGCCATTCACTACCTATCCTAATTCAGACCCTTCAATTCACACCACCCCGTGATGTTTTTCTCACTCCTACTAGTGAATGTAATGTTACACACCCATACAATGCGTACCACCACGCGATGTTTTTCAGAAACCTATCCTACATTGCCACTGCATGTTCCCTGACCTCCCCATGCTGACCACCCTGCGGTGCTTTTCTCCATCCTACATTGCTACTCACTACCTATCCTAAATCAGACCCTCCGATTCACACCACCCCGTGATGTTTTTCTCACTCCTACTAGTGAATGTAATGTTACACACCCATACAATGCGCACCACCCTGCGATGTTTTTCAGAAACTGTTCCTACATTGCCACTGCATGTTCTATGACCTCCCCACGCTGACCACCACACGGTGCTTTTCTCCATCCTACATTGAAACTCAATGCCTATCCTAATTCAGACCCTCCGATTCACACCACCCCGTGATGTTTTTCTCACTCCTACTAGTGAATATAATGTTACACACCCATACAACGCGCACCACCGCACGATGTTTTTCAGAAACCTATCCTACATTGCCACTGCATGTTCCCTGACCTCCCAATGCTTACCATCCGGCGGCGCTTTTCTCCATCCTACATTGCCACTCACTGCCTATCCTAATTCAGACTCTCCGATTCACAACACCCAGTGATGTTTTTCTCACTCCTACTAGTGAATGTAATGTCACACCCACATATAATGGGCACCACCCCGTGATGTTTTTCTCCCTTCTACTAGTGAATGTAATGTAACACACACCCATACAATGCGCACCACCTCGCAATGTTTTTCAGAAACCTATCCTACATTGTCACTGCATGTTCCCTGACCTCCCCTTGCTGACAACCCCGCGGTGCTTTTTTCCATCCTACATTGCCACTCACTGCCTATCCTAATTCAGACCCTCCGATTCACACCACCCCGTGATGTTTTTCCCACTCCTACTAGTGAATGTTATGTTACACACCCATACAATGCGCACCACCCCGCGATGTTTTTCAGAAACCTATCCTACATTGCCACTGAATATTCCCTGAACTCCCCATGCTGACCACCCCACGGTGCTTTTTTCCATCCTACATTGCCACTCACTGCCTATCCTAATTCAGACCCTCCGATTCACACCACCCCGTGATGTTTTTATCACTCCTACTAGTGAATGTAATGTTACACAACCATACAATGCGCATCACCCCTGATGTTTTTCAGAAACCTATCCTACATTGCCACTGCATGTTCCCTGACCTCCCCATGCTGACCAAACCCTCGGTGCTTTTCTCAATTCTACATTGCCACTCACTGCCTATCCTAATTCAGACCCTCCGATTCACACCACTCCGTGATGTTTTTCTCACTCCTACTAGTGAATATAATGTTACACACCCATACAATGCGCACCACCGCACGATGTTTTTCAGAAACCTATCCTACATTGGCACTACATGTTCCCTGACCTCCCCATGCTTACCACCCGGCGGCGCTTTTCTCCATCCTACATTGCCACTCACTGCCTATCCTAATTCAGACTCTCCGATTCACAACAGCCAGTGATGTTTTTCTCACTCCTACTAGTGAATGTAATGTCACACACACATATAATGCGCACCACCCCGTGATGTTTTTCTCCCTCCTACTAGTGAATGTAATGTAACACACACCCATACAATGCGCACCACCTCGCAATGTTTTTCAGAAACCTATCCTACATTGCCACTGCATGTTCCCTGACCTCCCCATGCTGACCACCCCGCGGTGCTTTTTTCCATCCTACATTGCCACTCACTGCCTATCCTAATTCAGACCCTCCGATTCACACCACCCCGTGATGTTTTTCCCACTCCTACTAGTGAATGTTATGTTACACACCCATACAATGCGCACCACCCCGCGATGTTTTTCAGAAACCTATCCTACATTGCCACTGAATATTCCCTGAACTCCCCATGCTGACCACCCCGCGGTGCTTTTCTCCATCCTACATTGCCACTCACTGCCTATCCTAATTCAGACCCTCCGATTCCACCACCCCGTGATGGTTTTGTCACTTCTACTAGTGAATGTAATGTTACACACCCATACAATGCGCACCATCCCGCGATGTTTTTCAGAAACCTATCCTACATTGCCACTGCATGTTCCCTGACCTCCCCATGCTGACCACCCCGCGGTGCTTTTTTCCATCCTACATTGCCACTCACTGCCTATCCTAATTCAGACCCTCCGATTCACACCACCCCGTGATGTTTTTCTCACTCCTACTAGTGAATGTAATGTTACACACCCGTACAATGCGCACCACCCCGTGATGTTTTTCTCACTCCTACTAGTGAATGTAATGTTACACACCCATACAATGCGCACCACCCCGCAATGTTTTTCAGAAAGCTATCCTACATTGCCACTGCATGTTCCCTGACCTCCCCATGCTGACCACCCCGCGGTGCTTTTCTCCATCATACATTGCCACTCACTGCCTATCCTAATTCAGGCCCTCCGATTCACACCACCCCTTGATGTTTTTCTCACTCCTACTAGTCAATGTAATGTTACACACCCATACAATGCGCACCACCCCGCGATGTTTTTCAGAAACCTATCCTACATTGCCACTGCATGTTCCCTGACCTCACCATGCTGACCACCCCGGGGTGCTTTTCTCCATCCTACATTGCAATTCACTGCCTATGCTAATTCAGACCCTACAATTCACACCACCCCGTGATGTTTTTCTCACTCCTACTATTGAATGTAAAGTTACACACCCATACAATGCGCACCACCATGCGATGTTTTTCAGAAACCTATGCTACATTGCCACCTCATGTTAGGTGACCTCCCCATGCTGACCACCTCACGGTGCTTTTCTCCATCCTACATTGCCACTCACTGCCTATCCTAATTCAGACCTCCGATTCACACCACCCCGTGATGTTTTTCTCACTCCTACTAGTGAATGTAATGTTACACACCCATACAATGCGCACCACCCCGCGATGTTTTTCAGAAACCTAATCTACATTGCCACTGCATGTTCCCTGACCTCCCCATGCTGACCACCCCGCGGTGCTTTTCTCCATCCTACATTGCCACTCACTGCCTATCCTAATTCAGACTCACTGATTCACACCACCCCGTGATATTTTTCTCACTCCTACTAGTGAATGTAATGTTACACACCCTTACAATGTGCACCACCCCGCGATGTTCTTCAGAAACCTATCCTACATTGCCACTGCATGTTCCCTGACCTCCCCATGCTGACCAGCCTGCGGTGCTTTTCTGCATCCTACATTGCCACTCACTGCCTATCCTAATTCAGACGCTCTGATTCACACCACCCCGTGATGTTTTTCTCACTCCTACTAGTGAATGTAATGTTACACACACATACAATGCGCATCACCCCGCGATGTTTTTCAGAAACCTATCCTACATTGCCAGTGCATGTTGAATGACCTCCACATGCTGACTACCCCGCGGTGCTTTTCTCCATCCTACATTGCCACTCTCGGCCTATCCTAATTCAGACCCTCCGATTCACACCACCCCGTGATGTTTTTCTCACTCCTACTAGTGAATGTAATGTTACACACCCATTCAATACGCACCACCCTGTGATGTTATTCTCACTCCTACTAGTGAATGTAACGTTACACACCCATAAAATTCGCACCACACCGCGATGTTTTTCAGAAACCTATTCCACTTTGCCACTGCATATTCCCTGACCTCCCGATGCTGAGCACCCCGCGGTGCTTTTCTCCATCCTACATTGCCACTCACTGCCTATCTTAATACAGACCCTCAGATTCACACCACCCCGTGATGTTTCTCTCACTCCTACTAGTGAATGTAATGTTACACATCCATACAATGCGCACCACCCCACGATGTTTTTCAGAAACCTATCCTACATTGCCACTGCATGTTCCCTGACCTCCCCATGCTGACCACCCCGCGGTGCTTTTCTCCATTCTCCATTGCCACTCACTGCCTATCCTAATTCAGACCCTCAGATTCACACCACCCCGTGATGTTTTTCTCACTCCTACTAGTGAATGTAATGTTACACACCCATACAATGCGCACCACCCAGCAATGTTTTTCAGAAACCTATCCTGTATTGCCACAGCATGTTCCCGGACCTCCCCATGCTGACCACCCTGCGGTGCTTTTCTCCATCCTACATGGCCACTCACTGCCTATGCTAATTCAGAAACTCCGATTCATACCACCCCGTGATGTTCTTCTCACTCCTACTAGTGAATGTAATGTTACACACCCATACAATATGCACCACCCAGCGATGTTTTTCAGAAACCTATGCTACATTGCCACTGCATGTTCCCTGACCTCCCCATGCTTACCACCCCGCGGTGCTTTTCTCCATCCTACATTGCCACTCACTGCCTATCCTAATTCAGACTCTCCGATTCACAACACCCCGTGATGTTTTTCTCACTCCTACTAGTGAATTTAATGTTACACACCCATACAATCCGCACCACCCCGCGATCTTTATCAGAAACCTATGCTAGATTGCCACTGCATGTTAGCTGACCTCGACATGCTGACCAACCCGCGGTGCTTTTCTCCATCCTACATTGCCACTCACTGCCTATCCTAATTCAGACACTCCGATTCACAACACCCCATGATGTTTTTCTCACTCCTACTAATGAATGTAATGTTACACACCCATTCAATACGCACCAGCCTGTGATGTTATTCTCACTCCTACTAGTGAATGTAATGTTACACACCCATAAAATTCGCACCACCCCGCGATGTTTTTCAGAAACCTATTAAACATTGCCACTGCATATTCCCAGACCTCCCCATGCTGAGCACCACGCTGTGCTTTTCTCCATCCTACATTGCCACTCACTGCCTATCCTAATTCAGACCCTCCGATTCACACCACCCCATGATGTTTCTCTCACTCCTACTAGTGAATGTAATGTTACCCACCCATACAATGCGCACCACCCCGCGATGTTTTTCAGAAACCTATCCTACATTGCCACTGCATGTTCCCTGACCTCCCCATGCTGACCACCCCGCGGTGCTTTTCTCCATCCTCCATTGCCACTCACTGCCTATCCTAATTCAGACCCTCCGATTCACACCAGCCCGTGATGTTTTTCTCACTCCTACTTGTGAATGTAATGTTACACACCCATACAATGCGTACCACCCCGCGATGTTTTTCAGAAACCTATCCTGTATTGCCACAGCATGTTCCCGGACCTCCCCATGATGACCACCCTGCGGTGCTTTTCTCCATCCTACATGGCCACTCACTGCCTATGCTAATTCAGAAACTCCGACTCATACCACCCCGTGATGTTTTTCTCACTCCTACTAGTGAATGTCATGTTACACACCCATACAATGCGCACCACCCCCCGATGTTTTCCAGAAACCTATCCTACATTGCCACTGCATGTTCCCTGACCTCCCCATGCTGACCAACCCTCGGTGCTTTTCTCCATCCTACATTGCCACTCACTGCCTATCCAAATTCAGACCCTCCGATTCACACCACCCCGTGATGTTTTGCTCACTCCTACTAGTGAATGTAATGTTACACACCCATACAATGCGCACCACCCCGCTATGTTTTTCAGAAACCTATCCTACATTGCCAGTGCATGTTCCCTGACCTCCCCATGATGACGACCCCGCGGTGCTTTTTTCCATCCTACATTGCCACTCACTGCCTAACCTAATTCAGACTCTCCGATTCACACCACCCCGTGATGTTTTTCTCACTCCTACTAGTGAATGTAATGTTACACACCCATTCAATGCACACCACCCTGTGATGTTTTTCTCACTCCTACTAGTGAATGTAATGTTACACACCCATACAATTCTCACCACCCCGCGATGTATTTCAGAAACCTATCCTACATTCCCACTGCATGTTCCCTGACCTCCCCATGCTGACCACCCCGCGGTGCTTTTCTAAATCCTACATTGCCATTCACTGCCTATCCTAATTCAGACCCTTCTATTCACACAACCCCGTGATGTTTTTCTCACTCCTACTAGTGAATGTAATGTTACACCCCCATACAATGCGCACCACCCCGCGATGTTTTTCAGAAACCTATCCTACATTGCCAGAGCATGTTCCCTGACCTCCCCATGATGACGACCCCGCGGTGCTTTTTTCCATCCTACATTGCCACTCACTGCCTAACCTAATTCAGACTCTCCGATTCACACCACCCCGTGATGTTTTTCTCACTCCTACTAGTGAATGTAATGTTACACACCCATTCAATGCACACCACCCTGTGATGTTTTTCTCACTCCTACTAGTGAATGTAATGTTACACACCCATACAATTCGCACCAACCCGTGATGTATTTCAGAAACCTATCCTACATTGCCACTGCATGTTCCCTGACCTCCCCATGCTGACCACCCCGCGGTGCTTTTCTCCATCCTACATTGCCACTCACTGCCTATCCTAAATCAGACCCTCTGATTCACACCACCCCGTGATGTTTTTCTCACTCCTACTAGTGAATGTAATGTTACACACCCATACAATGCGCACCACCCTGCGATGTTTTTCAGAAACTGTTCCTACATTGCCACTGCATGTTCCCTGACCTCCCCACGCTGACCACCACACGGTGCTTTTCTCCATCCTACATTGAAACTCAATGCCTATCCTAATTCAGACCCTCCGATTCACACCACCCCGTGATGTTTTTCTCACTCCTATTAGTGAATGTAATGTTACACAACCATACAATGCGCACCACCCCTGATGTTTTTCAGAAACCTATCCTACATTGCCACTGCCTGTTCCCTGACCTCCCCATGCTGACCACCTCTCGGTGCTTTTCTCCATCCTACATTGCCACTCACTGCCTATCCTAATTCAGACCCTCCGATTTACACCACCCCGTGATGTTTTTCTCACTCCTACTAGTGAATATAATGTTACAAACCCATACAAGGCGCACCACCGCACGATGTTTTTCAGAAACCTATCCTACATTGCCACTGCATGTTCCCTGACCTCCCCATGCTTACCATCCGGCGGTGCTTTTCTCCAGCCTACATTGCCACTCACTGCCTATCCTAATTCAGACTCTCCGATTCACAACACCCAGTGATGTTTTTCTCACTCCTACTAGTGAATGTAATGTCACACACACATATAATGGGCACCACCCCGTGATGTTTTTCTCCCTCCTACTAGTGAATGTAATGTAACACACACCCATACAATGCGCACCACCTCGCAATGCTTTTCAGAAACCTATCCTACATTGCCACTGCATGTTCCCAGACCTCCCCATGCTAACCACCCCGTGGTGCTTTTTTCCATCCTACATTGCCACTCACTGCCTATCCTAATTCAGACCCTCCGATTCACACCACCCCGTGATGTTTTTCCCACTCCTACTAGTGAATGTAATGTTACACAACCATACAATGCGCATCACCCCTGATGTTTTTCAGAAACCTATCCTACATTGCCACTGCATGTTCCCTGACCTCCCCATGCTTACCACCCGGCGGCGCTTTTCTCCATCCTACATTGCCACTCACTGCCTATCCTAATTCAGACTCTCCGATTCACAACACCCAGTGATGTTTTTCTCACTCCTACTAGTGAATGTAATGTCACACACACATATAATGCGCACCACCCCGTGATGTTTTTCTCCCTCCTACTAGTGAATGTAATGTAACACACACCCATACAATGCGCACCACCTCGCAATGTTTTTCAGAAACCTATCCTACATTGCCACTGCATGTTCCCTGACCTCCCCATGCTGACCACCCCGCGGTGCTTTTTTCCATCCTATATTGCCACTCACTGCCTATCCTAATTCAGACCCTCCGATTCACACCACCCCGTGATGTTTTTCCCACTCCTACTAGTGAATGTTATGTTACACACCCATACAATACGCACCACCCCGCGATGTTTTTCAGAAACCTATCCTACATTGCCACTGAATATTCCCTGAACTCCCCATGCTGACCACCCCGCGGTGCTTTTCTCCATCCTACATTGCCACTCACTGCCTATCCTAATTCAGACCCTCCGATTCCACCACCCCGTGATGGTTTTGTCACTTCTACTAGTGAATGTAATGTTACACACCCATACAATGCGCACCACCCCGCGATGTTTTTCAGAAACCTATCATACATTGCCACTGCATGTTCCCTGACCTCCACATGCTGACCACCCCACGGTGCTTTTCTGCAACCTACATTGCCACTCACTGCCTATCCTAATTCAGACCCTCCGATTCACACCACCCCGTGATGTTTTTCTCACTCCTACTAGTGAATGTAATGTACACAGCCGTACAATGCGCACCACCCCGTGATGTTTTTCTCACTCCTACTAGTGAATGTAATGTTACACACCCTTACAATTCGCACCACCCCGCGATGTTTTTCAGAAACCTATCCTACATTGCCACTGCATGTTCCCTGACCTCCCCAAGCTGACCACCACGCGGTGGTTTTCTCCATCCTACATTGCCACTCACTGCCTATCCTAATTCAGACCCTCAGATTCACACCACCCCGTTATGTTTTTCTCACTCCTACTAGTGAATGTAATGTTACACACCCATACAATGCGCACCACCCCGTGATGTTTTTCTCACTCCTACTAGTGAATGTAATGTTACACACCCATACAATGCGCACCACCCCTCGATGTTTTTCAGAAACCTATCCTACATTGGCACTGCATGTTCCCAGACCTCCCCCAGTTGACCACCACGCGGTGCTTTTCTCCATCCTACATTGCCACTCACTGCCTATCGTAATTCAGACCCTCCGATTCACACCACCCCGTGATGTTTTTCTCACTCCTACTAGTGAATATAATGTTACACACCCATACAATGCGCACCACCCCGCAATGTTTTTCAGAAACCTATCCTACATTGCCACTGCATGTTCCCTGACCTCCCCATGCTGACCACCCCGCGGTGCTTTTCTCCATCCTACATTTCCACTCACTGCCTATCCTAATTCAGACCCTCCGATTCACACCACCCCATGATGTTTTTCTCACTCCTACTAGTCAATGTAATGTTACACACCCATACACTGCGCACCACCCCGCGATGTTTTTCAGAAACCTATCCTACATTGCCACTGCATGTTCCTTGACCTCTCCATGCTGACCACCCCGGGGTGCTTTTCTCCATCCTACATTGTAATTCACTGCCTATCCTAATTCAGACCCTACGATTCACACCACCCCGTGATGTTTTTCTCACTCCTACTATTGAATGTAAAGTTACACACCCATACAATGCGCACCACCATGCGATGTTTTTCAGAAACCTATGCTACATTGCCACTGCATGTTAGGTGACCTCCCCATGCTGACCATCCCGCGGTGCTTTTCTCCATCCTACATTGCCACTCACTGCCTATCCTAATTCAGACCTCCGATTCACACCACCCCATGATAATTTTCTCACTCCTAATAGTGAAGGTAATGTTACACACCCATACAATGCGCACCACCCCGCGATGTTTTTCAGAAACCTAATCTACATTGCCACTGCATGTTCCCTGACCTCCCCATGCTGACCACCCCGCGGTGCTTTTCTCCATCCTACATTGCCACTCACTGCCTATCCTAATTCAGACTCACTGATTCACACCACCCCGTGATATTTTTCTCACTCCTACTAGTGAATGTAATGTTGCACACCCATACAATGTACACCACCCCACGATGTTTTTCAGAAACCTATCCTACATTGCCACTGCATGTTCCCTGACCTCCCCATGCGGACCAGCCCGCGGTGCTTTTCTCCATCCTACATTACCATGCACTGCCTATCCTAATTCAGACCCTCCGATTCACACCACCACGTGATGTTTTTCTCACTCCTACTAGTGAATGTTATGTTACACACCCATACAATGAGCACCACCCCGTGATGTTTTTCTCACTCCTACTAGTGAATGTAATGTTACACAACCATACAATGCGCACCACCCTGCGATGTTTTTCAGAAACTGTTCCTACATTGCCACTGCATGTTCCCTGACCTCCCCACGCTGACCACCACACGGTGCTTTTCTCCATCCTACATTGAAACTCAATGCCTATCCTAATTAAGACCCTCCGATTCACACCACCCCGTGATGTTTTTCTCACTCCTATTAGTGAATGTAATGTTACACAACCATACAATGCGCACCACCCCTGATGTTTTTCAGAAACCTATCCTACATTGCAACTGCCTGTTCCCTGACCTCCCCATGCTGACCACCCCTCGGTGCTTTTCTCCATCCTACATTGCCACTCACTGCCTTTCCTAATTCAGACCCTCCGATTCACACCACCCCGTGATGTTTTTCTCACTCCTACTAGTGAATATAATGTTACACACCCATACAATGCCCACCACCGCACGATGTTTTTCAGAAACCTATCCTACATTGCCACTGCATGTTCCCTGACCTCCCCATGCTTACCATCCGGCGGTGCTTTTCTCCATCCTACATTGCCACTCACTGCCTATCCTAATTCAGACTCTCCGATTCACAACACCCAGTGATGTTTTTCTCACTCCTACTAGTGAATGTAATGTCACACACACATATAATGGGCACCACCCCGTGATGTTTTTCTCCCTCCTACTAGTGAATGTAATGTAACACACACCCATACAATGCGCACCACCTCGCAATGTTTTTCAGAAACCTATCCTACATTGCCACTGCATGTTCCCTGACCTCCCCATGCTAACCACCCCGCGGTGCTTTTTTCCATCCTACATTGCCACTCACTGCCTATCCTAATTCAGACCCTCCGATTCACACCACCCCGTGATGTTTTTCTCACTCCTACTAGTGAATGTAATGTACACACCCGTACAATGCGCACCACCCCGTGATGTTTTTCTCACTCCTACTAGTGAATGTAATGTTACACACCCATACAATTCGCACCACCCCGCGATGTTTTTCAGAAACCTATCCTACATTGCCACTGCATGTTCCCTGACCTCCCCAAGCTGACCACCACGCGGTGGTTTTCTCCATCCTACATTGCCACTCACTGCCTATCCTAATTCAGACCCTCAGATTCACACCACCCCATTATGTTTTTCTCACTCCTACTAGTGAATGTAATGTTACACACCCATACAATGCGCACCACCCCGTGATGTTTTTCTCACTCCTACTAGTGAATGTAATGTTACACACCCATACAATGCGCACCACCCCGCGATATTTTTCAGAAACCTATCCTACATTGGCACTGCATGTTCCCAGACCTCCCCCAGTTGACCACCACGCGGTGCTTTTCTCCATCCTACATTGCCACTCACTGCCTATCGTAATTCAGACCCTCCGATTCACACCACCCCGTGATGTTTTTCTCACTCCTACTAGTGAATGTAATGTTACACACCCATACAATGCGCACCACCCCGCAATGTTTTTCAGAAACCTATCATACATTGCCACTGCATGTTCCCTGCCCTCCCCATGCTGACCACCTCGCGGTGCTTTTCTCCATCCTACATTGCCACTCACTGCCTATCCTAATTCAGTCCCTCCGATTCACACCACCCCATGATGTTTTTCTCACTCCTACTAGTCAATGTAATGTTACACACCCATACATTGCGCACCACCCCGCGATGTTTTTCAGAAACCTATCCTACATTGCCACTGCATGTTCCCTGACCTCTCCATGCTGACCACCCCGGGGTGCTTTTCTCCATCCTACATTGCAATTCACTGCCTATCCTAATTCAGACCCTACGATTCACACCACCCCGTGATGTTTTTCTCACTCCTACTATTGAATGTAAAGTTACACACCCATACAATGCGCACCACCATGCGATGTTTTTCAGAAACCTATGCTACATTGCCACTGCATGTTAGGTGACCTCCCCATGCTGACCACCCCGCGGTGCTTTTCTCCATCCTACATTGCCACTCACTGCCTATCCTAATTCAGACCTCCGATTCACACCACCCCATGATATTTTTCTCACTCCTACTAGTGAATGTAATGTTACACACCCATACAATGCGCACCACCCCGCGATGTTTTTCAGAAACCTAATCTACATTGCCACTGCATGTTCCCTGACCTCCCCATGCTGACAACCCCGCGGTGCTTTTCTCCATCCTACATTGCCACTCACTGCCTATCCTAATTCAGACTCACTGATTCACACCACCCCGTGATATTTTTCTCACTCCTACTAGTGAATGTAATGTTACACACCCTTACAATGTGCACCACCCCGCGATGTTCTTCAGAAACCTATCCTACATTGCCACTGCATGTTCCCTGACCTCCCCATGCTGACCAGCCCGCGGTGCTTTTCTGCATCCTACATTGCCACTCACTGCCTATCCTAATTCAGACGCTCTGATTCACACCACCCCGTGATGTTTTTCTCACTCCTACTAGTGAATGTAATGTTACACACCCATACAATGCGCATCACCCCGCGATGTTTTTCAGAAACCTATCCTACATTGCCAGTGCATGTTCAATGACCTCCCCATGCTGACCACCCCGCGGTGCTTTTCTCCATCCTACATTGCCACTCACTGCCTATCCTAATTCAGACCTCCGATTCACACCACCCCATGATATTTTTCTCACTCCTACTAGTGAATGTAATGTTACACACCCATACAATGCGCACCACCCCGCAATGTTTTTCAGAAACCTAATCTACATTGCCACTGCATGTTCCCTGACCTCCCCATGCTGACAACCCCGCGGTGCTTTTCTCCATCCTACATTGCCACTCACTGCCTATCCTAATTCAGACTCACTGATTCACACCACCCCGTGATATTTTTCTCACTCCTACTAGTGAATGTAATGTTACACACCCTTACAATGTGCACCACCCCGCGATGTTCTTCAGAAACCTATCCTACATTGCCACTGCATGTTCCCTGACCTCCCCATGCTGACCAGCCCGCGGTGCTTTTCTGCATCCTACATTGCCACTCACTGCCTATCCTAATTCAGACGCTCTGATTCACACCACCCTGTGATGTTTTTCTCACTCCTACTAGTGAATGTAATGTTACACACCCATACAATGCGCATCACCCCGCGATGTTTTTCAGAAACCTATCCTACATTGCCAGTGCATGTTCAATGACCTCCCCATGCTGACTACCCCGCGGTGCTTTTCTCCATCCTACATTGCCACTCTCTGCCTATGCTAATTCAGACCCTCCGATTCACACCACCCCGTGATGTTTTTCTCACTCCTACTAGTGAAGGTAATGTTACACACCCATTCAATACGCACCACGCTGTGATGTTATTCTCACTCCTACTAGTGAATGTAACGTTACACACCCATAAAATTCGCACGACACCGCGATGTTTTTCAGAAACCTATTCCACTTTGCCACTGCATATTCCCTGACCTCCCCATGCTGAGCACCCCGCGGTGCTTTTCTCCATCCTACATTGCCACTCACTGCCTATCCTAATTCAGACCCTCCGATTCACACCACCCCGTGATGTTTCTCTCACTCCTACTAGTGAATGTAATGTTACACATCCATACAATGCGCACCACCCCACGATGTTTTTCAGAAACCTATCCTACATTGCCACTGCATGTTCCCTGACCGCCCCAAGCTGACCACCACACGGTGGTTTTCTCCATCCTACATTGCCACTCACTGCCTATCCTAATTCAGACCCTCAGATTCACACCACCCCATTATGTTTTTCTCACTCCTACTAGTGAATGTAATATTACACACCCATACAATGCGCACCACACCGTGATGTTTTTCTCACTCCTACTAGTGAATGTAATGTTACACACCCATACAATGCGCACCACCCCGCGATGTTTTTCAGAAACCTATCCTACATTGGCACTGCATGTTCCCAGACCTCCCCCAGTTGACCACCACGCGGTGCTTTTCTCCATCCTACATTGCCACTCACTGCCTATCGTAATTCAGACCCTCCGATTCACACCACCCCGTGATGTTTTTCTCACTCCTACTAGTGAATGTAATGTTACACACCCATACAATGCGCACCAC
Source organism: Cavia porcellus (assembly GCF_034190915.1). Taxonomy (NCBI): domain Eukaryota; kingdom Metazoa; phylum Chordata; class Mammalia; order Rodentia; family Caviidae; genus Cavia; species Cavia porcellus. The sequence goes on along the minus strand of NW_026947499.1, from coordinate 73,397,972 downwards.
CCCGCAATGTTTTTCAGAAACCTATCCTACATTGCCACTGCATGTTCCCTGACCTCCCCATGCTGACCACCCCGCGGTGCTTTTCTCCATCCTACATTGCCACTCACTGCCTATCCTAATTCAGACCCTCCGATTCACACCACCCCATGATGTTTTTCTCACTCCTACTAGTCAATGTAATGTTACACACCCATACAATGCGCACCACCCCGCGATGTTTTTCAGAAACCTATCCTACATTGCCACTGCATGTTCCCTGACCTCTCCATGCTGACCACCCCTGGGTGCTTTTCTCCATCCTACATTGCAATTCACTGCCTATCCTAATTCAGACCCTACGATTCACACCACCCCGTGATGTTTTTCTCACTCCTACTATTGAATGTAAAGTTACACAACCATACAATGCGCACCACCATGCGATGTTTTTCAGAAACCTATGCTACATTGCCACTGCATGTTAGGTGACCTCCCCATGCTGACCAACCCGCGGTGCTTTTCTCCATCCTACATTGCCACTCACTGCCTTTCCTAATTCAGACCTCCGATTCACACCACCCCATGATATTTTTCTCACTCCTACTAGTGAATGTAATGTTACACACCCATACAATGCGCACCACCCCGCGATGTTTTTCAGAAACCTAATCTACATTGCCACTGCATGTTCCCTGACCTCCCCATGCTGACCACCCCGCGGTGCTTTTCTCCATCCTACATTGCCACTCACTGCCTATCCTAATTCAGACTCACTGATTCACACCACCCCGTGATATTTTTCTCACTCCTACTAGTGAATGTAATGTTACACACCCTTACAATGTGCACCACCCCGCGATGTTCTTCAGAAACCTATCCTACATTGCCACTGCATGTTCCCTGACCTCCCCATGCTGACCAGCCCGCGGTGCTTTTCTGCATCCTACATTGCCACTCACTGCCTATCCTAATTCAGACGCTCTGATTCACACCACCCCGTGATGTTTTTCTCACTCCTACTAGTGAATGTAATGTTACACACCCATACAATGCGCATCACCCCGCGATGTTTTTCAGAAACCTATCCTACATTGCCAGTGCATGTTCAATGACCTCCCCATGCTGACTACCCCGCGGTGCTTTTCTCCATCCTACATTGCCACTCTCTGCCTATGCTAATTCAGACCCTCCGATTCACACCACCCCGTGATGTTTTTCTCACTCCTACTAGTGAATGTAATGTTACACACCCATTCAATACGCACCACGCTGTGATGTTATTCTCACTCCTACTAGTGAATGTAACGTTACACACCCATAAAATTCGCACCACACCGCGATGTTTTTCAGAAACCTATTGCACTTTGCCACTGCATATTCCCTGACCTCCCCATGCTGAGCACCCCGCGGTGCTTTTCTCCATCCTACATTGCCACTCACTGCCTATCCTAATCCAGACCCTCCGATTCACACCACCCCGTGATGTTTCTCTCACTCCTACTAGTGAATGTAATGTTACACATCCATACAATGCGCACCACCCCACGATGTTTTTCAGAAACCTATCCTACATTGCCACTGCATGTTCCCTTACCTCCCCATGCTGACCACCCCGCGGTGCTTTTCTCCATTCTCCATTGCCACTCACTGCCTATCCTAATTCAGACCCTCAGATTCACACCACACCGTGATGTTTTTCTCACTCCTACTAGTGAATGTCATGTTACACACCCATACAATACGCACCACACCGCGATGTTTTTCAGAAACCTATCCTGTATTGCCACAGCATGTTCCCGGACCTCCCCATGCTGACCACCCTGCGGTGCTTTTCTCCATCCTACATGGCCCCTCACTGCCTATGCTAATTCAGAAACTCCGATTCACACCACCCCGTGATGTTTTTCTCACTCCTACTAGTGAATGTAATGTTACACACCCATACAATATGCACCACCCCGCGATGTTTTTCAGAAACCTATGCTACATTGCCACTGCATGTTCCCTGACCTCCCCATGCTTACCACCCCGCAGTGCTTTTCTCCATCCTACATTGCCACTCACTGCCTATCCTAATTCAGACTCTCCGATTCACAACACCCCGTGATGTTTTTCTCACTCCTACTAGTGAATTTAATGTCACACACACATACAATGCGCACCACCCCGCGATGTTTTTCAGAAACATATCCTACATTGCCACTGCATGTTCCCTAACCTCCACATGCTAACAACCCCGCGGTCCTTTTCTCCATCCTACATTGCCACTCACTGCGTATAGTAATTCTGACCCTCCGATTCACACCACCCCGTGATGTTTTTCTCACTCCTACTAGTGAATGTAATGTAACACACACCCATACAATGGGCACCACACCGTGATATTTTTCTCCTTCCTACTAGTGAATGTAATGTACCACACACCAATACAATGCGCACCACCCCGCGAGGTTTTTCTGAAACCTATCCTACATTGCCACTGCATGTTCCCTGACCTCCCCATGCTGACCACCCCGCGGTGCTTTTCTCTTTCCTACATTGCCACTCACTGCCTATCAGAATTCAGGCCCTCCTGTTCACACCACCCCATGATGTTTTTCTCATTCCTACTAGTGAATGTAATGTTACACACCCATACAATGCGCACCACCCCGCGATGTTTTTCAGAAACCTATCCTACATTGGCACTGCATGTTCCCAGACCTCCCCCAGTTGACCACCACGCGGTGCTTTTCTCCATCCTACATTGCCACTCACTGCCTATCGTAATTCAGACCCTCCGATTCACACCACCCCGTGATGTTTTTCTCACTCCTACTAGTGAATGTAATGTTACACACCCATACAATGCGCACCACCCCGCAATGTTTTTCAGAAACCTATCCTACATTGCCACTGCATGTTCCCTGACCTCCCCATGCTGACCACCCCGCGGTGCTTTTCTCCATCCTACATTGCCACTCACTGCCTATCCTAATTCAGACCCTCCGATTCACACCACCCCATGATGTTTTTCTCACTCCTACTAGTCAATGTAATGTTACACACCCATACAATGCGCACCACACCGCGATGTTTTTCAGAAACCTATCCTACATTGCCACTGCATGTTCCCTGACCTCTCCATGCTGACCACCCCGGGGTGCTTTTCTCCACCCTACATTGCAATTCACTGCCTATCCTAATTCAGACCCTACGATTCACACCACCCCGTGATGTTTTTCTCACTCCTACTATTGAATGTAAAGTTACACACCCATACAATGCGCACCACCATGCGATGTTTTTCAGAAACCTATGCTACATTGCCACTGCATGTTAGGTGACCTCCCCATGCTGACCAACCCGCGGTGCTTTTCTCCATCCTACATTGCCACTCACTGCCTTTCCTAATTCAGACCTCCGATTCACACCACCCCATGATATTTTTCTCACTCCTACTAGTGAATGTAATGTCACACACCCATACAATGCGCACCACCAAGCGATGTTTTTCAGAAACATATCCTACATTGCCACTGCATGTTCCCTAACCTCCACATGCTAACAACCCCGCGGTCCTTTTCTCCATCCTACATTGCGACTCACTGCGTATAGTAATTCTGACCCTCCGATTCACACCACCCCGTGATGTTTTTCTCACTCCTACTAGTGAATGTAATGTAACACATACCCATACAATGCGCACCACACCGTGATATTTTTCTCCTTCCTACTAGTGAATGTAATGTACCACACACCAATACAATGCGCACCACCCCGCGATGTTTTTCTGAAACCTATCCTACATTGCCACTGCATGTTCCCTGACCTCCCCATGCTGACCACCCCGCGGTGCTTTTCTCTTTCCTACATTGCCACTCACTGCCTATCAGAATTCAGGCCCTCCTGTTCACACCACCCCATGATGTTTTTCTCATTCCTACTAGTGAATGTAATGTTACACACAAATACAATGTGCACCATCCTGCGATGTTTTTCAGAAAACTATGCTACATTGCCACTGCATGTTCCCTGACTTCCCCATGCTTACCACCCCGCGGTGCTTTTCTCCATCCTACATTGCCAATCACTGCCTATGCTAATTCAGACTCTCCGATTCACAACACCCCGTGATGTTTTTCTCACTCCCACTAGTGAATGTAGTGTCACACACACATACAATACGCACCACCCCGTGATGTTTTTCTCCCTCCTACTAGTGAATGTAATGTAACACACACCCATACAATGCGCACCACCTCGCGATATTTTAAGAAACCTATCTTACATTGAGACTGTATGATCCCTGACTTCCCCATGCTGACCACCCCGCGGTGCTTTTTTCCATCGTACATTGTCACTCACTGCCTATCCTAATTCAGGCCCTCCGCTTCACACCACCCCGTGAGGTATTTCTCACTCCTACTAGTGAATGTAATGTTACACACCCATACAATGCGCACCACCCTGCGATCTTTATCAGAAACCTATGCTAGATTGCCACTGCATGTTAGCTGACCTCGACATGCTGACCACCCCGCGGTGCTTTTCTCCATCCTACATTGCCACTCACTGCCTATCCTAATTCAGACCCTCCGAGTCACACCACCCCGTGATGTTTTTCTCACTCGTACTAGTGAATGTAATGTTACACACCCATTCAATACGCACCACCCTGTGATGTTATTCTCACTCCTACTAGTGAATGTAATGTTACACACCCATAAAATTCGCACCACCCCGCGATGTTTTTCAGAAACCTATTCCACATTGCCACTGCATATTCCCAGACCTCCCCATGCTGAGCACCCCGCGGTGCTTTTCTCCATCCTACATTGCCACTCACTGCCTATCCTAATTCAGACACTCCGATTCACACCACCCCATGATGTTTCTCTCACTCCTACTAGTGAATGTAAAGTTACACACCCATACAATGTGCACCACCCCGCGATGTTTTTCTGAAACCAATCCTACATTGCCACTGCATGTTCCCTGACCTCCCCATGCTGACCACCCCGCGGTGCTTTTCTCCATCCTCCATTGCCACTCACTGCCTATCCTAATTCAGACCCTCTGATTCACACCAGCCCGTGATGTTTTTCTCACTCCTACTAGTGAATGTAATGTTACACACCCATACAATGCGCACCACCCCGCGATGTTTTTCAGAAACCTATCCTGTATTGCCACAGCATGTTCCCGGACCTCCCCATGCTGACCACCCTGCGGGGCTTTTCTCCATCCTACATGGCCACTCACTGCCTATGCTAATTCAGAACCTCCGAATCACACCACCCCGTGATGTTTTTCTCACTCCTACTAGTGAATGTAATGTTACACACCCATACAATGTGCACCACCCCGCGATATTTTTCAGAAACCTATGCTACATTGCCACTGCATGTTCCCTGAACTCCCCATGCTTACCACCCCGCGGTGCTTTTCTCCATCCTACATTGCCACTCACTGCCTATCCTAATTCAGACTCTCCGTTTCACCACACCCCGTGATGTTTTTCTCACTCCTACTAGTGAATTTAATGTCACACACACATACAATGCGCACCACCCCGCGATGTTTTTCAGAAACATATCCTACATTGCCACTGCATGTTCCCTAACCTCCCCATGCTAACAACCCCGCGGTCCTTTTCTCCATCCTACATTGCCACTCACTGCGTATACTAATTCTGACCCTCCGATTCACACCAACCTGTGATGTTTTTCTCACTCCTAATAGTGAATGTAATGTAACACACACCTATACAATGCGCACCACCCCCGATGTTTTTCTGAAACCTATCCTACATTGCCACTGCATGTTCCCTGACCTCCCCATGCTGACCACCCCGCAGTGCTATTCTCCTTCCTACATTGCCACTCACTGCCTATCAGAATTCAGGCCCTCCTATTCACACCACCCCATGATGTTTTTCTCACTCCTACTAGTGAATGTAATGTTACAAACCCATACAATGTGCACCATCCCGCGATATTTTTCAGAAAACTATGCTACATTGCCACTGCATGTTCCCTGGCCTCCCCATGCTTACCACCCCGCGGTGCTTTTCTCCGTCCTACATTGCCAATCACTGCCTATGCTAATTCAGACTCTCCGATTCACAACACCCTGTGATGTTTATCTCACTCCCACTAGTGAATATAGTGTCACACACACATACAATGCGCAACACCCCGTGATGTTTTTCTCTCTCCTACTAGTGAATGTAATGTAACACACACCCATACAATGCGCACCACCTCGCGATATTTTTAAGAAACCTATCTTACATTGAGACAGTATGTTCCCTGACCTCCCCATGCTGACCACCCCGCGGTGCTTTTTTCCATCCTACATTGCCACTCACTGCCTATCCTAATTCAGGCCCTCCGCTTCACACCACCCCGTGAGGTTTTTCTCACTCCTACTAGTGAATGTAATGTTACACACCCATACAATGCGCACCACCATGCGATCTTTATCAGAAACCTATGCTAGATTGCCACTCCATGTTAGCTGACCTCGACATGCTGACCACCCCGCGGTGCTTTTCTCCATCCTACATTGCCACTCACTGCCTATCCTAATTCAGGCCCTCCGATTCACACCACCTGTGATGTTTTTCTCACTCCTACTAGTGAATGTAATGTTACACACCCATACAATGCGCACCACCCCGCGATGTTTTTCTTAAACCTATCCTACATGGCCAAGTCATGTTCCCTGACCTCTACATGCTGACCACACCTCGGTGCTTTTCTCCATCCTACATTGCCACTCACTGCGTATAGTAATTCTGACCCTCCGATTCACACCACCCCGTGATGTTTTTCTCACTCCTACTAGTGAATGTAATGTAACACACACCCATACAATGCGCACCACACCGTGATATTTTTCTCCTTCCTACTAGTGAATGTAATGTACCACACACCAATACAATGCGCACCACCCCGCGATGTTTTTCTGAAACCTATCCTACATTGCCACTGCATGTTCCCTGACCTCCCCATGCTGACCACCCCGCGGTGCTTTTCTCTTTCCTACATTGCCACTCACTGCCTATCAGAATTCAGGCCCTCCTGTTCACACCACCCCATGATGTTTTTCTCATTCCTACTAGTGAATGTAATGTTACACACCCATACAATGTGTACCATCCTGCGATGTTTTTCAGAAAACTATGCTACATTGCCACTGCATGTTCCCTGACCTCCCCATGCTTACCACCCCGCGGTGCTTTTCTCCATCCTACATTGCCAATCACTGCCTATGCTAATTCAGACTCTCCGATTCACAACACCCCGTGATGTTTTTCTCACTCCCACTAGTGAATGTAGTGTCACACACACATACAATACGCACCACCCCGTGATGTTTTTCTCCCTCCTACTAGTGAATGTAATGTAACACACACCCATACAATGCGCACCACCTCGCGATATTTTAAGAAACCTATCTTACATTGAGACTGTATGATCCCTGACTTCCCCATGCTGACCACCCCGCGGTGCTTTTTTCCATCGTACATTGTCACTCACTGCCTATCCTAATTCAGGCCCTCCGCTTCACACCACCCCGTGAGGTATTTCTCACTCCTACTAGTGAATGTAATGTTACACACCCATACAATGCGCACCACCCTGCGATCTTTATCAGAAACCTATGCTAGATTGCCACTGCATGTTAGCTGACCTCGACATGCTGACCACCCCGCGGTGCTTTTCTCCATCCTACATTGCCACTCACTGCCTATCCTAATTCAGACCCTCCGAGTCACACCACCCCGTGATGTTTTTCTCACTCGTACTAGTGAATGTAATGTTACACACCCATTCAATACGCACCACCCTGTGATGTTATTCTCACTCCTACTAGTGAATGTAATGTTACACACCCATAAAATTCGCACCACCCCGCGATGTTTTTCAGAAACCTATTCCACATTGCCACTGCATATTCCCAGACCTCCCCATGCTGAGCACCCCGCGGTGCTTTTCTCCATCCTACATTGCCACTCACTGCCTATCCTAATTCAGACCCTCCGATTCACACCACCCCATGATGTTTCTCTCACTCCTACTAGTGAATGTAAAGTTACACACCCATACAATGCGCACCACCCCGCGATGTTTTTCTGAAACCAATCCTACATTGCCACTGCATGTTCCCTGACCTCCCCATGCTGACCACCCCGCGGTGCTTTTCTCCATCCTCCATTGCCACTCACTGCCTATCCTAATTCAGACCCTCTGATTCACACCAGCCCGTGATGTTTTTCTCACTCCTACTAGTGAATGTAATGTTACACACCCATACAATGCGCACCACCCCGCGATGTTTTTCAGAAACCTATCCTGTATTGCCACAGCATGTTCCCGGACCTCCCCATGCTGACCACCCTGCGGGGCTTTTCTCCATCCTACATGGCCACTCACTGCCTATGCTAATTCAGAACCTCCGAATCACACCACCCCGTGATGTTTTTCTCACTCCTACTAGTGAATGTAATGTTACACACCCATACAATGTGCACCACCCCACGATATTTTTCAGAAACCTATGCTACATTGCCACTGCATGTTCCCTGAACTCCCCATGCTTACCACCCCGCGGTGCTTTTCTCCATCCTACATTGCCACTCACTGCGTATACTAATTCTGACCCTCCGATTCACACCACCCCGTGATGTTTTTCTCACTCCTAATAGTGAATGTAATGTAACACACACCTATACAATGCGCACCACCCCCGATGTTTTTCTGAAACCTATCCTACATTGCCACTGCATGTTCCCTGACCTCCCCATGCTGACCACCCCGCAGTGCTATTCTCCTTCCTACATTGCCACTCACTGCCTATCAGAATTCAGGCCCTCCTATTCACACCACCCCATGATGTTTTTCTCATACCTACTAGTGAATGTAATGTTACACACCCATACAATGTGCACCATCCCGCGATATTTTTCAGAAAACTATGCTACATTGCCACTGCATGTTCCCTGGCCTCCCCATGCTTACCACCCCGCGGTGCTTTTCTCCATCCTACATTGCCAATCACTGCCTATGCTAATTCAGACTCTCCGATTCACAACACCCTGTGATGTTTTTCTCACTCCCACTAGTGAATATAGTGTCACACACACATACAATGCGCAACACCCCGTGATGTTTTTCTCCCTCCTACTAGTGAATGTAATGTAACACACACCCATACAATGCGCACCACCTCGCGATATTTTTAAGAAACCTATCTTACATTGAGACTGTATGTTCCCTGACCTCCCCATGCTGACCACCCCGCGGTGCTTTTTTCCATCCTACATTGCCACTCACTGCCTATCCTAATTCAGGCCCTCCGCTTCACAGCACCCCGTGAGGTTTTTCTCACTCCTACTAGTGAATGTAATGTTACACACCCATACAATGCGCACCACCATGCGATCTTTATCAGAAACCTATGCTAGATTGCCACTGCATGTTAGCTGACCTCGACATGCTGACCACCCCGCGGTGCTTTTCTCCATCCTACATTGCCACTCACTGCCTATCCTAATTCAGGCCCTCCGATTCACACCACCTGTGATGTTTTTCTCACTCCTACTAGTGAATGTAATGTTACACACCCATACAATGCGCACCACCCTGCGTGTTTTTCAGAAACCTATCCTACATGGCCAAGTCATGTTCCCTGACCTCTACATGCTGACCACACCTCGGTGCTTTTCTCCATCCTACATTGCCACTCACTGCCTATCCTAATTCAGGACCTCCGATTCACACCACCCCGTGATGTTTTTCTCACTCCTACTAGTGAATTTAATGTTACACACCCATACAATGCGCACCACCCCGCGATGTTTTTCAGAAACTTATCATACATTGCCACTGCATGTTCCCTGACCTCCCCATGCTGACCACCACGCGGTGCTTTTCTCCATCCTACATTGCCACTCACTGCCTATCCTAATTCAGACCCTCAGATTCACACCACCCCATTATGTTTTTCTCACTCCTACTAGTGAATGTAATATTACACACCCATACAATGCGCACCACACCGTGATGTTTTTCTCACTCCTACTAGTGAATGTAATGTTACACACCCATACAATGTGCACCACCCCGCGATGTTTTTCAGAAACCTATGCTACATTGGCATTGCATGTTTCCTGACATCCCCATGCTGACTAACAAGTGGTGCTATTCTCTGTTCTGCATTGCCACTCACTGCCTATCCTAATTCAGACACTCTGATTCACACCACTCTGTGATGTTTTTCTCACTCCTACTAGTGAATGTAATGTTACACACCCATACAATGGGCACCACCCCGCGATGTTTTTCAGAAACCTATCGTACATTGCCACTGCATGTTCCCTGACCTCCCCATTCTGTCCACCCCGCGGTGCTTTTCACCATCCTCCTTTGCCACTCACTGCCTATCCTAATTCAGACCCTCCGATTCACAACACCCCGTGATGTTTTTCTCACTCCTACTAGTGAATGTAATGTTACACACCCATACAATGCGCACCACCCCGTGATGTTTTTCAGAAACCTATCCTGTATTGCCACAGCATGTTCACGGACCTCCCCATGCTGACCACCCTGCGGTGCTTTTCTCCATCCTACATTGCCAATCACTGCCTATGCTAATTCAGAACCTCCGATTCACACCACCCCGTGATGTTTTTCTCACTCCTACTAGTGAATGTAATGTTACACACCCATACAATGTGCACCACCCCACGATGTTTTTCAGAAACCTATGCTACATTGCCCCTGCACGTTCCCTGACCTCCCTATGCTTACCACCACGCGGTGCTTTTCTCCATCCTACATTGCCACTCACTGCCTATCCTAATTCAGACTCTCCGATTCAAAACACCCCGTGATGTTTTTCTCACTCCTACTAGTGAATTTAATGTCACACACACATACAATGCGCACCACCCCGCGATGTTTTTCAGAAACCTATCCTACATTGCCACAGCATGTTCCCTGACATCCCCATGCCAACAACCCCGCGGTCCTTTTCTCCATCCTACATTGCCACTCACTGCCTATACTAATTCTGACCCTCTGATTCACACCACTCCGTGATGTTTTTCTCACTCCTACTAGTGAATGTAATGTAACACACACCCATACAATGCGCACCACACCGTGATGTTTTTCTCACTCCTACTAGTGAATGTAATGTAACACACACCCATACAATGTGCACCACCCCGCGATGTTTTTCAGAAACCTATCCTACATTGCCACTGCATGTTCCCTGACCTCCCCATGCTTACCACCCCGCGGTGCTTTTCTCCATCCTACATTGCCAATCACTGCCTAGGCTAATTCAGACTCTCCGATTCACAACACCCCGTGATGTTTTTCTCACTCCTAATAGTGAATGTAGTGTCACACACACACATACAATGGGCACCACCCGGTGATGTATTTCTCCCACCTACTAGTGAATGTAATGTAACACACACCCATACAATGCGCACCACCTCGCGATATTTTTAAGAAACCTATCCTACATTGCCACTGTTTGTTCCCTCACCTCCCAATGCTGACCACCCCGCGGTGCTTTTTTCCATCCTACATTGCCACTCACTGCCTATCCTAATTCAGGCCCTCCACTTCACACCACCCCGTGAGGTTTTTCTCACTCCTACTAGTGAATGTAATGTTACACACCCATTCAATACGCACCACCCTGTGATGTTATTCTCACTCCTACTAGTGAATGTAATGTTACACTCCCATAAAATTCGCACCACCCCGCGATGTTTTTCAGAAACCTATTCCACATTGCCACTGCATATTCCCTGACCTCCCCATGCTGACCACCCCGCGGTGCTTTTCTCCATCCTACATTGCCACTCACTGCCTATCCTAATTCAGACCCTCCGATTCGCACCACCCTGTGATGTTTCTCTCACTCCTACTAGTGAATGTAATGTTACACACCCATACAATGTGCACCACCCCGCGATATTTTTCAGAAACCTATGCTACAATGCCATTGCATGTTTCCTGACATCCCCATGCTCACTAACAAGTGGTGCTTTTCTCTGTTCTACATTGCCACTCACAGCCTATCCTAATTCAGACACTCTGATTCACACCACTCTGTGATGTTTTTCTCACTCCTACTAGTGAATGTAATGTTACACACTCATACAATGTGCACCACACCGCTATGTTTTTCAGAAACGTATCCTACATTGCCACTGCATGTTCCCTGACCTCCCCATGCTGACCACCCCGCGGTGCTTTTCTCCATCCTACATTGCCACTCACTGCCTATTCTAATTCAGACCCTCCGATTCACACCACCCTGTGATGTTTTTCTCACTCCTACTAGTGAATGTCATGTTACACACCCATACAATGCGCACCACCCCGCAATGTTTTTCGGAAACCTATCCTGTATTGCCACAGCATGTTCCCGGACATCCCAATGCTGACCACCCCGCGGTGCTTTTCTCCATCCTACATTGCCACTCACTGCCTATCCTAATTCAGACCATCCGATTCACACCACCCCGTGATTATTTTCTCACTCCTACTAGTGAATGTAATGTTACACACCCATACAATGCGCACCACCCCGCGATGTTTTTCAGAAACCTATCCTGTATTGCCACAGCATGTTCCCGGACCTCCCCATGCTGACCACCCTGAGGTGCTTTTCTCCATCCTACATTGCAACTCACTGCCTATCCTAATTCAGAACCTCCGATTCACACCACCCCGTGATGTTTTTCTCACTCCTACTAGTGAATGTAATGTTACACACCCATACAATGTGCACCACCCCGCGATGTTTTTCAGAAACCTATGCTACATTGCCATTGCATGTTTCCTGACATCCCCATGCTGACTAACAAGTGGTGCTTTTCTCTGTTCTGCATTGCCACTCACTGCCTATCCTAATTCAGACACTCTGATTCACACCACTCTATCATGTTTTTCTCACTCCTACTAGTGAATGTAATGTTACACACCCATACAATTTGCACCACCCCGCGATGTTTTTCAGAAACCTATCCTACTTTGGCACTTCATGTTCCCTGACCTCCCCATCCTGACCACCCCGCGGTGCTTTTCTCCATCCTACATTGCCACTCACTGCCTATCCTAATTCAGACCCTCCGATTCACACCACCCCGTGATGTTTTTCTCACTCCTACTAGTGAATGTAATGTTACACAACCATACAGTGCGCACCACCCGGCGATGTTTTTCAGAAACCTATCCTATATTGCCACTGCATGTTCGCTGACCTCCCCATTCTGACCACCCCGCGGTGCTTTTCACCATCCTCCTTTGCCACTCACTGCCTATCCTAATTCAGACCCTCCGATTCACACCACCCCGTGATGTTTTTCTCACTCCTTCTAGTGAATGTAATGTTACACACCCATACAATGCGCACCACCCCGTTATGTTTTTCAGAAACCTATCCTGTATTGCCACAGCATGTTCCCGGACCTCCCCATGCTGACCACCCTGCGGTGCTTTTCTCCATCCTACATTGCCAATCACTGCCTATGCTAATTCAGAACCTCCGATTCACACCACCCCGTGATGTTTTTCTCACTCCTACTAGTGAATGTAATGTTACACACCCATACAATGTGCACCACCCCGCGATGTTTTTCAGAAACCTATGCTACATTGCCCCTGCACGTTCCCTGACCTCCCCATGCTTACCACCCCGCGGTGCTTTTCTCCATCCTACATTGCCACTCACTGCCTATCCTAATTCAGACTCTCCGATTCACAAAACCCCGTGATGTTTTTCTCACTCCTACTAGTGAATGTAATGTTACACACCCATACAATGTGCACCACCCTGCGATGTTTTTCAGAAACCTATGCTACATTGCCATTGCATGTTTCCTGACATCCCCATGCTGACTAACAAATGGTGCTTTTCTCTGTTCTGCATTGCCACTCACTGCCTATCCTAATTCAGAACCTCCGATTCACACCACCCCGTGATGTTTTTCTCACTCCTACTAGTGAATGTAATGTTACACACCCATACAATGTGCACCACCCCGCGATGTTTTTCAGAAACTTATGCTACATTGCCATTGCATGTTTCCTGACATCCCCATGCTCACTAACAAGTGGTGCTTTTCTCTGTTCTATAATGCCACTCACTGCCTATCCTAATTCAGACACTCTGATTCACACCACTCTGTGATGTTTTTCTCACTCCTACTAGTGAATGTAATGTTACACACTCATACAATGTGCACCACACCGCGATGTTTTTTAGAAACGTATCCTACATTGCCACTGCATGTTCCCTGACCTCCCCATGCTGACCACCCCGCGGTGCTTTTCTCCATCCTACATTGCCACTCACTGCCTATCCTAATTAAGACCCTCCGATTCACACCATCCCATGATGTTTTCCTCACTCCTACTAGTGAATGTAATGTTACACACCCATACAATGCGCACCACCCCGCAATGTTTTTCGGAAACCTATCCTGTATTGCCACAGCATGTTCCCGGACCTCCCCATGCTGACCACCCCGCGGTGCTTTTCTCCATCCTATATTGCCACTCACTGCCTATCCTAATTCAGACCATCCGATTCACACCACCCCGTGATTATTTTCTCACTCCTACTAGTCAATGTAATGTTACACACCCATACAATGCACACCACCCCGCGATGTTTTTCAGAAACCTATCCTGTATTGCCACAGCATGTTCCCAGACCTCCCCATGCTGACCACCCTGCGGTGCTTTTCTCCATCCTACATTGCCACTCACTGCCTATCCTAATTCAGAACCTCCGAATCACACCACCCCGAGATGTTTTTCTCCCTCCTACTAGTGAATGTAATGTTACACACCCATACAATGTGCACCACCCTGCGATGTTTTTCAGAAACCTATGCTACATTGCCATTGCATGTTTCCTGACATCCCCATGCTGACTAACAAGTGGTGCTTTTCTCTGTTCTGCATTGCCACTCACTGCCTATCCTAATTCAGACACTCTGATTCACACCACTCTGTCATGTTTTTCTCACTCCTACTAGTGAATGTAATGTTACACACCCATACAATGTGCACCACCCCGCGATGTTTTTCAGAAACCCATCCTACTTTGCCACTGCATGTTCCCTGACCTCCCCATCCTGACCACCCCGCGGTGCTTTTCTCCATCCTACATTGCCACTCACTGCCTATCCTAATTCAGACTCTCCGATTCACACCACCCCGTGATGTTTTTCTCACTCCTACTAGTGAATGTAGTGTTACACACCCATACAGTGCGCACCACGCGGCGATGTTTTTCAGAAACCTATCCTACATTGCCACTGCATGTTCCCTGACCTCCCCATTCTGACCACCCCGCGGTGCTTTTCACTATCCTCCTTTGCCACTCACTGCCTATCCTAATTCAGACCCTCCGATTCACACCACCCCGTGATGTTTTTCTCACTCCTACTAGTGAATGTAATGTTACACACCCATACAATGCGCACCACCCCGTGATGTTTTTCAGAAACCTATCCTGTATTGCCACAGCATGTTCACGGACCTCCCCATGCTGACCACCCTGCGGTGCTTTTCTCCATCCTACATTTCCACTCACTGCCTATGCTAATTCAGAACCTCCGATTCACACCACCAGTGATGTTTTTCTCACTCCTACTAGTGAATGTAATGTTACACACCCATACAATGTGCACCATCCCGCGATGTTTTTCAGAAACCTATGATACATTGCCACTGCATGTTCCCTGACCTCCCCATGTTTACCACCCCGCGGTGCTTTTCTCCATCCTACATTGCCACTCACTGTCTATCCTAATTCAGACTCTCCGATTCACAACACCCCGTGATGTTTTTCTCACTCCTACTAGTGAATTTCATGTCACACACACATACAATGCGCACCACCCCGCAATGTTTTTCAGAAACCTATCCTATATTGCCACAGCATGTTCCCTGACATCCCCATGCTAACAACACCGCGGTCCTTTTCTCCATCCTACCTTGCCACTAACTGCCTATACTAATTCTGACCCTCCGATTCACACCACCCCGTGATGTTTTTCTCACTCCTACTAGTGAATGTAATGTAACACCCACCCATACAATGCGCACCACACCGTGATGTTTTTCTCCCTCCTACTAGTGAATGTAATGTAACACACACCCATACAATGCGCACCACCCCCGATGTTTTTCAGAAACCTATCCTATATTGCCCCTGCATGTTCCCTGACCTCCCCATGCTGACCACCCCGCGGTGCTTTTCTCCTTCCTACATTGCCACTCACTGCCTATCCGAATTCAGGCCCTCCGATTCACACCACCCCATGATGTTTTTCTCATTCCTACTAGTGAATGTAATATTACATAACCATACAATGTGCACCACCCCGCGATGTTTTTCAGAAAACTATGCTACATTGCCACTGCATGTTCCCTGACCTCCCCATGCTTACCACACCGCGGTTTTTTTCTCCATCCTACATTGCCAATCACTGCCTATGCTAATTCAGACACTCCGATTCACAACACCCCGTGATGTTTTTCTCACTCCTAATAGTGAATGAAGTGTCACACACACCCATACAATGCGCACCACTTCGCGCTATTTTTAAGAAACCTATACTACATTGCCACTGTATGTTCCCTGACCTCCCCATTCTGACCACCCCGCGGTGCTTTTTTCCATCCTACATTGCCACTCACTGCCTATCCTAATTCAGGCCCTCCACTTCACACCACCCCGTGAGGTTTTTCTCACTCCTACTAGTGAATGTAATGTTACACACCCATACAATGCGCACCACCCTGCGATCTTTATCAGAAACCTATGCTAGATTGCCACTGCATGTTAGCTGACTTCGACATGCGGACCACCCCGCGGTGCTTTTCTCCGTCCTACATTGCCAATCACTGCCTATCCTAATTCAGACACTCTGATTCACACCACTCTGTGATGTTTTTCTCACTCCTACTAGTGAATGTAATGTAACACACACCCATACAATGCGCACCACCCCGTGATGTTTTTCTCACTCCTACTAGTGAATGTAATGTAACACACACCCATACAATGCGCACCACCCCGTGATGTTTTTCTCACTCCTACTAGTGAATGTAATGTAACACACACCCATACAATGCGCACCACCCCGTGATGTTTTTCTCACACCTACTAGTGAATGTAATGTAACACATACCCATACGATGCGCACCACCCCGTGATGTTTTTCTCACTCCTACTAGTGAATGTAATGTAACAAACACCCATACAATGCGCACCACCCCGTGATGTTTTTCAGAAACCTATCCTACATTGCTACTGCATGTTCCCTGACCTCCCCATCCTGACCACCCCGCAATGCTTTTCTCCATCCTACATTGCCACTCACTGCCTATCCTAATTCAGACCCTCCGATTCACACCACCCCGTGATGTTTTTCTCACTCCTCCTAGTGAATGTAATGTAACACACACCCATACAATGCGCACCACCCCGCGATGTTTTTCAGAAACCTATTCCACATTGCCACTGCATATTCCCTGACCTCCCCATGCTGAGCACCCCGCGGTGCTTTTCTCCATCCTACATTGCCACTCACTGCCTATCCTAATTCAGACCCTCCGATTCACACCAGCCTGTGATGCTTCTCTCACTCCTACTAGTGAATGTAATGTTGCACACCCATACAATGCGCACCACCCCGCCATGTTTTTCAGAAACCTATCCTACATTGCCACTGCAGGTTCCCTGACCTCCACATGCTGACCACCCCGCGGTGCTTTTCTCCATCCTCCATTGCCACTCACTGCCTATCCTAATTCAGACCCTCCGATTCACACCACCCCGTGATGTTTTTCTCACTCCTACTAGTTAATGTCATGTTACACAACCATACAATGCGCACCACCCCGCGATGTTTTTCAGAAACCTATCCTGTATTGCCACAGCATGTTCCCGGACCTCCCCATGCTGACCACCCTGCGGTGTTTTTCTCCATCCTACATGGCCACTCACTGCCTGTGCTAATTCAGAACCTCCGATTCACACCACCCCGTGATGTTTTTCTCACTCCTACTAGTAAATGTAATGTTACACACCCATACAATGTGCACCACCCCGCGATGTTTTTCAGAAACTTATGCTACATTGCCACTGTATGTTCCCTGACCTCCACATGCTGACCACCCTGCGGTGCTTTTCTCCATCCTACATTGCCACTCACTGCCTATCCTAATTCAGAACCTCCGATTCACACCACCCCGTGATGTTTTTCTCACTCCTACTAGTGAATGTAATGTTACACACCCATACAATGTGCACCACCCCGCGATGTTTTTCAGAAACCTATCCTACATTGCCACTGCATGTTCCCTGACCTCCCCATGCTGACCACCCCACGGTGCTTTTCTCCATCCTACATTGCCACTCACTGCCTATCCTAAATCAGACCCTCCGATTCACACCACCCCGTGATGTTTTTCTCACTCCTACTAGTGAATGTAATGTTACACACACATACAATGCGCACCACCCCGCAATGTTTTTCGGAAACCTATCCTACATTGCCACTGCATGTTCCCTGACCTCCCCATGCTAACAACCCCGCGGTCCTTTTCTCCATCCTACATTGCCACTCACTGCCTATACTAATTCTGACCCTCTGATTCACACCATCCCATGATGTTTTTCTCACTCCTACTAGTGAATGTAATGTAACAAACACCCATACAATGCGCACCACACCGTGATGTTTTTCTCCCTCCTACTAGTGAATGTAATGTAACACACACCCATACAATGCGCACCACCCCCGATGTTTTTCAGAAACCTATCCTACATTGCCACTGCATGTTCACTGACCTCCCCATGCTGACCACCACGCGGTGCTTTTCTCCTTCCTACATTGCCACTCACTGCCTATCCGAATTCAGGCCCTCCGATTCACACCACCCCATGATGTTTTTCTCATTCCTACTAGTGAATGTAATGTTACACACCCATACAATGTGCACCACCCTGCGATGTTTTTCAGAAAAGTATGCTACATTGCCACTGCATGTTCCCTGACCTCCCCATGCTTACCACCCCGCGGTGCTTTTCTCCATCCTACATTGCCAATCACTGCCTATGCTAATTCAGACTCTCTGATTCACAACACCCTGTGATGTTTTTCTCACTCCTAATAGTGAATGTAGTGTCACACACACACATACAATGCGGACCACCCGGTGATGTTTTTCTCCCTCCTACTAGTGAATGTAATGTAACACACACCCATACAATGCGCACCACCTCGCGATATTTTTAAGAAACCTATCCTACATTGCCACTGTATGTTCCCTGACCTCCCCATGTTGACCAACCCGCGGTGCTTTTTTCCATTCTACATTGCCACTCACTGCCTATCCTAATTCAGGTCCTCCACTTCACACCACCCTGTGAGGTTTTTCTCACTCCTACTAGTGAATGTAATGTTACACACCCATACAATGCGCACCATCCTGCGATCTTTATCAGAAACCTATGCTAGATTGCCACTGCATGTTAGCTGACCTCGACATGCGGACCACCCCGCGGTGCTTTTCTTCATCCTACATTGCCACTCACTGCCTATCCTAATTCAGACCCTCCGAGTCACACCAACCCGTGATGTTTTTCTCACTCCTACTAGTGAATGTAATGTTACACACCCATACAATGCGCACCACCCCGTGATGTTTTTCTCACTCCTACTAGTGAATGTCATGTTACACACGCATACAATGCGCACCACCCCGCGATGTTTTTCAGAAACCTATCCTACATTGCCACTGCATGTTCCCTGACCTCCCCACGATGATCACCCCTCGGTGCTTTTCTCCATCCTACATTGCCACTCACTGCCTATCCAAATTCAGACCCTCCGATTCACACCACCCCGTGATGTTTTTCTCACTCTTACTAGTGAATGTAATGTTACACACCCATTCAATACGCACCACCCTGTGATGTTATTCTCACTCCTACTAGTGAATGTAATGTTACACTCCCATAAAATTCGCACCACCCCGCGATGTTTTTCAGAAACCTATTCCACATTGCCACTGCATATTCCCTGACCTCCCCATGCTGAGCACCCCGCGGTGCTTTTCTCCATCCTACATTGCCACTCACTGCCTATCCTAATTCAGACCCTCCGATTCACACCAGCCTGTGATGTTTCTCTCACTCCTACTACTGAATGTAATGTTACACACCCATACAATGCGCACCACCCAGCGATGTTTTTCAGAAACCTATCCTACATTGCCACTGCATGTTCCCAGACCTCCCCATGCTGACCACCCCGCAGTGCTTTTCTCCATCCTCCATTGCCACTCACTGCCTATCCTAATTCAGACCCTCCGATTCACACCACCCCGTGATGTTTTTCTCACTCCTACTAGTAAATGTAATGTTACACACCCATACAATGTGCACGACCCCTCGATGTTTTTCAGAAACCTATGCTACATTGCCACTGCATGTTCCCTGACCTCCACATGCTTACCACCCCGCGGTGCTTTTCTCCATCCTACATTGCCACTCACTGCCTATCCTAATTCAGACCCTCCGATTCACACCAGCCCGTGATTATTTTCTCACTCCTACTAGTGAATGTAATGTAACACACACCCATACAATGCACACCACACTGTGATGTTTTTCTCCCTCCTACTAGTGAATGTAATGTAACACACACCCATACAATGCGCACCACCTCGCGATGTTTTTCAGAAACCTATCATGTATTGCCACAGCATGTTCACGGACCTCCCCATGCTGACCACCCTGCGGTGCTTTTCTCCATCCTACATTTCCACTCACTGCCTATCCTAATTCAGAACCTCCGATTCACATCACCCCGGGATGTTTTTCTCACTCTTACTAGTGAATGTAATGTTACACACCCATACAATGTGCACCACCCCGCGATGTTTTTCAGAAACCTATGCTACATTGCCATTGCATGTTTCCTGACATCCCCAGGCTGACTAACAAGTGGTGCTTTTCTCTGTTCTGCATTGCCACTCACTGCCTATCCTAATTCCGACACTCTGATTCACACCACTCTGTGATGTTTTTCTCACTCCTACTAGTGAATGTAATGTAACACATACCCATACGATGCGCACCACCCCGTGATGTTTTTCTCACTCCTACTAGTGAATGTAATGTAACAAACACCCATACAATGCGCACCACCCCGTGATGTTTTTCAGAAACCTATCCTACATTGCTACTGCATGTTCCCTGACCTCCCCATCCTGACCACCCCGCAATGCTTTTCTCCATCCTACATTGCCACTCACTGCCTATCCTAATTCAGACCCTCCGATTCACACCACCCCGTGATGTTTTTCTCACTCCTCCTAGTGAATGTAATGTTACACACCCATACAATGCGCACCACCCCGCGATGTTTTTCAGAAACCTATTCCACATTGCCACTGCATATTCCCTGACCTCCCCATGCTGACCACCCCGCGGTGCTTTTCTCCATCCTACATTGCCACTCACTGCCTATCCTAATTCAGACCCTCCGATTCACACAAACCCGTGATGTTTTTCTCACTCCTACTAGTGAATGTCATGTTACACACCCATACAATGCGCACCACCCCGCGATGTTTTTCAGAAACCTATCCTGTATTGCCACAGCATGTTCCCGGACCTCCACATGCTGACAACCCTGCGGTGCTTTTCTCCATCCTACATGGCCACTCACTGCCTGTGCTAATTCAGAACCTCTGATTCACACCACCAAGTGATGTTTTTCTCACTCCTACTAGTAAATGTAATGTTACACACCCATACAATGTGCACCACCCCGCGATGTTTTTCAGAAACTTATGCTACATTGCCACTGCATGTTCCCTGACCTCCACATGCTTACCACCCCGTGGTGCTTTTCTCCATCCTACATTGCCACTCACTGCCTATCCTAATTCAGACCCTCCGATTCACACCACCCCGTGATTATTTTCTCACTCCTACTAGTGAATGTAATGTTAAACACCCATACAATGCACACCACCCCGCGATGTTTTTCAGAAACCTATCCTGTATTGCCACAGCATGTTCCCGGACCTCCCCATGCTGACCACCCTGCGGTGCTTTTCTCCATCCTACATTGCCACTCACTGCCTATCCTAATTAAGAACCTCCGATTCACACCGCCCCGTGATGTTTTTCTCACTCCTACTAGTGAATGTAATGTTACACACCCATACAATGTGCACCACCCCGCGATGTTTTTCAGAAACCTATCCTACATTGCCACTGCATGTTCCCAGACCTCCCCATGCTGACCACCCCACGGTGCTTTTCTCCATCCTACATTGCCACTCACTGCCTATCCTAAATCAGACCCTCCGATTCACACCACCCCGTGATGTTTTTCTCACTCCTACTAGTGAATGTAATGTTACACACCCATACAATGCGCACCACCCCGCAATGTTTTTCGGAAACCTATCCTACATTGCCACTGCATGTTCCCTGACCTCCCCATGCTAACAACCCCGCGGTCCTTTTCTCCATCCTACATTGCCACTCACTGCCTATACTAATTCTGACCCTCTGATTCACACCACCCCATGATGTTTTTCTCACTCCTACTAGTGAATGTAATGTAACACACACCCATACAATGCGCACCACACCGTGATGTTTTTCTCCCTCCTACTAGTGAATGTAATGTAACACACACCCATACAATGCGCACCACCCCCGATGTATTTCAGAAACCTATCCTACATTGCCACTGTATGTTCACTGACCTCCCCATGCTGACCACCACGCGGTGCTTTTCTCCTTCCTACATTGCCACTCACTGCCTATCCGAATTCAGGCCCTCCGATTCACACCACCCCATGATGTTTTTCTCATTCCTACTAGTGAATGTAAAGTTACACACCCATACAATGTGCACCACCCTGCGATGTTTTTCAGAAAAGTATACTACATTGCCACTGCATGTTCCCTGACCTCCCCATGCTTACCACCCCGCGGTGCTTTTCTCCATCCTACATTGCCAATCACTGCCTATGCTAATTCAGACTCTCTGATTCACAACACCCTGTGATGTTTTTCTCACTCCTTATAGTGAATGTAGTGTCACACACACACATACAATGCGCACCACCCGGTGATGTTTTTCTCCCTCCTACTAGTGAATGTAATGTAACCCACACCCATACAATGCGCACCACCTCGCGATATTTTTAAGAAACCTATCCTACATTGCCACTGTATGTTCCCTGACCTCCCCATGTTGACCAACCCGCGGTGCTTTTTTCCATCCTACATTGCCACTCACTGCCTATCCTAATTCAGGCCCTCCACTTCACACCACCCTGTGAGGTTTTTCTCACTCCTACTAGTGAATGTAATGTTACACACCCATACAATGCGCACCACCCTGCGATCTTTATCAGAAACCTATGCTAGATTGCCACTGCATGTTAGCTGACCTCGACATGCGGACCACCCCGCGGTGCTTTTCTTCATCCTACATTGCCACTCACTGCCTATCCTAATTCAGACCCTCCGAGTCACACCAACCCGTGATGTTTTTCTAACTCCTACTAGTGAATGTAATGTTACACACACATACAATGCGCAGCACCCCGTGATGTTTTTCAGAAACCTATCCTACATTGCCACTGCATGTTCTCTGACCTCCCCATGCTGACCACCCCGCGGTGCTTTTCTCCATCCTACATTGCCACTCACTACCTATCCTAATTCAGACCCTCCGTTTCACATCACCACGTGATGTTTTTCTCACTCCTACTAGTGAATGTAATGTTACACACCCATTCAATACGCACCACCCTGTGATGTTATTCTCACTCCTACTAGTGAATGTAATGTTACACTCCCATAAAATTCGCACCACCCCGCGATGTTTTTCAGAAACCTATTCCACATTGCCACTGCATATTCCCTGACCTCCCCATGCTGAGCACCCCGCGGTGCTTTTCTCCATCCTACATTGCCACTCACTGCCTATCCTAATTCAGACCCTCCGATTCACACCAGCCTGTGATGTTTCTCTCACTCCTACTACTGAATGTAATGTTACACACCCATACAATGCGCACCACCCCGCGATGTTTTTCAGAAACCTATCCTACATTGCCACTGCATGTTCCCTGACCTCCCCATGCTGACCACCCCGCAGTGCTTTTCTCCATCCTCCATTGCCACTCACTGCCTATCCTAATTCAGACCCTCCGATTCACACCACCCCGTGATGTTTTTCTCACT
The DNA here is from genome assembly GCF_034190915.1 of Cavia porcellus. NCBI lineage: Eukaryota > Metazoa > Chordata > Mammalia > Rodentia > Caviidae > Cavia > Cavia porcellus. Next base: position 73,373,672 of record NW_026947499.1, on the reverse strand, counting down.
CCTACTAGAGAATGTCATGTTACACACCCATACAATGCGCACCACCACGCGATGTTTTTCAGAAACCTATCCTGTATTGCCACAGCATGTTCCCAGACCTCCCCATGCTGACCACCCTGCGGTGCTTTTCTCCATCCTACATGGCCACTCACTGCCTATGCTAATTCAGAACCTCCGATTCACACCACCCCGTGATGTTTTTCTCACTCCTACTAGTAAATGTAATGTTACACACCCATACAATGTGCACGACCCCGCGATGTTTTTCAGAAACCTATGCTACATTGCCACTGCATGTTCCCTGAGCTCCACATGCTTACCACCCCGCGGTGCTTTTCTCCATCCTACATTGCCACTCACTGCCTATCCTAATTCAGACCCTCTGATTCACACCAGCCCGTGATTATTTTCTCACTCCTACTAGTGAATGTAATGTAACACACACCCATACAATGCACACCACACCGTGATGTTTTTCTCCCTCCTACTAGTGAATGTAATGTAACACACACCCATACAATGCGCACCACCTCGCGATGTTTTTCAGAAACCTATCCTACATTGCCACTGCATTTTCCCTAACCTCCCCATGCTGACCACCACGCGGTGCTTTTTTCCATCCTACATTGACACTCACTGCCTATCCTAATTCAGGCCCTCCAATTCACACCACCCGTGATGTTTTTCTCACTCCTACTAGTGAATGTAATGTAACACACACCCATACATTGCGCACCACACCGTGATGTTTTTCTCCCTCCTACTAGTGAATGTAATGTAACACACACCCATACAATGCGCACCACCTCGCGATGTTTTTGAGAAACCTATCCTACTTTGCCACTGCATGTTCCCTGACCTCCCCATGCAGACCACCAAGCGGTGCTTTTTTCAATCTTACATTGCCACTCACTGCCTATCCTAATTCAAGCCCTCCGATTCACACCACCCGTGATGTTTTTCTCACTCCTACTAGTGAATGTAATGTTACACAGCCATACAATGCGCAGCACCCCGCAATGTTTTTCAGAAACCTATCCTGTATTGCCACAGCATGTTCATGGACCTCCCCATGCTGACCACCCTGCGGTGCTTTTCTCCATCCTACATTGCCACTCACTGCCTATCCTAATTCAGAACCTCCGATTCACATCACCCCGGGATGTTTTTCTCACTCTTACTAGTGAATGTAATGTTACACACCCATACAATGTGCACCACCCCGCGATGTTTTTCAGAAACCTATGCTACATTGCCATTGCATGTTTCCTGACATCCCCAGGCTGACTAACAAGTGGTGCTTTTGTCTGTTCTGCATTGCCACTCACTGCCTGTCCTAATTCAGACCCTCCGATTCACACCACCCCGTGATGTTTTTCTCACTCCTCCTAGGGAATGTAATGTTACACACCCATACATTGCGCACGACCCCGCGATGTTTTTCAGAAACCTATTCCACATTGCCACTGCATATTCCCTGACCTCCCCATGCTGAGCACCCCGCGGTGCTTTTCTCCATCCTACATTGCCAATCACTGCCTATCCTAATTCAGACCCTCCGATTCACACCAGCCTGTGATGTTTCTCTCACTCCTACTAGTGAATGTAATGTTGCACACCCATACAATGCGCACCACCCCGCCATGTTTTTCAGAAACCTATCCTACATTGCCACTGCATGTTCCCTGACCTCCACATGCTGACCACCCCGCGGTGCTTTTCTCCATCCTCCATTGCCACTCACTGCCTATCCTAATTCAGACCCTCCGATTCACACCACCCCGTGATGTTTTTCTCACTCCTACTAATGAATGTCATGTTACACACCCATACAATGCGCACCACCCGGCGATGTTTTTCAGAAACCTATCCTGTATTGCCACAGCATGTTCCCGGACCTCCCCATGCTGACGACCCTGCGGTGCTTTTCTCCATCCTACATGGCCACTCACTGCCTGTGCTAATTCAGAACCTCCGATTCACACCACCCCGTGATGTTTTTCTCACTCCTACTAGTAAATGTAATGTTACACACCCATACAATGTGCACCACCCCGCGATGTTTTTCAGAAACATATGCTACATTGCCACTGCATGTTCCCTGACCTCCACATGCTTACCACCCCGCGGTGCTTTTCTCCATCCTACATTGCCACTCACTGCCTATCCTAATTCTGACCCTCCGATTCACAACACCCCGTGATTATTTTCTCACTCCTACTAGTGAATGTAATGTTACACACCCATACAATGCTCACCACCCCGCGATGTTTTTCAGAAACCTATCCTGTATTGCCACAGCATGTTCCCGGACCTCCCCATGCTGACCACCCTGCGGTGCTTTTCTCCATCCTACATTGCCACTCACTGCCTATCCTAATTCAGAACATCCGATTCACACCACCCCGTGATGTTTTTCTCACTCCTACTAGTGAATGTAATGTTACACACCCATACAATGTGCACCACCCCGCGATGTTTTTCAGAAACCTATCCTACATTGCCACTGCATGTTCCCTGACCTCCCCATGCTGACCACCCCGCGGTGCTTTTCTCCATCCTACATTGCCACTCACTGCCTATCCTAAATCAGACCCTCCGATTCACACCACCCCGTGATGTTTTTCTCACTCCTACTAGTGAATGTAATGTTACACACCCATACAATGCGCACCACCCTGCAATGTTTTTCGGAAACCTATCCTACATTGCCACTGCATGTTCCCTGACCTCCCCATGCTAACAACCCCGCGGTCCTTTTCTCCATCCTACATTGCCACTCACTGCCTATACTAATTCTGACCCTCTGATTCACAACACCCCATGATGTTTTTCTCACTCCTACTAGTGAATGTAATGTAACACACACCCATACAATGCGCACCACACCGTGATGTTTTTCTCCCTCCTACTAGTGAATGTAATGTAACACACACCCATACAATGCGCACCACCCCCGATGTTTTTCAGAAACCTATCCTACATTGCCACTGCATGTTCACTGACCTCCCCATGCTGACCACCACGCGGTGCTTTTCTCCTTCCTACATTGCCACTCACTGCCTATCCGAATTCAGGCCCTCCGATTCACACCACCCCATGATGTTTTTCTCATTCCTACTAGTGAATATAAAGTTACACACCCATACAATGTGCACCACCCCGCGATGTTTTTCAGAAACCTATGCTACATTGCCACTGCATGTTCCCTGACCTCCACATGCTTACCACCCCGCGGTGCTTTTCTCCATCCTACATTGCCACTCACTGCCTATCCTAATTCAGACCCTCCGATTCACACCACCCCGTGATTATTTTCTCACTCCTACTAGTGATTGTAATGTAACACACACCCATACAATGCACACCACACCGTGATGTTTTTCTCCCTCCTACTAGTGAATGTAATGTAACACACACCCATACAATGTGCACCACCCCGCGATGTTTTTCAGAAAACTATGTTACATTGCCACTGCATGTTCCCTGACCTTCCCATGCTTACCACCCCGCGGTGCTTTTCTCCATCCTACATTGACACTCACTGCCTATCCTAATTCAGGCCCTCTAATTCACACCACCCGTGATGTTTTTCTCACTCCTAATAGTGAATGTAGTTTCACACACACACATACAATGCGCACCACCCGGTGATGTTATTCTCCCTCCTACTAGTGAATGTAATGTAACACACACCCATACAATGCGCACCACCTCGCGATATTTTTAAGAAACCTATCCTACATTGCCACTGTATGTTCCCTGACCTCCCCATGCTGACCACCCCGCGGTGCTTTTTTCCATCCTACATTGCCACTCACTGCCTATCCTAATTCAGGCCCTCCGATTCACACCACCCTGTGAGGTTTTTCTCACTCCTACTAGTGAATGTAATGTTACACAGCCATACAATGCGCACCACCCTGCGATCTTTATCAGAAACCTATGCTAGATTGCCACTGCATGTTAGAAGACCTCGACATGCGGACCACCCCGCGGTGCTTTTCTCCATCCTACATTGCCACTCACTGCCTATCCTAATTCAGACCCTCCGAGTCACACCAACCCGTGATGTTTTTCTCACTCCTACTAGTGAATGTAACGTTAAACACACATACAATGCGCAGCACCCCGCGATGTTTTTCAGAAACCTATCCTACATTGCCACTGCATGTTCCCTGACCTCCCCATGCTGACCACCCCGCGGTGCTTTTCTCCATCCTACATTGCCACTCACTGCCTATCCTAATTCAGACCCTCTGATTCACACCACCCCGTGATGTTTTTCTCACTCATACTAGAAGGTAATGTTACACACACATGCAATGCGCACAACCCCGCGATGTTTTTCAGAAACCTATCCTACATTGCCATTGCATGCTCCCTGACCTCCCCATGCTGACCACCCCGCGGTGCTTTTCTCCATCCTACATTACCACTCACTGCCTATCCTAATTCAGACCCTCCGATTCACACCACCACGTGATGTTTTTCTCACTCCTACTAGTGAATGTAATGTTACACACCCATACGATGCGCACCACCCCGTGATGTTTTTCTCACTCCTACTAGTGAATGTCATGTTACACACCCATACAATGCACACCACCCCGCGATGTTTTTCAGAAACCTATCCTACATTGCCACTGCATGTTCCCTGACCTCCCCATGCTGATCACCCCTCGGTGCTTTTCTCCATCCTACATTGCCACTCACTGCCTATCCAAATTCAGACCCTCCGATTCACACCACCCCGTGATGTTTTTCTCACTCTTACTAGTGAATGTAATGTTACACACCCATTCAATACGCACCACCCTGTGATGTTATTCTCACTCCAACTAGTGAATGTAATGTTACACTCCCATAAAATTCGCACCACCCCGCGATGTTTTTCAGAGACCTATTCCACATTGCCACTGCATATTCCCTGACCTCCCCATGCTGAGGACCCCGCGGTGCTTTTCTCCATCCTACATTGCCACTCACTGCCTATCCTAATTCAGACCCTCAGATTCACACCAGCCTGTGATGTTTCTCTCACTCCTACTAGTGAATGTAATGTTACACACCCATACAATGTGCACCACCCCGCGATGTTTTTCAGAAAACTATCCTACATTGCCACTGCATGTTCCCTGACCTCCCCATGCTGACCACCCCGCGGTGCTTTTCTCCATCCTCCATTGCCACTCACTGCCTATCCTAATTCAGACCCTCCGATTCACACCACCCCGTGATGTTTTTCTCACTCCTACTAGTGAATGTCATGTAACACACCCATACAATGCGCACCACCCCGCGATGTTTTTCAGAAACCTATCCTGTATTGCCACAGCATGTTCCCGGACCTCCCCATGCTGACCACCCTGCGGTGCTTTTCTCCATCTTACATGGCCACTCACTGCCTATGCTAATTCAGAACCTCCGATTCACACCACCCCGTGATGTTTTTCTCACTCCTACTAGTAAATGTAATGTTACACACCCATACAATGTGCACCACCCCGCGATGTTTTTCAGAAACCTATGCTACATTGCCACTGCATGTTCCCTGACCTCCACATGCTTACCAAACCACGGTGCTTTTCTCCATCCTACATTGCCACTCACTGCCTATCCTAATTCAGACCCTCTGATTCACACCACCCCGTGATTATTTTCTCACTCCTACTAGTGAATGTAATGTTACCCACCCATACAATGCGCACCACCCCGCGATGTTTTTCAGAAACCTATCCTGTATTGCCACAGCATTTTCCCGGACCTCCCCATGCTGACCACCCTGCGGTGCTTTTCTCCATCCTACATTGCCACTCACTGCCTATCCTAATTCAGAACCTCCGATTCACACCACCCCGTGATGTTTTTCTCACTCCTACTAGTGAATGTAATGTTACACACCCATACAATGTGCACCACCCCGCGATGTTTTTCAGAAACCTCTGCTACATTGCCATTGCATGTTTCCTGACATCCCCATGCTGACTAACAAGTCGTGCTTTTCTCTGTTCTACATTGCCACTTACTGCCTATCCTAATTCAGACACTCTGATTCACACCACTCTGTGATGTTTTTCTCACTCCTACTAGTGAATGTAATGTTACACACCCATACAATGTGCACCACCCCGCGATGTTTTTCAGAAACCTATCCTACATTGCCACTGCATGTTCCCTGACCTCCCCATGCTGACCACCCCGCGGTGCTTTTCTCCATCCTACATTGCCACTCACTGCCTATCCTAATTCAGACCCTCCAATTCACACCACCCCGTGATGTTTTTCTCACTCCTACTAGTGAATGTAATGTTACACACCCATACAATGCGCACCACCCTGCAATGTTTTTCGGAAACCTATCCTACATTGCCACTGCATGTTCCCTGACCTCCCCATTCTGACCACCCCGCGGTGCTTTTCTCCATCCTCTTTTGCCACTCACTGCCTATCCTAATTCAGACCCTCCGATTCACACCACCCCATGATGTTTTTCTCACTCCTACTAGTGAATGTAATGTTACACACCGATACAATGCGGACCACCCCGCGATGTTTTTCAGAAACCTATCCTGTATTGCCACAGCATGTTCCCGGACCTCCCCATGCTGACCAACCTGCGGTGCTTTTCTCCATCCTACATTGCCACTCACTGCCTATCCTAATTCAGAACCTCCGATTCACACCACCCCGTGATGTTTTTCTCCCTCCTACTAGTGAACGTAATGTTACACACCCATACAATGTGCACCACCGCGCGATGCTTTTCAGAAACCTATCCTACATTGCCACTGCATGTTCCCTGACCTCCCCATGCTTACCACCCCGCGGTGCTTTTCTCCATCCTACATTGCCACTCACTGCCTATCCTAATTCAGACTCTCTGATTCACAACACCCCATGATGTTTTTCTCACTCCTACTAGTGAATTTAATGTCACACACACATACAATGCGCAGCACCCCGCGATGTTTTTCAGAAACCTATCCTACATTGCCACTATATGTTCCCTGACCTCCCCATGCTAACAACCCCGCGGTCCTTTTCTCCATCCTACATTGCCACTCACTGCCTATACTAATTCTGACCCTCTGATTCACACCACCCGATGATGTTTTTCTCACTCCTACTAGTGAATGTAATGTAACACACACCCATACAATTCGCACCACACCGTGATGATTTCTCACTCCTACTAGTGAATGTAGTTTCACACACACACATACCATGCACACCACCCCGTGATGTTTTTCTCCCTCCTACTAGTGAATGTAATGTAACACACACCCATACAATGTGCACCACCTCGCGATATTTTTAAGAAACCTATCCTACATTGCCACTGTATGTTCCCGGACCTCCCCATGCTGACCACCCCGCGGTGCTTTTTTCCATCCTACATTGCCACTCACTGCCTATCCTAATTCAGGCCCTCCACTTCACACCACCCCGTGAGATTTTTCTCACTCCTACTAGTGAATGTAATGTTACACACTCATACAATGCGCACCACCCTGGGATCTTTATCAGAAACCTATGCTAGATTGCCACTGCATGTTAGCTGACCTCGAAATGCTGACCACCCCGCGGTGCTTTTCTCCATCCTACATTGCCACTCACTGCCTATCCTAATTCAGACCCTCCGAGTCACACCACCCCGTGATGTTTTTCTCACTCCTACTAGTGAATGTAATGTTACACACACATACAATGCGCAGCACCCCGCGATGTTTTTCAGAAACCTATCCTACATTGCCACTGCATGTTCCCTGACCTCCCCATGCTGACCACCCCGTGGTGCTTTTCTCCATCCTACATTGCCACTCACTGCCTATCATAATTCAGACCCTCTGATTCACACCACCCCGTGATGTTTTTCTCACTCATACTAGAATGTAATGTTACACACACATACAATGCGCACAACCCCGCGATGTTTTTCAGAAACCTATCCTACATTGCCATGGCATGCTCCCTGACCTCCCCATGCTGACCACCCCGCGGTGCTTTTCTCCATCCTACATTACCACTCACTGCCTATCCTAATTCAGACCCTCCGATTCACACCAGACCGTGATGTTTTTCTCACTCCTACTAGTGAATGTAATGTTACACACCCATACAATGTGCACCACTCCGTGATGTTTTTCTCACTCCTACTAGTGAATGTCATGTTACACACCCATACAATGCGCACCACCCCGCGATGTTTTTCAGAAACCTATCCTACATTGCCACTGCATGTTCCCTGACCTCCTCATGCTGACCACCCCTCGGTGCTTTTCTCAATCCTACATTGCCACTCACTGCCTATCCAAATTCAGACCCTGCGATTCACACCACCCCGTGATGTTTTTCTCACTCCTACTAGTGAATGTAATGTTACACACCCATTCAATACGCACCACCCTGTGATGTTATTCTCACTCCTACTAGTGAATGTAATGTTACACACCCATACAATGCGCACCACCCCGCAATGTTTTTCAGAAACTTATCCTGTATTGCCACAGCATGTTCCCGGACCTCCCCATGCTGACCACCCTGCGGTGCTTTTCTCCATCCTACATTGCCACTCACTGCCTATCCTAATTCAGAACCTCCGATTCACACCACCCCGTGATGTTTTTCTCACTCCTACTAGTGAATGTAATGTTACACACCGATACAATGTGCACCAACCCGCGATGTTTTTCAGAAACCTTTGCTACATTGCCACTGCATGTTCCCTGACCTCCGCATGCTTACCACCCCGCGGTGCTTTTCTCCATCCTACATTGCCACTCACTGCCTATCCTAATTCAGACTCTCCGATTCACAACACCCCGTGATGTTTTTCTCACTCCTATTAGTGAATTTAATGTCACACACAAATACAATGCGCACCACCCCGCGATGTTTTTCAGAAACCTATCCTACATTGCCACTGCATGTTCCCTGACCTCCCCATGCTAACAACCCCGCGGTCCTTTTCTCCATCCTACATTGCCACTCACTGCCTATACTAATTCTGACCCTCCGATTCACACCACCCCGTGATGTTTTTCTCACTCCTACTAGTGAATGTAATGTAACACACACCCATACAATGCGCACCACACCGTGATGTTTTTCTCCCTCCTACTAGTGAATGTAATGTAACACACACCCATACAATGTGCACCACCTCGCGATGTTTTTAAGAAACCTATCCTACTTTGCCACTGCATGTTCCCTGACCTCCCCATGCTGACCACCCCGCGGTGCTTTTCTCCTTCCTACATTGCCACTCACTGCCTATCCGAATTCAGGCCCTCCGATTCACACCACCCCATGATGTTTTTCTCATTCCTACTAGTGAAAGTAATGTTACACACCCATACAATGTGCACCACCCCGCGATGTTTTTCAGAAAAATATGCTACATTGCCACTGCATGTTCCCTGACCTCCCCTTGCTTACCACCCCACGGTGCTTTTCTCCATCCTACATTGCCAATTACTGCCTATGCTAATTCAGACTCTCCGATTCACAACACCCCGTGATGTTTTTCTCACTCCTAATAGTGAATGTAGTGTCACATACACACATACAATGCGCACCACCCGGTGATATTTTTCTCCCTCCTACTAGTGAATGTAATGTAACACACACCCATACAATGCGCAACACCTCGCGATATTTTTAAGAAACCTATCCTACATTGCCAATGGACTTTCCCTGACCTCCCCATGCTGACCACCCCGCGGTGCTTTTTTCCATCCTACATTGCCACTCACAGCCTATCCTAATTCAGGCCCTCCACTTCACACCACCCCGTGAGGTTTTTCTCACTCCTACTAGTGAATGTAATGTTACACACCCATACAATGCACACCACCCCACGATCTTTATCAGAAACCTATGCTAGATTGCCACTGCATGTTAGCTGACCTCGATATGCGGACCACCCCGCGGTGCTTTTCTCCATCCTACATTGCCACTCACTGCCTATCCTAATTTAGACCCTCCGAGTCACACCAACCTGTGATGTTTTTCTCACTCCTACTAGTGAATGTAATGTTACTCACACATACAATGCGCAGCACCCCGCGATGTTTTTCAGAAACCTATCCTACATTGCCACTGCATGTTCCCAGACCTCCCCATGCTGACCACCCCGCGGTGCTTTTCTCCATCCTACATTGCCACTCACTGCCTATCCTAATTCAGACCCTCTGATTCACACCACCCTGTGATGTTTTTCTCACTCATACTAGAATGTAATGTTACACACACATACAATGCGCACAACCCCGCGATGTTTTTCAGAAACCTATCCTACATTGCCATTGCATGCTCCTTGACCTCCCCATGCTGACCACCCCGCGGTGCTTTTCTCCATCCTACATTACCACTCACTGCCTATCCTATTTCAGACCCTCCGATTCACACCACCACGTGATGTTTTTCTTACTCTTACTAGTGAATGTAATGTTACACACCCATTCAATACGCACCACCCTGTGATGTTATACTCACTCCTACTAGTGAATGTAATGTTACACTCCCATAAAATTCGCACCACCCCGCGATGTTTTTCAGAAACCTATTCCACATTGCCACTGCATATTCCCTGACCTCCCCATGCTGAGCACCCCGCGGTGCTTTTCTCCATCCTACATTGCCACTCACTGCCTATCCTAATTCAGACCCTCCGATTCACACCACCCCGTGATGTTTTTCTCACTCCTACTGGTGAATGTCATGTTACACACCCATACAATGCGCACCACCCCGCGATGTTTTTCAGAAACCTATCCTGTATTGCCACAGCATATTCCTGGAACTCCCCATGATAACCGCCCTCTGGTGCTTTTCTCCATCCTACATGGCCACTCACTGCCTATGCTAATTCAGAACCTCCGATTCACACAACCCCGTGATGTTTTTCTCACTCCTACTAGTAAATGTAATGTTACACACCCATACAATGTGCACCACCCCGCGATGTTTTTCAGAAACCTATGCTACATTGCCACTGCATGTTCCCTGACCTCCACATGCTTACTACCCCGCGGTGCTTTTCTCCATCCTACATTGCCACTCACTGCCTATCCTAATTCAGACCCTCCGATTCACACCACCCCGTGATGATTTTCTCACACCTACTAGTGAATGTAATGTTACACACCCATACAATGCGCACCACCCCGCGATGTTTTTCAGAAACCTATCCTGTATTGCCACAGCATGTTCCCGGACCTCCCCATGCTGACCACCCTGCGGTGCTTTTCTCCATCCTACATTGCCACTCACTGCCTATCCTAATTCAGAACCTCCGATTCACACCACCCCGTGATGTTTTTCTCACTCCTAGTAGTGAATGTAATGTTACACACCCATACAATGTGCACCACCCCGCGATGTTTTTCAGAAACCTATCCTACATTGCCACTGCATGTTCCCTGACCTCCCCATGCTGACCACCCCGCGGTGCTTTTCTCCATCCTACATTGCCACTCACTGCCTATCCTAATTCAGACCCTCCGATTCACACCACCCCGTGATGTTTTTCTCACAGCTACTAGTGAATGTAATGTTACACACCCATACAATGCGCACCACCCCGCAATGTTTTTCGGAAACCTATCCTACATTGCCACTGCATGTTCCCTGACCTCCCCATTCTGACCACCCCGCGGTGCTTTTATCCATCCTCTTTTGTCACTCACTGCCTATCCTAATTCAGACCCTCCGATTCACACCACCTCATGATGTTTTTCTCACTCCTACTAGTGAATGTAATGTAACACACACCCATACAATGCGCACCACACCGTGATGTTTTTCTCCCTCCTACTAGTGAATGTAATGTAACACACACCCATTCAATGCGCACCACCCCCGATGTTTTTAAGAAACCTATCCTACATTGCCACTGCATGTTCCCTGACCTCCCCATGCTGACCACCCCGCGGTGCTTTTCTCCATCCTACATTGCCACTCACTGCCTATCCTAATTCAGACCCTCTGATTCACACCAACCCGTGATGTTTTTCTCACTCATACTAGAATGTAATGTTACACACACATACAATGGGCACAACCCCGCGATGTTTTTCAGAAAGCTATCCTACATTGCCACTGCATGCTCCCTGACCTCCCCATGCTGACCCCCCCGCGGTGCTTTTCTCCATCCTACATTACCACTCACTGCCTATCCTAATTCAGACATTCCGATTCACACCACCACGTGATGTTTTTCTCACTCCTACTAGTGAATGTAATGTTACACACCCATACGATGCGCACCACCCCGTGATGTTTTTCTCACTCCTACTAGTGAATGTCATGTTACACACCCATACAATGCGCACCACCCCGCTATGTTTTTCAGAAACCTATCCTACATTGCCACTGCATGTTCCCTGACCTCCCCATGCTGATCACCCCTCGGTGCTTTTCTCCATCCTACCTTGCCACTCACTGCCTATCCAAATTCAGACCCTCCGATTCACACCACCCCGTGATGTTTTTCTCACTCTTACTAGTGAATGTAATGTTACACACCCATTCAATACGCACCACCCTGTGATGTTATTCTCACTCCTACTAGTGAATGTAATGTTACACTCCCATGAAATTCGCACCACCCCGCGATGTTTTTCAGAAACCTATTCCACATTGCCACTGCATATTCCCTGACCTCCCCATGCTGAGCACCCCGCGGTGCTTTTCTCCATCCTACATTGCCACTCACTGCCTATCCTAATTCAGACCCTCCGATTCACACCAGCCTGTGATGTTTCTCTCACTCCTACTAGTGAATGTAATGTTACACACCCATACAATGCGCTCCACCCCGCGATGTTTTTCAGAAACCTATCCTACATTGCCACTTCATGTTCCCTGACCTCCCCATGCTGACCACCGCACAGTGCTTTTCTCCATCCTCCATTGCCACTCACTGCCTATCCTAATTCAGACCCTCCGATTCACACCACCCCGTGATGTTTTTCTCACTCCTACTAGTGAATGTCATGCTACACACCATACAATGCGCACCACCCCGCGATGTGTTTCAGAAACCTATCCTGTATTGCCACAGCATGTTCCCGGACCTCACCATGCTGACCACCCTGCGGTGCTTTTCTCCATCCTACATTGCCACTCACTGCCTATGCTAATTCAGAACCTCCGATTCACATGACCCCGTGATGTTTTTCTCACTCCTACTAGTGAATGTAATGTTACACACCCATACAATGCGCACCACCCCGCAATGTTTTTCGGAAACCTATCCTACATTGCCACTGCATGTTCCCTGACCTCCCCATTCTGACCACCCCGCGGTGCTTTTCTCCATCCTCTTTTGCCACTCACTGCCTATCCTAATTCAGACCCTCCGATTCACACCACCCCATGATGTTTTTCTCACTCCTACTAGTGAATGTAATGTTACACACCCATACAATGTGCACCACCCCGCGATGTTTTTCAGAAACCTATCCTACATTGCCACTGCATTTTCCCTGACCTCCCCATGCTAACAACCCCTCGGTCCTTTTCTCCATCCTACATTGCCACTCACTGCCTATACTAATTCTGACCCTCTGATTCACACCACCCCGTGATGTTTTTCTCACTCCTACTAGTGAATGTAATGTAACACACACCCATACAATGCGCACCACACCGAGATGTTTTTCTCCCTCCTACTAGTGAATGTAATGTAACACACACCCATACAATGCGCACCACCCCTGATGTTTTTCAGAAACCTATCCTACATTGCCACTGCATGTTCCCTGACCTCCCCATGCTGACCACTCCGCGGTGCTTTTCTCCTTCCTACATTGCCAATCACTGCCTATCCGAATTCAGGCCCTCCGATTCACACCACCCAATGATGTTTTTCTCATTCCTACTAGTGAATGTAATGTTACACACCCATACAATGTGCACCACCCCGCGATGTTTTTCAGAAAACTATGCTACATTGCCACAGCATGTTCCCGGACCTCCCCATGCTGACCACCCTGCGGTGCTTTTCTCCATCCTACATTGCCACTCACTGCCTATGCTAATTCAGTACCTCCGATTCACACCACCCCATGATGTTTTTCTCCCTCCTACTAGTGAATGTAATGTTACACACCCATACAATGTGCACCACCCCGCGATGCTTTTCAGAAACCTATGCTACATTACCACTGCAAGTTCCCTGACCTCCCCATGCTTACCAACCCGCGGTGCTTTTCTCCATCCTACATTGCCAATCACTGCCTATGCTAATTCAGACTCTCTGATTCACAAAACCCCGTGATGTTTTTCTCACTCCTACTAGTGAATGTAGTGTCACACACACACATACAATGCACACCACCCCGTGATCTTTTTCTCCCTCCTACTAGTGAATGTAATGTAACACACACCCATACAATGTGCACCACCTCGCGATATTTTAAGAAACCTATCCTACATTTCCACTGTATGTTCCCGGACCTCCCCATGCTGAACACCCCGCGGTGCTTTTTTCCATCCTACATTGCCACTCATTGCCTATCCTAATTCAGGCCCTGCACTTCACACCACCCCGTGAGATTTTTCTCACTCCTACTAGTGAATGTAATGTTACACACTCATACAATGCGCACCACCCTGCGATCTTTATCAGAAACCTATGCTAGATTGCCACTGCATGTTAGCAGACCTCGAAATGCTGACCTCCCCGCGGTGCTTTTCTCCATCCTACATTGCCACTCACTGCCTATCCTAATTCAGACCCTCCGAGTCACACGACCCCGTGATGTTTTTCTCACTCCTACTAGTGAATGTAATGTTACACACACATACAATGCGCAGCACCCCGCGATGTTTTTCAGAAACCAATCCTACATTGCCACTGCATGTTCCCTGACCTCCCCATGCTGACCACCCCACGGTGCTTTTCTCCATCCTACATTGCCACTCACTGCCTATCCTAATTCAGACCCTCTGATTCACACCACCCCGTGATGTTTTTCTCACTCATACTAGAATGTAATGTTACACACACATACAATGCGCACAACCCCGCGATGTTTTTCAGAAACCTATCCTACATTGCCATTGCATGCTCCCTGACCTCCCCATGCTGACCACCCCGCGGTGCTTTTCTCCATCCTACATTACCACTCACTGCCTATCCTAATTCAGACCCTCCGATTCACACCACACCGTGATGTTTTTCTCACTCCTACTAGTGAATGTAATGTTACACACCCATACAATGTGCACCACCCCGTGATGTTTTTCTCACTCCTACTAGTGAATGTCATGTTACACACCCATACAATGCGCACCACCACGCGATGTTTTTCAGAAACCTATCCTACATTGCCACTGCATGTTCCCTGACCTCCTCATGCTGACCACCCCTCGGTGCTTTTCTCAATCCTACATTGCCACTCACTGCCTATCCAAATTCAGACCCTCCGATTCACCCCACCCCGTGATGTTTTTCTCACTCCTACTAGTGAATGTAATGTTACACACCCATTCAATACGCACCACCCTATGATGTTATTCTCACTCCTACTAGTGAATGTAATTATACAAACCCATACAATGCGCACCACCCCGCGATGTTTTTCAGAAACCTATCCCACATTGCCACTGTATATTCCCTGACCTCCCCATGCTGAGCACCCCGCGGTGCTTTTCTCCATCCTACATTGCCACTCACTGCCTACCCTAATTCAGACCCTGCGATTCACACCACCCCGTGATGTTTTTCTCACTCCTACTAGTGAATGTAATGTTACACACCCATACAATGCGCACCACCCCGCGATGTTTTTCAGAAACCTATCCTGTATTGCCACAGCATGTTCCCGGACCTCCCCATGCTGACCACCCTGCGGTGCTTTTCTCCATCCTACATTGCCACTCACTGCCTATCCTAATTCAGAACCTCCGATTCACACCACCCCGTGATGTTTTTCTCACTCCTACTAGTGAATGTAATGTTACACACCGATACAATGTGCACCAACCCGCGATGTTTTTCAGAAACCTCTGCTACATTGCCACTGCATGTTCCCTGACCTCCGCATGCTTACCACCCCACGGTGCTTTTCTCCATCCTACATTGCCACTCACTGCCTATCCTAATTCAGACTCTCTGATTCACAACACCCCGTGATGTTTTTCTCACTCCTATTAGTGAATTTAATGTCACACACACATACAATGCGCACCACCCCGCGATGTTTTTCAGAAACCTATCCTACATTGCCACTGCATGTTCCCTGACCTCCCCATGCTAACAACCCCGCGGTCCTTTTCTCCATCCTACATTGCCACTCACTGCCTATACTAATTCTGACCCTCCAATTCACACCACCCCGTGATGTTTTTCACACTCCTACTAGTGAATGTAATGTAACACACACCCATACAATGCGCACCACACCGTGATGTTTTTCTCCCTCCTACTAGTGAATGTAATGTAACACACACCCATACAATGCGCACCACCTCGCGATGTTTTTAAGAAACCTATCCTACTTTGCCACTGCATGTTCCCTGACCTCCCCATGCTGACCACCACGTGGTGCTTTTTTCAATCCTACATTGCCACTCACTGCCTATCCTAATTCAGAACCTCCGATTCACACCACCCCGTGATGTTTTTCTCACTCCTACTAGTGAATGTAATGTTACACACCCATACAATGTGCACCACCCCGCGATGTTTTTCAGAAACCTATGCTACATTGCCATTGCATGTTTCCTGACATCCCCATGCTGACCACCACGCGGTGCTTTTCTCCATCCTACATTGCCACTCACTGCCTATCCTAATTCAGACCCTCCGATTCACAGCACCCCGTGATGTTTTTCTCACTCCTACTAGTGAATGAAATGTTACACACCCATACAATGCGCACCACCCCGCGATGTTTTTCAGAAAACTATCCTACATTGACACTGCATGTTCTCTGACCTCCCCATGGTGACCCCCCCGCGGTGCTTTTGACCATCCTACATTGCCACTCACTACCTATCCTAATTCAGACCCTCCGATTCACACCACCCCGTGATGTTTTTCTCACTCCTACTAGTGAATGTAATGTTACACACCCATACAATGTGCACCACCCCCCGATGTTTTTCAGAAACCTATGCTACATTGCCATTGCATGTTTCCTGACATCCCCATGCTGACTAACAAGTGGTGCTTTTCTCTGTTCTACATTGCCACTCACTGTCTATCCTAATTCAGTCACTCCGATTCACACCACTCTGTGATGTTTTTCTCACTCCTACTAGTGAATGTAATGTTACACACCCATACAATGTGCACCACCCTGCGATGTTTTTCAGAAACCTATCCTACATTGCCACTGCATGTTCCCTGACCTCCCCATGCTGACCACCCCTCTGTGCTTTTCTCCATCCTAAATTGCCACTCACTGCCTATCCTAATTCAGACCCTCCGATTCACACCACGCCGTGATGTTTTTCTCACTCCTACTAGTGAATGTAATGTTACACACCCATACAATGCGCACCACCCCGCGATGTTTTTCAGAAACCTATCCTACATCGCCACTGCATGTTCCCTGACATCCCCATTCTGACCACCCCGCGGTGCTTTTCTCCATGCTCCTTTGCCACTCACTGCCTATCCTAATTCAGAACCTCCGATTCACACCACCCCGTGATGTTTTTCTCATTCCTACTAGTAAATGTATTGTTACACACCCATACAATGCGCACCACCCCGCGATGTTTTTAAGAAACCTATTCTGTATTGCCACAGCATGTTCCCGGACCTCCCCATGCTGACCACCCTGCGGTGCTTTTCTCCATCCTACATTGCCACTCCCTGCCTATGCTAATTCAGAACCTCAGATTCACACCACCCCGTGATGTTTTTCTCACTCCTACTAGTGAATGTAATGTTCCACACCCATACAATGTGCATCACCCCGCGATGTTTTTCAGAAACCTATGCTACATTGCCACTGCATGTTCCCTGACCTCCCCATGCTTACCACCCCGCGGTGCTTTTCTCCATCCTACATTGCCACTCACTGCCTATCCTAATTCAGACTCTCCGATTCACAACGCCCCGTGATGTTTTTCTCACTCCTACTAGTGAATGTAATGTCACACACACATACAATGCGCACCACCCCGCGATGTTTTTCAGAAACCTATCCTACATTGCCACTGCATGTTCCCTGACCTCCCCATGCTAACAACCCCGCGGTCCTTTTCTCCATCCTACATTGCCACTCACTGCCTATACTAATCCTGACCCTCCGATTCACACCACCCCGTGATGTTTTTCTCACTCCTACTAGTGAATGTAATGTAACACACACCCATACAATGCGCACCACACCGTGATGTTTTTCTCCCTCCTACTAGTGAATGTAATGTAACACACACCCATACAATGTGCACCACCCCAGATGTTTTTCAGAAACCTATCCTACATTGCCACTGCATGTTCCCTGACCTCCCCATGCTGACCACCCCGCGGTGCTTTTCTCCTTCCTACATTGCCACTCACTGCCTATCCGAATTCAGGCCCTCCGATTCACACCACCCCATGATGTTTTTCTCACTCCTACTAGTGAATGTAATGTTACACACACATACAATGCGCAGCACCCCGCGATGTTTTTCAGAAACCTATCCTACATTGCCACTGCATGTTCCCTGACCTCCTCATGCTGACCACCCGGCGTTGCTTTTCTCCATCCTACATTGCCACTCACTGCCTATCCTAATTCAGACCCTCTGATTCACACCACCCCGTGATGTTTTTCTCACTCATACTAGAATGTAATGTTACACACACATACAATGCGCACAACCCCGCGATGTTTTTCAGAAACCTATCCTACATTGCCATTGCATGCTCCCTGACCTCCCCATGCTGAACACCCCGCGGTGCTTTTCTCCATGCTACATTACCACTCACTGCCTATCCTAATTCAGACCCTCCGATTCACACCACCACGTGATGTTTTTCTCACTCCTACTAGTGAATGTAATGTTACACACCCATACAATGCGCACCACCCCGTGATGTTTTTCTCACTCCTACTAGTGAATGTCATGTTACACACCCATACAATGCGCACCACCCCGCGATGTTTTTCAGAAACCTATCCTACATTGCGACTGCATGTTCCCTTACCTCACCATCCTGATCACCCTGCAGTGCTTTTCTCCATCCTACATTGCCACCCACTGCCTACACTAATTCAGACCCTCCAATTTACACCACCCCGTGATGTTTTTCTCACTCCTACTGGTGAATGTAATGTTACACACCCATACAATGCGCACCACCCCGCGATGTTTTTCAGAAACCTATCCGGCATTGCCACTGCATGTTCCCTGACCTCCCCATGCTGACCACCCCGCGGTGCTTTTCTCCATCCTACATTGCCAATCACTGCCTATCTTAATTTAGACTCTCCGATTCACACCACCCCGTGATCTTTTTCTCACTCCTACTAGTGAATATAAAGTTACACACCCATACAATGCGCACCACCCCCGATGTTTTTCAGAAACCTATCCCACATTGCCACTGCATGTTAACTGACCTCCCCATGCTGACCACCCCGCTGTGCTTTTCTCCATCCTACATTCCCACTAACGGACTATCCTAATTCAGACCCTCCGATTCACACCAACCCGTGATGTTTTTCTCACACCTACTAGTGAATGTAATGTTACACACCCATACAATGCCCAGCACCCCCGATGTTTTTCAGAAACCTCTGCTACATTGCCACTGCATGTGCCCTGACCTCCCCATGCTGACCACCTCGCGGTGCTTTTCTCCATCCTACATGACCACTCACTGCCTATGCTAATTCATAACCTCCGATTCACAACACCCCGTGATGTTTTTCTCACTCCTACTAGTGAATGTAACATTACACACCCATACAATGTGCACCACCCCGCGATGTTTTTCAGAAAACTATGCTACATTGCCACTGCATGTTCCCTGACCTCCCCATGCTTACCACCCCGCGGTGCTTTTCTCCATCCTACATTGCCAATCACTGCCTATGCTAATTCAGACTCTCCGATTCACAACACCCCGTGATGTTTTTCTCACTCCTAATAGTGAATGTAGTGTCACACACACACATACAATGCGCACCACCCGGTGATGTTTTTCTCCCTCCTACTAGTGAATGTAATGTAACACACACCCATACAATGCGCACCACCTCGCGATATTTTTAAGAAACCTATCCTACATTGCCACTGTATGTTCCCTGACCTCCCCATGCTGACCACCCCGCGGTGATTTTTCCATCCTACATTGCCACTCACTGCCTATCCTAATTCAGGCCCTCCACTTCACACCACCCCGTGAGGTTTTTCTCACTCCTACTAGTGAATGTAATGTTACACACCCATACAATGCGCACCACCCTGCAATCTTTATCAGAAACCTATGCTAGATTGCCACTGCATGTTAGCTGACCTCGACATTCGGACCACTCCGCGGTGCTTTTCTCCATCCTACATTGCCACTCACTGCCTATCCTAATTCAGACCCTCCGAGTCACACCAACCCGTGATGTTTTTCCCACTCCTACTAGTGAATGTAATGTTACACACACATACAATGCGCAGCACCCCGCGATGTTTTTCAGAAACCTATCCTAAATTGCCACTGCATGTTCCCTGACCTCCCCATGCTGACCACCCCGCGGTGCTTTTCTCCATCCTACATTGACACTCACTGCCTATCCTAATTCAGACCCTCTAATTCACACCACCCCGTGATGTTGTTCTCACTCATACTAGAATGTCATGTTACACACACATACAATGCGCACAACCCCGCGATGTTTTTCAGAAACCTATCCTACATTGCCACTGCATGTTCCCTGACCTCCCCATGCTGATCACCCCTCGGTGCTTTTCTCCATCCTACATTTCCACTCACTGCCTATCCAAATTCAGACCCTCCGATTCACACCACCCCGTGGTGTTTTTCTCACTCTTACTAGTGAATGTAATGTTACACAGTCATTCAATACGCACCACCCTGTGATGTTATTCTCACTCCTACTAGTGAATGTAATGTTACACTCCCATAAAATTCGCACCACCCCGCGATGTTTTTCAGAAACCTATTCCACATTGCCACTGCATATTCCCTGACCTCCCCATGCTGAGCACCCCGCGGTGCTTTTCTCCATCCTCCATTGCCACTCACTGCCTATCCTAATTCAGACCCTCCGATTCACACCACCCCGTGATGTTTTTCTCACTCCTACTAGTGAATGTCATGTTACACACCCATACAATGCCCACCACCCCGCGATGTTTTTCAGAAACCTATCCTGAATTGCCACTGCATGTTCCCTGACCTCCCCATGCTGACCACCCCGCGGTGCTTTTCTCCATCCTACATTGCCAATCACTGCCTATCTTAATTTAGACCCTCCGATTCACACCACCCCGTGATTTTTTCTCACTCCTACTAGTGAATATAAAGTTACACACCCATACAATGCGCACCACCCCGCGATGATTTTCAGAAACCTATCCCATATTGCCACTGCATGTTAACTGACCTCCCCATGCTGACCACCCCGCTGTGCTTTTCTCCATCCTACATTCCGACTCACTGCCTATCCTAATTCAGACCCTCCGATTCACAACACCCCGTGATGTTTTTCTCACTCCTACTAGTGAATGTAATGTTACACACCCATACAATGCCCACCACCCCCGATGTTTTTCAGAAACCTCTGCTACATTGCTACTGCATGTGCCCTGACCTCCCCATGCTGACCACCCCGCGGTGCTTTTCTCCTTCCTACATTGCCACTCACTGCCTATCCTAATTCAGGCCCTCCACTTCACTCCACCCCGTGAGGTTTTTCTCACTCCTACTAGTGAATGTAATGTTACACACCTATACAATGCGCACCACCATGCGATCTTTATCAGAAACCTATGCTATATTGCCACTGCATGTTAGCTGACCTCGACATGCGGACCACTCCGCGGTGCTTTTCTCCATCCTACATTGCCACTCACTGCCTATCCTAATTCAGACCCTCCAAGTCACACCAACCCGTGATGTTTTTCTCACTCCTACCTGTGAATGTAATGTTACACACACATACAATGCACAGCACCCCGCGATGTTTTTCAGAAACCTATCCTAAATTGCCACTGCATGTTCCCTGACCTCCCCATGCTGACCACCCCGCGGTGCTTTTCTCCATCCTACATTGACACTCACTGCCTATCCTAATTCACACCCTCTGATTCACACCACCCCGTGATGTTTTTCTCACTCATACTAGAATGTAATGTTACACACACATACAATGCGCACAACCCCGCGATGTTTTTCAGAAACCTATCCTACATTGCCATTGCATGCTCCCTGACCTCCCCATGCTGACCACCCCGCGGTGCTTTTCTCCATCCTACATTACCACTCACTGCCTATCCTAATTCAGACCGTCCGATTCACACCACCACGTGATGTTTTTCTCACTCCTACTAGTGAATGTAATGTTACACACCCATACAATGCGCACCACCCCGCGATGTTTTTCAGAAACCTATCCTACATTGCCACTGCATGTTCCCTGACCTCCCCATGCTGATCACCCCTCGGTGCTTTTCTCCATCCTACATTACCACTCACTGCCTATCCTAATTCAGACCGTCCGATTCACACCACCCCGTGATGTTTTTCTCACTCATACTAGAATGTAATGTTACACACACATACAATGCGCACAACCTCGCGATGTTTTTCAGAAACCTATCCTACATTGCCACTGCATGTTCCCTGACCTCCCCATGCTGATCACCCCTCGGTGCTTTTCTCCATCCTACATTGCCACTCACTGCCTATCCAAATTCAGACCCTCCGATTCACACCACCCCGTGATGTTTTTCTCACTCTTACTAGTGAATGTAATGTTACACACTCATTCAATACGCACCACCCTGTGATGTTATTCTCACTCCTACTAGTGAATGTAATGTTACACTCCCATAAAATTCGCACCACCCCGCGTTGTTTTTCAGAAACCTATTCCACATTGCCACTGCATATTCCCTGACCTCCCCATGCTGAGCACCCCGCGGTGCTTTTCTCCATCCTACATTGACACTCACTGCCAATCCTAATTCAGACCCTCCGATTCACACCACCCTGTGATGTTTCTCTCACTCCTACTAGTGAATGTAATGTTACACACCCATACAATGCGCACCACCCCGCGATGTTTTTCATAAACCTATCCTACATTGCCACTGCATGTTCCCTGACCTCCCCATGCTGACCACCCCGCGGTGCTTTTCTCCATCCTCCATTGCCACTCACTGCCTATCCTAATTCAGACCCTCCGATTCACACCACCCCGTGATGTTTTTCTCACTCCTACTAGTGAATGTCATGTTACACACCCATACAATGCGCACCACCCCGCGATGTTTTTCAGAAACCTATCCTCGATTGCCACAGCATGTTCCCGGACCTCCCCATGCTGACCTCCCTGCGGTGCTTTTCTCCATCCTACATGGCCACTCACTGCCTAGGCTAATTCAAAACCTCCGATTCACACCACCCCGTGATGTTTTTCTCACTCCTACTAGTAAATGTAATGTTACACACCCATACAATGTGCACCACCCCGCGATGTTTTTCAGAAACCTATGCTACATTGCCACTGCATGTTCCCTGACCTCCACATGCTTACCACCCCGCGGTGCTTTTCTCCATCCTGAATTGCCACTCACTGCCTATCCTAATTCAAAACCTCTGATTCACACCACCCCGTGATTATTTTCTCACTCCTACTAGTGAATGTAATGTTACACACCCATACAATGCGCACCACCCCGCGATGTTTTTCAGAAACCTATCCTGTATTGCCACAGCATGTTCCCGGACCTCCCCATGCTGACCACCACGCGGTGCTTTTCTCCATCCTACATTGCCACTCACTGCCTATCCAAATTCAGACCCTCTGATACACACCACCCCGTGATGTTTTTCTCACTCATACTAGAATGTAATGTTACACACACATACAATGCGCACAACCCCACGATGTTTTTCAGAAACCTATCCTACATTGACATTGCATGCTCCCTGACCTCCCCATGCTGACGACCCTGCGGTGGTTTTCTCCATCCTACATTACCCCTCACTGCCTATCCTATTTCAGAACCTCCGATTCACACCACCCCGTGATGTTTTTCTCACTCCTACTAGTGAATGTAATGTTACACACCCATACAATGTGCACCACCCCGTGATGTTTTTCTCACTCCTACTAGTGAATGTCATGTTACACACCCATACAATGCGCACCACCCCGCGATGTTTTTCAGAAACCTATCCTACATTGCCACTGCATGTTCCCTGACCTCCTCATGCTGACAACCCCTCGGTGCTTTTCTCAATCCTACATTGCCATTCACTGCCTGTCCAAATTCAGACCCTCCGATTCACACCGCCCCGTGATGTTTTTCTCACTCCTACTAGTGAATGTAATGTTACACACCCATTCAATACGCACCACCCTGTGATGTTATTCTCACTCCTACTAGTGAATGTAATGTTACACACCCATAAAATTCGCACCCCCCCGCGATGTTTTTCAGAAACCTATCCCACATTGCCACTGTATATTCCCTGACCACCCCATGCTGAGCACCCCGCGGTGCTTTTCTCCATCCTACATTGCCACTCACTGCCTACCCTAATACTCACCCTGCGATTCACACCACCCCGTGATGTTTCTCTCACTCCTACTAGTGAATTTTATGTTACACACCCATACAATGCGCACCACCCCGCGATGTTTTTCAGAAACCTATCCTACATTGCCACTGCATGTTCCCTGACCTCCCCATGCTGACCACCTCACGGTGCTTTTCTCCATCCTCCATTGCCACTCACTGCCTATCCTAATTCAGACCCTCCGATTCACACCACCCCGTGATGTTTTTCTCACTCCTACTAGTGAATGTAATGTTACACACCCATACAATGCGCACCACCCCGCGATGTTTTTCAGAAAACTATCCTGTATTAACAGAGCATGTTCCCGGACCTCCCCATGCTGACCACCCTGCGGTGCTTTTCTCGATCCTACATTGCCACTCACTGCCTATCCTAATTCAGAACCTCCGATTCACACGACCCCGTGATGTTTTTCTCACTCCTACTAGTGAATGTAATGTTACACACCGATACAATGTGCACCACCCCGCGATGTTTTTCAGAAACCTATGCTACATTGCCACTGCATGTTCCCTGACCTCCCCATGCTTACCACCCCGCGGTGCTTTTCTCCATCCTACATTGCCACTCACTGCCTATCCTAATTCAGACTCTCCGATTCACACCACCCCGTGATGTTTTTCTCACTCCTACTAGTGAATGAAATGTTACACACCCATACAATGCGCACCACCCCACGATGTTTTTCAGAAACCTATCCTATATTGCCACTGCATGTTCTCTGACCTCCCCATGGTGACCACCCCACGGTGCTTTTTCCATCCTACATTGCCACTCACTACCTATCCTAATTCAGACCCTCCGATTCACACCACACCGTGATTATTTTCTCATTTCTTCTAGTGAATGTAATGTTACACACCCATACAATGCGCACCACCCTGCGATGTTTTTCAGAAACCTATGCTACATTGCCATTGCATGTTTCCTGACATCCCCATGCTGACTAACAAGTGGTGCTTTTCTCTGTTCTACATTGCCACTCACTGCCTATCCTAATTCAGACACTCCGATTCACACCACTCTGTGATGTTTTTCTCACTCCTACTAGTGAATGTAATGTTACACACCCATACAATGTGCACCACCCCGCGATGTTTTTCAGAAACCTATCCTACATTGCTACTGCATGTTCCCTGTCCTCCCCATGCTGACCACCCCGCGGTGCTTTTCTCCATCCTACATTGCCACTCACTGCCTATCCTAATTCAGACCCTCCGATTCACACCACGCCGAGATGTTTTTCTCACTCCTACTAGTGAATGTAATGTTACACACCCATACAATGCGCACCACCCCGCTTTTTTTTTTCAGAAACCTATCCTACATTGCCACTTCATGTTCCCTGACCTCCCCATTCTGACCACCCCGCGGTGCTTTTCTCCATCCTCCTTTGCCACTCACTGCCTATCGTAATTCAGACCCTCCGATTCACACCACCCCGTGATGTTTTTCTCACCCCTACTAGTGAATGTATTGTTACACACCCATACAATGCGCACCACCCCGCGATGTTTTTCAGAAACCTATCCTGTATTGCCACAGCATGTTCCCGGACCTCCCCATGCTGACCACCCTGCAGTGCTTTTCTCCATCCTACATTGCCACTCACTGCCTATGCTAATTCAGAACCTCAGATTCACACCACCCCATGATGTTTTTCTCACTCCTATTAGTGAATGTAATGTTACACACCCATACAATGTGCACCACCCCGCGATGTTTTTCAGAAACCTATGCTACATTGCCACTGCATGTTCCCTGACCTCCCCATGCTTACCACCCCGCGGTGCTTTTCTCCATCCTACATTGCCACTCACTGCCTATCCTAATTCAGACTCTCCGATTCACAACGCCCCGTGATGTTTTTCTCACTCCTACTAGTGAATTTAATGTCGCAACACATACAATGCGCACCACCCCAGATGTTTTTCAGAAACCTATCCTACATTGCCACTGCATGTTCCCTGACCTCCCCATGCTGACCACCCCACGGTGCTTTTCTCCTTCCTACATTGCCACTCACTGCCTATCTTAATTTAGATCCTCCGATTCACACCACCCCGTGATTTTTTCTCACTCCTACTAGTGAATATATAGTTACACACCCATACAATGCGCTCCACCCCGCGATGTTTTCCAGAAACCTATCCCACATTGCCACTGCATGTTAACTGACCTCCCCATGCTGACCATCCAGCTGTGCTTTTCTCCATCCTACATTCCCACTCACTGCCTATCCTAATTCAGACCCTCCGATTCACACCACCCCGTGATGTTTTTCTCACTCCTACTAGTGAATGTAATGTAACACATACCCATATAATGCGCACCACCCCGTGATGTTTTTCTCACTCCTACTAGTGAATGTAATGTAACACACACCCATACAATGCGCACCACCCCGTGATGTTTTTCTCACTCCTACTAGTGAATGTAATGTTAAACACCCATACAATGCGCACCACCCCGCGATGTTTTTCAGAAAACTATCCTGTATTAACACAGCATGTTCCCGAACCTCCCCATGCTGACCACCCTGCGGTGCTTTTCTCCATCCTACATTGCAACTCACTGCCTATCCTAATTCAGAACCTCTGATTCGCACGACCCCGTGATGTTTTTCTCACTCCTACTAGTGAATGTAATGTTACACACCGATACAATGTGCACCACCCCGCGATGTTTTTCAGAAACCTATGCTACATTGCCACTGCATGTTCCCTGACCTCCCCATGCTTACCACCCCGCGGTGCTTTTCTCCATCCTACATTGCCACTCACTGCCTATCCTAATTCAGACTCTCCGATTCACAACACCCCGTGATGTTTTTCTCACTCCTACTAGTGAATTTAATGTCACACACACATACAATGCGCACCACCCCGCGATGATTTTCAGAAACCTATCCTACATTGCCACTGCATGTTCCCTGACCTCCCCATGCTAACAACCCCGCGGTCCTTTTCTCCATCCTACATTGCCACTCACTGCCTATACTAATTCTGACCCTCCGATTCACACCACCCCGTGATGTTTTTCTTGCTCCTTCTAGTGAATGTAATGTAACACACACCCATACAATGCGCACCACACCGTGATGTTTTTCTCCCTCCTACTAGTGAATGTAATGTAACACACACCCATACAATGCGCACCACCTCGCGATGTTTTTAAGAAACCCATCCTACTTTGCCACTGCATGTTCCCTGACCTCCCCATGCTGACCACCACGCGGTGCTTTTTTCCATCCTACATTGCCACTCACTGCCTATCCTAATTCAGGCCCTCCGATTCACACCACCCCGTGATGTTTTTCTCACTCCTACTAGTGAATGTAATGTTACACACCCATACAATGCGCACCACCCCGCGATGTTTTTCAGAAACCTATCCTACATTGCCACGGCATGTTCCCTGACCTCTACATGCTGACCACAGCTCGGTGCTTTTCTCCATCCTACATTGCCACTCACTTTCTATACTAATTCAGACCTACCGATTCACACCACCCCGTGATGTTTTTCTCACTCCTACTAGTGAATGTAACGTGACACATCCATACAATGCGCACCACACCGCGATGTTTTTCAAAAACCTATCCTACATTGCCACGGCATGTTCCCTGACCTCCCCATGCTGAGCACCCCGCGGTGCTTTTCTCAATCCTCCATTGCCACTCACTGCCTATCCTAATTCAGTCCCTCCGATTCACACCACCCCGTGATATTTTTCTCACTCGTACTAGTGAATTTAATGGTATACACCCATACAATGCGCACCACCCCGCGATGTTTTTCAGAAACCTATCATACATTGCCACTGCATGTTCCCTGACCTCCCCATGCTAACAACCACGCGGTGCTTTTCTCCATCCTACATTGCCACTCACTGCCTATCCTAATTCAGACCCTCCGAGTCACACCACCCCGTGATGTTTTTCTCACTCCTACTAGTGAATGAAATGTTACACACCCATACAATGCGCACCACCCTGCGATGTTTTTCAGAAACCTATCCTATATTGCCACTGCATGTTCTCTGACCTCCCCATGGTGACCACCCCACGGTGCTTTTCTCATTCCTACATTGCCACTCACTACCTATCCTAATTCAGACCCTCCGATTCACACCATACCGTGATTATTTTCTCACTCTTTCTAGTGAATGTAATGTTACACACCCATACAATGCGCACCACCCTGCGATGTTTTTCAGAAACCTATGCTACATTGCCATTGCATGTTTCCTGACATCCCCATGCTGACTAACAAGTGGTGCTTTTCTCTGTTCTACATTGCCACTCACTGCCTATCCTAATTCAGACCCTCCGATTCACACCACCCCGTGATGTTTTTCTCACTCCTACTAGTGAATGAAATGTTACACACCCATACAATGCGCACCACCCCGCGATGTTTTTCAGAAACCTATCCTATATTGCCACTGCATGTTCTCTGACCTCCCCATGGTGACCACCCCACGGTGCTTTTCTCCATCCTACATTGCCACTCACTACCTATCCTAATTCAGACCCTCCGATTCACACCACACCGTGATTATTTTCTCACTCCTTCTAGTGAATGTAATGTTACACACCCATACAATGCGCACCACCCCGCGATGTTTTTCAGAAACCTATGCTACATTACCATTGCATGTTTCCTGACATCCCCATGCTGACTAACAAGTGGTGCTTTTCTCTGTTCTACATTGCCACTCACTGCCTATCCTAATTCAGACACTCCGATTCACACCACTCTGTGATGTTTTTCTCACCCCTACTAGTGAATGTAATGTTACACACCCATACAATGTGCACCACCCCGCGATGTTTTTCAGAAACCTATCCTACATTGCCACTGCATGTTCCCTGACCTCCCCATGCTGACAACCCCGCGGTGCTTTTCTCCATCCTACATTGCCACTCACTGCCTATCCTAATTCAGACCCTCCGATTCACACCACGCCGAGATGTTTTTCTCACTCCTACTAGTGAATGTAATGTTACACACCCATACAATGCGCACCACCCCGCGATGTTTTTCAGAAACCTATCCTACATTGCCACTGCATGTTCCCTGACCTCAACATGCTGACCACCCCACGGTGCTTTTCTCCTTCCTACATTGCCACTCACTGCCTATCTTAATTTAGACCCTCCGATTCACACCACCCCGTGATCTTTTTCTCACTCCTACTAGTGAATATAT
This sequence comes from Cavia porcellus, assembly GCF_034190915.1. Taxonomy (NCBI): domain Eukaryota; kingdom Metazoa; phylum Chordata; class Mammalia; order Rodentia; family Caviidae; genus Cavia; species Cavia porcellus. The sequence continues at coordinate 73,343,675 of NW_026947499.1, read as the reverse complement.
AGTTACACACCCATACAATGCGCACCACCCCGCGATGGTTTTCAGAAACCTATCCCACCTTGCCACTGCATGTTAACTGACCTCCCCATGCTGACCATCCTGCTGTGCTTTTCTCCATCCTACATTCCCACTCACTGCCTATGCTAATTCAGACCCTCCGATTCACACGACCCCGTGATGTTTTTCTCACTCCTACTAGTGAATGTAATGTTACACACCCATACAATGTGCACCACCCCGCGATGTTTTTCAGAAACCTATGCTACATTGCCATTGCATGTTTCCTGACATCCCCATGCTGACTAACAAGTGGTGCTTTTCTCTGTTCTACATTGCCACTCTCTGCCTATCCTAATTCAGACACACCGATTCACACCACACTGTGATGTTTTTCTCACTCCTACTAGTGAATGTAATGTTACACACCCATACAATGTGCACCACCCCGCGATGTTTTTCAGAAACCTATCCTACATTGCCACTGCATGTTCCCTGAACTCCCCATGCTGACCACCCGGCGGTGCTTTTCTCCATCCTACATTGCCACTCACTGCCTATCCTAATTCAGACCCTCCGATTCACACCACCCCGAGATGTTTTTCTCACTCCTACTAGTGAAAGTAATGTTACACACCCATACAATGCGCACAACCCCGCGATGTTTTTCAGAAACCTATCCTACATTGCCACTGCATGTTCCCTGACCTCCCCATTCTGACCACCCCACGGTGCTTTTCTCCATCCTCCTTTGACACTCACTGCCTATCGTAATTCAGACCCTCCGATTCACACCACCCCGTGATGTTTTTCTCACCCCTACTAGTGAATGTATTGTTACACACCCATACAATGCGCACCACCCCGCGATGTTTTTCAGAAACATATCCTGTATTGCCACAGCATGTTCCCGGACCTCCCCATGCTGACCACCCTGCGGTGCTTTTCTCCATCCTACATTGCCACTCACTGCCTATGCTAATTCAGAACCTCCGATTCACACCACCCCGTGATGTTTTTCTCACTCCTATTAGTGAATGTAATGTTACACACCCATACAATGTGCACCACCCCGCGATGTTTTTCAAAAACCTATGCTACATTGCCACTGCATGTTCCCTTACCTCCCCATGCTTACAACCCCGCGGTGCTTTTCTCCATCCTACATTGCCACTCACTGCCTATCCTAATTCAGACTCTCCGATTCACAACGCCCCGTGATGTTTTTCTCACTCCTACTAGTGAATTTAATGTCACACACACATACAATGCGCACCACCCCGCGATGTTTTTCAGAAACCTATCCTACATTGCCACTGCATGTTCTCTGACATCCCCATGCTAACAACCCCGCGGTCCTTTTCTCCATCCTAATTTGCCACTCACTGCCTATACTAATTCTGACCCTCCGATTCACACCACCACGTGATGTTTTTCTCACTCCTACTAGTGAATGTAATGTAACACACACCCATACAATGGGCACCACACCGTGATGTTTTTCTCCCTCCTACTAGTGAATGTAATGTAACACACACCCATACAATGCGCACCACCCCAGATGTTTTTCAGAAACCTATCCTACATTGCCACTGCATGTTCCCTGACCTCCCCATGCTGACCACCCCACGGTGCTTTTCTCCTTCCTACATTGCCACTCACTGCCTATCTTAATTTAGACCCTCCGATTCACACCACCCCGTGATCTTTTTCTCACTCCTACTAGTGAATATAAAGTTACACACCCATACAATGCGCACCACCCCGCGATGTTTTTCAGAAACCTGTGCTACATTGCCATTGCATGTTTCCTGACTACCCATGCTGACTAACAAGTGGTGCTTTTCTCTGTTCTACATTGCCACTCACTTCCTATCCTAATTCAGACACTTTGATTCACACCACTCTGTGATGTTTTTCTCACTCCTACTAGTGAATGTAATGTTACACACCCATATTATGTGCACCACCCCGCGATGTTTTTCAGAAACCTATCCTACATTGCCACTGCATGTTCCCTGACCTCCCCATGCTGACCACCCAGTGGTGCTTTTCTCCATCCTACATTGCCACTCACTGCCTATCCTAATTCAGACCCTCCGATTCACACCACCCCGTGATGTTTTTCTCACTCCTACTAGTGAATGTAATGTTACACACCCATACAATGCGCACCACCCCGCGATGTTTTTCAGAAACCTATCCTACATTGCCACTGCATGTTCCCTGACCTCTCCATGCTGACCACCCCGCGGTGCTTTTCTCCCTCCTACATGGCCACTCACTGCCTATGCTAATTCAGAACCTCCGATTCACACCACCCCGTGATGTTTTTCTCACTCCTTCTAGTGAATGTAATGTTACACACCCATACAATGTGCACCACCCAGCGATGTTTTTCAGAAACCTATGCTACATTGCCACTGCATGTTCCCTGACCTCCCCATGCTTACCAAACCGCGGTGCTTTTCTCCATCCTACATTGCCACTCACTGCCTATTCTAATTCAGACCCTCCGATTCACACCACCCCGTTATTATATTCTCACTCCTACTAGTGAATGTAATTTTACACACCCATACAATGCGCACAACCCCGCGATGTTTTTCAGAAACCTATCCTGTATTGCCACAGCATGTTCCGGACCTCCCCATGCAGACCACCCTGCGGTGCTTTTCTCCATCCTACATTGCGACTCACTGCCTATCCTAATTCAGAACCTCTGATTCACACCACCCCGTGATGTTTTTCTCACTCCTACTAGTGAATGTAATGTTACACACACATACAATGTGCACCAACCCTCGATGTTTTTCAGAAACCTGTGCTACATTGCCATTGCATGTTTCCTGACTACCCATGCTGACTAACAAGTGGTGCTTTTCTCTGTTCTACATTGCCACTCACTTCGTATCCTAATTCAGACACTTTGATTCACACCACTCTGTGATGTTTTTCTCACTCCTACTAGTGAATGTAATGTTACACACCCATACTATGTGCACCACCCCGCGATGTTTTTCAGAAACCTATCCTACATTGCCACTGCATGTTCCCTGACCTCCCCATGCTGACCACCCCGCGGTGCTTTTCTCCATCCTACATTGCCACTCACTGCCTATCCTAATTCAGACCCTCCGATTCACACCACCCCGTGATGTTTTTCTCACTCCTACTAGTGAATGTAATGTTACACACCCATACAATGCGCACCACCCCGCGATGTTTTCAGAAACCTATCCTACATTGCAACAGCATGTTCCCGGACTTCACCATGCTGACCAACCTGCGGTGCTTTTCTCCATCCTACATTGCCACTCACTGCCTATGCTAATTCAGAACCTCCGATTCACACCACCCCGTGATGTTTTTCTCACTCCTACTAGTGAATGTAATGTTACACACCCATACAATGTGCACCACCCCGCGATGTTTTTCAGAAACCTATGCTACATTGCCACTGCATGTTCCCTGACCTCCCCATGCTAACAACCCTGCGGTCCTTTTCTCCATTCTACATTGCCACTCACTGCCTATACTAATTCTGACCCTCCGATTCACACCACCCCGTGATGTTTTTCTCACTCCTACTAGTGAATGTAATGTAACACACACCCATACAATGCGCACCACACCGTGATGTTTTTCTCCCTCCTACTAGTGAATGTAATGTAACACACACCCATACAATGCGCACCGATGTTTTTCAGAAACCTATCCTACATTGACACTGCATGTTCCTGACCTCCCCATGTTGACCACCCCACGGTGCTTTTCTCCTTCTTACATTGCCACTCACTGCCTATCCGAATTCAGGCCCTCCGATTCACACCACCCCATGATGTTTATCTCATTCCTACTAGTGAATGTAATGTTACACACCCATACAATGTGCACCACCCTGCGATGTTTTTAAGAAAACTATGATACATTGCCACTGCATGTTCCCTGACCTCCCCATGCTTACCACCCCGCGGTGCTTTTCTCCATCCTACATTGCCAATCACTACCTATGCTAATTCAGACTCTCCGATTCACAACACACCATGATGTTTTTCTCACTCCTACTGGTGAATGTAGTGTCACACACACATACAATGCGCACCACCCCGTGATGTTTTTCTCCCTCCTACTAGTGAATGTAATGTAACACACACCCATACAATGCGCACCACCTCGCGATATTTTTAAGAAACCTATCCTACATTGCCACTGTATGTTCCCTCACCTCCCCATACTGACCACCCCGCGGTGCTTTTTTCCATCCTACATTGCCACTCACTGCCTATCCTAATTCAGGCCCTCCACTTCACACCACCCCGTGAGGTTTTTCTCAATCCTACTAGAGAATGTAATGTTACACACCCATACAATGCGCACCACCCTGCGATCTTTATCAGAAACCTATGCTAGATTGCCACTGCATGTTAGCTGACCTCGACATGCTGACCACCCCGCGGTGCTTTTCTCCATCCTACATTGCCACTCACTGCCTATCCTAATTCAGACCCTCCGAGTCACACCACCCCGTTATGTTTTTCTCACTCCTACTAGTGAATGTAATGTTACACACACATAAAATGCGCAGCACCCCGCGATGTTTTTCAGAAACCTATCCTACATTGCCACTGCATGTTCCCTGACCTCCCCATGCTGACCACCCCGCGGTGGTTTTCTCCATCCTACATTGCCACTCACTGCCTATCCTTATTCAGACCGTCTGATTCACACCACCCCGTGATGTTTTTCTCACTCATACTAGAATGTAATGTTACACACACATACAATGCGCACAACCCCGCGATGTTTTTCAGAAACCTATCCTACATTGCCATTGCATGCTCCCTGACCTCCCCATGCTGACCACCCCGCGGTGCTTTTCTCCATCCAACATTACCACTCACTGCCTATCGTAATTCAGACCCTCCGATTCACACCACCACATGATGTTTTTCTCCCTCCTACTAGTGAATGAAATGTTACACACCCATACAATGCGCACCACCCCGTGATGTTTTTCTCACTCCTACTAGTGAATGTCATGTTACACACCCATACAATGCGCACCACCCCGCGATGTTTTTCAGAAACCTATCCTACATTGCCACTGCATGTTCCCTGACCTTCCCATGCTGACCACCCCTCGGTACTTTTCTCCATCCTACATTGCCACTCACTGCCTATCCAAATTCAGACCCTCCGATTCACAGCACCCCGTGATGTTTTTCTCACTCTTACTAGTGAACGCAGTGTTACACACCCATTCAATACGCACCACCCTGTGATGTTATTCTCACTCCTACTAGTGAATATAATGTTACACACCCATAAAATTCGCACCACCCCGCGATGTTTTTCAGAAACCTATGACACATTGCCATAGCATATTACCTGACCTCTCCATGCTGAGAACCCCGCGGTGCTCTTCTCCATCCTACATTGCAACTCACTGCCTACCCTAATTCAGACCCTCCGATTCACAACACCCCGTGATGTTTCTCTCACTCCTACTAGTGAATGTAATGTTACACACCCATACAATGCGCACCACCCCGCGATGTTTTTCAGAAACCTATCCTACATTGCCACTGCATGTTCCCTGACCTCCCCATGCTGACCACCCCGCGGTGCTTTTCTCCATCCTCCATTGCCACTCACTGCCAATCTTATTCAGACCCTCCGATTCACACCACCCCGTGATGTTTTTCTCACTCCTACTAGTGAATGTAATGTTACACAACCATACAATGCGCACCACCCCGCGATGTTTTTCAGAAACCTATCCTGTATTGCCACAGCATGTTCCCGGACCTCCCCATGCTGACCACCCTGCGGTGCTTTTCTAGATCCTACATTGCCACTCACTGCCTATCCTAATTCAGAACCTCCGATTCACATGACCCCGTGATGTTTTTCTCACTCCTACCAGTGAATGTAATGTTACACACCCATACAATGTGCACCACCCCGCGATGTTTTTCAGAAACCTATGCTACATTGCCACTGCATGTTCCCTGACCTCCCCATGCTTACCACCCTGCGGTGCTTTTCTCCATCCTACATTGCCACTCACTGCCTCTCCTAATTCAGACTCTCCGATTCACAACACCCCGTGATGATTTTCTCACTCCTACTAGTGAATTTAATGTCGCACACACATACAATGCGCACCACCCCGCGATGTTTTCAGAAACCTATCCTACATTGCCACTGCATGTTCCCTGACCTCCCCATGCTAACAACCCCGCGGTCCTTTTCTCCATCCTACATTGCCACTCACTGCCTATACTAATTCTGACCCTCCGATTCACACCACCCCGTGATGTTTTTCTCACTCCTACTAGTGAATGTAATGTAACACACACCCATACAATGCGCACCACACCGTGATGTTTTTCTCCCTCCTACTAGTGAATGTAATGTAACACACAACCATACAATGCGCACCACCTCGCGATGTTTTTAAGAAACCCATCCTACTTTGCCACTGCATGTTCCCTGACCTCCCCATGCTGACCACCACGTGGTGCTTTTTTCCATCCTACATTGCCACTCTCTGCCTATCCTAATTCAGGCCCTCCGATTCACACCACCCGTGATGTTTTTCTCACTCCTACTAGTGAATGTAATGTTACACACCCATACAATGCGCACCACCCCGCGATGTTTTTCAGAGACCTATCCTACATTGCCACTGCATGTTCCCTGACCTCCCCATGCTTACCAACCCGCGGTGCTTTTCTCCATCCTACATTGCCACTCACTGCCTATACTAATTCTGACCCTCCGATTCACACCACCCCGTGATGTTTTTCTCACTCCTACTAGTGAATGTAATGTAACACACACCCATACAATGCGCACCACACCGTGATGTTTTTCTCCCTCCTACTAGTGAATGTAATGTAAAACACACCCATACAATGCGCACCATCCCCGATGTTTTTCAGAAACCTATCCTACATTGCCACTGCATGTTCCCTGACCTCCCCATGCTGACCACCCCGCGGGGCTTTTCTCCTTCCTACATTGCCACTCACTGCCTATCCAAATTCAGGCCTCCGATTCACACCACCCCATGATGATTATCTCATTCCTACTAGTGAATGTAATGTTACACACCCATACAATGTGCACCACCCCGCGATATTTTTCAGAAAACTATGGTACATTGCCACTGCATGTTCCCTGACCTCCCCATGCTTACCACCCCGCGGTGCTTTTCTCCATCCTACATTGCCAATCACTACCTATGCTAATTCAGACTCTCCGATTCACAACACCCCATGATGCTTTTCTCACTCCTACTGGTGAATGTAGTGTCACACACACATACAATGCGCACCACCCCGTGATGTTTTTCTCCCTCCTACTAGTGAATGTTATGTAACACACCCCCATACAATGCGCACCACCTCGCGATATTTTTAAGAAACCTATCCTACATTGCCACTGTATGTTCCCTGACCTCCCGATACTGACCACCCCGCGGTGCTTTTTTCCATCCTACATTGCCACTCACTGCCTATCCTAATTCAGGCCCTCCACTTCACACCACCCCGTTATGTTTTTCTCACTCATACTAGAATGTAATGTTACACACACATACAATGCGCACAAACCCGCGATGTTTTTCAGAAACCTATCCTATATTGCCATTGCATGCTCCCTGACCTCCCCATGCTGACCACCCCGCGGTGCTTTTCTCCATCCTACATTACCACTCACTGCCTATCCTAATTCAGACCCTCCGATTCACACCACCACGTGAGGTTTTTCTCACTCCTACTAGTGAATGAAATGTTACACACCCATACAATGCGCACCACCCCGTGATGTTTTTCTCACTCCTACTAGTGAATGTCATGTTACACACCCATACAATGCGCACCACCGCGCGATGTTTTTCAGAAACCTATGCTACATTGCCACTGCATGTTCCCTGACCTCCCCAATCTGACCACCCCGCGGTGCTTTTCTCCATCCTCCTTTGCCACTCACTGCCTATCCTAATTCAGACCCTCCGATTCACACCACCCCGTGAAGTTTTTCTCACTCCTACTAGTGAATGTAATGTTACACACCCATACAATGCGCACCACCCCGCGATATTTTTCAGAAACCTATCCTGTATTGCCACAGCATGTTCCCGGACCTCCCCATGCTGACCACCCTGCAGTGCTTTTCTCCATCCTACATTGCCACTCACTGCCTATGCTAATTCAGAACCTCCGATTCACACCAACCCGTGATGTTTTTCTCACTCCTACTAGTGAATGTAATGTTACACACCCATACAATGTGCACCACCCCGCGATGTGTTTCAGAAACCTATGCTACATTGCCACTGCATGTTCCCTGACCTCCCCATGCTTACCACCCCGCGGTGCTTTTCTTCATCCTACATTGCCACTCACTGCCTATCCTAATTCAGACTCTCCGATTCACAACACCCCGTGATGTTTTTCTCACTCCTACTAGTGAATTTAATGTCACACACACATACAATGCGCACCACCCCGCGATGTTTTTTAGAAACCTATCCTACATTGCCACTGCATGTTCCCTGACCTCCACATGCTAACAACCCCGCGGTCCTTTTCTCCATCCTACATTGCCACTCACTGCCTATACTAATTCTGACCCTCCGATTCACACCACCCCGTGTTGTTTTTCTCACTCCTACTAGTGAATGTAATGTTACACACCCATACAATGTGCACCACCCTGCGATGTTTTTCAGAAACCTATGCTACATTGCCACTGCATGTTCCCTGACCTCCCCATGCTTACCATTCCGCGGTGCTTTTCTCCATCCTACATTGCCACTCACTGCCTATCCTAATTCAGACTCTCCGATTCACAACACCCCGTGATGTTTTTCTCACTCCTACTAGTGAATTTAATGTCACACACACATACAATGCGAACCACCCCGTGATGTTTTTCTCCCTCCTACTAGTGAATGTAATGTAACACACACCCATACAATGCGCACCACCTCGCGATGTTTTTCAGAAACCTATCCTACATTACCACTGTGTGTTCCCTGACCTCCCTATGCTGACCACCCCGCGGTGCTTTTTTCCATCGTACATTGCCACTCACTGCCTATCCTAATTCTGGCCCTCCAATACACACCACCCCGTGAGGTTTTTCTCACTCCTACTAGTGAATGTAATGTAACACACACCCATACAATGCGCAGCACCCCGTGATGTTTTTCAGAAACCTATCCTACATTGCCACTGCATGTTCCCTGACCTCCCCATGCTGACCACCCCGCGGTGGTTTTCTCCATCCTACATTGCCACTCACTGCTTATCCTAATTCAGACCCTCTGATTCACACCACCCCGTTATGTTTTTCTCACTCATACTAGAATGTCATGTTACACACACATACAATGCGCACAATCCCCCGATGTTTTTCAGAAACCTATCCTACATTGCCATTGCATGCTCCCTGACCTCCCCATGATGACCACCCCGCGGTGCTTTTCTCCATCCTACATTACCACTCACTGCCTATCCTAATTCAGACCCTCTGATTCACACCACCACGTGATGTTTTTCTCACTCCTAGTAGTGAATGTCATGTTACACACCCATACAATGCGCACCACCACGTGATGTTTTTCTCACTCCTACTAGTGAATGTCATGTTACACACCCATACAATGCGCACCACACCGCGATGTTTTTCAGAAACCTATCCTGTATTGCCACAGCATGTTCCCGGACCTCCCCATGCTGACCACCCTGCGGTGCTTTTCTCCATCCTACATTGCCACTCACTGCCTATCCTAATTCAGAACCTCCGATTCACACCACCCCGTGATGTTTTTCTCACTCCTACTAGTGAATGTAATGTTACACACCCATACAATGTCCACCACCCCGCGATGTTTTTCAGAAACATATGCTACATTGCCACTGCATGTTCCCTGACCTCCCCATGCTTACCAACCCGCGGTGCTTTTCTCCATCCTACATTGCCACTCACTGCCTATTCTAATTAAGACCCTCCGATTCACACCACCCCGTTATTATTTTCTCACTCCTACTAGTGAATGTAATGTTACACACCCATACAATGCGCACCACCCCGCGATGTTTTTCAGAAACCTATCCTGTATTGCCACAGGATGTTCCCGGACCTCCCCATGCAGACCACCCCGCGGTGCTTTTCTCCATCCTACATTGCCACTCACTGCCTATCCTAATTCAGACTCTCCGATTCACAACACCCCGTGATGTTTTTCTCACTCCTACTAGTGAATTTAATGTCACACACACATACAATTCGCACCACCCCGCGATGTTTTTCAGAAACCTATCCTACATTGCCACTGCATGTTCCCTGACCTCCCCATGCTAACAACCCCGCGGTCCTTTTCTCCATCCTACATTGCCACTCACTGCCGATAGTAATTCTGACCCTCCGATTCACACCACCCCGTGATGTTTTTCTCACTCCTACTAGTGAATGTAATGTAACACACACCCATACAATGCACACCACACCGTGATGTTTTTCTCCCTCCTACTAGTGAATGTAATGTAACACACACCCATACAATGCGCACCACCTCGCGATGTTTTTCAGAAACCTATCCTACATTGCCACTGCATTTTTCCTGACCTCCCCATGCTGACCACCACGCGGTGCTTTTTTCCATTCTACATTGACACTCACTGCCTATCCTAATTCAGGCCCTCCAATTCACACCACTCGTGATGTTTTTCTCACTCCTACTAGTGAATGTCATGTTACACACCCATACAATGTGCACCACCCCATGATGTTTTTCTCACTCCTACTAGTGAATATAATGTTACACACCCATACAATGCGAACCACCGCACGATGTTTTTCAGAAACCTATCCTACATTGCCACTGCATGTTCCCTGACCTCCCCATTCTGACCACCCCGCGGTGCTTTTCTCCATCCTCCTTTGCCACTCACTGCCTATCCTAATTCAGACCCTCCGATTCACACCACCCCGTGATGTTTTTCTCACTCCTACTAGTGAATGTAATGTTACACACCCATACAATGCGCACCACCCCGCGATGTTTTTCAGAAACTTATCCTGTATTGCCACAGCATGTTCCCGGACCTCCCCATGCTGACCACCCTGCGGTGCTTTTCTCCATCTTACATTGCCACTCACTGCCTATGCTAATTCAGAACCTCCGATTCACACCACCCCGTGATGTTTTTCTCACTCCTAGTAGTGAATGTAATGTTACACACCCATACAATGTGCACCACCCCGCGATGTTTTTTAGAAACCTATGCTACATTGCCACTGCATGTTCCCTGACCTCCCCATGCTTACCACCCCGCGGTGCTTTTCTCCATCCTACATTGCCACTCACTGCCTATCCTAATTCTGACCCTCCGATTCACACCACCCCGTGATGTTTTTCTCACTCCTACTAGTGAATGTAATGTAACACACACCCATACAATGCGCACCACACCGTGATGTTTTTCTCCCTCCTACTAGTGAATGTAATGTAACACACACCCATACAATGCGCACCACATCCGATGTTTTTCAGAAACCTATCCTACATTGCAACTGCTTGTTCCCTGACCTCCCCATGCTGACCACCCCGCGGTGCTTTTCTCCTTCCTACATTGCCACTCACAGCCTATCCGAATTCAGGCCCTCTGATTCACACCACCCCATGATGTTTTTCTCATTCCTACTAGTGAATGTAATGTTACACACCCATACAATGTGCACCACCCCGCGATGTTTTTCAGAAACCTATGCTACATTGCCACTGCATGTTCCCTGACTTCCCCATGCTTACCACCCCCGGTGCATTTCTCCATCCTACATTGCCACTCACTGCCTATCCAAATTCAGACCCTCCGATTCACAGCACCCCGTGATGTTTTTCTCACTCTTACTAGTGAACGCAGTGTTACACACCCATTCAATACGCACCACCCTGTGATGTTATTCTCACTCCTACTAGTGAATATAATGTTACACACCCATAAAATTCGCACCACCCCGCGATGTTTTTCAGAAACCTATGACACATTGCCATAGCATATTACCTGACCTCTCCATGCTGAGAACCCCGCGGTGCTCTTCTCCATCCTACATTGCAACTCACTGCCTACCCTAATTCAGACCCTCCGATTCACAACACCCCGTGATGTTTCTCTCACTCCTACTAGTGAATGTAATGTTACACACCCATACAATGCGCACCACCCCGCGATGTTTTTCAGAAACCTATCCTACATTGCCACTGCATGTTCCCTGACCTCCCCATGCTGACCACCCCGCGGTGCTTTTCTCCATCCTCCATTGCCACTCACTGCCAATCTTATTCAGACCCTCCGATTCACACCACCCCGTGATGTTTTTCTCACTCCTACTAGTGAATGTAATGTTACACAACCATACAATGCGCACCACCCCGCGATGTTTTTCAGAAACCTATCCTGTATTGCCACAGCATGTTCCCGGACCTCCCCATGCTGACCACCCTGCGGTGCTTTTCTAGATCCTACATTGCCACTCACTGCCTATCCTAATTCAGAACCTCCGATTCACATGACCCCGTGATGTTTTTCTCACTCCTACCAGTGAATGTAATGTTACACACCCATACAATGTGCACCACCCCGCGATGTTTTTCAGAAACCTATGCTACATTGCCACTGCATGTTCCCTGACCTCCCCATGCTTACCACCCTGCGGTGCTTTTCTCCATCCTACATTGCCACTCACTGCCTCTCCTAATTCAGACTCTCCGATTCACAACACCCCGTGATGATTTTCTCACTCCTACTAGTGAATTTAATGTCGCACACACATACAATGCGCACCACCCCGCGATGTTTTCAGAAACCTATCCTACATTGCCACTGCATGTTCCCTGACCTCCCCATGCTAACAACCCCGCGGTCCTTTTCTCCATCCTACATTGCCACTCACTGCCTATACTAATTCTGACCCTCCGATTCACACCACCCCGTGATGTTTTTCTCACTCCTACTAGTGAATGTAATGTAACACACACCCATACAATGCGCACCACACCGTGATGTTTTTCTCCCTCCTACTAGTGAATGTAATGTAACACACAACCATACAATGCGCACCACCTCGCGATGTTTTTAAGAAACCCATCCTACTTTGCCACTGCATGTTCCCTGACCTCCCCATGCTGACCACCACGTGGTGCTTTTTTCCATCCTACATTGCCACTCTCTGCCTATCCTAATTCAGGCCCTCCGATTCACACCACCCGTGATGTTTTTCTCACTCCTACTAGTGAATGTAATGTTACACACCCATACAATGCGCACCACCCCGCGATGTTTTTCAGAGACCTATCCTACATTGCCACTGCATGTTCCCTGACCTCCCCATGCTTACCAACCCGCGGTGCTTTTCTCCATCCTACATTGCCACTCACTGCCTATACTAATTCTGACCCTCCGATTCACACCACCCCGTGATGTTTTTCTCACTCCTACTAGTGAATGTAATGTAACACACACCCATACAATGCGCACCACACCGTGATGTTTTTCTCCCTCCTACTAGTGAATGTAATGTAAAACACACCCATACAATGCGCACCATCCCCGATGTTTTTCAGAAACCTATCCTACATTGCCACTGCATGTTCCCTGACCTCCCCATGCTGACCACCCCGCGGGGCTTTTCTCCTTCCTACATTGCCACTCACTGCCTATCCAAATTCAGGCCCTCCGATTCACACCACCCCATGATGATTATCTCATTCCTACTAGTGAATGTAATGTTACACACCCATACAATGTGCACCACCCCGCGATATTTTTCAGAAAACTATGCTACATTGCCACTGCATGTTCCCTGACCTCCCCATGCTTACCACCCCGCGGTGCTTTTCTCCATCCTACATTGCCAATCACTACCTATGCTAATTCAGACTCTCCGATTCACAACACCCCATGATGTTTTTCTCACTCCTACTGGTGAATGTAGTGTCACACACACATACAATGCGCACCACCCCGTGATGTTTTTCTCCCTCCTACTAGTGAATGTTATGTAACACACCACCATACAATGCGCACCACCTCGCGATATTTTTAAGAAACCTATCCTACATTGCCACTGTATGTTCCCTGACCTCCCGATACTGACCACCCCGCGGTGCTTTTTTCCATCCTACATTGCCACTCACTGCCTATCCTAATTCAGGCCCTCCACTTCACACCACCCCGTTATGTTTTTCTCACTCATACTAGAATGTAATGTTACACACACATACAATGCGCACAAACCCGCGATGTTTTTCAGAAACCTATCCTACATTGCCATTGCATGCTCCCTGACCTCCCCATGCTGACCACCCCGCGGTGCTTTTCTCCATCCTACATTACCACTCACTGCCTATCCTAATTCAGACCCTCCGATTCACACCACCACGTGAGGTTTTTCTCACTCCTACTAGTGAATGAAATGTTACACACCCATACAATGCGCACCACCCCGTGATGTTTTTCTCACTCCTACTAGTGAATGTCATGTTACACACCCATACAATGCGCACCACCGCGCGATGTTTTTCAGAAACCTATGCTACATTGCCACTGCATGTTCCCTGACTTCCCCATTCTGACCACCCCGCGGTGCTTTTCTCCATCCTCCTTTGCCACTCACTGCCTATCCTAATTCAGACCCTCCGATTCACACCACCCCGTGAAGTTTTTCTCACTCCTACTAGTGAATGTAATGTTACGCACCCATACAATGCGCACCACCCCGCGATATTTTTCAGAAACCTATCCTGTATTGCCACAGCATGTTCCCGGACCTCCCCATGCTGACCACCCTGCAGTGCTTTTCTCCATCCTACATTGCCACTCACTGCCTATGCTAATTCAGAACCTCCGATTCACACCAACCCATGATGTTTTTCTCACTCCTACTAGTGAATGTAATGTTACACACCCATACAATGTGCACCACCCCGCGATGTTTTTCAGAAACCTATGCTACATTGCCACTGCATGTTCCCTGACCTCCCCATGCTTACCACCCCGCGGTGCTTTTCTTCATCCTACATTGCCACTCACTGCCTATCCTAATTCAGACTCTCCGATTCACAACACCCCGTGATGTTTTTCTCACTCCTACTACTGAATTTAATGTCACACACACATACAATGCGCACCACCCCGCGATGTTTTTTAGAAACCTATCCTACATTGCCACTGCATGTTCCCTGACCTCCCCATGCTAACAACCCCGCGGTCCTTTTCTCCATCCTACATTGCCACTCACTGCCTATACTAATTCTGACCCTCCGATTCACACCACCCCGTGTTGTTTTTCTCACTCCTACTAGTGAATGTAATGTTACACACCCATACAATGTGCACCACCCCGCGATGTTTTTCAGAAACCTATGCTACATTGCAACTGCATGTTCCCTGACCTCCCCATGCTTACCATTCCGCGGTGCTTTTCTCCATCCTACATTGCCACTCACTGCCTATCCTAATTCAGACTCTCCGATTCACAACACCCCGTGATGTTTTTCTCACTCCTACTAGTGAATTTAATGTCACACACACATACAATGCGAACCACCCCGTGATGTTTTTCTCCCTCCTACTAGTGAATGTAATGTAACACACACCCATACAATGCGCACCACCTCGCGATGTTTTTCAGAAACCTATCCTACATTACCACTGTGTGTTCCCTGACCTCCCTATGCTGACCACCCCGCGGTGCTTTTTTCCATCGTACATTGCCACTCACTGCCTATCCTAATTCTGGCCCTCCAATACACACCACCCCGTGAGGTTTTTCTCACTCCTACTAGTGAATGTAATGTAACACACACCCATACAATGCGCAGCACCCCGTGATGTTTTTCAGAAACCTATCCTACATTGCCACTGCATGTTCCCTGACCTCCCCATGCTGACCACCCCGCGGTGGTTTTCTCCATCCTACATTGCCACTCACTGCTTATCCTAATTCAGACCCTCTGATTCACACCACCCCGTTATGTTTTTCTCACTCATACTAGAATGTCATGTTACACACACATACAATGCGCACAATCCCGCGATGTTTTTCAGAAACCTATCCTACATTGCCATTGCATGCTCCCTGACCTCCCCATGATGACCACCCCGCGGTGCTTTTCTCCAT
This sequence comes from Cavia porcellus, assembly GCF_034190915.1. Classification (NCBI taxonomy): domain Eukaryota; kingdom Metazoa; phylum Chordata; class Mammalia; order Rodentia; family Caviidae; genus Cavia; species Cavia porcellus. The sequence continues at coordinate 73,327,478 of NW_026947499.1, read as the reverse complement.
CCTACATTACCACTCACTGCCTATCCTAATTCAGACCCTCTGATTCACACCACCACGTGATGTTTTTCTCACTCCTAGTAGTGAATGTCATGTTACACACCCATACAATGCGCACCACCACGTGATGTTTTTCTCTCTCCTACTAGTGAATGTCATGTTACACACCCATACAATGCGCACCACACCGCGATGTTTTTCAGAAACCTATCCTGTATTGCCACAGCATGTTCCCGGACCTCCCCATGCTGACCACCCTGCGGTGCTTTTCTCCATCCTACATTGCCACTCACTGCCTATCCTAATTCAGAACCTCCGATTCACACCACCCCGTGATGTTTTTCTCACTCCTACTAGTGAATGTAATGTTACACACCCATACAATGTCCACCACCCCGCGATGTTTTTCAGAAACATATGCTACATTGCCACTGCATGTTCCCTGACCTCCCCATGCTTACCAACCCGCGGTGCTTTTCTCCATCCTACATTGCCACTCACTGCCTATTCTAATTAAGACCCTCCGATTCACACCACCCCGTTATTATTTTCTCACTCCTACTAGTGAATGTAATGTTACACACCCATACAATGCGCACCACCCCGCGATGTTTTTCAGAAACCTATCCTGTATTGCCACAGGATGTTCCCGGACCTCCCCATGCAGACCACCCCGCGGTGCTTTTCTCCATCCTACATTGCCACTCACTGCCTATCCTAATTCAGACTCTCCGATTCACAACACCCCGTGATGTTTTTCTCACTCCTACTAGTAAATGTAGTGTCACACACACATACAATGCGCACCACCCCGTGATGTTTTTCTCCCTCCTACTAGTGAATGTAATGTAACACACACCCATACAATGCGCACCACCTCGCGATGTTTTTCAGAAACCTATCCTACATTACCACTGTATGTTCCCTGACCTCCCCATGCTGACCACCCCGCGGTGCTTTTTTCCATCGTACATTGCCACTCACTGCCTATCCTAATTCAGGCACTCCAATTCACACCACCCCGTGAGGTTTTTCTCACTCCTACTAGTGAATGTAATGTTACACACCCATACAATGCGCACCACCCTGCGATCTTTATCAGAAACTTATGCTAGATTGCCACTGCATGTTAGCTGACCTCGACATGCTGACCACCCCGCGGTGCTTTTCTCCATCCTACATTGCCACTCACTGCCTATCCTAATTCAGACCCTCCGAGTCACACCACCCCGTGATGTATTTCTCACTCCTACTAGTGAATGTAATTTTACACACACATACAATGCGCAGCACCCCGCGATGTTTTTCAGAAACCTATCCTACATTGCCACTGCATGTTCCCTGACCTCCCCATGCTGACCACCCCGCGGTGCTTTTCTCCATCCTACATTGCCACTCACTGCCTATCCTAATTCAGACCCTCTGATTCAAACCACCCCGTGATGTTTTTCTCACTCATTCTAGAATGTCATGTTACACACACATACAATGCGCACAGCCCCGCGATGTTTTTCAGAAACCTATCCTACATTGCCATTGCATGCTCCCTGACCTCCCCATGATGACCACCCCGCGGTGCTTTTCTCCATCCTACATTACCACTCACTGCCTATTCTAATTCAGACCCTCTGATTCACACCACCACGTGATGTTTTTCTCACTCCTACTAGTGAATGTCATGTTACACACCCATACAATGCGCACCACCCCGTGATATTTTTCTCACTCCTACTAGTGAATGTCATGTTACACACCCATACAATGCGCACCACCCCGCGATGTTTTTCAGAAACCTCTCCTACAATGCCACTGCATGTTCCCTGACCTCCCCATGCTGACCACCCTGCGGTGCTTTTCTAGATCCTACATTGCCACTCACTGCCTATCCTAATTCAGAACCTCCGATTCACATGACCCCGTGATGTTTTTCTCACTCCTACTAGTGAATGTAATGTTACACACCCATACAATGTGCACCACCCCGCGATGTTTTTCAGAAACCTATGTTACATTGCCACTGCATGTTCCCTGACCTCCCCATGCTTACCACCTCGCGGTGCTTTTCTCCATCCTACATTTCCACTCACTGCCTATCCTAATTCAGTCTCTCCGATTCACAACACCCCGTGATGTTTTTCTCACTCCTACTAGGGAATTTAATGTCACACACACATACAATGCGCACCACCCCGCGATGTTTTTCAGAAACCTATCCTACATTGCCACTGCATGTTCCCTGACCTCCCCATGCTAACAACCCCGCGGTCCTTTTCTCCATCCTACATTGCCACTCACTGCCGATAGTAATTCTGACCCTCCGATTCACACCACCCCGTGTTGTTTTTCTCACTCCTACTAGTGAATGTAATGTAACACACACCCATACAATGCACACCACACCGTGATGTTTTTCTCCCTCCTACTAGTGAATGTAATGTAACACACACCCATACAATGCGCAACACCTCGCGATGTTTTTCAGAAACCTATCCTACATTGCCACTGCAATTTCCCTGACCTCCCCATGCTGACCACCACGCCGTGCTTTTTTCCATCCTACATTGACACTCACTGCCTATCCTAATTCAGGCCCTCCGATTCACACCACCCGTGATGTTTTTCTCACTCCTACTAGTGAATGTAATGTTACACACCCATACAATGCGCACCACCCCGTGATGTTTTTCTCACTCCTACTAGTGAATGTAATGTTACACACCCATATAATGCGCAACACCCCACGACGTTTTTCAGAAACCTATCCTACATTGCCACTGCATGTTCCCTGACCTCCCCATTCTGACCACCCCGCGGTGCTTTTCTCCATTCTCCTTTGCCACTCACTGCCTATCCTAATTCAGACCCTCCGATTCACACCACCCCGTGATGTTTTTCTCACTCCTACTAGTGAATGTAATGTTACACACCCATACAATGCGCACCACCCCGCGATGTTTTTCAGAAACCTATCCTGTATTGCCACAGCATGTTCCCGGACCTCCCCATGCTGAACACCCTGCGGTGCTTTGCTAGATCCTACATTGCCACTCACTGCCTATCCTAATTCAGAACCTCCGATTCACATGACCCCGTGATGTTTTTCTCACTCCTACTAATGAATGTAATGTTACACACCCATACAATGTGCACCACCCCGCGATGTTTTTCAGAAACCCATGCTACATTGCCACTGCATGTTCCCTGACCTCCCCATGCTTACCACCCCGCGGTGCTTTTCTCCATCCTCCATTGCCACTCACTGCCTATCCTAATTCAGACTCTCCGATTCACAACACCCCGTGATGTTTTTCTCACTCCTACTAGTGAATTTAATGTCACACACACATACAATGCGCACCACCCCGCGATGTTTTTCAGAAACCTATCCTACATTGCCACTGCATGTTCCCTGACCTCCCCATGCTAACAACCCCGCGGTCCTTTTCTCCATCCTACATTGCCACTCACTGCCTATACTAATTCTGACCCTCATATTCACACCACCCCGTGATGTTTTTCTCACTCCTACTAGTGAATGTAATGTAACACACACCCATACAATGCGCACCACACCGTGAGGTTTTTCTCCCTCCTACTAGTGAATGTAATGTAACACACACCCATACAATGCGCACCACCCCCGATGTTTTTCAGAAACCTATCCTACATTGCAACTGCATGTTCCCTGACCTCCCCATGCTGACCACCCCGCGGTGCTTTTCTCCTTCCTATATTGCCACTCACTGCCTATCCGAATTCAGGCCCTCCGATTCACACCACCCCATGATGTTTTTCTCATTCCTACTAGTGAATGTAATGTTACACACCCATACAATGTGCACCACCCCGCGATGTTTTTCAGAAAACTATGCTACATTGCCACTGCATGTTCCCTGACTTCCCCATGCTTACCACCCCGCGGTGCATTTCTCCATCCTACATTGCCAATCACTGCCTATGCTAATTCAGACTCTCCGATTCACAACACCCCGTGATGTTTTTCTCACTCCTACTAGTGAATGTAGTGTCACACACACATACAATGCGCACCACCCCTGATGTTTTTCTCCCTCCTAGTAGTGAATGTAATGTAACACACACCCATACAATGCGCACCACCTCGTGATGTTTTTCAGAAACCTATCCTACATTACCACTGTATGTTCCCTGACCTCCCCATGCTGACCACCCCGCGGTGCTTTTTTCCAACATACATTGCCACTCACTGCCTATCCTAATTCAGGCCCTCCAATTCACACCACCCCGTGAGGTTTTTCTCACTCCTACTAGTGAATGTAATGTTACACACCCATACAATGCGCACCACCCTGCGATCTTTATCAGAAACTTATGCTAGATTGCCACTGCATGTTAGCTGACCTCGACATGCTGACCACCCCGCGGTGCTTTTCTCCATCCTACATTGCCACTCACTGCCTATCCTAATTCAGACCCTCCGAGTCACACCACCCCGTGATGTTTTTCTCACTCCTACTAGTGAATGTAATGTTACACACACATACAATGCGCAGCACCCCGCGATGTTTTTCAGAAACCTATCCTACATTGCCTCTGCATGTTCCCTGACCTCCCCATGCTGACCACCCCGCGGTGCTTTTCTCCATCCTACATTGCCACTCACTGCCTATCCTAATTCAGACCCTCTGATTCACACCACCCCGTGATGTTTTTCTCACTCATACTAGAATGTCATGTTACACACACATACATTGCGCACAACCCCGCGATGTTTTTCAGAAACCTATCCTACAGTGCCATTGCATGCTCCCTGATCTCCCCATGCTGACCACCCCGCGGTGCTTTTCTCCATCCTACATTACCACTCACTGCCTATCCTAATTCAGACCCTCCGATTCACACCACCACGTGATGTTTTTCTCACTCCTACTAGTGAATGTAATGTTACACACCCATACAATGCGCACCACCCCGTGATGTTTTTCTCACTCCTACTAGTGAATGTCATGTTACACACCCATACAATGCGCACCACCCCGCAATGTTTTTCAGAAACCTATCCTACATTGCCACTGCATGTTCCCTGACCTCCCCATGCTTGTTGGGAGCCGTGGCACTGTCAAGTCATCAGACGCGGTGATTGCGAGGCCTGTGGGAAAGTACAAAATCCTGAGCTAGATTACCCCTCTCATCGAGCCCGCCTGTGTGGCACCTGTTTCTTAGCACCCCACTAAGTTCCCGCCTCACAGGGCAGTCTGCCTAGCTATTAATCCTATATATAGCCAGTGCCTCCACCCCCGAGACAGAGACTGAAGCACGGAAGGAGCCGCGGGGAGCGGACCGGTAGAGGCTTCGGGGCAGACTGAAGCACGGAAGGAGCCGCGGAGAGCGGACCGGTAGAGGCTTCGGGGCAGACTGTATAAGGAGAGAATAAAGAAAAGCCTGACCACCGCCAGACCTTGTCGTGTGTCTTTCCTGCCGGCCGGGAGCGACATCGACATTTGGAGGCCCGAACGGGGATTGATCAACCCCGAGACGCGGCGGTGGACTGCATTCTCCTACACAGTGCTGCAGCTGCAGGACAGGTGAGTAGAGGATAAGCCTGGGCCCTGGGTGGCGCGCACCTACAGGGTTTGTAGACTCCTCTCAACCTCACGCGTAAGTGGCGGGTTTCTTGGGCCTCACGCGGTGAGTATGAAACATAACACCAGAATTTAAGGTAATAAAAGAGTGTAAAACATAAACATAGAAGTAAAAATAACAGAAGATATATTAAAAATGGGAAACATGCCAAGTAAAGATACACAGCCTTGGTGTTGGTCCTTCGGAGACTCCTAAAGTCCAAGGACCTCAAGGTGGGGCGTAAGACTTTAGAAAATTTCCTTGCAGAGATTGACAGCTTTGCTCCCTGGTTTCTGCCTACAGGGCATGTAAACCTGCCCTCCTGGGAAAAGTTGGGCAGAGACCTTTCCCTAGCAGAACGGGAGGGTAGAGCTTCAGTCTCTGCTCGTCCATTGTGGGAAATGATACACACGTGCCTAAAGAGTGAGGGTAGTTACGGGGGGAGCTCTCAAGAACTTGTAGAAGTACGCGAGGTGTTTGAACAGGCACAGTGAGGAAGCTCCTGAGAAGGGTCCGTCAAGGAGGGCAGAGATACAAAAGAGGAAGCCGAGGCGCGGTTTGTGTCTTTCCGCAGGAATCGGGACGAGAACCAATGTGGGTCCCAGAGAGGTTGACGCGACAAGTCCCTCGACTGAAGATCAGGCCTGTTCCACCAGAGGCCAACCGCAGACCCAACAACAAGATGAGCCCTAAAAGAACTGCAGGACAATCCCTTTTTGGGGGCCTGGAACGGCTTGCTCCCCTATGTGCTACCCTTGTATACGCATGGCTCGCTCGCATGGCCTACGACCGCGTTTAAAAGTGACAGGCTTCCCACATTCTCCTCCCTAGACAACAACATGTAGCAGGGTGGGTGAGTCAATGACGGGTAAGAGCGTGCCTCCCCAGCACGACTCAACCTAAGCCAGGCCCTACCCCATTCCGCTCGAAAGCCGCTGGATTGTTAGATAAATTTCTCTCCGAGGGGATTCGTGGAGAGAAATGAGTGCATGCCTATGTGCAACCAGGTTCCGTCCGGTACATTCCTGGCCCTAGAAAAAAGGACGAGGGCCTCAGGGCCTTGGTGGACCCTGGGACGGCCGACCAGGGTCTACGCTAAGGGCCTACGGTGGGCCTCAGTTCGGGGCATAGGCCTCTGCACTCTATCCAGGACGGGCTGCGATGCGCGTAGCCATCATTTAAAATAAAATAGGGGGAGATGTTGGGAGCCGTGGCACTGTCAAGACATCAGACGCGGTGATTGCGAGGCCTGTGGGAAAGTACAAAAGCCTGAGCTAGATTACCCCTCTCATCGAGCCCGCCTGTGTGGCACCTGTTTCTTATCACCCCACTAAGTTCCCGCCTCACAGGGTAGTCTGCCTAGCTATTAATCCTATATATAGCCAGTGCCTCCACCCCCGAGAGAGAGACTGAAGCACGGAAGGAGCCGCGGGGAGCAAACCGGTAGAGGCTTCGGGGGAGACTGAAGCACAAAAGGAGCCGCGGGGAGCGGACCGGTAGAGGCTTCGGGACAGACTGAAGCACGGAAGGAGCCGCGGAGAGCGGACCGGTAGAGGCTTCGGGGCAGACTGTATAAGGAGAAAATAAAGAAAAGCCTGACCACCTCCAGACCTTGTCGTGTGTCTTTCTGCCGGCCAGAGCGACATCGACACATGCTGACCACCCCTCGGTGCTTTTCTCCATCCTACATTGCCACTCACTGCCTATCCAAATTCAGACCCTCCGATTCACACCACCCCGTGATGTTTTTCTCACTCTTACTAGTGAATGTAATGTTACACACCCATTCAATACGCACCACCCTGTGATGTTATTCTCACTCCTACTAGTGAATGTAATGTTACACACCCATAAAATTCGCACCACCCCGCGATGTTTTTCAGAAACCTATCCCACATTGCCACTGCATATTCCCTGACCTCCCCATGCTGAGCACCCCGCGGTGCTTTTATCCATCCTACATTGCCACTCACTGCCTACCCTAATTCAGACCCTCCGATTCACAACACCCCGTGATGTTTCTCTCACTCCTACCAGTGAATGTAATGTTACACACCCATACAATGCACACCACCCCGCGATGTTTTTCAGAAACCTATCCTACATTGCCACTGCATGTTCCCTGACCTCGCCATGCTGACCACCCCGCAGTGCTTTTCTCCATCCTCCATTGCCACTCACTGCCTATCCTAATTCAGACCCTCAGATTCACACCACCCCGTGATGTTTTTCTCACTCCTACTAGTGAATGTAATGTTACACACCCATACAATGCGCACCACCCCGCGATGTTTTTCAGAAACCTATCCTGTATTGCCACAGCATGTTCCCGGACCTCGCCATGCTGACCAACCTGCGGTGCTTTTATAGATCCTACATTGCCACTTACTGCCTATCCTAATTCAGAACCTCCGATTCACATGACCCCGTGATGTTTTTCTCACTCCTACTAATGAATGTAATGTTACACACCCATACAATGTGCACCACCCCGCGATGTTTTTCAGAAACCTATGCTACATTGCCACTGCATGTTCCCTGACCTCCCCATGCTTACCACCCCGCGGTGCTTTTCTCCATCCTACATTGCCACTCACTGCCTATCCTAATTCAGACTCTCCGATTCACAACACCCCGTGATGTTTTTCTCACTCCTACTAGTGAATTTAATGTCACACACACATACAATGCGCACCACCCCGCGATGTTTTTCAGAAACCTATCCTACATTGCCACTGCATGTTCCATGACCTCCCCATGCTAACAACCCCGCGGTCCTTTTCTCCATCCTACACTGCCACTCACTGCCGATAGTAATTCTGACCCTCCGATTCACACCACCCCGTGATGTTTTTCTCACTCCTACTAGTGAATGTAATGTAACACACACCCATACAATGCACACCACACCGTGATGTTTTTCTCCCTCCTACTAGTGAATGTAATGTTACACACCCATACAATGCGCACCACCCTGCGATCTTTATCAGAAACATATGCTAGATTGCCACTGCATGTTAGCTGACCTCGACATGCTGACCACCCCGCGGTGCTTTTCTCCATCCTACATTGCCACTCACTGCCTATCCTAATTCAGACCCTCCGAGTCACACCACCCCGTGATGTTTTTCTCACTCCTACTAGTGAATGTAATGTTACACACACATACAATGCGCAGCACCCCGCGATGTTTTTCAGAAACCTATCCTACATTGCCACTGCATGTTCCCTGACCTCCCCATGCTGACCACCCCGCGGTGCTTTTCTCCATCCTACATTGCCACTCACTGTCTATCCTAATTCAGACCCTCTGATTCACACCACCCCGTGATGTTTTTCTCACTCATATTAGAATGTCAAGTTACACACACATACAATGCGCACAACCCCGCGATGTTTTTCAGAAACCTATCCTACATTGCCATTGCATGCTCCCTGACCTCCCCATGCTGACCACCCCGCGGTGCTTTTCTCCATCCTACATTACCACTCACTGCCTATCCTAATTCAGACCCTCTGATTCACACCACCACGTGATGTTTTTCTCACTCCTACTAGTGAATGTAATGTTGCACACCCATACAATGCGCACCACCCCGTGATGTTTTTCTCACTCCTACTAGTGATTGTCATGTTACACACCCATACAATGTGCACCACCCCGCGATGTTTTTCAGAAACCTATCCTACATTGCCACTGCATGTTCCATTACCTCCCCATCCTGATCACCCCGCAGTGCTTTTCTCCATCCTACATTGCCACCCACTGCCTACACTAATTCAGACCCTCCAATTTACACCACCCCGTGATGTTTTTCTCACTCCTACTGGTGAATGTAATGTTACACACCCATACAATGCGCACCACCCCGCGATGTTTTTCAGAAACCTATCCGACATTGCCACAGCATGTTTCCTGACCTCCACATGCTGACCACCCCGCGGTGCTTTTCTCCATCCTACATTGCCACTCACTGCCTATCTTAATTTAGACCCTCCGATTCACACCACCCCGTGATCTTTTTCTCACTCCTACTAGTGAATATAAAGTTACACACCCATAACATGCGCACCACCCCGGATGTTTTTCAGAAACCTATCCCACATTGCCACTGCATGTTAACTGACCTCCCCATGCTGACCACCCCGCTGTGCTTTTCTCCATCCTACATTCCCACTCACTGCCTATCCTAATTCAGACCCTCCTATTCACACCACCCCGTGATGTTTTTCTCACTCCTACTAGTGAATGTAATATTACACACCTATACAATGCCCACCACCCCGCGATGTTTTTCGGAAACCTATCCTACATTGCCACTGCATGTTCCCTGTCCTCCCCATGATGAGCACCCCGCGGTGCTTTTCTCCATCCTACAAGGCCACTCACTGCCTATGCTAATTCAGAACCTCCGATTCACACCTCCCCGTGATGTTTTTCTCACTCCTACTAGTGAATGTAATGTTACACACCCATACAATGTGCACCACCCCGCGATGTTTTTCAGAAACCTATGCTACATTGCCACTGCATGTTCCCTGACCTCCCCATGCTTACCACCCCGCGGTGCTTTTCTCCATCCTACATTGCCACTCACTGCCTATCCTAATTCAGACCTTCCGATTCACACCACCCCGTGATGTTTTTCTCACTCCTACTAGTGAATGTAATGTTACACACCCATACAATGCGCACCACCCCGCGATGTTTTTCAGAAACCTATCCTATATTGCCACAGCATGTTCAGGGTCCTCCCCATGCTGACCACCCTGCGGTGCTTTTCTCCATCCTACATTGCCACTCACTGCCTATGTTATTCAGAACCTCCGATTCACACCACCCCGTGATGTTTTTCTCACTCCTACTAGTGAATGTAATGTTACACACCCATACAATGTGCACAACCCCGCGATGTTTTTCAGAAACCTATGCTACATTGCCACTGAATGTTCCCTGACCTCCCCATGCTTACCAACCCGCGGTGCTTTTCTCCATCCTACATTGCCACTCACTGCTTATCCTAATTCAGACCCTCCGATTCACACCACCCCGTGATGTTTTTCTCACTCCTACTAGTGAATTTAATGTTACACACCCATACAATGCGCACCACCCCGCGATGTTTTTCATAAACCTATCCTACATTGCCACTGCATGTTCCCTGACCTCCCCATGGTAACAACCCCGCGGTCCTTTTCTCCATCCTACATTGCCACTCACTGCCTATACTATTTCTGACCCTCCGATTCACACCACCCCGTGATGTTTTTCTCACTCCTACTAGTGAATGTAATGTAACACACACCCATACAATGCGCACCACACCGTGATGTTTTTCTCCCTCCTACTAGTGAATGTAATGTAACACACACCCATACAATGCGCACCACCCCCGATGTTTTTCAGAAACCTATCCTACATTGCCACTGCATGTTCCCTGACCTCCCCATGCTGACCACCCCGCGGTGCTTTTCTCCTTCCTACATTGCCACTCACTGCCTATCCGAATTCAGGCCCTCCGATTCACACCACCCCATGATGTTTTTCTCATTCCTACTAGTGAATGTAATGTTACACACCCATACAATGTGCACCACCCCGCGATGTTTTTCAGAAAACTATGCTACATTGCCACTGTATGTTCCCTGACCTCCCCATGCTTACCACCCCGCGGTGCTTTTCTCCATCCTACATTGCCAATCACTGCCTATGCTAATTCAGACTCTCCGATTCACAACACCCCATGATGTTTTTCTCACTCCTACTAGTGAATGTAGTGTCACACACACATACAATGCGCACCACCCCGTGATGTTTTTCTGCCTCCTACTAGTGAATGTAATGTAACACACACCCATACAATGCGCACCACCTCGCGATATTTTTAAGAAACCTATCCTACATTGCCACTGTATGTTCCCTGACCTCCCCATGCTGACCACCCCGCGGTGCTTTTTTCCATCCTACATTGCCACTCACTGCCTATCCTAATTCAGGCCCTCCACTTCACACCACCCCGTGAGGTTTTTCTCACTCCTACTAGTGAATGTAATGTTACACACCCATACAATTCGCACCACCCTGCGATCTTTATCAGAAACCTATGCTAGATTGCCACTGCATGTTAGCTGACCTCGACATGCTGACCACCCCGCGGTGCTTTTCTCCATCCTACATTGCCACTCACTGCCTATCCTAATTCAGAACCTCCGAGTCCCACCACCCCGTGATGATTTTCTCACTCCTACTAGTGAATGTAATGTTACACACACATACAATGCGCAGCACCCCGCGATGTTTTTCAGAAACCTATCCTACATTGCCACTGCATTTTCCCTGACCTCCCCATGCTGACCACCCCGCGGTGCTTTTCTCCATCCTACATTGCCACTCACTGCCTATCCTAATTCAGACCCTTTGATTCACACCACCCCGTGATGTTTTTCTCACTCATACTAGAACGTAATGTTACACACACATACAATGCGCACAACCCTGCGATGTTTTTCGGAAACCTATCCTACATTGCCATTGCATGCTCCCTGACCTCCCCACGCTGACCACCCCGCGGTGCTTTTCTCCATCCTACATTGCCGCTCACTGCCTATACTAATTCTGACCCTCTGATTCACACCACCCCGTGATGTTTTTCTCACTCCTACTAGTGAATGTAATGTAACACACACCCATACAATGCACACAACACCGTGATGTTTTTCTCCCTCTTACTAGTGAATGTAATGTAACACACACCCATACAATGCACACAACACCGTGATGTTTTTCTCACTCCTACTAGTGAATGTAATGTTACACAACCATACAATGCGCACCACCCCGCGATGTTTTTCAGAAACCTATCCTACATTGCCATGGCATGTTCCCTGATCTCCCCATGCTGAGCACCCTGCAGTGCTTTTCTCCATCCTCCATTGCCACTCACTGCCTATCCTAATTCAGACCCTCCGATTCACACCACCCCGTGATGTTTTTCTCACTCCTACTAGTGAATTTAATGTTACACACCCATACAAGGCGCACCACACCGCGATGTTTTTCAGAAACCTATCATACATTGCCACTGCATGTTCCCTGACCTCCCCATGCTGACCACCACGCGGTGCTTTTCTCCATCCTACATTGCCACTCACTGCCTATCCTAATTCAGACCCTCCGATTCACACCACCCCGTGATGTTTTTCTCACTCCTACTAGTGAATGTAATGTTACACACCCATACAATGCGCACCACCCCGCGATGTTTTTCAGAAACCTATCCTACATTGCCACTGCATGTTCTCTGACCTCCCCATGGTGACCACCCCGCGGTGCTTTTGTCCATCCTACATTGCCACACACTGCCTATCCTAATTCAGACCCTCCGATTCACACCACCCCGTGATTATTTTCTCACTGCTACTAGTGAATGTAATGTTACACACCCATACAATGCGCACCACCCCGCGATGTTTTTCAGAAACCTATCCTGTATTGCCACAGCATGTTCCCGGACCTCCCCATGCTGACCACCACGCGCTACTTTTCTCCATCCTACATTGCCACTCCCTGCCTATCCTAATTCAGAACCTCCGATTCACACCACCACGTGATGTTTTTCTCACTCCTACTAGTGAATGTAATGTTACACACCAATACAATGTGCACCACCCCACGATGTTTTTCAGAAACCTATGCTACATTGCCATTGCATGTTTCGTGACATCCCCATGCTGACTAACAAGTGGTGCTTTTCTCTGTTCTACATTGCCACTCACTGCCTATCCTAATTCAGACACTCTGATTCACACCACTCTGTGATGTTTTTCTCACTCCTACTAGTGAATGTAATGTTACACACCCATACAATGTGCACCACCCCGCGATGTTTTCCAGAAACCTATCGTACATTGCCCCTGCATGTTCCCTGACCTCCCCATGCTGACCACCCCGCGGTGCTGTTCTCCATCCTACATTGCCACTCACTGCCTATACTAATTCAGACCCTCCGATTCCCACCACCCCGTGATGTTTTTCTCACTCCTACTAGTGAATGTAATGTTACACACCCATACAATGCGCACCACCCCGCGATGTTTTTCAGAAACCTATCCTGTATTGCCACAGCATGTTCCCGGACCTCCCCATGCTGACCACCCTGCGGTGCTTTTCTCCATCCTACATTGCCACTCACTGCCTATGCTAATTCAGAACCTCCGATTCACACCACCCCGTGATGTTTTTCTCACTCCTACTAGTGAATGTAATGTTACACACCCATACAATGTGCACCACCCCGCGATGTTTTTCAGAAACCTATGCTACATAGCCACTGAATGTTCCCTGACCTCCCCATGCTTACCACCCCGCGGTGCTTTTCTCCATCCTACATTGCCACTCACTGCCTATCCTAATTCAGACTCTCCGATTCACAACACCCCGTGATGTTTATCTCACTCCTACTAGTGAATTTAATGTCACACACACATACAATGCGCACCACCCCGCGATGTTTTTCAGAAACCTATCCTACAGTGCCACTGCATGTTCCCTGACCTCCCCATGCTAACAACCCCGCGGTCCTTTTCTCCATCCTACATTGCCACTCACTGCCTATACTAATTCTGACCCTCCAATTCACACCACCCCGTGATGTTTTTCTCACTCCTACTAGTGAATGTAATGTAACACACACCCATACAATGCGCACCACACCGTGATTTTTTTCTCCCTCCTACTAGTGAATGTAATGTAACACACACCCATACAATGCGCACCACCCCCGATGTTTTTCAGAAACCTATCCTACATTGCCACTGCATGTTCCCTCACCTCCCCATGCTGACCACCCCGCGGTGCTTTTCTCCTTCCCACATTGCCACTCACTGCCTATCCGAATTCAGGCCCTCCGATTCACACCACCCCATGATGTTTTTCTCATTCCTACTAGTGAATGTAATGTTACACACCCATACAATGTGCACCACCCCGTGATGTTTTTCAGAAAACTATGCTACATTGCCACTGAATGTTCCCTGACCTCCCCATGCTTACCACCCCGTGGTGCTTTTCTCCATCCTACATTGCCAATCACTGCCTATGCTAATTCAGACTCTCCGATTCACAACACCCCATGATGTTTTTCTCACTCCTACTAGTGAATGTAGTGTCACACACACATACAATGCGCACCACCCCGTGATGTTTTTCTCCTTCCTACTAGTGAATGTAATGTAACACACACCCATACAATGCGCACCACCTCGCGATATTTTTAAGAAACCTATCCTACATTGCCACTGTATGTTCCCTGACCTCCCCATGCTGACCACCACGCGGTGCTTTTTTCCATCCTACATTGCCACTCACTGCCTATCCTAATTCAGGCTCTCCACTTCACACCACCCCGTGAGGTTTTTCTCACTCCTAGTAGTGAATGTAATGTTACACACCCATACAATGCGCACCACCCTGCGATCTTTATCAGAAACCTATGCTAGATTGCCACTGCATGTTAGCTGACCTCGACATGCTGACCACCCCACGGTGCTTTTCTCCATCCTACATTGCCACTCACTGCCTATCCTAATTCAGACCCTTTGATTCACACCACCCCGTGATGTTTTTCTCACTCCTACTAGTGAATGTAATGTTACACACACATACAGTGTGCAGCACCCCGGGATGTTTTTCAGAAACCTATCCTACATTGCCACTGCATGTTCCCTGACCTCCCCATGCTGACCACCCCGCGGTGCTTTTCTCCATCCTACATTGCCACTCACTGCCTATCCTAATTCAGACCCTTTGATTCACACCACCCCGTGATGTTTTTCTCACTCATACTAGAATGTAATGTTACACACACATACAATGCGCACAACCCCGCGATGTTTTTCAGAAACCTATCCTACATTGCCATTGCATGCTCCCTGACCTCCCCATGCTGGCCACCCCGCGGTGCTTTTCTCCATCCTACGTTACCACTCACTGCCTATCCTAATTCAGACCCTCCGATTCACACCACCACGTGATGTTTTTCTCACTCCTACTAGTGAATGTAATGTTACACACCCATACAATGCGCACCACCCCGTGATGTTTTTCACACTCCTAAAAGTGAATGTCATGTTACACACCCATACAATGCGCACCACCCCGCGATGTTTTTCAGAAACCTATCCTACATTGCCACTGCATGTTCCCTGACCTCCTCATGCTTACCACCCCTCGGTGCTTTTCTCCATGCTACATTGCCACTCACTGCCTATCCTAATTCAGGCTCTCCACTTCAACCACCCCGTGAGGTTTTTCTCACTCCTACTAGTGAATGTAGTGTCACACACACATACAATGCGCACCACCCCGTGATGTTTTTCTCCCTCCTACTAGTGAATGTAATGTAACACACACCCATACAATGCGCACCACCTCGCGATATTTTTAAGAAACCTATCCTACATTGCCACTGTATGTTCCCTGACCTCCCCATGCTGACCACCCCGCGGTGCTTTTTTCCATCCTACATTGCCACTCACTGCCTATCCTAATTCAGGCTCTCCACTTCACACCACCCCGTGAGGTTTTTCTCACTCCTACTAGTGAATGTAATGTTACACACCCATACAATGCGCACCACCCTGCGATCTTTATCAGAAACCTATGCTAGATTGCCACTGCATGTTAGCTGACCTCGACATGCTGACCACCCCTCGGTGCTTTTCTCCATCCTACATTGCCACTCACTGCCTATCCTAATTCAGACCCTTTGATTCACACCACCCCGTGATGTTTTTCTCACTCCTACTAGTGAATGTAATGTTACACACACATACAATGTGCAGCACCCCGGGATGTTTTTCAGAAACCTATCCTACATTGCCACTGCATGTTCCCTGACCTCCCCATGCTGACCACCCCTCGGTGCTTTTCTCCATCCTACATTGCCACTCACTGCCTATCCTAATTCAGGCTCTCCACTTCACACCACCCCGTGAGGTTTTTCTCACTCCTACTAGTGAATGTAGTGTCACACACACATACAATGCGCACCAACCCGTGATGTTTTTCTCCCTCCTACTAGTGAATGTAATGTAACACACACCCATACAATGCGCACCACCTCGCTATATTTTTAAGAAACCTATCCTACATTGCCACTGTATGTTCCCTGACCTCCGCATGCTGACCACCCCGCGGTGCTTTTTTCCATCCTACATTGCCACTCACTGCCTATCCTAATTCAGGCTCTCCACTTCACACCACCCCGTGAGGTTTTTCTCACTCCTACTAGTGAATGTAATGTTACACACCCATACAATGCGCACCACTCTGCGATCTTTATCAGAAACCTATGCTAGATTGCCACTGCATGTTAGCTGACCTCGACATGCTGACCACCCCGCGGTGCTTTTCTCCATCCTACATTGCCACTCACTGCCTATCCTAATTCAGACCCTTTGATTCACACCACCCCGTGATGTTTTTCTCACTCCTAGTAGTGAATGTAATGTTACACACACATACAATGTGCAGCACCCCGGGATGTTTTTCAGAAACCTATCCTACATTGCCACTGCATGTTCCCTGACCTCCCCATGCTGACCACCCCGCGGTGCTTTTCTCCATCCTACATTGCCACTCACTGCCTATTCTAATTCAGACCCTTTGATTCACACCACCCCGTGATGTTTTCTCACTCATACTAGAATGTAATGTTACACACACATACAATGCGCACAACCCCGCGATGTTTTTCAGAAACCTATCCTACATTGCCATTGCATGCTCCCTGACCTCCCCATGCTGACCACCCCGCGGTGCTTTTCTCCATCCTACGTTACCACTCACTGCCTATCCTAATTCAGACCCGCCGATTCACACCACCACGTGATGTTTTTCTCACTCCTACTAGTGAATGTAATGTTACACACCCATACAATGCGCACCACCCCGTGATGTTTTTCACACTCCTACTAGTGAATGTCATGTTACACACCCATACAATGCGCACCACCCCGTGAATTTTTTCTGAAACCTATCCTACATTGCCACTGCATGTTCCCTGACCTCCCCATGCTGACCACCCCTCGGTGCTTTTCTCCATCCTACATTGCCACTCACTGCCTATCCAAATTCAGACCCTCCGATTCACACCACCCCGTGATGTTTTTCTCACTCTTACTAGTCAATGTAATGTTACACACCCATTCAATACGCACCACCCTGTGATGTTATTCTCACTCCCACTAGTAAATGTAATGTTACACACCCATAAAATTCGCACCACCCCGTGATGTTTTTCAGAAACCTATCCCACATTGCCACTGCATATTCCCTGACCTCCCCATGCTGAGCACCCCGCGGTGCTTTTCTCCATCCTACATTTCCACTCACTGCCTACCCTAATTCAGACCCTCCGATTCACACCACCCCGTGATGTTTCTCTCACTCCTACTAGTGAATGTAATGTTACACACCCATACAATGCGCACCACCCCGCGATGTTTTTCAGAAACCTATCCTACATTGCCACTGCATGTTCCCTGACCTCCCCATGCTGACCACCCCGCGGTGCTTTTCTCCATCCTCCATTGCCACTCACTGCCTATCCTAATTCAGACCCTCCGATTCACACCACCCCGTGATGTTTTTCTCACTCATACTAGTGAATGTAATGTTACACACGCATACAATGCGCACCACCCCGCGATGTTTTTCAGAAACCTATCCTGTATTGCCACAGCATGTTCCCGGACCTCCCCATGCTGACCACCCTGTGGTGCTTTTCTAGATCCTACATTGCCACTCACTACCTATACTAATTCTGACCCTCTGATTCACACCACCCCGTGATGTTTTTCTCACTCCTACTAGTGAATGTAATGTAACACACACCCATACAATGCACACCACACCGTGATGTTTTTCTCCCTCCTACTAGTGAATGTAATGTAACACACACCCATACAATGCGCACCACATCGCGATGTTTTTAAGAAACCTATCCTACATTGCCACTGCATGTTCCCTGACCTCCCCATGCTGACCACCACGCGGTGCTTTTTTCCATCCTACATTGCCACTCACTGCCTATCCTAATTCAGACCCTCCGATTCACACCACCCCGTGATGTTTTTCTCACTCCTACTAGTGAATGTAATGTTACACACCCATACAATGCGCACCACCCGGCGATGTTTTTCAGAAACCTATCCTACATTGTCATGGCATGTTCCCTGACCTCCCCATGCTGAGCACACCGCAGTGCTTTTCTCCATCCTCCATTGCCACTCACTGCCTATCCTAATTCAGACCCTCCGATTCACACCACCCCGTGATGTTTTTCTCACTCCTACTAGTGAATTTAATGTTACACTCCCATACAATGTGCACGACACCGAGATGTTTTTCAGAAACCTATCATACATTGCCACTGCATGTTCCCTGACCTCCCCATGCTGACCACCACGCGGTGCTTTTCTCCATCCTACATTGCCACTCACTGCCTATTCTAATTCAGACCCTCCGATTCACACCACCCCGTGATGTTTTTCTCACTCCTACTAGTGAATGTAATGTTACACACCCATACAATGCGCACCACCCCGCGATGTTTTTCAGAAACCTATCCTACATTGCCACTGCATGTTCTCTGACCTCCCCATGGTGACCACCCCGCGGTGCTTTTGTCCATCCTACATTGCCACTCACTGCCTATCCTAATTCAGACCCTCCGATTCACACCACCCCGTGATTATTTTCTCACTCCTACTAGTGAATGTAATGTTACACACCCATACAATGCGCACCACCCCGCGATGTTTTTCAGAAACCTATCCTGTATTGCCACAGCATTTTCCCGGACCTCCCCATGCTGACCACGACGCGCTGCTTTTCTCCATCCTACATTGCCACTCACTGCCTATCCTAATTCAGAACCTCCGATTCACACCACCACGTGATGTTTTTCTCACTCCTACTAGTGAATGTAATGTTACACACCCATACAATGTGCACCACCCCGCGATGTTTTTCAGAAACCTATGCTACATTACCATTGCATGTTTCGTGACATCCCCATGCTGACTAACAAGTGGTGCTTTTCTCTGTTCTACATTGCCCCTCACTGCCTATCCTAATTCAGACACTCTGATTCACACCACTCTGTGATGTTTTTCTCACTCCTACTAGTGAATGTAATGTTACACACCCATACAATGTGCACCACCCCGCGATGTTTTTCAGAAACCTATCCTGTATTGGCACATCATGTTCCCGGACCTCCCCATGCTGACCACCCCGCGGTGCTTTTCTCCATCCTACATTGCCACTCACTGCCTATAATAATTCAGACCCTCCGATTCACACCACCCCGTGATGTTTTTCTCACTCCTACTAGTGAATGTAATGTTACACACCCATACAATGCGCACCACCCCGCGATGTTTTTCAGAAACCTATGCTACATAACCACTGAATGTTCCCTGACCTCCCCATGCTTACCAACGCGCGGTGCTTTTCTCCATCCTACATTGCCACTCACTGCCTATCCTAATTCAGACTCTCCGATTCACAACACCCCGTGATGTTTTTCTCACTCCTACTAGTGAATTTAATGTCACACACACATACAATGCGCACCACCCCGCGATGTTTTTCAGAAACCTATCCTACGGTGCCACTGCATGTTCCCTGACCTCCCCATGCTAACAATCCCGCGGTCCTTTTCTCCATCCTACATTGCCACTCACTGCCTATACTAATTCTGACCCTCCGATTCACACCACCCCGTGATCTTTTTCTCACTCCTACTAGTGAATGTAATGTAACACACACCCATACAATGCGCACCACACCGTGATGTTTTTCTCCCTCCTACTAGTGAATGTAGTGTCACACACACATACAATGCGCACCACCCCGTGATGTTTTTCTCCCTCCTACTAGTGAATGTAATGTAACACACAGCCATACAATGCGCACCACCTTGAGATATTTTAAGAAACCTATCCTGCATTGCCACTGTATGTTCCCTGACCTCCCCATGCTGACCACCCCGCGGTGCTTTTTTCCATCCTACATTGCCACTCACTGCCTATCCTAATTCAGGCTCTCCACTTCACACCACCCCGTGAGGTTTTCTCACTCCTACTAGTGAATGTAATGTTACACACCCATACAATGCGCACCACCCTGCGATCTTTATCAGAAACCTATGCTAGATTGCCACTGCATGTTAGCTGACCTCGACATGCTGACCACCCCGTGGTGCTTTTCTCCATCCTACATTGCCACTCACTGCCTATCCTAATTCAGAACCTCCGAGTCACACCACCCCGTGATGTTTTTCTCACTCCTACTAGTGAATGTAATGTTACACACACATACAATGTGCAGCACCCCGGGATGTTTTTCAGAAACCTATCCTACATTGCCACTGCATGTTCCCTGACCTCCCCATGCTGACCACCCCGCGGTGCTTTTCTCCATCCTACATTGCCACTCACTGCCTATCCTAATTCAGACCCTTTGATTCACACCACCCCGTGATGTTTTTCTCACTCATACTAGAATGTAATGTTACACACACATACCATGCGCACAACCCCGCGATGTTTTTCAGAAACGTATCCTACATTGCCATTGCATGCTCCCTGACCTCCCCATGCTGACCACCCCGCTGTGCTTTTCTCCATCCTACATTACCACTCACTGCCTATCCTAATTCAGACCCTCCGATTCACACCACCACGTGATATTTTTCTCACTCCTACTAGTGAATGTAATGTTACACACCCATACAATGCGCACCACCCCGTGATGTTTTTCTCACTCCTACTAGTGAATGTCATGTTACACACCCATACAATGCGACCACCCCGCGATGTTTTTCAGAAACATATCCTACATTGCCACTGCATGTTCCCTGACCTCCCCATGCTGACCACCCCTCGGTGCTTTTCTCCATCCTACATTGCCACTCACTGCCTATCCATATTCAGAACCTCCGATTCACACCACCCCGTGATGTTTTTCTCACTCTTACTAGTGAATGTAATGTTACACACCCATTCAATACGCACCACCCTGTGATGTTATTTTCACTCCTACTAGTGAGTGTAATGTTACACACCCATAAAATTCGCACCACCCCGCGATGTTTTTCAGAAACCTATCCCACATTGCCACTGCATATTCCCTGACCTCCCCATGCTGAGCACCCCGCGGTGCTTTTCTCCATCCTACATTGCCACTCACTGCCTACCCTAATTCAGACCCTCTGATTCACACCACCCCGTGATGTTTCTCTCACTCCTACTAGTGAATGTAATGTTACACACCCATACAATGCGCACCACCCCGCGATGTTTTTCAGAAACCTATCCTACATTGCCACTGCATGTTCCCTGACCTCCCCAAGCTGACCACCCCGCGGTGCTTTTCTCCATCCACCATTGCCACTGACTGCCTATCCTAATTCAGACCCTCCAATTCACACCACCCCGTGATGTTTTTCTCACTCCTACTAGTGAATGTAATGTTACACACCCATACAATGCGCACCACCCCGCGACGTTTTTCAGAAACCTATCCTGTATTGCCACAGCATGTTCCCGGACCTCCACATGCTGATGACCCTCCGGTGCTTTTCTAGATCCTACATTGCCACTCACTGCCTATCCTAATTCAGAACCTCCGATTCACATGACCCCGTGGTGTTTTTCTCACTCCTACTAATGAATGGAATGTTACACACCCATACAATGCACACCACACCGTGATGTTTTTCTCCCTCCTACTAGTGAATGTAATGTAACACACACCCATACAATGCGCACCACATTGCGATGTTTTTAAGAAACCTATCCTACATTGCCACTGCATGTTCCCTGACCTCCCCATGCTGACCATCACGCGGTGCTTTTTTCCATCCTACATTGCCACTCACTGCCTATCCTAATTCAGACCCTCCGATTCACACCACCCCGTGATGTTTTTCTCACTCCTACTAGTGAATGTAATGTTACACACCCATACAATGCGCACCACCCCGCGATGTTTTTCAGAAAACTATCCTACATTGCCATGGCATGTTCCCTGACCTCCCCATGCTGAGCACACCGCAGTGCTTTTCTCAATCCTCCATTGCCACTCACTGCCTATCCTAATTCAGACCCTCCGATTCACACCACCCCGTGATGTTTTTCTCACTCCTACTAGTGAATTTAATGTTACACACCCATACAATGCGCACCACACCGCGATGTTTTTCAGAAACCTATCATACATTGCCACTGAATGTTCCCTGACCTCCCCATGCTGACCACCACGCGGTGCTTTTCTCCATCCTACATTGCCACTCACTGCCTATCCTAATTCAGACCCTCCGATTCACACCACCCCGTGATGTTTTTCTCACTCCTACTAGTGAATGTAATGTTACACACCCATACAATGCGCACCACCCCGCGATGTTTTTCAGAATCCTATGCTACATTGCCACTGAATGTTCCCTGACCTCCCCATGCTTACCACCCCGCGGTGCTTTTCTCCATCCTACATTGCCACTCACTGCCTATCCAAATTCAGACCCTCCGATTCACACCACCCCGTGATGTTTTTCTCACTCTTACTAGTGAATGTAATGTTACACACCCATTCAATACGCACCACCCTGTGATGTTATTTTCACTCCTACTAGTGAATGTAATGTTACACACCCATAAAATTTGCACCACCCCGCGATGTTTTTCAGAAACCTATCCCACATTGCCACTGCATATTCCCTGACCTCCCCATGCTGAGCACCCCGCGGTGCTTTTCTCCATCCTACATTGCCACTCACTGCCTACCCTAATTCAGACCCTCCGAATCACACCACCCCGTGATGTTTCTCTCACTCCTACTAGTGAATGTAATGTTACACACCCATACAATGCGCACCACCCTGCGATGTTTTTCAGAAACCTATCCTACATTGCCACTGCATGTTCCCTGACCTCCCCAAGCTGACCACCCCGCGGTTCTTTTCTCCATCCTCCATTGCCACTGACTGCCTATCCTAATTCAGACCCTCCGATTCACACCACCCCGTGATGTTTTTCTCACTCCTACTAGTGAATGTAATGTTACACACCCATACAATGCGCACCACCCCGCGATGTTTTTCAGAAACCTATCCTGTATTGCCACAGCATGTTCCCGGACCTCCACATGCTGACGACCCTCCGGTGCTTTTCTAGATCCTACATTGCCACTCACTGCCTATCCTAATTCAGAACCTCCGATTCACATGACCCCGTGGTGTTTTTCTCACTCCTACTAATGAATGTAATGTTACACACCCATACAATGCACACCACACCGTGATGTTTTTCTCCCTCCTACTAGTGAATGTAATGTAACACACACTCATACAATGCGCACCACATCGCGATGTTTTTAAGAAAACTATCCTACATTGCCACTGCATGTTCCCTGACCTTCCCATGCTGACCACCACGCGGTGCTTTTTTCCATCCTACATTGCCACTCACTGCCTATCCTAATTCAGACCCTCCGATTCACACCACCCCGTGATGTTTTTCTCACTCCTACTAGTGAATGTAATGTTACACACCCATACAATGCGCACCACCCCGCGATGTTTTTTAGAAACCTATCCTACATTGCCATGGCATGTTCCCGGACCTCCCCATGCTGACCACCCCGCGGTGCTTTTTTCCATCCTACATTGCCACTCACTGCCTATCCTAATTCAGGCTCTCCACTTCACACCACCCCGTGAGGTTTTTCTCACTCCTACTAGTGAAGTTATGTTACACACCCATACAATGCGCACCACCCTGCGATCTTTATCAGAAACCTATGCTAGATTGCCACTGCATGTTAGCTGACCTCGACATGCTGACCAACCCGTGGTGCTTTTCTCCATCCTACATTGCCACTCACTGCCTATCCTAATTCAGAACCTCCGAGTCACACCACCCCGTGATGTTTTTCTCACTCCTACTAGTGAATGTAATGTTACACACACATACAATGTGCAGCACCCCGGGATGTTTTTTAGAAACCTATCCTACATTGCCATTGCATGCTCCCTGACCTCCCCATGCTGACCACCCCGCTGTGCTTTTCTCCATCCTACATTACCACTCACTGCCTATCCTAATTCAGACCCTCCGATTCACACCACTCTGTGATGTTTTTCTCACTCCTACTAGTGAATGTTATGTTACACACCCATACAATGTGCACCACCCCGCGATGTTTTTCATAAACCTATCGTACATTGCCACTGCATTTTCCCTGACCTCCCTATGCTGACCACCCCGCGGTGCTTTTCTCCATCCTACATTGCCACTCACTGCCTATCCTAATTCAGACCCTCCGATTCACACCACCCCGTGATGTTTTTCTCACTCCTACTAGTGAATGTAATGTTACACACCCATACAATGCGCACCACCCCGCGATGTTTTTCATAAACCTATCCTGTATTGCCACAGCATGTTCCCGGACCTCCCCATGCTGACCACCCCGCGGTGCTTTTCTCCATCCTACATTGCCACTCACTGCCTAAGCTAATTCAGAACCTCAGATTCACACCACCCCGTGATGTTTTTCTCACTCATACTAGTGAATGTAATGTTACACACCCATACAATGTGCACCACCCCGCGATGTTTTTCAGAAACCTATGCTACATAGCCACTGAATGTTCCCTGACCTCCCCATGCTTACGAACCCGCGGTGCTTTTCTCCATCCTACATTGCCACTCACTGCCTATCCTAATTCAGACTCTCCGATTCACCACAAGCCGTGATGTTTTTCTCACTCCTACTAGTGAATTTAATGTCACACACACATACAATGCGCACCACCCCGCGATGTTTTTCAGAAACCTATACTACATTGCCAATGCATGTTCCCTGACCTCCCCATGCTAACAACCCCGCGGTCCTTTTCTCCATGCTACATTGCTACTCACTGCCTATACTAATTCTGACCCTCCGATTCACACCACCCCGTGATGTTTTTGTCACTCCTACTAGTGAATGTAATGTAACACACACCCATACAATGCGCACCACACCGTGATGTTTTTCTCCCTCCTACTAGTGAATGTAATGTAACACACACCCATACAATGCGCACCACCCCCGATGTTTTTCAGAAACCTATCCTACATTGCCACTGCATGTTCCCTGACCTCCCCATGCTGACCACCCCGGGGTGCTTTTCTCCTACCTACATTGCCACTCACTGCCTATCCGAATTCAGGCCCTCCGATTCACACCACCCCATGATGTTTTTCTCATTCCTACTACTGAATGTAATGTTACACACCCATACAATGTGCACCACCCCGCGATGTTTTTCAGAAAACTATGCTACATTGCCACTGAATGTTCCCTGACCTCCCCATGCTTACCACCCCGCGGTGCTTTTCTCCATCCTACATTGCCAATCACTGCCTATGCTAATTCAGACTCTCCGATTCACAACATCCCATGATGTTTTTCTCACTCCTACTAGTGAATGTAGTGTCACACACACATACAATGCGCACCACCCGGTGATGTTTTTCTCCCTCCTACTAGTGAATGTAATGTTACACACCCATACAATGTGCACCACCCCGCGATGTTTTTCAGAAAACTATGCTACATTGCCACTGTATGTTCCCTGACCTCCCCATGCTGACCACCCCGCGGTGCTTTTTTCCATCCTACATTGCCACTCACTGCCTATCCTAATTCAGGCCCTCCACTTCACACCACCCCGTGAGGTTTTTCTCACTCCTACAAGTGAATATAATGTTACACACCCATACAATGCGAACCACCCTGCGATCTTTATCAGAAACCTATGCTAGATTGCCACTGCATGTTAGCTGACCTCGACATGCTGTCCACCCCGCGGTGCTTTTCTCCATCCTACATTGCCACTCACTGCCTATCCTAATTCAGAACCTCAGAGTCACACCACCCCGTGATGTTGTTCTCACTCCTACTAGTGAATGTCATGTTACACACACATACAATGCGCAGCACCCCGGGATGTTTTTTAGAAACCTATCCTACATTGCCATTGCATGCTCTCTGACCTCCCCATGCTGACCACCCCGCTGTGCTTTTCTCCATCCTACATTGCCACTCACAGCCTATCCTAATTCAGACCCTTTGATTCACACCACCCCGTGATGTTTTTCTCACTCATACTAGAATGTAATGTTACACACACATACAATGCGCACAACCCCGCGATGTTTTTCAGAAACCTATCCTACATTGCCATTGCATGTTCCCTGACCTCCCCATGCTGACCACCCCGCGGTGCTTTTCTCCATCCTACATTACCACTCACTGCGTATCCTAATTCAGACGCTCCGATTCACACCACCACGTGATGTTTTTCTCACTCCTACTAGTGAATGTAATGTTACACACCCATACAATGCGCACCACCCCGTGATGTTTTTCTCACTCCTACTAGTGAATGTCATGTTACACACCCATACAATGCGCACCACCCCGCAATGTTTTTCAGAAACCTATCCTACATTGCCACTGCATGTTCCCTGACCTCCCCATGGTGACCACCCCTCGGTGCTTTTCACCATCCTACATTGCCACTCACTGCCTATCCTAATTCAGACCTACCGATTCACACCACCCCGTGATGTTTTTCTCACTCCTACTAGTGAATGTAACGTGACACATCCATACAATGCGCACCACCCCGCGATGTTTTTCAGAAACCTATCCTACATTGCCACGGCATGTTCCCTGACCTCCCCATGCTGAGCACCCCGCAGTGCTTTTCTCCATTCTCCATTGCCACTCACTGCCTATCCTAATTCAGACCCTCCGATTCCCACCACCCCGTGATGTTTTTCTCACTTCTACTAGTGAATTTAATGTTACACACCCACACAATGCGCACCACACCGCGATGTTTTTCAGAAACCTATCCTACATTGCCACTACATGTTCCCTGACCTCCCCATGCTGACCACCACGCGGTGCTTTTCCCCATCCTACATTGCCACTCACTGCCTATCCTAATTCAGACCCTCCGATTCCCACCACCCCGTGATGTTTTTCTCACTCCTACTAGTGAATGTAATGGTACACACCCATACAATGCGCACCACCCCGCGATGTTTTTCAGAAACCTATCCTACATTGCCACTGCATGTTCTCTGACCTCCCCATGGTGACCACCCCGTGGTGCTTTTGTCCATCCTACATTGCCACTCACTGCCTTTCCTAATTCAGAACCTCCGATTCACACAACCACGTGATGTTTTTCTCACTCCTACTAGTGAATGTAATGTTACACACCCATACAATGTGCACCACCCCGCGATGTTTTTCAGAAACCTAAGCTACATTGCCCCTGCACGTTCCCTGACCTCCACATGCTGACCACCCCGCAGTGCTTTTCTCCATCCTACATTGCCAATCACTGCCTATCCTAATTCAGACCCTCCGATTCACACCACCCCGTTATTATTTTCTCACTCCTACTAGGGAATGTAATGTTACACACCCATACAATGCGCACCACCCCGCGATGCTTTTCAGAAACCTATCATGTATTGCCACAGCATGTTCCCGGACCTCCCCATGCTGACCACCCTGCGGTGCTTTTCTCCATCCTACATTGCCACTCACTGCCTATGCTAATTCAGAACCTCCGATTCACACCACCCCGTGATGTTTTTCTCACTCCTACTTGTGAATGTAATGTTACACACCCATACAATGTGCACCACCCCGCGATGTTTTTCAGAAACATATGCTACATTGCCTCTGCATGTTCCCTGACCTCCCCATGCTTACCACCCCGCGGTGCTTTTCTCCATCCTACATTGCCACTCACTGCCTATCCTAATTCAGACTCTCCGATTCACAACACCCCGTGATGTTTATCTCACTCCTACTAGTGAATTTAATGTCACACACCCATACAATGCGCACCACCCCTCGATGTTTTTCAGAAAACTATCCTGTATTGCCACAGCATGTTGCCGGACCTCCCCATGCTGACCACCCTGCGGTGCTTTTCTAGATCCTACATTGCCACTCACTGCCTATCCTAATTCAGAACCGCCGAATCACATGACCCCGTGATGTTTTTCTCACTCCTACTAATGAATGTAATGTTACACACCCATACAATGTGCACCACCCCGCGATGTTTTTCAGAAACCTATGCTACATTGCCACTGCATGTTCCCTGACCTCCCCATGCTTACCACCCCGCGGTGCTTTTCTCCATCCTACATTGCCACTCACTGAATATACTAATTCAGACTCTCCGATTCACAACACCCCGTGATGTTTTTCTCACTCCTTCTAGTGAATTTAATGTCACACACACATACAATGCGCACCACCCCGCGATGTTTTTCAGAAACCTATCCTACATTGCCACTGCATGTTCCCTGACCTCCCCATGCTAACAACCCCGCCGTCCTTTTCTCCACCCTACATTGCCACTCACTGCCTATACTAATTCTGACCCTCTGATTCACACCACCCCGTGATGTTTTTCTCACTCCTACTAGTGAATGTAATGTAACACACACCCATACAATGCACACCACACCGTGATGTTTTTCTCCCTCCTACTAGTGAATGTAATGTAACACACACCCATACAATGCGCACCACCTCGCGATGCTT
The DNA here is from genome assembly GCF_034190915.1 of Cavia porcellus. NCBI lineage: Eukaryota > Metazoa > Chordata > Mammalia > Rodentia > Caviidae > Cavia > Cavia porcellus. Next base: position 73,298,182 of record NW_026947499.1, on the reverse strand, counting down.
TTAAGAAACCTATCCTACATTGCCACAGCATGTTCCCTGACCTCCCCATGCTGACCACCACGCGGTGCTTTTTTCCATCCTACATTGCCACTCACTGCCTATCCTAATTCAGGCCCTCCGATTCACACCACCCGTGATGTTTTTCTCACTCCTACTAGTGAATGTAATGTTACACACCCATACAATGCGCACCACCCCGCGATGTTTTTCAGAAACCTATCCTACATTGCCACGGCATGTTCCCTGACCTCTACATGCTGACCACACCTCGGTGCTTTTCTCCATCCTACATTGCCACTCACTGCCTATCCTAATTCAGACCTACCGATTCACACCACCCCGTGATGTTTTTCTCACGCCTACTAGTGAATGTAACGTGACACATCCATACAATGCGCACCACCCCGCGATGTTTTTCAGAAACCTATCCTACATTGCCACGGCATGTTCCCTGACCTCCCCATGCTGAGCACCCCGCAGTGCTTTTCTCCATCCTCCATTGCCACTCACTGCCTATCCTAATTCAGACCCTCCGATTCACACCACCCCATGATGTTTTTCTCACTCCTACTAGTGAATTTAATGTTACACACCCACACAATGCGCACCACACCGCGATGTTTTTCAGAAACCTATCAAACATTGCCACTGCATGTTCCCTGACCTCCTCATGCTGACCACCACGCGGTGCTTTTCTCCATCCTACATTGCCACTCACTGCCTATCCTAATTCAGACCCTCCTATTCACACCACCCCGTGATGTTTTTCTCACTCCTACTAGTGAATGTAATGTTACACACCCATACAATGCGCACCACCCCGCGATGTTTTTCAGAAACCTATCCTACATTGCCACTGCATGTTCTCTGACCTCCCCATGGTGACCACCCCGTGGTGCTTTTGTCCATCCTACATTGCCACTCACTGCCTATCCTAATTCAGACCCTCCGATTCACACCACCCCGTGATTATTTTCTCACTCCTACTAGTGAATGTAGTGTTACACACCCATACAATGCGTACCACCCCGCGATGTTTTTCAGAAACCTATCCTGTATTGCCACAGCATGTTCCCTGACCTCCCCATGCTGACCACCACGCGCTGCTTTTCTCCATCCTACATTGCCACTCACTGCCTTTCCTAATTCAGAACCTCCGATTCACACCACCACGTGATGTTTTTCTCACTCCTACGAGTGAATGTAATGTTACACACCCATACAATGTGCACCACCCCGCGATGTTTTTCAGAAACCTATCCTACATTGCCACTGCATGTTCCCTGACCTCCCCATGCTAACAACCCCGCGGTCCTTTTCTCCATCCTACATTGCCACTCACTGCCTATACTAATTCTGACCCTCTGATTCACACCACCCCGTGATGTTTTTCTCACTCCTACTAGTAAATGTAATGTAACACACACCCATACAATGCACACCACAACGTGATGTTTTTCTCCCTCCTACTAGTGAATGTAATGTAACACACACCCATACAATGCGCACCACCTCGCGATGTTTTTAAGAAACCTATCCTACATTGCCACTGCATGTTCCCTGACCTCCCCATGCTGACCACCACGCGGTGCTTTTTTCCATCCTACATTGCCACTCACTGCCTATCCTAATTCAGGCCCTCCAATTCACACCACCCCGTTATTATTTTCTCACTCCTACTAGTGAATGTAATGTTACACACCCATACAATGCGCACCACCCCGCGATGCTTTTCAGAAACCTATCCTGTATTGCCACAGCATGTTCCCGGACCTCCCCATGCTGACCACCCTGCGGTGCTTTTCTCCATCCTACATTGCCGCTCACTGCCTATGCTAATTCAGAACCTCCGATTCACACCACCCCGTGATGTTTTTCTCACTCCTACTTGTGAATGTAATGTTACACAACCATACAATGTGCACCACCCCGCGATGTTTTTCAGAAATCTATGCTACATTGCCACTGAATGTTCCCTGACCTCCCCATGCTTACCACCCCTCGGTGCTTTTCTCCATCCTACATTGCCACTCACTGCCTATCCTAATTCAGACTCTCCGATTCACAACACCCCGTGATGTTTTTCTCACTCCTACTAGTGAATTTAATGTCACACACCCATACAATGCGCACCACCCCGCGATGTTTTTCAGAAAACTATCCTGTATTGCCACAGCATGTTGCCGGACCTCCCCATGCTGACCACCCTGCGGTGCTTTTCTAGATCCTACATTGCCACTCACTGCCTATCCTAATTCAGAACAGCCGATTCACATGACCCCGTGATGTTTTTCTCACTCCTACTAATGAATGTAATGTTACACACCCATACAATGTGCACCACCCCGCGATGTTTTTCAGAAACCTATGCTACATTGCCACTGCATGTTCCCTGACCTCCCCATGCTTACCACACCGCGGTGCTTTTCTCCATCCTACATTGCCACTCACTGCCTATACTAATTCTGACCCTCTGATTCACACCACCCCGTGATGTTTTTCTCACTCCTACTAGTGAATGTAATGTAACACACACCCATACAATGCACACCACACCGTGATGTTTTTCTCCCTCCTACTAGTGAATGTAATGTAACACACACCCATACAATGCGCACCACCTCGCGATGTTTTTAAGAAACCTATCCTACATTGCCACGGCATGTTCCCTGACCTCTACATGCTGACCACACCTCGGTGCTTTTCTCCATCCTACATTGCCACTCACTGCCTATCCTAATTCAGACCTACCGATTCACACCACTCCGTGATGTTTTTCTCACGCCTACTAGTGAATGTAACGTGACACATCCATACAATGCGCACCACCCCGCGATGTTTTTCAGAAACCTATCCTATATTGCCACGGCATGTTCCCTGACCTCCCCATGCTGAGCACCCCGCAGTGCTTTTCTCCATCCTCCATTGCCACTCACTGCCTATCCTAATTCAGACCCTCCGATTCACACCACCCCATGATGTTTTTCTCACTCCTACTAGTGAATTTAATGTTACACACCCACACAATGCGCACCACACCGCGATGTTTTTCAGAAACCTATCATACATTGCCACTGCATGTTCCCTGACCTCCTCATGCTGACCACCACGCGGTGCTTTTCTCCATCCTACAATGCCACTCACTGCCTATCCTAATTCAGACCCTCCGATTCACACCACCCCGTGATGTTTTTCTCACTCCTACTAGTGAATGTAATGTTACACACCCATACAATGCGCACCAATCCGCGATGTTTTTCAGAAACCTATCCTACATTGCCACTGCATGTTCTCTGACCTCCCCATGGTGACCACCCCGTGGTGCTTTTGTCCATCCTACATTGCCACTCACTGCCTATCCTAATTCAGACCCTCCGATTCACACCACCCCGTGATTATTATCTCACTCCTACTAGTGAATGTAATGTTACACACCCATACAATGCGTACCACCCCGCGATGTTTTTCAGAAACCTATCCTGTATTGCCACAGCATGTTCCCGGACCTCCCCATGCTAACCACCACGCGCTACTTTTCTCCATCCTACATTGCCACTCACTGCCTTTCCTAATTCAGAACCTCCGATTCACACCACCACGTGATGTTTTTCTCACTCCTACTAGTGAATGTAATGTTACACACCCATACAATGTGCACCACCCCGCGATGTTTTTCAGAAACCTATCGTACATTGCCACTGCATGTTCCCTGACCTCCCCATGCTGACCACCCCGCGGTGCTTTTCTCCATCCTACATTGCCACTCACTGCCTATCCTAATTCAGACCCTCCGATTCACAAAACCCCGTGATGTTTTTCTCACTCCTACTAGTGAATGTAATGTTACACACCCATACAATGCGCACCACCCCGGGATGTTTTTCAGAAACCTATCCTGTATTGCCACAGCATGTTCCCGGACCTCCCCATGCTGACCACCCTGCGGTGCTTTTCTCCATCCTACATTGCCACTCACTGCCTATGCTAATTCAGAACCTCCGATTCAAACCACCCCGTGATGTTTTTCTCACTCCTACTAGTGAATGTAATGTTACACACCCATACAATGTGCACCACCCCGCGATGTTTTTCTGAAAACTATGCTGCATTGCCTCTGCAAGTTCCCTGACCTCCCCATGCTTACCACCCCGCGGTGCTTCTCTCCATCCTACATTGCCACTCACTGCCTATCCTAATTCAGACTCTCCGATTCACAACACCCCGTGATGTTTTTCTCACTCCTACTAGTGTATTTAATGTCACACACCCATACAATGCGCACCACCCCGCGATGTTTTTCAGAAACCTATCCTGTATTGCCACAGCATGTTGCCGGACCTCCCCATGCTGACCACCCTGCGGTGCTTTTCTAGATCCTACATTGCCACTCACTGCCTATCCTAATTCAGAACCTCAGATTCACATGACCCCGTGATGTTTTTCTCACTCCTACTAATGAATGTAATGTTACACACCCATACAATGTGCACCACCCCGCGATGTTTTTCAGAAACCTATGCTACATTGCCACTGCATTTTCCCTGACGTCCCCATACTTACCACCCCGCGGTGCTTTTCCCCATCCTACATTGCCACTCACTGCCTATCCTAATTCAGACTCTCCGATTCACAACACCCCGTGATGTTTTTCTCACTCCTACTAGTGAATTTAATGTCACACACACATACAATGCGCACCACCCCGCGATGTTTTTCAGAAACCTATCCTACATTGCCACTGCATGTTCCCTAACCTCCCCATGCTAACAACCCCGCGGTCCTTTTCTCCATCCTACATTGCCACTCACTGCCTATACTAATTCTGACCCTCTGATTCACACCACCCCGTGATGTTTTTCTCACTCCTACTAGTGAATGTAATGTAACACACACCCATACAATGCACACCACACCGTGATGTTTTTCTCCCTCCTACTAGTGAATGTAATGTAACACACACCCATACAATGCGCACCACCTCGCGATGTTTTTAAGAAACCTATCCTACATTGCCACTGCATGTTCCCTGACCTCCCCATGCTGACCACCACGCGGTGCTTTTTTCCATCCTACATTGCCACTCACTGCCTATCCTAATTCAGGCCCTCTGATTCACACCACCCGTGATGTTTTTCTCACTCCTACTAGTGAATGTAATGTTACACACCCATACAATGCGCACCACCCCGCGATGTTTTTCAGAAACCTATCCTACATTGCCACGGCATGTTCCCTGACCTCTACATGCTGACCACACCTCGGTGATTTTCTCCATCCTACATTGCCACTCACTGCCTATCCTAATTCAGACCTACCGATTCACACCACCCCGTGATGTTTTTCTCACGCCTACTACTGAATGTAACGTGACACATCCATACAATGCGCACCACCCCGCGATGTTTTTCAGAAACCTATCCTACATTGCCACGGCATGTTCCCTGACCTCCCCATGCTGAGCACCCCGCAGTGATTTTCTCCATCCTCCATTGCCACTCACTGCCTATCCTAATTCAGACACTCCGATTCACACCACTCCGTGATGTTTTTCTCACACCTACAAGTGAATGTAATGTAATACACACCTATACAATGTGCACCACCCCGTGATGTTTTTCTCACTCCTACTAGTGAATGTAATGTAACACACACCCATACAATGCTCACCACCCCGCGATGTTTTTCAGAAACCTGTCCTAAATTGCCACTGCATGTTTCCTGACCTCCCATGCTGACCACCCTGCGGTGCTTTTCTCCATTCTACATTGCCAATCACTGCCTATCCGAATGCAGACCCTCCGATTCACACGACCCCGTGATGTTTTTCTCACTCCTACTAGTGAATGTAATGTTACACACCCATACAATGCGCAACACCCCGCGATGTTTTTCAGAAACCTATCCTACATTGCCACTGCATGTTCCCTGACCTCCACATGCTGACCACCCCGCGGTGCTTTTCTCCATCCAACATTGCCACTCACTGCCTATCCTAATTCAGACCATCTGATTCACACCACTCCGTGATGTTTTTCTCACTCCTACTCGTGAATGTAATGTTACACACCCATACAATGCGCAACACCCCGCGATGTTTTTCAGAAACCTATCCTACATTGCCACTGCATGTTCCCTGACCTCCCCATGCTGACCACCCTGCGGTGATTTTCTCCATCCAACTTTACCTCTCACAGCCTATCCTAATTCAGACCATCTGATTAACACCACCCCGTGATGTTTTTCTCACTCCTACTAGTGAATGTAATGTTACACACCCATGCAATGCGCACCACCAAGTGATGTTTTTCAGAAACCTATCCTACATTGCCATTGCATGTACCCTGAGTTTCCCATGCTGACCACCCCGTGGGGCGTTTCGCCTTCCTACATTGCCACTCTCTGCCTATCCTTATTCAAACCCTCCGATTCACACCACCCCGTGATGTTTTTCTCACTCCTTCAAGTGAATGTAATGTAATACACACCTATGCAATGCGCACCACCCCGTGATGTTTTTCTCACTCCTACTAGTGAATGTAATGTAACACACACCCATACAATGCTCACCACCCCGCGATGTTTTTCAGAAACCTATCCTAAATTGCCACTGCATGTTCCCTGAGCTCCCCATGCTGACCACCCTGCGGTGCTTTTCTCCATTCTACATTGCCAATCACTGCCTATCCGAATGCAGACCCTCCGATTCACACGACCCCGTGATATTTTTCTCACTCCTACTAGTGAATGTAATGTTACACACCCATACAATGCGCACAACCCCGTGATGTTTTTCTCACTCCTACTAGTGAATGAAATGTTACACACCCATACAATGCGCACCACCCCGCGATGTTTTTCCGAAACCTATCCTACATTGCCACTTCATGTTCCCTGACCTCCCCATGCTGACCACCACGCGGTGCTTTTCTCCATCATACATTGCCACTCACTTCCTATCCTAATTCAAACCCTCCGATTCACACCACCCCATGATGTGTTTCTCACTCCTACTAGTGAATGTAATGTTACACACCCATAAAATGCGCACCACCCCGCGATGTTTTTCAGAAACATATCCGACATTGCCACTCCATGTACCCTGACATCCCCATGCTGACCACCACGCGGTGATTTTCTGCATCCTACATTGCCACTCACTGCCTATACTAATTCAGACACTCCGATTCACACCACCCCGTGATGTTTTTCTCACTCCTACTAGTGAATGTCATGTTACACACCCATACAATGCCCACCACCCTATGATGTTTTTCTCACTCCTACTAGTGAATGTAATGTTACACACCCATACGATGCGCAACACCCCGGGATGTTTTTCAGAAACCTATCCTACATTGCCACTGCATGTTCCCTGACCTCCCCATCCTGACCACCCCGCAGTGCTTTTCTCCATCCTACATTGCCACCCACTGCCTACACTAATTCAGACCCTCCAATTCACACCACCCCGTGATGTTTTTCTCACTCCTACTAGTGAATGTAATGTTACACACCCATACAATGCGCACCACCCCGCGATGTTTTTCAGAAACCTATCCTACATTGCCACTGCATGTTCCCTGACCTCCCCATGCTGACAACCACGCGGTGCTTTTTTCCATCCTACATTGCCACTCACTGCCTATCCTAATTCAGACCCTCCGATTCACACCACCCGGTGATGTTTTTCTCACTCCTACTAGTGATTGTAATGTTACACACCCATACATTGCTCACCACCCCGCGATGTTTTTCAGAAACCTATCCTACATTGCCACTGCATGTTCCCTGACCTCCCCATGCTGACCACCACGCGGTGATTTTCTGCATCCTACATTGCCACTCACTGCCTATCCTAATTCAGACCCTCGGATTCACACCACCCCGTGATGTTTTTATCACTCCTACTAGTGAATGTCATGTTACACACCCATACAATGCGCACCACCCCATGATGTTTTTCTCACTCCTACTAGTGAATGTAATGTTACACACCCATACGATGCGCACCACCCCGGGATGTTTTTCAGAAACCTATCCTACATTGCCACTGCATGTTCCCTGACCTCCCCATCCTGACCACCCCGCAGTGCTTTTCTCCATCCTACATTGCCACCCACTGCCTACACAAATTCAGACCATCGAATTCACACCAGCCCGTGATGTTTTTCTCACTCCTACTAGTGAATGTTATGTTACACACCCATACAATGCACACCACACCGTGATGTTTTTCTCACTCCTACTATTGTATGTTATGTTACACACCCATACAGTGCGCACCACCCCGTGATGTTTTTCTCACTCCTACTAGTGAATGTAACGTTACACACCCATACAATGCGCACCACCCTGTGATGTTTTTCTCACTCCTACTAGTGAATGTAATGTTACACACACATACAATGCGCAACACCCCGGGATGTTTTTCAGAAACCTATTCTACATTGCCACTGCATGTTCCCTGACCTCCACATGCTGACCAACCCGCAGTGCTTTTCTCCATCCAACATTACCACTCACTGCCTATCCTAATTCAGACCATCTGATTCACAACACCCCGTGATGTTTTTCTCACTCCTACTAGTGAATGTAATGTTACACACCCATACAATGCGCAACACCCCGCGATGTTTTTCAGAAACCTATCCTACATTGCCACTGCATTTTCCCTGACCTCCCCATGCTGACCACCCCGCGGTGCTTTTGTCCATCCAACATTGCCTCTCACTGACTATCCTAATTCAGACCATCTGATTAACACCACCCCGTGATGTTTTTCTCACTCCTACTAGTGAATGTAATGTTACACACCCATGCAATGCGCACCACCCCGTGATGTTTTTCAGAAACCTATCCTACATTGCCACTGCATGTACCCTGAGCTCCCCATGCTGACCACCCCGCGGGGCGTTTCGCCATCCTACATTGCCACTCATTGCCTATCCTTATTCAGACCCTCCGATTCACACCACCCCGTGATGTTTTTCTCACTCCTACAAGTGAATGTAATGTAATACACACCTATACAATGCGCACCACCCCGTGATGTTTTTCTCCCTCCTACTAGTGAATGTAATGTAACACACACCCATACAATGCTCACCACCCCGCCATGTTTTTCAGAAACCTATCCAAAATTGCCACTGCATGTTTCCTGACCTCCCCATGCTGACCACCCTGCGGTGCTTTTCTCCATTCTACATTGCCAATCACTGCCTATCCGAATGCAGACCCTCCGATTCACACGACCCCGTGAAGTTTTTCTCACTCCTACTAGTGAATGTAATGTTACACACCCAAACAATGCGCACCACCCCGTGATGTTTTTCTCACTCCTAGTAGTTAATGTAATGTTACACACCAATACAATGCGCACCACCCCGCGATGTTTTTCCGAAACCTATCCTACATTGCCACTGCATGTTCCCTGACCTCCCCATGCTGAAAACCACGCGGTGCTTTTCTCCATCATACATTGCCACTCACTGCCTATCCTAATTCAGACCGTTCGATTCACACCACCCCGTGATGTTTTTCTCACTCCTACTAGTGCATGTAATGTTACACACCCATACAGTGCGCACCACCCCGTGATGTTTTTCTCACTCCTACTAGTGAATATAAAGTTACACACTCATACAATGCGCACCACCCCGTGATATTTTTCTCACTCCTACTAGTGAATGTAATGTTACACACCCATACAATGCGCACCACCCCGCGATGTTTTTCAGAAACCTATCCTAAATTGCCACTGCATGTTCCCTGAACTCCCCATGCTGACCACCCTGCGGTGCTTTTCTCCATCGTACATTGCCACTCACTGCCTATCCGAATGCAGACCCTCCGATTCACACCACCCCGTGATGTTTTTCTCACTCCTACTAGTGAATGTAATGTTACACACCCATACAATGCGCACCACCCCGTGATGTTTTTCTCACTCCTACTAGTGAATGTAATGTTACACACCCATACAGTGCGCACCACCCCGTGATGTTTTTCTCACTCCTACTAGTGAATGTAACGTTACACACCCATACAATGCGCACCACCCCGTGATGTTTTTCTCACTCCTACTAGTGAATGTAATGTTACACACCCATACAATGCGCAACACCCCGCGATGTTTTTCAGAAACCTATTCTACATTGCCACTGCATGTTCCCTGACCTCCCCATGCTGACCACCCCGCGGTGCTTTTCTCCATCCAACATTGCCTCTCACTGCCTATCCTAATTCAGACCATCTGATTAACACCACCCCGTGATGTTTTTCTCACTCCTACTAGTGAATGTAATGTTACACACCCATACAATGCGCAACACCCCGCGATGTTTTTCAGAAACCTATCCTACATTGCCACTGCATGTTCACTGACCTCCCCATGCTGACCACCCCGCGGTGCTTTTCTCCATCCAACATTGCCACTCACTGCCTATCCTAATTCAGACCTTCTGATTATCACCACCCCGTGATGTTTTTCTCACTCCTACTAGTGAATGTAATGTTACACACCCATACAATGCGCACCAACCCGCGATGTTTTTCAGAAACCTATCTGACATTGCCACTGCATGTTCCCTGACCTCCGCATGCTGACCACCCCGCGGTGCTTTTCTCCATCGTACATTGCCACTCACTGCCTATTTTATTTCGACCCTCCGATTCACACCACCCCGTGATCTTTTTCTCACTCCTACTAGTGAATATAAAGTTACACACCCATACAATGCGCACCACCCCGCGATGTTTTTCAGAAACCTATCCTACATTGCCAATGCATGTTCCCTGACCTCCCCATGCTGACCACCCCGCGGTGCTTTTCTCCATCCTACATTGCCACTCACTGCCTATCCTAATTCAGACCCTCCGATTCACACCACCCCGGGATATTTTTCTCACTCCTACTAGTGAATGTAATGTTACACACCCATACAATGCTCACCACCCCGCGGTGTTTTTCAGAAACCTATCCTGCATTGCCACTGCATGTTCCCTGACCTCCCCATGCTGACCACCCTGCGGTGCTTTTCTCCATCCTACATTGCCACTCACAGCCTATACTAATTCAGACCCTCCGATTTACACCACCCCGTGATGTTTTTCTCACTCCTACTATTGAAAGTCATGTTACACACCCATACAATGCTCACCACCCCGTGATGTTTTTCTCACTACTACTAGTGAATGTAATGTTACACACCCATACGATGCGCACCACCCCGCGATGTTTTTCAGAAACCTATCCGACATTGCCACTGCATGTTCCCTGACCTCCCCATGCTGACCGCACCGCGGTGCTTTTGCCAACCTACATTGCCACTCCCTGCCTACCCTAATTCAGACCCTTCGATTCAAACCACCCCGTGATGTTTTTCTCACTCCTACTAGTGAATGTAATGTTATACACCCATACAATGCGCACCACCCCTTGATGTTTTTCTCACTCCTACTAGTGAATGTAATGTTACACACCCATACAATGCGCACCACCCCGCGATGTTTTTCCGAAACCTCTCCTACATTGCCACTGCATGTTCCCTGACCTCCCCATGCTGACCACCACACTGTGATTTTCTGCATCCTACATTGCCACTCACTGCCTATCCTAATTCAGACCCTCCGATTCACACCACCCCGTGATGTTTTTCTCACTTCTACTAGTGAATGTAATGTTTCACAGCCATACAATGCGCAGCACCCCGCGATGTTTTTCAGAAACCTATCCTACATTGCCACTGTGTGTTCCCTGACCTCCCCATGCTGACCACCCGGCGGTGCTTTTCTCCATCCTACATTGCCACTCCCTGCCTACCCTAATTCAGACCCTCCGATTCACACCACCCCGTGATGTTTTTCTCACTCCTACTACTGAATGTAACGTTACATACCCATACAATGCGCACCACCCCGCGACGTTTTTCAGAAACCTATCCTACATTGCCACTGCATGTTCCTGAGCTCCCCATGCTGACCACCCCGCGGGGCATTTCTCCATTCTACATTGCCACTCACTGCCTATCCTTATTCAGACCCTCCGATTCACACCACCCCGTGATGTTTTTCTCAATCCTACAAGTGAATGTAATGTAATACACACCCATACAATGCGCACCACCCCGTGATGTTTTTCTCACTCCTACTAGTGAATGTAATGTAACACACACCCATACAATGCTCACCACCACGCGATGTTTTTCAGAAACCTATCCTAAATTGCCACTGCATGTTCCCTGACCTCCACATGCTGACCACCCTGCGGTGCTTTTCTCCATTCTACATTGCCAATCACTGCCTATCCGAATGCAGACCCTCCGATTCACACGACCCCGTGATGTTTTTCTCACTCCTACTAGTGAATGTAATGTTACACACCCATACAATGCGCACCACCCTGCGATGTTTTTCCGAAACCTATCCTGCATTGCCACTGCATGTTCCCTGACCTCGCCATGCTGACCACCACGCGGTGCTTTTCTCCATCATACATTGCCACTCACTGCCTATCCTAATTCAAACCCTCCGATTCACACCACCCCATGATGTGTTTCTCACTCCTACTAGTGAATGTAATGTTACACACCCATACAATGCGCACCACCCCGTGATGTTTTTCAGAAACCTATCCGACCTTGCCACTGCATGTACCCTGACCTCCCCATGCTGACCACCACGCAGTGATTTTCTGCATCCTACATTGCCACTCACTGGCTATCCTAATTCAGACACTGCGATTCACACCACCCCGTGATGTTTTTCTCACTCCTAATAGTGAATGTCATGTTACACACCCATACAATGCGCACCACCCCGTGATGTTTTTCTCACTCCTACTAGTGAATGTAATGTTACACACCCATACAATGCGCACCACCCCGCAATGTTTTTCAGAAACCTATCCGACATTGCCACTGCATGTTCCCTGACCTCCGAATGCTGACCACCCCGCGGTGCTTTTCTCCATCGTACATTGCCACTCACTGCCTATCTTAATTTAGACCCTCCGATTCACACCACCCCGTGATATTTTTCTCACTCATACTAGTGAATATAATGTTACACACCCATACAATGCGCACCACCCCGCGATGTTTTTCAGAAACCTATCCCACATTGCCACTGCATGTTAACTGACCTCCCCATGCTGACCACCCCGCTGTGCTTTTCTCCATCCTACATTCCCACTCACTGCCTATCCTAATTCAGACCATCCGATTCACACCACCCCGTGAGGTTTTTCTCACTCCTACTAGTGAATGTAATGTTACACACCCATGCAATGCCCACCACAACGCGATGTTTTTCAGAAACCTATCCTACATTGCCACTGCATGTTCCCTGACCTCCCCATGCTGACCACCCCGCGGTGCTTTTCTCCATCCAACATTGCCTCTCACAGCCTATCCTAATTCAGACCATCTGATTAACACCACCCCGTGATTTTTTCTCACTCCTACTAGTGAATGTAATGTGACACACCCATGCAATGCGCACCACCCCGTGATGTTTTTCAGAAACCTATCCTAAATTGCCACTGCATGTTTCCTGACCTCCCCATGCTGACCACCCTGCGGTGCTTTTCTCCATTCTACATTGCCAATCACTGCCTATCCGAATGCAGACCCTCCGATTCACACGACCCCGTGAAGTTTTTCTCACTCCTACTAGTGAATGTAATGTTACACACCCATACAATGCGCACCACCCCGTGATGTTTTTCTCCCTCCTACTAGTGAATGTAATGTTACACACCCATACAATGCGCACCACCCCGTGATGTTTTTCTCACTCCTACTAGTGAATGTAATGTTACACACCCATACAATGCGCACCACCCCGCGATGTTTTTCCGAAACCTATCCTACATTGCCACTGCATGTTCCCTGACCTCCCCATGCTGACCACCACGCGGTGCTTTTCTCCATCATACATTGCCACTCACTGCCTATCCTAATTCAGACCCTCCGATTCACACCACCCCATGATGTGTTTCTCACTCCTACTAGTGAATGTAATGTTACACACCCATACAATGCGCAGCACCCCGCGATGATTTCAGAAACGTATCCGACATTGCCACGGCATGTTCCCTGACCTCCCCATGCTGACCACCACGCGGTGATTTTCAGCATCCTACATTGCCACTCACTGCCTATCCTAATTCAGACACTCCGATTCACACCACCCCGTGATGTTTTTCTCACTCCTACTAGTGAATGTCATGTTACACACCCATACAATGCGCAACACCACGTGATGTTTTTCTCACTCCTACTAGTGAATGTAATGTTTCACACCCATACAATGCGCACCACCCCGCGATGTTTTTCAGAAACCTATCCGACATTGCCACTGCATGTTAACTGACCTCCCCATCCTGACCACCCCGCTGTGCTTTTCTCCATCCTACATTCCCACTCACCGCCTATCCTTATTCAGACCCTCCGATTCACACCACCCCGTGATGTTTTTCTCACTCCTACTAGTGAATGTAATGTTACACACCCATGCAATGCCCACCACCCTGCGATGTTTTTCAGAAACCTATCCTACATTGCCACTGCATGTTCTCTGACATCCCCATGCTGACCTGCCCGCGGTGCTTTTCTCCAACTTACATTGCCACTCACTATCCTTTCCTAATTCAGACCCTGCTATTCACACCAACCGTGACATTTTTCTCACTCCTACTAGTGAATGTAATGTTACACACCCATACAATGCGCACCACCCCGTGATATTTTTCTCACTCCTACTAGTGAATGTAATGTTACACACCCATACAATGCGCACCACCCCGCGATGTTTTTCAGAAACCTATCCTAAATTGCCACTGCATGTTCCCTGACCTCCCCATGCTGACCACCCTGCGGTGCTTTTCTCCATCGTACATTGCCACTCACTGCCTATCCGAATGCAGACCCTCCGATTCACACCACCCCGTGATGTTTTTCTCACTCCTACTAGTGAATGTAATGTTACACACCCATACAATGCACACCACCCCGTGATGTTTTTCTCACTCCTACTAGTGAATGTAATGTTACACACCCATACAGTGCGCACCACCCCGTGATGTTTTTCTCACTCCTACTAGTGAATGTAACGTTACACACCCATACAATGCGCACCACCCCGTGATGTTTTTCTCACTCCTACTAGTGAATGTAATGTTACACACCCATACAATGCGCAACACCCCGCGATGTTTTTCAGAAACCTATCCTACATTGCCACTGCATGTTCCCTGACCTCCCCATGCTGACCACCCCGCGGTGCTTTTCTCCATCCAACATTGCCTCTCACTGCCTATCCTAATTCAGACCATCTGATTAACACCACCCCGTGATGTTTTTCTCACTCCTACTAGTGAATGTAATGTTACACACCCATACAATGCGCAACACCCCGCGATGTTTTTCAGAAACCTATCCTACATTGCCACTGCATGTTCACTGACCTCCCCATGCTGACCACCCCGCGGTGCTTTTCTCCATCCAACATTGCCACTCACTGCCTATCCTAATTCAGACCTTCTGATTATCACCACCCCGTGATGTTTTTCTCACTCCTACTAGTGAATGTAATGTTACACACCCATACAATGCGCACCACCCCGCGATGTTTTTCAGAAACCTATCCGACATTGCCACTGCATGTTCCCTGACCTCCGCATGCTGACCACCCCGCGGTGCTTTTCTCAATCGTACATTGCCACTCACTGCCTATTTTATTTAGACCCTCCGATTCACACCACCCCGTGATCTTTTTCTCACTCCTACTAGTGAATATAAAGTTACACACCCATACAATGCGCACCACCCCGCGATGTTTTTCAGAAACCTATCCCACATTGCCACTGCATGTTAACTGACCTCCGCATGCTGACCACCCCGCTGTGCTTTCCTCCATCCTACATTCCCACTCACTGCCTATCCTAATTCAGACCCTCCGATTCACACCACCCCGTGATGTTTTTCTCACTCCTACTAGTGAATGTAATGTTACACACCCATACAATGCCCACCACCCCGCGATGTTTTTCAGAAACCTATCCTACATTGCCACTGCATGTTCCCTGACCTCCCCATCCTGACCACACCGCAGTGCTTTTCTCCATCCTACATGGCCACCCACTGCCTACACTAATTCAGACCCTCCAATTCACAAAACCCGTGATGTTTTTCTCACTCCTACTAGTGAATGTTATGTTACACACCCATACAATGTGCACCACCCCGTGATGTTTCTCTCACTCCTACTAGTGAATGTAATGTTACACACCCATACAATGCGCACCACCCCGCGATGTTTTTCAGAAACGTATCCGACATTGCCACTGCATGTTCCCTGTCCTCCCCATCCTGACCACCCCGCGGTGCTTTTCTCCATCGTACATTGCCACTCACTGGCTATCTTAATTTAGACCCTCCGATTCACACCACCCCGTGATCTTTTTCTCACTCCTACTAGTGATTATAAAGTTACACAACCATACAATGCGCACCACCCCGCGATTTTTTTCAGAAACCTATCCCACATTGCCACTGCATGTTAACTGACCTCCCCTTGCTGAACACCCCGCTGTGCTTTCCTCCATCCTACATTCCCACTCACTGCCTATCCTAATTCAGACCATCTGATTAACACCACCCCGTGATGTTTTTCTCACTCCTACTAGTGAATGTAATGTTACACACCCATGCAATGCGCACCACCCCGCGATGTTTTTCAGAAACCTATCCTACATTGCCAATGCATGTTCCCTGACCTCCCCATGCTGACCACCCCGCGGTGCTTTTCTCCATCCTACATTGCCACTCACTGCCTATCCTAATTCAGACCCTCCGATTCACACCACCCCGTGATGTTTTTCTCACTCCTACTAGTGAATGTAATGTTACACACCCATACAATGCTCACCACCCCGCGGTGTTTTTCAGAAACCTATCCTGCATTGCCACTGCATGTTCCCTGACCTCCCCATGCTGACCACCCTGCGGTGCTTTTCTCCATCCTACATTGCCACTCACAGCCTATACTAATTCAGACCCTCCGATTTACACCACCCCGTGATGTTTTTCTCACTCCTACTATTGAAAGTCATGTTACACACCCATACAATGCTCACCACCCCGTGATGTTTTTCTCACTACTACTAGTGAATGTAATGTTACACACCCATACGATGCGCACCACCCCGCGATGTTTTTCAGAAACCTATCCGACATTGCCACTGCATGTTCCCTGACCTCCCCATGCTGACCGCACCGCGGTGCTTTTGCCAACCTACATTGCCACTCCCTGCCTACCCTAATTCAGACCCTTCGATTCAAACCACCCCGTGATGTTTTTCTCACTCCTACTAGTGAATGTAATGTTATACACCCATACAATGCGCACCACCCCTTGATGTTTTTCTCACTCCTACTAGTGAATGTAATGTTACACACCCATACAATGCGCACCACCCCGCGATGTTTTTCCGAAACCTCTTCTACATTGCCACTGCATGTTCCCTGACCTCCCCATGCTGACCACCACACTGTGATTTTCTGCATCCTACATTGCCACTCACTGCCTATCCTAATTCAGACCCTCCGATTCACACCACCCCGTGATGTTTTTCTCACTTCTACTAGTGAATGTAATGTTTCCCAGCCATACAATGCGCAGCACCCCGCGATGTTTTTCAGAAACCTATCCTACATTGCCACTGCGTGTTCCCTGACCTCCCCATGCTGACCACCCCGCGGTGCTTTTCTCCATCCTACATTGCCACTCACTGCCTATCCTAATTCAGACCCTCCGATTTACACCACCCCGTGATGTTTTTCTCACTCCTACTAGTGAATGTCATGTTACACACCCATACAATGCGCACCACCCCGTGATGTTTTTCTCACTCCTACTAGTGAATGTAATGTTACACACCCATACGATGCGCACCACCCCGCGATGTTTTTCAGAAACCTATCCTACATTGCCACTGCATGTTCCCTGACCTCCCCATCCTGACCACCCCGCAGTGCTTTTCTCCATTCTACATAGCCACCCACTGCCTACACTAATTCAGACCCTCCAATTCATACCACCCCATGATGTTTTTCTCACTCCTACTAGTGAATGTAATGTTACACACCCATACAATGCGCACCACCAAGCGATGTTTTTCAGAAACCTATGCGACACTGCCACTGCATGTTCCCTGACCTCCCCATGCTGACCACCCCCCGGTGCTTTTCTTTATCCTACATTGCCACTCACTGCCTATCCTAATTCACACCCTCCGATTCACACCACCCCGTGATGTTTTTCTCACTCCTACTAGTGAATGTAATGGTACACACCCATACAATGCGCACCACCCAGCGATGTTTTTCAGAAACCTATCCTACATTGCCACTGCATGTTCTCTGACCTCCCCATGGTGACCACCCCGTGGTGCTTTTGTCCATCCTACATTGCCACTCACTGCCTTTCCTAATTCAGAACCTCCGATTCACACAACCACGTGATGTTTTTCTCACTCCTACTAGTGAATGTAATGTTACACACCCATACAATGTGCACCACCCCGCGATGTTTTTCAGAAACCTAAGCTACATTGCCCCTGCACGTTCCCTGACCTCCACATGCTGACCACCCCGCAGTGCTTTTCTCCATCCTACATTGCCAATCACTGCCTATCCTAATTCAGACCCTCCGATTCACACCACCCCGTTATTATTTTCTCACTCCTACTAGGGAATGTAATGTTACACACCCATACAATGCGCACCACCCCGCGATGCTTTTCAGAAACCTATCATGTATTGCCACAGCATGTTCCCGGACCTCCCCATGCTGACCACCCTGCGGTGCTTTTCTCCATCCTACATTGCCACTCACTGCCTATGCTAATTCAGAACCTCCGATTCACACAACCCCGTGATGTTTTTCTCACTCCTACTTGTGAATGTAATGTTACACACCCATACAATGTGCACCACCCCGCGATGTTTTTCAGAAACATATGCTACATTGCCTCTGCATGTTCCCTGACCTCCCCATGCTTACCACCCCGCGGTGCTTTTCTCCATCCTACATTGCCACTCACTGCCTATCCTAATTCAGACTCTCCGATTCACAACACCCCGTGATGTTTATCTCACTCCTACTAGTGAATTTAATGTCACACACCCATACAATGCGCACCACCCCTCGATGTTTTTCAGAAAACTATCCTGTATTGCCACAGCATGTTGCCGGACCTCCCCATGCTGACCACCCTGCGGTGCTTTTCTAGATCCTACATTGCCACTCACTGCCTATCCTAATTCAGAACCGCCGAATCACATGACCCCGTGATGTTTTTCTCACTCCTACTAATGAATGTAATGTTACACACCCATACAATGTGCACCACCCCGCGATGTTTTTCAGAAACCTATGCTACATTGCCACTGCATGTTCCCTGACCTCCCCATGCTTACCACCCCGCGGTGCTTTTCTCCATCCTACATTGCCACTCACTGCCTATACTAATTCAGACTCTCCGATTCACAACACCCCGTGATGTTTTTCTCACTCCTTCTAGTGAATTTAATGTCACACACACATACAATGCGCACCACCCCGCGATGTTTTTCAGAAACCTATCCTACATTGCCACTGCATGTTCCCTGACCTCCCCATGCTAACAACCCCGCCGTCCTTTTCTCCACCCTACATTGCCACTCACTGCCTATACTAATTCTGACCCTCTGATTCACACCACCCCGTGATGTTTTTCTCACTCCTACTAGTGAATGTAATGTAACACACACCCATACAATGCACACCACACCGTGATGTTTTTCTCCCTCCTACTAGTGAATGTAATGTAACACACACCCATACAATGCGCACCACCTCGCGATGCTTTTAAGAAACCTATCCTACATTGCCACAGCATGTTCCCTGACCTCCCCATGCTGACCACCACGCGGTGCTTTTTTCCATCCTACATTGCCACTCACTGCCTATCCTAATTCAGGCCCTCCGATTCACACCACCCGTGATGTTTTTCTCACTCCTACTAGTGAATGTAATGTTACACACCCATACAATGCGCACCACCCCGCGATGTTTTTCAGAAACCTATCCTACATTGCCACGGCATGTTCCCTGACCTCTACATGCTGACCACACCTCGGTGCTTTTCTCCATCCTACATTGCCACTCACTGCCTATCCTAATTCAGACCTACCGATTCACACCACCCCGTGATGTTTTTCTCACGCCTACTAGTGAATGTAACGTGACACATCCATACAATGCGCACCACCCCGCGATGTTTTTCAGAAACCTATCCTACATTGCCACGGCATGTTCCCTGACCTCCCCATGCTGAGCACCCCGCAGTGCTTTTCTCCATCCTCCATTGCCACTCACTGCCTATCCTAATTCAGACCCTCCGATTCACACCACCCCATGATGTTTTTCTCACTCCTACTAGTGAATTTAATGTTACACACCCACACAATGCGCACCACACCGCGATGTTTTTCAGAAACCTATCAAACATTGCCACTGCATGTTCCCTGACCTCCTCATGCTGACCACCACGCGGTGCTTTTCTCCATCCTACATTGCCACTCACTGCCTATCCTAATTCAGACCCTCCTATTCACACCACCCCGTGATGTTTTTCTCACTCCTACTAGTGAATGTAATGTTACACACCCATACAATGCGCACCACCCCGCGATGTTTTTCAGAAACCTATCCTACATTGCCACTGCATGTTCTCTGACCTCCCCATGGTGACCACCCCGTGGTGCTTTTGTCCATCCTACATTGCCACTCACTGCCTATCCTAATTCAGACCCTCCGATTCACACCACCCCGTGATTATTTTCTCACTCCTACTAGTGAATGTAGTGTTACACACCCATACAATGCGTACCACCCCGCGATGTTTTTCAGAAACCTATCCTGTATTGCCACAGCATGTTCCCTGACCTCCCCATGCTGACCACCACGCGCTGCTTTTCTCCATCCTACATTGCCACTCACTGCCTTTCCTAATTCAGAACCTCCGATTCACACCACCACGTGATGTTTTTCTCACTCCTACGAGTGAATGTAATGTTACACACCCATACAATGTGCACCACCCCGCGATGTTTTTCAGAAACCTATCCTACATTGCCACTGCATGTTCCCTGACCTCCCCATGCTAACAACCCCGCGGTCCTTTTCTCCATCCTACATTGCCACTCACTGCCTATACTAATTCTGACCCTCTGATTCACACCACCCCGTGATGTTTTTCTCACTCCTACTAGTAAATGTAATGTAACACACACCCATACAATGCACACCACAACGTGATGTTTTTCTCCCTCCTACTAGTGAATGTAATGTAACACACACCCATACAATGCGCACCACCTCGCGATGTTTTTAAGAAACCTATCCTACATTGCCACTGCATGTTCCCTGACCTCCCCATGCTGACCACCACGCGGTGCTTTTTTCCATCCTACATTGCCACTCACTGCCTATCCTAATTCAGGCCCTCCAATTCACACCACCCCGTTATTATTTTCTCACTCCTACTAGTGAATGTAATGTTACACACCCATACAATGCGCACCACCCCGCGATGCTTTTCAGAAACCTATCCTGTATTGCCACAGCATGTTCCCGGACCTCCCCATGCTGACCACCCTGCGGTGCTTTTCTCCATCCTACATTGCCGCTCACTGCCTATGCTAATTCAGAACCTCCGATTCACACCACCCCGTGATGTTTTTCTCACTCCTACTTGTGAATGTAATGTTACACAACCATACAATGTGCACCACCCCGCGATGTTTTTCAGAAATCTATGCTACATTGCCACTGAATGTTCCCTGACCTCCCCATGCTTACCACCCCTCGGTGCTTTTCTCCATCCTACATTGCCACTCACTGCCTATCCTAATTCAGACTCTCCGATTCACAACACCCCGTGATGTTTTTCTCACTCCTACTAGTGAATTTAATGTCACACACCCATACAATGCGCACCACCCCGCGATGTTTTTCAGAAAACTATCCTGTATTGCCACAGCATGTTGCCGGACCTCCCCATGCTGACCACCCTGCGGTGCTTTTCTAGATCCTACATTGCCACTCACTGCCTATCCTAATTCAGAACAGCCGATTCACATGACCCCGTGATGTTTTTCTCACTCCTACTAATGAATGTAATGTTACACACCCATACAATGTGCACCACCCCGCGATGTTTTTCAGAAACCTATGCTACATTGCCACTGCATGTTCCCTGACCTCCCCATGCTTACCACACCGCGGTGCTTTTCTCCATCCTACATTGCCACTCACTGCCTATACTAATTCTGACCCTCTGATTCACACCACCCCGTGATGTTTTTCTCACTCCTACTAGTGAATGTAATGTAACACACACCCATACAATGCACACCACACCGTGATGTTTTTCTCCCTCCTACTAGTGAATGTAATGTAACACACACCCATACAATGCGCACCACCTCGCGATGTTTTTAAGAAACCTATCCTACATTGCCACGGCATGTTCCCTGACCTCTACATGCTGACCACACCTCGGTGCTTTTCTCCATCCTACATTGCCACTCACTGCCTATCCTAATTCAGACCTACCGATTCACACCACCCCGTGATGTTTTTCTCACGCCTACTAGTGAATGTAACGTGACACATCCATACAATGCGCACCACCCCGCGATGTTTTTCAGAAACCTATCCTATATTGCCACGGCATGTTCCCTGACCTCCCCATGCTGAGCACCCCGCAGTGCTTTTCTCCATCCTCCATTGCCACTCACTGCCTATCCTAATTCAGACCCTCCGATTCACACCACCCCATGATGTTTTTCTCACTCCTACTAGTGAATTTAATGTTACACACCCACACAATGCGCACCACACCGCGATGTTTTTCAGAAACCTATCATACATTGCCACTGCATGTTCCCTGACCTCCTCATGCTGACCACCACGCGGTGCTTTTCTCCATCCTACAATGCCACTCACTGCCTATCCTAATTCAGACCCTCCGATTCACACCACCCCGTGATGTTTTTCTCACTCCTACTAGTGAATGTAATGTTACACACCCATACAATGCGCACCAATCCGCGATGTTTTTCAGAAACCTATCCTACATTGCCACTGCATGTTCTCTGACCTCCCCATGGTGACCACCCCGTGGTGCTTTTGTCCATCCTACATTGCCACTCACTGCCTATCCTAATTCAGACCCTCCGATTCACACCACCCCGTGATTATTATCTCACTCCTACTAGTGAATGTAATGTTACACACCCATACAATGCGTACCACCCCGCGATGTTTTTCAGAAACCTATCCTGTATTGCCACAGCATGTTCCCGGACCTCCCCATGCTAACCACCACGCGCTACTTTTCTCCATCCTACATTGCCACTCACTGCCTTTCCTAATTCAGAACCTCCGATTCACACCACCACGTGATGTTTTTCTCACTCCTACTAGTGAATGTAATGTTACACACCCATACAATGTGCACCACCCCGCGATGTTTTTCAGAAACCTATCGTACATTGCCACTGCATGTTCCCTGACCTCCCCATGCTGACCACCCCGCGGTGCTTTTCTCCATCCTACATTGCCACTCACTGCCTATCCTAATTCAGACCCTCCGATTCACAAAACCCCGTGATGTTTTTCTCACTCCTACTAGTGAATGTAATGTTACACACCCATACAATGCGCACCACCCCGGGATGTTTTTCAGAAACCTATCCTGTATTGCCACAGCATGTTCCCGGACCTCCCCATGCTGACCACCCTGCGGTGCTTTTCTCCATCCTACATTGCCACTCACTGCCTATGCTAATTCAGAACCTCCGATTCAAACCACCCCGTGATGTTTTTCTCACTCCTACTAGTGAATGTAATGTTACACACCCATACAATGTGCACCACCCCGCGATGTTTTTCTGAAAACTATGCTGCATTGCCTCTGCAAGTTCCCTGACCTCCCCATGCTTACCACCCCGCGGTGCTTCTCTCCATCCTACATTGCCACTCACTGCCTATCCTAATTCAGACTCTCCGATTCACAACACCCCGTGATGTTTTTCTCACTCCTACTAGTGTATTTAATGTCACACACCCATACAATGCGCACCACCCCGCGATGTTTTTCAGAAACCTATCCTGTATTGCCACAGCATGTTGCCGGACCTCCCCATGCTGACCACCCTGCGGTGCTTTTCTAGATCCTACATTGCCACTCACTGCCTATCCTAATTCAGAACCTCAGATTCACATGACCCCGTGATGTTTTTCTCACTCCTACTAATGAATGTAATGTTACACACCCATACAATGTGCACCACCCCGCGATGTTTTTCAGAAACCTATGCTACATTGCCACTGCATTTTCCCTGACGTCCCCATACTTACCACCCCGCGGTGCTTTTCCCCATCCTACATTGCCACTCACTGCCTATCCTAATTCAGACTCTCCGATTCACAACACCCCGTGATGTTTTTCTCACTCCTACTAGTGAATTTAATGTCACACACACATACAATGCGCACCACCCCGCGATGTTTTTCAGAAACCTATCCTACATTGCCACTGCATGTTCCCTAACCTCCCCATGCTAACAACCCCGCGGTCCTTTTCTCCATCCTACATTGCCACTCACTGCCTATACTAATTCTGACCCTCTGATTCACACCACCCCGTGATGTTTTTCTCACTCCTACTAGTGAATGTAATGTAACACACACCCATACAATGCACACCACACCGTGATGTTTTTCTCCCTCCTACTAGTGAATGTAATGTAACACACACCCATACAATGCGCACCACCTCGCGATGTTTTTAAGAAACCTATCCTACATTGCCACTGCATGTTCCCTGACCTCCCCATGCTGACCACCACGCGGTGCTTTTTTCCATCCTACATTGCCACTCACTGCCTATCCTAATTCAGGCCCTCTGATTCACACCACCCGTGATGTTTTTCTCACTCCTACTAGTGAATGTAATGTTACACACCCATACAATGCGCACCACCCCGCGATGTTTTTCAGAAACCTATCCTACATTGCCACGGCATGTTCCCTGACCTCTACATGCTGACCACACCTCGGTGATTTTCTCCATCCTACATTGCCACTCACTGCCTATCCTAATTCAGACCTACCGATTCACACCACCCCGTGATGTTTTTCTCACGCCTACTACTGAATGTAACGTGACACATCCATACAATGCGCACCACCCCGCGATGTTTTTCAGAAACCTATCCTACATTGCCACGGCATGTTCCCTGACCTCCCCATGCTGAGCACCCCGCAGTGATTTTCTCCATCCTCCATTGCCACTCACTGCCTATCCTAATTCAGACACTCCGATTCACACCACTCCGTGATGTTTTTCTCACACCTACAAGTGAATGTAATGTAATACACACCTATACAATGTGCACCACCCCGTGATGTTTTTCTCACTCCTACTAGTGAATGTAATGTAACACACACCCATACAATGCTCACCACCCCGCGATGTTTTTCAGAAACCTGTCCTAAATTGCCACTGCATGTTTCCTGACCTCCCATGCTGACCACCCTGCGGTGCTTTTCTCCATTCTACATTGCCAATCACTGCCTATCCGAATGCAGACCCTCCGATTCACACGACCCCGTGATGTTTTTCTCACTCCTACTAGTGAATGTAATGTTACACACCCATACAATGCGCAACACCCCGCGATGTTTGTCAGAAACCTATCCTACATTGCCACTGCATGTTCCCTGACCTCCACATGCTGACCACCCCGCGGTGCTTTTCTCCATCCAACATTGCCACTCACTGCCTATCCTAATTCAGACCATCTGATTCACACCACTCCGTGATGTTTTTCTCACTCCTACTCGTGAATGTAATGTTACACACCCATACAATGCGCAACACCCCGCGATGTTTTTCAGAAACCTATCCTACATTGCCACTGCATGTTCCCTGACCTCCCCATGCTGACCACCCTGCGGTGATTTTCTCCATCCAACTTTACCTCTCACAGCCTATCCTAATTCAGACCATCTGATTAACACCACCCCGTGATGTTTTTCTCACTCCTACTAGTGAATGTAATGTTACACACCCATGCAATGCGCACCACCAAGTGATGTTTTTCAGAAACCTATCCTACATTGCCATTGCATGTACCCTGAGTTTCCCATGCTGACCACCCCGTGGGGCGTTTCGCCTTCCTACATTGCCACTCTCTGCCTATCCTTATTCAAACCCTCCGATTCACACCACCCCGTGATGTTTTTCTCACTCCTTCAAGTGAATGTAATGTAATACACACCTATGCAATGCGCACCACCCCGTGATGTTTTTCTCACTCCTACTAGTGAATGTAATGTAACACACACCCATACAATGCTCACCACCCCGCGATGTTTTTCAGAAACCTATCCTAAATTGCCACTGCATGTTCCCTGAGCTCCCCATGCTGACCACCCTGCGGTGCTTTTCTCCATTCTACATTGCCAATCACTGCCTATCCGAATGCAGACCCTCCGATTCACACGACCCCGTGATATTTTTCTCACTCCTACTAGTGAATGTAATGTTACACACCCATACAATGCGCACAACCCCGTGATGTTTTTCTCACTCCTACTAGTGAATGTAATGTTACACACCCATACAATGCGCACCACCCCGCGATGTTTTTCCGAAACCTATCCTACATTGCCACTTCATGTTCCCTGACCTCCCCATGCTGACCACCACGCGGTGCTTTTCTCCATCATACATTGCCACTCACTTCCTATCCTAATTCAAACCCTCCGATTCACACCACCCCATGATGTGTTTCTCACTCCTACTAGTGAATGTAATGTTACACACCCATAAAATGCGCACCACCCCGCGATGTTTTTCAGAAACCTATCCGACATTGCCACTCCATGTACCCTGACATCCCCATGCTGACCACCACGCGGTGATTTTCTGCATCCTACATTGCCACTCACTGCCTATACTAATTCAGACACTCCGATTCACACCACCCCGTGATGTTTTTCTCACTCCTACTAGTGAATGTCATGTTACACACCCATACAATGCCCACCACCCTATGATGTTTTTCTAACTCCTACTAGTGAATGTAATGTTACACACCCATACGATGCGCAACACCCCGGGATGTTTTTCAGAAACCTATCCTACATTGCCACTGCATGTTCCCTGACCTCCCCATCCTGACCACCCCGCAGTGCTTTTCTCCATCCTACATTGCCACCCACTGCCTACACTAATTCAGACCCTCCAATTCACACCACCCCGTGATGTTTTTCTCACTCCTACTAGTGAATGTAATGTTACACACCCATACAATGCGCACCACCCCGCGATGTTTTTCAGAAACCTATCCTACATTGCCACTGCATGTTCCCTGACCTCCCCATGCTGACAACCACGCGGTGCTTTTTTCCATCCTACATTGCCACTCACTGCCTATCCTAATTCAGACCCTCCGATTCACACCACCCGGTGATGTTTTTCTCACTCCTACTAGTGATTGTAATGTTACACACCCATACATTGCTCACCACCCCGCGATGTTTTTCAGAAACCTATCCTACATTGCCACTGCATGTTCCCTGACCTCCCCATGCTGACCACCACGCGGTGATTTTCTGCATCCTACATTGCCACTCACTGCCTATCCTAATTCAGACCCTCGGATTCACACCACCCCGTGATGTTTTTATCACTCCTACTAGTGAATGTCATGTTACACACCCATACAATGCGCACCACCCCATGATGTTTTTCTCACTCCTACTAGTGAATGTAATGTTACACACCCATACGATGCGCACCACCCCGGGATGTTTTTCAGAAACCTATCCTACATTGCCACTGCATGTTCCCTGACCTCCCCATCCTGACCACCCCGCAGTGCTTTTCTCCATCCTACATTGCCACCCACTGCCTACACAAATTCAGACCATCGAATTCACACCAGCCCGTGATGTTTTTCTCACTCCTACTAGTGAATGTTATGTTACACACCCATACAATGCACACCACACCGTGATGTTTTTCTCACTCCTACTATTGTATGTTATGTTACACACCCATACAGTGCGCACCACCCCGTGATGTTTTTCTCACTCCTACTAGTGAATGTAACGTTACACACCCATACAATGCGCACCACCCTGTGATGTTTTTCTCACTCCTACTAGTGAATGTAATGTTACACACACATACAATGCGCAACACCCCGGGATGTTTTTCAGAAACCTATTCTACATTGCCACTGCATGTTCCCTGACCTCCACATGCTGACCAACCCGCAGTGCTTTTCTCCATCCAACATTACCACTCACTGCCTATCCTAATTCAGACCATCTGATTCACAACACCCCGTGATGTTTTTCTCACTCCTACTAGTGAATGTAATGTTACACACCCATACAATGCGCAACACCCCGCGATGTTTTTCAGAAACCTATCCTACATTGCCACTGCATTTTCCCTGACCTCCCCATGCTGACCACCCCGCGGTGCTTTTGTCCATCCAACATTGCCTCTCACTGACTATCCTAATTCAGACCATCTGATTAACACCACCCCGTGATGTTTTTCTCACTCCTACTAGTGAATGTAATGTTACACACCCATGCAATGCGCACCACCCCGTGATGTTTTTCAGAAACCTATCCTACATTGCCACTGCATGTACCCTGAGCTCCCCATGCTGACCACCCCGCGGGGCGTTTCGCCATCCTACATTGCCACTCATTGCCTATCCTTATTCAGACCCTCCGATTCACACCACCCCGTGATGTTTTTCTCACTCCTACAAGTGAATGTAATGTACTACACACCTATACAATGCGCACCACCCCGTGATGTTTTTCTCCCTCCTACTAGTGAATGTAATGTAACACACACCCATACAATGCTCACCACCCCGCCATGTTTTTCAGAAACCTATCCAAAATTGCCACTGCATGTTTCCTGACCTCCCCATGCTGACCACCCTGCGGTGCTTTTCTCCATTCTACATTGCCAATCACTGCCTATCCGAATGCAGACCCTCCGATTCACACGACCCCGTGAAGTTTTTCTCACTCCTACTAGTGAATGTAATGTTACACACCCAAACAATGCGCACCACCCCGTGATGTTTTTCTCACTCCTAGTAGTTAATGTAATGTTACACACCCATACAATGCGCACCACCCCGCGATGTTTTTCCGAAACCTATCCTACATTGCCACTGCATGTTCCCTGACCTCCCCATGCTGAAAACCACGCGGTGCTTTTCTCCATCATACATTGCCACTCACTGCCTATCCTAATTCAGACCGTTCGATTCACACCACCCCGTGATGTTTTTCTCACTCCTACTAGTGCATGTAATGTTACACACCCATACAGTGCGCACCACCCCGTGATGTTTTTCTCACTCCTACTAGTGAATATAAAGTTACACACTCATACAATGCGCACCACCCCGTGATATTTTTCTCACTCCTACTAGTGAATGTAATGTTACACACCCATACAATGCGCACCACCCCGCGATGTTTTTCAGAAACCTATCCTAAATTGCCACTGCATGTTCCCTGAACTCCCCATGCTGACCACCCTGCGGTGCTTTTCTCCATCGTACATTGCCACTCACTGCCTATCCGAATGCAGACCCTCCGATTCACACCACCCCGTGATGTTTTTCTCACTCCTACTAGTGAATGTAATGTTACACACCCATACAATGCGCACCACCCCGTGATGTTTTTCTCACTCCTACTAGTGAATGTAATGTTACACACCCATACAGTGCGCACCACCCCGTGATGTTTTTCTCACTCCTACTAGTGAATGTAACCTTACACACCCATACAATGCGCACCACCCCGTGATGTTTTTCTCACTCCTACTAGTGAATGTAATGTTACACACCCATACAATGCGCAACACCCCGCGATGTTTTTCAGAAACCTATTCTACATTGCCACTGCATGTTCCCTGACCTCCCCATGCTGACCACCCCGCGGTGCTTTTCTCCATCCAACATTGCCTCTCACTGCCTATCCTAATTCAGACCATCTGATTAACACCACCCCGTGATGTTTTTCTCACTCCTACTAGTGAATGTAATGTTACACACCCATACAATGCGCAACACCCCGCGATGTTTTTCAGAAACCTATCCTACATTGCCACTGCATGTTCACTGACCTCCCCATGCTGACCACCCCGCGGTGCTTTTCTCCATCGTACATTGCCACTCACTGCCTATTTTATTTAGACCCTCCGATTCACACCACCCCGTGATCTTTTTCTCACTCCTACTAGTGAATATAAAGTTACACACCCATACAATGCGCACCACCCCGCGATGTTATTCAGAAACCTATCCTACATTGCCAATGCATGTTCCCTGACCTCCCCATGCTGACCACCCCGCGGTGCTTTTCTCCATCCTACATTGCCACTCACTGCCTATCCTAATTCAGACCCTCCGATTCACACCACCCCGGGATGTTTTTCTCACTCCTACTAGTGAATGTAATGTTACACACCCATACAATGCTCACCACCCCGCGGTGTTTTTCAGAAACCTATCCTGCATTGCCACTGCATGTTCCCTGACCTCCCCATGCTGACCACCCTGCGGTGCTTTTCTCCATCCTACATTGCCACTCACAGCCTATACTAATTCAGACCCTCCGATTTACACCACCCCGTGATGTTTTTCTCACTCCTACTATTGAAAGTCATGTTACACACCCATACAATGCTCACCACCCCGTGATGTTTTTCTCACTACTACTAGTGAATGTAATGTTACACACCCATACGATGCGCACCACCCCGCGATGTTTTTCAGAAACCTATCCGACATTGCCACTGCATGTTCCCTGACCTCCCCATGCTGACCGCACCGCGGTGCTTTTGCCAACCTACATTGCCACTCCCTGCCTACCCTAATTCAGACCCTTCGATTCAAACCACCCCGTGATGTTTTTCTCACTCCTACTAGTGAATGTAATGTTATACACCCATACAATGCGCACCACCCCTTGATGTTTTTCTCACTCCTACTAGTGAATGTAATGTTACACACCCATACAATGCGCACCACCCCGCGATGTTTTTCCGAAACCTCTCCTACATTGCAACTGCATGTTCCCTGACCTCCCCATGCTGACCACCACACTGTGATTTTCTGCATCCTACATTGCCACTCACTGCCTATCCTAATTCAGACCCTCCGATTCACACCACCCCGTGATGTTTTTCTCACTTCTACTAGTGAATGTAATGTTTCACAGCCATACAATGCGCAGCACCCCGCGATGTTTTTCAGAAACCTATCCTACATTGCCACTGCGTGTTCCCTGACCTCCCCATGCTGACCACCCGGCGGTGCTTTTCTCCATCCTACATTGCCACTCCCTGCCTACCCTAATTCAGACCCTCCGATTCACACCACCCCGTGATGTTTTTCTCACTCCTACTATTGAATGTAACGTTACATACCCATACAATGCGCACCACCCCGCGACGTTTTTCAGAAACCTATCCTACATTGCCACTGCATGTTCCTGAGCTCCCCATGCTGACCACCCCGCGGGGCATTTCTCCATTCTACATTGCCACTCACTGCCTATCCTTATTCAGACCCTCCGATTCACACCACCCCGTGATGTTTTTCTCAATCCTACAAGTGAATGTAATGTAATACACACCCATACAATGCGCACCACCCCGTGATGTTTTTCTCACTCCTACTAGTGAATGTAATGTAACACACACCCATACAATGCTCACCACCACGCGATGTTTTTCAGAAACCTATCCTAAATTGCCACTGCATGTTCCCTGACCTCCACATGCTGACCACCCTGCGGTGCTTTTCTCCATTCTACATTGCCAATCACTGCCTATCCGAATGCAGACCCTCCGATTCACACGACCCCGTGATGTTTTTCTCACTCCTACTAGTGAATGTAATGTTACACACCCATACAATGCGCACCACCCTGCGATGTTTTTCCGAAACCTATCCTGCATTGCCACTGCATGTTCCCTGACCTCGCCATGCTGACCACCACGCGGTGCTTTTCTCCATCATACATTGCCACTCACTGCCTATCCTAATTCAAACCCTCCGATTCACACCACCCCATGATGTGTTTCTCACTCCTACTAGTGAATGTAATGTTACACACCCATACAATGCGCACCACCCCGTGATGTTTTTCAGAAACCTATCCGACCTTGCCACTGCATGTACCCTGACCTCCCCATGCTGACCACCACGCAGTGATTTTCTGCATCCTACATTGCCACTCACTGGCTATCCTAATTCAGACACTGCGATTCACACCACCCCGTGATGTTTTTCTCACTCCTAATAGTGAATGTCATGTTACACACCCATACAATGCGCACCACCCCGTGATGTTTTTCTCACTCCTACTAGTGAATGTAATGTTACACACCCATACAATGCGCACCACCCCGCAATGTTTTTCAGAAACCTATCCGACATTGCCACTGCATGTTCCCTGACCTCCGAATGCTGACCACCCCGCGGTGCTTTTCTCCATCGTACATTGCCACTCACTGCCTATCTTAATTTAGACCCTCCGATTCACACCACCCCGTGATATTTTTCTCACTCATACTAGTGAATATAATGTTACACACCCATACAATGCGCACCACCCCGCGATGTTTTTCAGAAACCTATCCCACATTGCCACTGCATGTTAACTGACCTCCCCATGCTGACCACCCCGCTGTGCTTTTCTCCATCCTACATTCCCACTCACTGCCTATCCTAATTCAGACCATCCGATTCACACCACCCCGTGAGGTTTTTCTCACTCCTACTAGTGAATGTAATGTTACACACCCATGCAATGCCCACCACAACGCGATGTTTTTCAGAAACCTATCCTACATTGCCACTGCATGTTCCCTGACCTCCCCATGCTGACCACCCCGCGGTGCTTTTCTCCATCCAACATTGCCTCTCACAGCCTATCCTAATTCAGACCATCTGATTAACACCACCCCGTGATTTTTTCTCACTCCTACTAGTGAATGTAATGTGACACACCCATGCAATGCGCACCACCCCGTGATTTTTTTCAGAAACCTATCCTAAATTGCCACTGCATGTTTCCTGACCTCCCCATGCTGACCACCCTGCGGTGCTTTTCTCCATTCTACATTGCCAATCACTGCCTATCCGAATGCAGACCCTCCGATTCACACGACCCCGTGAAGTTTTTCTCACTCCTACTAGTGAATGTAATGTTACACACCCATACAATGCGCACCACCCCGTGATGTTTTTCTCCCTCCTACTAGTGAATGTAATGTTACACACCCATACAATGCGCACCACCCCGTGATGTTTTTCTCACTCCTACTAGTGAATGTAATGTTACACACCCATACAATGCGCACCACCCCGCGATGTTTTTCCGAAACCTATCCTACATTGCCACTGCATGTTCCCTGACCTCCCCATGCTGACCACCACGCGGTGCTTTTCTCCATCATACATTGCCACTCACTGCCTATCCTAATTCAGACCCTCCGATTCACACCACCCCATGATGTGTTTCTCACTCCTACTAGTGAATGTAATGTTACACACCCATACAATGCGCAGCACCCCGCGATGATTTCAGAAACGTATCCGACATTGCCACGGCATGTTCCCTGACCTCCCCATGCTGACCACCACGCGGTGATTTTCAGCATCCTACATTGCCACTCACTGCCTATCCTAATTCAGACACTCCGATTCACACCACCCCGTGATGTTTTTCTCACTCCTACTAGTGAATGTCATGTTACACACCCATACAATGCGCAACACCACGTGATGTTTTTCTCACTCCTACTAGTGAATGTAATGTTTCACACCCATACAATGCGCACCACCCCGCGATGTTTTTCAGAAACCTATCCGACATTGCCACTGCATGTTAACTGACCTCCCCATCCTGACCACCCCGCTGTGCTTTTCTCCATCCTACATTCCCACTCACCGCCTATCCTTATTCAGACCCTCCGATTCACACCACCCCGTGATGTTTTTCTCACTCCTACTAGTGAATGTAATGTTACACACCCATGCAATGCCCACCACCCTGCGATGTTTTTCAGAAACCTATCCTACATTGCCACTGCATGTTCTCTGACATCCCCATGCTGACCTGCCCGCGGTGCTTTTCTCCAACTTACATTGCCACTCACTATCCTTTCCTAATTCAGACCCTGCTATTCACACCAACCGTGACATTTTTCTCACTCCTACTAGAGAATGTAATGTTACACACCCATACAATGCGCACCACCCCGTGATATTTTTCTCACTCCTACTAGTGAATGTAATGTTACACACCCATACAATGCGCACCACCCCGCGATGTTTTTCAGAAACCTATCCTAAATTGCCACTGCATGTTCCCTGACCTCCCCATGCTTACCACCCTGCGGTGCTTTTCTCCATCGTACATTGCCACTCACTGCCTATCCGAATGCAGACCCTCCGATTCACACCACCCCGTGATGTTTTTCTCACTCCTACTAGTGAATGTAATGTTACACACCCATACAATGCACACCACCCCGTGATGTTTTTCTCACTCCTACTAGTGAATGTAATGTTACACACCCATACAGTGCGCACCACCCCGTGATGTTTTTCTCACTCCTACTAGTGAATGTAACGTTACACACCCATACAATGCGCACCACCCCGTGATGTTTTTCTCACTCCTACTAGTGAATGTAATGTTACACACCCATACAATGCGCAACACCCCGCGATGTTTTTCAGAAACCTATCCTACATTGCCACTGCATGTTCCCTGACCTCCCCATGCTGACCACCCCGCGGTGCTTTTCTCCATCCAACATTGCCTCTCACTGCCTATCCTAATTCAGACCATCTGATTAACACCACCCCGTGATGTTTTTCTCACTCCTACTAGTGAATGTAATGTTACACACCCATACAATGCGCAACACCCCGCGATGTTTTTCAGAAACCTATCCTACATTGCCACTGCATGTTCACTGACCTCCCCATGCTGACCACCCCGCGGTGCTTTTCTCCATCCAACATTGCCACTCACTGCCTATCCTAATTCAGACCTTCTGATTATCACCACCCCGTGATGTTTTTCTCACTCCTACTAGTGAATGTAATGTTACACACCCATACAATGCGCACCACCCCGCGATGTTTTTCAGAAACCTATCCGACATTGCCACTGCATGTTCCCTGACCTCCGCATGCTGACCACCCCGCGGTGCTTTTCTCAATCGTACATTGCCACTCACTGCCTATTTTATTTAGACCCTCCGATTCACACCACCCCGTGATCTTTTTCTCACTCCTACTAGTGAATATAAAGTTACACACCCATACAATGCGCACCACCCCGCGATGTTTTTCAGAAACCTATCCCACATTGCCACTGCATGTTAACTGACCTCCGCATGCTGACCACCCCGCTGTGCTTTCCTCCATCCTACATTCCCACTCACTGCCTATCCTAATTCAGACCCTCCGATTCACACCACCCCGTGATGTTTTTCTCACTGCTACTAGTGAATGTAATGTTACACACCCATACAATGCCCACCACCCCGCGATGTTTTTCAGAAACCTATCCTACATTGCCACTGCATGTTCCCTGACCTCCCCATCCTGACCACACCGCAGTGCTTTTCTCCATCCTACATGGCCACCCACTGCCTACACTAATTCAGACCCTCCAATTCACAAAACCCGTGATGTTTTTCTCACTCCTACTAGTGAATGTTATGTTACACACCCATACAATGTGCACCACCCCGTGATGTTTCTCTCACTCCTACTAGTGAATGTAATGTTACACACCCATACAATGCGCACCACCCCGCGATGTTTTTCAGAAACGTATCCGACATTGCCACTGCATGTTCCCTGTCCTCCCCATCCTGACCACCCCGCGGTGCTTTTCTCCATCGTACATTGCCACTCACTGGCTATCTTAATTTAGACCCTCCGATTCACACCACCCCGTGATCTTTTTCTCACTCCTACTAGTGATTATAAAGTTACACAACCATACAATGCGCACCACCCCGCGATTTTTTTCAGAAACCTATCCCACATTGCCACTGCATGTTAACTGACCTCCCCTTGCTGAACACCCCGCTGTGCTTTCCTCCATCCTACATTCCCACTCACTGCCTATCCTAATTCAGACCATCTGATTAACACCACCCCGTGATGTTTTTCTCACTCCTACTAGTGAATGTAATGTTACACACCCATGCAATGCGCACCACCCCGCGATGTTTTTCAGAAACCTATCCTACATTGCCAATGCATGTTCCCTGACCTCCCCATGCTGACCACCCCGCGGTGCTTTTCTCCATCCTACATTGCCACTCACTGCCTATCCTAATTCAGACCCTCCGATTCACACCACCCCGTGATGTTTTTCTCACTCCTACTAGTGAATGTAATGTTACACACCCATACAATGCTCACCACCCCGCGGTGTTTTTCAGAAACCTATCCTGCATTGCCACTGCATGTTCCCTGACCTCCCCATGCTGACCACCCTGCGGTGCTTTTCTCCATCCTACATTGCCACTCACAGCCTATACTAATTCAGACCCTCCGATTTACACCACCCCGTGATGTTTTTCTCACTCCTACTATTGAAAGTCATGTTACACACCCATACAATGCTCACCACCCCGTGATGTTTTTCTCACTACTACTAGTGAATGTAATGTTACACACCCATACGATGCGCACCACCCCGCGATGTTTTTCAGAAACCTATCCGACATTGCCACTGCATGTTCCCTGACCTCCCCATGCTGACCGCACCGCGGTGCTTTTGCCAACCTACATTGCCACTCCCTGCCTACCCTAATTCAGACCCTTCGATTCAAACCACCCCGTGATGTTTTTCTCACTCCTACTAGTGAATGTAATGTTATACACCCATACAATGCGCACCACCCCTTGATGTTTTTCTCACTCCTACTAGTGAATGTAATGTTACACACCCATACAATGCGCACCACCCCGCGATGTTTTTCCGAAACCTCTCCTACATTGCCACTGCATGTTCCCTGACCTCCCCATGCTGACCACCACACTGTGATTTTCTGCATCCTACATTGCCACTCACTGCCTATCCTAATTCAGACCCTCCGATTCACACCACCCCGTGATGTTTTTCTCACTTCTACTAGTGAATGTAATGTTTCCCAGCCATACAATGCGCAGCACCCCGCGATGTTTTTCAGAAACCTATCCTACATTGCCACT
Organism: Cavia porcellus; assembly: GCF_034190915.1. Lineage (NCBI taxonomy): Eukaryota > Metazoa > Chordata > Mammalia > Rodentia > Caviidae > Cavia > Cavia porcellus. The sequence continues at coordinate 73,260,755 of NW_026947499.1, read as the reverse complement.
GCGTGTTCCCTGACCTCCCCATGCTGACCACCCCGCGGTGCTTTTCTCCATCCTACATTGCCACTCACTGCCTATCCTAATTCAGACCCTCCGATTTACACCACCCCGTGATGTTTTTCTCACTCCTACTAGTGAATGTCATGTTACACACCCATACAATGCGCACCACCCCGTGATGTTTTTCTCACTCCTACTAGTGAATGTAATGTTACACACCCATACGATGCGCACCACCCCGCGATGTTTTTCAGAAACCTATCCTACATTGCCACTGCATGTTCCCTGACCTCCCCATCCTGACCACCCCACAGTGCTTTTCTCCATCCTACATAGCCACCCACTGCCTACACTAATTCAGACCCTCCAATTCATACCACCCCATGATGTTTTTCTCACTCCTACTAGTGAATGTAATGTTACACACCCATACAATGCGCACCACCAAGCGATGTTTTTCAGAAACCTATGCGACACTGCCACTGCATGTTCCCTGACCTCCCCATGCTGACCACCCCCCGGTGCTTTTCCTTATCCTACATTGCCACTCACTGCCTATCCTAATTCAGACCCTCAGATTCACACCTCCCCGTGATGTTTTTCTCACTCCTACTAGTGAATGTAATGTTACACACCCATACAATGCACACTACCCCGCGATGTTTTTCAGAAACTTATCTGACATTGCCTCTGCTTGTTCCCTGACCTCCCCATGCTGACCACCCCGCTGTGCTTTTCTCCATTCTACATTCCCACTCACTGCCTATCCTAATTCAGACCGTCCGATACACACCACCCCGTGATGTTTTTCTCACTCCTACTAGTGCATGTAATGTTACACACCCATACAGTGCGCACCACCCCGTGATGTTTTTCTCACTCCTACTAGTGAATGTAACGTTACACACCCATACAATGCGCACCACCCCTTGATGTTTTTCTCACTCCTATTAGAGAAGGTAATGTTACACACCCATACAATGCGCCCCACCCCGCGATGATTTTCAGAAACCTATCTGACACTGCCACTGCATGTTCCCTGACCTCCCCATGCTGACCACACCCCGGTGCTCTTCTCCAACCTACATTGCCACTCACTGCCTATCCTAATTCAGACCCTCAGATTCACACCTCCCCGGGATGTTTTTCTCACTCCTACTAGTGAATGTAATGTTACACACCCATACAATGCGCACCACCCCGCGATGTTTTTCAGAAACCTATCCGACATTGCCACTGCATGTTCCCTGTCCTCCCCATACTGACCACCCCGCTGTGCTTTTCTCCATCCTACATTCCCACTCACTGCCTATCCTAATTCAGACCATCCGATTCACACCACCCCGTGATGTTTTTCTCACTCCTACTAGTGAATGTAATGTTACACACCTGTTGGGAGCCACCACATTGCCGAGCCGCCGCATATATCGATCATGCGGCCTGTGGTAAAGAGTAAAGCCTGAGTTAGATTACCCCTCCCATCGAGCACGTTAGTTTCCTGCTTACCGCGTAAACAACCCGCTCAATAATATGTTAGCCAATCAGCTTGCCTTGCTTACTTTAATATGATTGGACACTGTATCCGTATATATACTGGTGCCACCCCTGGGGGGAAGTAGAAGCCCGGAAGGAGCCGCGGAGAGCGGACCAGTAGAGGCTTCGGAGCGAAGCACGGAAGGAGCCGCAGGGAGCGGACCAGAGGAGGCTTCGGCTGGGAGCGATCCAAGGGCAGGCTGTACGGAGAGAAAATAAAAGAAAAGGTTGTCCACTGCCAGACTTTGTCGTGTGTCCTTCCTGCCGGCCGGGAGCGACATCGACATTTGGTGGCCCGCATGGGGAACAACTGATCACCCCCGAGACGTGGTAGTGGACAACGTTCCTTGATACAGCACTGCGAGACAGGTGAGTAGGGGATAAACCTGGGCCCTGGGTGGCGCGCTCCTACAGGGTTTTTAGACTCCCCTCAGGCTCACGCGTAAGTGGCGGATTTTTGGGCCTCACGCGGTGAGTAACATATTAAATATGGGTAACGTACCGAGTAACGACACCCAGCCCTTGGTACAGGTCCTCCGGAAGCTCTTAAAGTCCAGAGACCTCAAGGTGGGACGCAAAACGCTGGAGAGCTTTTTTGAGGAGATTGATAGTTTCGCTCCCTGGTTCTTGCCCACAGGGCACTTAAACCTGCCCTCGTGGGAGAAGTTGGGCAGGGATCTTTCTCTAGCGGAAAGGGAGGGCGGGGCTTCGGTCTTCGCTCGGCCACTGTGGGAAATGATATATGCATGCTTGAAGAGCGAGGGTGGTTGCAGGGAAGGTTCTCAAGAGCTCATTAAAGTGCGTAGGGCATTCGAACAGGCCCAGTCAGGGAGCTACCGGGAGGGGTCCGTCAAAGGAGACAAAGATATAAAGGAGGAAGCCTGGGCTCAGGCCTCGGAGTCGTCTGACTCCGAGAATGAGGAAGGCTTAGACAACGATGAGACCAAAGAGCCTAGATGCCAAGAGGATAGGCCGCTCGATAAGGAGTCGCAGGGTTCTTTCCCAGCGTTGCGCCGCGAATTGCGCTCCACTCAACTTGGTCTGCGGAGGAGTAGAGAGCTCCTGAGCGCCCCCTGGCGCAAGAGGGAGGCGAAGCCTTCCGCCCCACCTTGGGGGCTGTTCCCGGAAGCGATCCCTCGCCACGAGGCGGCCGCGTGGGAGCTCCCTCCCCTTTCGCCAGAACAGGAAGTGATGCACGGGCCCCCATTTTCCGCCCAATCACGGCCGCAGTCTTATGCTCCGCCGCCGGCGGGTCGGTATTTTTACAGGCGGCTTTGGCAGGGGGGACGTTTGTCTCATGAGGTACATCCACCACCTGGGATAGATAGTGGCCCCTACGGGATATTTCCTGTACAAGTAGCTATGGGCCAGGGACGTAATGCATGGGAGCCTTTTGAGATAAAGCAGATTAGAGAACTTAAAAATACAGTTACAACCTTTGGGCCGACTGCGCCTTACACCATTGCCATGCTGGAGAACCTGTCTTCTGGGCCCCTCACCCCCGCGGACTGGATTCAGCTGGCAAAGGCGTGTCTGCCCTCGGGTAGTTACCTGGATTGGCGAGCCTGGTACACAGAGTTCTCTGCCGAGCAGGCTGAGAAAAACGCCGGTCGAGAAAACGAGGGCTGGGGATTTAGCTTAGCGGCATAAGCGCCTGCCTTGTAAGCAGGCAATCGCCAGTTTGATCCCTGGTACCAATAAAAAAAAAAAAAAAAAAAAAAAAAAAAAAAAAAAAAAAAAAAAAAAAAAAAACGAAAAAGATAAAAATAAAAAATAAAAAATAAAAAACAAAAAGGGGGAGTAAGCCAAGGCCTGCCTCCAAAGGCGCGGTTATCTATGGCATGACAATGGATGGGCCCGGATCCGGTAATCAGCTGGAACCGAGGCGCGGTTTGTGTTTTTCTGCAGGAATCGGGACGAGAACCACTGTGGGTACCCGAGAGACTGACACGGGCGACAAAGCCCTCGACTGAAGATCGGACCTGCCCTACCGGAGATCCATCACAGACCAACCAACAAGATGAATAGAAATAGCGGTAGCCCGAAATGGACAAGAAGATCCTCAGGCATATGCATGGCTCGCTCGCCTAGCCTACGACCGAGTCTAGGGACGGTGAGCTTCCCACACTCCTCCTCTAAAAAATTGTGATATAGCAGGGTAGATGAGTCAATGACGGGTAAGAGCATGCCTCCCCAGCATGACTCAACCTAAGACAGGCCCTACCCCATACCGCACGAAAGCCGCTGAATTACTAGGTTTCGCCCAAACCAAATGTCGCCCCGGGGGGATCATGCGGAGCGACATGAGTGTATGCCTGTGTGCATCCAGGTTCCGTCCGGTTCCTTCCTGGCCCTGGAAAAAGGACGAGGGCCTCGGGGCCTCGGCAGACTCGGGGACGGCCAACCCGGGCCGACCCCGAGAGCCCTTGGTGGGCCTCCTATCAGGGCATAGGCCTCTACACTCAATTCAGGACGGGCTGCGATGCGTAGACTTATTTAAAATAAAAAAGGGGGAGATGTTGGGAGCCACCACATTGCTGAGCCGCCGCATATAGCGATCATGCGGCCTGTGGTAAAGAGTAAAGCCTGAGTTAGATTACCCCTCCCATCGAGCACGTTAGTTTCCTGCTTACCGCGTAAACAACCCGCTCAATAATATGTTAGCCAATCAGCTTGCCTTGCTTACTTTAATATGATTGGACACTGTATCCATATATATACTGGTGCCACCCCTGGGGGGAAGTAGAAGCCCGGAAGGAGCCGCGGAGAGCGGACCGGTAGAGGCTTCGGAGCGAAGCACGGAAGGAGCCGCGGGGAGCGGAGAAGAGGAGGCTTCGGCTGGGAGCGATCCCAGGGCAGGCTGTACGGAGAGAAAATAAAAGAAAAGGTTGTCCACTGCCAGACTTTGTCGTGTGTCCTTCCTGCCGGCCGGGAGCGACATCGACACACACCCATACAATGCGCAACACCCCGCGATGTTTTTCAGAAACCTATCCTACATTGCCACTGCATGTTCCCTGACTTCCCCATGCTGACCACCCCGCGGTGCTTTTCTCCATCCAACATTGCCACTCACTGCCTATCCTAATTCAGACCTTCTGATTAACACCACCCCGTGATGTTTTTCTCACTCCTACTATTGAATGTAATGTTACACACCCATGCAATGCGCACCACCCCGTGATGTTTTTCAGAAACCTATCCTACATTGCCACTGCATGTACCCTGACCTCCCAATGCTGACCACCACGGGGTGCTTTTCTCCATCCTACATTACCACTCACTGCCTATCCTAACAGACCCTCCGATTCACACCACCCCGTGATGTTTTTTTCACTCCTACTATTGAATGTAACGTTACATACCCATACAATGCGGACCACCCAGCGACGTTTTACAGAAACCTATCCTACATTGCCATTGCATGTTCCTGACCTCCCCATGCTGACCACCCCACGATGCGTTTCTCCATCCTACATTGCCACTCACTGCCTATCCTTATTCAGACCCTCCGATTCACACCACCCCGTGATGTTTTTCTCACTCCTACTAGTGAATGTAATGTAATACACACCCATACAATGCGCACCACCCCATGATGTTTTTCTCACTCCTACTAGTGAATGTAAGGTAACACACACCCATACAATGCTCACCACCCCGCGATGTTTTTCAGAAACCTATCCTAAATTGCCACTGCATGTTCCCAGACCTCCCCATGCTGACCACCCTGCGGTGCTTTTCTCCATCCTACATTGCCAATCACTGCCTATCCGAATGCAGACCCTCCGATTCACACCACCCCGTGATGTTTTTCTCACTCCTACTAGTGAATGTAATGTTACGCACCCATACAATGCGCACCACCCCGTGATGTTTTTCTCACTTCTACTAGTGGATGTAATGTTACACACCCATACAATGCGCACCACCCCGCGATGTTTTTCCGAAACCTATCCTACATTGCCACTGCATGTTCCCTGACCTCCCAATGCTGACCACCACGTGGTGCTTTTCTCCATCCTACATTGCCACTCACTGCCTATCCTAATTCAGACCCTCCGATTCACACCACCCCATGATGTTTTTCAAACTCCTATTAGTGAATGTAATGTTACACACCCATACAATGCGCACCACCCCGCGATGTTTTTCAGAAACCTGTCCGACATTGCCACTGCATGTTCCCTGACCTCCCCATGCTGACCAACACGCGGTGATTTTCTGCATCCTACATTGCCACTCACTGCTTATCCTAATTCAGACACTCCGATTCACACCACCCCGTGATGTTTTTCTCACTTCTACTAGTGAATGTCATGTTACACACCCATACAATGCGCACCACCCCATGATGTTTTTCTCACTCCTACTAGTGAATGTAATGTTACACACCCATACGATGCGCACCACCCCGGGATGTTTTTCAGAAACCTATCCTACATTGCCACTGCAAGTTCCCTGACATCCCCATCCTGACCACCCCGCAGGGCTTTTCTCCATCCTACATTGCCACCCACTGCCTACACTAATTCAGACCCACCAATTCACACCACCCCGTGATGTTTTTCTCACTCCTACTAGTGAATGTTATGTTACATACCCATACAATGCGCACCACCCCGTGATGTTTTTCTCACTCCTACTAGTGAATGTAATGTTACACACCCATACAATGCGCACCACCCCGCGATGTTTTTCAGAAACCTATCTGACATTGCCACTGCATGTTCCCTGACCTCCCCATGCTGACCACCCCGCGGTGCTTTTCTCCATCCTACATTGCCACTCACTGCCTATCTTAATTTAGACCCTCCGATTCACACCACCCCGTGATCTTTTTCTCACTCCTACTAGTGAATATAAAGTTACACACCCATACAATGCGCACCATCCCGCGATGTTTTTCAGAAACCTATCCCACCTTGCCACTGCATGTTAACTGACCTCCCCATGCTGACCACCCCGCTGTGCTTTTCTCCATCCTACATTCCCACTCACTGCCTATCCTAATTCAGACCCTCCAATTCACACCACCCCGTGATGTTTTTCTCACTCCTACTAGTGAATGTAATGTTACACACCCATACAATGCCCACCACCCCGCGATGTTTTTCAGAAACCTATCCTACATTGCCACTGCATGTTCCCTGACTTCCCCATGCTGACCAGCCCGCGGTGCTTTTCTCCAACCTACATTGCCACTCACTATCCTTTCCTAATTCAGACCCTCCTATTCACACCACCCCGTGATGTTTTTCTCACTCCTACTAGTGAATGTAATGTTACACACCCATACAATGCGCACCACCCCGTGATATTTTTCTCACTCCTACTAGTGAATGTAATGTTACACACCCATAGAATGCGCACCACCCCGCGATGTTTTTCAGAAACCTATCCTACATTGCCACTGCATGTTCCCTGACCTCCCCATGCTGACCACCACGCGGTGCTTTTCTCCATCCTACATTGCCACTCACTGCCTATCCTAATTCAGACCCTCCGATTCACACCACCCCGTGATGTTTTTCTCACTCCTACTATTGAATGTAACGTTACATACCCATACAATGCGCACCACCCCGCGACGTTTTTCAGAAACCTATCCTACATTGCCACTGCATGTTCCTGACCTCCCCATGCTGACCACCCCGCGGTGCGTTTCTCCATCCTACATTGCCACTCACTGCCTTTCCTTATTCAGACCCTCCGCTTCACACCACCCCGTGATGTTTTTCTCACTCCTACTATTGAATGTAATGTAATACACACCCATACAATGCGCACAACCCCGTGATGTTTTTCTCACTCTTACTAGTGAATGTAATGTAACACACACCCATACAATGCTCACCACCCCGCGATGTTTTTCAGAAACCTATCCTAAATTGCCACTGCATGTTCCCTGACCTCTCCATGCTGACCACCCTGTGGTGCTTTTCTCCATCGTACATTGCCACTCACTGCCTATCCGAATGCAGACCCTCCGATTCACACCACCCCGTGATGTTTTTCTCACTCCAACTAGTGAATGTAATGTTACACACCCATACAATGCGCACCACCCCGTGATGTTTTTCTCACTCCTACTAGTGAATGTAATGTTACACACCCATACAATGCGCGCCACCCGCAATGTTTTTCCGAAACCTATCCTACATTGCCACTGCATGTTCCCTGACCTCCCCATGCTGACCACCACGCGGTGCTTTTCTCCATCCTACATTGCCACTCACTGCCTATCCTAATTCAGACCCTCCGATTCACACCACCCCATGATGTTTTTCTCACTCCTACTAGTGAATGTAATGTTACACACCCATACAATGCGCACCACCCCGCGATGTTTTTCAGAAACCTATCCTACATTGCCACTGCATGTTCTCTGACCTCCCCATGCTGACCACCACTTGGTGATTTTCTGCATCCTACATTGCCACTCACTGCCTATCCTAATTCAGACCCTCCGATTCCCACCACCCAGTGATGTTTTTCTCACTCCTACTAGTGAATGTCATGTTACACACCCATACAATGCGCACCACCCCATGATGTTTTTCTCACTCCTACTAGTGAATGTAATGTTACACACCCATACGATGCGCACCACCCCGGGATGTTTTTCAGAAACCAATCCTACATTGCCACTGCATGTTCCCTGACCTCCCCATCCTGACCACTCCGCAGTGCTTTTCTCCATCCTACATTGCCACCCACTGCCTACACTAATTCAGACCCTCCAATTCACACCACCCCGTGATGTTTTTCTCACTCCTACTAGTGAATGTTATGTTACACAACCATACAATGTGCACCACCCCGTAATGTTTTTCTCACTCCTACTAGTGAATGTAATGTTACACACCCATACAATGCGCACCACCCCGCGATGTTTTTCAGAAACCTATCCGACATTGCCACTGCATGTTCCCTGACCTCCCCATCCTGACAACCCCGCCTTGCTTTTCTCCATCCTACATTGCCACTCACTGCCTATCTTAATTTAGACCCTCCGATTCACACCACCCCGTGATCTTTTTCTCACTCGTACTAGTGAATATAAAGTTACACACCCATACAATGTGCACCACCCCGCGATGTTTTTCAGAAACCTATCCCACATTGCCACTGCATGTTAACTGACCTCCCCATGCTGACCACCCCGCTGTGCTTTCCTCCATCCTACATTCCAACTCACTGCCTATCCTAATTCAGACCCTCCGATTCAACCACCCCGTGATGTTTTTCTCACTCCTACTAGTGAATGTAATGTTACACACCCATACAATTCCCACCACCCCGCGATGTTTTTCAGAAACCTATCCTACATTGCCACTGCATGTTCCCTGACCTCCCTATGCTGATCAGACCGCGGTGCTTTTCTCCAACCTACATTGCCACTCACTATCCTTTCCTAATTCAGACCCTCCTATTCACACCACCCCGTGATGTTTTTCTCACTCCTACTAGTGAATGTAATGTCACACACCCATACAATGCGCACCACCCCGTGATGTTTTTCTCACTCCGACTAGTGAATGTAATGTTACACACCCATACAACGCGCACCACCCCGCGATGTTTTTCAGAAACCTATCCTACATTGCCACTGCATGTTCCCTGACCTCCCCATGCTGACCACCACGCGGTGCTTTTCTCCATCCTACATTGCCACTCACTGCCTATCCTAATTCAAACCATCTGATTAACACCACCCCGTGATGTTTTTCTCACTCCTACTAGTGAATGTAATGTTACACACCCGTGCAATGCGCACCACCCCGTGATGTTTTTCAGAAACCTATCCTACATTGCCACGGCATGTACCCTGACCTCCCCATACTGACCACCACGCGGTGCTTTTCTCCATCCTATATTACCACTCACTGCCTATCCTAATTCAGACCCTCCGATTCACACCAACCCGTGATGTTTTTCTCACTCCTACTATTGAATGTAACGTTACATACCCATACAATGCGCACCACCCGGCGACGTTTTTCAGAAACCTATCCTACATTGCCACTGCATGTTCCTGACCTCCCCATGCTGACCACCCTGCGGTGCGTTTCTCCATCCTACATTGCCACTCACTGCCTATCCTTATTCAGACCCTCCTATTCACACCACCCCGTGATGTTTTTCTCACTCCTACTAGTGAATGTAATGTAATACACACCCATACAATGCGCACCACCCCGTGATGTTTTTCTCACTCCTACTAGTGAATGTAATGTAACACACACCCATACAATGCTCACCACCCCGCGATGTTTTTCAGAAACCTATCCTGCATTGCCACTGCATGTTCCCTGACCGCCCTATGCTGACCAGCCCACGGTGCTTTTCTCCAACCTACATTGCCACTCACTATCCTTTCCTAATTCAGAACCTCCTTTTCACACCACCCCGTGATGTTTTTCTCACTCCTACTAGTGAATGTAATGTTACACACCAATACGATGCGCACCACCCCGGGATGTTTTTCAGAAACCTATCCTACATTGCCACTGCATGTTCCCTGACCTCCCCATGCTGACCACCCTGCGGTGCTTTTCTCCATCCTACATTGCCACTCACTGCCTATCTTAATTTAGACCCTCCGATTCACACCACCCCGTGATCTTTTTCTCACTCCTACTAGTGAATATAAAGTTACACACCCATACAATGCGCACCATCCCGCGATGTTTTTCAGAAACCTATCCCACCTTGCCACTGCATGTTAACTGACCTCCCCATGCTGACCACCCCGCTGTGCTTTTCTCCATCCTACATTCCCACTCACTGCCTATCCTAATTCAGACCCTCCAATTCACACCACCCCGTGATGTTTTTCTCACTCCTACTAGTGAATGTAATGTTACACACCCATACAATGCCCACCACCCCGCGATGTTTTTCAGAAACCTATCCTACATTGCCACTGCATGTTCCCTGACTTCCCCATGCTGACCAGCCCGCGGTGCTTTTCTCCAACCTACATTGCCACTCACTATCCTTTCCTAATTCAGACCCTCCTATTCACACCACCCCGTGATGTTTTTCTCACTCCTACTAGTGAATGTAATGTTACACACCCATACAATGCGCACCACCCCGTGATATTTTTCTCACTCCTACTAGTGAATGTAATGTTACACACCCATAGAATGCGCACCACCCCGCGATGTTTTTCAGAAACCTATCCTACATTGCCACTGCATGTTCCCTGACCTCCCCATGCTGACCACCACGCGGTGCTTTTCTCCATCCTACATTGCCACTCACTGCCTATCTTAATTCAGACCCTCCGATTCACACCACCCCGTGATGTTTTTCTCACTCCTACTATTGAATGTAACGTTACATACCCATACAATGCGCACCACCCCGCGACGTTTTTCAGAAACCTATCCTACATTGCCACTGCATGTTCCTGACCTCCCCATGCTGACCACCCCGCGGTGCGTTTCTCCATCCTACATTGCCACTCACTGCCTTTCCTTATTCAGACCCTCCGCTTCACACCACCCCGTGATGTTTTTCTCACTCCTACTATTGAATGTAATGTAATACACACCCATACAATGCGCACAACCCCGTGATGTTTTTCTCACTCTTACTAGTGAATGTAATGTAACACACACCCATACAATGCTCACCACCCCGCGATGTTTTTCAGAAACCTATCCTAAATTGCCACTGCATGTTCCCTGACCTCTCCATGCTGACCACCCTGTGGTGCTTTTCTCCATCGTACATTGCCACTCACTGCCTATCCGAATGCAGACCCTCCGATTCACACCACCCCGTGATGTTTTTCTCACTCCAACTAGTGAATGTAATGTTACACACCCATACAATGCGCACCACCCCGTGATGTTTTTCTCACTCCTACTAGTGAATGTAATGTTACACACCCATACAATGCGCGCCACCCGCAATGTTTTTCCGAAACCTATCCTACATTGCCACTGCATGTTCCCTGACCTCCCTATGCTGACCACCACGCGGTGCTTTTCTCCATCCTACATTGCCACTCACTGCCTATCCTAATTCAGACCCTCCGATTCACACCACCCCATGATGTTTTTCTCACTCCTACTAGTGAATGTAATGTTACACACCCATACAATGCGCACCACCCCGCGATGTTTTTCAGAAACCTATCCTACATTGCCACTGCATGTTCTCTGACCTCCCCATGCTGACCACCACTTGGTGATTTTCTGCATCCTACATTGCCACTCACTGCCTATCCTAATTCAGACCCTCCGATTCCCACCACCCAGTGATGTTTTTCTCACTCCTACTAGTGAATGTCATGTTACACACCCATACAATGCGCACCACCCCATGATGTTTTTCTCACTCCTACTAGTGAATGTAATGTTACACACCCATACGATGCGCACCACCCCGGGATGTTTTTCAGAAACCTATCCTACATTGCCACTGCATGTTCCCTGACCTCCCCATCCTGACCACTCCGCAGTGCTTTTCTCCATCCTACATTGCCACCCACTGCCTACACTAATTCAGACCCTCCAATTCACACCACCCCGTGATGTTTTTCTCACTCCTACTAGTGAATGTTATGTTACACAACCATACAATGTGCACCACCCCGTAATGTTTTTCTCACTCCTACTAGTGAATGTAATGTTACACACCCATACAATGCGCACCACCCCGCGATGTTTTTCAGAAACCTATCCGACATTGCCACTGCATGTTCCCTGACCTCCCCATCCTGACAACCCCGCCTTGCTTTTCTCCATCCTACATTGCCACTCACTGCCTATCTTAATTTAGACCCTCCGATTCACACCACCCCGTGATCTTTTTCTCACTCGTACTAGTGAATATAAAGTTACACACCCATACAATGTGCACCACCCCGCGATGTTTTTCAGAAACCTATCCCACATTGCCACTGCATGTTAACTGACCTCCCCATGCTGACCACCCCGCTGTGCTTTCCTCCATCCTACATTCCAACTCACTGCCTATCCTAATTCAAACCCTCCGATTCACACCACCCCGTGATGTTTTTCTCACTCCTACTAGTGAATGTAATGTTACACACCCATACAATTCCCACCACCCCGCGATGTTTTTCAGAAACCTATCCTACATTGCCACTGCATGTTCCCTGACCTCCCTATGCTGATCAGACCGCGGTGCTTTTCTCCAACCTACATTGCCACTCACTATCCTTTCCTAATTCAGACCCTCCTATTCACACCACCCCGTGATGTTTTTCTCACTCCTACTAGTGAATGTAATGTCACACACCCATACAATGCGCACCACCCCGTGATGTTTTTCTCACTCCGACTAGTGAATGTAATGTTACACACCCATACAACGCGCACCACCCCGCGATGTTTTTCAGAAACCTATCCTACATTGCCACTGCATGTTCCCTGACCTCCCCATGCTGACCACCACGCGGTGCTTTTCTCCATCCTACATTGCCACTCACTGCCTATCCTAATTCAAACCATCTGATTAACACCACCCCGTGATGTTTTTCTCACTCCTACTAGTGAATGTAATGTTACACACCCGTGCAATGCGCACCACCCCGTGATGTTTTTCAGAAACCTATCCTACATTGCCACGGCATGTACCCTGACCTCCCCATACTGACCACCACGCGGTGCTTTTCTCCATCCTATATTACCACTCACTGCCTATCCTAATTCAGACCCTCCGATTCACACCAACCCGTGATGTTTTTCTCACTCCTACTATTGAATGTAACGTTACATACCCATACAATGCGCACCACCCGGCGACGTTTTTCAGAAACCTATCCTACATTGCCACTGCATGTTCCTGACCTCCCCATGCTGACCACCCTGCGGTGCGTTTCTCCATCCTACATTGCCACTCACTGCCTATCCTTATTCAGACCGTCCTATTCACACCACCCCGTGATGTTTTTCTCACTCCTACTAGTGAATGTAATGTAATACACACCCATACAATGCGCACCACCCCGTGATGTTTTTCTCACTCCTACTAGTGAATGTAATGTAACACACACCCATACAATGCTCACCACCCCGCGATGTTTTTCAGAAACCTATCCTGCATTGCCACTGCATGTTCCCTGACCGCCCTATGCTGACCAGCCCACGGTGCTTTTCTCCAACCTACATTGCCACTCACTATCCTTTCCTAATTCAGAACCTCCTTTTCACACCACCCCGTGATGTTTTTCTCACTCCTACTAGTGAATGTAATGTTACACACCAATACGATGCGCACCACCCCGGGATGTTTTTCAGAAACCTATCCTACATTGCCACTGCATGTTCCCTGACCTCCCCATGCTGACCACCCTGCGGTGCTTTTCTCCATCCTACATTGCCACTCACAGCCTATACTAATTCAGACCCTCCGATTTACACCACCCCGTGATGTTTTTCTCACTCCTACTAGTGAAAGTCATGTTACACACCCATACAATGCTCACCACCCCGTGATATTTTTCTCACTCCTACTAGTGAATGTAATGTTACACACCCATACAATGTGCACCACCCCATGATGTTTTTCTCACTCCTACTAGTGAATGTAATGTTACACACCCATACGATGCGCACCACCCCGGGATGTTTTTCAGAAACCTATCCTACATTGCCACTGCATGTTCCTTGACCTCCCCATCCTGACCACTCCGCAGTGCTTTTCTCCATCCTACATTGCCACCCACTGCCTACACTAATTCAGACCCTCCAATTCACACCACCCCGTGATGTTTTTCTCACTCTACTAGTGAATGTTATGTTACACACCCATACAATGCGCACCACCCCGTGATGTTTATCTCACTCCTACTAGTGAATGTAATGTTACACACCCATACAATGCGCACCACCCCACGATGTTTTTCAGAAACCTATCCGACATTGCCACTGCATGTTCCCTGACTTCCCCATCCTGACAACCCCGCCTTGCTTTTCTCCATCCTACATTGCCATTCACTGCCTATCTTAATTTAGACCCTCCGATTCACACCACCCCGTGATCTTTTTCTCACTCCTACTAGTGAATATAAAGTTACACACCCATACAACGCGCACCACCCCGCGATGTTTTTCAGAAACCTATCCCACATTGCCACTGCATGTTAACTGACCTCCCCATGCTGACCACCCCGCTGTGCTTTCCTCCATTCTACATTCCCACTCACTGCCTATCATAATTCAGACCCTCCGATTCACACCACCCCGTGATGTTTTTCTCACTCCTACTAGTGAATGTATTGTTACACACCCATACAATGCGCACCACCCCGCGATGTTTTTCAGAAACCTATCCTACATTGCCACTGCATGTTCCCTGACCTCCCAATGCTCACCAACACGCGGTGCTTTTCTCCATCCTACATTTCCACCCACTGCCTATCCTAATTCAGACCATCTGATTAACAACACCCCGTGATGTTTTTCTCACTCCTACTAGTGAATGTAATGTTACTCACCCGTGCAATGCGCACCACCCCGTGATGTTTTTCAGAAACCTATCCTACATTGCCACGGCATGTACCCTCACCTCCCCATACTGACCACCACGCGGTGCTTTTCTCCATCCTACATTACCACTCACTGCCTATCCTAATTCAGACCCTCCGATTCACACTAACCCGTGATGTTTTTCTCACTCCTACTATTGAATGTAACGTTACATACCCATACAATGCGCACCACCCCGCGACGTTTTTCAGAAACCTATCCTACATTGCCACTGCATGTTCCTGACCTCCCCATGCTGACCACCCCGCGGTGCGTTTCTCCATCCTACATTGCCACTCACTGCCTATCCTTATTCAGACCCTCCAATTCACACCACCCCGTGATGTTTTTCTCACTCCTACTAGTGAATGTAATGTAATACACACCCATACAATGCGCACCAACCCGTGATGTTTTTCTCACTCCTACTAGTGAATGTAATGTAACACACACCCATACAATGCTCAGCACCCCGCGATGTTTTTCAGAAACATATCCTGCATTGCCACTGCATGTTCCCTGACCTCCCTATGCTGAACAGCCCACGGTGCTTTTCTCCAACCTACATTGCCACTCACTATCCTTTCCTATTTCAGACCCTCCTATTCACACCACCCCGTGATGTTTTTCTCACTCCTACTAGTGAATGTAATGTTACACACCCATACGATGCGCACCACCCCGGGATGTTTTTCAGAAACCTATCCTACATTGCCACTGCATGTTCCCTGACCTCCCCATGCTGACCACCCCGCAGTGCTTTTCTTCATCCTACATTGCCACCCACTGCCTACACTAATTCTGACCCTCCAAT
Source organism: Cavia porcellus (assembly GCF_034190915.1). Lineage (NCBI taxonomy): Eukaryota > Metazoa > Chordata > Mammalia > Rodentia > Caviidae > Cavia > Cavia porcellus. Next base: position 73,244,897 of record NW_026947499.1, on the reverse strand, counting down.
TCAAACCAGCCCGTGATGTTTTTCTCACTCCTACTAGTGAATGTTATGTTACACACACATACAATGCGCACCACCCCGTGCTGTTTTTATCACTCCTACTAGTGAATGTTATGTTACACACCCATACAATGCGCAGCACCCGGCGATGTTTTTCAAAACCTATCCTACATTGCCACTGCATGTTCCCTGACCTCCCCATGCTGACCACCCCGCGGTGCTTTTGTCCATCCTACATCGCCACTCACTGCCTATCCTAATTCAGACCCACGGATTCACACCACCCCGTGATGTTTTTCTCACTCCTACTAGTGAATGTAATGTTACACACCCATACAATGCTCACCACTCCGCGGTGTTTTTCAGAAACCTATCCTACATTGCCACTGCATGTTCCCTGACCTCCCCATGCTGACCACCCTGCGGTGCTTTTCTCCATCCTACATTGCCACTCACAACCTATACTAATTCAGACCCTCCGATTTACACCACCCCGTGATGTTTTTCTCACTCCTACTAGTGAAAGTCATGTTACACACCCATACAATGCGCACCACCCCGTGATGTTTTTCTCACTCCTACTAGAGAATGTAATGTTACACACCCATACAATGCGCACCACCCCGCGATGTATTTCAGAAACCTATCCTACATTGCCACTGCATGTTCCCTGACCTCCCCATGCTGACCACCACGCGGTGCTTTTCTCCATCCTACATTGCCACTCACTGCCTATCCTAATTCAGACCATCTGATTAACACCACCCCGTGATGTTTTTCTCACTCCTACTAGTGAATGTAATGTTACACACCCGAGCAATGCGCAGCACCCCGTGATGTTTTTCAGAAACCTATCCTACATTGCCACGGCATGTACCCTGACCTCCCCATACTGACCACCACGCGGTGCTTTTCTCCATCCTACATTACCACTCACTGCCTATCCTAATTCAGACCCTTCGATTCACACCAACCCGTGATGTTTTTCTCACTCCTACTATTGAATGTAACGTTACATACCCATACAATGCGCACCACCCCGCGACGTTTTTCAGAAACCTATCCTACATTGCCACTGCATGTTCCTGACCTCCCCATGCTGACCACCCCGCGGTGCGTTTCTCCATCCTACATTGCCACTCACTGCCTATCCTTATTCAGACCCTCCAATTCACACCACCCCGTGATGTTTTTCTCACTCCTACTAGTGAATGTAATGTAATACACACCCATACAATGCGCACCACCCCGTGATGTTTTTCTCACTCCTACTAGTGAATGTAATGTAACACACACCCATACAATGCTCACCACCACGCGATGTTTTTCAGAAACCTATCCTGCTTTGCCACTGCATGTTCCCTGACCTCCCTATGCTGACCAGCCCGTGGTGCTTTTCTCCAACCTACATGGCCACTCACTATCCTTTCCTAATTCAGACCCTCCTATTCACACCACCCCGTGATGTTTTTCTCACTCCTACTAGTGAATGTAATGTTACACACGCATACGATGCGCACCACCCCGGTATGTTTTTCAGAAACCTATCCTACATTGCCACTGCATGTTCCCTGACCTCCCCATGCTGACCACCCCGGAGTGCTTTTCTCAATCCTACATTGCCACCCACTGCCTACACTAATTCAGACCCTCCGATTCACACCACCCCGTGATGTTTTTCTCACTCCTACTAGTGAATGTAATATTACACACCCATACAATGCGCACCAACCCATGATGTTTTTCTCACTCCTACTGGTGAATGTAATGTTACACACCCATACGATGCGCATCACCCCGGGATGTTTTTCAGAAACCTATCCTACATTGCCAATGCATGTTCCCTGACCTCCCCATGCTGACCACCCTGCAGTGCTTTTCTCCATCCTACATTGCCACCCACTGCCTACACTAATTCAGACCCTCCAATTCACACCACCCCGCGATGTTTTTCTCTCTCCTCCTAGTGAATGTTATGTTACACACCCATACAATGCGCACCACCCCGTGATGTTTTTCTCACTCCTACTAGTGAATGTTATGTTACACACCCATACGATGCGCACCACCCCGCGATGTTTTCCAGAAACCTATCCTACATTGCCACTGCATGTTCCCTGACCTCCCCATGCTGACCACCCCGCGGTGCTTTTCTCCATCCTACATTGCCACTCACTGCCTATCCTAATTCAGACCCTCCGATTCACACCACCCCGTGATGTTTTTCTCACTCCTACTAGTGAATGTAATGTTACACACCCATACAATGCTCACCACCCCGCGGTGTTTTTCAGAAACCTATCCTGCATTGCCACTGCATGTTCCCTGACCTCCCCATGCTGACCACCCTGCGGTGCTTTTCTCCATCCTACATTGCCACTCACAGCCTATACTAATTCATACCCTCCGATTTACACCACCCCGTGATGTTTTTCTCACTCCTACTAGTGAATGTAATGTTACTCACCCATACGATGCGCACCACCCGGCGATGTTTTTCAGAAACCTATCCTACATTGCCACTGCATGTTCCCTGACCTCCCCATGCTGACCACACCGCGCTGCTTTTCTCCAACCTACATTGCCACTCAGTGCCTACCCTAATTTAGACCCTTCGATTCAAATCACCCCGTGATGTTTTTCTCACTCCTACTAGTAAATGTAATGTTACACACCCATACAATGCACACCACCCCGTGATTTTTTTCTCACTCCTACTAGTGAATGTAATGTTACACACCCATACAATGCGCACCACCCCGCGATGTTTTTCCGAAACCTATCCTACATTGCCACTGCATGTTCCCTGACCTCCCCATGCTGACCACCACGCGGTGATTTTCTGCATCCTACATTGCCACTCACTGCCTATCCTAATTCAGACCCTCCGATTCACACCACCCCGTGATGATTTTCTCACTTCTATTAGTGAATGTAATGTTTCACAGCCATACAATGCGCAGCACCCCGCGATGTTTTTCAGAAACCTATCCTACATTGCCACTGCGTGTTCCCTGACCTCCCCATGCTGACCACCCCGCGGTGCTTTTCTCCATACTACATTGCCACTCACTGCCTATCCTAATTCAGACCCTCCGATTCACACCACCCCGTGATGTTTTTCTCACTCCTACTAGTGAATGTAATGTTACACACCCATACAATGCGCACCACCCCGCGATGTTTTTCAGAAACCTATCCGACATTGCCACTGCATGTTCCCTGACCTCCCCATGCTGACCACCCCACTGTGCTTTTCTCCTTTCTACATTCCCACTCACTGCCTTTCCTAATTCAGACCGTCCGATTCACACAACCCTGTGATGTTTTTCTCACTTCTACTAGTGCATGTAATGTTACACACCCATACAGTGCGCACCACCCGTGATGTTTTTCTCACTCCTACTAGTGAATGTAACGTTACACACCCATACAATGCGCACCACCCCGTGATGTTTTTCTCACTCCTACTAGTGAATGTAATGTTACACACCCATACAATGCGCAACTTCGCGATGTTTTTCACAAACCTATCCTACATTGCCACTGCATGTTCCCTGACCTCCCCATGCTGACCACCCCGCGGTGCTTTTCTCCATCCAACATTGCCACTCACAGCCTATCCTAATTCAGACCATCTGATTAACACCACCCCGTGATGTTTTTTTCACTCCTACTAGTGAATGTAATGTTACACAACCATGCAATGCGCACCACCCCGTGATGTTTTTCAGAAAAATATCCTACATTGCCACTGCATGTACCCTGACCTCCCCATGCTGACCACCACGCGGTGCTTTTCTCCATCCTACATTACCACTCACTGCCTATCCTAATTCAGACCCTCCGATTCACACCACCCCGTGATGTTTTTCTCACTCCTACTATTGAATGTAACGTTACATACCCATACAATGCGCGCAAGCCCGCGACGTTTTCAGAAACCTATCCTACATTGCCACTGCATGTTCCTGACCTCCCCATGCTGACCACACCACGGTGCGTTTCTCCATCCTAAATTGCCACTCACTGCCTATCCTTATTCAGACCCTCCGATTCACACCACCCCGTGATGTTTTTCTCATTCCTACTAGTGAAGGTAATGTTACAAACCCATACAATGCGCACCATCCCGTGATGTTTTTCTCACTCCTACTATTGAATGTAATGTTACACACCCATACAATGCGCACCACCCCGCGATGTTTTTCAGAAACCTATTCTACATTGCCACTGCATGTTCCCTGACCTCCCCATGCTGACCACCACGCGGTGCTTTTCTCCATCATGCATTGCCACTCACTGCCTATCCTAATTTAGACCTCCGACTCACACCACCCCGTGATGTTTTTCTCACTCCTACTAGTGAATGTAATGTTACACACCCATACAATGCCCACCACCCCGCGATGTTCTTCAGAAACCTAACCTACATTGCCACTGCATGTTCCCTGACCTCCCCATGCTGACGTACCAGCGGTGCTTTTCTCCATCCTACATTGCCACTCACTGCCTATCCTAATTCAGACCCTCCGATTCACACCACCCCATGATGTTTTTCTCACTCCTATTAGAGAAGTCAATGTTACACACCCATATAATGCGCACCACCCCGCGATGTTTTTCAGAAACCTATCCGACACTGCCACTGCATGTTCCCTGACCTCCCCATGCTGACCACACCCCGGTGCTCTTCTCCAACCTACATTGCCACTCATTGCCTATCCTAATTCAGACCATCCGATTCACAGCACCCTGTGATGTTTTTCTCACTCCTACTAGTGCATGTAATGTTACACACCCATAGAGTGCGCACCAGCCCTTGATGTTTTTCTCACTCCTACTAGTGAATGTAACGTTACAAACCCATACAATGCGCACCACCCCGTGATGTTTTTCTCACTCCTACTAGTGAATGTAATGTTACACACCCATACAATGCGCACCACCACGCGATGTTTTTCAGAAACCTATTCTACATTGCCACTGCATGTTCCCTGACCTCCCCATGCTGACCACCACACGGTGCTTTTCTCCATCCTACATTGCCTCTCACAGCCTATGCTAATTCAGACCCTCCGATTTACACCAACTCGTGATGTTTTTCTCACTCCTACTAGTGAAAGTCATGTTACACACCCATACAATGCTCACAACCCCATGATGTTTTTCTCACTCCTACTAGTGAATGTAATGTTACACACCCATACGATGCGAACCACCCGGCGATGTTTTTCAGAAACCTATCCGACATTGCCACTGCATGTTCCCTGACCTCCCCATGCTGACCACACCGCGGTGCTTTTCTCCAACCTACATTGCCACTCACTGCCTACCCTAATTCAGACCCTTCGATTCAAATCACCCCGTGATGTTTTTCTCACTCCTACTAGTGAATGTAATGTTACACACCCATACAATGCGCACCACCCCGTGATGTTTTTCTCACTCCTACTAGTGAATGTAATGTTACACACCCATACAATGCGCACCACACCGCGTTGTTTTTCCGAAACCTATCCTACATTGCCACTGCATGTTCCCTGACCTCCCCATGCTGACCACCACGCGGTGATTTTCTGCATCCTACATTGCTACTCACTGCCTATCCTAATTCAGACCCTCCGATTCACACCACCCCGTGATGTTTTTCTCACTTCTACTAGTGAATGTAATGTTTCACAGCCATACAATGCGCAGCACCCCGCGATGTTTTTGAGAAACCTATCCTACATTGCCACTGCGTGTTCCCTGACCTCCCCATGCTGACCACCCCGCGGTGCTTTTCTCCATACTACATTGCCACTCACTGCCTATCCTAATTCAGACCCTCCGATTCACACCACCCCGTGATGTTTTTCTCACTCCTACTAGTGAATGTCATGTTACACACCCATACAATGCGCACCACCCCGTGATGTTTTTCTCACTCCTACTAGTGAATGTAATGTTACACACCCATACGATGCGCACCACCCCGCGATGTTTTTCAGAAACCTATCCTACATTGCCACTGCATGTTCCCTGACCTCCCCATCCTGACGACCCCACAGTGCTTTTCTCTATCCTACATTGCCACCCACTGCCTACACTAATTCAGACTCTCCAATTCACACCACTCCATGATGTTTTTCTCACTTCTACTAGTGAATGTAATGTTACACACCCATACAATGCGCACCACCCGGCGATGTTTTTCAGAAACCTATCCGACACTGCCACTGCATGTTCCCTGACCTCCCCATCCTGACCACCCCCCGGTGCTTTTCTCCATCCCACATTGCCACTCACTGCCTATCCTAATTCAGACCCTCAGACTCACACCTCCCCGTGATGTTTTTCTCACTCCTACTAGTGAATGTAATGTTACACACCCATACAATGCGCACCACCCCGCGATGTTTTTCAGAAACCTATCCGACATTGCCACTGCATGTTCCCTGACCTCCCCATGCTGACCACCCCGCTGTGCTTTTCTCCTTTCTACATTCCCACACTGCCTATCCTAATTCAGACCGTCCGATTCACACCACCCTGTGATGTTTTTCTCACTCGTACTAGTGCATGTAATGTTACACACCGATACAATTCGCACCACCCCGTGATGTTTTTCTCACTCCTACTAGTGAATGTAACGTTACACACCCATACAATGCGCACCACCCCGTGATGTTTTTCTCACTCCTACTAGTGAATGTAATGTTACACAGCCATACAATGCGCAGCACCACGCGATGTTTTTCAGAAACCTATCCTACATTGCCACTGCGTGTTCCCTGACCTCCCCATGCTGACGTACCCGCGGTGCTTTTCTCCATCCTACATTGCCACTCCCTGCCTATCCTAATTCAGACCCTCCGATTCACACCACCCCGTGATGTTTTTCTCACTCCTATTAGAGAAGGTAATGTTACACAACTATACAATGCGCACCACCCCGCGATGTTTTTCAGAAACCTATCAGACACTGCCACTGCATGTTCCCTGACCTCCCCATGCTGACCACACCCTGGTGCTCTTCTCCAACCTACATTGCCACTCACTGCCTATCCTAATTCAGACCCTCAGATTCACACCTCCCCGGTATGTTTTTCTCACTCCTACTAGTGAATGTAATGTTACACACCCATACAATGCGTACCACCCCGCGATGTTTTTAAGAAACCTATCAGACATTGCCACTGCATGTTCCCTGTCCTCCCCATCCTGACCACCCCGCTGTGCTTTTCTCCATCCTACATTCCCACTCACTGCCTATCCTAATTCAGACCATCCGATTCACACCACCCCGTGATGTTTTTCTCACTCCTACTAGTGCATGTAATGTTACACACCCATAGAGTGCGCACCAGCCCTTGATGTTTTTCTCACTCCTACTAGTGAATGTAACGTTACAAACCCATACAATGCGCACCACCCCGTGATGTTTTTCTCACTCCTACTAGTGAATGTAATGTTACACACCCATACAATGCACACCACCACGCGATGTTTTTCAGAACCCTATTCTACATTGCCACTGCATGTTCCCTGACCTCCCCATGCTGACCACCACACGGTGCTTTTCTCCATCATGCATTGCCACTCTCTCCCTATCCTAATTTAGACCCTCCGATTCACACCACCCCGTGATGTTTTTCTCACTCCTACTAGTGAATGTAATGTTACACACCAATACAATGCTCACCACCCCGCGATGTTTTTCAGAAACCTATCCTACATTGCCACTGCATGTTCACTGACCTCCACATGCTGACCACCCTGCGGTGCTTTTCTCAATCCTACATTGCGACTCACTGCCTATCCGAATTAAGACCCTCTGATTCACACCACCCCGTGATGTTTTTCTCACTCCTAGTAGTGAATGTAATGTTACACACCCATACAATGCTCACCACCCCGCGATGTTTTTCAGAAACCTATCCTACATTGCCAGTGCATGTTCCCTGACATCCCCATGCTGACCAGGCCGCGGTGCTTTTCTCCAACCTACATTGCCACTCACTGCCTTTCCTAATTCAGACCCTCCGATTCACACCACCCCGTGATGTTTTTCTCGCTCCTACTAGTGAATGTAGTGTTACAGACCCATACAATGTGCACCACCCCGTGATGTTTTTCTCACTCCTACTAGTGAATGTAATGTTACACACCCATACAATGCGCACCACCACGCGATGTTTTTCAGAAACCTATTCTACATTGCCACTGCATGTTCCCTGACCTCCCCATGCTGACCACCACACGGTGCTTTTCTCCATCCTACATTGCCACTCACAGCCTATACTAATTCAGACCCTCCGATTTACACTAACCCGTGATGTTTTTCTCACTCCTACTAGTGAAAGTCATGTTACACACCTATACAATGCTCACCACCCCGTGATGTTTTTCTCACTCCTACTAGTGAATGTAATGTTACACACTCATACGATGCGCACCACCCGGCGATGTTTTTCAGAAACCTATCCGACATTGCCACTGCATGTTCCCTGACCTCCCCATGCTGACCACACCGCGGTGCTTTTCTCCAACCTACATTGCCACTCACTGCCTACCCTAATTCAGACCCTTCGATTCAAATCACCCCGTGATGTTTTTCTAACTCCTACTAGTGAATGTAATGTTACACACCCATACAATGCGCACCACCCTGTGATGTTTTTCTCACTCCTACTAGTGAATGTAATGTTACACACCCATACAATGCGCACCACACCGCGAAGTTTTTCTGAAACCTATCCTACATTGCCACTGCATGTTCCCTGACCTCCCCATGCTGACCACCACGCGGTGATTTTCTGCATCCTACATTGCCACTCACTGCCTATCCTAATTCAGACCCTCCGATTCACACCACCCCGTGATGTTTTTCTCACTTCTACTAGTGAATGTAATGTTTCACAGCCATACAATGCGCAGCACCCCGCGATGTTTTTCAGAAACCTATCCTACATTGCCACTGCATGTTCCCTGACCTCCCCATGCTGACCCCACCGCGGTGCTTTTCTCCTTACTACATTGCCACTCACTGCCTATCCTAATTCAGACCCTCCGATTCACACCACCCGGTGATGTTTTTCTCACTCCTACTAGTGAATGTCATGTTACACACCCATACAATGCGCACCACCCCGTGATGTTTTTCTCACTCCTACTAGTGAATGTAATGTTACACACCCATACGATGCGCACCACCCCGCGATGTTTTTCAGAAACCTATCCTACATTGCCACTGCATGTTCCCTGACCTCCCCATCCTGACGACCCCACAGTGCTTTTCTCCATCCTACATTGCCACCCACTGCCTACACTAATTCAGACCCTCCAATTCACACCACCCCATGATGTTTTTCTCACTCCTACTAGGGAATGTAATGTTACACACCCATACAATGCGCACCACCCTGCGATGTTTTTCAGAAACCTATCTGACACTGCCACTGCATGTTCCTGGACCTCCCCATCGTGACCACCCCCCGATGCTTTTCTCCATCGCACATTGCCATTCACTGCCTATCCTAATTCAGAACCTCAGACTCACACCTCCCCGTGATGTTTTTCTCACTGCTACTTGTGAATGTAATGTTACACACCCATACAATGCGCACCACCCCGCGATGTTTTTCAGAAACCTGTCCGACATTGCCACTGTATGTTCCCTGACCTCCCCATGCTGACCACCCCGCTGTGCTTTTCTCCTTTCTACATTCCCACTAACTGCCTATCCTAATTCAGACCGTCCGATTCACACCACCCTGTGATGTTTTTCTCACTCCTACTAGTGCATGTAATGTTACACACTCATACAGTGCGCACCACCCCGTGATGTTTTTCTCACTCCTACTAGTGAATGTAACGTTACACACCCATACAATGCGCACCACCCCGTGATGTTTTTCTCACTCCTACTAGTGAATGTAATGTTACACAGCCATACAATGCGCAGCACCTCGCGATGTTTTTCAGAAACCTATCCTACATTGCCACTGCGTGTTCCCTGACCTCCCCATGCTTATGTACCCGCGGTGCTTTTCTCCATCCTACATTGCCACTCACTGCCTATCCTAATTCAGACCCTCCGATTCACACCACCCCGTGATGTTTTTCTCACTCCTATTAGAGAAGGTAATGTTACACACCCATACAATGCGCACCACACCACGATGTTTTTCAGAAACCTATCCGACACTGCCACTGCATGTTCCCTGACCTCCCCATGGTGACCAAAACACGGTGCTTTTCTCCATCCTACATTGCCACTCACTGGCTATCCTTATTCAGACCCTCCGATTCACACCACCCCGTGATGTTTTTCTCACTCCTTCAAGTGAATGTAATGTTACACACCCATACAATGCTCACCACCCCGCAATGTTTTTCAGAAACCTATCCTACATTGCCATTGCATGTTCCCTGACCTCCCCATGCTGACCACCCTACGGTGCTTTTCTCCATCCTACATTGCCACTCACTGACTATCCGAATTCAGACCCTTCGATTCACACCATCCCGTGAGGTTTTTCTCACTCCTACTAGTGAATGTAATGTAACACACCCATACAATGCGCACCACCCCGTGATGTTTTTCTCACTCCTATTAGTGAATGTAATGTTACACACCCATACAATGCGCACCACCCCGAGATGTTTTTCAGAAACCTATCCTGCATTGACACTGCATGTTCCCTGACCTCCCCATGCTGACCACCACGCGGTGCTTTTCTCCATCCTACATTGCCACTCACGGCCTATCCTAATTTAGACCCTCCGATTTCCACCACCCCGTGATGTTTTTCTCAATCCTACTAGTGAATGTAATGTTACACACCCATACAATGCTCACGACCCCGCGATGTTTTTCAGAAACCTATCCTACATTGCCACTGCATGTTCAATGACCTCCCCATGCTGACCACCCTGCGGTGCTTTTCTCCATCCTACGTTGCCACTCACTCCCTATCCTAATTCAAACCCTCCGATTCACACCACCCAGTGATGTTTTTCTCGCTCCTACTAGTGAATATAATGTTACACACCCATACAATGCTCACCACCCCGCGATGTTTTTCAGAAACCTATCCTACATTGCCACTGCTTGTTCCCTGACCTCCACATGCTGACCACCCTGCGGTGCTTTTCTCCATCCTACATTGCCACTCACTGCCTTTCCTAATTCAGACCCATCGATTCACACCATCCCGTGATGTTTTTCTCGCTCCTACTAGTGAATTTAATGTTACACACCCATACAATGCGCACCACCCCGTGATGTTTTTCTCACTCCTACTAGTGAATGTAATATTACACACCCATACAATGCGCACCACCCCGCGATATTTTTCAGAAACCTATCCTACATTGCCACTGCTTGTTCCCTGACCTCCACATGCTGACCACAACCCGGTGCTTTTCTTCATCCTACATTGCCACTCACTGCTTATCCTAATTCAGACCCTCCGATTCACACCACCATTTGATGTTTTTCTCACTCCTACTAGTGAATGTAATATTACAAACCCATACAATGCGCACCACCCCCGATGTTTTTCAAAACTTATCCTACATTGCGACTGAATGTTCCCTGACCTCCCCATGCTGACCACACCGCGGTGCTTTTCTCCATCCTCCATTGCCACTCACAGCCTATCCTAATTCAGACCCTCCGATTCACACCATGCCGTGATGTTATTCTCACTCCTACTAGTGATTGTAATGTTACACACCCATACAATGCGCACCACCCCACGATGTTTTTCAGAAACCTAACCTGCATTGCCACTGCATGTTCCCTGACCTCCCCATGCTGACCACCCCGCGGTGCTTTTCTCCATCCTACATTGCTACTCACTGCCTATCCTTATTCAGACCCTCCGACTCACACCAACCCGTGATGTTTTTCTCACTCCTACTAGTGAATGTAATGTTACACACCCATACAATGCGCACCACCCCGTGATGTTTTTCTCACTCCTACTAGTGAATGTAATGGTACACACCCATACAATGCGCACCACCCCGCGATGTTTTTCAGAAACCTATCATACATTGCCACTGTATGTTCGTGACTTCCCCAAGCTGACCACCCCCGGTGCTTTTCTCCATCCTACATTAACACTCACTCCCGATCCTAATTCAGACCCTCCGATTCACACCACCCCGTGATGTTTTTCTCACTCCTACTAGTGAATGTAATGTTACACACCCATTTAAAGCACACCGCCCCGCGATGTTTTTCAGAAACCTATCATACATTGCCACTGTATGTTCGTGACTTCCCCAAGCTGTCCACCCCCGGTGCTTTTCTCCATGCTACATTACCACTCACTCCCGATCCTTATTCAGACCCTCCGATTCACACCAACCCGTGATGTTTTTCTCACTCCTACTAGTGAATGTCATGTTACACACCCATACAATGCGCACCACACCGCGATGTTTTTCAGAAACCTATCCTACATTGCCACTGCATGTTCCCTGACCTCCCCGGCTGACCACCCCGCGGTGCTTTTCTCCATCCTACATTGCCACTCACTGCCTATCCAAATTCAGACCCTCCGATTCACACCACCCTGTGATGTTTTTCTCACTCTTACTAGTAAATGTAATGTTACACACCCATTCAATGCACGCCACCCTGTGATGTTTTTCTCACTCCTACAAGTGAATGTAATGTTACACACCCATACAATGCGCACCACTCCGCGATGTTTTTCAGAAACCTATCCTACAATGCCACAGCATGTTCCTGACCTCCCCATGCTGACCACCCCGCGGTGCTTTTCTCCATCCTACATTGCCACTCACTGCCTAACCTAATTCAGTCCCTCCAATTCACATCAGCCCGTGATGTTTTTCTCACTCCTATTTGTGAATGTAATGTTACACACCCATACAATCCACACAACCCCGCGATGTTTTTCAGAAACCTATCCTACATTGCCACTGCTTGTTCCCTGACCTCCACATGCTGACCACCCCACTGTGCTTTTCTACATTATACATTGCCACTCACTGCTTATCCTAATTCAGACCCTCCGATTCACACCACCGTGTGATGTTTTTCTCACTCCAACTAGTGAATGTATAAGATTTTTTTTTTTTTTTGGTCTTTGTCTTTTTTATCGGTACCAGGGATCGAACTCACAACTGCCTGTTTGTAAGGCAGGCGCGTATGCCACTGAGCTAAATCTCCAACTCTAGTGAATGTAATGTTACAAACCCATACAATGCGCACCACCCCGCGATGTTTTTCAGAAACCTATCCTGCATTGCGACTGCATGTTCCCTGACCTCCCCATGCTGACCACCCCGCGGTGCTTTTCTCCATCCTACATTGCCACTCACTATCCTTTCCTAATTGAGAGCCTCCGATTCACACCACCCCGTGATGTTTTTCTCACTCGTACTAGTGAATTTAATGTTACACACCCATACAATGCGCACCACCCCGTGATGTTTTTCTCACTCCTACTAGTGAATGTAATGTTACACACACATACAATGCGCACCACCCCGCGATGTTTTTCAGAAACCTATCCTACATTGCCACTGCATGTTCCCTGACCTCCCCTTGCTGACCACCACACGGTGCTTTTCTCCATCCTACATTGCCACTCACTGGCTATCCTTATTCAGACCCTCCGATTCACAGCACCCCGTGATGTTTTTCTCACTCCTTCAAGTGAATGTAATCTTACACACCCATACAATGCTCACCACCCCGCAATGTTTTTCAGAAACCTATCCTACATTGCCATTGCATGTTCCCTGACCTCCCCATGTTGACCACCCTGCGGTGCTTTTCTCCATCCTACATTGCCACTCACTGCCTATCCGAATTCAGACCCTCGGATTCACACCACCCTGTGATGTTTTTCTCACTCCTACTAGTGAATGTAATGTTACACACCCATACAATGCGCACCACCCCGTGATGTTTTTCTCACTCCTACTAGTGAATGTAATGTTACACACCCATACAATGCGCACCGCTCCGCGATGATTTTCAGAAACCTATCCTACATTGCCACTGCATTTTCACTGACCTACACATGCTGACCACCCCGCGGTGCTTTTCTCCAACCTACATTCCCACTCACTGCCTATCCTAATTCAGACCCTCCGATTCACACCACCTCGTGATGTTTTTCTCACTCCTACTAGTGAATGTAATGTTACACACCCATACAATGCGCAAGACCCCGCGATGATTTTCAGAAACCTATCCTACATTGCCACTGCATGTTCCCTGACCTCCACATGCTGACCACCCTGCGGTGCTTTTCTCTATCCTACATTGCCACTCACTGCCTATCTGAATTCAGACCCTCCGATTCACACCACCCCGTGTTGTTTTTCTCACTCCTACTAGTGAATGTAATGTTACACACCCATACAATGCCCACCACCCCGCGATGTTCTTCAGAAACCTAACCTACATTGCCACTGCATGTTCCCTGACCTCCCCATGCTGACCACCCCGCGGTGCTTTTCTCCAACCTACATTGCCACTCACTGCCTTTCCTAATTCAGACCCTCCGATTCACACCACCCCGTGATGTTTTTCTCGCTCCTACTAGTGAATGAAATGTTACACACCCATACGATGTGCACCACCCCGTGATGTTTTTCTCACTCCTACTAGTGAATGTATTGTTACACACCCATACAATGCTCACCACCCCGCTATGTTTTTCAGAAACCTATCCTAAATTGCCACTGCATGTTCCCTGACCTCCCCATGCTGACCGCCCTGCGGTGCTTTACTCCATCCTACATTGACACTCACTGCCTATCCGAATTCAGACCCTCCGATTCACACCACCCCGTGATGTTTTTCTCACTCCTACTAGTGCATGTAATGTTACACAGCCATACAATGAGCAGCACCTCGCGATGTTCTTCAGAAACCTAACCTACATTGCCAATGCATGTTCCCTGATCTCCCCATGCTGACAACCCCGCGGTGCTTTTCTCCATCCTTCATTGCCACTCAATGCCTATCCTAAATCAGACCCTCCGATTCACACCACCCCGTGATGTTTTTCTCACTCCTACTAGTGAATGTATTGTTACACACCCATACAATGCGCACCACCCCGCGATGTTTTTCCGAAACCTATCTTACATTGCCACTGCATGTTCCCTGACCTCCCCATGCTGACCACCACGCGGTGCTTTTCTCCATCCTACATTGCCACTCACTGCCTATCCTAATTCAGACCCTCCGATTCACACCACCCCGTGATGTTTTTCTCACTCCTACTAGTGAATGTAATGTTACACACCCATACAATGCTCACCACCCCGCGATGTTTTTCAGAAACCTATCCTAAATTGCCACTGCATGTTCCCTGACCTCCCCATGCTGACCACCTGCGGTGCTTTACTCCATCCTATATTGCCACTCACTGCCTATCCGAATTCAGACCCTCCGATTCACACCACCCCGTGATGTTTTTCTCACTCCTACTAGTGAATGTAATGTTACACAGCCATACAATGCGCAGCACCCTGCGATGTTCTTCAGAAACCTAACCTACATTGCCACTGCATGTTCCCTGAACTCCCCTTGCTGACCACCCCGCGGTGCTTTTCTCCATCCTAGATTGCCACTCACTATCCTTTCCTAATTCAGACCCTCCGATGCACACCAACCCGTGATGTTTTTCTCCCTCGTACTAGTGAATGTAATGTTACACACCCATACAATGCGCACCACCCCGTGATGTTTTTCTCACTCTTACTAGTGAATGTAATGTTACACACCCATACAATGCACACCACCCCGCGATGTTTTTCAGAAACCTATCCTACATTGCCACTGCATGTTCCCTGACCTCCCCATGCTGACCACCACGCGGTGCTTTTCTCCATCCTACATTGCCACTCACTGCCTATCCTAATTCAGACTCTCCGATTCACACCACCCCGTGATGTTTTTCTCACTCCTACTAGTGAATGTAATGTTACACACCCATACAATACGCATCACCTCGCGATGTTTTTCAGAAACCTATCCTACATTGCCACTGCATGTTCCCTGACCTCCCCATGGTGACCAAAACACGGTGCTTTTCTCCATCCTACATTGCCACTCACTGGCTATCCTTATTCAGACCCTCCGATTCACACCACCCCGTGATGTTTTTCTCACTCCTTCAAGTGAATGTAATGTTACACACCCATACAATGCTCACCACCCCGCAATGTTTTTCAGAAACCTATCCTACATTGCCATTGCATGTTCCCTGACCTCCCCATGCTGACCACCCTACGGTGCTTTTCTCCATCCTACATTGCCACTCACTGACTATCCGAATTCAGACCCTTCGATTCACACCATCCCGTGAGGTTTTTCTCACTCCTACTAGTGAATGTAATGTAACACACCCATACAATGCGCACCACCCCGTGATGTTTTTCTCACTCCTATTAGTGAATGTAATGTTACACACCCATACAATGCGCACCACCCCGAGATGTTTTTCAGAAACCTATCCTGCATTGACACTGCATGTTCCCTGACCTCCCCATGCTGACCACCACGCGGTGCTTTTCTCCATCCTACATTGCCACTCACGGCCTATCCTAATTTAGACCCTCCGATTTCCACCACCCCGTGATGTTTTTCTCACTCCTACTAGTGAATGTAATGTTACACACCCATACAATGCTCACGACCCCGCGATGTTTTTCAGAAACCTATCCTACATTGCCACTGCATGTTCAATGACCTCCCCATGCTGACCACCCTGCGGTGCTTTTCTCCATCCTATGTTGCCACTCACTCCCTATCCTAATTCAAACCCTCCGATTCACACCACCCAGTGATGTTTTTCTCACTCCTACTAGTGAATATAATGTTACACACCCATACAATGCTCACCACCCCGCGATGTTTTTCAGAAACCTATCCTACATTGCCACTGCTTGTTCCCTGACCTCCACATGCTGACCACCCTGCGGTGCTTTTCTCCATCCTACATTGCCACTCACTGCCTTTCCTAATTCAGACCCTTCGATTCACACCATCCTGTGATGTTTTTCTCGCTCCTACTAGTGAATTTAATGTTACACACCCATACAATGCGCACCACCCCGTGATGTTTTTCTCACTCCTACTAGTGAATGTAATATTACACACCCATACAATGCGCACCACCCCGCGATATTTTTCAGAAACCTATCCTACATTGCCACTGCTTGTTCCCTGACCTCCACATGCTGACCACACCCCGGTGCTTTTCTCCATCCTACATTGCCACTCACTGCTTATCCTAATTCAGACCCTCCGATTCACACCACCATTTGATGTTTTTCTCACTCCTACTAGTGAATGTAATATTACAAACCCATACAATGCGCACCACCCCCGATGTTTTTCAAAACCTATCCTACATTGCGACTGAATGTTCCCTGACCTCCCCATGCTGACCACACTGCGGTGCTTTTCTCCATCCTCCATTGCCACTCACAGCCTATCCTAATTCAGACCCTCCGATTCACACCATGCCGTGATGTTATTCTCACTCCTACTAGTAATTGTAATGTTACACACCCATACAATGCGCACCACCCCACGATGTTTTTCAGAAACCTAACCTGCATTGCCACTGCATGTTCCCTGACCTCCCCATGCTGACCACCCCGCGGTGCTTTTCTCCATCCTACATTGCCACTCACTGCCTATCCTTATTCAGACCCTCCGACTCACACCAACCCGTGATGTTTTTCTCACTCCTACTAGTGAATGTAATGTTACACACCCATACAATGCGCACCACCCTGTGATGTTTTTCTCACTCCTACTAGTGAATGTAATGGTACACACCCATACAATGCGCACCACCCCGCGATGTTTTTCAGAAACCTATCATACATTGCCACTGTATGTTCGTGACTTCCCCAAGCTGACCACCCCCGGTGCTTTTCTCCATCCTACATTAACACTCACTCCCGATCCTAATTCAGACCCTCCGATTCACACCACCCCGTGATGTTTTTCTCACTCCTACTAGTGAATGTAATGTTACACACCCATTTAAAGCGCACCGCCCCGCGATGTTTTTCAGAAACCTATCATACATTGCCACTGTATGTTCGTGACTTCCCCAAGCTGTCCACCCCCGGTGCTTTTCTCCATCCTACATTACCACTCACTCCCGATCCTTATTCAGACCCTCCGATTCACACCAACCCGTGATGTTTTTCTCACTCCTACTAGTGAATGTCATGTTACACACCCATACAATGCGCACCACACCGCGATGTTTTTCAGAAACCTATCCTACATTGCCACTGCATGTTCCCTGACCTCCCCGGCTGACCACCCCGCGGTGCTTTTCTCCATCCTACATTGCCACTCACTGCCTATCCAAATTCAGACCCTCCGATTCACACCACCCTGTGATGTTTTTCTCACTCTTACTAGTGAATGTAATGTTACACACCCATTCAATGCACACCACCCTGTGATGTTTTTCTCACTCCTACAAGTGAATGTAATGTTACACACCCATACAATGCGCACCACTCCACGATGTTTTTCAGAAACCTATCCTACAATGCCACAGCATGTTCCTGACCTCCCCATGCTGACCACCCCGCGGTGCTTTTCTCCATCCTACATTGCCACTCACTGCCTAACCTAATTCAGACCCTCCAATTCACATCAGCCCGTGATGTTTTTCTCACTCCTATTTGTGAATGTAATGTTACACACCCATACAATCCACACCACCCCGCGATGTTTTTCAGAAACCTATCCTACATTGCCACTGCTTGTTCCCTGACCTCCACATGCTGACCACCCCACTGTGCTTTTCTACATTATACATTGCCACTCACTGCTTATCCTAATTCAGACCCTCCGATTCACACCACCGTGTGATGTTTTTCTCACTCCAACTAGTGAATGTATAAGATTTTTTTTTTTTTGGTCTTTTTCTTTTTTATCGGTACCAGGGATCGAACTCACAACTGCCTGCTTGTAAGGCAGGCGCGTATGCCACTGAGCTAAATCTCCAACTCTAGTGAATGTAATGTTACAAACCCATACAATGCGCACCACCCCGCGATGTTTTTCAGAAACCTATCCTGCATTGCGACTGCATGTTCCCTGACCTCCCCATGCTGACCACACCTCGGTGCTTTTCTCCATCCTACATTTCCACTCACTGCCTATCCTAATTCATACCCTCCGATTCACACCACCCCGTGATGTTTTTCTCACTCCTACTAGTGAATGTAATGTTACACACCGATACAATGTGCACCACCCCGCGATTTTTTTCTCACTCCTACTAGTGAATGTAATGTTACACAAACATAAAATGCGCACCACCCCGCGATGTTTTTCATAACCTATCATGCATTGCCACTGCATGTTCACTGACCTCCCCATGGTCACCACCCCGCGGTGCTTTTCTCCATCCTACATTGCCACTCACTGCCTATCCTAATTCAGACCTGCCGATTCACACCACCCCGTGAATTTTTTCTCACTCCTACTAGTGAATGTAATGTTACACACACATACAATGCGCACCACCCTGCGAAGTTTTAAAACCTATCCTACATTGCCACTGCATGTTCCCTGACCTCCCCCGGCTGACCACACCGCGGTGCTTTTCTCCATCCTACATTGCCACTCACTGCGTATCCTAATTCAGACCCTCCGATTCACACCACCCTGTGATGTTTTTCTCACTCCTACTAGTGAATGTAATGTTACACACCCATTCAATGCACGCCACCCTGTGATGTTTTTCTCACTCCTACAAGTGAATGTAATTTTACACACCCATACAATGCGCTCCACTCCGCGATGTTTTTCAGAAACCTATCCTACATTGCCACTGCATGTTCCTGACCTCCCCATGATGACCACCCCGCGGTGGTTTTCTCCATCCTACATTGCAACTCACTGCCTATCCTAATTCAGACCCTCCGATTCACACCACCCCATGATGTTTTTCTCACTCCTAGTTTTGAATGAAATGTTACACACCCATACAATGCACACCACCCGGAGATTTTTTTCAGAAACCTATCCTACATTGCCACTGCATGTTCCCTGACCTCCACATGCTGAGCACCCCGCGGTGATTTTCTGCATCCTACATTGCCACTCACTGCTTATCCTAATTCAGACCCTCTGATTCACACCAACCCGTGATGTTTTTCTCACTCCTACTAGTCAATGTAATGTAACACACCCATACAATGCGCACCACCCCGCGATGTTTTTCTCGCTCCTACTAGTGAATGTAATGTTACACACCCACACAATGCGCACCACCCCGCGATGTTTTTCAGAAACCTATCCTACATTGCCACTGCATGTTCCCTCACCTCCCCATGCTGAGCACCCCGCAGTGCTTTTCTCCATCCTACATTGCCACTCACTCCCTTTCCTAATTCAAACCCTCCGTTTCACACCACCCCGTGATGTTTTTCTCACTCCTACTAGTGAATGTAATGTTACACACACATACAATGCGCAACACCCCACGATGTTTTTCAGAAACTTATCCTACATTGCCACTGCATGTTATCTGACCTACACATGTTGACCACCCCGCGTTGCTTTTCTCCATCCTACATTACCACTCACTTCCGATCCTAATTCAGACCCTCCGATTCACACCACCCCGTGATGTTTTTCTCACTCCTACTAGTGAATGTAATGTTACACACCCATTCAAAGCGCACCGCCCCGCGATGTTTTTCAGAAACCTATCCTACATTGCCACTGCATGTTCCCTGACCTTCCCGGCTGACCACCCCGCGGTGCTTTTCTCCATCCTACATTGCCACTCACTGCCTATCCAAATTCAGACCCTCCGATTCACACCACCCTGTGATGTTTTTCTCACTCTAACTAGTGAATGTAATGTTACACACCCATTCAATGCACGCCACCCTGTGATGTTTTTCTCACTCCTACAAGTGAATGTAATGTTACACACCAGTACAATGCGCACCACTCCGCGATGTTTTTCAGAAACCTATCCTACAATGCCACAGCATGTTCCTGACCTCCCCATGCTGACCACCCCGCGGTGCTTTTCTCCATCCTACATTGCCACTCACTGCCTAACCTAATTCAGACCCTCCAATTCACATCAGCCCGTGATGTTTTTCTCACTCCTATTTGTGAATGTAATGTTACACACCCATACAATCCACACCACCCCGCGATATTTTTCAGAAACCTATCCTACATTGCCACTGCTTGTTCCCTGACCTCCACATGCTGACCACCCCACTGTGCTTTTCTACATTATACATTGCCACTCACTGCTTATCCTAATTCAGACCCTCCGATTCCCACCACCGTGTGATGTTTTTCTAACTCCTACTTGTGAATGTATAAGATTTTTTTTTTTTCGACTTTTTCGTTTTTATCGGTACCAGGGATCGAACTCACAACTGCCTGCTTGTAAGACAGGCGCGTATGCCACAGAGCTAAATCTCCAACTCTAGTGAATGTAATGTTACAAACCCATACAATGCGCACCACCCCGCGATGTTTTTCAGAAACCTATCCTACATTGCGACTGAATGTTCCCTGCCCTCCCCATGCTGACCACCCCACGGTGCTTTTCTCCATCCGCCATTGCCACTCACAGCCTATCCTAATTCAGACCCTCCGATTCACACCACCCCGTGATGTTTTTCTCACTCCTACTAGTGATTGTAATGTTACACACCCATACAATGCGCACCACCCCGCGATGTTTTTCAGAAACCTAACCTGCATTGGCACTGCACGTTCCCTGACTTCCCCATGCTGACAACCCCGCCGTGCTTTTCTCCATCCTACATTGCCACTCACAGCCTATCCTAATTCAGAACCTCCGATTCACACCAACCCGTGATGTTTTTCTCACTCCTACTAGTCAATGTAATGTTACACACCCATACAATGCGCACCACCCCGTGATGTTTTTCTCACTCCTACTAGTGAATGTAATGTTACACACACATAACAATGCGCACCACCCCGCGATATTTTTCAGAAACCTATCCTACATTGCCACTGCATGTTCCCTGACCTCCCCATGCTGAGCACCCTGCAGTGCTTTTCTCCATCCTACATTGCCACTCACTGCCTATCCTTATTCAGAACCTCCGATTCACACCACCCCGTGATGTTTTTCTCACTCTTACTAGTGAATGTAATGTTACACACCAATACAATGCGCACCACCCCGCAATGTTTTTCAGAAACCTATCCTACATTACCACTGCATGTTCCCTGACCTCCCATGCTGACCACGCCGCGGTGCTTTTCTCCATCCTACATTGCCACTCACTGCCTATCATAATTCAGACCCTCCGATTCACACCACCCCGTGATGTTTTTCTCACTCCTACTCGGGAATGTAATGTTACACACCCATACAATGCGCACCACACTGCGATGTTTTTCAGAAACCTATCCTACATTGCCACTGCATGTTCCCTGACCTCCCCATGATGACCATCCCGTGGTGCTTTTCTCCATCCTACATTGCCACTCACTGCCTATCCTAATTCAGACCCTCCGATTCAGACCACCCCGTGATGTTTTTCTCACTCCTACTAGTGAATGTAATGTTACACACCCATACAATGCGCATCACCCCTCGATGTTTTAAGAAACCTATCCTACACGGCCACTGCATGTTCCCTGACATCCCCATGCTGACCAACCCGCCGTGCTTTTCTCCAACCTACATTGCATTCACTGCCTATCCTAATTCAGACCCTCCGATTCACTCCACCCCGTGATGTTTTTCTCACTCCTACTAGTGAATGTAATGTTACACACCCATACAATGCGCACCACCCCGCGATATTTTTCAGAAACCTATCCTACATTGCCACAGCATGTTCCCTGACCTCCCCATGCTGACCAACCCGCGGTGCTTTTCTCCATCCTACAAAGCCACTCACTGCCTATCCTAATTCAGACCCTCCGATTCACACCACCCCGTGATGTTTTTCTCACTCGTACTTGTGAATGTAATGTTACACACCAATACAATTCGCACCACCTCGCGATATTTTTCAGAAACCTATGCTACATTGCCACTGCATATTCCCTGACCTCCACATGCTGACCACCCCGCGGTGCTTTTTTCCATCCTCCATTGCCACTCACAGCCTATCCCAATTCAGACCCTCCGATTCACACCACCCCGTGATGTTTTTCTCACTCCTAATAATGAATGTAATATTACACACCCATACAATGCGCACTACCCGGTGATGTTTTTCTCACTCCTACTAGTGAATGTAATGGTACACACCCATACAATGCGCACCACCCCGCGATGTTTTTCAGAAACCTATCCTACATTGCCACTGCATGTTCCCTGACCTTCCCATGCTGACCATCCCGCGGTGCTTTTCTCCATCCTACATTGCCACTCACTAACTATCCTAATTCAGACCCTCCGATTCACACCAACACGTGATGTTTTTCTCACTCCTACTAGTGAATGTAATGTTACACACCCATACAATGCGCACCACCCCGCGATGTTTTTCTCACTCCTACTAGTGAATGTAATGTTACACACCCATACAATGCGCACCACCCCGACACGTTTTTCAGAAACCTATCCTACATTGCCACTGCATGTTCCCTGACCTCCCCATCCTGAGCACCCCGCGGTGCTTTGCCCCATCCTAAATTGCCACTCACTGCCTATCCTAATTCAGACCCTCCGATTCACACCACCCCGTGATGTTTTTCTCACTCCTACTAGTGAATGTTATGTTACACACCCATACAATGCACACCACCCCGCGATGTTTTTCAGAAACCTATCCTACATTGCCACTGCATGTTCCCTGACCTCCACATGCTGAGCACCCCGCGGTGCTTTGCCCCATCCTACATTGCCACTCACTGCCTATCCTTATTCAGACCCTCCGATTCACACCACCCCGTGATGTTTTTCTCACTCCTAATAGTGAATGTTATGTTACACACGCATACAATCCACACCACCCCGCGATGTTTTTCAGAAACCTATCCTACATTAACACAGCATGTTCCCTGACCTCTTCATGCTGATCACCGCGTGGTGCTTTTCTCCATCCTACATTGCCACTCACAGCCTATCCTAATTCAGACCCTCCGATTCACACCACCTCGTGATGTTTTTCTCACTCCTACTAGTGAATGTAATGTTACACACCAATACAATGCGCACCACCCAGCAATGTTTTTCAGAAACCTATGCTACATTGCCACAGCATGTTCCCTGACTTCCCCATGCTGACCACCCCGCGGTGCTTTTCTCCATCCTACATTGCCACTCACTGCCTATCCTAATTCAGACCCTCCGATTCACACCACCCCGTGATGTTTTTCTCACTCCTACTAGTGAATGTAATGTTACACACCCATTCAATGCGCACCACCCTGTGATGTTTTTTTGCACTCCTACAAGTGAATGTAATGTTACACACCCATTCAATGCGCACCACTCTGCGATGTTTTTCAGAAACCTATCCTACATTGCCACTGCATGTTCCTGACATGCCCATGCTGACCACCCCGCGGTGCTTTTCTCCATCCTACATTGCCACTCAGTGCCTATCCTAATTCAGACCCTCCGATTCACCCCACCCCGTGATGTTTTTCTCACTCCTACTAGTGAATGTAATGTTACACACCCATACAAAGCGCACCACCCTGCGATGTTTTTCTGACACCTATACTAAATTGCCACTGCATGTTCCCTGACTTCCTCATGCTGAGCACCCTGAGGTGCTTTTCTCCATCCTACTTTGCCACTCACTGCTTATACTTATTCAGACGCTCCGTATTCAATGCACCCTGTGATGTTTTTCTCACTCCAACTAGTGAATGTAATGTTACAAACCCATACAATGAGCACCACCCCGCGATGTTTTTCATAAACCTATCCTACATTGCCACTGCATGTTCCCTGACCTCCCCATGCTGACCACCCCGCGGTGCTTTTCTCCATCCTACTTTGCCACTCACTGCCTATCCTAATTCAGACCTTCCGATTCACACCACCCCGTGATGTTTTTCTCACTCCTACTATTGAATGAAATGTTACACACCCATAAAATGCGTACCACCCCGCGATGTTTTTCAGAAACCTATCCTGCATTGCGACTGCATGTTCACTGACCTCCCCAAGCTGACCACCCCGCGGTGCTTTTCTCCATCATACATTTCCCCTCACTGCCTATCCTAATTCATACCCTCCGATTCACCCACCCCGTGATGTTTTTCTCACTCCTACTAGTGAATGTAATGTTACACACCCATACAATGTGCACCACCCCGCGATGTTTTTCTCACTCCTACTAGTGAATGTAATGTTACACAAACATACAATGCGCACCACCCCGCGATGTTTTTCATAACCTATCATACATTGCCACTGCATGTTCACTGACCTCCCCATGGTCACCACCCCGCGGTGCTTTTCTCCATCCTACATTGCCACTCACTGCCTATCCTAATTCAGACCTGCCGATTCACACCACCCCGTGAATTTTTTCTCACTCCTACTAGTGAATGTAATGTTACACACACATACAATGCGCACCACCCTGCGAAGTTTTAAAACCTATCCTACATTGCCACTGCATGTTCCCTGACCTCCCCCGGCTGACCACACTGCGGTGCTTTTCTCCATCCTACATTGCCACTCACTGCGTATCCTAATTCAGACCCTCCGATTCACACCACCCTGTGATGTTTTTCTCACTCCTACTAGTGAATGTAATGTTACACACCCATTCAATGCACGCCACCCTGTGATGTTTTTCTCACTCCTACAAGTGAATGTAATTTTACACACCCATACAATGCGCACCACTCCGCGATGTTTTTCAGAAACCTATCCTACATTGCCACTGCATGTTCCTGACCTCCCCATGCTGACCAGCCCGCGGTGGTTTTCTCCATCCTACATTGCAACTCACTGCCTATCCTAATTCAGACCCTCCGATTCACACCACCCCATGATGTTTTTGTCACTCCTAGTTTTGAATGAAATGTTACACACCCATACAATGCACACCACCCGGCGATTTTTTTCAAAAACCTATCCTACATTGCCACTGCATGTTCCCTGACCTCCACATGCTGAGCACCCCGCGGTGATTTTCTCCATCCTACATTGCCACTCACTGCTTATCCTAATTCAGACCCTCTGATTCACACCAACCCGTGATGTTTTTCTCACTCCTACTAGTCAATGTAATGTTACACACCCATACAATGCGCACCACCCCGCGATGTTTTTCTCACTCCTACTAGTGAATGTAATGTTACACACACATACAATGCGCACCACCCCGCGATGTTTTTCAGAAACTTATCCTACATTGCCACTGCATGTTATCTGACCTACACATGTTGACCACCCCGCGTTGCTTTTCTGCATCCTACATTCCCACTCACTGCCTATCCTAATTCAGACCCTCCGATTCACACGACCCCGTGATGTTTTTCTCACTCCTTCTAATGAATGTAATGTTACACACCCATACAATGCGCACCACGCCGCCATGTTTTTCTGAAACCTATCCTACATTACCACTGCATGTTCCCTGAGCTCCCCATGATGACCAACCCGCGGTGCTTTTCTCCATCCTACATTGCCACTCACAGCCGATCCTAATTCAGAAACTCCGATTCACACCACCCTGTGATGTTTTTTCACTCCTACTAGTCAATGTAATGTTACACACCAATACAATGCGTACCACACCGCAATGATTTTCAGAAACCTATCCTACATTGCCACTGCATGTTCCCTGACCTCCCATGCTGACCACGCCGCGGTGCTTTTCTCCATCCTACATTGCCACTCACTGCCTATCCTAATTCAGACCCTCCGATTCACACCACCTCGTGATGTTTTTCTCACTCCTACTCGGGAATGTAATGTTACACACCCATACAATGCGCACCATGCCGCGATGTTTTTCAGAAACCTATCGTACATTGCCACTGCATGTTCCCTGACCTCCCCATGATGACCATCCCGTGGTGCTTTTCTCCATCCTACATTGCCACTCACTGCCTATCCTAATTCAGACCCTCCGATTCAGACCAGCCCCTGATGTTGTTCTCACTCCTACTAGTGAATGTAATTTTACACACCCATACAATGAGCACCACCCCGCGATGTTTTAAGAAACCTATCCTACACGGCCACTGCATGTTCCCTGACATCCCCATGCTGACCACCCCGCCGTGCTTTTCTCCAACCTACATTGCATTTCACTGCCTATACTAATTCAGACCCTCCGATTCACACCACCCCGTGACGTTTTTCTCACTCCTACTAGTGAATGTAATGTTACACACCCATACAATGCGCACCACCCCGCGATGTTTTTCAGAAACCTATCCTACATTGCCACAGCATGTTCCCTGACCTCCGCATGCTGACCACACCGCGGTGCTTTTCTCCATCCTACATTGCCACCCACTGCCTATCCTAAAACAGACCCTCCGATTCACACCACCCAGTGATGTTTTTCTCACTCCTATTGGTGAATGTAATGTTACACACCCATACAATGCGCACCACTCCGCGATGTTTTTCAGAAACCTATCCTACATTGCCACTGCATTTTCCCTGACCTCCCCATGCTGACCACCCCGCGGTGCTTTTCTCGATCATACATTGCCACTCACTGCCTATCCTAATTCAGACCCTCCGATTCACACCACCCGGTGATGTTTTTCTCATTCCTACTAGTGAATGTAATGTTACACACCCATACAATGCGCACCACCCCGCGATGTTTTTCAGAAACCTATCCTACATTGCCACTGCATGTTCCCTGACCTCCCCATGCTGACCAACCCACGGTGCTTTTCTCCATCCTACATTGCCACTCACTGCCTATCCTAATTCAGACCCTCCGATTCACACCACCCTGTGATGTTTTTCTCACTCCTACTAGTGAAGGTAATGTTACACACCCATTCAATGCACGCCACCCTGTGATGTTTTTCTCACTCCTACAAGTGAATGTAATGTTACACACCCATACAGTGCGCACCACTCCGCGATGTTTTTCAGAAACCTATCCTACATTGCCACTGCATGTTCCTGACTTCCCCATGCTCACCATCCCGAGGTGCTTTTCTCCATCCTACATTGCCACTCACTGCGTATCCTAATTCAGACCCTCCGATTCACACCACCCCGTGATGTTTTTCTCACTCCTCCTAGTGAATGTAATGTTACACACCCATACAATGCGCACCACCCCGCGATGTTTTTCTCACTCCTACTAGTGAATGTAATGTTACACACCCATACAATGCACACCACTCCGCCATGTTTTTCAGAAAACTATCCTACGTTACCACTGCATGTTCCCTGACCTCCCCATAATGACCACCCCGCGGTGCTTTTCTCCATCCTACATTGCCACTCACAGCCTATCCTAATTCAGACCCTCCGATTCACACCACATCGTGATGTTTTTCTCACTCCTACTAGTGAATGTAATGTTACACACCAATGCAATGCGCACCACCCCGCAATGTTTTTCAGAAACCTATCCTACATTGCCACTGCATGTTCCCTGACTTTCCCAAGCTGACCACCCCGTGGTGCTTTTCTCCATCCTACATTGCCACTCACTGCCTATCCTAATTCAGACCCTCCGATTCACACCACCCTGTGATGTTTTTCTCACTCTTACTAGTGAATGTAATGTTACAAACCCATACAATGCGCACCACCCCACGATGTTTTTCAGAAACCTATCCTACATTGCTACTGAATGTTCCCTGACCTCCCCATGCTGACCACCCCGCGGTGCTTTTCTCCATCCTCCATTGCCACTCACAGACTATCCTAATTCAGACCCTCCGATTCACACCAACCCGTGATGTTTTTCTCACTCCTACTAGTGAATGTAATTTTACACACCCATACAATGCGCACTAACCCGTGATGTTTTTCTCACTCCTACTAGTGAATGTAATGGTACACACCCATACAATGCGCACCACCCCGCGATGTTTTTCAGAAACCTATCCTACATTGCCACTGCATGTTCCCTGACCTCCCCATGCTGAGCACCCCGCGGTGCTTTTCTCCATCCTACATTGCCACTCACTGCTATCCTAATTCAGACCTTTCGATTCACACCACCCCGTGATATTTTTCTCACTCCTACTAGTGAATGTAATGTTACACACCCATACAATGCGCACCGCTCCGCGATGATTTTCAGAAACCTATCCTACATTGCCACTGCATTTTCACTGACCTACACATGCTGACCACCCCGCGGTGCTTTTCTCCAACCTACATTCCCACTCACTGCCTATCCTAATTCAGACCCTCCGATTCACACCACCCTGTGATGTTTTTCTCACTACTTCTAGTGAATGTAATGTTACACACCCATACAATACGCACCACCCCGCCATGTTTTTCAGAAACCTATCCTACATTACCACAGCATGTTCCCTGACCTCTTCATGCTGACCACCGCGTGGTGCTTTTCTCCATCCTACATTGCCACTCACAGCCTATCCTAATTCAGACCCTCCGATTCACACCACCCCGTGATGTTTTTCTCACTCCTAATAGTGAATGTAATGTTACACACCCATTCTATGCGCACCACCCTGTGATGTTTTTTTCACTCCTACAAGTGAATGTAATGTTACACACCCATTCAATGCGCACCACTCTGCGATGTTTTTCAGAAACCTATCCTACATTGCCACTGCATGTTCCTTACATCCCCATGCTGATCACCCCGCGGTGCTTTTCTCCATCCTACATTGCCACTCACTGCCTATCCTAATTCAGACCCTCCGATTCACACCACCCGGTGATGTTTTTCTCACTCCTACTAGTGAATGTAATGTTACACACCCATACAAAGCGCACCACCCTGCGATGTTTTTGAGACACCTATCCTAAATTGCCACTGCATGTTCCCTGACCTCCTCATGTTGACCACCCCGCGGTGTTTTTTCCATCCTACATTGCCACTCACTGCTTATACTTATTCAGACGCTCCGTATTCAACCCACCCTGTGATGTTTTTCTCACTCCTACTAGTGAATGTAATGTTACAAACCCATACAATGCGCACCACCCCGCGATGTTTTTCATAAACCTATCCTACATTGCCACTGCATGTGACATGACCTCCCCATGCTGACCACCCCGCGGTGCTTTTCTGCAGCCTACATTGCCATTCACTGCCTATCCTAATTCAGACCCTCCGATTCACACCACCCCGTCATGTTTTTCTCACTCCTACTATTGAATGTAATGTTACACACCCATACAATGCGCACCACCACGCGATGCTTTTCAGAAACCTATCCTACATTGCGGCTGCATGTTCCCTGACCTCCCCAGGCTGACCAGCCCGCGGTGCTTTTCTCCATCCTACATTTCCACTCACTGCCTATCCTAATTCATACCCTCCGATTCACACCACCCCGTGATGTTTTTCTCACTCCTACTAGTGAATGTAATGTTACACACCCATACAATGCACACCAGCCCGCGATGTTTTTCAGAAACCTATCCTACATTGCCACTGCATGTTCCCTGACCTCCACATGCTGAGCACCCCGCGGTGATTTTCTCCATCCTACATTGCCACTCACTGCTTATCCTAATTCAGACCCTCCAATTCACACCACCCTGTGATGGTTTTCTCACTCCTACTAGTGAATGTAATGTTACAAACACATACAATGCGCACCACCCCGCGATGTTTTTCAGAAACCTATCCTACATTGCCACTGCATGTTCCCTTACCTCCTCATGCTGACCACCCCACGGTGCTTTTCTCCATCCGACATTGCCACTCACAGCCTATCCTAATTCAGACCCTCCGATTCACACCACCCCGTATTGTTTTTCTCACTCCTATTAGTGAATGTAATGTTACACACCCATACAATGAGCACCACTCCGCGATGTTTTTCAGAAACCTATCCTACATTGCCACTGCATGTTCCTGACCGCCCCATGCTGACCACCCCGCGGTGGTTTTCTCCATCCTACATTGCGACTCACTGCCTATCCTAATTCAGATGCTCCGATTCACACCAACACATGATGTTTTTCTCACTCCTACTAGTGAAAGTAATGTTACACACCCATACAATGCGCACCACGCCGCGATGTTTTTCTCACCCCTACTAGTGAATGTAATGTTACACACCCATACAATGCGCACCACCCCGCGATGTTTTTCAGATACCTATCCTACATTGCCACTGCATGTTCCCTGACCTCCACATGCTGAGCACCCCGCGGTGCTTTTCTCCATCCTACATTGCCACTCACTGCCTATCCTAATTCAGACCCTCCGATTCACACCACCTCATGATGTTTTTCTCACTTCTACTAGTGAATGTAATGTTACAAACCCATACTGTGCACACCACCCCGCGATGTTTTTCAGAAACCTATCCTACATTGCGCCTGCATGTTCCCTGACCTCCCCAGGCTGACCAGCCCGCGGTGCTTTTCTCCATCCTACATTTCCACTCACTGCCTATCCTAATTCATACCCTCCGATTCACAACACCCCGTGATGTTTTTCTCACTCCTACTAGTGAATGTAATGTTACACACCCATACAATGTGCAACACACCGCGATGTTTTTGTCACTCCTACTTGAATGTAATGTTACACAAACATACAATGCGCACCACACCGCGATGTTTTTCATAAGTTATCATACATTGCCACTGCATGTTCACTGACCTCCCCCTGGTCACCACCCCGCGGTGCTTTGCTCCATCCTACATTGCCACTCACTGCCTATCCTAATTCAGACCCTCCGATTCACACCACCCCGTGATGTTTTTCTCACTCCTACTAGTGAATGTAATGTTACACACCCATACAATTCGCAACACCCTGCGAAGTTTTTAAAACCTATCCTACATTGCCACTGCATGTTCCCTGACCTCCCCCGGCTGACCACCCCGCGGTGCTTTTCTCCATCCTACATTGCCACTCACTGCGTCTCCTAATTCAGACCCTCCGATTCACACCTCCCTGTGATGTTTTTCTCACTCCTACTAGTGAATGTAATGTTACACACCCATTCAATGCATGGCACCCTGTGATGTTTTTCTCACTCCTACAAGTGAATATAATTTTACACACCCATACAATGAGCACCACTCCTCGATGTTTTTCAGAAACCTATCCTACATTGCCACTGCATGTTCCAGACCTCCCCATGCTGAACACCCCGCGGTGGTTTTCTCCATCCTACATTGCAACTCACTGCCTATCCTAATTCAGACCCTTTGATTCACACCACCCCGTGATGTTTTTCTCACTCCTACTTGTGAATGTAATGTTACACACCCATACAATGCACACCAGCCCGCGATGTTTTTCAGAAACCTATCCTACATTGCCACTGCATGTTCCCTGACCTCCACATGCTGAGCACCCCGCGGTGATTTTCTCCATCCTACATTGCCACTCACTGCTTATCCTAATTCAGACCCTCCGATTCACACCACCTTGTGATGGTTTTCTCACTCCTACTAGTGAATGTAATGTGACAAACCCATACAATGCGCACCACCCCGCGATGATTTTCAGAAACCTATCCTACATTGCCACTGCATGTTCCCTTACCTCCTATGCTGACCACCCCGCGGTGCTTTTCTCCATCCTACATTGCCACTCACCTCCTATCCTAATTCACACACTCCGATTCACACCACCCCGTGATGTTTTTCTCACTCCTACTAGTGAAAGTAATGTTACACACCCATACAATGCGCACCACCCCGCGATGTTTTTCTCACTCCTACTAGTGAATGTAATGTTACACACCCATACAATGCGCACCACCACGCGATGTTTTTCAGAAACCTATCCTACATTGCCACTGCATGTTCCCTGACCTCCCCATGCTGACCACCCCGCGGTGGTTTTCTCCATCCTACATTGCGACTCACTGCCTATCCTAACTCAGACGCTCCGATTCACACCAACACGTGATGTTTTTCTCACTCCTACTAGTGAAAGTAATGTTACACACCCATACAATTCGCACCACCCCGCGATGTTTTTCTCACTCCTACTAGTGAATGTAATGTTACAAACCCATACAATGCACACCACCCCGCGATGTTTTTCAGAAACCTATTCTACATTGCCACTGCATGTTCCCTGACCTCCCCATGCTGAGCACCCTGCGGTGCTTTTCTCCATCCTACATTGCCACTCACTGCCTATCCTAATTCAGACCCTCCGATTCACACCACCCCGTGATGTTTTTCTCACTCCTACTAGTGAATGTTATGTTACACACCCATACAATGCACACCACCCCGCGATGTTTTTCAGAAACCTATCCTACATTGCCACTGCATGTTCCAAGACCTACACATGCTGACCACCCCGCGGTGCTTTTCTCCATCCTACATTCCCACTCACTGCCTATCCTAATTCAGACCCTCCGATTCACACCACCCCATGTTGTTTTTCTCACTCCTTCTAGTGAATGTAATGTTACACACCAATACAATGCTCACCACCCCGCCATGTTTTTCAGAAACCTACCTACATTACCACTGCATGTTCCCTGACCTCCACATGATGACCACCCCGCGGTGCTTTTCTCCATCCTACATTGCCACTCACAGCCTATCCTAATTCAGACCCTCCGATTCACACCACCCCGTGATGTTTTTCTCACTCCTATTAGTGAATGTAATGTTACACACCCATACAATGATCACCACTCCGCGACGTTTTTCAGAAACCTATCCTACATTGCCACTGCATGTTCCTGACCTCCCCATGCTGACTACCCGGCGGTGGTTTTCTCCATCCTACATTGCGACTCACTGCCTATCCTAATTCAGACGCTCCGATTCACACCAACACGTGATGTTTTTCTCACTGCTACTAGTGAAAGTAATGTTACACACCCATACAATGCGCACCATCCCGCGATGTTTTTCACACTCCTACTAGTGAATGTAATGTTACACACCCATACAATGCGCACCACCCCGCGATGTTTTTCAGAAACCTATCCTACATTGCCACTGCATGTTCCCTGACCTCCCCATGCTGAGCACCCCGCGGTGCTTTTCTCCATCCTACATTGCCACTCACTGCCTATCCTAATTCAGACCCTCCGATTCACACCACCCCGTGATGTTTTTCTCACTCCTACTAGTGAATGTTATGTTACACACCCATGCAATGCACACCACCCCGCGATGTTTTTCAGAAACCTATCCTACATTGCCACTGCATGTTCCCTGACCTCCACATGCTGACCACTCCGCGGTGCTTTTCTCCATC
Organism: Cavia porcellus; assembly: GCF_034190915.1. Classification (NCBI taxonomy): domain Eukaryota; kingdom Metazoa; phylum Chordata; class Mammalia; order Rodentia; family Caviidae; genus Cavia; species Cavia porcellus. The sequence continues at coordinate 73,210,550 of NW_026947499.1, read as the reverse complement.
CTACATTGCCACTCACTGCCTTTCCTAATTCAGACCCTCCGATTCACACCACCCTGTGATGTTTTTCTCACTCCTTCTAGTGAATGTAATATTACACACCCATACAATGCGCACCACTCCGCCATGTTTTTCAGAAAACTATCCTACATTACCACTGCATGTTCCCTGACCTCCCCATGATGACCACCCCGCGGTGCTTTTCTCCATCCTACATTGCCACTCACAGCCTATCCTAATTCAGACGCTCCGATTCACACCACACCGTGATGTTTTTCTCACTCCTACTAGTGAATGTAATGTTACACACCAATGCAATGCGCACCACCCCGCAATGTTTTTCAGAAACCTATCCTACATTGCCACTGCATGTTCCCTGACTTTCCCAAGCTGACCACCCCGTGGTGCTTTTCTCCATCCTACATTGCCACTCACTGCCTATCCTAATTCAGACCCTCCGATTCACACCACCCTGTGATGTTTTTCTCACTCTTACTAGTGAATGTAATGTTACAAACCCATACAATGCGCACCACCCCACGATGTTTTTCAGAAACCTATCCTACATTGCTACTGAATGTTCCCTGACCTCCCCATGCTGACCACCCCGCGGTGCTTTTCTCCCTCCTCCATTGCCACTCACAGACTATCCTAATTCAGACCCTCCGATTCACGCCAACCCGTGATGTTTTTCTCACTCCTACTAGTGAATGTAATTTTACACACCCATACAATGCGCACTACCCCGCGATGTTTTTCTCACTCCTACTAGTGAATGTAATGGTACACACCCATACAATGTGCACCACCCCGCGATGTTTTTCAGATACCTATCCTACATTGCCACTGCATGTTCCCTGACCTCCCCATGCTGAACACCCCGCGGTGCTTTTCTCCATCCTACATTGCCACTCACTGCTATCCTAATTCAGACCTTTCGATTCACACCACCCCGTGATATTTTTCTCACTCCTACTAGTGAATGTAATGTTACACACCCATACAATGCGCACCGCTCCGCGATGATTTTCAGAAACCTATCCTACATTGCCACTGCATTTTCACTCCTACACATGCTGACCACACCGCGGTGCTTTTCTCCAACCTACATTCCCACTCACTGCCTATCCTAATTCAGACCCTCCGATTCACACCACCCTGTGATGTTTTTCTCACTACTTCTAGTGAATGTAATGTTACACACCCATACAATACGCATCACCCCGCCATGCTTTTCAGAAACCTATCCTACATTACCACAGCATGTTCCCTGACCTCTTCATGCTGACCACCGCGTGGTGCTTTTCTCCATCCTACATTGCCACTCACAGCCTATCCTATTTCAGACCCTCCGATTCACACCACCCCGTAATGTTTTTCTCACTCCTAATAGTGAATGTAATGTTACACACCAATACAATGCGCACCACCCAGCAATGTTTTTCAGAAACCTATCCTACATTGCCACTGCATGTTCCCTGACTTCCCCATGCTGACCTCCCCACGGTGCTTTTCTCCATCCTACATTGCCACTCACTGCCTATCCCAATTCAGACCTTCCGATTCACACCACCCCGTGATGTTTTTCTCACTCCTACTAGTGAATGTAATGTTACACACACATTCAATGCGCACCACCCTGTGATGTTTTTTTCACTCCTACAAGTGAATGTAATGTTACACACCCATTCAATGCGCACCACTCTGCGATGTTTTTCAGAAACCTATCCTACATTGCCACTGCATGTTCCTTACATCCACATGCTGACCACCCCGCGGTGCTTTTCTCCATCCTACATTGCCACTCACTGCCTATCCTAATTCAGACCCTCCGATTCACACCACCCGGTGATGTTTTTCTCACTCCTACTAGTGAATGTAATGTTACACACCCATACAAAGTGCACCACCCTGCGATATTTTTCAGACACCTATCCTAAATTGCCACTGCATGTTCCCTGACCTCCTCATGTTGACCACCCCGCGGTGCTTTTCTCCATCCTACATTGCCACTCACTGCTTATACTTATTCAGACGCTCCGTATTCAACCAACCCTGTGATTTTTTTCTCACTACTACTATGAATGTAATGTTACAAACCCATACAATGCGCACCACCCCACGATGTTTTAGATAAACCTATCCTACATTGCCACTGCATGTTCCCTGACCTCACCATGCTGACCACCCCGCTGTGCTTTTCTCCAGCCTACATTGCCATTCACTGCCTATCCTAATTCAGACCCTCCGATTCACACCACCCCGTGATGTTTTTCTCACTCCTACTATTGAATGTAATGTTACACACCCATACAATGCGCACCACCCCGCGATGTTTTTCAGAAACCTATCCTATATTGCCACTGCATGTTCCCTGACCTCCCCATGCTGAACACCCCGCGGTGCTTTTCTCCATCCTACATTGCCATTCACTGCCTATCCTAATTCATACCCTCCGATTCACACCACCTCATGATGTTTTTCTCACTTCTACTAGTGAATGTAATGTTACACACCCATACAGTGCGCACCACCCCGCGATGTTTTTCAGAAACCTATCCTACATTGCGACTGCATGTTCCCTGACCTCCCCAGGCTGACCACCCCGCGGTGCTTTTCTCCATCCTACATTTCCACTCACTGCCTATCCTAATTAATACACTCCGATTCACACCACCCCGTGATGTTTTTCTCACTCCTACTAGTGAATGTAATGTTACACACCCATACAATGTGCACCACCCCGCGATGTTTTCCTCACTCCTACTAGTGAAAGTAATGTTACACAAACATACAATGCGCACCACACCGCGATGTTTTTCATAACCTATCATACATTGCCACTGCATGTTCACTGACCTCCCCTTGGTCACCACCCCGCGGTGCTTTTCTCCATCCTACATTGCCACTCACTGCCTATCCTAAATCAGACCCTCCGATTCACACCACCCCGTGATGTTTTTCTCACTATCCTAGTGAATGTAATGTTACACACCCATACAATGCGCACCACCCTGCGAAGTTTTTAAAACCTATCCTACATTGCCACTGCATGTTCCCTGACCTCCACCGGCTGACCACCCCGCGGTGCTTTTCTCCATCCTACATTGCCACTCACTGCGTATCCTAATTCAGACCCTCCGATTCACACCACCCTGTGATGTTTTTGTCACTCCTACTAGTGAATGTAATGTTACACACCCATTCAATGCACGCCACCCTGTGATGTTTTTCTCACTCCTACAATTGAATGTAATTTTACACACCCATTCAATGAGCACCACTCCGCGATGTTTTTCAGAAACCTATCCTACATTGCCACTGCATGTTCCTGACCTCCCCATGCTGAACACCCCGCGGTGGTTTTCTCCATCCTACATTGCAACTCACTGCCTATCCTAATTCAGACCCTCCGATTCACACAACCCTGTGATGTTTTTCTCACTCCTACTTGTGAATGTAATGTTACACACCCATACAATGCACAGCACCCCGTGATGTTTTTCAGTAACCTATCCTACATTGCCACTGCATGTTCCCTGACCTCCACATGCTGAGCCCCCCGCGGTGATTTTCTCCATCCTACATTGCCACTCACTGCTTATCCTAATTCAGACCCTCCAATTCACACCACCCTGTGATGGTTTTCTCACTCCTACTAGTGAATGTAATGTTACAAACCCATACAATGCGCACCACCCCGCGATGTTTTTCAGAAACCTATCCTACATTGCCACTGCATGTTCCCTTACCTCCCCATGCTGACCACCCCGCGGTGCTTTTCTCCATCCTACATTGCCACTCACTGCCTATCCTAATTCACACCCTCCGATTCACACCAACCCGTGATGTTTTTCTCACTCCTACTAGTGAATGTAATGTTACACACCGATGCAATGCGCACCACCCCGCGATGTTTTTCTCACTCCTACTAGTGAATGTAATGTTACACACCCATACAATGCGCACCACCCCGCGATGTTTTTCAGAAACCTATCCTACATTGCCACTGCATGTTCCCTGACTTTCCCAATCTGACCACCCCGCGGTGCTTTTCTCCATCCTACATTGCCACTCACTGCTATCCTAATTCAGACCTTTCGATTCACACCACCCCGTGATATTTTTCTCACTCCTACTAGTGAATGTAATGTTACACACCCATACAATGCGCACCGCTCCGCGATGTTTTTCAGAAACCTATCCTACATTGCCACTGCATGTTCAGTGACCTCCTCGTGCTGACCACCCCGCGCTGCTTTTCTCCATCCTACATTGCGACTCACTGCCTATCCTAATTCAGACGCTCCGATTCACACCAACACGTGAGGTTTTTCTCACTCCTACTAGTGAAAGTAATGTTACACACCCATACAATGCGCACCACCCCGCGATGTTTTTCTCAGTCCTACTAGTGAATGTAATGTTACACACCCATACAATGCGCACCACCCCGCGATGTTTTTCAGAAACCTATCCTACATTGCCACTGCATGTTCCCTGACCTCCCCATGCTGAGCACCCCGTGGTGCGTTTCTCCATCCTACATTGCCACTCACTGCCTATCCTAATTCAGACCCTCCGATTCACACCACTCCGTGATGTTTTTCTCACTTCCTACTAGTGAGTGTTATGTTACACACCCATACAATGCACACCACCCCGCGATGTTTTTCAGAAACCTATCCTACATTGCCACTGCATGTTCCAAGACCTACACATGCTGACCACCCCGCGGTGATTTTCTCCATCCTACATTCCCACTCACTGCCTATCCTAATTCCGACACTCCGATTCACAACACCCCATGATGTTTTTCTCACTACTTCTAGTGAATGTAATGTTACACACCCATACAATGCACACCACCCCGCCATGTTTTTCTGAAACCTACCTACATTACCACTGCATGTTCCCTGACCTCCCCATGATGACCACCCCGCGGTGCTTTTCTCCATCCTACATTGCCACTCACAGCCTATCCTAATTCAGACCCTCCGATTCACACCACCCCTTGATGTTTTTCTCACTCCTATTAGTGAATGTAATGTTACACACCCATACAATGAGCACCACTCCGCGATGTTTTTCAGAAACCTATCCTACATTGCCACTGCATATTCCTGACCTCCCCATGCTGACCACTCCGCGGTGGTTTTCTCCATCCTACATTGCGACTCACTGCCTATCCTAATTCAGACGCTCCGATTCACACCAACACGTGATGTTTTTCTCACTCCTACTAGTGAAAGTAATGTTACACACCCATACAGTGCGCACCACCCCGCGATGTTTTTCTCACTCCTACTAGTGAATGTAATGTTACACACCCATACAATGCGCACCACCCCGCGATGTTTTTCAGAAACCTATCCTACATTGCCACTGCATGTTCCCTGACCTCCCCATGCTGAGAACCCCGCCTAGCTTTTCTCCATCCTACATTGCCACTCACTGCCTATCCTAATTCAGACCCTCCGATTCACACCACCCCGTGATGTTTTTCTCACTCCTACTAGTGAATGTTATGTTACACACCCATACAATGCACACCACCCCGCGATGTTTTTCATAAACCTATCCTACATTGCCACTGCATGTTCCCTGACCTACTCATGCTGACCACCCCGCGGTGCTTTTCTCCATCCTACATTCCCACTCACTGCCTATCCTAATTCAGACCCTCCGATTCACACCACCCTGTGATGTTTTTCTCACTCCTTCTAGTGAATGTCATATTACACACCCATACAATGCGCACCACTCCGCCATGTTTTTCAGAAAACTATCCTACATTACCAATGCATATTCCCTGACCTCCCCATGATGACCACCCCGCGGTGCTTTTCTCCATCCTACATTGCCACTCACAGCCTATCCTAATTCAGACCCTCCGATTCACACCAACCCGTGATGTTTTTCTCACTCCTACTAGTGAATGTAATTTTACACACCCATACAATGCGCACTACCACGCGATGTTTTTCTCACTCCTACTAGTGAATGTAATGGTACACACACATACAATGCGCACCACCCCGCAATGTTTTTCAGAAACCTATCCTACATTGCCACTGCATGTTCCCTGACCTCCCCATGCTGACCACCACGCGGTGCTTTTCTCCATCCTACATTGCCACTCACTGCCTATCCTAATTCAGACCCTCCGATTCACACCACCCCGTGATGTTTTTCTCACTCCTACTAGTGAATGTAATGTTACACACCCATACAATGCGCACCACCCCATGATGTTTTTCTCACTCCTACTAGTCAATGTAATGTTACACACCCATACAATGTGCACCACCCCGCGATGTTTTTCTCACTCCTACTAGTGAATGTAATGTTACACACCCACACAATGCGCACCACCCCGCGATGTTTTTCAGAAACCTATCCTACATTGCCACTGCATGTTCCCTGACCTCCCCATGCTGAGCACCCCGCAGTGCTTTTCTCCATCCTACATTTCCACTCACTGCCTTTCCTAATTCAAACCCTCCGTTTCACACCACCCCGTGATGTTTTTCTCACTCCTAATAGTGAATGAAATGTTACACACCCATACAATGCGCACCAACGCGCGATGTTTTTCTCACTCCTACTAGTGAATGTAATGTTACACACACATACAATGCGCACCACCCCGCGATGTTTTTCAGAAACTTATTCTACATTGCCACTGCATGTTATCTGACCTACACATGCTGACCACCCCGCGTTGCTTTTCTGCATCCTACATTCCCACTCACTGCCTATCCTAATTCAGACCCTCCGATTCACACGACACCGTGATGTTTTTCTCACTCCTTCTAGTGAATGTAATGTTACACACCCATACAATGCGCACCACGCCGCCATGTTTTTCTGAAACCTATCCTACATTACCACTGCATGTTCCCTGAGATCCCCATGATGACCAACCCGCGGTGCTTTTCTCCATCCTACATTGCCACTCACAGCCGATCCTAATTCAGACCCTCCGATTCACACCACCCTGTGATGTTTTTCTCACTCCTACTAGTCAATGTAATGTTACCCACCAATACAATGCGTACCACACCGCAATGATTTTCAGAAACCTATCCTACATTGCCACTGCATGTTCCCTGACCTCCCATGCTGACCACGCCGTGGTGCTTTTCTCCATCCTACATTGCCACTCACTGCCTATCCTAATTCAGACCCTCCGATTCAGACCACCCCCTGATGTTTTTCTCACTCCTACTAGTGAATGTAATGTTACACACCCATACAATGCGCACCACCCCGCGATGTTTTAAGAAACCTATCCTACACGGCCACTGCATGTTCCCTGACATCCCCATGCTGACCACCCCGCCGTGCTTTTCGCCAACCTACATTGCATTTCACTGCCTATACTAATTCAGACCCTCCGATTCACACTACCCCGTGATGTTTTTCTCACTCCTACTAGTGAATTTCATGTTACACACCCATACAATGCGCACCACCCCGCGATGTTTTTCAGAAACCTATCCTACATTGCCACAGCATGTTCCCTGACCTCCCCATGTTGACCACACCGGGGTGCTTTTCTCCATCCTACATTGCTACCCTATGCCTATCCTAATACAGACCCTCCGATTCACACCACCCAGTGATGTTTTTCTCACTCCTATTGGTGAATGTAATGTTACACACCCATACAATGCGCACCACTCCGCGATGTTTTTCAGAAACCAATCCTACATTGCCACTGCATTTTCCCTGACCACCCCATGCTGACCACCCCGCGGTGCTTTTCTCGATCATACATTGCCACTCACTGCCTATCCTAATTCAGACCCTCCGATTCACACCACCCCGTGATGTTTTTCTCATTCCTACTAGTGAATGTAATGTTACACACCCATACAATGCGCACCACCCCGCGATGTTTTTCAGAAACCTATCCTACATTGCCACTGCATGTTCCCTGACCTCCCCATGCTGACCAACCCGCGGTGCTTTTCTCCATCCTACATTGCCACTCACTGCCTATACTAATTCAGACCCTCCGATTAACACCACCCTGTGATGTTTTTCTCACTCCTACTAGTGAATGTAATGTTACACACACATTCAATGCACGCCACCCTGTGATGTTTTTCTCACTCCTACAAGTGAATGTAATGTTACACACTCATACAGTGCGCACCACTCCACGATGTTTTTCAGAAACCTATCCTACATTGCCACTGCATGTTCCTGAACTCCCCATGCTCACCATCCAGTGGTGCTTTTCTCCATCCTACATTGCCACTCACTGCGTATCCTAATTCAGACCCTCAGATTCACACCACCCCGTGATGTTTTTCTCACTCCTAATAGTGAATGTAATGGTACTCACCCATACAATGCGCACCACCCCGCGATGTTTTTCAGAAACCTATCCTACATTGCCACTGCATGTTCCCTGACCTTCCAATGCTGACCACCCCGCGGTGCTTTTCTCCATCCTACATTGCGACTCACTGCCTATCCTAATTCAGACGCTCCGATTCACACCAACACGTGATGTTTTTCTCACTCCTACTAGTGAAAGTAATGTTACACACCCATACAATGCGCACGACCCCGCGATGTTTTTCTCACTCCTACTAGTGAATGTAATGTTACACACCCATACAATGCGCACCACCCCGTGATGTTTTTCAGATACCTATCCTACATTGCCACAGCATGTTCCCTGACCTCCCCATGCTGAGCACCCCGCGGTGCTTTTCTCCCTCCTACATTGCCACTCACTGCCTATCCTAATTCAGACCCTCCGATTCACACCACCCCGTGATGTTTTTCTCACTCCTATTAGTGAATGTTATGTTACACACCCATACAATGCACACCACCCCGCGATGTTTTTCAGAAACCTATCCTACATTGCCACTGCATGTTCCCTGACCTACTCATGCTGACAACGCCGCGGTGCTTTTCTCCATCCTACATTGCCACTCACTGCCTATCCTAATTGAGACCCTCCGATTCACACCACACCGTGATGTTTTTCTCACTCCTACTAGTGAATGTAATGTTACACACCAATGCAATGCGCACCACCCCGCAATGTTTTTCAGAAACCTATCCTACATTGCCTCTGCATGTTCCCTGACTTTCCCAAGCTGACCACCCCGTGGTGCTTTTCTCCATCCTACATTGCCACTCACTGCCTATCCTAATTCAATCCCTCCGATTCACACCACCCTGTGATGTTTTTGTCACTCTTACTAGTGAATGTAATGTTACAAACCCATACAATGCGCACCACCCCACGATGTTTTTCAGAAACCTATCCTACATTGCAACTGAATGTTCCCTGACCTCCCCATGCTGACCACCCCGCGGTGCTTTTCTCCCTCCTCCATTGCCACTCACAGACTATCCTAATTCAGACGCTCCGATTCACACCAACCCGTGATGTTTTTCTCACTCCTACTAGTGAATGTAATTTTACACACCCATACAATGCGCACTACCCCGCGATGTTTTTCTCACTCCTACTAGTGAATGTAATGGTACACACCCATACAATGCGCACCACCCCACGATGTTTTTCAGAAACCTATCCTACATTGCCACTGCATGTTCCCTGACCTCCCCATGCTGACCACCCCGCGGTGCTTTTCTCCATCCTACATTGCCACTCACTGCCTTTCCTAATTCAAACCCTCCGTTTCACACCACCCCGTGATGTTTTTCTCACGCCTACTAGTGAATGTAATGTTACACACACATACAATGCGCACCACCCCGCGATGTTTTTCAGAAACTTATCCTACATTGCCACTGCATGTTATCTGACCTACACATGCTGACCACCCCGCGTTGCTTTTCTGCATCCGACATTCCCACTCACTGCCTATCCTAATTCAGACCCTCCGATTCACACGACCCCGTGATATTTTTCTCACTCCTTCTAGTGAATGTAATGTTACACTCCCATACAATGCGCACCACGCCGCCATGTTTTTCCGAAACCTATCCTACATTACCACTGCATGTTCCCTGAGCTCCCCATGATGACCAACCCGCGGTGCTTTTCTCCATCCTACATTGCCACTCACAGCCGATCCTAATTCAGACCCTCCAATTAACACCACCCTGTGATGTTTTTCTCACTCCTACTAGTCAATGTAATGTTACACACCAATACAATGCGTGCCACACCGCAATGTTTTTCAGAAACCTTTCCTACATTGCCACTGCATGTTCCCTGACCTCCCATGCTGACCAAGCCGTGGTGCTTTTCTCCATCCTACATTGCCACTCACTGCCTATCCTAATTCAGACCCTCCGATTCAGACCACCCCCTGATGTTTTTCTCACTCCTACTAGTGAATGTAATGTTACACACCCATACAATGCGCACCACCCCTCGATGTTTTAAGAAACCTATCCTACACGGCCACTGCATGTTTCCTGACATCCCCATGCTGACCACCCCGCCGTGCTTTTCTCCAACCTACATTGCATTTCACTGCCTATACTAATTCAGACCCTCCGATTCACACCACCCCGTGATGTTTTTCTCACTCCTACTAGTGAATTTAATGTTACACACCCATACAAGGCGCACCACCCCGCGATGTTTTTCAGAAACCTATCCTACATTGCCACAGCATGTTCCCTGACCTCCCCATGCTGACCACACCGCGGTGCTTTTCTCCATCCTACATTGGCACCCTATGCCTATCCTAATACAGACCCTCCGATTCACACCACCCAGTGATGTTTTTCTCACTCCTACTAGTGAATGTAATGTTACACACCCATACAATGCGCACCACTCCGCGATGTTTTTCAGAAACCTATCCTACATTGCCACTGCATTTTCCCTGACCACCCCATGCTGACCACCCCGCGGTGCTTTTCTCGATCATACATTGCCACTCACTGCCTATCCTAATTCAGACCCTCCGATTCACACCACCCCGTGATATTTTTCTCATTCCTACTAGTGAATGTAATGTTACACACCCATACAATGCGCACCACCCCGCGATGTTTTTCAGAAACCTATCCTACATTTCCACTGCATGTTCCCTGACCTCCCCATGCTGACCAACCCGCGGTGCTTTTCTCCATCCTACATTGCCACTCACTGCCTATCCTAATTGAGACCCTCCGATTCACACCACCCTGTGATGTTTTTCTCACTCCTACTAGTGAATGTAATGTTACACACCCATTCAATGCACGCCACCCTGTGATGTTTTTCTCACTCCTACAAGTGAATGTAATGTTACACATCCATACAGTGGGCACCACTCCACGATGTTTTTCAGAAACCTATCCTACATTGCCACTGCATGTTCCTGACCTCCCCATGCTCACCATCCCGCGGTGCTTTTCTCCATCCTACATTGCCAATCAGTGCGTATCCTAATTCAGACCCTCAGATTCACACCACCCCGTGATGTTTTTCTCACTCCAAATAGTGAATGTAATGGTACACACCCATACAATGCGCACCACCCCGCGATGTTTTTCAGAAACCTATCCTACATTGCCACTGCATGTTCCCTGACCTTCCCATGCTGACCACCCCGCGGTGCTTTTCTCCATCCTACATTGCGACTCACTGCCTATCCTAATTCAGACGCTCCGATTCACACCAACACGTGATGTTTTTCTCACTCCTACTAGTGAAAGTAATGTTACACACCCATACAATGCGCACCACCCTGCGATGTTTTTCTCACTCCTACTAGTGAATGTAATGTTACACACCCATACAATGCGCACCACCCCGCGATGTTTTTCAGAAACCTATCCTACATTGCCACTGCATGTTCCCTGACCTCCCCATGCTGAGCACCCCGCGGTGCTTTTCTCCATCCTACATTGCCATTCACTGCCTATCCTAATTCAGACCCTCCGATTCACACCACCCCGTGATGTTTTTCTCACTCCTACTAGTGAATGTTATGTTACACACCCATGCAATGCACACCACCCCGCGATGTTTTTCAGAAACCTATCCTACATTGCCACTGCATGTTCCCTGACCTACTCATGCTGACCACCCCGCGAAGCTTTTCTCCATCCTACATTCCCACTCACTGCCTAACCTAATTCAAACCCTCCGATTCACACCACCCTGTGATGTTTTTCTCATTCCTTCTAGTGAATGTAATATTACACACCCATACAATACGCACCGCTCCGCGATGATTTTCAGAAACGTATCCTACATTGCCACTGCATTTTCACTGACCTACACATGCTGACCACCCCTCGGTGCTTTTCTCCAACCTACATTCCCACTCACTGCCTATCCTAATTCAGACTCTCCGATTCACACCACCCTGTGATGTTTTTCTCACTACTTCTAGTGAATGTAGTGTTACACACCCATACAATACGCACCACCCCGCCATGTTTTTCAGAAACCTATCCTACATTACCACAGCATGTTCCCTGACTTCTTCATGTTGACCACCGCGTGGTGCTTTTCTCCATCCTACATTGCCACTCACAGCCTATCCTAATTCAGACCCTCCGATTCACACCACCCCGTGATGTTTTTCTCACTCCTAATAGTGAATGTAATGTTACACACCAATACAATGCGCACCACCCCACAATGTTTTTCAGACACCTATCCTACATTGCCACTGCATGTTCCCTGACTTCCCCATGCTGACCACCCCGCGGTGCTTTTCTCCATCCTACATTGCCACTCACTGCCTATCCTAATTCAGACCCTCCGATTCACACCACCCCGTTATGTTTTTCTCACTCCTACTAGTGAATGTAATGTTACACACCATTCTATGCGCACCACCCTGTGATGTTTTTTTCACTCGTACAAGTGAATGTAATGTTACACACCCATTCAATGCGCACCACTCTGCGATGTTTTTCAGAAACCTATCCTACATTGCCACTGCATGTTCCTTACATCCCCATGCTGACCACCCCGCGGTGCTTTTCTCCATCCTACATTGCCACTCACTGCCTATCCTAATTCAGACCCTCCAATTCACACCAGCCGGTGATGTTTTTCTCACTCATACTAGTGAATGTAATGTTACACACCCATACAAAGCGCATCACCCTGCGATGTTTTTCAGACACCTATCCTAAATTGCCACTGCATGTTCCCTGACCTCGTCATGTTGACCACCCCGCGGTGCTTTTCTCCATCCTACATTGCCACTCACTGCTTATACTTATTCAGACGCTCCGTATTCAACCCACCCTGTGATGTTTTTCTCACTCCTACTAGTGAATGTAATGTTACAAACCCATACAATGCGCACCACCCCGCGATGTTTTTCAGAAACCTATCCTACATTGCCACTGCATGTTCCCTGACTTCCCCATGCTGACCACCCGCGGTGCTTTTCTCCATCCTACATTCCCACTCACTGCCTATCCTAATTCAGACCCTCCGATTCACAGCACCCCATGATGTTTTTCTCACTCCTTCTAGTGAATGTATTGTTACACACCCATACAATGCACACCACCCCGCAATGTTTTTCAGAAACCTACCTACATTACCACTGCATGTTCCCTGAGCTCCCCATGATGAGCACCCCGCGGTGCTTTTCTCCATCCTACATTGCCACTCACAGCCTATCCTAATTCAGACCCTCCGATTCACACCACCCCGTGATGTTTTTCTCACTCCTATTAGTGAATGTAATGTTACACACCAATACAATGCGCACCACCCCGCAATATTTTTCAGAAACCTATCCTACATTGCCACTGCATGTTCCCTGACTTCCCTAAGCTGACCACCCCGCGGTGCTTTTCACCATCCTACTTTGCCACTCACTGCCTATCCTAATTCAGACCCTCCGTTTCACCCCACCCCATGATGTTTTTCTCACTCCTACTAGTGAATGTAATGTTACACACCCATACAATGAGCAGCACTCCGCGATGTTTTTCAGAAACCTATCCTACATTGCCACTGCAAGTTCCTGTCCTCCCCATGCTGACCACCCCGCGGTGGTTTTCTCCATCCTACATTGCAACTCACTGCCTATCCTAATTCAGACCCTCCGATTCACACCACCATGTGATGTTTTTCTCACTCCTACTTGTGAATGTAATGTTACACACCCATACAATGCACACCACCCCGCGATGTTTTTCAGAAACCTATCCTACATTGCCACTGCATGTTCCCTGACCTCCATATGCTGAGCACCCCGCGGTGATTTTCTCCATCCTACATTGCCACTCACTGCTTATCCTAATTCAGACACTCCGATTCACACCACCCTGTGATGTTTTTCTCACTACTTCTAGTGAATGTAATGTTACACACCCATACAATGCGCACCACCCCGCGATGTTTTTCAGAAACCTATCCTACATTACCACAGCATGTTCCCTGACCTCTTCATGCTGACCACCGCATGGTGCTTTTCTCCATCCTACATTGCCACTCACAGCCTATCCTAATTCAGACCCTCCGATTCACACCACCCCGTGATGTTTTTCTCACTCCTACTAGTGAATGTAATGTTACACACCCATTCAATGCGCACCACCCTGTGATGTTTTTTACACTCCTACAAGTGAATGTAATGTTACACACCCATTCAATGCGCACCACTCTGCGATGTTTTTCAGAAACCTATCCTACATTGCCACTGCATGTTCCTGACATCCCCATGCTGACCATCCCACGGTGATTTTCTCCATCCTACATTGCCTCTCACTGCCTATTCTAATTCAGACCCTCCGATTCACACCACCCTGTGATGTTTTTCTCACTCCTACTAGTGAATGTCATGTTACAAACCCATACAATGCGCACCACCCCGCGATGTTTTTCATAAACCTATCCTACATTGCCACTGCATGTTCCCTGACCTCCCCATGCTGACCACCCTGCGGTGCTTTTCTCCAGCCTACATTGCCATTCACTGCCTATCCTAATTCAGACACTCCGTTTCACAACACCCCGTGATGTTTTTCTCACTCCTACCATTGAATGTAATGTTACACACCCATACAATGCGCACCACCCCGCGATGTTTTTCAGAAACCTATCCTACATGGCCACTGCATGTTCCCTGACCTCCACATGCTGAACACCCCGCGGTGCTTTTCTCCATCCTACATTGCCACTCACTGCCTATCCTAATTCAGACCCTCCGATTCACACCACCCCGTGATGCTTTTCTCACGCCTACTAGTGAATGTAATGTTACACACCCATACAATGCGCACCACCCCGCGATGTTTTTCAGAAACCTATCCTACATTGCCATTGCATGTTCCCAAACCTCCACATGCTGACCGCCCCGCGGTGCTTTTCTCCATCCTACATTGCCACTCACTGCTTATCCTAATTCAGACCCTCCGATTCACACCACCCTGTGATGTTTTTCTCACTACTTCTAGTGAATGTAATGTTACACACCCATACAATGCGCACCGCTCCGCGATGTTTTTCAGAAACTTATCATACATTGCCACTGCATTTTCACTGACATACACATGCTGAACACCCCGCGGTGCTTTTCTCCAACCTACATTCCCGCTCACTGCCTATCCTAATTCAGACCCTCCGATTCACACCACCCTGTGATGTTTTTCTCACTACTTCTAGTGAATGTAATGTTACACACCCATACAATACGCAACACCCCGCCATGTTTTTCAGAAACCTATCCTACATTACCACAGCATGTTCCCTGACCTCTTCATGCTGACCACCGCATGGTGCTTTTCTCCATCCTACATTGCCACTCACAGCCTATCCTAATTCAGACCCTCCAATTCACACCACCCCGTGATGTTTTTCTCACTCTACCAGTGAATGTAATTTACACACCCATACAATGCGCACCACCCCGCGATGTTTTTCTGAAACCTATCCTACATTGCCAATGAATGTTCCCTGACCTTCCCATGCTGACCACCCCGCGGTGCTTTTCTCCATCCTACATTGCCACTCACTGCCTATCCTAATTCAGACCCTCCGATTCACACTACCCCGTGATGTTTTTCTCACTACTACAAGTGAATGTAATGTTACACACCCATACAATGCGCACCACCCCATGATGTTTTTCTCACTCCTACTAGTGAATGTAATGTTACACACCCATACAATGCGCATCACCCCACGATGTTTTTCAGAAACATATCTTACATTGCCACTGCATGTTCCCTGACCTCCACATGTTGAACACCCTGTGGTGCTTTTCTCCATCCTACATGGCCACTCACTGCCTATCCTAATTCAGACCCTCCGATTCACACCACTCTGTGATGTTTTTCTCACTCCTACTAGTGAATGTAATTTTACACACCCATACAATGCGCACCACCCCGCGATGTTTTTCAGAAACCTATCCTACATTGCCACTGCATGTTCCCTGTCCTCCCCATGAGGACCACCCCGTGGTGCTTTTCTCCATCCTACATTGCCACTCACTGCCTATCCTAATTCAGACCCTCCAATTCACACCACCCCGTGATGTTTTTCTAACTCCGACTAGTGAATGTAATGTTACACACCCATACAATGCGCACAACCCCGCGATGTTTTTCAGAAACCTATCCTACATTGCCACTGCATGTTCTCTGACCTCCCAATGCTGAACACCCCTCGTTGCTTTTCTCCATCCTACATTGCCACTCACTGCCTATCCTAATTCAGACCCTCTGATTCACACCACCCCGTGATGTTTTTCTCACTCCTACTAGTGAATGTCATGTTACACACACATACAATGCGCACCACCCCGCGATGTTTTTCAGAAACCAATCCTACATTGCCACTGCATGTTCCCTGTCCTCCCCATGAGGACCACCCCGCGGTGCTTTTCTCCATCCTACATTGCCACTCACTGCCTATCCTAATTCAGACCCTCCGATTCACACCACAATGTGATGTTTTTCTCACTCCTACTCGTGAATGTAATGTGACACACCCATACAAAGCGCACCACCCCGCGATGTTTTTCAGAAACCCATCCTATATTGCCACTGCATGTTCCCTGACCTCCACATATTGAACACCCTGTGGTGCTTTTCTCCATCCTCCATTGCCACTCACTGCCTATCCTAATTCAGACCCTCCGATTCACACCACTCTGTGATGTTTTTCTCACTCCTACTAGCTAATGTAAAGTTACACACCAATACAATGCGCACTACCCCGCGATGTTTTTCAGAAACCTATCCTACATTGCCACTGCATGTTCCCTGTCCTCCCCATGATGACACCCCGAGGTGCTTTTCTCCATCCTACATTGCCACTCACTGCCTATCCTAATTCAGACCTTCCAATTCACACCACCCCGTGACATTTTTCTCACTCCGACTAGTGAATGTAATGTTACACACTCATACAATGCGCACAACCCCGCGATGTTTTTCAGAAACCTGTCCTACATTGCCACTGCATGTTCTCTGACCTCCCAATGCTGAACACCCTTCGGTGCTTTTCTCCATCGTACATTGCCACTCACTGCCTATCCTAATTCAGACTCTCTGATTCACACCACCCCGTGATGTTTTTCTCACTCCTACTAGTGAATGTAATGTTACACACCCATACAATACGCACCACCCCGCGATGTTTTTCAGAAACCTATCCTACATTGCCACTGCATGTTCCCTGACCTCCCAATGCTGACCACCGCGCGGTGCTTTTCTCCATCCTACATTGCCTCTCACTGCCTATCCTAATTCAGACCCTCCGATTCACACCACCCCGTGATGTTTCTCTCACTCCTACTCGTGAATGTAATGTTACACACTCATACAATACGCACCACCCCGCGATGTTTTTCAGAAACCTATCCTACAATGCCACTGCATGTTCCCTGACCTCCCCATGCTGACCACCCTGCGGTGCTTTTCTCCATCCTACATTGCCACTCACTGCCTATCCTGATTCAGACCCTCCGATTCACACCACCCCATGATGTTTTTCTCACTCCTACTAGTGAATGTAATGTTACACACCCATACAATGCGCACCACCCCACGATGTTTTTCAGAAACCTATCCTACATTGCCACTGCATGTTCCCTGTCCTCCCCATGCTGACCATCACGCGGTGCTTTTCTCCATCCTACATTGCCACTAAATGCCTAACCTAATTCAGAACCTCCGATTCACACCACCCCGTGATGCTTTTCTCACTCCTACCAGTGAATGTAATTTACACACTCATACAATGCGCACCACCCAGCGATGTTTTTCTGAAACCTATCCTACATTGCCACTGAATGTTCCCTGACCTCCCCATGCTGACCAACCCGCGGTGCTTTTCTCCATCCTACATTGCCACTCACTGCCTATCCTAATTCAGACCCTCCGATTCACACCACCCCATGATGTTTTTCTCACTACTACAAGTGAATGTAATGTTACACACCCATACAATGCGCACCACCCCATGATGTTTTTCTCACTCCTACTAGTGAATGTAATGTTACACACCCATACAATGCGCACAACCCCGCGATGTTTTTCAGAAACCTGTCCTACATTGCCACTGCATGTTCTCTGACCTCCCAATGCTGAACACCCCTCGATGCTTTTCTCCATCCTACATTGCCACTCACTGCCTATCCTAATTCAGACCCTCCGTTTCACACCACCCCATGATGTTTTTCTCACTCCTACTAGTGAATGTAATGTTACACACCCATACAATGCGCACCACCCCGCGATGTTTTTCAGAAACCTATCCTACATGGCCACTGCATGTTCCCTGAACTCCACATGCTGAACACCCCTCGATGCTTTTCTCCATCCTACATTGCCACTCACTGCCTATCCTAATTCAGACCCTCCGATTCACACCACCCCGTGATGTTTTTCTCACGCCTACTAGTGAATGTAATGTTACACACCCATACAATGCTCACCACCCCGCGATGTTTTTCAGAAACCTATCCTACAATGCCACTGCATGTTCCCTGACCTCCCCATGCTGACCAGCCCGTGGTGCTTTTCTCCATCCTACATTGCCACTCACTGTCTATCCTAATTCAGACCCTCCGAATCATACCACCCCGTGATGTTTCTCTCATTCCTAGTCGTGAATGTAATGTTACACACCCATACAATGCGCAGCACCCCGCGATGTTTTTCAGAAACCTAACCTACATTGCCACTGCATGTTTCCTGACCTCCCCATGCTGACCACCCCGCGGTGCTTTTCTCCATCCTACATTGCCACTCACTGCCTATCCTAATTCAGACCCTATGATTCACAACACCCCGTGATGATTTTCTCACTCCTACTAGTGAATGTAATGCTACACACCCATACAATGCGCACCACCCCGCGATGTTTTTCAGAAACCTATCCTACATTGCCACTGCATGTTCCCTGACCTCCCCATGCTGACCACCCCGCGGTGCTTTTGTCCAACCTACATTGCCACTCAATGCCTATCCTAATTCAGACACTCCGATTCACACCACCTCGTGATGATTTTCTCACTCCTACTAGTGAATGTAATGTTGCACACCCATACAATGCGCACCACTCCGCGATGTTTTTCAGAAACTTATCCTACATTGCCACTGCATGTTCCCTGACCTCCACAGGTTGAACACACTGTGGTGCTTTTCTCCATCCTCCATTGCCACTCACTACCTATCCTAATTCAGACCATCCAATTCACACCACTCTGTGATGTTTTTCTCATTCCTACTAGTGAATGTAATGTTACACATCCATACAATGCGCACCACCCCGCGATGTTTTTCAGAAACCTATCCTACATTGCCACTGCATGTTCCCTGACCTCCCCATGATGACCACCCCGCGGTGCTTTTCTCCATCCTACATTGCCACTCACTGCCTATCCTAATTCAGACCCTCCAATTCACACCACCCCGTGATGTTTTTCTCACTCCGACTCGTGAATGTAATGTTACACACCCATACAATGCGCACCACCACGCGATGTTTTTCAGAAACCTGTCCTACATTGCCACTGCATGTTCTCTGACCTCCACATGCTGAACACCCCTCGGTGATTTTCTCCATCCTACATTGCCACTCACTGCCTATTCTAATTCAGGCCCTCTGATTCACACCACATTGTGATGTTTTTCTCACTCCTACTAGTGAATGTAATGTTACACACCCATACAATGCGCACCACCCCACGATGTTTTTGAGAAACCTATCCTACATTGCCACTGCATGTTCCCTGACCTCCTCAAGCTGACCACCCCTCGGTGCTTTTCTCCATCCTACATTGCCACTCACTGCCTATACTAATTCAGACCGTCCGATTCACACCACCCCGTGATGTTTTTCTCACTCCTACTAGTGAATGTAATGTTACCCACCCATACAATGCGCACCACCCCGCGATGTTTTTCAGAAACCTATCCTACATGGCCACTGCATATTCCCTGACCTCCGCATGCTGAACACCCCGCGGTGCTTTTCTCCATCCTACATTGCCACTCACTGCCTATCCTAATTCAGACCCTCCGATTCACACCACCCCGTGATGTTTTTCTCACTCCTACTAGTCAATGTAATGTTACACACCCATACAATGCGCACCACCCCGCGATGTTTTTCAGAAACCTATCCTACATTGCCACTGCATGTTCCCTGACCTCCCCATGCTGACCAGCCCGCGGTGCTGTTCTCCATCCTACATTGCCACTCAATGCCTATCCTATTTCAGACTCTCCGATGTACACCACCCCGTGATGTTTCTCTCACTCCTACTCGTGAATGTAATGATACACACCCATAAAATGCGCACCACCCCGCGATGTTTTTCAGAAACCTATCCTACATTGCCACTGCATGTTCCCTGAGCTCCCCATGCTGACCACCCCGCGGTGCTTTTCTCCATCCTACATTCCCACTCACTGCCTATCCTAATTCAGACCCTCTGATTCACACCACCCCGTGATGTTTTTCTCACTCCTACTAGTGAATGTAATGTTACACACCCATACAATGCGCACCACCCCGCGATGTTTTTCAGAAACCTATCCTACATTGCCACTGCATGTTCCCTGACCTCCCCATGCTGACCACCCCGCGGTGCTTTTCTCCATCCTACATTGCCACTCACTGCCTATCCTAATTCAGACCCTCCAATTCACACCAACCCGTGATGATTTTCTCACTCCGACTAGTGAAGGTAATGTTACACAGCCATACAATGCGCCCCACCCCGTGATGTTTTTCAGAAACCTGTCCTACATTGCCACTGCATGTTCCCAGACCTCTCCATGCTGACCACACCGCGGTGCTTTTCTCCATCCTACATTGCCACTCACTTCCTATCGTAATTCAGACGCTCCGATTCACACCACCCAGCGATGTTTTTGTCACTCCTACTAGTGAATGTAATGTTACACACCCATACAATGCGCACCACCAGGCGATGTTTTTCAGAAACATATCCTACATTGCCACTGCATGTTTCCTGACCTCCCCATGCTGACCAAACCGCGGTGCTTTTCTCCATCCTACATTGCCACTCACTGCCTATCCTAATTCAGACACTCCGATTCACACCACCCCGCGATGTTTTTCTCACTCCTACTAGTGAATGTAATGTTACACACCCATACAATTCGCACCACCCCGCGATGTTTTAGAGAAACCTATGCTACAATGCCTCTGCATGTTTCCGGACCTCCCATGCTGACCACCCCACGGTGCTTTTCTCAATCCTACATTGCCACTGACTGCCTATCCTAATTCAGACCCTCCGATTCACAGCACCCCGCGATGTTTTTCTCACTCCTACTCGTGAATGTAATGTTACACACCCATACAATGCGCACAACCCCGTGATGTTTTTCTCACTCCTACTAGTGAATGTAATGTTACACACCCATACAATGCGCATCACCCCGCGATGTGTTTCAGAAACCTATCCTACATTGCCACTGCATGTTTCCTGACCTCCCCATCCTGACCAAATCGCGGTGCTTTTCTCCATCCTACATTGCCACTCACTGCCTATCCTAATTCAGACCCTCCGATTCACACCACCCCGTGATGTTTTTCACACTGCTACTAGTGAATGTAATGTTACACACCCATACAATGCGCACCACCCCGCGATGTTTTTCAGAAACCTATCCTACATTGCCAATGCATGTTTCTTGACGTCCCCATGCTGACCACCCGCGGTGCTTTTCTCCATCATACATTGCCACTCACTGCCTATCCTATTTCAGACCCTCCGATTCACACCACCCCGTGATGTTTTTCTCACTCCTACTAGTGAATGTAATGTTACACACCCATTCAATGCACACAACCCTGTGGTGTTTTTCTCACTCCTACTAGTGAATGTAATGTTACACACCCATAAAATGCGCACCATCCTGTGATGTTTTTCTCACTCCTACTAGAGAAGGTAATGTTACACAGCCATACAATGCACCCCACCCCGCGATGTTTTTCAGAAACCTATCCTACATTGCCACTGCATGTTCCCAGACCTCACCATGCTGACCACACTGCGGTGCTTTTCTCCATCCTACATTACCACTCACTTCCTATCGGAATTCACACCCTCCGATTCACACCACTCAGCGATGTTTTTCTCACTCCTACTAGTGAAGGTAATGTTACACACCCATAAAATGCACACCACCCCTCGACATTTTTCAGAAACCTATCCTACATTGCCACTGCATGTTCCCTGACCTCCCCATTCTGACCACACCACGGTGCTTTTCTCCATCCTACATTGCCACTCACTGCCTATCCTATTTCAGACCCTCCGATTCACACCACCCAATGATGTTTTTCTCACTCCTACTAGTGAGCGTAATGTTACACACCCATACAATGCGCACCACCCCGCGATGTTTTTCTGAAACCTGTCCTACATTGCCACTGCATGTTTCCTGACCTCCCCATGCTGACCACCCTGCGGTGCTTTTCTCAATCCTACATTGCCACTCACTGCCTTTCCTAATTCAGATCCTCAGATTCACACCACCCCGCTATGTTTTTCACACTCCTACTAGTGAATGTAATGTTACACAACCCATACAATGCGCACCACCCCGCGATGATTTTCAGAAACCTATCCTACATTGCCACTGCATGTTTCCTGACCTCCCCAGGCTGACCACCCCGCGGTTCTTTTCTCCATCCTACATTGCCACTTACTGCCTATCCTAATTCAGACCCTCCGATTCACACGACCCCATGATGTTTTTCTCACTAATACTAGTGAATGTAATGTTACACACCCATACAATGCGCACCACCCCGCAATGTTTTACAGAAACATATGCTACAGTGCCACTGCATGTTTCCTGACCTCCCCAGGCTGACCACCCCGTGGTGCTTTTCTCCATCCTACATTGCCACTCACTGCCTATCCTAATTCAGACCCTCCGAATCACGCCACCCTGTGATGTTTTTCTCACTCCTACTAGTGAATGTAATATTACACACCCATACAATGCGCACAACACCGCAATGTTTTTCAGAAACCTATCCTACATTGCCACTGCATGTTCCGTGACCTCCCCATGCTGACCAACCCGCGGTGCTTTTCTCCATCCTACATGGCCACTCACTGCCTATCCTAATTCAGACCCTCCGATTCACACCACCCCGTGATGTTTTTTTCACTCCTACTAGTGAATGTAATGTTACACACCAATTCAATGCGCACCACCCTGTGATGTTTTTCTCACTCCTACTAGTGAATGTAATGTTTCACAACCATACAATGCGTACGACCCCGTGATGATTTTCTCACTCCTACTAGTGAATGTAATGTTGCACACCCATACAATGCGCACCACCCTGCGATGTTTAGCAGAAACCTATCCTACATTGCCACTGCATGTTCCCTGACCTCCACATGCTGACCAACCCACGGTGCTTTTCTCCATCCTACATTGCCACTCACTGCCTATCCTAATTCAGACCCTCCGATTCACACCACCGCGTGATGTTTTTCTCACTCTTACTAGTGAATGTAATGTTACACACTCATACAATGCGCACCACCCCGCGATGTTTTTCAGAAACCTATCCTACATTGCCACTAAATGTTCCCTGACTTCCCCATGCTGATCACCCCGCGGTGCTTTTCTCCATCGTACATTGCCACTCACTGCCTATCCTAATTCAGACCCTCCAATTCACACCACCACGTGATGTTTTTCTCACTCCTACTAGTGAAGGTGATGTTACACACCCATACAATGCGCACCACCCCGCGATGTTTTTCAGAAACCTATCCTACATTGCCACTGCATGTTCCCTGAACTCCCCATGCTGACCACCCCGCTCTGCTTTTCTCCATCCTACATTGCCACTCACTGCCTATCTTAATTCAGACCCTCCGATTCACACCACAACGTGATATTTTTCTCACTCCTACTAGTTAATGAAATGTTACACACCAATACAATGCGCACCACTCCGCGATGTTTGTCAGAAACCTATCCTACATTGCCACTGCATGTTCCCTAACCTCCCCATGCTGACCACCCCGCGGTGCATTTCTCCATCCTACATTGCCACTCTCTGCCTATCCGAATTCAGACCGTCGGAATCACACAACCCCGTGATGTTTTTCTCACTGCTATTAGTGAATGTAATGTTACACACCCATACAATGCGCACCACCCCGTGATGTTTTTCTCACTCCTACTAGTGAATGTAATGTTACACACCCATACAATGGGCACCACCCCACGATGTTTTTCAGAAACCTATCCTACATTGCCACTGCATGTTCCCTGACCTCCCCATGCTGACCACCCCGCGGTGCTTTTCTCCATCCTACATTGCCACTCACTGCCTATTCTAATTCAGACCCTCCGATTCACACCACCCCGTGATGTTTTTCTCACTCCTACTTGTGAATGTAATGTTACACAACCATACAATGCGCACCACCCGCGATGTTTTTCAGAGACCTATTCTACATTGCCACTGCATGTTTCCTGACCTCCCCATGCTGAGCACCCCGTGGTGCTTTTCTCCATCCTACATTGCCACTCACTGTCTATCCTAATTCAGACCCTCCGAGTCACACCAACCTGTGATGTTTTTCTCACTCCTACTAGTGAATATAGTGTTACACACCCTTACAATGCGCACCACCCCGCGATGTTTTTCAGAATCCTATCCTACATTGCCACTGCATGTTTCCAGACCTCCCCATGCTGACCACCCAGCGGTGCTTTTCTCCATCCTACATTGCCACTCACTGACTATCCTAATTCAGACACTCCGATTCACACTACCCCGCGATTTTGATCTCACTCCTACAAGTGAAAGTAATGTTACACACCCATACAATGCACACCATCCCGCGATGTTTTACAGAAACCTATACTACAATGCACTGCATGTTTTCGGACCTCCACATGCTGACCACCCCGCGGTGCTTTTCTCCATCCTACATTGGCCCTGACTGCCTATCCTAATTCAGACCCTCCGATTCACACCACACCGCGATGTTTTTCTCACTCCTACTAGTGAATGTAATGTTACACACCCATACAATGCGCACCACCCCGTGATGTTTTTCTCACTCCTACTAGTGAATGCAATGTTACACACCCATAAAATGCGCACCATCCCGTGATGTTTTTCTCACTCCTAATAGTGAAGGTAATGTTACACAGCCATACAATGCGCCCCACCCCGTGATGTTTTTCAGAAACCTATCCTACATTGCCACTGCATGTTCCCAGACCTCTCCATGCTGACCACACCGCGGTGCTTTTCTCCATCCTACATTGCCACTCATTCCTATCGTAATTCAGACGCTCCGATTCACACCACCCAGCGATGTTTTTGTCACTCCTACTAGTGAATGTAGTGTTACACACCCTTACAATGCGCACCACCCCGCGATGTTTTTCAGAATCCTATCCTACATTGCCACTGCATGTTTCCAGACCTCACCATGCTGACCACCCCGCGGTGCTTTTCTCCATCCTACATTGCCACTCCCTGCCTATCCTAATTCAGACACTCCGATTCACACTACCCCGCGATTTTGATCTCACTCCTACAAGTGAATGTAATGTTACACATCCATACAATGCACACCATCCCGCGATGTTTTACAGAAACCTATGCTACAATGCACTGCATGTTTCCGGACCTCCCCATGCTGACCACCCCGCGGTGCTTTTCTCAATCCTACATTGGCCCTGACTGCCTATCCTAATTCAGACCCTCCGATTCACACCACCCCGCGATGTTTTTCTCACTCCTACTAGTGAATGTAATGTTACAAACCCATACAATGCGCCCCACCCCGTGATGTTTTTCTCAATCCTACTAGTGAATGTAATGTTATACACCCATACAATGCGCATCACCCCGCGATGTGTTTCAGAAACCTATCCTACATTGCCACAGCATGTTTCCTGACCTCCCCATCCTGACCAAATCGCGGTGCTTTTCTCGATCCTACATTGCCACTCACTGCCTATCCTAATTCAGACCCTCTGATTCACAACACCCCGTGATGTTTTTCACACTGCTACTAGTGAATGTAATGTTACACACCCATACAATGCGCACCACCCCGCGATGTTTTTCAGAAACCTATCCTATATTGCCAATGCATGTTTCTTGACGTCCCCATGCTGACCACCCGCGGTGCTTTTCTCCATCATACATTGCCACTCACTGCCTATCCTATTTCAGACCCTCCGATTCACACCACCCCGTGAGGTTTTTCTCACTCCTACTAGTGAATGTAATGTTGCACACCAATACAATGCGCAACACCCAGCGATGTTTTTTCAGAAACTTATCCTACATTGCCACTGCATGTTTTCTTTCCTCCCCATGCTGACCACCCCGCGGTGCTTTTCTCCATGCTACATTGCCACTCACTGCCTAACCTAATTCAGACCCTGCAATTCACACCACCCCGCGATGTTTTTCTCACACTTACTAGTGAATGTAATGTTTCACACCCATACAATGCGCACCACCACGCGATGTTTTTCTCACTCCTACTAGTGAATGTAATGTTACACACCCATAAAATGCACACCATCCCGCGATGTTTTTCTCACTCCTACTAGTGAATGTAATGTTACACAACCATACAATGAGCACCACCCTGCGATGTTTTTCAGTAAGCTATCCTACATTGCCACTGCATGGTTCCTGACCTCCCCATGCTGACCACCCCGCGGTGCTTTTCTCAATCCTACATTGCCACTCACTGCCTATCCTAATTCAGACCCTCCGATTCACAGCACCCCGCGATGTTTTTCTCACTCCTACTGGTGAATGTAATGTTACACACCCATACAATGCGCACCACCCCGTGATGTTTTTCTCACTCCTACTAGTGAATGTAATGTTACACACCCATACAATGCACACCACCCCACAATGTTTTTCAGAAACATATCCTACATTGCCACTGCATGTTTCCTGACCTCGCCATGCTGACCACCCCGTGGTGCTTTTCTCCATCCTACATTGCCACTTACTGCCTATCCTAATTCAGACCCTCCGATTCACACGACCCTGTGAAGTTTTTCTCACTCCTACTAGTGAATGTAATGTTACACACCCATATAATGCGCACCACCCCGCGATGTTTTTCAGAAACTTATCCTACATTGCCACTGCATGTTTTCGGACCTCCCCATGCTGACCACCCTGCGGTACTTTTCTCCATCCTACATTGCCACTCACTGCCTATCCTAATTCAGACCCTCCGATTCACACCACACCGCGATGTTTTTCTCACTCCTACTAGTGAATGTAATGTTACACAACCATACAATGCGCACCACCCGCGAAGTTTTTCAGTAAGCTATCGTACATTGCCTATGCATGTTTCCTGACCTCCCCATGCTGACCACCCCGCTGTGCTTTCTCCATCCTACATTGCCACTCACTTCCTATCCTAATTTAGACCCTCCGATTCACACCACACCGCGATGTTTTTCTCACTCCTACTAGTGAATGTAATGTTACACACCCATACAATTCGCACCACCCCGTGATGTTTTTTAGAAACATATCCTCCATTGCCACTGCATGTTCCCTGACCTCGCCATGCTGACCACCCCGTGGTGCTTTTCTCCATCCTACATTGCCACTTACTGCCGATCCTAATTCAGACCCTCCAATTCACACAACCCCGTGATGTTTTTCTCACTCCTACTAGTGAATGTAAAGTTACACACCCATACAATGCGGACCACCCCGCGATGTTTTTCAGAAACTTATCCTACATTGCCACTGCATGTTTTCTGACCTCCCCATGCTGACCACCCTGCGGTGCTTTTCTCCATCCTACATTGCCACTCACTGCCTATGCTAATTCAGACCCTCCGATTCACACCACACCGCGATGTTTTTCTCACTCCTACTAGTGAATGTAATGTTACACACCCATACAATGCGCACCACCCCGTGATATTTTTCACACTCCTACTAGTGAATGCAATGTTACACACCCATACAATGCGCACCACCCCGCAATGTTTTTCAGAAACCTATCCTACATTGCCACTGCATGTTTCTGACCTCGAAATGCTGACCACCCCGCGGTGCTTTTCTCCATCCTACATTGCCACACCCTGCCTATCCTAATTCAGACACTCCGATTCACACCACCCCGCGATTTTTATCTCACTCCTACTAGTGAATGTAATGTTACACACCCATACAATGCGCACCACCCCGCGATGTTTTACAGAAACCTATCCTACAATGCCACTGCTTGTTTCCGGACCTCCCATGCTGACCACCCCGCGGTGCTTTTCTCAATCCTACATTGCCACTGACTGCTTATCCTAATTCAGACCCTCCGATTCACAGCACCCCGCGATGTTTATCTCACTCCTACTAGTGAATGTAATGTTACACACCCATACAATGCGCAGCACCCCGTGATGTTTTTCTCACTCCTACTAGTGAATGTAATGTTACACACCCATACAATGCGCACCACCCCGCGATGTTTTTCAGAAACCTATCCTATATTGCCACTGCATGTTTCCTGACCTCCCCATGCTGATCACCCCGTGGTGCTTTTCTCCATCCTAAATTGCCACTCACTGCCTATCCTAATTCAGACCCTCCGATTCATACCACCCCTTGATATATTTCTCACTGCTACTAGTGAATGTAATGTTACACACCCATACAATGCGCACCACCACGTGATGTTTTTCTCACTCCTACTAGTGAATGTAATGTTACACACCCATAAAATGCGCACCATCCCGTGATGTTTTTCTCACTCCTACTAGTGAAGGTAATGTTACACAGCCATACAATGCGCCCCACCCCGTGATGTTTTTCAGAAACCTATCCTACATTGCCACTGCATGTTCCCAGACCTCCCCATGCTTACCACACCGCGGTGCTTTTCTCCATCCTACATTGCCACTCACTTCCTATCGTAATTCAGACGCTCCGATTCACACCACCCAGCGATGTTTTTCTCACTCCTACTAGTGAATGTAATGTTACACACCCATACAATGCACACCACCCCGCAATGTTTTTCAGAAACATATCCTACATTGCCACTGCATGTTTCCTGACCTCGCCATGCTGACCACCCCGTGGTGCTTTTCTCCATCCTACATTGCCACTTACTGCCTATCCTAATTCATACCCTCCGATTCACACGACCCCGTGAAGTTTTTCTCACTCCTACTAGTGAATGTAATGTTACACACCCATATAATGCGCACCACCCCGCGATATTTTTCAGAAACTTATCCTACATTGCCACTGCATGTTTTCTGACCTCCCCATGCTGACCACCCTGCGGTGCTTTTCTCCATCCTACATTGCCACTCACTGCGTATCCTAATTCAGACCCTCCGTTTCACACCACACTGCGATGTTTTTCTCACTCCTACTAGTGGATGTAATGTTACACAACCATACAATGCGCACCACCCCGCGATGTTTTTCAGAAACCCATCCTACATTGCCACTGCATGTTTCCTGATCTCCCAATGCTGACCACCCCGTGGTGCTTTTCTCCATCCTACATTGCCATTCACTGCCTGTCCTAATTCAGACCCTCCTATTCACACCACCCCGTGATGTTTTTCTCACTCCTACTAGTGAATGTAATGTTACACACACATACAATGCGCAAGAACCCGCGATGGTTTACAGAAACTTATCCTACATTGCCAAAGCATGTTTCCTGATCTCCCAATGGGGACCACCCATTGGGATAATTTTCTCCATACTACATGTCCACTCACTGAATATCCTAATTCAGACCCTATGATTCACACCACCACGTGATATTTTTCTCACTCCTACTAGTGAATGTAATGTTACACACCCATACAATGCGCACCACCCCGCGATGTTATTCAGAAACCTATCCTACATTGAAACTGCATGTTTCCTGACCTCCCAATGCTGACCACCCCGTGGTGCTTTTCTCCATCCTACATTGCAACTCACTGCCTATCCTAATTCAGACCCTATGATTCTCACCATCCCGTGATGTTTTTCTCACTCCTACTAGTGAATGTAATGTTACACACCCATACAATGCGCACCACCCAGCGATGTTTTTCAGAAACCTATCATACATTGCCACTGCATGTTTCCTGTCCTCCCCATGCTGACCACTTCGTGGTGCTTTTCTCCATCCTACATAGCCACTCACTGAATATCCTAATTCAGACCCTATGATTCACACCACCCCGTGATGATTTTCTCACTCCTACTAGTGAATGTAATGTTACACACCCATACAATGCGCACCAACCCACGATGTTTTTCAGTAACCTATCCTGCATTGCCACTGCAAGTTTGCTGACCTCCCCATGCTGATCACCTCGTGGTGCTTTTCTCCATCCTACATTGCCACTTACTGCCTATCCTAATTCGGACCCTATGATTCACACCACCCCGTGATGTTTGTCTAACTCCTACTAGTGAATGTAATGTTACACACCCATACAATGCGCACCACCCCGCGATGTTTTTCGGAATACTATCCTACATTGCCACTGCATGTTTCCTGACCTCCCCATTCTGACCACCCCGTTGAGCTTTTCTCCATCCTAATAGCCAATCACGAATAGCCTAATTGAGACCCTATGATTCACACGACTCCGTGATGTTTTTCTCACTCCTACTAGTGAATGTAATGTTACACACCCATACAATGCGCACCAACCCGCGATGTTTTTCAGAAACCTATCCTACATTGCCACTGCATGTTTCCTCACCTCCCCATGCTGACCACCCGGTTGTGCTTTTCTCCATCCTACATAGCCAATCACTGAATATCCTAATTGCGACCCTATGATTCACACGACTCCATGATGTTTTTCTAACTCCGACTAGTAAATGTAATATTACACACCCATAAAATGCGCACCACCCCGCGATGTTTTTCAGAAACCCATCCTACATTGCCACTGCATGTTTCCTGATCTCCCAATGCTGACCACCCGTGGTGCTTTTCTCCATCCTACATTGCCACTCACTGCCTATCCTAATTCAGACCCTCCGATTCACATCACCTCGTGATGTTTTTTTCACTCCTACTAGTGAATGTAATGTTACACACACATACAATGCGCAAGAACTCGCGATGATTTTCAGAAACCTATCCTACATTGCCAATGCATGTTTCCTGATCTCCCAATGTGGACCACCCAATGGGTTGATTTTCTCCATTCTACATGGCCACTCACTGAATATCCTAATTCAGACCCTATGATTCACACCACCCCGTGATGATTTTCTCACTCCTACTGGTGAATGTAATGTTACACACCCATACAATGTGCACCACCCCGCGACGTTATTCAGAAACCTATCCTACATTGCAACTGCATGTTTCCTGACCTCCCCATGCTGACCACCCCGTGGTGCTTTTCTCCATCTTACATTGCTACTCACTGCCTATCCTAATTCAGACCCTATAATTCACACCATCCCGTGATGTTTTTCTCACTCCTACTAGTGAATGTAATTTTACACACCCATACAATGCGCACCACCACGCGATGTATTTCAGAAACCTATCCTACATTGCCACTGCATGTTTCCTGACCTCCTCATGCTGACCACCCCATGTTGCTTTTCTCCATCCTACATAGCCACTCACTGCCTATCCTAATTCAGACCCTCCGATTCACACCACCCCGTGATGTTTTTCTCACACCTACTAGTGAATGTAATGTTACACACCCATATAATGCGCACCACCCCGAGATGTTTTTCAGAAACCTATCCTTTATTGCCACTGCATGTTTCCTGACCTCCCCATGCTGACCACCCCATGGTGCTTTTCTCCATCCTACAAAGCAATCACTGCCTATCCTAATTCAGACCCTATGATTCACACACCCCGTGATGTTTTTCTCACTCCTACTAGTGAATGTAATGTTACACACCCATACAATGCGCACTACCCCGCAATGTTTTTCAGAAACCTATCCTACATTGCCACTGAATGTTACCTGACCTCCCAATGCTGACTACCCCGTTGTGCATTTCTCCATCCAATATTGCGAGTCACTGCCTATCCTAATTCAGATCCTATGATTAACACCACCCCGTGATGTTTTTCTCACTCCTACTAGTGAGTATAATATTACACACCCATACAATGTACACCACCACGCGATGTTTTTCAGAAACCTATCCTACATTGCCACTTCATGTTTCTTGACCTCCCCATGCTGACCACCCCGTGGTGCTTTTCTCCATCCTACATTGCCACTCACTGCCTATCCTAATTCAGACCCTATGATTCACACCACCCCGTGATGTTTTTTTCACTCCTACTAGCGAATGTAATGTTACACACCGATGCAATGCGCACCACCCTGCGATGTTTTTCTCACTCCTACTAGTGAATGTAATGTTACAAACCCATACAATGCGCACAACCCCGCGTTGTTTTTCAGAACCCTATCCTACATTGCTGCTGCATGTTTCCTGACCTTCTCATGCTGACCTACCCGTGGTGCTTTTTCCATCCTACATTGCCACTCACTTCCTATCCTAATTCAGACCCTATGATTCACACCACTCCTTGATGTTTTTCTAACTCCTACTAGTGAATGTAATGTTACACTACGATACAATGCGCACCACCCCGTGATGTTTTTCTCACTCGTACTAGTGAATGTAATGTTACACACAAATACAATGCGCACCACCCCGCGATGTTTTTCAGAACCCTATCCTACATTGCCACTGCATGTTTCCTGACCTCCCCATGCTGACCACCCCGTGGTGCTTTTCTCCATCCTACATTGCCACTCACTGCCTATCCTAATTCAGACCCTCCGATTCACACCCCCCCGTGATGCTTTTCTCACTCCTACTAGTGAATGTAATGTTACACACCCATATAATGTGCACTACCCCGCGATGTTTTTCAGAAACCTATCCAACATTGCCACTGCATATTTCCTGACCTCCCCATGCTGACCACCCCGTGGTGCTTATCTCCATCCTACATTGCCAATCACTGCCTATCCTAATTCAGACCCTATGATTCACACCACCCCGTGATGTTTTTCTCACTCCTACTGGTGAATGTAATGTTACAACCCATACAATGGGCACCAACCCTCGATGTATTTCAGAAACCTATCCTACATTGCCAGTGCATGTTTCCTGACCTCCCCATGCTGACCTCCCCATTGTGCTTTTCTCCATCCTACATAGCCAATCACTGAAAATCCTAATTCAGACCCTATGATTCACAACACCCCGTGATGTTTTTCTCACTTCTACTAGTGAATGTAATGTCACACACCCATACAATGCGCAGCACCCCGCGATGTTTTTCAGAAACCTATCCTACATTGCCACTGCATGTTCATGACATCCACATGCTGATCACCCCGTTGTGCTTTTCTCCATCCTAAATTGCCATTCACTGCCTGTCCTAATTCAGACCCTCCTATTCACACCACCCCGTGATGTTTTTCTCACTCCTACTAGTGAATGTAATGTTACACACACATACAATGCGCAAGAACCCGCGATGGTTTTCAGAAACTTATCCTACATTGCCAATGCATGTTTCCTGATCTCCCAATGGGGACCACCCATTGGGTTAATTTTCTCCATACTACATGTCCACTCACTGAATATCCTAATTCAGACCCTATGATTCACACCACCACGTGATATTTTTCTCACTCCTACTAGTGAATGTAATGTTACACACCCATACAATGCGCACCACCCCGCGATGTTATTCCGAAACCTATCCTACATTGCAACTGCATGTTTCCTGACCTCCCCATGCTGACCACCCCGTGGTGCTTTTCTCCATCCTACATTGCAACTCACTGCCTATCCTAATTCAGACCCTATGATTTACACCACCCCGTGATGTTTTTCTCACTCCTACTAGTGAATGTAATGTTACACACCCATAAAATGCGCACCACCCCGCGATGTTTTTCAGAAACCTATCCTACATTGCCACTGCATGGTTCCTGACCTCTCAATGTTGACCACCCTGTGGTGCTTTTCTCCATCCTACATAGCAAATCACTCAATATCCTAATTCAGACTCTATGATTCACACCACCCAGTGAGGTTTTTCTCACTCCTACTAGTGAATGTAATGTTACACACCCATACAATGCGCACCACCCTGCGATGTTTTTCAGAAACCTATCATACAATGAAACTGCATGTATCCTGACCTCCCCATGCTGACTACTCCGTGGTGCTTTTCTCCATCCTACATAGCCACTCACTGAATATCCTAATTCAGACCCTATGATTCACACCACCCCGTGATGTTTTTCTCACTTCTACTAGTGAATGTAATGTTACACACCCATACAATGCGCACCACCCCGCGATGTTTTTCAGAAACCTATCCTACATTGAAACTGCATGTTTCCTGATCTACCAATGCTGACCACCCCGTGGTGCTTTTCTCCATCCTACATTGCCACTCACTGCCTATCCTAATTCAGACCCTCCGATTTACACCACCCCGTGGTGATTTTCTCCCTCCTACTAGTGAATGTAATGTTACACACACATACAATGCGCACGCACCCGCGATGGTTTTCAGAAACCTATCGTACATTGCCACTGCATGTTTCCTGATCTCCAAATGGGGACCACCCATTGGGTTGAGTTTCTCTATCCTAAATTGCCACTCCCTGAATATCCTAATTCAGACCCTTTGATTCACACCACCGGGTGATGTTTTTCTCACTCCTACTAGTGAATGTAATGTTACACACCCATACAATGCGCACCAATGCGCGATGTTTTTCAGAAACCTATCCTACATTGCCACTGCATGTTTCCTGACCTCGCCATGTTGACCACCCCGTGGTGCTTTTCTCCATCCTACATTGCTACTCACTGCCTATTCTAATTCAGACCCTATGATTCACACCATCCCGTGATGTTTTTCTCACTTATACTAGTGAATGTAATGTTACACAACCATACAATGCGCACCAACACGCGATGTTTTTCAGAAACCTATCCTACGTTGCCACTTCATGTTTCTTGACCTCCCCATGCTGACCACCCCGTCGTGCTTTTCTCCATCCTACATTGCAACTCACTGCCTATCCTAATGCAGACATTACGATTCACACCAGCCAGTGATGTTTTTCTCACTCCTACTAGTGAAAGTAATGTTACACACGGATACAATGCACACCACCCCGCGATGTTTTTCTCACTCCTAATAGTGAATGTAATGTTAAACACCCATACAATGCGCACCACCCCGCGATGTTTTTCAGAAACCTATCCTACATTGCCAGTGCATGTTTCCTGACCTCCCCATGCTGACCACCCCGTGGTGTTTTCTCCATCCTACATAACCAATCATTGAATATCCTAATTCAGACCCTATGATTCACACCACCCCGTGATATTTTTCTCACTCCTACTAGTGAATGTAATGTTACACACCCATAAAATGCGCACCACCACGCGATGTATTTCAGAAACCTATCCTACATTGCCACTGCATGTTTCCTGTCCTCCCCATGCTGACCACCTCGTGGTGCTTTTCTCCATCCTACATAGCCACTCACTGAATATCCTAATTCAGACCCTTTAATTCACACCACCCCTTGATGTTTTTCTCACTCCTTCTAGTGAATGTAAAGTGACACACCCATACAATGCGCAGCACCCCGCGATGTTTTTCAGAAACCTATCCTACATTGCCACTGCATGTTTCCTGACCTCCCCATGCTGATCACCCAGTGGTGCTTTTCTTCTATCCTACATTGCCACTCACTGCCTATCCTAATTAAGACCCTAGGATTCACACCACCCCGTGATGTTTTTCTGACTCCTACTAGTGAATGTAATGTTACACACCCATACAATGTGCACCACCCCGCAATGTTTTTCAGAAACCCATCCTACATTGCCACTGCATGTTTCCTGATCTCCCAAAGCTGACCACCCCGTGGTGCTTTTCTCCATCCTACATTGCCAATCACTGCCTATTCTAATGCAGACATTAGGATTCACACCAGCCTGTGATGTTTTTCTCACTCCTACTAGAGAAAATAATGTTACACACGGATACAATGCACACCACCCCGCGATGTTTTTCTCACTCCTATTAGAGAATGTAATGTTAAACACCCATACAATGCGCACCACCCCGCGATGTTTTTCAGAAACCTATCCTACATTGCCACTGCATGTTTCCTGACCTCCCCATGCTGACCACCCCGTGGTGCTTTTCTCCATCCTACATAGCCACTCACTGAATATCCTAATTCAGACCCTTTAATTCACACCACCCCGTGATGTTTTTCTCACTCCTAGTAGTGAATGTAAAGTTACACACCCATACAATGCGCAGCACCCCGCGATGTTTTTCAGAAACCTATCCTACATTGCCACTGCATGTTTCCTGACCTCCCCATGCTGATCACCCAGTGGTGCTTTTCGCCATCCTACATTGCCACTCACTGCCTATCCTAATTCAGACCCACCGATTCACACCACCCCGTGATGTTTTTCTCACTCCTACTAGTGAATGTAATGTTACACACCCATACAATGCGCAAGCACCCGCGATGGTTTTCAGAAACTTATCCTACATTGCCAATGCAAGTTTCCTGATCTCCCAATGGGGACCACCCATTGGGTTGATTTTCTCCATCCTACATGGCCACTCACTGAATATCCTAATTCAGACCCTATGATTCACACCAGCCCTTGATGTTTTTCTTACTGCTACTAGTGAATGTAATGTTACACACCCATGCAAGGTGCACCACCAAGCGATATTTTTCAGAAACCTATCCTACAATTCCACTGCATTTTTCCTGACCTCCGCATGCTGACCATCCCTTTTGCTTTTCTCCATCCTACATAGCCAATCACTGAAAATCCTAATTCAGACCCTATGATTCACACCACCCCGTGATGTTTTTCTCACTCCTACTAGTTAATGTAATGTTACACACCCATACAATGAGCACCACAACGCGATGTTTTTCAGAAACCTATCGTACATTGCCACTGCATGTTTCCTGACCTCCCCATGCTCACCACCCCGGGGTGCTTTTCTCCGTCCTACATAGCCACTCACTGAATATCCTAATTCACACCCTATGATTCACACCACCCCGTGATATTTTTCTCACTCCTACTAGAGAATGTAAAGTTACACATTCATACAATGCGCACCAATCCGCGGTGTTTGTCAGAAACCTATCCTACATTGCCACTGCATGCTTCCTGACCTAACCCTGCTGATCACCCCGTGGTGCTTTTCTCTATCCTACATTGCCACTCACTGCCTATCCTAATTCAAACCCTATGATTCACACTAACCCGTGATGTTTTTTAAACTCCTACTAGTGAATGTAGTGTTACACACCCATACAATTCGCACCAACCCGCGATGTTTTTCAGAAACCTATCCTTCGTTGCCACTGCATGTTTCCTTACCTCCCCATGCTGACCACCCCGTGGTGCTTTTCTCCATCTTACATTGCTACTCACTGCCTATCCTAATTCAGACCCTATAATTCACACCATCCCGTGATGTTTTTCTCACTCCTACTAGTGAATGTAATTTTACACACCCATACAATGCGCACCACCACGCGATGTATTTCAGAAACCTATCCTACATTGCCACTGCATGTTTCCTGACCTCCTCATGCTGACCACCCCATGTTGCTTTTCTCCATCCTACATAGCCACTCACTGCCTATCCTAATTCAGACCCTCCGATTCACACCACCCCGTGATGTTTTTCTCACTCCTACTAGTGAATGTAATGTTACACACCCATATAATGCGCACCACCCCGAGATGTTTTTCAGAAACCTATCCTTCATTGCCACTGCATGTTTCCTGACCTCCCCATGCTGACCACCCCATGGTGCTTTTCTCCATCCTACAAAGCAATCACTGCCTATCCTAATTCAGACCCTATGATTCACACACCCCGTGATGTTTTTCTCACTCCTACTAGTGAATGTAATGTTACACACCCATACAATGCGCACTACCCCGCAATGTTTTTCAGAAACCTATCCTACATTGCCACTGAATGTTACCTGACCTCCCAATGCTGACTACCCCGTTGTGCATTTCTCCATCCAATATTGCGAGTCACTGCCTATCCTAATTCAGACCCTATGATTCACACCACCCCGTGATGTTTTTTTCACTCCTACTAGCGAATGTAATGTTACACACCGATGCAATGCGCACCACCCTGCGATGTTTTTCTCACTCCTACTAGTGAATGTAATGTTACAAACCCATACAATGCGCACAACCCCGCGTTGTTTTTCAGAACCCTATCCTACATTGCTGCTGCATGTTTCCTGACCTTCTCATGCTGACCTACCCGTGGTGCTTTTTCCATCCTACATTGCCACTCACTTCCTATCCTAATTCAGACCCTATGATTCACACCACTCCTTGATGTTTTTCTAACTCCTACTAGTGAATGTAATGTTACACTACGATACAATGCGCACCACCCCGTGATGTTTTTCTCACTCGTACTAGTGAATGTAATGTTACACACAAATACAATGCGCACCACCCCGCGATGTTTTTCAGAACCCTATCCTACATTGCCACTGCATGTTTCCTGACCTCCCCATGCTGACCACCCCGTGGTGCTTTTCTCCATCCTACATTGCCACTCACTGCCTATCCTAATTCAGACCCTCCGATTCACACCCCCCCGTGATGCTTTTCTCACTCCTACTAGTGAATGTAATGTTACACACCCATATAATGTGCACTACCCCGCGATGTTTTTCAGAAACCTATCCAACATTGCCACTGCATATTTCCTGACCTCCCCATGCTGACCACCCCGTGGTGCTTATCTCCATCCTACA
Organism: Cavia porcellus; assembly: GCF_034190915.1. Lineage (NCBI taxonomy): Eukaryota > Metazoa > Chordata > Mammalia > Rodentia > Caviidae > Cavia > Cavia porcellus. The sequence continues at coordinate 73,171,244 of NW_026947499.1, read as the reverse complement.
TTGCCAATCACTGCCTATCCTAATTCAGACCCTATGATTCACACCACCCCGTGATGTTTTTCTCACTCCTACTGGTGAATGTAATGTTACAACCCATACAATGGGCACCAACCCTCGATGTATTTCAGAAACCTATCCTACATTGCCAGTGCATGTTTCCTGACCTCCCCATGCTGACCTCCCCATTGTGCTTTTCTCCATCCTACATAGCCAATCACTGAAAATCCTAATTCAGACCCTATGATTCACAACACCCCGTGATGTTTTTCTCACTTCTACTAGTGAATGTAATGTCACACACCCATACAATGCGCAGCACCCCGCGATGTTTTTCAGAAACCTATCCTACATTGCCACTGCATGTTCATGACATCCACATGCTGATCACCCCGTTGTGCTTTTCTCCATCCTAAATTGCCATTCACTGCCTGTCCTAATTCAGACCCTCCTATTCACACCACCCCGTGATGTTTTTCTCACTCCTACTAGTGAATGTAATGTTACACACACATACAATGCGCAAGAACCCGCGATGGTTTTCAGAAACTTATCCTACATTGCCAATGCATGTTTCCTGATCTCCCAATGGGGACCACCCATTGGGTTAATTTTCTCCATACTACATGTCCACTCACTGAATATCCTAATTCAGACCCTATGATTCACACCACCACGTGATATTTTTCTCACTCCTACTAGTGAATGTAATGTTACACACCCATACAATGCGCACCACCCCGCGATGTTATTCCGAAACCTATCCTACATTGCAACTGCATGTTTCCTGACCTCCCCATGCTGACCACCCCGTGGTGCTTTTCTCCATCCTACATTGCAACTCACTGCCTATCCTAATTCAGACCCTATGATTCTCACCATCCCGTGATGTTTTTCTCACTCCTACTAGTGAATGTAATGTTACACACCCATAAAATGCGCACCACCCCGCGATGTTTTTCAGAAACCTATCCTACATTGCCACTGCATGGTTCCTGACCTCTCAATGTTGACCACCCTGTGGTGCTTTTCTCCATCCTACATAGCAAATCACTCAATATCCTAATTCAGACTCTATGATTCACACCACCCAGTGATGTTTTTCTCACTCCTACTAGTGAATGTAATGTTACACACCCATACAATGCGCACCACCCTGCGATGTTTTTCAGAAACCTATCATACAATGAAACTGCATGTATCCTGACCTCCCCATGCTGACTACTCCGTGGTGCTTTTCTCCATCCTACATAGCCACTCACTGAATATCCTAATTCAGACCCTATGATTCACACCACCCCGTGATGTTTTTCTCACTTCTACTAGTGAATGTAATGTTACACACCCATACAATGCGCACCACCCCGCGATGTTTTTCAGAAACCTATCCTACATTGAAACTGCATGTTTCCTGATCTACCAATGCTGACCACCCCGTGGTGCTTTTCTCCATCCTACATTGCCACTCACTGCCTATCCTAATTCAGACCCTCCGATTTACACCACCCCGTGGTGATTTTCTCCCTCCTACTAGTGAATGTAATGTTACACACACATACAATGCGCACGCACCCGCGATGGTTTTCAGAAACCTATCGTACATTGCCACTGCATGTTTCCTGATCTCCAAATGGGGACCACCCATTGGGTTGAGTTTCTCTATCCTAAATTGCCACTCCCTGAATATCCTAATTCAGACCCTTTGATTCACACCACCGGGTGATGTTTTTCTCACTCCTACTAGTGAATGTAATGTTACACACCCATACAATGCGCACCAATGCGCGATGTTTTTCAGAAACCTATCCTACATTGCCACTGCATGTTTCCTGACCTCGCCATGTTGACCACCCCGTGGTGCTTTTCTCCATCCTACATTGCTACTCACTGCCTATTCTAATTCAGACCCTATGATTCACACCATCCCGTGATGTTTTTCTCACTTATACTAGTGAATGTAATGTTACACAACCATACAATGCGCACCAACCCGCGATGTTTTTCAGAAACCTATCCTACGTTGCCACTTCATGTTTCTTGACCTCCCCATGCTGACCACCCCGTCGTGCTTTTCTCCATCCTACATTGCAACTCACTGCCTATCCTAATGCAGACATTACGATTCACACCAGCCAGTGATGTTTTTCTCACTCCTACTAGTGAAAGTAATGTTACACACGGATACAATGCACACCACCCCGCGATGTTTTTCTCACTCCTAATAGTGAATGTAATGTTAAACACCCATACAATGCGCACCACCCCGCGATGTTTTTCAGAAACCTATCCTACATTGCCAGTGCATGTTTCCTGACCTCCCCATGCTGACCACCCCGTGGTGTTTTCTCCATCCTACATAACCAATCATTGAATATCCTAATTCAGACCCTATGATTCACACCACCCCGTGATATTTTTCTCACTCCTACTAGTGAATGTAATGTTACACACCCATAAAATGCGCACCACCACGCGATGTATTTCAGAAACCTATCCTACATTGCCACTGCATGTTTCCTGTCCTCCCCATGCTGACCACCTCGTGGTGCTTTTCTCCATCCTACATAGCCACTCACTGAATATCCTAATTCAGACCCTTTAATTCACACCACCCCTTGATGTTTTTCTCACTCCTTCTAGTGAATGTAAAGTGACACACCCATACAATGCGCAGCACCCCGCGATGTTTTTCAGAAACCTATCCTACATTGCCACTGCATGTTTCCTGACCTCCCCATGCTGATCACCCAGTGGTGCTTTTCTTCTATCCTACATTGCCACTCACTGCCTATCCTAATTAAGACCCTAGGATTCACACCACCCCGTGATGTTTTTCTGACTCCTACTAGTGAATGTAATGTTACACACCCATACAATGTGCACCACCCCGCAATGTTTTTCAGAAACCCATCCTACATTGCCACTGCATGTTTCCTGATCTCCCAAAGCTGACCACCCCGTGGTGCTTTTCTCCATCCTACATTGCCAATCACTGCCTATTCTAATGCAGACATTAGGATTCACACCAGCCTGTGATGTTTTTCTCACTCCTACTAGAGAAAATAATGTTACACACGGATACAATGCACACCACCCCGCGATGTTTTTCTCACTCCTATTAGAGAATGTAATGTTAAACACCCATACAATGCGCACCACCCCGCGATGTTTTTCAGAAACCTATCCTACATTGCCACTGCATGTTTCCTGACCTCCCCATGCTGACCACCCCGTGGTGCTTTTCTCCATCCTACATAGCCACTCACTGAATATCCTAATTCAGACCCTTTAATTCACACCACCCCGTGATGTTTTTCTCACTCCTAGTAGTGAATGTAAAGTTACACACCCATACAATGCGCAGCACCCCGCGATGTTTTTCAGAAACCTATCCTACATTGCCACTGCATGTTTCCTGACCTCCCCATGCTGATCACCCAGTGGTGCTTTTCGCCATCCTACATTGCCACTCACTGCCTATCCTAATTCAGACCCACCGATTCACACCACCCCGTGATGTTTTTCTCACTCCTACTAGTGAATGTAATGTTACACACCCATACAATGCGCAAGCACCCGCGATGGTTTTCAGAAACTTATCCTACATTGCCAATGCAAGTTTCCTGATCTCCCAATGGGGACCACCCATTGGGTTGATTTTCTCCATCCTACATGGCCACTCACTGAATATCCTAATTCAGACCCTATGATTCACACCAGCCCTTGATGTTTTTCTTACTGCTACTAGTGAATGTAATGTTACACACCCATGCAAGGTGCACCACCAAGCGATATTTTTCAGAAACCTATCCTACAATTCCACTGCATTTTTCCTGACCTCCGCATGCTGACCATCCCTTTTGCTTTTCTCCATCCTACATAGCCAATCACTGAAAATCCTAATTCAGACCCTATGATTCACACCACCCCGTGATGTTTTTCTCACTCCTACTAGTTAATGTAATGTTACACACCCATACAATGAGCACCACAACGCGATGTTTTTCAGAAACCTATCGTACATTGCCACTGCATGTTTCCTGACCTCCCCATGCTCACCACCCCGGGGTGCTTTTCTCCGTCCTACATAGCCACTCACTGAATATCCTAATTCACACCCTATGATTCACACCACCCCGTGATATTTTTCTCACTCCTACTAGAGAATGTAAAGTTACACATTCATACAATGCGCACCAATCCGCGGTGTTTGTCAGAAACCTATCCTACATTGCCACTGCATGCTTCCTGACCTCCCCCTGCTGATCACCCCGTGGTGCTTTTCTCTATCCTACATTGCCACTCACTGCCTATCCTAATTCAAACCCTATGATTCACACTAACCCGTGATGTTTTTTAAACTCCTACTAGTGAATGTAGTGTTACACACCCATACAATTCGCACCACACCGCGATGTTTTTCAGAAACCTATCCTACGTTGCCACTTCATGTTTCTTGACCTCCCCATGCTGACCACCCCGTGGTGCTTTTCTCCATCTTACATTGCCACTCACTGCCTATCCTAATGCAGACATTTCGATTAACACCAGCCAGTGATGTTTTTCTCACTCTACTAGTGAAAGTAATGTTGCACACGGATACAATGCACACCACCCCGCGATGTTTTTCTCACTCCTACTAGCGAATGTAATGTTAAACACCCATACAATGCGCACCACCCAGCGATGTTTTTCAGAAACCTGTCCTACATTGCCACTGCATGTTTCCTGACCTCGCCATGTTGACCACCCCGTGGTGCTTTTCTCCATCCTACATTGCTACTCACTGCCTATTCTAATTCAGACCCTATGATTCACACCATCCCGTGATGTTTTTCTCACTTATACTAGTGAATGTAATGTTACACAACCATACAATGCGCACCAACCCGCGATGTTTTTCAGAAACCTATCCTACGTTGCCACTTCATGTTTCTTGACCTCCCCATGCTGACCACCCCGTCGTGCTTTTCTCCATCCTACATTGCAACTCACTGCCTATCCTAATGCAGACATTACGATTCACACCAGCCAGTGATGTTTTTCTCACTCCTACTAGTGAAAGTAATGTTACACACGGATACAATGCACACCACCCCGCGATGTTTTTCTCACTCCTAATAGTGAATGTAATGTTAAACACCCATACAATGCGCACCACCCCGCGATGTTTTTCAGAAACCTATCCTACATTGCCAGTGCATGTTTCCTGACCTCCCCATGCTGACCACCCCGTGGTGTTTTCTCCATCCTACATAACCAATCATTGAATATCCTAATTCAGACCCTATGATTCACACCACCCCGTGATATTTTTCTCACTCCTACTAGTGAATGTAATGTTACACACCCATAAAATGCGCACCACCACGCGATGTATTTCAGAAACCTATCCTACATTGCCACTGCATGTTTCCTGTCCTCCCCATGCTGACCACCTCGTGGTGCTTTTCTCCATCCTACATAGCCACTCACTGAATATCCTAATTCAGACCCTTTAATTCACACCACCCCTTGATGTTTTTCTCACTCCTTCTAGTGAATGTAAAGTGACACACCCATACAATGCGCAGCACCCCGCGATGTTTTTCAGAAACCTATCCTACATTGCCACTGCATGTTTCCTGACCTCCCCATGCTGATCACCCAGTGGTGCTTTTCTTCTATCCTACATTGCCACTCACTGCCTATCCTAATTAAGACCCTAGGATTCACACCACCCCGTGATGTTTTTCTGACTCCTACTAGTGAATGTAATGTTACACACCCATACAATGTGCACCACCCCGCAATGTTTTTCAGAAACCCATCCTACATTGCCACTGCATGTTTCCTGATCTCCCAAAGCTGACCACCCCGTGGTGCTTTTCTCCATCCTACATTGCCAATCACTGCCTATTCTAATGCAGACATTAGGATTCACACCAGCCTGTGATGTTTTTCTCACTCCTACTAGAGAAAATAATGTTACACACGGATACAATGCACACCACCCCGCGATGTTTTTCTCACTCCTATTAGAGAATGTAATGTTAAAAACCCATACAATGCGCACCACCCCGCGATGTTTTTCAGAAACCTATCCTACATTGCCACTGCATGTTTCCTGACCTCCCCATGCTGACCACCCCGTGGTGCTTTTCTCCATCCTACATAGCCACTCACTGAATATCCTAATTCAGACCCTTTAATTCACACCACCCCGTGATGTTTTTCTCACTCCTAGTAGTGAATGTAAAGTTACACACCCATACAATGCGCAGCACCCCGCGATGTTTTTCAGAAACCTATCCTACATTGCCACTGCATGTTTCCTGACCTCCCCATGCTGATCACCCAGTGGTGCTTTTCGCCATCCTACATTGCCACTCACTGCCTATCCTAATTCAGACCCACCGATTCACACCACCCCGTGATGTTTTTCTCACTCCTACTAGTGAATGTAATGTTACACACCCATACAATGCGCAAGCACCCGCGATGGTTTTCAGAAACTTATCCTACATTGCCAATGCAAGTTTCCTGATCTCCCAATGGGGACCACCCATTGGGTTGATTTTCTCCATCCTACATGGCCACTCACTGAATATCCTAATTCAGACCCTATGATTCACACCAGCCCTTGATGTTTTTCTTACTGCTACTAGTGAATGTAATGTTACACACCCATGCAAGGTGCACCACCAAGCGATATTTTTCAGAAACCTATCCTACAATTCCACTGCATTTTTCCTGACCTCCGCATGCTGACCATCCCTTTTGCTTTTCTCCATCCTACATAGCCAATCACTGAAAATCCTAATTCAGACCCTATGATTCACACCACCCCGTGATGTTTTTCTCACTCCTACTAGTTAATGTAATGTTACACACCCATACAATGAGCACCACAACGCGATGTTTTTCAGAAACCTATCGTACATTGCCACTGCATGTTTCCTGACCTCCCCATGCTCACCACCCCGGGGTGCTTTTCTCCGTCCTACATAGCCACTCACTGAATATCCTAATTCACACCCTATGATTCACACCACCCCGTGATATTTTTCTCACTCCTACTAGAGAATGTAAAGTTACACATTCATACAATGCGCACCAATCCGCGGTGTTTGTCAGAAACCTATCCTACATTGCCACTGCATGCTTCCTGACCTCCCCCTGCTGATCACCCCGTGGTGCTTTTCTCTATCCTACATTGCCACTCACTGCCTATCCTAATTCAAACCCTATGATTCACACTAACCCGTGATGTTTTTTAAACTCCTACTAGTGAATGTAGTGTTACACACCCATACAATTCGCACCACACCGCGATGTTTTTCAGAAACCTATCCTACGTTGCCACTTCATGTTTCTTGACCTCCCCATGCTGACCACCCCGTGGTGCTTTTCTCCATCTTACATTGCAACTCACTGCCTATCCTAATGCAGACATTTCGATTAACACCAGCCAGTGATGTTTTTCTCACTCTACTAGTGAAAGTAATGTTGCACACGGATACAATGCACACCACCCCGCGATGTTTTTCTCACTCCTACTAGCGAATGTAATGTTAAACACCCATACAATGCGCACCACCCAGCGATGTTTTTCAGAAACCTGTCCTACATTGCCAGTGCATGTTTCCTGACCTCCCCATGCTGACCACCCCATGGTGTTTTCTCCATCCTACATAGCCAATCACTGAATATCCTAATTCAGACCCTATGATTCACACCACCCCGTGATATTTTTCTCACTCCTACTAGTGAATGTAATGTTACACACCCATACAATGCGCACCACCCCGCGATGTTTTTCAGAAACCTATCCTACATTGCCACTGCATGGTTCCTGACCTCTCAATGCTGACCACCCTGTGGTGCTTTTCTCCATCCTACATAGCCAGTCACTCAATATCCTAATTCAGACCCTATGATTCACACCACCCGGTGATGTTTTTCTCACTCATACTAGTGAATGTAATGTTACACACCGATACAATGCGCACCACCCTGCAATGTTTTTCAGAAACCTATCATACAATGAAACTGCATGTTTCCTGACCTCCCCATGCTGACTACTCCGTGGTGCTTTTCTCCATCCTACATAGCCACTCACTGAATATCCTAATTCAGACCCTATGATTCACACCACCCCGTGATGTTTTTCTCACTTCTACTAGTGAATGTAATGTTACACACCCATACAATGCGCACCACCACGCGATGTTTTTCAGAAACCTATCCTACATTGCCACTGCATGTTTCCTGATCTCGCAATGCGGACCACCCCGTGGTGCTTTTCTCCATCCTACATTGCCACTCACTGCCTATCCTAATTCAGACCCTCTGATTAACACCACCCCGTGATATTTTTCTCACTTCTACTAGTGAATGTAATGTTACACACCCATATAATGCGCACCACCCCGCGATGTTTTTCAGAAACCTATTGTACATTGCCACTGCATGTTTCCTGACCTCCCCATGCTAACCACCCGTGGTGCTTTTCTCCATCCAATATTGCCAGTCACTGCCTATCCTAATTCAGATCCTATGATTCACAACACCCCGGGATGTTTATTTCTCAATCCTACTAGTGAATGTAATGTTACAAACCCATACAATGCGCACCACCACGCGATGTTTTTCAGAAACCTATCCTACGTTGCCTCTGCATATTTTCTGACCTCCCCATACTGACCATCCCGTGGTGCTTTTCAACATCCTACATTGCCACTCAATGCCTATCCTAATTCACATCCTAAGAATCACACCACCCGGTGATGTTTTTCTCACTCCAGTAGTGAATGAAATGTTGCACACCCATACAATGCGCACCACCCGGCGATGTTTTTCAGAAACCTATCCTACATTGCCGCTCCATGTTTCCTGACCTTCTCATGCTGACCTACGCGTGGTGCTTTTTCCATCCTACATTGCCACTCACTTCCTATCCTAATTCATACCCTATGATTCACACCACTCTGTGATGTTTTTCTCACTCCTACTGGTGAATGTAATGTTACACACCGATACAAAGCGCACCAACCCGTGATGTTTTTCTTACTCATACTAGTGAATGTAATGTTACACACCCATACAATGCGCCCCACACGCGATGTATTTCAGATACCTATCCTACATTGCCACTGCATGTTTCCTGACCTCCCCATGCTGACCACCCCGTGGTGCTTTTCTCCATCCTACATAGCCACTCACTGAATATCCTAATTCAGACCCTTTAATTCACACCACCCCGTGATGTTTTTCTCACTCTTAGTAGTGAATGTAAAGTTACACACCCATACAATGCGCAGCACCGCGCGATGTTTTTCAGAAACCTATCCTACATTGCCACTGCATGTTTCCTGACCTCCCCATGCTGATCACCCCGTGGTGCTTTTCTCCATCCTACATTGCCACTCACTGCCTATCCTAATTCAGACCATAGGATTCACACCCCCCTGTGATGATTTTCTGACTCCTACTAGTGAATGTACTATTACACCCCCATACAATGCGCATCACCCATCGATGTTTTTCAGAAACCTATCATACATTGCCGCTGCATGTTTCCTGACCTTCTCATGCTGACCTTCGCGTGGTGCTTTTTCAATCCTACATTGCCACTCACTTCCTATCCTAATTCAGACTCTATGATTCACACCACTCCGTGATGTTTTTCTCACTCCTACTAGTGAATGTAATGTTACACACACATACAATGCGCACGAACCCGCGACGGTTTTCAGGAACATATCGTATATTGCCACTGCATGTTTCCTGATCTCCCAATGGGGACCACCCATTGGGTTGATTTTCTCCATCCTACAGGGCCACTCACTGAATATCCTAATTCAGACCCTATGATTCATACCACCCCGTGATGTTTTTCTGACTGCTACTAGTGAATGTAATGTTACACAACAATACAAGGTGCACCACTCAGCGATATTTTTCAGAAACCTATCCTATATTGCCACTGCATGTTTCCTGACCTCCCAATGGTGACCACCCCGTGGTGCTTTTCTCCATCCTACATTGCCACTCACTGCCTATCCTAATTCAGACCCTCCGATTCACACAACCCCGTGATGTTTTTCTCACTCCTAATTGTGAATGTAATTTTACACCCCCATAAAATGCGCACCACCCTGCGATGTTTTTCAGAAACCTATCCTACATTGCCCGTGCATGTTTCCTGACCTCCACATGCTGACCACCACGTTGTGCTTTTCTCCATCCTTCATTGCCACTCAATGCCTATTCTAATTCAGACCCTCCGATGAACACCACCCCGTCATGTTTTTCTCACTCCTACTAGTGAATGTAATGATACACACCCGTACAATGAGCACCACCCCGCGATGTTTTTCAGAAACCTATCCTACATTGCCACTGCATGTTTCCTGACCTCCCAATGCTGACCACCCGGTGGTGCTTTTCTCCATCCTACATAGCCAATCACTGAATATACCAATTCAGACCCTATGATTCACACCACCCCGTGATGTTTTTCTCACTCCTACTAGTGAATGTAATGTTACACACACATACAATGCGCACGCACCCGCGATGGTTTTCAGAAACCTATCATACATTGCCACTGCATGTTTCCTGATCTCCCAATGGGGACCACCCATTGGGTTGAGTTTCTCTATCCTAAATGGCCACTCACTGAATATCCTAATTCAGACCCTATGATTCACACCACCGGGTGATGTTTTTCTCACTCCTACTAGTGAATGTAATGTTACGCACCCATACAATGCGCACCAATCCGCGATGTTTTTCAGAAACCTATCCTACATTGCCACTGCATGTTTCCTGACCTCGCCATGCTGACCACCCCGTGGTGCTTTTCTCCATCCTACATTGCTACTCACTGCCTATCCTAATTCAGACCCTATGATTCACACCATCCCGTGATGTTTTTCTCACTTATACTAGTGAATGTAATGTTACACAACCATACAATGCGCACCACACCGCGATGTTTTTCAGAAACCTATCCTACGTTGCCACTTCATGTTTCTTGACCTCCCCATGCTGACCAGCCCGTGGTGCTTTTCTCCATCCTACTTTGCCACTCACTGCCTATCCTAATGCAGACATTACGATTCACACCAGCCAGTGATGTTTTTCTCACTCCTTCTAGTGAAAGTAATGTTACACACGGATACAATGCACACCACCCCGCGATGTTTTTCTCACACCTACTAGTGAATGTAATGTTAAACACCCATACAATGCGCACCACCACGCGATGTTTTTCAGAAACCTATCCTACTTTGCCACTTCATGTTTCCTGAACTCCCCATGCTTACCACCCCGTGGTGTTTTCTCCATCCTACATAGCCAATCTTTGAATATCCTAATTCAGACCCTATGATTCACACCACCCCGTGATATTTTTCTCACTCCTACTAGTGAATGTAATGTTACATACCCGTACAATGCGCACCACCACGCGATGTATTTCAGAAACCTATCCTACATTGCCACTGCATGGTTCCTGACCTCCCCATGCTGACCACCCCGTGGTGCTTTTCTCCATTCTACAAAGCCACTCACTGAATATCCTAATTCAGACCCTTTAATTCACACCACCCCTTGATGTTTTTCTCACTCCTACTAGTGAATGTAAAGTGACACACCCATACAATGCGCAGCACCCCGCGATGTTTTTCAGAAACTTGTCCTACATTGCCACTGCATGTTTCCTGACCTCCCCATGCTGATCACCCAGTGGTCCTTTTCTCTATTCTACATTGCCACTCACTGCCTATCCTAATTAAGACCCTAGGATTCACACCACCCCGTGATGTTTTTCTGACTCCTACTAGTGAATGTAATGTTACACACCCATACAACGTGCACCACCCCGCGATGTTTTTCAGAAACCCATCCTATATTGCCACTGCATGTTTCCTGATCTCCCAATGCTGACCACCCCGTGGTGCTTTTCTCCATCCTACATTGCCACTCACTGCCTATCCTAATTCAGACCCACCGATTCACACCACTCCGTGATGTTTTTCTCACTCCTACTAGTGAATGTAATGTTACACACACATACAATGCGTAAGAACCCAAGATGGTTTTCAGAAACTTATCCTGCATTGCCAATGCAGGTTTCCTGATCTCCCAATAGGGACCAGCCATTGGGTTGATTTTCTCCATCCTACATGGCCACTCACTGAATATCCTAATTCAGACCCTATGATTCACCCCAGCCCTTGATGTTTTTCTTACTGCTACTAGTGAATGTAATGTTACACACCCATACAAGGTGCACCACCAAGCGATATTTTTCAGAAACCTATCCTACATTGCCACTGCATGTTTCCTGACCTCCCCATACTGACCACCCCGTTGTGCTTTTCTCCATCCTACATTGCCACTCACTGCCTATCCTAATTTAGACCCCATGATTCACACCACCCCATGATGTTTTTCTCACTGCTACTAGTGAATGTAATGTTACACACCCATACAATGAGCACCACACCGCGATGTTTTTCAGAAACCTATCCTACATTGCCACTGCATGTTTCCTGACCTCCCCATGTAGACCACCCCGTGGTGCTTTTCTCCATCCTACATAGCCACTCACTGAATATCCTAATTCACACCCTATGATTCACACCACCCCGTGATGTTTTTCTCACTCCTACTTGTGAATGTAATGTTACACATTCATACAATGCGCACCAACCCGCGGTGTTTGTCAGAAACCTATCCTACATTGCCACTGCATGCTTCCTGACCTCCCCCTGCTGATCACCCCGTGGTGCTTTTCTCCATCCTACATTGCCACTCACTGCCTATCCTAATTCAAACCCTATGATTCACACTAACCCGTGATGTTTTTTTAACTCCTACTAGTGAATGTAGTGTTACACACCCATACAATTCGCACCACACCGCGATGTTTTTCAGAAACCTATCCTACGTTGCCACTTCATGTTTCTTGACCTCCCCATGCTGACCACGCCGTGGTGCTTTTCTCCATCTTACATTGCCACTCTCTGCCTATCCTAATGCAGACATTTCGATTCACACCATCCAGTGATGTTTTTCTCACTCTACTAGTGAAAGTAATGTTACACAATGATACAATACACACCACCCCGCGATGTTTCTCTCACTCCTACTAGCGAATGTAATGTTAAACACCCATACAATGCGCACCACCCAGCGAAGTTTTTCAGAAACTTGTTCTACATTGCCAGTGCATGTTTCCTGACCTCCCCATGCTGACCACCCCATGGTGCTTTCTCCATCCTACATAGCCATTCACTGAATATCCTAATTCAGACCCTATGATTCACACCACCCCGTGATATTTTTCTAACTCCTACTAGTGAATGTAATGTTACACACACATACAATGCGCACCACCCCGTGATGTTTTTCAGAAACCTATCCTACATTGCCACTGCATGGTTCCTGACCTCTCAATGCTGACCACCCTGTGGTGCTTTTCTCCATCCTACATAGCCAATCACTCAATATCCTAATTCAGACCCTATGATTCACACCACCCGGTGATGTTTTTCTCACTCCTACTAGTGAATGTAATGTTACACACCCATACAATGCGCACCACCCCGCGATGTTTTTCAGAAACCTATCCTATATTGCCACTGCATGTTTCCTCACTTCCCCATGCTGACCACCCCGTTGTGCTTTTCTCCATCCTACATAGCCAATCACTGAATATGCTAATTGAGACCCTATGATTCACACCACTCCGTGATGTTTTTCTCACTCCCACTAGTGAATGTAATATTACACACACATACAATGCGCACGAACCCGCGATGATTTTCAGAAACCTATCGTACATTGCCACTGCATGTTTCCTGATCTCCCCATGCTGACCACCCCGTGGTGCTTTTCTCCATACAATATTGCCAGTCAGTGCCTATCCTAATTCAGATCCTATGATTCACACCACTCCGTGATGTTTTTCTCACTCCTACTAGTGAGTATAATGTTACACACCCATACAATGTAAACCACCACGCGATGTTTTTCAGAAGCCTATCCTACATTGCCACTTGATGTTTCTTGACCTCCCCATGTTGACCACCCCGTTATGCTTTTCTCCATCCTACATTGCGACTCACTGCCTATTGTAATTCAGGCCCTATGATTCACCCCACCCCGTGATGTTTTTTTCACTCCTACTAGTGAATGTAATGTTACACACGGATACAATGCGCACCACACTATGATGTTTTTGTCACTCCTACTAGTGAATGTAATGTTACAAACCCATACAATGCGCACCACCCCGCGATGTTTTTCAGAAACCTGTCCTACATTGCCACTGCATATTTTCTGACCTCACCATGCTGACCATCCCGTGGTGCTTCTCACCATCCTACATTGCCACTGAATGCCTATCCTAATTCACATCCTAAGAATCACACCACTCCGTGATGTTTTTCTCACTCCTAGTAGTGAATGAAATGTTACACACCCATACAATGTGCACCACCCGGCGATTTTTTTCAGAAACCTATCCTACATTGCCGCTGCATGTTTCCTGATCTCCCAATGCTGACCACCCCGTTGTGCTTTTCTCCATCCTACATTGCCACTCACTGCCTATCCTAATTCAGACCCTATGATTCACACCACCCCGTGATGTTTTTCTCACTCCTACTAGTGAATGTAATGTTACACACACATTCAATGCGCAAGAACCCGCGATGGTTTTCAAAAACTTATCCTACATTGCCAATGCATGTTTCCTGATCTCGCAATGGGGACCACCCATTGGGTTGATTTTCTCCATCAAACATGTCCACTCACTGAATATCCTAATTCAGACCCTATGATTCACACCACCACGTGATGTTTTTCTCACTCCTACTAGTGAATGTAATGTTACACACCCATACAATGCGCACCACCCCGCGATGTTTTTCACAAACCTATCCTACATTGCAACTGCATGTTTCCTGACCTCCCCATGCTGACCACCCCATGGTGCTTTTCTCCTTCCTACATTGCTACTCACTGCCAATCCTAATTCAGACCCTATGAGTCTCACCATCCCTTGATGTTTTTCTCACTCCTACTATTGAATGTAATGTTACACACCCATACAATGCGCACCACCCCGCAATGTTTTTCAAAAACCTATCCTACATTGCCACTGCATGGTTCCTGACCTACCAGTGCTGACCACCCTATGGTGCTTTTCTCCATCCTACATAGTTACTCACTGAATTTCCTAATTCAGACCCTATGATTCACACCACCCCGTGATGTTTTTGTCACTCCTACTAGTGAATGTAATGTTACACACCCATACAATGCGCACCACCCCGCGATGTTTTTCAGAAACCTATCGTACATTGCCACTGCATGTTTCCTGATCTCCCAATGGGAACAACATATTGGGTTGATTTTCTCCATCCTTCATGGCCACTCACTGAATATCCTAATTCAGACCCTATGATTCACACCACCCCGTGATGTTTTTCTCACTCCTACTAGTGAATTTAATATTAAACACCCATACAATGCGCACCACCCAGCGATGTTTTTCAGAAACCTATGATATATCGCCACTGCATGTTTCCTGACCTCCCATGCTGACCACACCGTGGTGCTTTTCTCCATCCTACATTGCCAATCACTGAAAAACGTAATTCAAACCCTATGATTCACACCACCCCGTGATGTTTTTCTCACTCCTACTAGTGAATGTAATATTATACACCCATACAATGCGCACCACCCCCGATGTTTTTCAGAAACCTATCCTACATTGCCACTGCATGTTTCCTGACCTCCACATGCTGACCACACCGTGGTGTTTTCTCCAACCTACATAGCCAATCACGGAATATCCTAATTTAGACCCTATGATTCACACCACCCTGTGATGTTTTTCTCACTCCTACTAGTGAATGTAATGTTACACACCCATACAATGCGCACCACCACGCGATGTATTTCAGATACCTATCCTACATTGCCACTGCATGTTTCCTGACCTCCCCATGCTGACCACCCCGTGGTGCTTTTCTCCATCCTACATAGCCACTCACTGAATATCCTAATTCAGCCCCTATGACTCACACCACACCTTGATGTTTTTCTCACTCCTACTAGTGAATGTAATGTTACACAGCCATACAATGCGCAGCACCACGCGATGTTTTTCAGAAACCTATCCTACATTGCCACTGCATGTTTCCTGACTTCCCCATGCTGATAACCCTGTGGTTGTTTTCTCCATCCTACATTGCCACTCACTGCCTATCCTAATTCAGACCCTATGATTCACACCACCCCGTGATGTTTTTCTAACTCCTGTGAGTGAATGTAATGTTACACACCCATTCAATGCGCACCACAACGCGATGTTTTTGAGAAACCTATCCTACATTGCCACTGCATGTTTCCTGATCTCCCAATGCTGACCACCCCGTGGTGCTTTTCTCCATCCTACATTGCCACTCACTGTGTATCCTAATTCAGACCCTCCGAGTCACACCACCCTGTGATGTTTTTCTCACTCCTACTAGTGAATGTAATGTTACACACACATAAATGCGCACGAACCCGCGATGATTTTCAGAAACCGATCATACATTGCCACTGCATGTTTCCTGATCTCCCATTGGGGACCACACTTTGGGTTAATTTTCTCCATCCTACATTGCCACTCAGTGCCTATCCTAATTCAGACCCTATGAAACACACCACCCCGTGATGCTTTTCTCACTCCTACTAGTGAATGTAATGTTACACACCCATACAATGCGCACCACCCCGCGATGTTTTTCGGAAACCTATCCTACATTGCCCCTGCAAGTTTCCTGACCTCCCCATGCTGACCACCCCGTGGTGCTTTTCTCCATCTTACATTGCCACTCACTGCCTATCCACATTTAGACCCTCCGATTCATATCACCCCGTGATGTTTTTCTAACTCCTACGAGTGAATGTAATGTTACACACCCATACAATGTGCACAACCCCACCATGTTTTTCAGAAACTTATCCTACATTGCCACTGCATGTTTCCTGACCTCCCCATGCTGACCAACCCGTGGTGCTTTTCTCCATCCTACATTGCCACTCACTGCCTATCCTAATTCAGACCCACCGCTTCACACCACCCCATGATGTTTTTCTTACTCCTACTAGTGAATTTAATGTTAAACACCCATACAATGCACACCACCACGCGACGTTTTTCAGAAACCTATCGTACATTGCCACTGCATGTTTCCTGATTTCCCAATGGCGACCAATGATTGGGTTGATTTTCTCCATCCTACATGGCCACTCACTGAATATCCTAATTCAGACCCTATGATTCACACCACCCCGTGATTTTTTCTCACTCCTACTAGTGAATGTAATTTTAAACACCCATACAAAGCGCACCACCCAGCGATGTTTTTCAGAAACCTATCCTAAATTGCCACTGCCTGTTTCCTGACCTCCCCATGCTGACCACCCCGTGGTGCTTTTCTCCATTCTAAATTGCCACTCAGTGCCTATCCTAATTCAGACCATATGATTCACACCATCCCGTGATGTTTTTCTCACTCCTACTAGTGAATGTAATGTTACACACCCATAGAATGCGCACCACCCCCGATTGTTTTCAGAAACCTATCCTACATTGCCACTGCATGTTTTCTGACCTCCCCATGCTGACCACCCCGTGGTGCTTTTCTCCATCCTACATAGCCACTCACTGAATATCCTAATTCAGACCCTATGATTCACACCACCCCGTGATGTTTTTCTCACTCCTACTAGTGAATGTAATGTTACACACCCATACAATGCGCACCACCCCGCGATGTTTTTCAGAAACCTATCCTACATTGCCACTGCATGTTTCGTGACCTCCCCATGCTGATCACCCCGTGGTGCTTTTTTCCATCCTACATTACCACTCACTGCCTATCCTATTTCAGACACTTTGATTCACCCCACCCCGTGATGTTTTTCTCACTCCTACTAGTGTATGTAATGTTACACACCCATACAATGCCCACCACCCCTCGATGTTTCTCAGAAACCTATCCTACATTGCCACTGCATATTTCCAGACCTCCCCATGCTGTTCACCCCGTGGTGCTTTTCTCCATCCTACATTGCCACTCACTGCCTATCCTAATTCAGACCCTATCATTCACACCACCCCGTGATGTTTTTCTAACTCCTACTAGTGAATGTAATGTTACACACACATACAATGGGAACGAACCCGCGGTGGTTTTCAGAAACCTATCGTACATTGCCACTGCATGTTTCCTGATCTCCCAATGGGGACCACATATTGGGTTGATTTTCTCCATCCTACATGGCCACTCACTGAATATCCTAATTCAGACCCTATGATTCACACCACCCCGTGATGTTTTTCTCACTCCTACTAGTGAATGTAATGTTAAACACCCATACAATGCGCACCACCCAGCGATGTTTTTCAGAAACCTATGATAAATCGCCACTGCATGTTTCCTGACCTCACATGCTGACCACCCCGTGGTGCTTTTCTCCATCCTACATTGCAACTCACTGCGTATCCTAATTCAGACCCTATGATTCACACCATCCTGTGATGTTTTTCTCACTCCTACTAGTGAATGTAATGTTACACACCCATACAATGCGCACCACCCCGCGATGTTTTTCAGAAACCTATCCTACATTACCAGTGCATGTTTCCTGACCTCCCCATGCTGACCACCCCGTTGTGCTTTTCTCCATCCTTCATTGCCCCTCACTGCCTATTCTAATTCAGACCCTCTGATTCACACCACCCGGGATGTTTTTCTCACTCCTACTAGTGAATGTAATATTACACACCCATACAATGCGTACCACGCCGCGATGTTTTTCAGAAACCTATCCTACATTGCCACTGCATGTTTCCTGACCTCACAATGCTGACCACCCCGTGGTGCTTTTCTCCATCCTACATTGCCAATCACTGAAAATCCTAATTCGACCCTATGATTTACACCACCCCGTGATGTTTTTCTCACTCCTACTAGTGAATGTAGTGTTACAAACCCATAAAATGCGCACCAGCCCTGATGTTTTTCAGAAACCTATCCTACATTGCCACTGAATGTTTCCTCACCTCCCCATGCTGACCACCCCGTGGTGCTTTTCTCTTCCTACATAGCCACTCACTGAATATCCTAATTCAGCCCCTATGATTCACACCACCCCTTGATGTTTTTCTCACTCGTACTAGTGAATGTAATGTTACACAGATATACAATGCGCAGCACCACGAGATGTTTTTCAGAAACCTATCCTACATTGCCACTGCATGTTTCCTGACTTCCCCATGCTGATAACCCTGTGGTTCTTTGCTCCATCCTACATTGCCACTCACTGCCTATGCTAATTCAGACCCTATGATTCACACCACCACGTGATGTTTTTCTAACTCCTACGAGTGAATGTAATGTTACACACCCATTCAATGCGCACCACCCCGCGATGTTTTTCAGAAACCTATCCTACATTGCCACTGCATGTTTCCTGATCTCCCAATGCTGACCACCCCGTGGTGCTTTTCTCCATCCTACATTGCCACTCACTGCGTATCCTAATTCAGACCCTCCGAATCACACCACCCTGTGATGTTTTTCTCACTCCTACTAGTGAATGTAATGTTACACACACATACAATGCGCACGAACCCGCGATGGTTTTCAG
Source organism: Cavia porcellus (assembly GCF_034190915.1). NCBI lineage: Eukaryota > Metazoa > Chordata > Mammalia > Rodentia > Caviidae > Cavia > Cavia porcellus. The sequence goes on along the minus strand of NW_026947499.1, from coordinate 73,151,537 downwards.
AAACCGATCATACATTGCCACTGAATGTTTCCTGATCTCCCATTGGGGACCACAGTTTGGGTTAATTTTCCCCATCCTACATTGCCACTCACTGCCTATCCTAATTCAGACCCTATGATTCACACCACCCCGTGATGTTTTTCTAACTCCTACTAGTGAATGTAATGTTACACACCCATACAATGCGCACCACCCCGCGATGTTTTTCAGAAACCTATCCTACATTGCCACTGCATGTTTCCTGATCTCCCAATGGCGACCAATGATTGGGTTGATTTTCTCCATCCTACATGGCCACTCATTGAATATCCTAATTCAGACCCTATGATTCATACCACCCCGTGATGTTTTTCTCACTCCTACTAGTGAATGTAATGTTACACACCCATACAATGCGCACCACCCAGCGATGTTTTTCAGAAACCTATGATAAATCGCCACTGCATGTTTCCTGACCTCCCATGCTGACCACACCGTGGTGCTTTTCTCCATCCTACATTGCCAATCACTGAAAATCCTAATTCAAACCCTATGATTCACACCACCCCATGATGTTTTTCTCACTCCTACTAGTGAATGTAATGTTACACACCCATACAATGCGCACCACCCCCGATGTTTTTCAGAAACCTATCCTACATTGCCACTGCATGTTTCCTGACCTCCACATGCTGACCACACCGTGGTGTTTTCTCCATCCTACATAGCAAATCACGGAATATCCTAATTTAAACCCTATGATTCACACCACCCTGTGATGTTTTTCTCACTCCTACTAGTGAATGTAATGTTACACACCCATAGAATGCGCACCACCCCCGATTGTTTTCAGAAACCTATCCTACATTGCAACTGCATGTTTTCTGACCTCCCCATGCTGACCACCCCGTGGTGCTTTCTCCATCCTACATTGCCACTCACTGCCTATCCTTGTTCAGACCCTCTGATACACTCTACCCCGGGATGTTTTTCTCACACCTACTAGGGAATGTAATGTTACACAACCATACAATGCGCACTACCACGCCATGTTTTTCAGAATCCTATCCTATATTGCCACTGCATGTTTCCTGACCTCCCCATGCTGACCACCCCGTGGTGCTTTTCTCCATCCTACATAGCCACTGACTGAATTTCCTAATTCAGACCCTATGATTCACACCACCCCGTGATGTTTTTCTCACTCCTACTAGTGAATGTAATGTTACACACCCATACAATGCGCACCACCCCGCGATGTTTTTCAGAAACCTATCGTACATTGCCACTGCATGTTTCCTGATCTCCCAATAGGGACCACATATTGGGTTGATTTTCTCCACCCTACAAGGCCACTCACTGAATATCCTAATTCAGACCCTATGATTCACACCACCCCGTGATGTTTTTCTCACTCCTTCTAGTGAATGTAATGTTAAACACCCATACAATGCGCACCACCCAGCGATGTTTTTCAGAAACCTATGATAAATCGCCACTGCATGTTTCCTGACCTCCCATGCTGACCACACCGTGGTGCTTTTCTCCATCCTACATTGCCAATCACTGAAAATCCTAATTCAAACCCTATGATTCACACCACCCCATGATGTTTTTCTCACTCCTACTAGTGAATGTAATGTTACACACCCATACAATGCGCACCACCCCCGATGTTTTTCAGAAACCTATCCTACATTGCCACTGCATGTTTCCTGACCTCCACATGCTGACCACACAGTGGTGTTTTCTCCATCCTACATAGCAAATCACGGAATATCCTAATTTAGACCCTATGATTCACACCACCCTGTGATGTTTTTCTCACTCCTACTAGTGAATGTAATGTTACACAGCCATACAATCCGCAGCACCACGCGATGTTTTTCAGAAACGTATCCTGCATTGCCACTGCATGTTTCCTGGCTTCCCCATGCTGATAACCCTGTGGTTCTTTTCTCCATCCTACATTGCCACTCACTGCCTATCCTAATTCAGACCCTATGATTCACACCACCCCGTGATGTTTTTCTAACTCCTATGAGTGAATGTAATGTTACACTCCCATTCAATGCGCACCACCCCGCGATGTTTTTCAGAAACCTATACTAGATTGCCACTGCATGTTTCCTGATCTCCCAATGCTGACCACCCCGTGGTGCTTTTCTCCATCCTACATTGCCACTCACTGCGCATCCTAATTCAGACCCTCCGAATCACACCACCCTGTGATGTTTGTCTCACTCCTACTAGTGAATGTAATGTTACACACCCATACAATGCGCACCACCCCGCGATGTTTTTCAGAAACCTATCCTACATTGCCAATGCATGTTTCCTGATCTCCGAAAGGGGACAAACCATTGGGTTGATTTTCTCCATCCTACATGGCCACTCACAGAATATCCTAAATCAGACCCTATGATTCTCACCACCCCGTGATGTTTTTCTCACTCCTACTAGTGAATGTAATGTTACACACCCATACAAAGCGCACCTTCCTCCGATGTTTTTCAGAAACCTATCATACATTGCCACTGCATGTTTTCTGACCTCCCCATGCTGACCCCTCCGTGGTGCTTTTCTCCATCCTACATAGCCACTCACTGCCTATCCTAATTCGGACCCTATGATTCACACCACCCCGTGATGTTTTTCTAACTCCTACTAGTGAATGTAAAGTTACACACCCATACAATGCACACCACCCCGCGATGTTTTTCAGAAACCTATCCTACATTACCACTGCATGTTTCCTGATCTCCCAATGCTGACCACCCCGTGGTGCTTTTCTCATTTCTACATTGCCACTCACTGCCTATCCTAATTCAGACCCTCCGATTTACACCACCCCGTGATGTTTTTCGCACTCATACTAGTGAATGTAATGTTACACACACATTCAATGCCCACGAACCCGCTATGGTTTTCAGAAACCTTTCGTACATTGCCACTGTATGTTTCCTGATCTCCCAATGGGGACCACCCATTGGGTTGATTTTCTCCATCATACATGGCCACTCACTGAATATCCTAAATCCGACCCTATGATTCTCACCACCCCGTGATGTTTTTCTCACTCCTACTAGTGAATGTAATGTTACACACCAATACAAAGCGCACCAACCCGCGATGTTTTTCAGAAACCTATCCTAATTTGCCAATGCATGTTTCCTGACCTCCCCTTGCTGACCACCCCGTGGTGCTCTTCTCCATCCTAAATTGCTACTCACTGCCTATCCTAATTCAGACCCTATGATTCACACCATCCCGTGATGTTTTTCTCACTCCTACTAGTGAATGTAATGTTACACACCAATACAAGGCGCACCACCCCGCGATGTTTTTCAGAAAACTATCCTACATTGCCAGTGCGTGTTTCCTGACCTCCCCATGCTGACCACCCCGTTGTGCTTTACTCCATCCTACATAGCCAATCACTGAATATCCTAATTGAGGCCCTATGATTCACACCACTCCGTGATGTTTTTCTCACTCCTACGAGTGAATGTAATGTTACACAACCATACAATGCGCACCACCCCGCGATGTGTTTCAGAAACCTATCCTACATTGCCACTGCATGTTTCCTGACCTCCCCATGCTGACCACCCCGTGGTGCTTTTCTCCATCCTACATAGCCACTCACTGCCTATCCTAATTCAGACCCTCCGATTCACACCACCCCGTGATGTTTTTCTCACTCCTACTAGTGAATGTAATGTTACACACACATACAATGCGCACGAACCCGCGATGATTTTCAAAAACCTGTCGTACATTGCCACTGCATATTTCCTGATCTCCCAATGGGGACCACTCATTGGGTTGATTTTCTCCATCCTACATGGCCACTCACTGAATATCCTAATTCAGACCCTATGAATCACACCACCCCGTGATATTTTTCTCACTCCTACTAGTGAATGTAATGTTACACACCCATACAATGCGCACCACCCCGCGATGTTTTTCAGAAACCTATCCTACATTGGCACTTCATGATTCCTGACCTCCCCATGCGGATCACCCCGTGGTGCTATTCTCCATCCAATATTGCCAGTCACTGCCTATCCTAATTCAGATCCTATGATTCACACCATCCCGTGATGTTTTTCTCACTGCTACTAGTGAGTAAAATGTAACATACCCATACAATGTACACCACCACGCGATGTTTTTTACAAACCTATCCTACATTGCCACTTCATGTTTTTTGACCTCCCCTTGCAGACCACCCCGTGGTGCTATTCTCCATCCTACATTGCCACTCGCTGCCTATCATAATTCAGACCCTATGATTCACACAACCCCGTGATGTTTTTCTCACTCCTAGTGGTGACTGTAATGTTACACACCCATATAATGCGAACCACCCCGCGATGTTTTTCAGAAACCTATCCTACATTGCCACTGCATGTTTCCTGACCTCCCCTTGCTAACCACCCCGTGGTGCTTTTCTCCATCCAATATTGCCAGTCACTGCCTATCCTAAACAGATCCTATGATTCACTCCACCCTGGGATGTTTTTCTCACTCCTACTAGTGAGTATAATGTTACACACCCATACGATGCGCACCACCCGCCGATGTTTTTCAGAAACCTATCCTACATTGCCACTGCATGTTTCTGACCTCCCCATACTAACAATCCCGTGGTGTTTTTCACCATCCTACATTGCCACTCAATGCCTATCCTAATTAAGATCCTAAGAATCACACCACCCCGTGATGTTTTTCTCACTCCTAGTAGTGAATGAAATGTTACACACCCATACGATGAGCACCACCCGGAGATGTTTTTCAAAAACCTATAGTACATTGCCGCTGCATGTTTCCTGACCTACTCATGCTGACCTACCCGTGGTGCTTTTTCCATCCAACATTGCCACTCACTTCCTAACCTAATTCAGACCCTATGATTCACACCACTCCTTGATGTTATTCTCACTCGTACTACTGAATGTAATGTTACACACCAATACAATGCGCACCACCCATGATGTTTTTCTCACTCGTACTAGTGAATGTAATGTTACACACCCATACAATGTGCACTACCCCGCGATGTTTTTCAGAAACCTATCCAACATTGCCACTGCATATTTCCTGACCTACCCATGCTGACCACCCCGTGGTGTTTTCTCCATCCTACATAGCCAATCACTGAATATCCTAATTCAGACCCTATGATTCACACCACAGCGTGATGTTTTTCACACTCCTAATAGTGAATGTAATGTTACACACCCATTCAATGCGCAGCACCCCGCGATGTTTTTCAGAAACCTATCCTACATTGCCACTGCATGTTTCCTGACTTGCCCATGCTGATCACCCCGTGGTGCTTTTCTCCACTCTACATTGCCACTCACTGCCTATCCTAATTCAGACACTGCGATTCACACCACCCCGTAATGTTTTTCTCACTCCTACAAGTGAATGTAATTTTACACACCCATACAATGCACACCACCACGCGAAGTATTTCAGAAACCTATCGTACATTGCCAATGCATGTTTCCTCATCTCCCAATTGGGACCACACATTGGGTTGATTTTCTCCATTATACATGGCCACTCACTGAATATCCTAATTCAGACCCTATGATTCACAACACCCCGTGATGTTTTTCTCACTCCTACTAGTGAATGTAATGTTACACAACCATACAATGCGCACCACCTCGCGATGTTTTTCAGAAACCGATCCTACATTGCCACTGCATGTTTCCTGACCTCCCCATGCTGACCAACCCGTGGTGCTTTTCTCCATCCTACATTGCAACTCACTGCCTATCCTAATTCAGACCCTATGATTCACACCATCCCGTGATGCTTTTCTCACTCCTACTAGTGAATGTAATGTTACACACCCATATTATGCGCACCACCTCGCGATGTTTTTCAGAAACCTATCCTACATTGCCCGTGCATGTTTCCTGACCTCCCCATGCTGACCACCACGTTGTGCTTTTCTCCATCCTTCATTGCCACTCAATGATTATTCTAATTCAGACACTACGATTCACACCGCCCCGTCATGTTTTTCTCACTCCTACTAGTGAATGTAATGTTACACACCCATACAAAACGCACTACGCCGCGATGATTTTCAGAAACCTATCCTACATTGATATTGCATGTTTCCTGACCTCCCAATGCTGACCAACCCCTGGTGCTTTTCTCCATACTACATAGCGAATCACTGAATATCCCAATTCAGACCCTATGATTCACACCACCCCGTGATGTTTTTCTCCCTCCTAATAGAGAATGTAATGTTACACACCCATACAATGCGCACCACCCCGCGATGTTTTTCAGAAACCTATCCTACATTGCCACTGCATGTTATCTGACCTCCCCATGTTGACCATCCCGTGGTGCTTTTCTCCATCCTACATAGCCAATCACTGAATATCCTAATTCAGACCCTATGATTCACACCACCCCGTGATGTTTTTTTCACTCCTACTAGTGAATGTAATGTTACACACCGATACAATGCGCACCACCCTGCGATGTTTTTCTCACTCCTACTAGTGAATGTAATGTTACAAACCCATACAATACGTACCACCCCGCGATGTTTTTCAGAAACCTGTCCTACATTGCCACTGCATATTTTCCGACCTCCCCATGCTGACCATCCCGTGATGCTTTTCAACATCCTACATTGCCACTCACTGCCTATCCTAATTCAGACCCTATGATTCACACCACCCTGTGATGCTTTTCTCACTCCTACTAGTGAATGTAATGTTACACACCCATACAATGCGCACTACCCCGCGATGTTTTTCAGAAACCTATCCAACATTGCCACTGCATGTTTCCTGACCTCCCCATGCTGACCACCCCGTGGTGCTTATCTCCATCCTACATTGCCACTCACTGCCTATCCTAATTCAGCCCCTATGATTTACACCACCCCGTGATGTTTTTCTGACTCCTACTAGTGAATGTAATGTTACACACCCATACAATGCGCACCAACCTGCAATGTTTTTCAGAAACCTATCCTACATTGCCAGTGCTTGTTTCCTGACCTCCCCATGCTGACTTCCCCGCTGTACTTTTCTCCATCCTACATAGCCAATCACTGAAAATCCTAATTCAGACCCTATGATTCACACCACCCAGTGATGTTTTTCTCCCTCCAACTAGTGAATGTAATGTCACAAACCCATACAATGCGCACCACCCCGTGATGTTTTTCAGAAACCTATTCTACATTGCCACTGCATGTTTCCTGACCTCCCCATGCTGACCACTCCGTGGTGTTTTCTCTATCCTACATAGCCAATCACTGAATATCCTAATTCAGACCCTATGATTCACACCACCCCGTGATGTTTTTCTCACTCCTACAAGTGAATGTAATTTTACACACCCATACAATGCGCACCACCACGCGATGTATTTCAGAAACCTATCGTAAATTGCCAATGCATGTTTCCTCATCTCCCAATGGGGACCACACATTGGGTTGATTTTCTCCATTATACATTGCCAATCACTGAATATCCTAATTCAGACCTTATGATTCACACCACCCCGTGATGTTTTTCTCACTGCTACTAGTGAATGTAATGTTACACAACCATACTATGCGCACCACCTCGCGATGTTTTTCATAATCCTATCCTACATTGCCACTGCATGTTTCGTGACCTCCCCAAGCTGACCAACCCGTGGTGCTTTTGTCCATCCTACATTGCAACTCACTGCCTATCCTAATTCAGACCCTATGATTCACACCATCCCGTCATGTTTTTCTCACTCCTACTAGTGAATGTAATGTTACACACCCATACAATGCGCACCACTCGGGGATGTTTTTCAGAAACCTATCCTACATTGCCCGTGTATGTTTCCTGACATCCCCATGCTGACCTCCACGTTGTGCTTTTCTCCATCCTTCATTGGCACTCAATGCCTATTCTAATTCAGACCCTCCGATTCACACCACCCCGTCATGTTTTTCTCACTCCTACTAGTGAATGTAATGTTACACACCCATACAATGCGCACCACCCCGCGATGTTTTTCAGAAACCTATCCTACATTGCCACTGCATGTTTCCTGACCTCCCCATGCTGACCACCCCGTGGTGCTTTTCTCCATCCTACATAGCCAATCACTGAATATCCTAATTCAGACCCTATGATTCACACCACCCCGTGATATCTTTCTCACTCCTACTAGTGAATGTAATGTTACACACCCATACAATGGGCACCACCACGCGATGTATTTCAGAAACCTAATCTACATTGCCACTGCATGTTTCCTGACATCCCCATGCTGACGACCCCGTGGTGCTTTTCTCCATCCTACATAGCAACTCACTGAATATATTAATTCAGACCCTTTAATTCCCAGCACCCCGTGATGTTTTTCTCACTCCTACTTGTGAATGTAAAGTTACACACCCATACAATGCGCAGCACCCCGCGATGTTTTTCAGAAACCTATCCTACATTGCCACTGCATGTTTCCTGACCTCCCCATGCTGATCACCCCGTGGTGCTTTTCTCAATCCTACATTGCCACTCACTGCCTAACCTAATTCAGACCCTTTAATTCACACCAACCCGTGATCTTTTTCTAACTCCTACTAATGAATGTAATGTTACACACCCATACAATGCGCACCACCCCGCGATGTTTTTCAGAAACCCATCCTACATTGCCACTGCATGTTTCCTGATCTCCCAATGCTGACCACCCCATGGTGCTTTTCTCCATCCTACATTGCCACTCACTACCTATCCTAATTCAGATCCTCCGATTCACACCACCCCGTGATGTTTTTTTCACTCCTACTAGTGAATGTAGTGTTACACACACATACAATGCGCAAGAACCCGCGGTGATTTTCAGAAACCGATCCTACATTGCCAATGCATGTTTCCTGATCTCCCAATGGGGACCACCCATTGGGTTGATTTTCTCCATCCTACATGGCCACTCACTGAATATCCTAATTCAGACCCTATGATTCACACCACCACGTGATGTTTTTCTCACTCCTACTAGTGAATGTAATGTTACACACCCATTCAATGCGCACCAATCGGCGATGTTTTTCAGAAACCTATCATACATTGCCGCTGCATGTTTCCTGACCTACTCATGCTGACCTACCCGTGGTGCTTTTTCCATCCTACATTGCCACTCACTTCCTATCCTAATTCAGACCCTATGATTCACACCATTCCGTGATGTTTTTCTCACTCCTACTAGTGAATGTAATGTTACACACCTATAAAATGCGCACTACCCCGTGATGTTTTTCTCACTCGTAGTAGTGAATGTAATTTTACATACCCATACAATGTGCACTACCCCGCGATGTTTTTCAGAAATCTATCCAACACTGCCACTGCATTTTTCCTTACCTCCCATGCTGACCACCCCGTGGTGCTTATCTCCATCCTACATGGCCACTCACTGAATATCCTAATTCAGACCCTATGATTCACACCACCCCGTGATGTTTTTCTCACTCCTACTAGTGAATGTAATGTTAAACACCCATACAATGCGCACCACCCAGCGATGTTTTTCAGAAACCTATGATAAATCGCCACTGCATGTTTCCTGACCTCACATGCTGACCACCCCGTGGTGCTTTTCTCCATCCTACATTGCAACTCACTGCGTATCCTAATTCAGACCCTATGATTCACACCATCCTGTGATGTTTTTCTCACTCCTACTAGTGAATGTAATGTTACACACCCATACAATGCGCACCACCCCGCGATGTTTTTCAGAAACCTATCCTACATTACCAGTGCATGTTTCCTGACCTCCCCATGCTGACCACCCCGTTGTGCTTTTCTCCATCCTTCATTGCCCCTCACTGCCTATTCTAATTCAGACCCTCTGATTCACACCACCCGGGATGTTTTTCTCACTCCTACTAGTGAATGTAATATTACACACCCATACAATGCGTACCACGCCGCGATGTTTTTCAGAAACCTATCCTACATTGCCACTGCATGTTTCCTGACCTCACAATGCTGACCACCCCGTGGTGCTTTTCTCCATCCTACATTGCCAATCACTGAAAATCCTAATTCGACCCTATGATTTACACCACCCCGTGATGTTTTTCTCACTCCTACTAGTGAATGTAGTGTTACAAACCCATAAAATGCGCACCAGCCCTGATGTTTTTCAGAAACCTATCCTACATTGCCACTGAATGTTTCCTCACCTCCCCATGCTGACCACCCCGTGGTGCTTTTCTCTTCCTACATAGCCACTCACTGAATATCCTAATTCAGCCCCTATGATTCACACCACCCCTTGATGTTTTTCTCACTCGTACTAGTGAATGTAATGTTACACAGATATACAATGCGCAGCACCACGAGATGTTTTTCAGAAACCTATCCTACATTGCCACTGCATGTTTCCTGACTTCCCCATGCTGATAACCCTGTGGTTCTTTGCTCCATCCTACATTGCCACTCACTGCCTATGCTAATTCAGACCCTATGATTCACACCACCACGTGATGTTTTTCTAACTCCTACGAGTGAATGTAATGTTACACACCCATTCAATGCGCACCACCCCGCGATGTTTTTCAGAAACCTATCCTACATTGCCACTGCATGTTTCCTGATCTCCCAATGCTGACCACCCCGTGGTGCTTTTCTCCATCCTACATTGCCACTCACTGCGTATCCTAATTCAGACCCTCCGAATCACACCACCCTGTGATGTTTTTCTCACTCCTACTAGTGAATGTAATGTTACACACACATACAATGCGCACGAACCCGCGATGGTTTTCAGAAACCGATCATACATTGCCACTGAATGTTTCCTGATCTCCCATTGGGGACCACAGTTTGGGTTAATTTTCCCCATCCTACATTGCCACTCACTGCCTATCCTAATTCAGACCCTATGATTCACACCACCCCGTGATGTTTTTCTAACTCCTACTAGTGAATGTAATGTTACACACCCATACAATGCGCACCACCCCGCGATGTTTTTCAGAAACCTATCCTACATTGCCACTGCATGTTTCCTGATCTCCCAATGGCGACCAATGATTGGGTTGATTTTCTCCATCCTACATGGCCACTCATTGAATATCCTAATTCAGACCCTATGATTCATACCACCCCGTGATGTTTTTCTCACTCCTACTAGTGAATGTAATGTTACACACCCATACAATGCGCACCACCCAGCGATGTTTTTCAGAAACCTATGATAAATCGCCACTGCATGTTTCCTGACCTCCCATGCTGACCACACCGTGGTGCTTTTCTCCATCCTACATTGCCAATCACTGAAAATCCTAATTCAAACCCTATGATTCACACCACCCCATGATGTTTTTCTCACTCCTACTAGTGAATGTAATGTTACACACCCATACAATGCGCACCACCCCCGATGTTTTTCAGAAACCTATCCTACATTGCCACTGCATGTTTCCTGACCTCCACATGCTGACCACACCGTGGTGTTTTCTCCATCCTACATAGCAAATCACGGAATATCCTAATTTAAACCCTATGATTCACACCACCCTGTGATGTTTTTCTCACTCCTACTAGTGAATGTAATGTTACACACCCATAGAATGCGCACCACCCCCGATTGTTTTCAGAAACCTATCCTACATTGCAACTGCATGTTTTCTGACCTCCCCATGCTGACCACCCCGTGGTGCTTTCTCCATCCTACATTGCCACTCACTGCCTATCCTTGTTCAGACCCTCTGATACACTCTACCCCGGGATGTTTTTCTCACACCTACTAGGGAATGTAATGTTACACAACCATACAATGCGCACTACCACGCCATGTTTTTCAGAATCCTATCCTATATTGCTACTGCATGTTTCCTGACCTCCCCATGCTGACCACCCCGTGGTGCTTTTCTCCATCCTACATAGCCACTGACTGAATTTCCTAATTCAGACCCTATGATTCACACCACCCCGTGATGTTTTTCTCACTCCTACTAGTGAATGTAATGTTACACACCCATACAATGCGCACCACCCCGCGATGTTTTTCAGAAACCTATCGTACATTGCCACTGCATGTTTCCTGATCTCCCAATAGGGACCACATATTGGGTTGATTTTCTCCACCCTACAAGGCCACTCACTGAATATCCTAATTCAGACCCTATGATTCACACCACCCCGTGATGTTTTTCTCACTCCTTCTAGTGAATGTAATGTTAAACACCCATACAATGCGCACCACCCAGCGATGTTTTTCAGAAACCTATGATAAATCGCCACTGCATGTTTCCTGACCTCCCATGCTGACCACACCGTGGTGCTTTTCTCCATCCTACATTGCCAATCACTGAAAATCCTAATTCAAACCCTATGATTCACACCACCCCATGATGTTTTTCTCACTCCTACTAGTGAATGTAATGTTACACACCCATACAATGCGCACCACCCCCGATGTTTTTCAGAAACCTATCCTACATTGCCACTGCATGTTTCCTGACCTCCACATGCTGACCACACAGTGGTGTTTTCTCCATCCTACATAGCAAATCACGGAATATCCTAATTTAGACCCTATGATTCACACCACCCTGTGATGTTTTTCTCACTCCTACTAGTGAATGTAATGTTACACAGCCATACAATCCGCAGCACCACGCGATGTTTTTCAGAAACGTATCCTGCATTGCCACTGCATGTTTCCTGGCTTCCCCATGCTGATAACCCTGTGGTTCTTTTCTCCATCCTACATTGCCACTCACTGCCTATCCTAATTCAGACCCTATGATTCACACCACCCCGTGATGTTTTTCTAACTCCTATGAGTGAATGTAATGTTACACTCCCATTCAATGCGCACCACCCCGCGATGTTTTTCAGAAACCTATACTAGATTGCCAATGCATGTTTCCTGATCTCCGAAAGGGGACAAACCATTGGGTTGATTTTCTCCATCCTACATGGCCACTCACAGAATATCCTAAATCAGACCCTATGATTCTCACCACCCCGTGATGTTTTTCTCACTCCTACTAGTGAATGTAATGTTACACACCCATACAAAGCGCACCTTCCTCCGATGTTTTTCAGAAACCTATCATACATTGCCACTGCATGTTTTCTGACCTCCCCATGCTGACCCCTCCGTGGTGCTTTTCTCCATCCTACATAGCCACTCACTGCCTATCCTAATTCGGACCCTATGATTCACACCACCCCGTGATGTTTTTCTAACTCCTACTAGTGAATGTAAAGTTACACACCCATACAATGCACACCACCCCGCGATGTTTTTCAGAAACCTATCCTACATTACCACTGCATGTTTCCTGATCTCCCAATGCTGACCACCCCGTGGTGCTTTTCTCATTTCTACATTGCCACTCACTGCCTATCCTAATTCAGACCCTCCGATTTACACCACCCCGTGATGTTTTTCGCACTCATACTAGTGAATGTAATGTTACACACACATTCAATGCCCACGAACCCGCTATGGTTTTCAGAAACCTTTCGTACATTGCCACTGTATGTTTCCTGATCTCCCAATGGGGACCACCCATTGGGTTGATTTTCTCCATCATACATGGCCACTCACTGAATATCCTAAATCCGACCCTATGATTCTCACCACCCCGTGATGTTTTTCTCACTCCTACTAGTGAATGTAATGTTACACACCAATACAAAGCGCACCAACCCGCGATGTTTTTCAGAAACCTATCCTAATTTGCCAATGCATGTTTCCTGACCTCCCCTTGCTGACCACCCCGTGGTGCTCTTCTCCATCCTAAATTGCTACTCACTGCCTATCCTAATTCAGACCCTATGATTCACACCATCCCGTGATGTTTTTCTCACTCCTACTAGTGAATGTAATGTTACACACCAATACAAGGCGCACCACCCCGCGATGTTTTTCAGAAAACTATCCTACATTGCCAGTGCGTGTTTCCTGACCTCCCCATGCTGACCACCCCGTTGTGCTTTACTCCATCCTACATAGCCAATCACTGAATATCCTAATTGAGGCCCTATGATTCACACCACTCCGTGATGTTTTTCTCACTCCTACGAGTGAATGTAATGTTACACAACCATACAATGCGCACCACCCCGCGATGTGTTTCAGAAACCTATCCTACATTGCCACTGCATGTTTCCTGACCTCCCCATGCTGACCACCCCGTGGTGCTTTTCTCCATCCTACATAGCCACTCACTGCCTATCCTAATTCAGACCCTCCGATTCACACCACCCCGTGATGTTTTTCTCACTCCTACTAGTGAATGTAATGTTACACACACATACAATGCGCACGAACCCGCGATGATTTTCAAAAACCTGTCGTACATTGCCACTGCATATTTCCTGATCTCCCAATGGGGACCACTCATTGGGTTGATTTTCTCCATCCTACATGGCCACTCACTGAATATCCTAATTCAGACCCTATGAATCACACCACCCCGTGATATTTTTCTCACTCCTACTAGTGAATGTAATGTTACACACCCATACAATGCGCACCACCCCGCGATGTTTTTCAGAAACCTATCCTACATTGGCACTTCATGATTCCTGACCTCCCCATGCGGATCACCCCGTGGTGCTATTCTCCATCCAATATTGCCAGTCACTGCCTATCCTAATTCAGATCCTATGATTCACACCATCCCGTGATGTTTTTCTCACTGCTACTAGTGAGTAAAATGTAACATACCCATACAATGTACACCACCACGCGATGTTTTTTACAAACCTATCCTACATTGCCACTTCATGTTTTTTGACCTCCCCTTGCAGACCACCCCGTGGTGCTATTCTCCATCCTACATTGCCACTCGCTGCCTATCCTAATTCAGACCCTATGATTCACACAACCCCGTGATGTTTTTCTCACTCCTAGTGGTGACTGTAATGTTACACACCCATATAATGCGAACCACCCCGCGATGTTTTTCAGAAACCTATCCTACATTGCCACTGCATGTTTCCTGACCTCCCCTTGCTAACCACCCCGTGGTGCTTTTCTCCATCCAATATTGCCAGTCACTGCCTATCCTAAACAGATCCTATGATTCACTCCACCCTGGGATGTTTTTCTCACTCCTACTAGTGAGTATAATGTTACACACCCATACGATGCGCACCACCCGCCGATGTTTTTCAGAAACCTATCCTACATTGCCACTGCATGTTTCTGACCTCCCCATACTAACAATCCCGTGGTGTTTTTCACCATCCTACATTGCCACTCAATGCCTATCCTAATTAAGATCCTAAGAATCACACCACCCCGTGATGTTTTTCTCACTCCTAGTAGTGAATGAAATGTTACACACCCATACGATGAGCACCACCCGGAGATGTTTTTCAAAAACCTATAGTACATTGCCGCTGCATGTTTCCTGACCTACTCATGCTGACCTACCCGTGGTGCTTTTTCCATCCAACATTGCCACTCACTTCCTAACCTAATTCAGACCCTATGATTCACACCACTCCTTGATGTTATTCTCACTCGTACTACTGAATGTAATGTTACACACCAATACAATGCGCACCACCCATGATGTTTTTCTCACTCGTACTAGTGAATGTAATGTTACACACCCATACAATGTGCACTACCCCGCGATGTTTTTCAGAAACCTATCCAACATTGCCACTGCATATTTCCTGACCTACCCATGCTGACCACCCCGTGGTGTTTTCTCCATCCTACATAGCCAATCACTGAATATCCTAATTCAGACCCTATGATTCACACCACAGCGTGATGTTTTTCACACTCCTAATAGTGAATGTAATGTTACACACCCATTCAATGCGCAGCACCCCGCGATGTTTTTCAGAAACCTATCCTACATTGCCACTGCATGTTTCCTGACTTGCCCATGCTGATCACCCCGTGGTGCTTTTCTCCACTCTACATTGCCACTCACTGCCTATCCTAATTCAGACACTGCGATTCACACCACCCCGTAATGTTTTTCTCACTCCTACAAGTGAATGTAATTTTACACACCCATACAATGCACACCACCACGCGAAGTATTTCAGAAACCTATCGTACATTGCCAATGCATGTTTCCTCATCTCCCAATTGGGACCACACATTGGGTTGATTTTCTCCATTATACATGGCCACTCACTGAATATCCTAATTCAGACCCTATGATTCACAACACCCCGTGATGTTTTTCTCACTCCTACTAGTGAATGTAATGTTACACAACCATACAATGCGCACCACCTCGCGATGTTTTTCAGAAACCGATCCTACATTGCCACTGCATGTTTCCTGACCTCCCCATGCTGACCAACCCGTGGTGCTTTTCTCCATCCTACATTGCAACTCACTGCCTATCCTAATTCAGACCCTATGATTCACACCATCCCGTGATGCTTTTCTCACTCCTACTAGTGAATGTAATGTTACACACCCATATTATGCGCACCACCTCGCGATGTTTTTCAGAAACCTATCCTACATTGCCCGTGCATGTTTCCTGACCTCCCCATGCTGACCACCACGTTGTGCTTTTCTCCATCCTTCATTGCCACTCAATGATTATTCTAATTCAGACACTACGATTCACACCGCCCCGTCATGTTTTTCTCACTCCTACTAGTGAATGTAATGTTACACACCCATACAAAACGCACTACGCCGCGATGATTTTCAGAAACCTATCCTACATTGATATTGCATGTTTCCTGACCTCCCAATGCTGACCAACCCCTGGTGCTTTTCTCCATACTACATAGCGAATCACTGAATATCCCAATTCAGACCCTATGATTCACACCACCCCGTGATGTTTTTCTCCCTCCTAATAGAGAATGTAATGTTACACACCCATACAATGCGCACCACCCCGCGATGTTTTTCAGAAACCTATCCTACATTGCCACTGCATGTTATCTGACCTCCCCATGTTGACCATCCCGTGGTGCTTTTCTCCATCCTACATAGCCAATCACTGAATATCCTAATTCAGACCCTATGATTCACACCACCCCGTGATGTTTTTTTCACTCCTACTAGTGAATGTAATGTTACACACCGATACAATGCGCACCACCCTGCGATGTTTTTCTCACTCCTACTAGTGAATGTAATGTTACAAACCCATACAATACGTACCACCCCGCGATGTTTTTCAGAAACCTGTCCTACATTGCCACTGCATATTTTCCGACCTCCCCATGCTGACCATCCCGTGATGCTTTTCAACATCCTACATTGCCACTCACTGCCTATCCTAATTCAGACCCTATGATTCACACCACCCTGTGATGCTTTTCTCACTCCTACTAGTGAATGTAATGTTACACACCCATACAATGCGCACTACCCCGCGATGTTTTTCAGAAACCTATCCAACATTGCCACTGCATGTTTCCTGACCTCCCCATGCTGACCACCCCGTGGTGCTTATCTCCATCCTACATTGCCACTCACTGCCTATCCTAATTCAGCCCCTATGATTTACACCACCCCGTGATGTTTTTCTGACTCCTACTAGTGAATGTAATGTTACACACCCATACAATGCGCACCAACCTGCAATGTTTTTCAGAAACCTATCCTACATTGCCAGTGCTTGTTTCCTGACCTCCCCATGCTGACTTCCCCGCTGTACTTTTCTCCATCCTACATAGCCAATCACTGAAAATCCTAATTCAGACCCTATGATTCACACCACCCAGTGATGTTTTTCTCCCTCCAACTAGTGAATGTAATGTCACAAACCCATACAATGCGCACCACCCCGTGATGTTTTTCAGAAACCTATTCTACATTGCCACTGCATGTTTCCTGACCTCCCCATGCTGACCACTCCGTGGTGTTTTCTCTATCCTACATAGCCAATCACTGAATATCCTAATTCAGACCCTATGATTCACACCACCCCGTGATGTTTTTCTCACTCCTACAAGTGAATGTAATTTTACACACCCATACAATGCGCACCACCACGCGATGTATTTCAGAAACCTATCGTAAATTGCCAATGCATGTTTCCTCATCTCCCAATGGGGACCACACATTGGGTTGATTTTCTCCATTATACATTGCCAATCACTGAATATCCTAATTCAGACCTTATGATTCACACCACCCCGTGATGTTTTTCTCACTGCTACTAGTGAATGTAATGTTACACAACCATACTATGCGCACCACCTCGCGATGTTTTTCATAATCCTATCCTACATTGCCACTGCATGTTTCGTGACCTCCCCAAGCTGACCAACCCGTGGTGCTTTTGTCCATCCTACATTGCAACTCACTGCCTATCCTAATTCAGACCCTATGATTCACACCATCCCGTCATGTTTTTCTCACTCCTACTAGTGAATGTAATGTTACACACCCATACAATGCGCACCACTCGGGGATGTTTTTCAGAAACCTATCCTACATTGCCCGTGTATGTTTCCTGACATCCCCATGCTGACCTCCACGTTGTGCTTTTCTCCATCCTTCATTGGCACTCAATGCCTATTCTAATTCAGACCCTCCGATTCACACCACCCCGTCATGTTTTTCTCACTCCTACTAGTGAATGTAATGTTACACACCCATACAATGCGCACCACCCCGCGATGTTTTTCAGAAACCTATCCTACATTGCCACTGCATGTTTCCTGACCTCCCCATGCTGACCACCCCGTGGTGCTTTTCTCCATCCTACATAGCCAATCACTGAATATCCTAATTCAGACCCTATGATTCACACCACCCCGTGATATCTTTCTCACTCCTACTAGTGAATGTAATGTTACACACCCATACAATGGGCACCACCACGCGATGTATTTCAGAAACCTAATCTACATTGCCACTGCATGTTTCCTGACATCCCCATGCTGACGACCCCGTGGTGCTTTTCTCCATCCTACATAGCAACTCACTGAATATATTAATTCAGACCCTTTAATTCCCAGCACCCCGTGATGTTTTTCTCACTCCTACTTGTGAATGTAAAGTTACACACCCATACAATGCGCAGCACCCCGCGATGTTTTTCAGAAACCTATCCTACATTGCCACTGCATGTTTCCTGACCTCCCCATGCTGATCACCCCGTGGTGCTTTTCTCAATCCTACATTGCCACTCACTGCCTAACCTAATTCAGACCCTTTAATTCACACCAACCCGTGATCTTTTTCTAACTCCTACTAATGAATGTAATGTTACACACCCATACAATGCGCACCACCCCGCGATGTTTTTCAGAAACCCATCCTACATTGCCACTGCATGTTTCCTGATCTCCCAATGCTGACCACCCCATGGTGCTTTTCTCCATCCTACATTGCCACTCACTACCTATCCTAATTCAGATCCTCCGATTCACACCACCCCGTGATGTTTTTTTCACTCCTACTAGTGAATGTAGTGTTACACACACATACAATGCGCAAGAACCCGCGGTGATTTTCAGAAACCGATCCTACATTGCCAATGCATGTTTCCTGATCTCCCAATGGGGACCACCCATTGGGTTGATTTTCTCCATCCTACATGGCCACTCACTGAATATCCTAATTCAGACCCTATGATTCACACCACCACGTGATGTTTTTCTCACTCCTACTAGTGAATGTAATGTTACACACCCATTCAATGCGCACCAATCGGCGATGTTTTTCAGAAACCTATCATACATTGCCGCTGCATGTTTCCTGACCTACTCATGCTGACCTACCCGTGGTGCTTTTTCCATCCTACATTGCCACTCACTTCCTATCCTAATTCAGACCCTATGATTCACACCATTCCGTGATGTTTTTCTCACTCCTACTAGTGAATGTAATGTTACACACCTATAAAATGCGCACTACCCCGTGATGTTTTTCTCACTCGTAGTAGTGAATGTAATTTTACATACCCATACAATGTGCACTACCCCGCGATGTTTTTCAGAAATCTATCCAACACTGCCACTGCATTTTTCCTTACCTCCCATGCTGACCACCCCGTGGTGCTTATCTCCATCCTACATGGCCACTCACTGAATATCCTAATTCAGACCCTATGATTCACACCACCCCGTGATGTTTTTCTCACTCCTACTAGTGAATGTAATGTTAAACACCCATACAATGCGCACCACCCAGCGATGTTTTTCAGAAACCTATGATAAATCGCCACTGCATGTTTCCTGACCTCACATGCTGACCACCCCGTGGTGCTTTTCTCCATCCTACATTGCAACTCACTGCGTATCCTTATTCAGACCCTATGATTCACACCATCCTGTGATGTTTTTCTCACTCCTACTAGTGAATGTAATGTTACACACCCATACAATGCGCACCACCCCGCGATGTTTTTCAGAAACCTATCCTACATTGCCAGTGCATGTTTCCTGACCTCCCCATGCTGACCACCCCGTTGTGCTTTTCTCCATCCTTCATTGCCCCTCACTGCCTATTCTAATTCAGACCCTCTGATTCACACCACCCCGGGATGTTTTTCTCACTCCTACTAGTGAATGTAATATTACACACCCATACAATGCGTACCACGCCGCGATGTTTTTCAGAAACCTATCCTACATTGCCACTGCATGTTTCCTGACCTCACAATGCTGACCACCCCGTGGTGCTTTTCTCCATCCTACATTGCCAATCACTGAAAATCCTAATTCAGACCCTATGATTTACACCACCCCGTGATGTTTTTCTCACTCCTACTAGTGAATGTATTGTTACAAACCCATAAAATGCGCACCAGCCCTGATGTTTTTCACAAACCTATCCTACATTGCCACTGAATGTTTCCTCACCTCCCCATGCTGACCACCCCGTGGTGCTTTTCTCTTCCTACATAGCCAATCACTGAATATCCTAATTCAGCCCCTATGATTCACACCACCCCTTGATGTTTTTCTCACTCGTACTAGTGAATGTAATGTTACACAGATATACAATGCGCAGCACCACGCGATGTTTTTCAGAAACCTATCCTACATTGCCACTGCATGTTTCCTGACTTCCCCATGCTGATAACCCTGTGGTTCTTTGCTCCATCCTACATTGCCACTCACTGCCTATGCTAATTCAGACCCTATGATTCACACCACCACGTGATGTTTTTCTAACTCCTACGAGTGAATGTAATGTTACACACCCATTCAATGCGCACCACCCCGCGATGTTTTTCAGAAACCTATCCTACATTGCCACTGCATGTTTCCTGATCTCCCAATGCTGACCACCCCGTGGTGCTTTTCTCCATCCTACATTGCCACTCACTGCGTATCCTAATTCAGACCCTCCGAATCACACCACCCTGTGATGTTTTTCTCACTCCTACTAGTGAATGTAATGTTACACACACATACAATGCGCACGAACCCGCGATGGTTTTCAGAAACCGATCATACATTGCCACTGAATGTTTCCTGATCTCCCATTGGGGACCACACTTTGGGTTAATTTTCCCCATCCTACATTGCCACTCACTGCCTATCCTAATTCAGACCCTATGATTCACACCACCCCGTGATGTTTTTCTAACTCCTACTAGTGAATGTAATGTTACACACCCATACAATGCGCACCACCCCGCGATGTTTTTCAGAAACCTATCCTACATTGCCACTGCATGTTTCCTGATCTCCCAATGGCGACCAATGATTGGGTTGATTTTCTCCATCCTACATGGCCACTCACTGAATATCCTAATTCAGACCCTATGATTCATACCACCCCGTGATGTTTTTCTCACTCCTACTAGTGAATGTAATGTTACACACCCATACAATGCGCACCACCCAGCGATGTTTTTCAGAAACCTATGATAAATCGCCACTGCATGTTTCCTGACCTCCCATGCTGACCACACCGTGGTGCTTTTCTCCATCCTACATTGCCAATCACTGAAAATCCTAATTCAAACCCTATGATTCACACCACCCCATGATGTTTTTCTCACTCCTACTAGTGAATGTAATGTTACACACCCATACAATGCGCACCACCCCCGATGTTTTTCAGAAACCTATCCTACATTGCCACTGCATGTTTCCTGACCTCCACATGCTGACCACACCGTGGTGTTTTCTCCATCCTACATAGCAAATCACGGAATATCCTAATTTAAACCCTATGATTCACACCACCCTGTGATGTTTTTCTCACTCCTAGTAGTGAATGTAATGTTACACACCCATAGAATGCGCACCACCCCCGATTGTTTTCAGAAACCTATTCTACATTGCCACTGCATGTTTTCTGACCTCCCCATGCTGACCACCCCGTGGTGCTTTCTCCATCCTACATTGCCACTCACTGCCTATCCTTGTTCAGACCCTCTGATACACTCTACCCCGGGATGTTTTTCTCACACCTACTAGGGAATGTAATGTTACACAACCATACAATGCGCACTACCACGCAATGTTTTTCAGAATCCTATCCTATATTGCCACTGCATGTTTCCTGACCTCCCCATGCTGACCACCCCGTGGTGCTTTTCTCCATCCTACATAGCCACTGTCTGAATTTCCTAATTCAGACCCTATGATTCACACCACCCCGTGATGTTTTTCTCACTCCTACTAGTGAATGTAATGTTACACACCCATACAATGCGCACCACCCCGCGATGTTTTTCAGAAACCTATCGTACATTGCCACTGCATGTTTCCTGATCTCCCAATAGGGACCACATATTGGGTTGATTTTCTCCACCCTACATGGCCACTCACTGAATATCCTAATTCAGACCCTATGATTCACACCACCCCGTGATGTTTTTCTCACTCCTTCTAGTGAATGTAATGTTAAACACCCATACAATGCGCACCACCCAGCGATGTTTTTCAGAAACCTATGATAAATCGCCACTGCATGTTTCCTGACCTCCCATGCTGACCACACCGTGGTGCTTTTCTCCATCCTACATTGCCAATCACTGAAAATCCTAATTCAAACCCTATGATTCACACCACCCCATGATGTTTTTCTCACTCCTACTAGTGAATGTAATGTTACACACCCGTACAATGCGCACCACCCCCGATTTTTTTCAGAAACCTATCCTACATTGCCACTGCATGTTTCCTGACCTCCACATGCTGACCACACAGTGGTGTTTTCTCCATTCTACATAGCAAATCACGGAATATCCTAATTTAGACCCTATGATTCACACCACCCTGTGATGTTTTTCTCACTCCTACTAGTGAATGTAATGTTACACACCCATACAATGCGCACCACCACGCGATGTATTTCAGAAACCAATCCTACATTGCCACTGCATGTTTCCTGACCTCCCCATGCTGACCACCCCGTGGTGCTTTTCTCAATCCTACATAGCCACTCACTGAATATCCTAATTCAGCCCCTATGATTGACACCACACCTTGATGTTTTTCTCACTCCTACTAGTGAATGTAATGTTACACAGCCATACAATCCGCAGCACCACGCGATGTTTTTCAGAAACGTATCCTGCATTGCAACTGCATGTTTCCTGACTTCCCCATGCTGATAACCCTGTGGTTCTTTTCTCCATCCTACATTGCCACTCACTGCCTATCCTAATTCAGACCCTATGATTCACACCACCCCGTGATGTTTTTCTAACTCCTATGAGTGAATGTAATGTTACACTCCCATTCAATGCGCACCACCCCGCGATGTTTTTCAGAAACCTATACTAGATTGCCACTGCATGTTTCCTGATCTCCCAATGCTGACCACCCCGTGGTGCTTTTCTCCATCCTACATTGCCACTCACTGCGCATCCTAATTCAGACCCTCCGAATCACACCACCCTGTGATGTTTGTCTCACTCCTACTAGTGAATGTAATGTTACACACCCATACAATGCGCACCACCCCGCGATGTTTTTCAGAAACCTATCCTACATTGCCAATGCATGTTTCCTGATCTCCGAAAGGGGACAAACCATTGGGTTGATTTTCTCCATCCTACATGGCCACTCACAGAATATCCTAAATCAGACCCTATGATTCTCACCACCCCGTGATGTTTTTCTCACTCCTACTAGTGAATGTAATGTTACACACCCATACAAAGCGCACCATCCTCCGATGTTTTTCAGAAACCTATCATACATTGCCACTGCATGTTTTCTGACCTCCCCATGCTGACCCCTCCGTGGTGCTTTTCTCCATCCTACATAGCCACTCACTGCCTATCCTAATTCGGACCCTATGATTCACACCACCCCGTGATGTTTTTCTAACTCCTACTAGTGAATGTAAAGTTACACACCCATACGATGCACACCACCCCGCGATGTTTTTCAGAAACCTATCCTACATTACCACTGCATGTTTCCTGATCTCCCAATGCTGACCACCCCGTGGTGCTTTTCTCATTTCTACATTGCCACTCACTGCCTATCCTAATTCAGACCCTCCGATTTACACCACCCCGTGATGTTTTTCACACTCATACTAGTGAATGTAATGTTACACACACATTCAATGCCCACGAACCCGCTATGGTTTTCAGAAACCTTTCGTACATTGCCACTGTATGTTTCCTGATCTCCCAATGGGGACCACCCATTGGGTTGATTTTCTCCATCATACATGGCCACTCACTGAATATCCTAAATCCGACCCTATGATTCTCACCACCCCGTGATGTTTTTCTCACTCCTACTAGTGAATGTAATGTTACACACCAATACAAAGCGCACCAACCCGCGATGTTTTTCAGAAACCTATCCTAATTTGCCAATGCATGTTTCCTGACCTCCCCTTGCTGACCACCCCGTGGTGCTCTTCTCCATCCTAAATTGCTACTCACTGCCTATCCTAATTCAGACCCTATGATTCACACCATCCCGTGATGTTTTTCTCACTCCTACTAGTGAATGTAATGTTACACACCAATACAATGCGCACCACCCCGCGATGTTTTTCAGAAAACTATCCTACATTGCCAGTGCGTGTTTCCTGACCTCCCCATGCTGACCACCCCGTTGTGCTTTACTCCATCCTACATAGCCAATCACTGAATATCCTAATTGAGGCCCTATGATTCACACCACTCCGTGATGTTTTTCTCACTCCTACGAGTGAATGTAATGTTACACAACCATACAATGCGCACCACCCCGCGATGTGTTTCAGAAACCTATCCTACATTGCCACTGCATGTTTCCTGACCTCCCCATGCTGACCACCCCGTGGTGCTTTTCTCCATCCTACATAGCCACTCACTGCCTATCCTAATTCAGACCCTCCGATTCACACCACCCCGTGATGTTTTTCTCACTCCTACTAGTGAATGTAATGTTACACACACATACAATGCGCACGAACCCGCGATGATTTTCAGAAACCTGTCGTACATTGCCACTGCATATTTCCTGATCTCCCAATGGGGACCACTCATTGGGTTGATTTTCTCCATCCTACATGGCCACTCACTGAATATCCTAATTCAGACCCTATGAATCACACCACCCCGTGATATTTTTCTCACTCCTACTAGTGAATGTAATGTTACACACCCATACAATGCGCACCACCCCGCGATGTTTTTCAGAAACCTATCCTACATTGGCACTTCATGATTCCTGACCTCCCCATGCGGATCACCCCGTGGTGCTATTCTCCATCCAATATTGCCAGTCACTGCCTATCCTAATTCAGATACTATGATTCACACCATCCCGTGATGTTTTTCTCACTGCTACTAGTGAGTAAAATGTAACATACCCATACAATGTACACCACCACGCGATGTTTTTTACAAACCTATCCTACATTGCCACTTCATGTTTTTTGACCTCCCCTTGCAGACCACCCCGTGGTGCTATTCTCCATCCTACATTGCCACTCGCTGCCTATCCTAATTCAGACCCTATGATTCACACAACCCCGTGATGTTTTTCTCACTCCTAGTAGTGACTGTAATGTTACACACCCATATAATGCGAACCACCCCGCGATGTTTTTCAGAAACCTAACCTACATTGCCACTGCATGTTTCCTGACCTCCCCTTGCTAACCACCCCGTGGTGCTTTTCTCCATCCAATATTGCTAGTCACTGCCTATCCTAAACAGATCCTATGATTCACTCCACCCTGGGATGTTTTTCTCACTCCTACTAGTGAGTATAATGTTACACACCCATACGATGCGCACCACCCGCCGATGTTTTTCAGAAACCTATCCTACATTGCCACTGCATGTTTCTGACCTCCCCATGCTAACAATCCCGTGGTGTTTTTCACCATCCTACATTGCCACTCAATGCCTATCCTAATTAAGATCCTAAGAATCACACCACCCCGTGATGTTTTTCTCACTCCTAGTAGTGAATGAAATGTTACACACCCATACGATGCGCACCACCCGGAGATGTTTTTCAAAAACCTATAGTACATTGCCGCTGCATGTTTCCTGACCTACTCATGCTGACCTACCCGTGGTGCTTTTTCCATCCAACATTGCCACTCACTTCCTAACCTAATTCAGACCCTATGATTCACACCACTCCTTGATGTTATTCTCACTCGTACTAGTGAATGTAATGTTACACACCAATACAATGCGCACCACCCCATGATGTTTTTCTCACTCGTACTAGTGAATGTAATGTTACACACCCATACAATGTGCACTACCCCGCGATGTTTTTCAGAAACCTATCCAACATTGCCACTGCATATTTCCTGACCTACCCATGCTGACCACCCCGTGGTGTTTTCTCCATCCTACATAGCCAATCACTGAATATCCTAATTCAGACCCTATGATTCACACCACAGCGTGATGTTTTTCACACTCCTAATAGTGAATGTAATGTTACACACCCATTCAATGCGCAGCACCCCGCGATGTTTTTCAGAAACCTATCCTACATTGCCACTGCATGTTTCCTGACTTGCCCATGCTGATCACCCCGTGGTGCTTTTCTCCACTCTACATTGCCACTCACTGCCTATCCTAATTCAGACACTGCGATTCACACCACCCCGTGATGTTTTTCTCACTCCTACAAGTGAATGTAATTTTACACACCCATACAATGCACACCACCACGCGAAGTATTTCAGAAACCTATCGTACATTGCCAATGCATGTTTCCTCATCTCCCAATTGGGACCACACATTGGGTTGATTTTCTCCATTATACATGGCCACTCACTGAATATCCTAATTCAGACCCTATGATTCACAACACCCCGTGATGTTTTTCTCACTCCTACTAGTGAATGTAATGTTACACAACCATACAATGCGCACCACCTCGCGATGTTTTTCAGAAACCGATCCTACATTGCCACTGCATGTTTCCTGACCTCCCCATGCTGACCAACCCGTGGTGCTTTTCTCCATCCTACATTGCAACTCACTGCCTATCCTAATTCAGACCCTATGATTCACACCATCCCGTGATGCTTTTCTCACTCCTACTAGTGAATGTAATGTTACACACCCATATTATGCGCACCACCTCGCGATGTTTTTCAGAAACCTATCCTACATTGCCCGTGCATGTTTCCTGACCTCCCCATGCTGACCACCACGTTGTGCTTTTCTCCATCCTTCATTGCCACTCAATGATTATTCTAATTCAGACACTACGATTCACACCACCCCGTCATGTTTTTCTCACTCCTACTAGTGAATGTAATGTTACACACCCATACAAAACGCACTACGCCGCGATGATTTTCAGAAACCTATCCTACATTGCCATTGCATGTTTCCTGACCTCCCAATGCTGACCAACCCCTGGTGCTTTTCTCCATACTACATAGCGAATCACTGAATATCCCAATTCAGACCCTATGATTCACACCACCCCGTGATGTTTTTCTCCCTCCTAATAGAGAATGTAATGTTACACACCCATACAATGCGCACCACCCCGCGATGTTTTTCAGAAACCTATCTTACATTGCCACTGCATGTTATCTGACCTCCCCATGTTGACCATCCCGTGGTGCTTTTCTCCATCCTACATAGCCAATCACTGAATATCCTAATTCAGACCCTATGATTCACACCAACCCGTGATGTTTTTTTCACTCCTACTAGTGAATGTAATGTTACACACCGATACAATGCGCACCACCCTGCGATGTTTTTCTCACTCCTACTAGTGAATGTAATGTTACAAACCCATACAATACGTACCACCCCGCGATGTTTTTCAGAAACCTGTCCTACATTGCCACTGCATATTTTCTGACCTCCCCATGCTGACCATCCCGTGATGCTTTTCAACATCCTACATTGACACTCACTGCCTATCCTAATTCAGACCCTATGATTCACACCACCCCGTGATGCTTTTCTCACTCCTACTAGTGAATGTAATGTTACACACCCATACAATGCGCACTACCCCGCGATGTTTTTCAGAAACCTATCCAACATTGCCACTGCATGTTTCCTGACCTCCCCATGCTGACCACCCCGTGGTGCTTATCTCCATCCTACATTGCCACTCACTGCCTATCCTAATTCAGCCCCTATGATTTACACCACATCGTGATGTTTTTCTGACTCCTACTAGTGAATGTAATGTTACACACCCATACAATGCGCACCAACTCGCAATGTTTTTCAGAAACCTATCCTACATTGCCAGTGCTTGTTTTCTGACCTCCCCATGCTGACTTCCCCGCTGTACTTTTCTCCATCCTACATAGCCAATCACTGAAAATCCTAATTCAGACCCTATGATTCACACCACCCAGTGATGTTTTTCTCCCTCCAACTAGTGAATGTAATGTCACAAACCCATACAATGCGCACCACCCCGTGATGTTTTTCAGAAACCTATTCTACATTGCCACTGCATGTTTCCTGACCTCCCCATGCTGACCACTCCGTGGTGTTTTCTCTATCCTACATAGCCAATCACTGAATATCCTAATTCAGACCCTATGATTCACACCACCCCGTGATGTTTTTCTCACTCCTACAAGTGAATGTAATTTTACACACCCATACAATGCGCACCACCACGCGATGTATTTCAGAAACCTATCGTAAATTGCCAATGCATGTGTCCTCATCTCCCAATGGGGACCACACATTGGGTTGATTTTCTCCATTATACATTGCCAATCACTGAATATCCTAATTCAGACCTTATGATTCACACCACCCCGTGATGTTTTTCTCACTCCTACTAGTGAATGTAATGTTACACAACCATACTATGCGCACCACCTCGCGATGTTTTTCATAATCCTATCCTACATTGCCACTGCATGTTTCGTGACCTCCCCAAGCTGACCAACCTGTGGTGCTTTTGTCCATCCTACATTGCAACTCACTGCCTATCCTAATTCAGACCCTATGATTCACACCACCCGTCATGTTTTTCTCACTCCTACTAGTGAATGTAATGTTACACACCCATACAATGCGCACCACTCGGGGATGTTTTTCAGAAACCTATCCTACATTGCCACTGCATGTTTCCTGACCTCCCCATGCTGACCACCCCGTGGTGCTTTTCTCCATCCTACATAGCCAATCACTGAATATCCTAATTCAGACCCTATGATTCACACCACCCCGTGATATCTTTCTCACTCCTACTAGTGAATGTAATGTTACACACCCATACAATGGGCACCACCACGCGATGTATTTCAGAAACCTAATCTACATTGCCACTGCATGTTTCCTGACATCCCCATGCTGACGACCCCGTGGTGCTTTTCTCCATCCTACATAGCAACTCACTGAATATATTAATTCAGACCCTTTAATTCCCAGCACCCCGTGATGTTTTTCTCACTCCTACTTGTGAATGTAAAGTTACACACCCATACAATGCGCAGCACCCCGCGATGTTTTTCAGAAACCTATCCTACATTGCCACTGCATGTTTCCTGACCTCCCCATGCTGATCACCCCGTGGTGCTTTTCTCAATCCTACATTGCCACTCACTGCCTAACCTAATTCAGACCCTTTAATTCACACCAACCCGTGATGTTTTTCTAACTCCTACTAATGAATGTAATGTTACACACCCATACAATGCGCACCACCCCGCGATGTTTTTCAGAAACCCATCCTACATTGCCACTGCATGTTTCCTGATCTCCCAATGCTGACCACCCCATGGTGCTTTTCTCCATCGTACATTGCCACTCACTACCTATCCTAATTCAGATCCTCCGATTCACACCACCCCGTGATGTTTTTTTTACTCCTACTAGTGAATGTAGTGTTACACACACATACAATGCGCAAGAACCCGCGATGATTTTCAGAAACCGATCCTACATTGCCAATGCATGTTTCCTGATCTCCCAATGGGGACCACCCATTGGGTTGATTTTCTCCATCCTACATGGCCACTCACTGAATATCCTAATTCAGACCCTATGATTCACACCACCACGTGATGTTTTTCTCACTCCTACTAGTGAATGTAATGTTACACACCCATACAATGCGCACCAATCGGCGATGTTTTTCAGAAACCTATCATACATTGCCGCTGCATGTTTCCTGACCTACTCATGCTGACCTACCCGTGGTGCTTTTTCCATCCTACATTGCCACTCACTTCCTATCCTAATTCAGACCCTATGATTCACACCATTCCGTGATGTTTTTCTCACTCCTACTAGTGAATGTAATGTTACACACCTATACAATGCGCACCACCCCGTGATGTTTTTCTCACTCGTAGTAGTGAATGTAATTTTACATACCCATACAATGTGCACTACCCCGCGATGTTTTTCAGAAACCTATCCAACACTGCCACTGCATTTTTCCTTACCTCCCATGCTGACCACCCCGTGGTGCTTATCTCCATCCTACATTGCCACTCACTGCCTATCCTATTTCAGACCCTATGATTCACACCAACCCGTGATGTTTTTCTCACTCCTACTGGTGAATGTAATGTTACACACACATACAATGCGCACCAACCCTCAATGTTTTTCAGAAACCTATCCTACATTGCCAGTGCTTGTTTCCTGACCTCCCCATGCTGACCTCCCCATTGTGCTTTTCTCCATCCTACATAGCCAATCACTGAATATCCTAATTCAGACCCTATGATTCACACCACCCCGTGATGTTTTTCTCACTCCTACTAGTGAATGTAATGTCACACACGCATACAATGCGCACCACCACACGATGTTTTTCAGATACCTATCCTAAATTGCCTCTGCATGTTTCCTGACCTCTACATGCTGAACACCCTGTGGTGTTTTCTCCAGACTACATAGCCAATCACTGAATATACTAATTCAGACCCTATGATTCACACCACCCCGTGATGTTTTTCTCACTCCTACTAGTGAATGTAATGTTACACACCCATACAATGCGCAGCACCCCGCGATGTTTTTCAGAAACCTTACCTACATTGCCACTGCATGTTTCCTCACCTCCCCATGCTGACCAAACCGTGGTGTTTTCTCCATCCTACATTGCCACTCACTGCCTATCCTAATTCAGACCCTACGATTCACAGCACCCCGTGATGTTTTTCTCACTCCTACTAGTAAATGTAATGTTAGACACACATACAATGCGCACGAACCCGCGATGGTATTCAGAAACCTATCGTACATTGCACTGCTTGTTTCCTGATCTCCCAATGGGGACCACACATTGGGTTGATTTTCTTCATCCTACATGGCCACACACTGAATATCATAATTCAGACCCTATGATTCTTACGACCCCGTGATGTTTTTCTCACTCCTACTAGTGAATGTAATGTTACACACCCATAAAATGCGCACCACCCCGCGATGTTTTTCAGAAACCTATCCTACATTGCCCCTGCATGTTTCCTGACCTCCCCATGCTGACCACCCCGTGGTGCTTTTCTCCATCCAATATTGCCAGTCACTGCCTATCCTAATTCAGATCCTATGATTCACACCACCCCATTATGTTTTTCTCACTCCTACTAGTGAGTATGATGTTACACACCCATGCAATGTACACCAGCAAGCGATGTTTTTTAGAAACCTATCCTACATTGCCACTTCATGTTTCTTGACTTCCCCTTGCAGAGCACCCCGTGGTGCTTTTCTCCATCCTACATTGCCACTCACTGCCTATCCTAATTCAAACCCTATGATTCACACCACCCCGTGATGTTTTTCTCAGTCCTACTAGTGAATGTAATGTTACACACCCATACAATGCGCACAACCCCGCGATGTTTTTCAGAAACCTATCCTACATTGCAACTGCATGTTTCCTGACCTCCCCATGCTGACCACCCCGTGGTGCTTTTCTCCATCCTACATTGCCCCTCACTGCCTATCCTAATTCAGACCCTATGATTCACACCCCCCGTGATGTTTTTCTCACTCCTACTAGTGAATGTAAAGTTACACACCCATACAATGCGCACCACCCCGCGATGTATTTCAGAAACCTATCCTACATTGCCACTGCATGGTTCCTGACCTCCACATGCTGACCACCCCGTGGTGCTTTTCTCCATCCAATATTGCCAGTCACTGCCTATCCTAATTCAGATCCTATGATTTACACCACCCCGTGATGTTTTTCTCACTCCTACTAGTGAGTAAAATTTTACACACCCATACAATGTACACCACCACACGATGTTTTTTAGAAACCTATCCTACATTGCCACTTCATGTTTCTTGACCTCCCCTTGCATACCACCCCGTGGTGCTTTTCTCCATCCTACATTGCCACTCCCTACCTATCCTAATTCAGACCCTATGATTCACACCACCCCGTGATGTTTTTCTCACTCCTACTAGTGAATGTAATGTTACACACCAATATAATGCGCACAACCCCGCGATGTTTTTCAGAAACCTATCCTACATTGCCACTGCATGTTTCCTGACCTCCCCATGCTAACCACCCTGTGGTGCTTTTCTCCATCCAATATTGCCAGTCACTGCCTATCCAAATTCAGATCCTATGATTCACACCACCTCGGGATGTATTTCTCACTCCTACTACGGAGTATAATGTTACACACACATACAATGTACACCACCACGCGATGTTTTTCAGAAACCTATCCTACATTGCCACTTCATGTTTCTTGACCTCCCCATGCTAACCACCCCGTGGTGCTTTTCTCCATTCTACAATGCCACTCACTGCCTATCCTAATTCAAACCCTATGATTCACACCAACCCGTGATGTTTTTTTTCACTCCTACTACTGAATATAATGTTACACACCGATACAATGCGCACCAACCGGCGATGTTTTTCTCACTCCTACTAGTGAATGTAATGTTACAAACCCATACAATGCGCACCATCCCGCGATGTTTTTCAGAAACTTGTCCTACATTGCCACTGCATATTTTCTGACCTCCCAATGCGGAACATCCCGTCGTGCTTTTCAACATTCTACATTGCCACTCAATGCCTATCCTAATTCAGATCCTAAGAATCACACCACCCGATGATGTTTTTCTCACTCCTAGTTGTGAATGAAATGTTACACACCCATACAATGCGCACCACCCGGCGATGTTTTTCAGAAACCTATCCTACATTGCCGCTGCATGTTTCCTGACCTCATGCTGAAATACGCGTGGTGCTTTTTCCATCCTACATTGCCACTCACTTCCTATCCTAATTCAGACCCTATGATTCACACCACCCCGTGATGTTTTTATCACTCGTACTAGTGAATGTAATTTTACACACCCATACAATGCGCACCACCCTGCGATGTTTTTCAGAAACCTATCCTACATTGCCACTGCATGTTTCCTGACCTCTCATGCTGACCACCCCGTGGTGCTTTTCTCCATCCTACATAGCCAATCACTGAAAATCCTAATTCAGACGCTATAATTCACACCACCGAGTGATGTTTTTCTCACTCCTACTAGTGAATGTCATATTACACACCCATACAATGCGCAGCACCCCGCGATGTTTTTCAGAAACCTATCCTACATTGCCACTGCATGTTTCCTGGCTTCCCCATGCTGATCACCCGTGGTGCTTTTCTCCATTCTACATTGCCACTCACTGCCTATCCTAATTCAGACCCTCCGATTCACACCACCCCGTGATGTTTTTCTCACTCCTACAAGTTAATGTAATTTTACACACCCATACAATGCGCACCACCACGCGATGTATTTCAGAAACCTATCGTACATTGCCAATGCATGTTTCCTCATCTCCCAATGGGGACCACACATTGGGTTGATTTTCTCCATTATACATGGCCACTCACTGAATATCCTAATTCAGACCCTATGATTCACACCACCCCGTGATGTTTTTCTCACTCCTACTAGTGAATGTAATGTTACACACCCAATACAATGCGCACCACCCGCCGATGTTTTTCAGAAAACTATCCTACATTGCCACTGCATGTTTCTTGACCTCCCCATGCTGACCACCCCGTGGTGCTTTTCTCCATCCTACATTGCCACTCACTGCCTATCCTAATTCAGACCCTCCGATTAACACCACCCCGTGATGCTTTTGTCACTCCTACTAGTGAATGTAATGTTACACACCCATACAATGCACAATACCCCGCGATGTGTTTCAGAAACCTATCCAACATTGCCACTGCATGTTTCCTGACCTCCCCATGCTGACCACCCCGTGGTGCTTATCTCCATTCTACATTGCCACTCACTGCCTATCCTAATTCAGACCATATGATTGACACCACCCCGTGATGTTTTTCTCAGTCCTACTAGTGAATGTAATGTTACACACGCATGCAATGCGCACCAACCCGCGATGTTTTTCAGAAACCTATCCTACATTGCCAGGGTATGTTTCCTGACCTCCCCATGATGACCTCCCTGTTGTGCTTTTCTCCATCCTACATAGCCAATCACTGAAAATCCTAGTTCAGACCCTATGATTCACACCACCCGGTGATGTTTTTCTCACTCCTACTAATGAATGTAATGGCACAAACCCATACATTGCGCACCACCACGTGATGTTTTTCAGAAACCTATCCTACATTGCCAATGCATGTTTCCTGACCTCCCCATGCTGAGCACCCCGTGGTCTTTTCTCCATCCTACATAGCCAAACACTGAATATCCTAATTCAGACCCTATGATTCACACCACCCCGTGATGTTTTTCTCACTCCTACTAGTGAATGAAATGTTACACACCCATACAATGCGCAGGACCCGGAGATGTTTTTCAGAAACCTATCCTACATTGCCACTGCATGTTTCCTGACCTCCACATGCTGACCACCCCTTTGTGCTTTTCTCCATCCTACATAGCCAATCACTGAAAATCCTAATTCAGACCCTATGATTCACACCACCCCGTGATATTTTTCTCACTCCTACTAGTGAATGTAATGTTACACACCCAATACAATGTGCACCAACCCGCGATGTTTTTCAGAAACCTATCCTATATTGCCACTGCATGTTTCCTCACCTCCCCATGCTGACCACCCCGTTGTGCTTTTCTCCATCCTACATAGCCAATCACTGAATATCTTAATTGAGACCCTATGATTCACACCACTCCGTGATGTTTTTCTCACTCCTACTAGTGAATGTTATGTTACACACCCATACAATGCGCACCACCACGCGATGTATTTCAGAAACCTATCGTACATTGGCAATGCATGTTTCCTCATCTCCCAATGGGGACCACAAATTGGGTTGATTTTCTGCATTATACATGGCCACTCACTGAATATCCTAATTCAGACCCTATGATTCACACCACCCCGTGATGTTTTTCTCACTCCTACTAGCGAATGTAATGTTACACAACCATACAATGCGCACCACCTCGTGATGTTTTTCAGAAACCTATCCTACATTGCCACTGCATGTTTCCTGACCTCCCCATGCTTACCACCACGTTGTGCTTTTCTCCATCCTTCATTGCCACTCAATGCCTATTCTAATTCAGACCCTCCGATATACACCACCCCGTGATGTTTTTCTCACTCCTACTAGTGAATGTAATGTTACACACCCATACTATGCGCACCACGCCGCGATGTTTTTCTGAAACCTATCCTACCTTGCCACTGCATGTTTCCTGACCTCCCAATGCTGACAACCCCCTGTGCTTTTCTCCATCCTACATAGCCAATCACTGAATATCCCAATTCAGACCCTATGATTCACACCAACCCGTGATGTTTTTCTCACTCCTACTAGTGAATGTAATGTTACACACCAATACAATGTGCACGAACCCACGATGTTTTTCAGAAACCTATCCTACATTGCCACTGCATGTTTCCTGACCTCCCCATGCTGACGACCCCGTGGTGCTTTTCTCCATCCTACATAGCAACTCACTGAATATCCTAATTCAGACCCTTTTATTCACACCACCCCGTGATGTTTTTCTCACTCCTACTTGTGAATGTAAAGTTAAACACCCATACAATGCGCAGCACCCCGCGATGTTTTTCAGAAACCTATCCTACATTGCCACTGCATGTTTCCTGACCTCCCCATGCTGATCACCCCGTGGTGCTTTTCTCCATCCTACATTGCCACTCACTGCCTATCCTAATTCAGACCCTTTAATTCACACCACCCCGTGATGTTTTTCTAACTCCTACTAATGAATGTAATGTTACACACCCATACAATGCGCACCACCCCGCGATGTTTTTCAGAAACCCATCCTACATTGCCACTGCATGTTTCCTGATCTCCCAATGCTGACCACCAAGTGGTGCTTTTCTCCATCCTACATTGCCACTCACTGCCTATCCTAATTCAGACCCTCAGATTCACACCACCCCGTGATGTTTTTTTCACTCCTACTAGTGAATGTAATGTTACACACACATACATTGCGCAAGAACCCGCGATGGTTTTCAGAAACCTATCCTACATTGCCAATGCATGTTTCCTGATCTCCCAATGGACACCACCGATTGGGTTGATTTTCTCCATCCTACATGGCCACTCACTGAATATCCTAACTCAGACCCTATGCTTCACACCACCACGTGATGTTTTTCTCACTCCTACTAGTGAATGTAATGTTACACACACATACAATGCGCACCACCCCGCGATGTTTTTCAGAAACCTATCCTACATTGCCACTGCATGTTTCCTGACCTCCCCATGCTGACCACCCCGTTGTGCTTTTCTCCATACTTCATTGCCACTCACTGCCTATTCTAATTCAGACCTTATGATTCACACCACCCCGTGATGATTTTCTCCCTCCTACTAGTGAATGTAATGTTACACACCCATACAATGCGCACCACCCCGCCATGTTTTTCAGAAACCTTTCCTACATCGCCACTGCATGTTTCCTGATCTCCCAATGCTGACCACCCCGTGGTGCTTTTCTCCATCCTACATTGCCACTCACTGCCTATCCTAATTCAGACCCTCCGATTCACACCACCCCGTGATGTTTTTCTCACTCCTACTGGTGAATGTAATGTTACACACACATTCAATGCCCACGAACCCGCTATGTTTTTCATAAACCTATCGTACATTGAAACTGCATGTTTCTTGATCTCCCAATGGGGACCACCCATTGTGATGATTTTCTCCATCCTACATGGCCACTCACTGAATATTCTAAATCAGACCCTATGATTCTCACCACCCCGTGATGTTTTTCTCACTCCTACTAGTGAATGTAATGTTACACACCCATACAATGCGCACCAACCCGCGATGTTTTTCAGAAACCTATCCTACTTCGCCACTGCATGTTTCCTGACCTCCCCATGCTGACACCACGTTGTGCTTTCCTCCATCCTTCATTGCCACTCAATGCTTATTCTAATTCAGACACTACGATTCACACCACCCCGTCATGTTTTTCTCACTCCTACTAGTGAATGTAATGTTACACACCCATACAAAACGCAGTACGCCGCGATGATTTTCAGAAACCTATCCTACATTGCCATTGCATGTTTCCTGACCTCCCAATGCTGACCAACCCCTGGTGCTTTTCTCCATACTACATAGCCAATCACTGAATATCGCAATTCAGACCCTATGATTCACACCACCCCGTCATGTTTTTCTCCCTCCTACTAGAGAATGTAATGTTACACACCCATACAATGCGCACCACCCCGCGATGTTTTTCAGAAACCTATCCTACATTGCCACTGCATGTTATCTGACCTCCCCATGTTGACCATCCCATGGTGCTTTTCTCTATCCTACATAGCCAATCACTGAATATCCTAATTCAGACCCTATGATTCACACCACCCCGTGATGTTTTTTTCACTCCTACTAGTGAATGTAATGTTACACACCGATACAATGCGCACCAACCGGCGATGTTTTTCTCACTCCTACTAGTGAATGTAATGTTACAAACCCATACAATACGTACCACCCCGCGATGTTTTTTCAGAAACCTGTCCTACATTGCCACTGCATATTTTCTGACCTCCCCATGCTGACCATCCC
Source organism: Cavia porcellus (assembly GCF_034190915.1). NCBI lineage: Eukaryota > Metazoa > Chordata > Mammalia > Rodentia > Caviidae > Cavia > Cavia porcellus. The sequence goes on along the minus strand of NW_026947499.1, from coordinate 73,113,119 downwards.
GTGATGCTTTTCAACATCCTACATTGCCACTCACTGCCTATCCTAATTCAGACCCTATGATTCACACCACCCCGTGATGCTTTTCTCACTCCTACTAGTGAATGTAATGTTACACACCCATACAAGGCGCACTACCCTTCGATGTTTTTCAGAAACCTATCCAACATTGCCACTGCATGTTTCCTGACCTCCCCATGCTGACCACCCCGTGGTGCTTATCTCCATCCTACATTGCCACTCACTGCCTATTCTAATTCAGCCCCTATGATTCACACCACCCCGTGATGTTTTTCTGACTCCTACTAGTGAATGTAATGTTACACACCCATACAATGCGCACCAACCCGCAATGTTTTTCCGAAACCTATCCTACATTGCCAGTGCTTGTTTCCTGACCTCCCCATGCTGACTTCCCCGCTGTACTTTTCTCCATCCTACATAGCCAATCACTGAAAATCCTAATTCAGACCCTATGATTCACACCACCCAGTGATGTTTTTCTCCCTCCTACTAGTGAATGAAATGTCACAAACCCATACAATGCGCACCACCCCGCGATGTTTTACAGAAACCTATTCTACATTGCCACTGCATGTTTCCTGACCTCCCCATGCTGACCACTCCGTGGTGTTTTCTCCATCCTACATAGCCAATCACTGAATATCCTAATTCAGACCCTATGATTCACACCACCCCGTGATGTTTTTCTCACTCCTACAAGTGAATGTAATTTTACACACCCATACAATGCGCACCACCACGCGATGTATTTCAGAAACCTATCGTAAATTGCCAATGCATGTTTCCTCATCTCCCAATGGGGACCACACATTGGGTTGATTTTCTCTATTATACATGGCCAATCACTGAATATTCTAATTCAGACCCTATGATTCACACCACCCCGTGATGTTTTTCTCACTCCTACTAGTGAATGTAATGTTACACAACCATACAATGCGCACCACCTCGCGATGTTTTTCGTAATCCTATCCTACATTGCCACTGCATGTTTCGTGATCTGCCCAAGCTGACCAACCCGTGGTTTTTTTGTCCATCCTATATTGCCAGTCACTGCCTATCCTAACTCAGACCCTATGATTCACACCACCCCGTGATTTTTTTCTCACTCCTACTAGTGAGTAAAATTTTACACACCCATACAATGTACACCACCACACGATGTTTTTTAGAAACCTATCCTACATTGCCACTTCATGTTTCTTGACCTCCCCTTGCATACCACCCCGTGGTGCTTTTCTCCATCCTACATTGCCACTCCCTACCTATCCTAATTCAGACCCTATGATTCACACCACCCCGTGATGTTTTTCTCACTCCTACTAGTGAATGTAATGTTACACACCAATATAATGCGCACAACCCCGCGATGTTTTTCAGAAACCTATCCTACATTGCCACTGCATGTTTCCTGACCTCCCCATGCTAACCACCCTGTGGTGCTTTTCTCCATCCAATATTGCCAGTCACTGCCTATCCAAATTCAGATCCTATGATTCACACCACCCCGGGATGTATTTCTCACTCCTACTTGGGAGTATAATGTTACACACACATACAATGTACACCACCACGCGATGTTTTTCAGAAACCTATCCTACATTGCCACTTCATGTTTCTTGACCTCCCCATGCTAACCACCCCGTGGTGCTTTTCTCCATCCTACATTGCCACTCACTGCCTATCCTAATTCAGACCCTATGATTCACACCAACCCGTGACGTTTTTTTTCACTCCTTCTACTGAAAATAATGTTACACACCGATACAATGCGCACCAACCTGCGATGTTTTTCTCACTCCTACTAGTGAATGTAATGTTACAAACCCATACAATGCGCACCACCCCGCGATGTTTTTCAGAAACTTGTCCTACATTGCCACTGCATATTTTCTGACCTCCCCATGCGGAATATCCCGTCGTGCTTTTCAACATTCTGCATTGCCACTCAATGCCTATCCTAATTCAGATCCTAAGAATCACACCACCCGATGATGTTTTTCTCACTCCTAGTTGTGAATGAAATGTTACACACCCATACAATGCGCACCACCCGGCGATGTTTTTCAGAAACCTATCCTACATTGCCGCTGCATGTTTCCTGACCTCATGCTGACCTACGCGTGGTGCTTTTTCCATCCTACATAGCCAATCACTGAATATCCCAATTCAGACCCTATGATTCACACCAACCCGTGATGTTTTTCTCACTCCTACTAGTGAATGTAATGTTACACACCAATACAATGTGCATGAATCCACGATGTTTTTCAGAAACCTATCCTACATTGCCACTGCATGTTTCCTGACCTCCCCATGCTGACGACCCCGTGGTGCTTTTCTCCATCCTACATAGCAACTCACTGAATATCCTAATTCAGACCCTTTTATTCACACCACCCCGTGATGTTTTTCTCACTCCTACTTGTGAATGTAAAGTTAAACACCCATACAATGTGCACCAATGCGCGATGTTTTTCAGAAACCTATCCTACATTGCCACTGCATGTTTCCTGACCTCCCCATGCTGATCACCGCGTGGTGCTTTTCTCCATCCTACATTGCCACTCACTGCCTATCCTAATTCAGACCCTTTAATTCACACCACCCCGTGATGTTTTTCTAACTCCTACTAATGAATGTAATGTTACACACCCATACAATGCGCACCACCCCGCGATGTTTTTCAGAAACCCATCCTACATTGCCACTGCATGTTTTCTGATCTCCCAATGCTGACCACCCCGTGGTGCTTTTCTCCATCCTACATTGCCACTCACTGCCTATCCTAATTCAGACCCTCCGATTCACACCACCCCGTGATGTTTTTTTCACTCCTACTAGGGAATGTAATGTTACACACACATACAATGCGCAAGAACCCGCGATGGTTTTCAGAAACCTATCCTACATTGCCAATGCATGTTTCCTGATCTCCCAATGGACACCACCGATTGGGTTGATTTTCTCCATCCTACATGGCCACTCACTGAATATCCTAACTCAGACCCTATGATTCACACCACCACGTGATGTTTTTCTCACTCCTACTAGTGAATGTAATGTTACACACCCATACAATGCGCACCACCCTGCGATGTTTTTCAGAAACCTATCCTACATTGCCACTGCATGTTTCCTGACCTCCCCATGCTGACCACCCCGTTGTGCTTTTCTCCATACTTCATTGCCACTCACTGCCTATTCTAATTCAGACCTTATGATTCACACCACCCCGTGATGATTTTCTCACTCCTACTAGTGAATGTAATGTTACACACCCATACAATGCGCACCACCCCGCCATGTTTTTCAGAAACCTTTCCTACATTGCCACTGCATGTTTCCTGATCTCCCAATGCTGACCACCCCGTGGTGCTTTTCTCCATCCTACATTGCCACTCACTGCCTATCCTAATTCAGACCCTCCGATTCACACCACCCCGTGATGTTTTTCTCACTCCTACTGGTGAATGTAATGTTACACACACATTCAATGCCCACGAACCCGCTATGTTTTTCATAAACCTATCGTACATTGAAACTGCATGTTTCTTGATATCCCAATGGGGACCACCCATTGGGATGATTTTCTCCATCCTACATGGCCACTCACTGAATATCCTAAATCAGACCCTATGATTCTCACCACCCCGTGATGTTTTTCTCACTCCTACTAGTGAATGTAATGTTACACACCCATGCAATGCGCACCAACCCGCGATGTTTTTCAGAAACCTATCCTACTTTGCCACTGCATGTTTCCTGACCTCCCCATGCTGACCACCACGTTGTGCTTTTCTCCATCCTTCATTGCCACTCAATGCTTATTCTAATTCAGGCACTACGATTCACACCACCCCGTCATGTTTTTCTCACTCCTACTAGTGAATGTAATGTTACACACCCATACAAAACGCACTACGCCGCGATGATTTTCAGAAACCTATCCTACATTGCCATTGCATGTTTCCTGACCTCCCAATGCTGACCAACCCCTGGTGCTTTTCTCCATACTACATAGCCAATCACTGAATATCCCAATTCAGACCCTATGATTCACACGACCCCGTGATGTTTTACTCCGTCCTACTAGAGAATCTAATGTTACACACCCATACAATGCGCACCACCCAGCGATGTTTTTCAGAAACCTATCCTACATTGCCACTGCATGTTATCTGACCTCCCCATGTTGACCATCCCGTGGTGCTTTTCTCCATCCTACATAGCCAATCACTGAATATCCTAATTCAGACCCTATGATTCACACCACCCTGCGATGTTTTTCTCACTCCTACTAGTGAATGTAATGTTACAAACCCATACAATACGTACCACCCCGCGATGTTTTTCAGAAACCTGTCCTACATTGCCACTGCATATTTTCTGACCTCCCCATGCTGACCATCCCGTGATGGTTTTCAACATCCTACATTGCCACTCACTGCCTATCCTAATTCAGACCCTATGATTCACACCACCCCGTGATGCTTTTCTCACTCCTACTAGTGAATGTAATGTTACACACCCATACAATTAGCACTACCCCGCGATGTTTTTCAGAAACCTATCCAACATTGCCACTGCATGTTTCCTGACCTCCCCATGCTGATCACCCCGTGGTGCTTATCTCCATCCTACATAGCCACTCACTGCCTATCCTAATTCAGCCCCTATGATTCACACCACCCCGTGATGTTTTTCTGACTCCTACTAGTGAATGTAATGTTACAAACCCATACAATGCGCACCAACCCGCAATGTTTTTCAGAAACCTATCCTACATTGCCAGTGCTTGTTTCCTGACCTCCCCATGCTGACTTCCCCGCTGTACTTTTCTCCATCCTACATAGCCAATCACTGAAAATCCTAATTCAGACCCTATGATTCACACCACCCAGTGATGTTTTTCTCCCTCCTACTAGTGAATGTAATGTCACAAACCCATACAATGCGCACCACCCCGCGATGTTTTTCAGAAACCTATTCTACATTGCCACTGCATGTTTCCTGACCTCCCCATGCTGACCACTCCGTGGTGTTTTCTCCATCTTACATAGCCAATCACTGAATATCCTAATTCAGACCCTATGATTCACACCACCCCGTGATGTTTTTCTCACTCCTACTAGTGAATGTAATGTTACACGACCATACTAAGCGCACCACCTCGCGATGTTTTTCATAATCCTATCCTACATTGCCACTGCATGTGTCGTGACCTCCCCAAGCTGACCAACCCGTGGTGCTTTTGTCCATCCTACATTGCAACTCACTGCCTATCCTAATTCAGACCCTATGATTCACACCATCCCGTCATGTTTTTCTCACTCCTACTAGTGAATGTAATGTTACACACCCATACAATGCGCACCACCCGGGGATGTTTTTCAGAAACCTATCCTACATTGCCCGTGTATGTTTCCTGACATCCCCATGCTGACCTCCACGTTGTGCTTTTCTCCATCCTTCACTGGCACTCAATGCCTATTCTAATTCAGACCCTCCGATTCACACCACCCCGTCATGTTTTTCTCACTCCTACTAGTGAATGTAATGTTACACACCCATACAATGCCCACCACGCCGCGATGTTTTTCAGAAACCTATCCTACATTGCCACTGCATGTTTCCTGACCTCCCAATGCTGACCACCCCCTGGTGCTTTTCTCCATCCTACATAGCCAATCACTGAATATCCCAATTCAGACCCTATTAATCCCACCACCCCGTGATGTTTTTCTCACTCCTACTAGTGAATGTAATGTTACACACCCATACAATGCGCACCACGCCGCGATGTTTTTCAGAAACCTATCCTACATTGCCACTGCATGTTTCCTGACCTCCCCATGCTGACCACCCCGTGGTGCTTTTCTCCATCCTACATAGCCAATCACTGAATATCCTACTTCAGACCCTATGATTCACACCACCCCGTGATATCTTTCTCACTCCTACTAGTGAATGTAATGTTACACACTCATACAATGGGCACCACCACGCGATGTATTTCAGAAACCTAATCTACATTGCCACTGCATGTTTCCTGACATCCCCATGCTGACGACCCCGTGGTGCTTTTCTCCATCCTACATAGCAACTCACTGAATATATTAATTCAGACCCTTTAATTCACAGCACCCCGTGATGTTTTTCTCACTCCTACTTGTGAATGTAAAGTTACACACCCATACAATGCGCAGCACCCCGCGATGTTTTTCAGAAACCTATCCTACATTGCCACTGCTTGTTTCCTGACCTCCCCATGCTGATCACCCCGTGGTGCTTATCTCCATCCTACATAGCCACTCACTGCCTATCCTAATTCAGCCCCTATGATTCACACCACCCCGTGATGTTTTTCTGACTCCTACTAGTGAATGTAATGTTACAAACCCATACAATGCGCACCAACCCGCAATGTTTTTCAGAAACCTATCCTACATTGCCAGTGCTTGTTTCCTGACCTCCCCATGCTGACTTCCCCGCTGTACTTTTCTCCATCCTACATAGCCAATCACTGAAAATCCTAATTCAGACCCTATGATTCACACCACCCAGTGATGTTTTTCTCCCTCCTACTAGTGAATGTAATGTCACAAACCCATACAATGCGCACCACCCCGCGATGTTTTTCAGAAACCTATTCTACATTGCCACTGCATGTTTCCTGACCTCCCCATGCTGACCACTCCGTGGTGTTTTCTCCATCCTACATAGCCAATCACTGAATATCCTAATTCAGACCCTATGATTCACACCACCCCGTGATGTTTTTCTCACTCCTACTAGTGAATGTAATGTTACACGACCATACTAAGCGCACCACCTCGCGATGTTTTTCATAATCCTATCCTACATTGCCACTGCATGTGTCGTGACCTCCCCAAGCTGACCAACCCGTGGTGCTTTTGTCCATCCTACATTGCAACTCACTGCCTATCCTAATTCAGACCCTATGATTCACACCATCCCGTCATGTTTTTCTCACTCCTACTAGTGAATGTAATGTTACACACCCATACAATGCGCACCACCCGGGGATGTTTTTCAGAAACCTATCCTACATTGCCCGTGTATGTTTCCTGACATCCCCATGCTGACCTCCACGTTGTGCTTTTCTCCATCCTTCACTGGCACTCAATGCCTATTCTAATTCAGACCCTCCGATTCACACCACCCCGTCATGTTTTTCTCACTCCTACTAGTGAATGTAATGTTACACACCCATACAATGCCCACCACGCCGCGATGTTTTTCAGAAACCTATCCTACATTGCCACTGCATGTTTCCTGACCTCCCAATGCTGACCACCCCCTGGTGCTTTTCTCCATCCTACATAGCCAATCACTGAATATCCCAATTCAGACCCTATTAATCCCACCACCCCGTGATGTTTTTCTCACTCCTACTAGTGAATGTAATGTTACACACCCATACAATGCGCACCACGCCGCGATGTTTTTCAGAAACCTATCCTACATTGCCACTGCATGTTTCCTGACCTCCCCATGCTGACCACCCCGTGGTGCTTTTCTCCATCCTACATAGCCAATCACTGAATATCCTACTTCAGACCCTATGATTCACACCACCCCGTGATATCTTTCTCACTCCTACTAGTGAATGTAATGTTACACACTCATACAATGGGCACCACCACGCGATGTATTTCAGAAACCTAATCTACATTGCCACTGCATGTTTCCTGACATCCCCATGCTGACGACCCCGTGGTGCTTTTCTCCATCCTACATAGCAACTCACTGAATATATTAATTCAGACCCTTTAATTCACAGCACCCCGTGATGTTTTTCTCACTCCTACTTGTGAATGTAAAGTTACACACCCATACAATGCGCAGCACCCCGCGATGTTTTTCAGAAACCTATCCTACATTGCCACTGCTTGTTTCCTGACCTCCCCATGCTGATCACCCCGTGGTGCTTTTCTCAATCCTACATTGCCACTCACTGCCTAACCTAATTCAGACCCTTTAATTCACACCAACCCGTGATGTTTTTCTAACTCCTACTAATGAATGTAATGTTACACACCCATACAATGCGCACCACCCCGCGATGTTTTTCAGAAACCCATCCTACATTGCCACTGCATGTTTCCTGATCTCCCAATGCTGACCACCCCATGGTGCTTTTCTCCATCCTACATTGCCACTCACTGCCTATCCTAACTCAGATCCTCCGATTCACACCACCCCGTGATGTTTTTTTCACTCCTACTAGTGAATGTAGTGTTACACACACATACAATGCGCAAGAACCCGCGATGATTTTCAGAAACCGATCCTACATTGCCAATGCATGTTTCCTGATCTCCCAATGGGGACCACCCATTGGGTTGATTTTCTCCATCCTACATGGCCACTCACTGAAAATCCTAATTCAGACCCTATGATTCACACCACCACGTGATGTTTTTCTCACTCCTACTAGTGAATGTAATGTTACACACCCATACAATGCGCACCAATCGGCGATGTTTTTCAGAAACCTATCATACATTGCCGCTGCCTGTTTCCTGACCTACTCATGCTGACCTACCCGTGGTGCTTTTTCCATCCTACATTGCCACTCACTTCCTATCCTAATTCAGACCCTATGATTCACACCATTCCGTGATGTTTTTCTCACTCCTACTAGTGAATGTAATGTTACACACCGATACAATGCGCACCACCCCGTGATGTTTTTCTCACTCGTAGTAGTGAATGTAATTTTACATACCCATACAATGTGCACTACCCCGCGATGTTTTTCAGAAACCTATCCAACATTGCCACTGCATTTTTCCTTACCTCCCATGCTGACCACCCCGTGGTGCTTATCTCCATCCTACATTGCCACTCACTGCCTATCCTATTTCAGACCCTATGATTCACACCAACCCGTGATGTTTTTCTCACTCCTACTGGTGAATGTAATGTTACACACACATACAATGCGCACCAACCCTCAATGTTTTTCAGAAACCTATCCTACATTGCCAGTGCTTGTTTCCTGACCTCCCCATGCTGACCTCCCCATTGTGCTTTTCTCCATCCTACATAGCCAATCACTGAATATCCTAATTCAGACCCTATGATTCACACCACCCCGTGATGTTTTTCTCACTCCTACTAGTGAATGCAATGTCACACACGCATACAATGCGCACCACAACACGATGTTTTTCAGAAACCTATCCTAAATTGCCACTGCATGTTTCCTGACCTCTACATGCTGAACACCCTGTGGTGTTTTCTCCAGACTACATAGCCAATCACTGAATATCCTAATTCAGACCCTATGATTCACACCACCCCGTGATGTTTTTCTCACTCCTACTAGTGAATGTAATGTTACACACCCATACAATGCGCAGCACCCCGCGATGTTTTTCAGAAACCTTACCTACATTGCCACTGCATGTTTCCTCACCTCCCCATGCTGACCAACCCGTGGTGTTTTCTCCATCCTACATTGCCACTCACTGCCTATCCTAATTCAGACCCTACGATTCACAGCACCCCGTGATGTTTTTCTCACTCCTACTAGTAAATGTAATGTTAAACACACATACAATGCGCACGAACCCGCGATGGTTTTCAGAAACCTATCGTACATTGCACTGCTTGTTTCCTGATCTCCCAATGGGGACCACACATTGGGTTGATTTTCTCCATCCTACATGGCCACACACTGAATATCATAATTCAGACCCTATGATTCTTACGACCCCGTGATGTTTTTCTCACTCCTACTAGTGAATGTAATGTTACACACCCATAAAATGCGCACCACCCCGCGATGTTTTTCAGAAACCTATCCTACATTGCCCCTGCATGTTTCCTGACCTCCCCATGCTGACCACCCCGTGGTGCTTTTCTCCATCCAATATTGCCTGTCACTGCCTATCCTAATTTAGATCCTATGATTCACACCACCCCATTATGTTTTTCTCACTCCTACTAGTGAGTATGATGTTACACACCCATGCAATGTACACCAGCACGCGATGTTTTTTAGAAACCTATCCTACATTGCCACTTCATGTTTCTTGACTTCCCCGTGCAGACCACCCCATGGTGCTTTTCTCCATCCTACATTGCCACTCACTGCCTATCCTAATTCAAACCCTATGATTCACACCACCACGTGATGTTTTTCTCAGTCCTACTAGTGAATGTAATGTTACACACCCATACAATGCGCACAACCCCGCGATGTTTTTCAGAAACCTATCCTACATTGCAACTGCATGTTTCCTGACCTCCCCATGCTGACCACCCCGTGGTGCTTTTCTCCATCCTACATTGCCCATCACTGCCTATCCTAATTCAGACCCTATGATTCACACCCCCAGTGATGTTTTTCTCACTCCTACTAGTGAATGTAAAGTTACACACCCATACAATGCGCACCACCCCGCGATGTTTTTCAGAATCCTATCCTACATTGCCACTGCATGGTTCCTGACATCCCCATGCTGACCACCCCGTGGTGCTTTTCTCCATCCAATATTGCCAGTCACTGCCTATCCTAATTCCGATCCTATGATTCACACCACCCCGTGATGTTTTTCTCACTCCTACTAGTGAGTAAAATTTTACACACCCATACAATGTACACCACCACACGATGTTTTTTAGAAACCTATCCTACATTGCCACTTCATGTTTCTTGACCTCCCCTTGCATACCACCCCGTGGTGCTTTTCTCCATCCTACATTGCCACTCCCTACCTATCCTAATTCAGACCCTATGATTCACACCACCCCGTGATGTTTTTCTCACTCCTACTAGTGAATGTAATGTTACACACCAATATAATGCGCACAACCCCGCGATGTTTTTCAGAAACCTATCCTACATTGCCACTGCATGTTTCCTGACCTCCCCAGGCTAACCACCCTGTGGTGCTTTTCTCCATCCAATATTGCCAGTCACTGCCTATCCAAATTCAGATCCTATGATTCACACCACCCGGGGATGTATTTCTCACTCCTACTAGGGAGTATAATGTTAAACACACATACAATGTACACCACCACGCGATGTTTTTCAGAAACCTATCCTACATTGCCACTTCATGTTTCTTGACCTCCTCATGCTAAACACCCCGTGGTGCTTTTCTCCATCCTACATTGCGACTCACTGCCTATCCTAATTCAGACCCTATGATTCACACCAACCCGTGATGTTTTTTTTCACTCCTACTACTGAATATAATGTTACACACCGATACAATGCGCACCAACCTGCGATGTTTTTCTCACTCCTACTAGTGAATGGAATGTTACAAACCCATACAATGCGCACCACCCCGTGATGTTTTTCAGAAACTTGTCCTACATTGCCACTGCATATTTTCTGACCTCCCCATGAGGAACATCCCGTCGTGCTTTTCAACATTCTACATTGCCACTCAATGCCTATCCTAATTCAGATCCTAAGAATCACACCACCCGATGATGTTTTTCTCACTCCTAGTTGTGAATGAAATGTTACACACCCATACAATGCGCACCACCCGGCGATGTTTTTCAGAAACCTATCCTACATTGCCGCTGCATGTTTCCTGACCTCATGCTGACCTACGCGTGGTGCTTTTTCCATCCTACATTGCCACTCACTTCCTATCCTAATTCAGACCCTATGATTCACACCACCCCGTGATGTTTTTATCACTCGTACTAGTGAATGTAATTTTACACACCCATACAATGCGCACCACCCTGCGATGTTTTTCAGAAACCTATCCTACATTGCCACTGCATGTTTCCTGACCTCTCATGCTGACCACCCCGTGGTGCTTTTCTCCATGCTACATAGCCAATCACTGAAAATCCTAATTCAGACGCTATGATTCACACCACCCAGTGATGTTTTTCTCACTCCTACTAGTGAATGTCATGTTACACACCCATACAATGCGCAGCACCCCGCGATGTTTTTCAGAAACCTATCCTACATTGCCACTGCATGTTTCCTGGCTTCCCCATGCTGATCACCCGTGGTGCTTTTCTCCATTCTACATTGCCACTCACTGCCTATCCTAATTCAGACCCTCCAATTCACACCACCCCGTGATGTTTTTCTCACTCCTACAAATTAATGTAATTTTACACACCCATACAATGCGCACCACCACGCGATGTATTTCAGAAACCTATCGTACATTGCCAATGCATGTTTCCTCATCTCCCAATGGGGACCACACATTGGGTTGATTTTCTCCATTACACATGGCCACTCACTGAATATCCTAATTCAGACCCTATGATTCACACCACCCCGTGATGTTTTTCTCACTCCTACTAGTGAATGTAATGTTACACACCCAATACAATGCGCACCACCCGCCGATGTTTTTCAGAAACCTACCCTACATTGCCACTGCATGTTTCTTGACCTCCCCATGCTGACCACCCCGTGGTGTTTTTCTCCATCCTACATTGCCACTCACTGCCTATCCTAATTCAGACCCTCCGATTAACACCACCCCGTGATGCTTTTGTCACTCCTACTAGTGAATGTAATGTTACACACCCATACAATGCGCAATACCCCGCGATGTGTTTCAGAAACCTATCCAACATTGCCACTGCATGTTTCCTGACCTCCGCATGCTGACCACCCCGTGTTGCTTATCTCCATCCTACATTGCCACTCACTGAAAATCCTAATTCAGACCATATGATTGACACCACCCCGTGATGTTTTTCTCAGTCCTACTAGTGAATGTAATGTTACGCACCCATACAATGCGCACCAACCCGCGATGTTTTTCAGAAACCTATCCTACATTGCCAGTGCATGTTTCCTGACCTCCCCATGATGACCTCCCTGTTGTGCTTTTCTCCATCCTACATAGGCAATCACTGAAAATCCTAGTTCAGACCCTATGATTCACACCACCCGGTGATGTTTTTCTCACTCCTACTAATGAATGTAATGGCACAAACCCATACATTGCGCACCACCACGTGATGTTTTTCAGAAACCTATCCTACATTGCCACTGCATGTTTCCTGACCTCCCCATGCTGAGCACTCCGTGGTCTTTTCTCCATCCTACATAGCCAAACACTGAATATCCTAATTCAGACCCTATGATTCACACCACCCCGTGATGTTTTTCTCACTCCTACTAGTGAATGTAATGTTAAACACCCATGCAATGCGCACCACCCCGCAATGTTTTTCAGAAAAATATCCTACATTGCCACTGCATTTTTCCTGACCTCCCCATGCTGACCACCCCGTGGTGTTTTCTCCATCCTACATAGCCAATCACTGAATATCCTAATTCAGACACTATGATTCACACCATCCTGTGATGTTTTTCTCACTCCTACTAGTGAATGTAATGTTACACACCCATACAATGTGCAGCACCCCGCGATGTTTTTCAGAAACCTATCCTACATTGCCACTGCATGTTTCCTGACCTCCACATGCTGCTCACCCGGTTTTGTTTTTCTCCATCCTACATTGACACTCACTGCCTATCCTAATTCAGACCCCATGATTCACACCACCCCATGATGTTTTTCTCACTCCTACTAGTGAATGTAATGTTACACACCCATACAATGCGCAGCACCCCGCGATGTTTTTCAGAAACATATCCTACATTGCCACTGCATGTTTCCTGACTTCCCCATGCTGATCACCCCATGGTGCTTTTCTCCATTCTACATTGCCACTCACTGCCTATCCTAATTCAGACCCTCCGATTCACACCACGCCGTGATGTTTTTCTCACTCCTACTAGTGAATGTAAATTTACACACCCATACAATGCGCACCACCACGCGACGTATTTCAGAAACCTATCCTACATTGCCATTGCATGTTTCCTCATCTCCCAATGGGGACCACGCATTGGGTTGAATTTCTCCATTATGCATGGCCACTCACTGAATATCCTAATTCAGACCCTATGATTCAAACCACCCCGTGATGTTTTTCTCACTCCTCCTAGTGAATGTAATGTTACACACCCATACAATGCGCACCACCCCGCGATGTTTTTCAGAAACCTATCCTACATTGCCACTGCATGTTTCCTGACATCCCCATGGTGGCCACCCCGTGGTGCTTTTCTCCATCCTACATAGCCAATCACTGAATATCCTAAATCAGACCCTATGATTCACACCACCCCGTGATATTTTTCTCACTCCTACTAGTGAATGTAATGTTACACACCGATACAATGCGCACCACCACGCGATGTATTTCAGAAACCTATCCTACATTGCCACTGCATGTTTCCTGACCTCCCCATGTTGAACACCCCGTGGTGCTTCTCTCCATCCTACATAGCAACTCACTGCCTATCCTAATTCAGACCCTTTAATTCACACCACCCCGTGATGTTTTTCTCACTCTGACTTGTGAGTGTAAAGTTACACACCCATACAATGCGCAGCACCCCGCGATGTTTTTCAGAAACCTATCCTACATTGCCACTGCATGTTTTCTGACCTCCCCATGCTGATCACCCCGTGGTGCTTTTCTCCATCCTACATTGCCACTCACTGCCTATCCTAATTCAGACCCTATGATTCACACCACTGCGTGATGTTTTTCTAACTGCTACTAGTGAATGTAATGTTACACAACCATACAATGCGCACCACCCCGCGATGTTTTTCAGAAACCCATCCTACATTGCCACTGCATGTTTCCTGATCTTCCAATGCTGACCACCCCGTGGTGCTTTTCTCCATCCTACATTGCCACTCACTGCCTATCCTAATTCCGACCCACCGATTCACACCACCCCGTGATGTTTATTTCACTCCTACTAGTGAATGTAATGTTACACACACATACAATGCGCAAGAACCCGCGATGGTTTTCAGAAACCTATCCTACATTGCCAATGCATGTTTCCTGATCTCCCAATGTGGACCACCCATTGGGTTGATTTTCTCCATCCTACATGGCCACTCACTGAATATCCTAATTCAGACCCTATGATTCACACCACCACGTGATGTTTTTCTCACTCCTACTAGTTAATGAAATGTTACACACCCATACATTGCGCACCACCCCGCGATGTTTTTCAGAAACCTATCCTACATTGCAACTGCATGTTTCCTGACCTCCCCATGCTGACCACCCCGTGGTGCTTTTCTGCATCCTACATTGCAACTCACTGCCTATCCTAATTCAGACCCTATGATTCACACCATCCCGTGATGTTTTTCTCACTCCTACAAGTGAATGTAATGTTACACACCCATCCAATGCGCACCACGCCGCGATGTTTTTCGGAAACCTAACTTACATTGCCAGTGCATGGTTCCTGACCTCCCAATGCTGACCACCCTGTGGTGCTTTTCTCCATCCTACATAGACAATCACTGAATATCCTAATTCAGACCCTAGGATTTACACCACCCGGTGATGTTTTTCTCACTCCGACTAGTGAATGTAATGTTACACACCCATACAATGCGCACCACCCAGCGATGTATTTCAGAAACCTATCATACATTGTCACTGCATGTTTCCTCACCTCCCCATGCTGACCACTCTGTGGTGCTTTTCTCCATCCTACATAGCCACTCACTGAATATCCTAATTCAGACCCGATGATTCACACCACCCCGTGATGATTTTCTCACTCCTAATAGTGAATGTAATGTTACACACCCTTACAATGCGCACCACCCGGCGATGTTTTTCAGAAAGCTATCCTACATTGCCACTGCAAGTTTGCTGACCTCCCCATGCTGATCACCCCTTGGTGCTTTTCTCCATCCTACATTGCCACTCACTGCCTATCCTAATTCGGACCCTATGATTCACACCACCCCGTGATGTTTTTCTAACTCCTACTAGTGAATGTAATGTTACACACCCATACAATGCGCACCACCCCGCGATGTTTTTCAGAAAGCTATCCTACGTTGCCACTGCATGTTTCATGACCTCCCCATGCAGACCACCCCGTGGTGCTTTTCTCCATCTTACATTGCTACTCACTGCCTATCCTAATTCAGACCCTATAATTCACACCATCCCGTGATGTTTTTCTCACTCCTACTAGTGAATATAATGTTACACACCCATACAATGCGCACCACCCCGCGATGTTTTTCAGAAACCTATCCTACATTGCCAGTCCATGTTTCCTGACCTCCCCATGCTGACCACCCCGTTGTGCTTTTCTCCATCCTACATAGCCAATCACTGAAAATCCTAATTCAGCACCTATGATTCACAGCACCCCGTGATGTTTTTCTCACTCCTACTAGTGAATGTAACGTTACACACCAATACAATGCGCACCAACCTGCGATGTTTTTCAGAAACCTATCCTACATTGCCACTGCATGTTTCCTCACTTCCTCATGCTGACCACCCCGTTGTGCTTTTCTCCATCCTACATAGCCAATCACTTAATATGCTAATTGAGACCCTATGATTCACACCACTCCGAGATGTTTTTCTCACTCCTACTACTGAATGTAATATTACACACCCATATAATGCGCACCACCCCGCGATGTTTTTCAGAAACCTATCCTACATTGCCACTGCATGTTTCCTGACCTCCCCATGCTAACCTCCCGTGGTGCTTTTCTCCATCCAATATTGCCAGTCACTGCCTATCCTAATTCAGATCCTATGATTCACAACACCCCGGGATGTTTTTCTCACTCCTACTAGTGATTAAAATGTTACACAACCATATAATGTACACAACAACGCGATGTTTTTTAGAAACCTATCCTACATTGCCACTTCATGTTTCTTGACCTCCCCATGTTGACCACCCCGTGGTGCTTTTCTCCATCCTACATTGCCACTCACTGCCTATCCTAATTCAGACCTTATGATTCACACCACTCCGTGATGTTTTTTTCACTCCTACTAGTGAATGTAATGTTACACACACGTACAATGCGCACGAACCCGCGATGGTTTTCAGGAACATATCGTATATTGCCACTGCATGTTTCCTGATGTCCCAATGGGGACCACCCACTGGGTTGCTTTTCTCCATCCTACAGGGCCACTCACTGAATATCCTAATTCAGACCCTATGATTCACACCACCCCGTGATGTTTTTCGACTGCTACTAGTGAATGTAATGTTACACAACAATACAAGGTGCACCACTCAGCGATATTTTTCAGAAACCTATCCTATATTGCCACTGCATGTTTCCTGACCTCCCAATGGTGACCACCCCGTGGTGCTTCTTTCCATCCTACATTGCCACTCACTGCCTATCCTAAATCAGACCCTCTGATTCACACAACCCCGTGATGTTTTTCTCACTCCTAATTGTGAATGTAATTTTACACCCCCATAAAATGCGCACCACCCTGCGATGTTTTTCAGAAACCTATCCTACATTGCCCGTGCATGTTTCCTGACCTCCCCATGCTGAACACCACATTGTGCTTTTCTCCATCCTTCATTGCCACTCAATGCCTATTCTAATTCAGACCCTATGATTCTCACCATCCCGTGATGTTTTTCTCACTCCTACTAGTGAATGTAATGTTACACACCCGTACAATGAGCACCACACCGCGATGTTTTTCAGAAACCTATCCTACATTGCCACTGCATGTTTCCTGACCTCCCAATGCTGACCACCCCGTGGTGCTTTTCTCCATCCTACATAGCCAATCACTTAATATCCCAATTCACACCGTATGATTCACACCACCCCATGATGTTTTTCTAACTCCTACTAGTGAATGTAGTGTTACACACCCATACAATGCGCACAACCCGCGATGTTTTTCAGATACCTATCCTACATTGCCACTGCATATTTCCTTATCTCCCAATGCTGACCACCCCGTGCTGCTTTTCTCCATCCTACATTGCCACTCACTGCCTATCCTAATTCAGACCCACCGATTCACACCACCCCGTGATGTTTTTCTCACTCCTACTATTGAATGTAATGTTACACACCCATATAATGCACACCACCCCGCGATGTTTTTCAGAAACCTATTGTACATTGCCACTGCAGGTTTCCTGACCTCCCCATGCTAACCACCCGTGGTGCTTTTCTCCATCCAATATTGCCAGTCACTGCCTATCCTAATTCAGATCCTATGATTCACAACACCCCGGGATATTTTTCTCAATCCTACTAGTGAGTATAATGTTTCACACCCATACAATGTACACCACCACGCGATGTTTTTCAGAAACCTATCCTACATTGCCACTTCATGTTTCTTGACCTCCCCATGTTGACCACCCCGTGGTGCTTTTCTCCATCCTACATTGCCACTCACTGCCTATCCTAATTCAGACCCTATGATTCACACCACCCCGTTATGTTTTTTTCACTCCTACTAGTGAATGTAATGTTACACACCGATACAATGCGCACCACCCTGCGATGTTTTTCTCACTCCTACTAGTGAATGTAATGTTACAAACCCATACAATGCGCACCACTCCGCGATGTTTTTCAGAAACCTATCCTACATTGCCACTGCATATTTCCTTATCTCCCAATGCTGACCACCCCGTGCTGCTTTTCTCCATCCTACATTGCCACTCACTGCCTATCCTAATTCAGACCCTCCGATTTACACCACCCCGTGGTGATTTTCTCCCTCCTACTAGTGAATGTAATGTTACACACACATACAATGCGCACGCACCCGCGATGGTTTTCAGAAACCTATCGTACATTGCCACTGCATGTTTCCTGATCTCCCAATGGGGACCACCCATTGGGTTGAGTTTCTCTATCCTAAATGGCCACTCCCTGAATATCCTAATTCAGACCCTATGATTCACACCACCGGGTGATGTTTTTCTCACTCCTACTAGTGAATGTAATGTTACACACCCATACAATGCGCACCAATGCGCGATGTTTTTCAGAAAGCTATCCTACATTGCCACTGCATGTTTCCTGACCTCGCCATGTTGACCACCCCGTGGTGCTTTTCTCCATCCTACATTGCTACTCACTGCCTATCCTAATTCACACCCTATGATTCACACCATCCCGTGATGTTTTTCTCACTTATACTAGTGAATGTAATGTTACACAACCGTACAATGCACACCACACCGCGATGTTTTTCAGAAACCTATCCTACGTTGCCACTTCATGTTTCTTGACCTCCCCATGCTGACCACCCCGTGGTGCTTTTCTCCATCCTACATTGCAACTCACTGCCTATCCTAATGCAGACATTACGATTCACACCAGCCAGTGATGTTTTTCTCACTCCTACTAGTCAAAGTAATGTTACACACGGATACAATGCACACCACCCCGCGATGTTTTTCTCACTCCTACTAGTGAATGTAATGTTAAACACCCATACAATGCGCACCACCCCGCGATGTTTTTCAGAAACCTATCCTACATTGCCAGTCCATGTTTCCTGACCTCCCCATGCTGACCACCCCGTGGTGTTTTCTCCATCCTACATAGCCAATCATTGAATATCCTAATTCAGACCCTATGATTCACACCACCCCGTGATATTTTTCTCACTCCTACTAGTGAATGTAATGTTACACACCCATACAATGAGCACCACCACGCGATGTATTTCAGAAACCTATCCTACATTGCCACTGCATGTTTCCTGACCTCCCCATGCTGACCACCTCGTGGTGCTTTTCTCCATCCTACATAGCCACTCACTGAATATCCTAATTCAGACCCTTTAATTCACACCACCCCTTGATATTTTTCTTACTCCTACTAGTGAATGTAAAGTGACACACCCATACAATGCGCAGCACCCCGCGATGTTTTTCAGAAACCTATCCTACATTGCCACTGCATGTTTCCTGACCTCCCCATGCTGATCACCCAGTGGTGCTTTTCTGTATCCTACATTGCCACTCACTGCCTATCCTAATTCAGACCCACCGATTCACACCACCCCGTGATGTTTTTCTCACTCCTACTATTGAATGTAATGTTACACACCCATACAATGCGCAAGAACCCGCGATGGTTTTCAGAAACTTATCCTACATTGCCAATGCAAGTTTCCTGATCTCCCAATGGGGACCACCCATTGGGTTTATTTTCTCCATCCTACATGGCCACTCACTGAATATCCTAATTCGGACCCTATGATTCACACCAGCCCTTGATGTTTTTCTTACTGCTACTAGTGAATGTAATGTTACACACCCATACAAGGTGCACCACCAAGCGATATTTTTCAGAAACCTATCCTACAATTCCACTGCATTTTTCCTGACCTCCGCATGCTGACCACACCTTTTGCTTTTCTCCATCCTACATAGCCAATCACTGAAAATCCTAATTCAGACCCTATGATTCACACCACCCCGTGATGTTTTTCTCACTCCTACTAGTTAATGTAATGTTACACACCCATACAATGAGCACCACACCGCGATGTTTTTCAGAAACCTATCCTACATTGCCACTGCATGTTTCCTGATCTCCCCATGCTGACCACCCCGTGGTGCTTTTCTCCATCCTACATAGCCACTCACTGAATATCCTAATTCACACCCTATGATTCACACCACCCCGTGATATTTTTCTCACTCCTACTAGAGAATGTAAAGTTACACATTCATACAATGCGCACCAACCCGCGATGTTTGTCAGAAACCTATCCTACATTGCCACTGCATGCTTCCTGACCTCCCCCTGCTGATCACCCCGTGGTGCTTTTCTCCATCCTACATTGCCACTCACTGCCTATCCTAATGCAGACATTTCGATTCACACCAGCCAGTGATGTTTTTCTCACTCTACTAGTGAAAGTAATGTTACATACGGATACAATGCACACCACCCCGCGATGTTTTTCTCACTCCTACTAGCGAATGTAATGTTAAACACCCATACAATGCACCACCACCCAGCGATGTTTTTCAGAAACCTGTCCTACATTGCCAGTGCATGTTTCCTGACCTCCCCATGCTGACCACCCCATGGTGTTTTCTCCATCCTACATAGCCAATCTCTGAATATCCTAATTCAGAACCTATGATTCACACCACCCCGTGATATTTTTCTCACTCCTACTAGTGAATGTAATGTTACACACCCATACAATGCGCACCACCCCGCGATGTTTTTCAGAAACCTATCCTACATTGCCACTGCATGGTTCCTGACCTCTCAATGCTGACCACCCTGTGGTGCTTTTCTCCATCCTACATAGCCAGTCACTCAATATCCTAATTCAGACCCTATGATTCACACCACCCGGTGATGTTTTTCTCACTCATATTAGTGAATGTAATGTTACACACCGATACAATGCGCACCACCCTGCAATGTTTTTCAGAAACCTATCATACAATGCCACTGCATGTTTCCTGACCTCCCCATGCTGACTACTCCGTGGTGCTTTTCTCCATCCTACATAGCCACTCACTGAATATCCTAATTCAGACCCTATGATTCACACCAACCCGTGATGTTTTTCTCACTTCTACTAGTGAATGTAATGTTACACACCCATACAATGCGCACGACCCCGCGATGTTTTTCAGAAACCTATCCTACATTGCCACTGCATGTTTCCTGATCTCCCAATGCGGACCAGCCCGTGGTGCTTTTCTCCATCCTACATTGCCACTCACTGCCTATCCTAATTGAGACCCTCCGATTAACACCACCCCGTGATATTTTTCTCACTTCTACTAGTGAATGTAATGTTACACACCCATATAATGCACACCACCCCGCGATTTTTTTCAGAAACCTATTGTACATTGCCACTGCATGTTTCCTGACCTCCCCATGCTAACCACCCGTGGTGCTTTTCTCCATCCAATATTGCCAGTCACTGCCTATCCTAATTCAGATCCTATGATTCACAACACCCCGGGATGTTTTTCTCAATCCTACTAGTGAGTATAATGTTTCACACCCATACAATGTACACCACCACGCGATGTTTTTCAGAAACCTATCCTCCATTGCCACTTCATGTTTCTTGACCTCCCCATGTTGACCACCCCGTGGTGCTTTTCTCCATCCTACATTGCCACTCACTGCCTATCCTAATTCAGACCCTATGATTCACACCACCCCGTTATGTTTTTTTCACTCCTACTAGTGAATGTAATGTTACACACCGATACAATGCGCACCACCCTGCGATGTTTTTCTCACTCCTACTAGTGAATGTAATGTTACAAACCCATACAATGCGCACCACCCCGCGATGTTTTTCAGAAACCTGTCCTACATTGCCTCTGCATATTTTCTGACCTCCCCATGCTGACCATCCCGTGGTGCTTTTCAACATCCTACATTGCCACTCAATGCCTATCCTAATTCACATCCTAAGAATCACACCACTCGGTGATGTTTTTCTCACTCAAGTAGTGAATGAAATGTTGCACACCCATACAATGCGCACCACCCGGCGATGTTTTTCAGAAACCTATCCTACATTGCCGCTCCATGTTTCCTGACCTTCTCATGCTGACCTACGCGTGGTGCTTTTTCCATCCTACATTGCCACTCACTTCCTATCCTAATTCATACCCTATTATTCACACCACTCCGTGATGTTTTTCTCACTCCTACTGGTGAATGTAATGTTACACACCGATACAAAGCGCACCACCCCGTGATGTTTTTCTTACTCGTACTAATGAATGTAATGTTACACACCCATACAATGCACACCACCCCGCGATGTTTTTCAGAAACCTGTTCTACATTGCCACTGCATGTTTCCGGACCTCCACATGCTGATCACCCCGTGGTGCTTTTCTCCAAACTACATTGCCACTCACTGCCTATCCTAATTCAGACCCCATGATTCACAACACCCCGTGATGTTTTTCTCACTCCTACTAGAGAATGTAATGTTACACACACATAAAATGCGCAAGAACCCGCGATGGTTTTCAGAAACTTATCCTACATTGCCAATGCATGTTTCCTGATCTCCCAATGCGGACCACCCATTGGGTTGATTTTCTTCATCCTACATTGCCACTCACTGAATATCCTAATTCAGACCCTATGATTCACACCACCCCGTGATGTTTTTCTCACTGCTACTAGTGAATGTAATGTTACACACCCATACAAGGTGCACCAACCAGCGATA
Source organism: Cavia porcellus (assembly GCF_034190915.1). NCBI lineage: Eukaryota > Metazoa > Chordata > Mammalia > Rodentia > Caviidae > Cavia > Cavia porcellus. The sequence goes on along the minus strand of NW_026947499.1, from coordinate 73,089,995 downwards.
TTTTTCAGAAACCTATCCTACATTGCCACTGCATGTTTCCTGACCTCATCATGCTGACCACCCCGTTGTGCTTTTCTCCATCCTACATTGCCACTCACTGCCTATCCTAATTTAGACCCTCCGATTCACACCACCCCGTGATGTTTTTCTCACTCCTAATTGTTAATGTAATTTTACACCCCCATATAATGCGCAGGAACCCGCGATGCTTTTCAGAAACATATCGTACATTGCCACTGCATGTATCCTGACCTCCCCATGCTGACCAACCCGTGGTGCTTTTCTCCATCCTACATTGCAACTCACTGCCTATCCTAATTCAGACCTTATGATTCACACCATCCCGTGATGTTTTTCTCACTCCTACTAGTGCATGTAATGTTACACACCCATACAATGCGCACCACCCTGTGATGTTTTTCAGAAACCTATCCTACATTGCCCGTACATGTTTCCTGACCTCCCCATGCTGACCACCCCGTGGTGCTTTTCTCCATCCTACATAGCCACTCACTGAATATCCTAATTGACACCCTATGATTCACACCACCCCGTGATGTTTTTCTCACTCCTACTAGTGAATGTAATGTTACACACCCATACAATGCGCACCAACCCACGGTGTTTGTCAGAAAACTATCCTACATTGCCACTGCATGCTTCCTGACATCCCCCTGCTGATCACCCCGTGGTGCTTTTCTCCATCCTACATTGCCACTCACTGCCTATTCTAATGCAGACATTACGATTCACACCACCCTGTGATGTTTTTCTCACTCCTACTAGAGAAAATAATGTTACATACGGATACAATGCACACCACCCCGCGATGTTTTTGTCACTCCTACTAGAGAATGTAATGTTAAACACCCATACAATGCGCACCACCCCGCGATGTTTTTCAGAAACCTATCCTACATTGCCAGTGCATGTTTCCTGACCTCCCCATGCTGACCACCCCGTGGTGCTTTTCTCCATCCTACATAGCCACTCACTGAATATCCTAATTCAGACCCTTTAATTCACACCACCCCGTGATGTTTTTCTCACTCCTAGTAGTGAATGTAAAGTTACACACCCATACAATGCGCAGCACCCCGCGATGTATTTCAGAAACCTATCCTACATTGCCACTGCATGTTTCCTGACCTCCCCATGCTGATCACCCAGTGGTGCTTTTCTCCATCCTACATTGCCACTCACTGCCTATCCTAATTCAGACCCACCGATTCACACCACCCCGTGATGTTTTTCTCACTCCTACTAGTGAATGTAATGTTACACACCCATACAATGCGCAAGAAACCTCGATGGTTTTCAGAAACTTATCCTACATTGCCAATGCAAGTTTCCTGATCTCCCAATGGGGACCACCCATTGGGTTGATTTTCTCCATTCTACATGGCCACTCACTGAATATCCTAATTCAGACCCTATGATTCACACCAGCCCTTGATGTTTTTCTTACTGCTACTAGTGAATGTAATGTTACACACCCATGCAAGGTGCACCACCAAGCGATATTTTTCAGAAACCTATCCTACAATTCCACTGCATTTTTCCTGACCTCCGCATGCTGACCACCCCTTTTGCTTTTCTCCATCCTACATAGCCAATCACTTAAAATCCTAATTCAGACCCTATGATTCACACCACCCCGTGATGTTTTTCTCACTCCTACTAGTTAATGTAATGTTACACACCCATACAATGAGCACCACACCGCGATGTTTTTCAGAAACCTATCCTACATTGCCACTGCATGTTTCCTGACCTCCCCATGCTGACCACCCCGTGGTGCTTTTCTCCATCCTACATAGCCACTCACTCAATATCCTAATTCACACCCTATGATTCACACCACCACGTGATATTTTTCTCACTCCTACTAGTGAATGTAATGTTACACACCCATACAATGAGCACCACCACGCGATGTATTTCAGAAACCTATCCTACATTGCCACTGCATGTTTCCTGACCTCCCCATGCTGATCACCCCGTGGTGCTTTTCTCCATCCTACATTGCCACTCACTGCCTATCCTAATTCAGACCCACCGATTCACACCACCCCGTGATGTTTTTCTCACTCCTACTATTGAATGTAATGTTACACACCCATACAATGCGCACCAACCCGCGATGTTTGTCAGAAACCTATCCTACATTGCCACTGCATGCTTCCTGACCTCACCCTGCTGATCACCCCGTGGTGCTTTTCTCCATCCTACATTGCCACTCACTGCCTATCCTAATTCAAACCCTATGATTCACACTAACCCGTGATGTTTTTTAAACTCCTACTAGTGAATGTAGTGTTACACACCCATACAATTCGCACCACACCGCGATGTTTTTCAAAACCTATCCTACGTTGCCACTTCATGTTTCTTGACCTCCCCATGCTGACCACCCCGTGGTGCTTTTCTCCATCTTACATTGCCACTCACTGCCTATCCTAATGCAGACATTTCGATTCACACCAGCCAGTGATGTTTTTCTCACTCTACTAGTGAAAGTAATGTTGCACACGGATACAATGCACACCACCCCGCGAGGTTTTTCTCACTCCTACTAGCGAATGTAATGTTAAACACCCATACAATGCGCACCACCCAGCGACGTTTTTCAGAAACCTGTCCTACATTGCCAGTGCATGTTTCCTGACCTCCCCATGCTGACCACCCCATGGTGTTTTCTCCATCCTACATAGCCAATCACTGAATATCCTAATTCAGACCCTATGATTCACACCACCCCGTGATATTTTTCTCACTCCTACTAGTGAATGTAATGTTACACACCCATACAATGCGCACCACCCCGCGATGTTTTTCAGAAACCTATCCTACATTGCCACTGCATGGTTCCTGACCTCTCAATGCTGACCACCCTGTGGTGCTTTTCTCCATCCTACATAGCCAGTCACTCAATATCCTAATTCAGACCCTATGATTCACACCACCCCGTGATGTTTTTCTCACTTCTACTAGTGAATGTAATGTTACACACCCATACAATGCGCACGACCCCGCGATGTTTTTCAGAAACCTATGCTACATTGCCACTGCATGTTTCCTGATCTCGCAATGCGGACCACCCCGTGGTGCTTTTCTCCATCCTACATTGCCACTCACTGCCTATCCTAATTCAGACCCTCTGATTAACACCACCCCGTGATATTTTTCTCACTTCTACTAGTGAATGTAATGTTACACACCCATATAATGCGCACCACCCCGCGATGTTTTTCAGAAACCCATTGTGCATTGCCACTGCATGTTTCCTGACCTCCCCATGCTAACCACCCGTGGTGCTTTTCTCCATCCAATATTGCCAGTCACTGCCTATCCTAATTCAGATCCTATGATTCACAACACCCCGGGATGTTTTTCTCAATCCTACTAGTGAATGTAATGTTACAAACCCATACAATGCGCACCACCCCGTGATGTTTTTCAGAAAAATGTCCTACATTGCCTCTGCATATTTTCTGACCTCCCCATGCTGACCATCCCGTGGTGCTTTTCAACATCCTACATTGCCACTCAATGCCTATCCTAATTCACCTCCTAAGAATCACACCACCCGGTGATGTTTTTCTCACTCCAGTAGTGAATGAAATGTTGCACACCCATACAATGCGCACCACCCGGCGATGTTTTTCAGAAACCTATCCTACATTGCCGCTCCATGTTTCCTGACCTTCTCATGCTGACCTACGCGTGGTGCTTTTTCCATCCTACATTGCCACTCACTTCCTATCCTAATTCATACCCTATGATTCACACCACTCTGTGATGTTTTTCTCACTACTACTGGTGAATGTAATGTTACACACCGATACAAAGCGCAACACCCCGTGATGTTTTTCTTACTCGTACTAGTGAATGTAATGTTACACACCCATACAATGCGCCCCACACGCGATGTATTTAAGATACCTATCCTACATTGCCACTGCATGTTTCCTGACCTCCCCATGCTGACCACCCCGTGGTGCTTTTCTCCATCCTACATAGCCACTCACTGAATATCCTAATTCAGACCCTTTAATTCACACCACCCCGTGATGTTTTTCTCACTCAAAGTAGTGAATGTAAAGTTACACACCCATGCAATGCGCAACACCCCGCGATGTTTTTCAGAAACCTATCCTACATTGCCACTGCATGTTTCCTGACCTCCCCATGCTGATCACCCCGTGGTGCTTTTCTCCATCCTACATTGCCACTCACTGCCTATCCTAATTCAGACGCTAGGATTCACACCCCCCTATGATGATTTTCTGACTCCTACTAGTGAATGTAATATTACACACCCATACAATGCGCATCACCCGGCGATGTTTTTCAGAAACCTATCTTACATTGCCGCTGCATGTTTCCTGACCTTCTCATGCTGACCTTCGCGTGGTGCTTTTTCCATCCTACATTGCCACTCACTTCCTATCCTAATTCAGACCCTATGATTCACACCACTCCGTGATGTTTTTCTCACTCCTACTAGTGAATGTAATGTTACACACACATACAATGCGCACGAACCCGCGATGGTTTTCAGGAACATATCGTATATTGCCACTGCATGTTTCCTGATCTCCCAATGGGGACCACCCATTGGGTTGATTTTCTCCATCCTACAGGGCCACTCACTGAAAATCCTAATTCAGACCCTATGATTCATACCACCCCGTGATGTTTTTCTATCTGCTACTAGTGAATGTAATGTTACACAACAATACAAGATGCACCACTCAGCGATATTTTTCAGAAACCTATCCTATATTGCCACTGCATGTTTCCTGACCTCCCAATGGTGACCACCCCGTGGTGCTTTTCTCCATCCTACATTGCCACTCACTGCCTATCCTAATTCAGACCCTCCGATTCACACAACCCCGTGATGTTTTTCTCACTCCTAATTGTGAATGTAATTTTACACCCCCATAAAATGCGCACCACCCTGCGATGTTTTTCAGAAACCTATCCTATATTGCCCGTGCATGTTTCCTGACCTCCACATGCTGACCACCACGTTGTGCTTTTCTCCATCCTTCATTGTCACTCAATGCCTATTCTAATTCAGACCCTCCGATGAACACCACCCCGTCATGTTTTTCTCACTCCTACTAGTGAATGTAATGATACACACCGGTACAATGAGCACCACCCCGCGATGTTTTTCAGAAACCTATCCTACATTGCCACTGCATGTTTCCTGACCTCCCAATGCTGACCACCCGGTGGTGCTTTTCTCCATCCTACATTGCCACTCACTGCCTATCCTAATTCAGACCCTCCGATTCACACGACCCCGTGATGTTTTTCTCACTCCTACTAGTGAATGTAATGTTACACACACATACAATGCGCACGCACCCGCGATGGTTTTAAGAAACCTATCGTACATTGCCACTGCATGTTTCCTGATCTCCCAATGGGGACCACCCATTGGGTTGAGTTTCTCTATCCTAAATGGCCACTCACTGAATATCCTAATTCAGACCCTATGATTCACACCACCGGGTGATGTTTTTCTCACTCCTACTAGTGAATGTAATGTTACACACCCATACAATGCGCACCAATGCGCGATGTTTTTCAGAAACCTATCCTACGTTGCCACTTCATGTTTCTTGACCTCCCCATGCTGACCAGCCCGTGGTGCTTTTCTCCATCCTACATTGCCAATCACTGCCTATTCTAATGCAGACATTACGATTCACACCAGCCAGTGATGTTTTTCTCACTCCTACTAGTGAAAGTAATGTTACACACGGATACAATGCACACCACCCCGCGATGTTTTTCTCACTCCTAATAGTGAATGTAATGTTACACACCCACACAATGCGCACCACCCCACGATGTTTTTCAGAAAACTATCCTACATTGCCAGTGCGTGTTTCCTGACCTCCCCATGCTTACCACCCCATTGTGCTTTTCTATATCCTACATAGCCAATCACTGAAAATCCTAATTCAGACCCTATGATTCACACCACCCCGTGATGTTTTTCTCACTCCTACTAGTGAATGTAATGTTACACACCCATACAATGGGCACCAACCCGCGATGTTTTTCAGAAACCTATCCTACATTGCCACTGCATGTTTCCTCAACTCCCCATGCTGACCACCCCGCTGTGTTTTTCTCCATCCTACATAGCCAATCACTGAATATTCTAATTGAGACCCTATGATTCACACCACTCCGTGATGTTTTTCTCACTCCTACTAGTGAATGTAATGTTATACACACATACAATGCGCACGAACCCGCGATGGTTTTCAGAAACCTATCCTACATTGCACTGCATGTTACCTGATCTCCCAATGGGGACCACCCTTTGGGTTGATTTTCTCCATCCTACATGGCCACTCACTGAATATCCTAATTCAGACCCTATGATTCACACCACCCCATGATGTTTTTCTCACTCCTACTAGTGAATGTAATGTTACACACCCGTACTATGCGCACCACCCCGTGATGTTTTTCAGAACCCTATCCTACATTGCCACTGCATGTTTCCTGACCTCTACATGCTGACCACCCCGTGGTGCTTTTCTCCATCCTACATTGCCACTCACTGCCTACACTAATTCAGACCCTATGATTCACACCACCCCGTGATATTTTTCTCACTCCTACTAGTGAATGTAATGTTACACACCCATACAATGCGCACCACCACGAGATGTTTTTAAGAAACCTATCCTTCATTGCCATTGCATGTTCCCTGACCTCCCCATGCTGAACACCCCGTGGTGCTTTTCTCCATCCTACATAGCAACTCACTGCCTATCCTAATTCAGACCCTTTAATTCACACCACCCCGTGATGTTTTTCTCACTCCGACTTGTGAATGTAAAGTTACACACCCATACAATGCGCAGCACCCCGCGATGTTTTTCAGACACCTATCCTACATTGCCACTGCATGGTTTCTGACCTCCCCATGCTGAGCACCCCGTGGTGCTTTTCTCCATCCTACATTGCCACTCACTGAATATCCTAATTCAGACCCTATGATTCACACCACTGCGTGATGTTTTTCTAACTCCTACTAGTGAATGTAATGTTACACACCCATACAATGCGCACCACCCCGCGATGTTTTTCAGAAACCCATCCTACATTGCCACTGCATGTTTCCTGATCTTCCAATGCTGACCACCCCGTGGTGCTTTTCTCCATCCTACATTGCCACTCACTGCCTATCCTAATTCCGACCCTCCGATTCACACCACCCCGTGATGTTTATTTCACTCCTACTAGTGAATGTAATGTTACACACACATACAATGCGCAAGAACCCGCGATGGTTTTCAGAAACCTATCCTACATTGCCAATGCATGTTTCCTGATCTCCCAATGTGGACCACCCAGTGGGTTGATTTTCTCCATCCTACATGGCCACTCACTGAATATCCTAATTCAGACCCTATGATTCACACCACCACGTGATGTTTTTCTCACTCCTACTAGTTAATGAAATGTTACACGCCCATACATTGCGCACCACCCCGCAATGTTTTTCAGAAACCTATCCTACATTGCAACTGCATGTTTCCTGACCTCCCCATGCTGACCATCCCGTGGTGCTTTTCTGCATCCTACATTGCAACTCACTGCCTATCCTAATTCAGACCCTATGATTCACACCATCCCGTGATGTTTTTCTCACTCCTGATAGTGAATGTAATGTTACACACCCATCCAATGCGCACCACCCCGCGATGTTTTTCGGAATCCTATCCTACATTGCCACTGCATGGTTCCTGACCTCCCAATGCTGACCACCCTGTGGTAGTTTTCTCCATCCTGCAAAGCCACTCACTGAATATTCTAATTCAGACCCTATGATTCACACCACCCTGTGATGTTTTTCTCACCCCTACTAGTGAATGTAATGTTACACACCCATACAATGTGCACCACCACGCAACGTTATTCAGAAACCTATCCTACATTGCAACTGCATGTTTCCTGACCTCCCCATGCTGATCACCCCTTGGTGCTTTTCTCCATCCTACATTGCCACTCACTGCCTATCCTAATTCGGACCCTATGATTCACACCACCCCGTGATGTTTTTCTAACTCCTACTAGTGAATGTAATGTTACTCTACGATACAATGCGCACCACCCCGTGATGTTTTTCTCACTCGTACTAGTGAATGTAATGTTACACACAAATACAATGCGCACCACCCCGCGATGTTTTTCAAATCCCTATCCTACATTGCCACTGCATGTTTCCTGACCTCCCCATGCTGACCACCCCGTGGTGCTTTTCTCCATCCTACATTGCCACTCACTGCCTATGCTAATTCAGACCCTCCGATTCACACCCCCCCGTGATGCTTTTCTCACTCCTACTAGTGAATATAATGTTACACACCCATATAATGTGCACTACACCGCGATGTTTTTCAGAAACCTATCCAACATTGCCACTGTATATTTCCTGACCTCCCCATGCTGACCACCCCGTGGTGCTTATCTCCATCCTACATTGCCACTCACTGGCTATCCTAATTCAGACCCTATGATTCACACCACCCCGTGATGTTTTTCTCACTCCTACTGGTGAATGTAATGTTACAACCCATACAATGGGCACCAACCCTCGATGTATTTCAGAAACCTATCCTACATTGCCAGTGCATGTTTCCTGACCTCCCCATGCTGACCTCCCCATTGTGCTTTTCTCCATCCTACATAGCCAATCACTGAAAATCCTAATTCAGACCCTATGATTCACAACACCCCGTGATGTTTTTCTCACTCCTACTAGTGAATGTAATGTCACACACCCATACAATGCGCAGCACCCCGCGATGTTTTTCAGAAACCTATCCTACATTGCCACTGCATGTTCCTGACATCCACATGCTGATCACCCCGTTGTGCTTTTCTCCATCCTACATTGCCATTCACTGCCTGTCCTAATTCAGACCCTCCTATTCACACCACCCCGTGATGTTTTTCTCACTCCTACTAGTGAATGTAATGTTACACACACATACAATGCGCAAGAACCCGCGATGGTTTTCAGAAACTTATCCTACATTGCCAATGCATGTTTCCTGATCTCCCAATGGGGACCACCCATTGGGTTAATTTTCTCCATACTACATGTCCACTCACTGAATATCCTAATTCAGACCCTATGATTCACACCACCACGTGATATGTTTCTCACTCCTACTAGTGAATGTAATGTTACACACCCATACAATGCGCACCACCCCGCGATGTTATTCAGAAACCTATCCTACATTGCAACTGCATGTTTCCTGACCTCCCCATGCTGACCACCCCGTGGTGCTTTTCTCCATCCTACATTGCAACTCACTGCCTAACCTAATTCAGACCCTATGATTCTCACCATCCCGTGATGTTTTTCTCACTCCTACTAGTGAATGTAATGTTACACACCCATACAATGCGCACCACCCAGCGATGTTTTTCAGAAACCTATCATACATTGCCACTGCATGTTTCCTGACCTCCCCATGCTGACCACTTCGTGGTGCTTTTCTCCATCCTACATAGCCACTCACTGAATATCCTAATTCAGACCCTATGATTCACACCACCCCGTGATGATTTTCTCACTCCTACTAGTGAATGTAATGTTACACACCCATACAATGCGCACCAACCCACGATGTTTTTCAGTAACCTATCGTGCATTGCCACTGCAAGTTTGCTGACCTCCCCATGCTGATCACCTCGTGGTGCTTTTCTCCATCCTACATTGCCACTTATTGCCTATCCTAATTCTGAACCTATGATTCACACCACCCCGTGATGTTTGTCTAACTCCTACTAGTGAATGTAATGTTACACACCCATACAATGCGCACCACCCCGCGATGTTTTTCGGAATCCTATCCTACATTGCCACTGCATGTTTACTGACCTCCCCATTCTGACCACCCCGTTGTGCTTTTCTCCATCCTACATAGCCAATCACTGAATATCCTAATTGCGACCCTATGATTCACACGACTCCGTGATGTTTTTCTAACTCCGACTAGTGAATGTAATATTACACACCCATAAAATGCGCACCACCCCGCGATGTTTTTCAGAAACCTATCCTACATTGCCACTGCATGTTTCCTGATCTCCCAATGCTGACCACCCGTGGTGCTTTTCTCCATCCTACATTGCCACTCACTGCCTATCCTAATTCAGACCCTCCGATTCACACCACCTCGTGATGTTTTTTTCACTCCTACTAATGAATGTAATGTTACACACACATACAATGCGCAAGAACTCGCGATGGTTTTCAGAAACCTATCCTACATTGCCAATGCATGTTTCCTGATCTCCCAATGTGGACCACCCAATGGGTTGATTTTCTCCATTCTACATGGCCACTCACTGAATATCCTAATTCAGACCCTATGATTCACACCACCCCGTGATGATTTTCTCACTCCTACTAGTGAATGTAATGTTACACACCCATACAATGTGCACCACCCCGCGACGTTATTCAGAAACCTATCCTACATTGCAACTGCATGTTTCCTGACCTCCCCATGCTGACCACCCCGTGGTGCTTTTCTCCATCCTACATTGCAACTCACTGCCTATCCTAATTCAGACCCTATGATTCACACCATCCCGTGATGTTTTTCTCACTCCTACTAGTGAATGTAATGTTACACACCCATCAAATGCGCACCACGCCGCGATGTTTTTCGGAAACCTAACTTACATTGCCACTGCATGGTTCCTGACCTCCCAATGCTGACCACCCTGTGGTGCTTTTCTCCATCCTACATAGCCAATCACTGAATATCCTAATTCAGACCCTATGATTCACACCACCCGGTAATGTTTTTCTCACTCCGACTAGTGAATGTAATGTTACACACCCATACAATGCGCACCACCCAGCGATGTATTTCAGAAACCTATCATACATTGTCACTGCATGTTTCCTGACCTCCCCATGCTGATCACCCCTTGGTGCTTTTCTCCATCCTACATAGCCACTCACTGCCTATCCTAATTCGGACCCTATGATTCACACCAACCCGTGATGTTTTTCTCACTCCTACTGGTGAATGTAATGTTACAACCCATACAATGGGCACCAACCCTCGATGTATTTCAGAAACCTATCCTACATTGCCAGTGCATGTTTCCTGACCTCCCCATGCTGACCTCCCCATTGTGCTTTTCTCCATCCTACATAGCCAATCACTGAAAATCCTAATTCAGACCCTATGATTCACAACACCCCGTGATGTTTTTCTCACTCCTACTAGTGAATGTAATGTCACACACCCATACAATGCGCAGCACCCCGCGATGTTTTTCAGAAACCTATCCTACATTGCCACTGCATGTTCCTGACATCCACATGCTGATCACCCAGTTATGCTTTTCTCCATCCTACATTGCCATTCACTGCCTGTCCTAATTCAGACCCTCCTATTCACACCACCCCGTGATGTTTTTCTCACTCCTACTAGTGAATGTAATGTTACATACACATAGAATGCGCAAGAACCCGCGATGGTTTTCAGAATCTTATCCTACATTGCCAATGCATGTTTCCTGATCTCCCAATGGGGACCACCCATTGGGTTAATTTTCTCCATACTACATGTCCACTCACTGAATATCCTAATTCAGACCCTATGATTCACACCACCACGTGATATTTTTCTCACTCCTACTAGTGAATGTAATGTTACACACCCATACAATGCGCACCACCCCGCGATGTTATTCAGAAACCTATCCTACATTGCAACTGCATGTTTCCTGACCTCCCCATGCTGACCACCCCGTGGTGCTTTTCTCCATCCTACATTGCAACTCACTGCCTATCCTAATTCAGACCCTATGATTCTCACCATCCCGTGATGTTTTTCTCACTCCTACTAGTGAATGTAATGTTACACACCCATACAATGCGCACCACCCTGCGATGTTTTTCAGAAACCTATCATACAATGCCACTGCATGTTTCCTGACCTCCCCATGCTGACTACTCCGTGGTGCTTTTCTCCATCCTACATAGCCACTCACTGAATATCCTAATTCAGACCCTATGATTCACACCACCCCGTGATATTTTTCTAACTCCTACTAGTGAATGTAATGTTACACACCCATACAATGCGCACCACCCCGCGATGTTTTTCAGAAACCTATCCTACATTGAAACTGCATGTTTCCTGATCTACCAATGCTGACCACCCCGTGGTGCTTTTCTCCATCCTACATTGCCACTCACTGCCTATCCTAATTCAGACCCTCCGATTAACACCACCCGGTGATGTTTTTCTCACTCCTACTAGTGAATGTAATGTTACACACACATTCAATTCCCACGAACCCGCTATGGTTTTCAGAAACCTATAGTACATTGCCACTGCATGTTTCCTGATCTCCCAATGGGGACCACCCATTGGTTTGATTTTCTCCATCCTACCTGGCCACTCACTGAATATCCTAAATCAGACCCTATGATTCTCACCACCCCGTGATGTTTTTCTCACTCCTACTAGTGAATGTAATGTTACACATCCATACAATGCGCACCAACCCGCGATGTTTTTCAGAAACCTATCCTACGTTGCCACTGCATGTTTCATGACCTCCCCATGCAGACCACCCCGTGGTGCTTTTCTCCATCTTACATTGCTACTCACTGCCTATCCTAATTCAGACCCTATAATTCACACCATCCCGTGATGTTTTTCTCACTCCTACTAGTGAATATAATGTTACACACCCATACAATGCGCACCACCCCGCGATGTTTTTCAGAAACCTATCCTACATTGCCAGTGCATGTTTCGTGACCTCCCCATGCTGACCACCCCGTTGTGCTTTTCTCCATCCTACATAGCCAATCACTGAAAATCCTAATTCAGCACCTATGTTTCACAGCACCCCGTGATGTTTTTCTCACTCCTACTAGTGAATGTAATGTTACACACCAATACAATGCGCACCAACCCGCGATGTTTTTCAGAAACCTATCCTACATTGCCACTGCATGTTTCCTCACTTCCCCATGCTGAGCACCCCGTTGTGCTTTTCTCCATCCTACATAGCCAATCACTGAATATGCTAATTGAGACCCTATGATTCACACCACTCCGAGATGTTTTTCTCACTCCTACTACTGAATGTAATATTACACACCCATATAATGCGCACCACCCCACGATGTTTTTCAGAAACCTATCCTACATTGCCACTGCATGTTTCTTGACCTCCCCATGCTAACCCCCCGTGGTGCTTTTCTCCATCCAATATTGCCAGTCACTGCCTATCCTAATTCAGATCCTATGATTCACAACACCCCGGGATGTTTTTCTCACTCCTACTAGTGAGTAAAATGTTACACAACCATATAATGTACACAACAACGTGATGTTTTTTAGAAACCTATCCTACATTGCCACTTCATGTTTCTTGACCTCCCCATGTTGACCACCCCGTGGTGCTTTTCTCCATCCTACATTGCCACTCACTGCCTATCCTAATTCAGACCCTATGATTCACACCACCCCGTGATGTTTTTTTCACTCCTACTAGTGAATGTAATGTTACACACCGATACAATGCGCACCACCCTGCGATGTTTTTCTCACTCCTACTAGTGAATGTAATGTTACAAACCCATACAATGCGCACCACCCCGCGATGTTTTTCACAAACCTGTCCTACATTGCCACTGCATATTTTCTGACCTCCCCATGCTGACCATCCCGTGGTGCTTTTCAACATCCTACATTGCCACTCAATGCCTATCCTAATTCAGATCCTAAGAATCACACCACCTGGTGATGTTTTTCTCACTCCAGTAGTGTATGAAATGTTACACACCCATACAATGCGCACCACCCGGCGATGTTTTTCAGAAACCTATCTTACATTGCCGCTGCATGTTTCCTGACCTTCTCATGCTGACCTTCGCGTGCTGCTTTTTCCATCCTACATTGCCACTCACTTCCTATCCTAATTCAGACCTTATGATTCACACCACTTCGTGATGCTTTTCTCACTCCTACTAGTGAATGTAATGTTACACACACATACAATGCGCACGAACCCGCGATGGTTTTCAGGAACATATCGTATATTGCCACTGCATGTTTCCTGATGTCCCAATGGGGACCACCAACTGGGTTGCTTTTCTCCATCCTACAGCGCCACTCACTGAATATCCTAATTCAGACCCTATGATTCACACCACCCCGTGATGTTTTTCGACTGCTAATAGTGAATGTAATGTTACACAACAATACAAGGTGCACCACTCAGCGATATTTTTCAGAAACCTATCCTATATTGCCACTGCATGTTTCCTGACCTCCCAATGGTGACCACCCCGTGGTGCTTTTCTCCATCCTACATTGCCACTCACTGCCTATCCTAATTCAGACCCTCCGATTCACACAACCCCGTGATGTTTTTCTCACTCCTAATTGTGAATGTAATTTTACACCCCCATAAAATGCGCACCACCCTGCGATGTTTTTCAGAAACCTATCCTACATTGCCCGTGCATGTTTCCTGACCTCCCCATGCTGACCACCACGTTGTGCTTTTCTCCACCTTTCATTGCCACTCAATGCCTATTCTAATTCAGACCCTATGATTCTCACGGTCCCGTGATGTTTTTCTCACTCCTACTAGTGAATGTAATGTTACACACCCGTACAATGAGCACCACCCCGCGATGTTTTTCAGAAACCTATCCTACATTGCCACTGCATGTTTCCTGACCTCCCAATGCTGACCACCCCGTGGTGCTTTTCTCCATCCTACATAGCCAATCACTTAATATCCCAATTCAGACCCTATGATTCACACCACCCCGTGATGTTTTTCTCACTCCTACTAGTGAATGTAATGTTACACACCCATACAATGCGCACCACCCCGCGATGTTTTTCAGAAACCTATTCTAAATTGCCACTGCATGTTTCCTGACCTCCCCATGCTGACCACCCCGTGGTGCTTTTCTCCATCCTACATAGCCACTCACTGAATATCCTAATTCACACCCTATGATTCACACCACCCCGTGATGTTTTTCTAACTCCAACTAGTGAATGTAGTGTTACACACCCATACAATGCGCACCACCCCGCGATGTTTTTCAGAAACCTATCCTACATTGCCACTGAATATTTCCTTATCTCCCAATGCTGACCACCCCGTGCTGCTTTTCTCCATCCTACATTGCCACTCACTGCCTATCCTAATTCAGACCCTCCGATTTACACCACCCCGTGGTGATTTTCTCCCTCCTACTAGTGAATGTAATGTTACACACACATACAATGCGCACGCACCCGCGATGGTTTTCAGAAACCTATCGTACATTGCCACTGCATGTTTCCTGATCTCCCAATGGGGACCACCCATTGGGTTGAGTTTCTCTATCCTAAATGGCCACTCCCTGAATATCCTAATTCAGACCCTATGATTCACACCACCGGGTGATGTTTTTCTCACTCCTACTAGTGAATGTAATGTTACACACCCATACAATGCGCACCAATGCGCGATGTTTTTCAGAAACCTATCCTACATTGCCACTGCATGTTTCCTGACCTCGCCATGTTGACAACCCCGTGGTGCTTTTCTCCATCCTACATTGCTACTCAATGCCTATCCTAATTCAGACCCTATGATTCACACCATCCCGTGATGTTTTTCTCATTTATACTAGTGAATGTAATGTTACACAACCATACAATGCGCACAACACCGCGATGATTTTCAGAAACCTATCCTACGTTGCAACTTCATGTTTCTTGACCTCCCCATGCTGACCACCCCGTGGTGCTTTTCTCCATCCTACATTGCAACTCACTGCTTATCCTAATGCAGACATTACGATTCACACCAGCCAGTGATGTTTTTCTCACTCCTACTAGTGAAAGTAATGTTACACACGGATACAATGCACACCACCCCGCGATGTTTTTCTCACTCCTACTAGTGAATGTAATGTTAAACACCCATACAATGCGCACCACCCCGCGATGTTTTTCAGAAACCTATCCTACATTGCCAGTCCATGTTTCCTGACCTCCCCATGCTGACCACCCCGTGGTGTTTTCTCCATCCTACATAGCCAATCATTGAATATCCTAATTCAGACCCTATGATTCACACCACCCCGTGATATTTTTCTCACTCCTACTAGTGAATGTAATGTTACACACCCATACAATGCGCACCACCACGCGATGTATTTCAGAAACCTATCCTACATTGCCACTGCATGTTTCCTGACCTCCCCATGCTGACCTCCTCGTGGTGCTTTTCTCCATCCTACATAGCCACTCACTGAATATCCTAATTCAGACCCTTTAATTCACACCACCCCTTGATGTTTTTCTCACTCCTACTAGTGAATGTAAAGTGACACACCCATACAATGCGCAGCACCCCGCGATGTTTTTCAGAAACCTATCCTACATTGCCACTGCATGTTTCCTGACCTCCCCATGCTGATCACCCAGTGGTGCTTTTCTCTATCCTACATTGCCACTCACTGCCTATCCTAATTCAGACCCACCGATTCACACCACCCCGTGATGTTTTTCTCACTCCTACTAGTGAATGTAATGTTACACACCCATACAATGCGCAAGAACCCGCGATGGTTTTCAGAAACTTATCCTACATTGCCAATGCAAGTTTCCTGATCTCCCAATAGGGACCACCCATTGGGTTGATTTTCTCCATCCTACATGGCCACTCACTGAATATCCTAATTCAGACCCTATGATTCACACCAGCCCTTGATGTTTTTCTTACTGCTACTAGTGAATGTAATGTTACACACCCATACAAGGTGCACCACCAAGCGATATTTTTCAGAAACCTATCCTACAATTCCACTGCATTTTTCCTGACCTCCGCATGCTGACCACACCTTTTGCTTTTCTCCATCCTACATAGACAATCACTGAAAATCCTAATTCAGACCCTATGATTCACACCACCCCGTGATGTTTTTCTCACTCCTACTAGTTAATGTAATGTTACACACCCATACATGAGCACCACACCGCGATGTTTTTCAGAAACCTATCCTACATTGCCACTGCATGTTTCCTGACCTCCCCATGCTGACCACCCCGTGGTGCTTTTCTCCGTCCTACATAGCCACTCACTGAATATCCTAATTCACACCCTATGATTCACAACCCCCCGTGATATTTTTCTCACTCCTACTAGAGAATGTAAAGTTGCACATTCATACAATGCACACCAACCCGCGGTGTTTGTCAGAAACCTATCCTACATTGCCACTGCACGCTTCCTGACCTCCCCCTGCTGATCACCCCGTGGTGCTTTTCTCCATCCTAAATTGCCACTCACTGCCTATCCTAATTCAAACCCTATGATTCACACTAACCCGTGATGTTTTTTTAACTCCTACTAGTGAATGTAGTGTTACACACCCATACAATTCGCACCACACCGCGATGTTTTTCAGAAACCTATCCTACGTTGCCACTTCATGTTTCTTGACCTCCCCATGCTGACCACCGCGTGGTGCTTTTCTCCATCTTACATTGCCACTCACTGCCTATCCTAATGCAGACATTTCGATTCACACCAGCCAGTGATGTTTTTCTCACTCTACTAGTGAAAGTAATGTTACACACGGATACAATGCACACCACCCCGCGATGTTTTTCTCACTCCTACTAGCGAATGTAATGTTAAACACCCATACAATGCGCACCACCCAGCGATGTTTTTCAGAAACCTGTCCTACATTGCCAGTGCATGTTTCCTGACCTCCCCATGCTGACCACCCCATGGTGTTTTCTCCATCCTACATAGCCAATCACTGAATATCCTAATTCAGAAGCTATGATTCACACCACCGCGTGATATTTTTCTCACTCCTACTAGTGAATGTAATGTTACACACCCATACAATGCGCACCACCCCGCGATGTTTTTCAGAAACCTATCCTACATTGCCACTGCATGGTTCCTGACCTCTCAATGCTGACCACCCTGTGGTGCTTTTCTCCATCCTACATAGCCTGTCACTCAATATCCTAATTCAGACCCTATGATTCACACCACCCGGTGATGTTTTTCTCACTCATACTAGTGAATGTAATGTTACACACCGATACAATGCGCACCACCCTGCAATGTTTTTCAGAAACCTATCATACAATGCCACTGCATGTTTCCTGACCTCCCCATGCTGACTACTCCGTGGTGCTTTTCTCCATCCTACATAGCCACTCACTGAATATCCTAATTCAGACCCTATGATTCACACCAACCCGTGATGTTTTTCTCACTTCTACTAGTGAATGTAATGTTAAACACCCATACAATGCGCACCACCCAGCGATGTTTTTCAGAAACCTGTCCTACATTGCCAGTGCATGTTTCCTGTCCTCCCCATGCTGACCACCCCATGGTGTTTTCTATATCCTACATAGCCAATCACTGAATATCCTAATTCAGACCCTATGATTCACACCACCCCGTGATATTTTTCTCACTCCTACTAGTGAATGTAATGTTACACACCCATATAATGCACACCACCCCGCGATGTTTTTCAGAAACCTATTGTACTTTGCCACTGCATGTTTCCTGACCTCCCCATGCTAACCACCCGTGGTGCTTTTCTCCATCCAATATTGCCAGTCACTGCCTATCCTAATTCAGATCCTATGATTCACAACACCCCGAGATGTTTTTCTCAATCCTACTAGTGAGTATAATGTTTCACACCCATACAATGTACACCACCACGCGATGTTTTTCAGAAACCTATCCTACATTGCCACTTCATGTTTCTTGACCTCCCCATGTTGACCACCCCGTGGTGCTTTTCTCCATCCTACATTGCCACTCACTGCCTATCCTAATTCAGACCCTATGATTCACACCACCCCGTTATGTTTTTTTCACTCCTACTAGTGAATGTAATGTTACACACCGATACAATGCGCACCACCCTGCGATGTTTTTCTCACTCCTACTAGTGAATGTAATGTTACAAACCCATACAATGCGCACCACCCCGCGATGTTTTTCAGAAACCTGTCCTACATTGCCTCTGCATATTTTCTGACCTCCCCATGGTGACCATCCCGTGGTGCTTTTCAACATCCTACATTGCCACTCAATGCCTATCCTAATTCACATCCTAAGAATCACACCACCCGGTGATGTTTTTCTCACTCAGGTAGTGAATGAAATGTTGCACACCCATACAATGCCCACCACCCGGCGATGTTTTTCAGAAACCTATCCTACATTGCCGCTCCATGTTTCCTGACCTTCTCATGCTGACCTACGCGTGGTGCTTTTTCCATCCTACATTGCCACTCACTTCCTATCCTAATTCAGACCTTATGATTCACACCACTTCGTGATGCTTTTCTCACTCCTACTAGTGAATGTAATGTTACACACACATACAATGCGCACGAACCCGCGATGGTTTTCAGGAACATATCGTATATTGCCACTGCATGTTTCCTGATGTCCCAATGGGGACCACCCACTGGGTTGCTTTTCTCCATCCTACAGCGCCACTCACTGAATATCCTAATTCAGACCCTATGATTCACACCACCCCGTGATGTTTTTCGACTGCTACTAGTGAATGTAATGTTACACAACAATACAAGGTGCACCACTCAGCGATATTTTTCAGAAACCTATCCTATATTGCCACTGCATGTTTCCTGACCTCCCAATGGTGACCACCCCGTGGTGCTTTTCTCCATCCTACATTGCCACTCACTGCCTATCCTAATTCAGACCCTTCGATTCACACAACCCCGTGATGTTTTTCTCACTCCTAATTGTGAATGTAATTTTACACCCCCATAAAATGCGCACCAAACTGCGATGTTTTTCAGAAACCTATCCTACATTGCCCGTGCATGTTTCCTGACCTCCCTATGCTGACCACCACATTGTGCTTTTCTCCACCTTTCATTGCCACTCAATGCCTATTCTAATTCAGACCCTATGATTCTCACGATCCCGTGATGTTTTTCTCACTCCTACTAGTGAATGTAATGTTACACACCCGTACAATGAGCACCACCCCGCGATGTTTTTCAGAAACCTATCCTTCATTGCCACTGCATGTTTTCTGACCTCCCAATGCTGACCACCCCGTGGTGCTTTTCTCCATCCTACATAGCCAATCACTTAATATCCCAATTCAGACCCTATGATTCACACCACCCCGTGATGTTTTTCTCACTCCTACTAGTGAATGTAATGTTACACACCCATACAATGCGCACCACCCCGCGATGTTTTTCAGAAACCTATTCTAAATTGCCACTGCATGTTTCCTGACCTCCCCATGCTGACCACCCCGTGGTGCTTTTCTCCATCCTACATAGCCACTCACTGAATATCCTAATTCACACCCTATGATTCACACCACCCCGTGATATTTTTCTAACTCCAACTAGTGAATGTAGTGTTACACACCCATACAATGCGCACCACCCCGCGATGTTTTTCAGAAACCTATCCTACATTGCCACTGAATATTTCCTTATCTCCCAATGCTGACCACCCCGTGCTGCTTTTCTCCATCCTACATTGCCACTCACTGCCTATCCTAATTCAGACCCTCCGATTTACACCACCCCGTGGTGATTTTCTCCCTCCTACTAGTGAATGTAATGTTACACACACATACAATGCGCACGCACCCGCGATGGTTTTCAGAAACCTATCGTACATTGCCACTGCATGTTTCCTGATCTCCCAATGGGGACCACCCATTGGGTTGAGTTTCTCTATCCTAAATGGCCACTCCCTGAATATCCTAATTCAGACCCTATGATTCACACCACCGGGTGATGTTTTTCTCACTCCTACTAGTGAATGTAATGTTACACACCCATACAATGCGCACCAATGCGCGATGTTTTTCAGAAACCTATCCTACATTGCCACTGCATGTTTCCTGACCTCGCCATGTTGACAACCCCGTGGTGCTTTTCTCCATCCTACATTGCTACTCAATGCCTATCCTAATTCAGACCCTATGATTCACACCATCCCGTGATGTTTTTCTCACTTATACTAGTGAATGTAATGTTACACAACCATACAAGGCGCACAACACCGCGATGTTTTTCAGAAACCTATCCTACGTTGCCACTTCATGTTTCTTGACCTCCCCATGCTGACCACCCCGTGGTGCTTTTCTCCATCCTACATTGCAACTCACTGCTTATCCTAATGCAGACATTACGATTCACACCAGCCAGTGATGTTTTTCTCACTCCTACTAGTGAAAGTAATATTACACACGGATACAATGCACACCACCCCGCGATGTTTTTCTCACTCCTACTAGTGAATGTAATGTTAAACACCCATACAATGCGCACCACCCCGCGATGTTTTTCAGAAACCTATCCTACATTGCCAGTCCATGTTTCCTGACCTCCCCATGCTGACCACCCCGTGGTGTTTTCTCCATCCTACATAGCCAATCATTGAATATCCTAATTCAGACCCTATGATTCTCACCACCCCGTGATATTTTTCTCACTCCTACTAGTGAATGTAATGTTACACACCCATACAATGCGCACCACCACGCGATGTATTTCAGAAACCTATCCTACATTGCCACTGCATGTTTCCTGACCTCCCCATGCTGACCACCTCGTGGTGCTTTTCTCCATCCTACATAGCCACTCACTGAATATCCTAATTCAGACCCTTTAATTCACACCACCCCTTGATGTTTTTCTCACTCCTACTAGTGAATGTAAAGTGACACACCCATACAATGCGCAGCACCCCGCGATGTTTTTCAGAAACCTATCCTACATTGCCACTGCATGTTTCCTGACCTCCCCATGCTGATCACCCAGTGGTGCTTTTCTCTTTCCTACATTGCCACTCACTGCCTATCCTAATTCAGACCCACCGATTCACACCACCCCGTGATGTTTTTCTCACTCCTTCTATTGAATGTAATGTTACACACCCATACAATGCGCAAGAACCCGCGATGGTTTTCAGAAACTTATCCTACATTGCCAATGCAAGTTTCCTGATCTCCCAATGGGGACCACCCATTGGGTTGATTTTCTCCATCCTACATGGCCACTCACTGAATATCCTAATTCAGACCCTATGATTCACACCTGCCCTTGATGTTTTTCTTACTGCTACTAGTGAATGTAATGTTACACACCCATACAAGGTGCACCACCAAGCGATATTTTTCAGAAACCTATCCTACAATTCCACAGCATTTTTCCTGACCTCCGCATGCTGACCACACCTTTTGCTTTTCTCCATCCTACATAGACAATCACTGAAAATCCTAATTCAGACCCTATGATTCACACCACCCCGTGATGTTTTTCTCACTCCTACTAGTTAATGTAATGTTACACACCCATACATGAGCACCACACCGCGATGTTTTTCAGAAACCTATCCTACATTGCCACTGCATGTTTCCTGACCTCCCCATGCTGACCACCCCGTGGTGCTTTTCTCCGTCCTACATAGCCACTCACTGAATATCCTAATTCACACCGTATGATTCACACCATCCCGTGATATTTTTCTCACTCCTACTAGAGAAGGAAAAGTTGCACATTCATACAATGCGCACCAACCCGCGGTGTTTGTCAGAAACCTATCCTACATTGCCACTGCACGCTTCCTGACATCCCCCTGCTGATCACCCCGTGGTGCTTCTCTCCATCCTAAATTGCCACTCACTGCCTATCCTAATTCAAACCCTATGATTCACACTAACCCGTGATGTTTTTTTAACTCCTACTAGTGAATGTAGTGTTACACACCCATACAATTCGCACCACACCGCGATGTTTTTCAGAAACCTATCCTACGTTGCCACTTCATGTTTCTTGACCTCCCCATGCTGACCACCCCATGGTGCTTTTCTCCATCTTACATTGCCACTCACTGCCTATCCTAATGCAGACATTTCGATTCACACCAGCCAGTGATGTTTTTCTCACTCTACTAGTGAAAGTAATGTTACACACGGATACAATGCACACCACCCCGCCATGTTTTTCTCTCTCCTACTAGCGAATGTAATGTTAAACACCCATACAATGCGCACCACCCAGCGATGTTTTTCAGAAACCTGTCCTACATTGCCAGTGCATGTTTCCTGACCTCCCCATGCTGACCACCCCATGGTGTTTTCTCCATCCTACATAGCCAATCACTGAATATCCTAATTCAGAACCTATGATTCACACCACCCCGTGATATTTTTCTCACTCCTACTAGTGAATGTAATGTTACACACCCATACAATGCGCACCACCCCGCGATGTTTTTCAGAAACCTTTCCTACATTGCCACTGCATGGTTCCTGACCTCTCAATGCTGACCACCCTGTGGTGCTTTTCTCCATCCTACATAGCCTGTCACTCAATATCCTAATTCAGACCCTATGATTCACACCACCCGGTGATGTTTTTCTCACTCATACTAGTGAATGTAATGTTACACACCGATACAATGCGCACCACCCTGCAATGTTTTTCAGAAACCTATCATACAATGCCACTGCATGTTTCCTGACCTCCCCATGCTGACTACTCCGTGGTGCTTTTCTCCATCCTACATAGCCACTCACTGAATATCCTAATTCAGACCCTATGATTCACACCAACCCGTGATGTTTTTCTCACTTCTACTAGTGAATGTAATGTTACACACCCATACAATGCGCACCACCCCGCGATGTTTTTCAGAAACCTATCCTACATTGCCACTGCATGTTTCCTGATCTCCCAATGCGGACCACCCCGTGGTGCTTTTCTCCATCCTACATTGCCACTCACTGCCTATCCTAATTCAGACCCTCCGATTAACACCACCCCGTGATATTTTTCTCACTTCTACTAGTGAATGTAATGTTACACACCCATATAATGCACACCACCCCGCGATGTTTTTCAGAAACCTATTGTACTTTGCCACTGCATGTTTCCTGACCTCCCCATGCTAACCACCCGTGGTGCTTTTCTCCATCCAATATTGCCAGTCACTGCCTATCCTAATTCAGATCCTATGATTCACAACACCCCGAGATGTTTTTCTCAATCCTACTAGTGAGTATAATGTTTCACACCCATACAATGTACACCACCACGCGATGTTTTTCAGAAACCTATCCTACATTGCCACTTCATGTTTCTTGACCTCCCCATGTTGACCACCCCGTGGTGCTTTTCTCCATCCTACATTGCCACTCACTGCCTATCCTAATTCAGACCCTATGATTCACACCACCCCGTTATGTTTTTTTCACTCCTACTAATGAATGTAATGTTACACACCGATACAATGCGCACCACCCTGCGATGTTTTTCTCACTCCTACTAGTGAATGTAATGTTACAAACCCATACAATGCGCAACACCCCGCGATGTTTTTCAGAAACCTGTCCTACATTGCCTCTGCATATTTTCTGACCCCCCCATGGTGACCATCCCGTGGTGCTTTTCAACATCCTACATTGCCACTCAATGCCTATCCTAATTCACATCCTAAGAATCACACCACCCGGTGATGTTTTTCTCACTCAGGTAGTGAATGAAATGTTGCACACCCATGCAATGCCCACCACCCGGCGATGTTTTTCAGAAACCTATCCTACATTGCCGCTCCATGTTTCCTGACCTTCTCATGCTGACCTACGCGTGGTGCTTTTTCCATCCTACATTGCCACTCACTTCCTATCCTAATTCAGACCTTATGATTCACACCACTTCGTGATGCTTTTCTCACTCCTACTAGTGAATGTAATGTTACACACACATACAATGCGCACGAACCCGCGATGGTTTTCAGGAACATATCGTATAATGCCACTGCATGTTTCCTGATGTCCCAATGGGGACCACCCACTGGGTTGCTTTTCTCCATCCTACAGCGCCACTCACTGAATATCCTAATTCAGACCCTATGATTCACACCACCCCGTGATGTTTTTCTCACTACTACTGGTGAATGTAATGTTACACACCGATACAAAGCGCACCACCCCGTGATGTTTTTCTTACTCGTACTAGTGAATGTAATGTTACACACCCATACAATGCACACCACCCCGCGATGTTTTTCAGAAACCTGTTCTACATTGCCACTGCATGTTTCCGGACCTCCACATGCTGATCACCCCGTGGTGCTTTTCTCCAAACTACATTGCCACTCACTGCCTATCCTAATTCAGACCCCATGATTCACAACACCCCGTGATGTTTTTCTCACTCCTACTAGTGAATGTAATGTTACACACACATAAAATGCGCAAGAACCCGCGATGGTTTTCAGAAACTTATCCTACATTGCCAATGCATGTTTCCTGATCTCCCAATGGGGACCACCCATTGGGTTGATTTTCTTCATCCTACATGGCCACTCACTGAATATTCTAATTCAGACCCTATGATTCACACCACCCCGTGATGTTTTTCTCACTGCTACTAGTGAATGTAATGTTACACACCCATACAAGGTGCACCAACCAGCGATATTTTTCAGAAACCTATCCTACATTGCCACTGCATGTTTCCTGACCTCCCCATGCTGACCACCCCGTTGTGCTTTTCTCCATCCTACATTGCCACTCACGGCCTATCCTAATTTAGACCCTCCGATTCACACCACCCCGTGATGTTTTTCTCACTCCTAATTGTTAATGTAATTTTAAACCCCCATATAATGCGCAGGAACCCGCGATGGTTTTCAGAAACCTATCGTACATTGCCACTGCATGTATCCTGATCTCCCCATGCTGACCAACCCGTGGTGCTTTTCTCCATCCTACATTGCAACTCACTGCCTATCCTAATTCAGACCTTATGATTCACACCATCCCGTGATGTTTTTCTCACTCCTACTAGTGCATGTAATGTTACACACCCATACAATGCGCACCAACCCACGGTGTTTGTCAGAAAACTATCAAACATTGCCACTGCATGCTTCCTGACATCCACCTGCTGATCACCCCGTGGTGCTTTTCTCCATCCTACATTGCCACTCACTGCCTATTCTAATGCAGACATTACGATTCACACCAGCCTGTGATGTTTTTCTCACTCCTACTAGAGAAAATAATGTTACACACGGATACAATGCACACCACCCCGCGATGTTTTTCTCACTCCTACTAGAGAATGTAATGTTAAACACCCATACAATGCGCACCACCCCGCGATGTTTTTCAGAAACCTATCCTACATTGCCACTGCATGTTTCCTGACCTCCCCATGCTGACCACCTCGTGGTGATTTTCTCCATCCTACATAGCCACTCACTGAATATCCTAATTCAGACCCTTTAATTCACACCACCCCGTGATGTTTTTCTCACTCCTAGTAGTGAATGTAAAGTTACACACCCATACAATGCGCAGCACCCCGCGATGTTTTTCAGAAACCTATCCTACATTGCCACTGCATGTTTCCTGACCTCCCCATGCTGATCACCCAGTGGTGCTTTTCTCCATCCTACATTGCCACTCACTGCCTATCCTAATTCAGACCCACCGATTCACACCACCCCGTGATGTTTTTCTCACTCCTACTAGTGAATGTAATGTTACACACCCATACAATGCGCAAGAACCCGCGATGGTTTTCAGAAACTTATCCTACATTGCCAGTGCAAGTTTCCTGATCTCCCAATGGGGACCACCCATTGGGTTGATTTTCTCCATCCTACATGGCCACTCACTGAATATCCTAATTCAGACCCTATGATTCACACCAGCCCTTGATGTTTTTCTTACTGCTACTAGTGAATGTAATGTTACACACCCAGGCAAGGTGCACCACCAAGCGATATTTTTCAGAAACCTATCCTACAATTCCACTGCATTTTTCCTGACCTCTGCATGCTGACCACACCTTTTGCTTTTCTCCATCCTACATAGCCAATCACTGAAAATCCTAATTCAGACCCTATGATTCACACCACCCCGTGATGTTTTTCTCACTCCTACTAGTTAATGTAATGTTACACACCCATACAATGAGCACCACACCGCGATGTTTTTCAGAAACCTATCCTACATTGCCACTGCATGTTTCCTGACCTCCCCATGCTGACCACCCCGTGGTGCTTTTCTCCATCCTACATAGCCACTCACTGAATATCCTAATTCACACCCTATGATTCACACCACCCCGTGATATTTTTCTCACTCCTACTAGAGAATGTAAAGTTACACATTCATACAATGCGCAACAACCCGCGGTGTTTGTCAGAAACCTATCCTACATTGCCACTGCATGCTTCCTGACCTCCCCCTGCTGATCACCCCGTGGTGCTTTTCTCCATCCTACATTGCCACTCACTGCCTATCCTAATTCAAACACTATGATTCACACTAACCCGTGATGTTTTTTAAACTCCTACTAGTGAATGTAGTGTTACACACCCATACAATTCGCACCACACTGCGATGTTTTTCAGAAACCTATCCTACGTTGCCACTTCATGTTTCTTGACCTCCCCATGCTGACCACCCCGTGGTGCTTTTCTCCATCTTACATTGCCACTCACTGCCTATCCTAATGCAGACATTTCGATTCACACCAGCCAGTGATGTTTTTCTCACTCTACTAGTGAAAGTAATGTTGCACACGGATACAATGCACACCACCCCTCGATGTTTTTCTCACTTCTACTAGCGAATGTAATGTTAAACACCCATACAATGCGCACCACCCAGCGATGTTTTTCAGAAACCTGTCCTACATTGCCAGTGCATGTTTCCTGTCCTCCCCATGCTGACCACCCCATGGTGTTTTCTATATCCTACATAGCCAATCACTGAATATCCTAATTCAGACCCTATGATTCACACCACCCCGTGATATTTTTCTCACTCCTACTAGTGAATGTAATGTTACACACCCATATAATGCACACCACCCCGCGATGTTTTTCAGAAACCTATTGTACTTTGCCACTGCATGTTTCCTGACCTCCCCATGCTAACCACCCGTGGTGCTTTTCTCCATCCAATATTGCCAGTCACTGCCTATCCTAATTCAGATCCTATGATTCACAACACCCCGAGATGTTTTTCTCAATCCTACTAGTGAGTATAATGTTTCACACCCATACAATGTACACCACCACGCGATGTTTTTCAGAAACCTATCCTACATTGCCACTTCATGTTTCTTGACCTCCCCATGTTGACCACCCCGTGGTGCTTTTCTCCATCCTACATTGCCACTCACTGCCTATCCTAATTCAGACCCTATGATTCACACCACCCCGTTATGTTTTTTTCACTCCTACTAGTGAATGTAATGTTACACACCGATACAATGCGCACCACCCTGCGATGTTTTTCTCACTCCTACTAGTGAATGTAATGTTACAAACCCATACAATGCGCACCACCCCGCGATGTTTTTCAGAAACCTGTCCTACATTGCCTCTGCATATTTTCTGACCTCCCCATGGTGACCATCCCGTGGTGCTTTTCAACATCCTACATTGCCACTCAATGCCTATCCTAATTCACATCCTAAGAATCACACCACCCGGTGATGTTTTTCTCACTCAGGTAGTGAATGAAATGTTGCACACCCATACAATGCCCACCACCCGGCGATGTTTTTCAGAAACCTATCCTACATTGCCGCTCCATGTTTCCTGACCTTCTCATGCTGACCTACGCGTGGTGCTTTTTCCATCCTACATTGCCACTCACTTCCTATCCTAATTCAGACCTTATGATTCACACCACTTCGTGATGCTTTTCTCACTCCTACTAGTGAATGTAATGTTACACACACATACAATGCGCACGAACCCGCGATGGTTTTCAGGAACATATCGTATATTGCCACTGCATGTTTCCTGATGTCCCAATGGGGACCACCCACTGGGTTGCTTTTCTCCATCCTACAGCGCCACTCACTGAATATCCTAATTCAGACCCTATGATTCACACCACCCCGTGATGTTTTTCTCACTACTACTGGTGAATGTAATGTTACACACCGATACAAAGCGCACCACCAAGTGATGTTTTTCTTACTCGTACTAGTGAATGTAATGTTACACACCCATACAATGCACACCACCCCGCGATGTTTTTCAGAAACCTGTTCTACATTGCCACTGCATGTTTCCGGACCTCCACATGCTGATCACCCCGTGGTGCTTTTCTCCAAACTACATTGCCACTCACTGCCTATCCTAATTCAGACCCCATGATTCACAACACCCCGTGATGTTTTTCTCACTCCTACTAGTGAATGTAATGTTACACACACATAAAATGGGCAAGAACCCGCGATGGTTTTCAGAAACTTATCCTACATTGCCAATGCATGTTTCCTGATCTCCCAATGGGGACCACCCATTGGGTTGATTTTCTTCATCCTACATGGCCACTCACTGAATATTCTAATTCAGACCCTATGATTCACACCACCCCGTGATGTTTTTCTCACTGCTACTAGTGAATGTAATGTTACACACCCATACAAGGTGCACCAACCAGCGATATTTTTCAGAAACCTATCCTACATTGCCACTGCATGTTTCCTGACCTCCCCATGCTGACCACCCCGTTGTGCTTTTCTCCATCCTACATTGCCACTCACGGCCTATCCTAATTTAGACCCTCCGATTCACACCACCCCGTGATGTTTTTCTCACTCCTAATTGTTAATGTAACTTTAAACCCCCATATAATGCGCAGGAACCCGCGATGGTTTTCAGAAACCTATCGTACATTGCCACTGCATGTATCCTGATCTCCCCATGCTGACCAACCCGTGGTGCTTTTCTCCATCCTACATTGCAACTCACTGCCTATCCTAATTCAGACCTTATGATTCACACCATCCCATGATGTTTTTCTCACTCCTACTAGTGCATGTAATGTTACACACCCATACAATGCGCACCAACCCACGGTGTTTGTCAGAAAACTATCAAACATTGCCACTGCATGCTTCCTGACATCCACCTGCTGATCACACCGTGGTGCTTTTCTCCATCCTACATTGCCACTCACTGCCTATTCTAATGCAGACATTACGATTCACACCAGCCTGTGATGTTTTTCTCACTCCTACTAGAGAAAATAATGTTACACACGGATACAATGCACACCACCCCGCGATGTTTTTCTCACTCCTACTAGAGAATGTAATGTTAAACACCCATACAATGCGCACCACCCCGCGATGTTTTTCAGAAACCTATCCTACATTGCCACTGCATGTTTCCTGACCTCCCCATGCTGACCACCTCGTGGTGCTTTTCTCCATCCTACATAGCCACTCACTGAATATCCTAATTCAGACCCTTTAATTCACACCACCCCGTGATGTTTTTCTCACTCCTAGTAGTGAATGTAAAGTTACACACCCATACAATGCGCAGCACCCCGCGATGTTTTTCAGAAACCTATCCTACATTGCCACTGCATGTTTCCTGACCTCCCCATGCTGATCACCCAGTGGTGCTTTTCTCCATCCTACATTGCCACTCACTGCCTATCCTAATTCAGACCCACCGATTCACACCACCCCGTGATGTTTTTCTCACTCCTACTAGTGAATGTAATGTTACACACCCATACAATGCGCAAGAACCCGCGATGGTTTTCAGAAACTTATCCTACATTGCCAATGCAAGTTTCCTAATCTCCCAATGGGGACCACCCATTGGGTTGATTTTCTCCATCCTACATGGCCACTCACTGAATATCCTAATTCAGACCCTATGATTCACACCAGCCCTTGATGTTTTTCTTACTGCTACTAGTGAATGTAATGTTACACACCCAGGCAAGGTGCACCACCAAGCGATATTTTTCAGAAACCTATCCTACAATTCCACTGCATTTTTCCTGACCTCTGCATGCTGACCACACCTTTTGCTTTTCTCCATCCTACATAGCCAATCACTGAAAATCCTAATTCAGACCCTATGATTCACACCACCCCGTGATGTTTTTCTCACTCCTACTAGTTAATGTAATGTTACACACCCATACAATGAGCACCACACCGCGATGTTTTTCAGAAACCTATCCTACATTGCCACTGCATGTTTCCTGACCTCCCCATGCTGACCACCCCGTGGTGCTTTTCTCCATCCTACATAGCCACTCACTGAATATCCTAATTCACACCCTATGATTCACACCACCCCGTGATATTTTTCTCACTCCTACTAGAGAATGTAAAGTTACACATTCATACAATGCGCAACAACCCGTGGTGTTTGTCAGAAACCTATCCTACATTGCCACTGCATGCTTCCTGACCTCCCCCTGCTGGTCACCCCGTGGTGCTTTTCTCCATCCTACATTGCCACTCACTGCCTATCCTAATTCAAACCCTATGATTCACACTAACCCGTGATGTTTTTTAAACTCCTACTAGTGAATGTAGTGTTACACACCCATACAATTCGCACCACACTGCGATGTTTTTCAGAAACCTATCCTACGTTGCCACTTCATGTTTCTTGACCTCCCCATGCTGACCACCCCGTGGTGCTTTTCTCCATCTTACATTGCCACTCACTGCCTATCCTAATGCAGACATTTCGATTCACACCAGCCAGTGATGTTTTTCTCACTCTACTAGTGAAAGTAATGTTGCAGACGGATACAATGCACACCACCCCGCGATGTTTTTCTCACTTCTACTAGCGAATGTAATGTTAAACACCCATACAATGCGCACCACCCAGCGATGTTTTTCAGAAACCTGTCCTACATTGCCAGTGCATGTTTCCTGTCCTCCCCATGCTGACCACCCCATGGTGTTTACTCCATCCTACATAGCCAATCACTGAATATCCTAATTCAGACCCTATGATTCACACCACCCCGTGATATTTTTCTCACTCCTACTAGTGAATGTAATGTTACACACCCATACAATGCGCACCACCCCGCGATGTTTTTCAGAAACCTATCGTACATTGCCACTGCATGGTTCCTGACCTCTCAATGCTGACCACCCTGTGGTGCTTTTCTCCATCCTACATAGCCAGTCACTCAATATCCTAATTCAGACCCTATGATTCACACCACCTGGTGATGTTTTTCTCACTCATACTAGTGAATGTAATGTTACACACCGATACAATGCGCACCACCCTGCAATGTTTTTCAGAAACCTATCATACAATGCCACTGCATGTTTCCTGACCTCCACATGCTGACTACTCCGTGGTGCTTTTCTCCATCCTACATAGCCACTCACTGAATATCCTAATTCAGACCCTATGATTCACACCAACCCGTGATGTTTTTCTCACTTCTACTAGTGAATGTAAAGTTTCACACCCATACAATGCGCACCACAACGCGATGTTTTTCAGAAACCTATCCTACATTGCCACTGCATGTTTCCTGATCTCGCAATGTGGACCACCCCGTGGTGCTTTTCTCCATCCTACATTGCCACTCACTGCCTATCCTAATTCAGACCCTCTGATTAACACCACCCCGTGATATTTTTCTCACTTCTACTCGTGAATATAATGTTACACACCCATATAATGCGCACCACCCCGCGATGTTTTTCAGAAACCTATTGTGCATTGCCACTGCATGTTTCCTGACCTCCCCATGCTAACCACCCGTGGTGCTTTTCTCCATCCAATATTGCCAGTCACTGCCTATCCTAATTCAGATCCTATGATTCACAACACCCCGGGATGTTTTTCTCAATCCTACTAGTGAATGTAATGTTACAAACCCATACAATGCGCACCACCCCGTGATGTTTTTCAGAAACCTGTCCTACATTGCCTCTGCATATTTTCTGACCTCCCCATGCTGACCATCCCGTGGTGCTTTTCAACATCCTACATTGCCACTCAATGCCTATCCTAATTCACATCCTAAGAATCACACCACCCGGTGATGTTTTTCTCACTCCAGTAGTGAATGAAATGTTGCACACCCATACAATGCGCACCACCCGGCGATGTTTTTCAGAAACCTATCCTACATTGCCGCTCCATGTTTCCTGACCTTCTCATGCTGACCTACGCGTGGTGCTTTTTCCATCCTACATTGCCACTCACTTCCTATCCTAATTCATACCCTATGATTCACACCACTCTGTGATGTTTTTCTCACTCCTACTGGTGAATGTAATGTTACACACCGATACAAAGCGCACCACCCCGTGATGTTTTTCTTACTCGTACTAGTGAATGTAATGTTACACACCCATACAATGCGCCCCACACGCGATGTATTTCAGATACCTATCCTACATTGCCACTGCATGTTTCCTGACCTCCCCATGCTGACCACCCCGTGGTGCTTTTCTCCATCCTACATAGCCACTCACTGAATATCCTAATTCAGACCCTTTAATTCACACCACCCCGTGATGTTTTTCTCACTCAAAGTAGTGAATGTAAAGTTACACACCCATACAATGCGCAGCACCCAGCGATGTTTTTCAGAAACCTATCCTACATTGCCACTGCATGTTTCCTGACCTCCCCATGCTGATCACCCCGTGGTGCTTTTCTCCATCCTACATTGCCACTCACTGCCTATCCTAATTCAGACCCTAGGATTCACACCACCCTGTGATGATTTTCTGACTCCTACTAGTGAATGTAATATTACACACCCATACAATGCGCATCACCCGGCGATGTTTTTCAGAAACCTATCTTACATTGCCGCTGCATGTTTCCTGACCTTCTCATGCTGACCTTCGCGTGGTGCTTTTTGCATCCTACATTGCCACTCACTTCCTATCCTAATTCAGACCGTATGATTCACACCACTTCGTGATGTTTTTCTCACTCCTACTAGTGAATGTAATGTTACACACACATACAATGCGCACGAACCCGCGATGGTTTTCAGGAACATATCTTATATTGCCACTGCATGTTTCCTGATCTCCCAATGGGGACCACCCATTGGGTTGATTTTCTCCATCCTACAGGGCCACTCACTGAATATCCTAATTCAGACCCTATGATTCATACCACCCCGTGATGTTTTTCTGACTGCTACTAGTGAATGTAATGTTACACAACAATACAAGGTGCACCACTCAGCGATATTTTTCAGAAACCTATCCTATATTGCCACTGCATGTTTCCTGACCTCCCAATGGTGACCACCCCGTGGTGCTTTTCTCCATCCTACATTGCCACTCACTGCCTATCCTAATTCAGACCCTCCGATTCACACAACCCCGTGATGTTTTTCTGACTCCTAATTGTGAATGTAATTTTACACCCCCATAAAATGCGCACCACCCTGCGATGTTTTTCAGAAACCTATCCTACATTGCCCGTGCATGTTTCCTGACCTCCACATGCTGACCACGACGTTGTGCTTTTCTCCATCCTTCATTGCCACTCAATGCCTATTCTAATTCAGACCCTCCGATGAACACCACCCCGTCATGTTATTCTCACTCCTACTAGTGAATGTAATCATACACACCCGTACAATGAGCACCACCCCGCGATGTTTTTCAGAAACCTATCCTACATTGCCACTGCATGTTTCCTGACCTCCCAATGCTGACCACCCGGTGGTGCTTTTCTCCATCCTACATAGCCAATCACTGAATATCCCAATTCAGAAACTATGATTCACACCACCCCGTGATGTTTTTCTCACTGCTACTAGTGAATGTAATGTTACACACACATACAATGCGCACGCACCCGCGATGGTTTTCAGAAACCTATCGTACATTGCCACTGCATGTTTCCTGATCTCCCAATGGGGACCACCCATTGGGTTGAGTTTCTCTATCCTAAATGGCCACTCACTGAATATCCTAATTCAGACCCTATGATTCACACCACCGGGTGATGTTTTTCTGACTCCTACTAGTGAATGTAATGTTACGCACCCATACAATGCGCACCAATGCGCGATGTTTTTCAGAAACCTATCCTACATTGCCACTGCATGTTTCCTGACCTCGCCATGCTGACCACCCCGTGGTGCTTTTCTCCATCCTACATTGCTACTCACTGCCTATCCTAATTCAGACCCTATGATTCACACCATCCCGTGATGTTTTTCTCACTTATACTAGTGAATGTAATGTTACACAACCATACAATGCGCACCACACCGCGATGTTTTTCAGAAACCTATCCTACGTTGCCACTTCATGTTTCTTGACCTCCCCATGCTGACCACCCCGTGGTGCTTTTCTCCATCCTACATTGCCAATCACTGCCTATCCTAATGCAGACATTACGATTCACACCAGCCAGTGATGTTTTTCTCACTCCTACTAGTGAAAGTAATGTTACACACGGATACAATGCACACCACCCCGCGATGTTTTTCTGACTCCTACTAGTGAATGTAATGTTAAACACCCATACAATGCGCACCACCACGCGATGTTTTTCAGAAACCTATCCTACGTTGCCACTTCATGTTTCCTGACCTCCCCATGCTGACCACCCCGTGGTGTTTTCTCCATCCTACATAGCCAATCATTGAATATCCTAATTCAGACCCTATGATTCACACCACCCCGTGATATTTTTCTCAATCCTACTAGTGAATGTAATGTTACACACCCATACAATGCGCACCACCACGCGATGTATTTAAGAAACCTATCCTACATTGCCACTGCATGGTTCCTGACCTCCCCATGCTGACCACCCCGTGGTGCTTTTCTCCATTCTACAAAGCCACTCACTGAATATCCTAATTCAGACCCTTTAATTCACACCACCCCTTGATGTTTTTCTCACTCCTACTAGTGAATGTAAAGTGACACACCCATACAATGCGCAGCACCCGGCGATGTTTTTCAGAAACCTGTCCTACATTGCCACTGCATGTTTCCTGACCTCCCCATGCTGATCACCCAGTGGTGCTTTTCTCTATGCTACATTGCCACTCACTGCCTATCCTAATTAAGACCCTAGGATTCACACCACCCCGTGATGTTTTTCTGACTCCTACTAGTGCATGTAATGTTACACACCCATACAACGTGCACCACCCCGCGATGTTTTTCAGAAACCCATCCTACATTGCCACTGCATGATTCCTGATCTCCCAATGCTGACCACCCCGTGGTGCTTTTCTCCATCCTACATAGCCAATCACTGAATATCCTAATTCAGACCCTATGATTCACACCACCCCGTGATATTTTTCTCACTCCTACTAGTGAATGTAATGTTACACA
This sequence comes from Cavia porcellus, assembly GCF_034190915.1. Lineage (NCBI taxonomy): Eukaryota > Metazoa > Chordata > Mammalia > Rodentia > Caviidae > Cavia > Cavia porcellus. The sequence goes on along the minus strand of NW_026947499.1, from coordinate 73,053,720 downwards.
CACATACAATGCGCAAGAACCCGCGATGGTTTTCAGAAACTTATCCTGCATTGCCAATGCAGGTTTCCTGATCTCCTAATGGGGACCAGCCATTGGGTTGATTTTCTCCATCCTACATGGCCACTCACTGAATATCCTAATTCAGACCCTATGATTCACCCCAGCCCTTGATGTTTTTCTTACTGCTACTAGTGAATGTAATGTTACACACCCATACAAGGTGCACCACCAAGAGATATTTTTCAGAAACCTATCCTACATTGCCACTGTATGTTTCCTGAAATCCCCATGCTGACCCCCCCGTTGTGCTTTTCTCCATCCTACATTGCCACTCACTGCCTCTCCTAATTTAGACCCCATGATTCACACCACCCCATGATGTTTTTCTCACTCCTACTAGTGAATGTAATGTTACACACCCATACAATGAGCACCACAGCGCGATGTTTTTCAGAAACCTATCCTACATTGCCACTGCATGTTTCCTGACCTCCCCATGTAGACCACCCCGTGGTGCTTTTCTCCATCCTACATAGCCACTCACTGAATATCCTAATTCACACCCTATGATTCACACCACCCCGTGATGTTTTTCTCACTCCTACTTGTGAATGTAATGTTACACATTCATACAATGCGCACCAACCCGCGGTGTTTGTCAGAAACCTATCCTACATTGCCACTGCATGCTTCCTGACCTCCCCCTGCTGATCACCCCATGGTGCTTTTCTCCATCCTACATTGCCACTCACTGCCTATCCTAATTCAAACCCTATGATTCACACTAACCCGTGATGTTTTTTTTAACTCCTACTAGTGAATGTAGTGTTACACACCCATACAATTCGCACCACACCGCGATGTTTTTCAGAAACCTATCCTACGTTGCCACTTCATGTTTCTTTACCTCCCCATGCTGACCACGCCGTGGTGCTTTTCTCCATCTTACATTGCCACTCACTGCCTATCCTAATGCAGACATTTCGATTCACACCAGCCAGTGATGTTTTTCTCACTCTACTAGTGAAAGTAATGTTACACACGGATACAATGCACACCACCCCTCGATGGTTTCTCTCACTCCTACTAGCGAATGTAATGTTAAACACCCATAGAATGCGCACCACCCAGCGATGTTTTTCAGAAACCTGTTCTACATTGCCAGTGCATGTTTCCTGACCTCCCCATGCTGACCACCCCATGGTGCTTTCTCCATCCTACATAGCCATTCACTGAATATCCTAATTCAGACCCTATGATTCACACCACCCCGTGATATTTTTCTCACTCCTACTAGTGAATGTAATGTTACACACACATACAATGCGCACCACCCCGCGATGTTTTTCAGAAACCTATCCTACATTGCCACTGCATGGTTCCTGACCTCTCAATGCTGACCACCCTGTGGTGCTTTTCTCCATCCTACATAGCCAATCACTCAATATCCTAATTCAGACCCTATGATTCACACCACCCGGTGATGTTTTTCTCACTCATACTAGTGAATGTAATGTTACACACCCATACAATGCGCACCACCCCGCGATGTTTTTCAGAAACCTATCCTATATTGCCACTGCATGTTTCCTCACCTCCCCATGCTGACCACCCCGTTGTGCTTTTCTCCATCCTACATAGCCAATCACTGAATATGCTAATTGAGACCCTATGATTCACAGCACTCCGTGATGTTTTTCTCACTCCTACTAGTGAATGTAGTATTACACACACATACAATGCGCACGACCCGCGATGATTTTCAGAAACCTATCGTACATTGCCACTGCATTTTTCCTGACCTCCCCATGCTGACCACCCCGTGGTGCTTTTCTCCATACAATATTGCCAGTCAGTGCCTATTCTAATTCAGATCCTATGATTCACACCACTCCGTGATGTTTTTCTCACTCCTACTAGTGAGTATAATGTTACACACCCATACAATGTACACCACCACGCGATGTTTTTCAGAAACCTATCCTACATTGCCACTTGATGTTTCTTGACCTCCCCATGTTGACCACCCCGTTATGCTTTTCTCCATCCTACATTGCGACTCACTGCCTATCCTAATTCAGGCCCTATGATTCACCCTACCCCGTGATGTTTTTTTCACTCCTACTAGTGAATGTAATGTTACACACCGATACAATGCGAACCACACTGCGATGTTTTTGTCACTCCTACTAGTGAATGTAATGTTACAAACCCATACAATGCTCACCACCCCGCGATGTTTTTCAGAAACCTGTCCTACATTGCCTCTGCATATTTTCTGACCTCACCATGCTGACCATCCCGTGGTGCTTCTCACCATCCTACATTGCCACTCAATGCCTAACCTAATTCACATCCTAAGAATCACACCACTCCGTGATGTTTTTCTCACTCCTAGTAGTGAATGAAATGTTACACACCCATACAATGCGCACCACCCAGCGATTTTTTTCAGAAACCTATCCTACATTGCCGCTGCATGTTTCCTGATCTCCCAATGCTGACCACCCCGTTGTGCTTTTCTCCATCCTACATTGCCACTCACTGCCTATCCTAATTCAGACCCTATGATTCACACCACCCCGTGATGTTTTTCTCACTCCTACTAGTGAATGTAATGTTACACACACATACAATGCGCAAGAACCCGCGATGGTTTTCAAAAACTTATCCTACATTGCCAATGCATGTTTCCTGATCTCGCAATGGGGACCACCCATTGGGTTGATTTTCTCCATCAAACATGGCCACTCACTGAATATCCTAATTCAGACCCTATGATTCACACCACCACGTGATGTTTTTCTCACTCCTACTAGTGAATGTAATGTTACACACCCATACAATGCGCACCACCCCGCGATGTTTTTCACAAACCTATCCTACATTGCAACTGCATGTTTCCTGACCTCCCCATGCTGACCACCCCATGGTGCTTTTCTCCTTCCTACATTGCTACTCACTGCCAATCCTAATTCAGACCCTATGAGTCTCACCATCCCTTGATGTTTTTCTCACTCCTACTATTGAATGTAATGTTACACACCCATACAATGCGCACCACCCCGCGATGTTTTTCAAAAACCTATCCTACATTGCCACTGCATGGTTTCTGACCTACCAGTGCTGACCACCCTATGGTGCTTTTCTCCATCCTACATAGCTACTCACTGAATTTCCTAATTCAGACCCTATGATTCACACCACCCCGTGATGTTTTTCTCACTCCTACTAGTGAATGTAATGTTACACACCCATACAATGCGCACCACCCCGCGATGTTTTTCAGAAACCTATCGTACATTGCCACTGCATGTTTCCTGATCTCCCAATGGGAACAACATATTGGGTTGATTTTCTCCATCCTACATGGCCACTCACTGAATATCCTAATTCAGACCCTATGATTCACACCACCCCGTGATGTTTTTCTCACTCCTACTAGTGAATGTAATGTTAAACACCCATACAATGCGCACCACCCAGCGATGTTTTTCAGAAACCTATGATATATCGCCACTGCATGTTTCCTGACCTCCCATGCTGACCACACCGTGGTGCTTTTCTCCATCCTACATTGCCAATCACTGAAAATCCTAATTCAAACCCTATGATTCACACCACCCCATGATGTTTTTCTCACTCCTACTAGTGAATGTAATATTATACACCCATACAATGCGCACCACCCCCGATGTTTTTCAGAAACCTATCCTACATTGCCACTGCATGTTTCCTGACCTCCACATGCTGACCACACCGTGGTGTTTTCTGCAACCTACATAGCCAATCACGGAATATCCTAATTTAGACCCTATGATTCACACCACCCTGTGATGTTTTTCTCACTCCTACTAGTGAATGTAATGTTACACACCCATACAATGCGCACCACCACGCGATGTATTTCAGAAACCTATCCTACATTGCCACTGCATGTTTCCTGACCTCCCCATGCTGACCACCCCGTGGTGCTTTTCTCCATCCTACATAGCCACTCACTGAATATCCTAATTCAGCCCATATGACTCACACCACTCCTTGATGTTTTTCTCACTCCTACTAGTGAATGTAATGTTACACAGCCATACAAAGCGCAGCACCACGCGATGTTTTTCAGAAACCTATCCTACATTGCCACTGCACGTTTCCTGACTTCCCCATGCTGATAACCCTGTGGTTGTTTTCTCCATCCTACATTGCCACTCACTGCCTATCCTAATTCAGACCCTATGTTTCACACCACCCCGTGATGTTTTTCTAACTCCTGTGAGTGAATGTAATGTTACACACCCATTCAATGCGCACCACCCCGCGATGTTTTTGAGAAACCTATCCTACATTGCCACTGCATGTTTCCGGATCTCCCAATGCTGACCACCCCGTGGTGCTTTTCTCCATCCTACATTGCCACTCACTGTGTATCCTAATTCAGACCCTCCGAGTCACACCACCCTGTGATGTTTTTCTCACTCCTACTAGTGAATGTAATGTTACACACACATAAATGCGCACGAACCCGCGATGATTTTCAGAAACCGATCATACATTGCCACTGCATGTTTCCTGATCTCCCATTGGGGACCACAATTTGGGTTAATTTTCTCCATCGTACATTGCCACTCAGTGCCTATCCTAATTCAGACCCTATGAAACACACCACCCCGTGATGCTTTTCTCACTCCTACTAGTGAATGTAATGTTACACACCCATACAATGCGCACCACCCCGCGATGTTTTTCGGAAACCTATCCTACATTGCCCCTGCAAGTTTCCTGACATCCCCATGCTGACCACCCCGTGGTGCTTTTCTCCATCCTACATTGCCACTCACTGCCTATCCAAATTTAGACCCTCCGATTCATATCACCCCGTGATGTTTTTCTAACTCCTACGAGTGAATGTAATGTTACACACCCATACAATGTGCACAACCCCACGATGTTTTTCAGAAACTTATCCTACATTGCCACTGCATGTTTCCTGACCTCCCCATGCTGACCACCCCGTGGTGCTTTTCTCCATCCTACATTGCCACTCACTGCCTATCCTAATTCAGACCCACCGATTCACACCACCCCGTGATGTTTTTCTCACTCCTACTAGTGAATGTAATATTACAAACCCATAAAAAGCGCACCAGCCCTGATGTTTTTCAGAAACCTATCCTACATTGCCACTGCATGTTTCCTCACCTCCCCATGCTGACCACCCCGTGGTGCTTTTCTCATCCTACATAGCCACTCACTGAATATCCTAATTCAGCCCCTATGATTCACACCACCCCTTGATGTTTTTCTCACTCGTACTAGTGAATGTAATGTTACACAGATATACAATGCGCAGCACCACGCGATGTTTTTCAGAAACCTATCCTACATTGCCACTGCATGTTTCCTGATCTCCCAATGCTGACCACCCCGTGGTGCTTTTCTCCATCCTACATTGCCACTCACTGCGTATCCTAATTCAGACCCTCCGAATCACACCACCCTGTGATGTTTTTCTCACTCCTACTAGTGAATGTAATGTTACACACACATACAATGCGCACGAACCCGCGATGGTTTTCAGAAACCGATCATACATTGCCACTGAATGTTTCCTGATCTCCCATTGGAGACCACACTTTGGGTTAATTTTCTCCATCCTACATTGCCACTCACTGCCTATCCTAATTCAGACCCTATGATTCAAACCACCCCGTGATGTTTTTCTAACTCCTACTAGTGAATGTAATGTTACAAACCCATACAATGCGCACCACCCCGCGATGTTTTTCAGAAACCTATCCTACATTGCCACTGCATGTTTCCTGATCTCCCAATGGCGACCAATGATTGGGTTGATTTTCTCCATCCTACATGGCCACTCACTGAATATCCTAATTGAGACCCTATGATTCATACCACCCCGTGATGTTTTTCTCACTCCTACTAGTGAATGTAATATTACACAACCATAGAATGCGCACCACCCCCGATTGTTTTCAGAAACCTATCCTACATTGCCACTGCATGTTTTCTGACCTCCCCATGCTGACCACCCCGTGGTGCTTTCTCCATCCTACATTGCCACTCACTGCCTATCCTTGTTCAGACCCTCTGATACACTCTACCCCGGGATGTTTTTCTCACACCTACTAGGGAATGTAATGTTACACAACCATACAATGCGCACTACCACGCAATGTATTTCAGAAACCAATCCTCCATTGCCATTGCATGTTTCCTGAACTCCCCATGCTGACCACCCCGTGGTGCTTTTCTCCATCCTACATTGCCACTCACTGCGCATCCTAATTCAGACCCTCCGAATCACACCACCCTGTGATGTTTGTCTCACTCCTACTAGTGAATGCAATGTTACACACCCATACAATGCGCACCACCCCGCGATGTTTTTCAGAAACCTATCCTACATTGCCACTGCATGTTTCCTGATCTCCCATTGGGGACCACACTTTGGGTTAATTTTCTCCATCCTACATTGCCACTCACTGCCTATCCTAATTCAGACCCTATAATTCACACCATCCCGTGATGTTTTTCTCACTCCTACTAGTGAATGTAATGTTACACACCCATACAATGCGCACCAACCCGAGATGTTTTTCGGAAACCTATCCTACATTGCCCCTGCATGTTTCTTGACCTCCCCATGCTGACCACCCCGTGGTGCTTTTCTCCATCCTACATTGCCACTCACTGCCTATCCAAATTCAGACCCTCCGATTCATATCACCCCGTGATGTTTTTCTAACTCCTACGATTGAATGTAATGTTACACACCATTACAATGCGCACAACCCCAGGATGTTTTTCAGAAACCTATCCTACATTGCCACTGCATGTTTCCTGATCTCCCAATGGCGACCAATGATTGGGTTGATTTTCTCCATCCTACATGGTCACTCACTAAATATCCTAATTCAGACCCTATGATTCACACCACCCCGTGATGTTTTTCTCACTCCTACTAGTGAATGTAATTTTAAACACCCATACAATGCGCACCACCCAGCGATGTTTTTCAGAAACCTATCCTAAATTGCCACTGCCTGTTTCCTGACCTCCCCATGCTGACCACCCCGTGGTGCTTTTCTCCATTCTAAATTGCCACTCAGTGCCTATCCTAATTCAGACCCTATGATTCACACCATCCCGTGATGTTTTTCTCACTCCTACTAGTGAATGTAATGTTACACACCCAAAGAATGCGCACCACCCCCGATTGTTTTCAGAAACCTATCCTACATTGCCACTGCATGTTTCCTGACCTCCGCATGCTGACCACCCCGTGGTGCTTTTCTCCATCCTACATAGCCACTCACTGAATATCCTAATTCAGACCCTATGATTCACATCACCCCGTGATGTTTTTCTCACTCCTACTTGTGAATGTAATGTTACACACACATACAATTCACACGAACCCGCGATGGTTTTCTGAAACCAATCGTACTTTGCTACTGCTTGTTTCCTGATCTCCCAATGGGGACCACCCATTGGGTTGATTTTTTCCATGCTACACGGCCACTCACTGAATATCCTAATTCAGACCCTATGATTCACACAACCCCGTGATGTTTTTCTCACTCCTACTTGTGTATGTAATGTTACACACCCATACAATGCGCACCACCCCACGATATTTTTCAGAAACCTATCCTACATTGCCAGTGCATGTTTCCTGACCTTCCGATGCTGACCACCCAGTGGTGCTTTTCTCCATCCTACATTGCAACTCACTGCCTATCCTAATTCAGACCATATGATTCACATCATCCCGTGATGTTTTTCTCACTCCTACTAGTGAATGTAATGTTACACACCCATACAATGCGCACTACCCCGCGATGTTTTTCTGAAACGTATCCTACATTGCCAGTGCATTTTTCCTGACCTCCCCATGCTGACCACCCCGTTGTGCTTTTCTCCATCCTTCATTGCCACTCACTGCCTATTCTATTTCAGACCATCCGATACACACCACCCCGTGAAGTTTTTCTGACTCCTACAAGTGAATGTAATGTTACACACCCATACAATGCGCACCACCCCGCGAAGTTTTTCAGAAACCTATCCAACATTGCCACTGCATGTTTCCTGACTTCCCAATGCTGACCATCCCGTGGTACTTTTCTCCATCCTACATAGACACTCACTGAATATCCTAAATCAGACGCTATGATTCACAGCACCCCGTGATGTTTTTCTCCCTCCTACTAGTGAATGTAATGTTACACACGCATACAATGCGCACAACCCCGCGATGTTTTTCAGAAACCTATCCTACATTGCCACTGCATGTTTCCTGACCTCCCCATACTGACCACACTGCGGTGGTTTTCTCCATCCTACATTCACAATCACTGCCTATCCTAATTCAGACCCTCGGATTCACACCACCCCGTGACTTTTTTTCTCACTCCCACTAGTTAATGTAATGTCACACACCCATACAATGCGCACCACCCAGCGATGTTTTTCAGAAACCTATCCTACACTGCCACTGCATGTTTCCTGACCTCCCAATGCTGACCACACCATGGTTCTTTTCTCCATCATATATTGCCACTCACTGCCTAACCTAATTCAGAACCTATGATTCACTCCACCCCGTAATATTTTTCTCACTCCTACTAGTGAATGTAATGTTACACACCCATAAAATGCGCACCACCACGCGATGTTTTTCAGAACCCTATCCTGCATTGTCACTGCATGTTTCCTGACCTACCCATTCTGACTACCCCGTGTGGCTTTTCTCCATCCTACATTGCCACTCACTGCCTATCCTTATTCAGACACTCCGATACACACTACCCGTGATGTTTTTCTCACTCCTACTAGGGAATGTAATGTTACACACCCATACAATGCGCACTACCCCGCAATGTTTTTCACAAACCTATCCAATATTGCCACTGCCTGTTTCCTGACCTCCCCATGCTGACCACCCCGTGGTGTTTTCTCCATCCTACATAGCCACTCACTGGATATCCTAATTCAGACCCTGTGATTCACACCACCCCATGATGTTTTTCTCACTCCTACCAGTGAATGTAATTTTACACACCAATACAATACGCACCAACCCCGTGATGTTTTTCAGAAACCTATCCTACATTGCCACTGCATGTTTTCTGATCTCCCAGTGCTGACCACCCCGTGGTGCTTTTCTCCATCCTACATTGCCACTCACTGCCTATCCTAATTCAGACCCTCCGAAATACACCTCCCCGTGATGTTTTTCTCACTCCTACTTGTGAATGTATTGTTACACACACATACAATGCGAACGAACCCGCCAAGGTTTTCAGAAACCTATCGTACATTGCCGCTCCATATTTCGTGCTCTCCCAATGGGGACGACCGATTGGGTTGATTTTCTAAATCCTACATGGCCACTCACTGAATATCCTAATTCAGACCCTATGATTCACACCACCCCGTGATGTTTTTCTCACTCCTACTAGTGAATGTAATGTTACACACCCATACGATGCGCACCACCCAGCGATGTTTTTCAGAAACCTATCCTAAATTGCCACTGCATGTTTCCTGACGTCCCCATGCTGACCAACCCGTGGTGCTTTTCTCCATCCTACATTGCAACTCACTGCCTATCCTAATTCAGACCCTATGATTCACACCATCCCGTGATGTTTTTCTCACTCCTACTAGTGAATGTAATGTTACACACCCAAAGAATGCGCACCACCCCCGATTGTTTTCAGAAACCTATCCTACATTGCCACTGCATGTTTCCTGACCTCCGCATGCTGACCACCCCGTGGTGCTTTTCTCCATCCTACATAGCCACTCACTGAATATCCTAATTCAGACCCTATGATTCACATCACCCCGTGATGTTTTTCTCACTCCTACTTGTGAATGTAATGTTACACACACATACAATTCACACGAACCCGCGATGATTTTCTGAAACCAATCGTACTTTGCTACTGCTTGTTTCCTGATCTCCCAATGGGGACCACCCATTGGGTTGATTTTTTCCATGCTACACGGCCACTCACTGAATATCCTAATTCAGACCCTATGATTCACACAACCCCGTGATGTTTTTCTCACTCCTACTTGTGTATGTAATGTTACACACCCATACAATGCGCACCACCCCACGATATTTTTCAGAAACCTATCCTACATTGCCAGTGCATGTTTCCTGACCTTCCGATGCTGACCACCCAGTGGTGCTTTTCTCCATCCTACATTGCAACTCACTGCCTATCCTAATTCAGACCATATGATTCACATCATCCCGTGATGTTTTTCTCACTCCTACTAGTGAATGTAATGTTACACACCCATACAATGCGCACTACCCCGCGATGTTTTTCTGAAACGTATCCTACATTGCCAGTGCATTTTTCCTGACCTCCCCATGCTGACCACCCCGTTGTGCTTTTCTCCATCCTTCATTGCCACTTACTGCCTATTCTATTTCAGACCATCCGATACACACCACCCCGTGAAGTTTTTCTGACTCCTACAAGTGAATGTAATGTTACACACCCATACAATGCGCACCACCCCGCGAAGTTTTTCAGAAACCTATCCAACATTGCCACTGCATGTTTCCTGACTTCCCAATGCTGACCATCCCGTGGTACTTTTCTCCATCCTACATAGACACTCACTGAATATCCTAAATCAGACGCTATGATTCACAGCACCCCGTGATGTTTTTCTCCCTCCTACTAGTGAATGTAATGTTACACACGCATACAATGCGCACAACCCCGCGATGTATTTCAGAAACCTATCCTACATTGCCACTGCATGTTTCCTGACCTCCCCATGCTGACCACCCCGTGGTGCTTTTCTCCATCCTACATAGCCACTCACTGAATATCCTAATTCAGCCCATATGACTCACACCACTCCTTGATGTTTTTCTCACTCCTACTAGTGAATGTAATGTTACACAGCCATACAATGCGCAGCACCACGCGATGTTTTTCAGAAACCTATCCTACATTGCCACTGCACGTTTCCTGACTTCCCCATGCTGATAACCCTGTGGTTGTTTTCTCCATCCTACATTGCCACTCACTGCCTATCCTAATTCAGACCCTATGTTTCACACCACCCCGTGATGTTTTTCTAACTCCTGTGAGTGAATGTAATGTTACACACCCATTCAATGCGCACCACCCCGCGATGTTTTTGAGAAACCTATCCTACATTGCCACTGCATGTTTCCGGATCTCCCAATGCTGACCACCCCGTGGTGCTTTTCTCCATCCTACATTGCCACTCACTGTGTATCCTAATTCAGACCCTCCGAGTCACACCACCCTGTGATGTTTTTCTCACTCCTACTAGTGAATGTAATGTTACACACACATAAATGCGCACGAACCCGCGATGATTTTCAGAAACCGATCATACATTGCCACTGCATGTTTCCTGATCTCCCATTGGGGACCACAATTTGGGTTAATTTTCTCCATCGTACATTGCCACTCAGTGCCTATCCTAATTCAGACCCTATGAAACACACCACCCCGTGATGCTTTTCTCACTCCTACTAGTGAATGTAATGTTACACACCCATACAATGCGCACCACCCCGCGATGTTTTTCGGAAACCTATCCTACATTGCCCCTGCAAGTTTCCTGACATCCCCATGCTGACCACCCCGTGGTGCTTTTCTCCATCCTACATTGCCACTCACTGCCTATCCAAATTTAGACCCTCCGATTCATATCACCCCGTGATGTTTTTCTAACTCCTACGAGTGAATGTAATGTTACACACCCATACAATGTGAACAACCCCACGATGTTTTTCAGAAACTTATCCTACATTGCCACTGCATGTTTCCTGACCTCCCCATGCTGACCACCCCGTGGTGCTTTTCTCCATCCTACATTGCCACTCACTGCCTATCCTAATTCAGACCCACCGATTCACACCACCCCGTGATGTTTTTCTCACTCCTACTAGTGAATGTAATATTACAAACCCATAAAAAGCGCACCAGCCCTGATGTTTTTCAGAAACCTATCCTACATTGCCACTGCATGTTTCCTCACCTCCCCATGCTGACCACCCCGTGGTGCTTTTCTCATCCTACATAGCCACTCACTGAATATCCTAATTCAGCCCCTATGATTCACACCACCCCTTGATGTTTTTCTCACTCGTACTAGTGAATGTAATGTTACACAGATATACAATGCGCAGCACCACGCGATGTTTTTCAGAAACCTATCCTACATTGCCACTGCATGTTTCCTGATCTCCCAATGCTGACCACCCCGTGGTGCTTTTCTCCATCCTACATTGCCACTCACTGCGTATCCTAATTCAGACCCTCCGAATCACACCACCCTGTGATGTTTTTCTCACTCCTACTAGTGAATGTAATGTTACACACACATACAATGCGCACGAACCCGCGATGGTTTTCAGAAACCGATCATACATTGCCACTGAATGTTTCCTGATCTCCCATTGGAGACCACACTTTGGGTTAATTTTCTCCATCCTACATTGCCACTCACTGCCTATCCTAATTCAGACCCTATGATTCAAACCACCCCGTGATGTTTTTCTAACTCCTACTAGTGAATGTAATGTTACAAACCCATACAATGCGCACCACCCCGCGATGTTTTTCAGAAACCTATCCTACATTGCCACTGCATGTTTCCTGATCTCCCAATGGCGACCAATGATTGGGTTGATTTTCTCCATCCTACATGGCCACTCACTGAATATCCTAATTGAGACCCTATGATTCATACCACCCCGTGATGTTTTTCTCACTCCTACTAGTGAATGTAATATTACACAACCATAGAATGCGCACCACCCCCGATTGTTTTCAGAAACCTATCCTACATTGCCACTGCATGTTTTCTGACCTCCCCATGCTGACCACCCCGTGGTGCTTTCTCCATCCTACATTGCCACTCACTGCCTATCCTTGTTCAGACCCTCTGATACACTCTACCCCGGGATGTTTTTCTCACACCTACTAGGGAATGTAATGTTACACAACCATACAATGCGCACTACCACGCAATGTATTTCAGAAACCAATCCTCCATTGCCATTGCATGTTTCCTGAACTCCCCATGCTGACCACCCCGTGGTGCTTTTCTCCATCCTACATTGCCACTCACTGCGCATCCTAATTCAGACCCTCCGAATCACACCACCCTGTGATGTTTGTCTCACTCCTACTAGTGAATGCAATGTTACACACCCATACAATGCGCACCACCCCGCGATGTTTTTCAGAAACCTATCCTACATTGCCACTGCATGTTTCCTGATCTCCCATTGGGGACCACACTTTGGGTTAATTTTCTCCATCCTACATTGCCACTCACTGCCTATCCTAATTCAGACCCTATAATTCACACCATCCCGTGATGTTTTTCTCACTCCTACTAGTGAATGTAATGTTACACACCCATACAATGCGCACCAACCCGAGATGTTTTTCGGAAACCTATCCTACATTGCCCCTGCATGTTTCTTGACCTCCCCATGCTGACCACCCTGTGGTGCTTTTCTCCATCCTACATTGCCACTCACTGCCTATCCAAATTCAGACCCTCCGATTCATATCACCCCGTGATGTTTTTCTAACTCCTACGATTGAATGTAATGTTACACACCATTACAATGCGCACAACCCCAGGATGTTTTTCAGAAACCTATCCTACATTGCCACTGCATGTTTCCTGATCTCCCAATGGCGACCAATGATTGGGTTGATTTTCTCCATCCTACATGGTCACTCACTAAATATCCTAATTCAGACCCTATGATTCACACCACCCCGTGATGTTTTTCTCACTCCTACTAGTGAATGTAATTTTAAACACCCATACAATGCGCACCACCCAGCGATGTTTTTCAGAAACCTATCCTAAATTGCCACTGCCTGTTTCCTGACCTCCCCATGCTGACCACCCCGTGGTGCTTTTCTCCATTCTAAATTGCCACTCAGTGCCTATCCTAATTCAGACCCTATGATTCACACCATCCCGTGATGTTTTTCTCACTCCTACTAGTGAATGTAATGTTACACACCCAAAGAATGCGCACCACCCCCGATTGTTTTCAGAAACCTATCCTACATTGCCACTGCATGTTTCCTGACCTCCGCATGCTGACCACCCCGTGGTGCTTTTCTCCATCCTACATAGCCACTCACTGAATATCCTAATTCAGACCCTATGATTCACATCACCCCGTGATGTTTTTCTCACTCCTACTTGTGAATGTAATGTTACACACACATACAATTCACACGAACCCGCGATGGTTTTCTGAAACCAATCGTACTTTGCTACTGCTTGTTTCCTGATCTCCCAATGGGGACCACCCATTGGGTTGATTTTTTCCATGCTACACGGCCACTCACTGAATATCCTAATTCAGACCCTATGATTCACACAACCCCGTGATGTTTTTCTCACTCCTACTTGTGTATGTAATGTTACACACCCATACAATGCGCACCACCCCACGATATTTTTCAGAAACCTATCCTACATTGCCAGTGCATGTTTCCTGACCTTCCGATGCTGACCACCCAGTGGTGCTTTTCTCCATCCTACATTGCAACTCACTGCCTATCCTAATTCAGACCATATGATTCACATCATCCCGTGATGTTTTTCTCACTCCTACTAGTGAATGTAATGTTACACACCCATACAATGCGCACTACCCCGCGATGTTTTTCTGAAACGTATCCTACATTGCCAGTGCATTTTTCCTGACCTCCCCATGCTGACCACCCCGTTGTGCTTTTCTCCATCCTTCATTGCCACTCACTGCCTATTCTATTTCAGACCATCCGATACACACCACCCCGTGAAGTTTTTCTGACTCCTACAAGTGAATGTAATGTTACACACCCATACAATGCGCACCACCCCGCGAAGTTTTTCAGAAACCTATCCAACATTGCCACTGCATGTTTCCTGACTTCCCAATGCTGACCATCCCGTGGTACTTTTCTCCATCCTACATAGACACTCACTGAATATCCTAAATCAGACGCTATGATTCACAGCACCCCGTGATGTTTTTCTCCCTCCTACTAGTGAATGTAATGTTACACACGCATACAATGCGCACAACCCCGCGATGTTTTTCAGAAACCTATCCTACATTGCCACTGCATGTTTCCTGACCTCCCCATACTGACCACACTGCGGTGGTTTTCTCCATCCTACATTCACAATCACTGCCTATCCTAATTCAGACCCTCGGATTCACACCACCCCGTGACTTTTTTTCTCACTCCCACTAGTTAATGTAATGTCACACACCCATACAATGCGCACCACCCAGCGATGTTTTTCAGAAACCTATCCTACACTGCCACTGCATGTTTCCTGACCTCCCAATGCTGACCACACCATGGTTCTTTTCTCCATCATATATTGCCACTCACTGCCTAACCTAATTCAGAACCTATGATTCACTCCACCCCGTAATATTTTTCTCACTCCTACTAGTGAATGTAATGTTACACACCCATAAAATGCGCACCACCACGCGATGTTTTTCAGAACCCTATCCTGCATTGTCACTGCATGTTTCCTGACCTACCCATTCTGACTACCCCGTGTGGCTTTTCTCCATCCTACATTGCCACTCACTGCCTATCCTTATTCAGACACTCCGATACACACTACCCGTGATGTTTTTCTCACTCCTACTAGGGAATGTAATGTTACACACCCATACAATGCGCACTACCCCGCAATGTTTTTCACAAACCTATCCAATATTGCCACTGCCTGTTTCCTGACCTCCCCATGCTGACCACCCCGTGGTGTTTTCTCCATCCTACATAGCCACTCACTGGATATCCTAATTCAGACCCTGTGATTCACACCACCCCATGATGTTTTTCTCACTCCTACCAGTGAATGTAATTTTACACACCAATACAATACGCACCAACCCCGTGATGTTTTTCAGAAACCTATCCTACATTGCCACTGCATGTTTTCTGATCTCCCAGTGCTGACCACCCCGTGGTGCTTTTCTCCATCCTACATTGCCACTCACTGCCTATCCTAATTCAGACCCTCCGAAATACACCTCCCCGTGATGTTTTTCTCACTCCTACTTGTGAATGTATTGTTACACACACATACAATGCGAACGAACCCGCCAAGGTTTTCAGAAACCTATCGTACATTGCCGCTCCATATTTCGTGCTCTCCCAATGGGGACGACCGATTGGGTTGATTTTCTAAATCCTACATGGCCACTCACTGAATATCCTAATTCAGACCCTATGATTCACACCACCCCGTGATGTTTTTCTCACTCCTACTAGTGAATGTAATGTTACACACCCATACGATGCGCACCACCCAGCGATGTTTTTCAGAAACCTATCCTAAATTGCCACTGCATGTTTCCTGACGTCCCCATGCTGACCAACCCGTGGTGCTTTTCTCCATCCTACATTGCAACTCACTGCCTATCCTAATTCAGACCCTATGATTCACACCATCCCGTGATGTTTTTCTCACTCCTACTAGTGAATGTAATGTTACACACCCAAAGAATGCGCACCACCCCCGATTGTTTTCAGAAACCTATCCTACATTGCCACTGCATGTTTCCTGACCTCCGCATGCTGACCACCCCGTGGTGCTTTTCTCCATCCTACATAGCCACTCACTGAATATCCTAATTCAGACCCTATGATTCACATCACCCCGTGATGTTTTTCTCACTCCTACTTGTGAATGTAATGTTACACACACATACAATTCACACGAACCCGCGATGATTTTCTGAAACCAATCGTACTTTGCTACTGCTTGTTTCCTGATCTCCCAATGGGGACCACCCATTGGGTTGATTTTTTCCATGCTACACGGCCACTCACTGAATATCCTAATTCAGACCCTATGATTCACACAACCCCGTGATGTTTTTCTCACTCCTACTTGTGTATGTAATGTTACACACCCATACAATGCGCACCACCCCACGATATTTTTCAGAAACCTATCCTACATTGCCAGTGCATGTTTCCTGACCTTCCGATGCTGACCACCCAGTGGTGCTTTTCTCCATCCTACATTGCAACTCACTGCCTATCCTAATTCAGACCATATGATTCACATCATCCCGTGATGTTTTTCTCACTCCTACTAGTGAATGTAATGTTACACACCCATACAATGCGCACTACCCCGCGATGTTTTTCTGAAACGTATCCTACATTGCCAGTGCATTTTTCCTGACCTCCCCATGCTGACCACCCCGTTGTGCTTTTCTCCATCCTTCATTGCCACTCACTGCCTATTCTATTTCAGACCATCCGATACACACCACCCCGTGAAGTTTTTCTGACTCCTACAAGTGAATGTAATGTTACACACCCATACAATGCGCACCACCCCGCGAAGTTTTTCAGAAACCTATCCAACATTGCCACTGCATGTTTCCTGACTTCCCAATGCTGACCATCCCGTGGTACTTTTCTCCATCCTACATAGACACTCACTGAATATCCTAAATCAGACGCTATGATTCACAGCACCCCGTGATGTTTTTCTCCCTCCTACTAGTGAATGTAATGTTACACACGCATACAATGCGCACAACCCCGCGATGTTTTTCAGAAACCTATCCTACATTGCCACTGCATGTTTCCTGACCTCCCCATACTGACCACACTGCGGTGGTTTTCTCCATCCTACATTCACAATCACTGCCTATCCTAATTCAGACCCTCGGATTCACACCACCCCGTGACGTTTTTTCTCACTCCCACTAGTTAATGTAATGTCACACACCCATACAATGCGCACCACCCAGCGATGTTTTTCAGAAACCTATCCTACACTGCCACTGCATGTTTCCTGACCTCCCAATGCTGACCACACCATGGTTCTTTTCTCCATCATATATTGCCACTCACTGCCTAACCTAATTCAGAACCTATGATTCACTCCACCCCGTAATATTTTTCTCACTCCTACTAGTGAATGTAATGTTACACACCCATACAATGCGCACCACCACGCGATGTTTTTCAGAACCCTATCCTGCATTGTCACTGCATGTTTCCTGACCTACCCATTCTGACTACCCCGTGTGGCTTTTCTCCATCCTACATTGCCACTCACTGCCTATCCTTATTCAGACACTCCGATACACACTACCCGTGATTATTTTCTCACTCCTACTAGGGAATGTAATGTTACACACCCATACAATGCGCACTACCACGCAATGTTTTTCACAAACCTATCCAATATTGCCACTGCCTGTTTCCTGACCTCCCCATGCTGACCACCCCGTGGTGTTTTCTCCATCCTACATAGCCACTCACTGGATATCCTAATTCAGACCCTGTGATTCACACCACCCCATGATGTTTTTCTCACTCCTACCAGTGAATGTAATTTTACACACCAATACAATACGCACCAACCCCGTGATGTTTTTCAGAAACCTATCCTACATTGCCACTGCATGTTTTCTGATCTCCCAGTGCTGACCACCCCGTGGTGCTTTTCTCCATCCTACATTGCCACTCACTGCCTATCCTAATTCAGACCCTCCGAAATACACCACCCCGTGATGTTTTTCTCACTCCTACTTGTGAATGTATTGTTACACACACATACAATGCGAACGAACCCGCCAAGGTTTTCAGAAACCTATCGTACATTGCCGCTCCATATTTCGTGCTCTCCCAATGGGGACGACCGATTGGGTTGATTTTCTAAATCCTACATGGCCACTCACTGAATATCCTAATTCAGACCCTATGATTCACACCACCCCGTGATGTTTTTCTCACTCCTACTAGTGAATGTAATGTTACACACCCATACGATGCGCACCACCCAGCGATGTTTTTCAGAAACCTATCCTAAATTGCCACTGCATGTTTCCTGACGTCCCCATGCTGACCAACCCGTTGTGCTTTTCTCCATCCTACATTGCAACTCACTGCCTATCCTAATTCAGACCCTATGATTCACACCATCCCGTGATGTTTTTCTCACTCCTGCTAGTGAATGTAATGTTACACACCCATACAATGCGCAGCACCCCCGATGTTTTTCAGAAACCTATGCTACATTGCCACTGCATGTTTCCTGACCTCCCCATGCTGACCACCCCGTGGTGCTTTTCTCAATCCTACAGTGCCACTCACTGCCTATCCTAATTCAGACCCTCCGATTCACACCACCCTCTGATGTTTTTCTCACTCCTACTTGTGAATGTAATGTTAAACACACATACAATGCGAACGAACCCGCGATGGTTTTCAGAAATCTATCGTACATTACCACTGCATGTTTCCTGATCTCCCAATGGGGACCAACGATTGGGTTGATTTTCTCCGTCCTACATGGCCACTCACTGAATATCCTAATTCAGACCCTATGATTCACACCACCCCGTGATGTTTTTCTCACTGCTACTAGTGAATGTAATGTTAAACACCCATACAATGCGCACCACCCAGCAATGTTTTTCAGAAACCTATCCTAAATTGCCACTGCATGTTTCCTGACCTCCCCATGCTGACCACCCCGTGGTGCTTTTCTCCATCCTAGATTGCCACTCACTGCCTATCCTTATTCAGACCCTCCGATACACACTACCCCGTGATGTTTTTCTCACACCTACTAGGGAATGTAATGTTACACAAACATACAATGCGCACTACCACGCAATGTTTTTCAGAATCCTATGCTATATTGCCACTGCATGTTTCCTGACCTCCCCATACTGACCACCCCGTGGTGCTTTTCTCCATCCTACATAGCCACTCACTGAATATCCTAATTCAGACCCTATGATTCACACCACCCCGTGATGTTTTTCTCACTCCTACTAGTGAATGTAATGTTACACACGCATACAATGCGCACCACCCCGCCATGTTTTTCAGAAACCTATCCTACATAGCCACTGCATGTTTCGTGACCTCTCCATGGTGATCACCCCGTGGTGCTTTTCTCCATCCTACATAGCCACTCACAGCCTATCCTATTTCAGACCCTATGATTCACACCACCCCATGATGTTTTTCTAACTCCTACTAGTGAATGTAATGTTACAAACCCATAGAATGTGCACCACCCCACGATGTTTTTCAGAAACCTATCCTACATTGCCACTGCATGTTTCCTGACCTCCCGATGCTGACCACCCCGTGGTGCTTTTCTCCATCCTACATTGCAACTCACTGCCTATCCTAATTCAGACCATATGATTCACATCATCCCGTGATGTTTTTCTCACTCCTACTAGTGAATGTAATGTTACACACCCATACAATGCGCACTAACCCGCGATGTTTTTCTGAAACGTATCCTACATTGCCAGTGCATTTTTCCTGACCTCCCCATGCTGACCACCCCGTTGTGCTTTTCTCCATCCTACATTGCTACTCACTGCCTATCCTAATTCAGACCCTATGATTCACACCACCCCGTGATGTTTTTCTCACTTCTACTTGTGAATGTAATGTTACACACACATACAATTCGCACGAACCCGCGATGTTTTTCAGAAACCTATCGTACACTGCCACTGCATGTTTCCTGATCTCACAATGGGGGCCACCCATTGGGATGATTTTCTCCATCCTACATGGCCACTTACTGAATATCCTAATTCAGGCGCTATGATTCACACCACCCCGTGATGTTTTTCTAACTGCTACTAGTGAATGTAATGTTACACACCCATACAATGCACACCACCCCCGATGTTTTTCAGAAACCTATCCTACATTGCCACTGCATGTTTCCTGACCTCCCCATGCTGACCACCCCGTGGTGCTTTTCTCCATCCTACATAGCCACTCACTGAATATCCTAATTCAGACCCTGTGATTCACACCACCCCATGATGTTTTTCTCACTCCTACTAGTGAATGTAATGTTACACACCCATACAGTGCGCACCACCCCGCGATGTTTTTCAGAAACCTATCCTACAATGCCACTGCATGTTTCCTGACCTCCCCATGCTGATCACCCCGTGGTGCTTTTCTCCATCCTACATAGCCACTCACTGCGTATCCTAATTCAGACCCTATGATTCACACCACCCCGTGATGTTTTTCTAACTCCTACTAGTGAATGTAATGTTACACACCCATACAATACGCACCACCCCGCGATGTTTTTCAGAAACCTATACGACATTGCCACTGGATGTTTCCTGATCTCCCAATGCTGACCACCCCTTGGTGCTTTTGTCCATCCTACATTGCCACTCACTGCCTATCCTAATTCAGACCCTCCAAATCACACCACCCCGTGATGTTTTTCTCACTCCTAATTGTGAATGTAATGTTACACACACATACAATGCGAACGAACCCGCCAAGGTTTTCAGAAACCTATCGTACTTTGCCACTGCATGTTTCCTGATCTGCCAATGGGGACCACCGATTGGGTTGATTTACTCCATCCTACATGGCCACTCACTGCCTATCCTAATGCAGACCGTCTGATTCACACTACCCCATGATGTTTTTCTCACTCCTACTTGTGAATGTAATGTTACACACACATACAATTCGCACGAACCCGCGATTGTTTTCAGAAACCAATCGTACATTGCTACTGCATGTTTCCTGATCCCCCAATGGGGACCACCCATTGGGTTGATTTTCTCCATGCTACATGGCCTCTCACTGAATATCCTAATTCAGACCCTATGATTCACACCACCCCGTGATGTTTTTCTCACTCCTACTAGTGAATGTAATGTTACACACCCATACAATGCGCACCACCCCGCGATGTTTTTCAGAAACCTATCCTACATTGCCACTGCATGTTTCCTGACCTCCCGATGCTGACAACCCCTTGGTGCTTTTCTCCATCCTACATTGCAACTCACTGCCTGTCCTAATTCAGACCATATGATTCACATCATCCCGTGATGTTTTTCTGACTCCTACTAGTGAATGTAATGTTACACACCCATACAATGCGCACTACCCCGCGATGTTTTTCTGAAAGGTATCCTACATTGCCAGTGCATTTTTCCTGACCGCCCCATGCTGACCACCCCGTTGTGCTTTTCTCCATCCTTCATTGCCACTCACTGCCTATTCTAATTCAGAACATCCGATTCTAACCACCCCGTGAAGTTTTTCTGACTCCTACTAGTGAATGTAATGTTACACACACTTACAATGTGCACCACCCCTCGATGTTTCTCAGAAACCTATGCTACATTGCCAGTGCATGTTTCCTGACCTCCCCATGCTGACCACCCCGTTGTGCTTTTCTCCATCCTTCATTGCCCCTCACTGCCTGTTCTAATTCAGACCCTCCGATTCACACCACCCCGGGATGTTTTTCTCACTCCTACTAGTGAATGTAATATTACACACCCATACAATGCGTACCACGCTGCGATGTTTTTCAGAAACCTATCCTACATTGCCACTGCATGTTTCCTGACCTCACAATGCTGACCACCCCGTGGTGCTTTTCTCCATCCTACATTGCCAATCACTGAAAATCCTAATTCAGACCCTATGATTTACACCACCCCGTGATGTTTTTCTCACTCCTACTTGTGAATGTAATGTTACACACACATACAATTCGCACGAACCCGCGATTGTTTTTAGAAACCAATCGTACATTGCTACTGCATGTTTCCTGAAATCCCAATGGGGACCACCCATTGGGTTGATTTTCTCCATGCTACATGGCCTCTCACTGAATATCCTAATTCAGACCCTATGATTCACAGCACCCCGTGATGTTTTTCTCACTCCTACTAGTGAATGTAATGTTACACACCCATACAATGCGCACCACCCCGCGATGTTTTTCAGAAACCTATCCTACATTGCCAATGCATGTTTCCTGACCTCCCCATGCTGACCACCCCATGGTGCTTCTCTCCTTCCTACATTGCTACTCACTGCCAATCCTAATTCAGACCCTATGAGTCTCACCATCCCTTGATGTTTTTCTCACTCCTACTATTGAATGTAATGTTACACACCCATACAATGCGCACCACCCCGCGATGTTTTTCAAAAACCTATCCTACATTGCCACTGCATGGTTCCTGACCTACCAGTGCTGACCACCCTATGGTGCTTTTCTCAATCCTACATAGCTACTCACTGAATTTCCTAATTCAGACCCTATGATTCACACCACCCCGTGATGTTTTTCTCACTCCTACTAGTGAATGTAATGTTACACACCCATACAATGCGCACCACCCCGCGATGTTTTTCAGAAACCTATCGTACATTGCCACTGCATTTTTCCTGATCTCCCAATGGGAACAACATATTGGGTTGATTTTCTCCATCCTACATGGCCACTCACTGAATATCCTAATTCAGACCCTATGATTCACACCACCCCGTGATGTTTTTCTCACTCTTACCAGTGAATGTAATTTTACACACCAATACAATACGCACCAACCCCGTGATGTTTTTCAGAAACCTATCCTACATTGCCACTGCATGTTTTCTGATCTCCCAGTGCTGACCACCCCGTGGTGCTTTTCTCCATCCTACATTGCCACTCACTGCCTATCCTAATTCAGACCCTCCGAAATACACCTCCCCGTGATGTTTTTCTCACTCCTACTTGTGAATGTATTGTTACACACACATACAATGCGAACGAACCCGCCAAGGTTTTCAGAAACCTATCGTACATTGCCGCTCCATATTTCGTGCTCTCCCAATGGGGACGACCGATTGGGTTGATTTTCTAAATCCTACATGGCCACTCACTGAATATCCTAATTCAGACCCTATGATTCACACCACCCCGTGATGTTTTTCTCACTCCTACTAGTGAATGTAATGTTACACACCCATACGATGCGCACCACCCAGCGATGTTTTTCAGAAACCTATCCTAAATTGCCACTGCATGTTTCCTGACGTCCCCATGCTGACCAACCCGTGGTGCTTTTCTCCATCCTACATTGCAACTCACTGCCTATCCTAATTCAGACCCTATGATTCACACCATCCCGTGATGTTTTTCTCACTCCTACTAGTGAATGTAATGTTACACACCCAAAGAATGCGCACCACCCCCGATTGTTTTCAGAAACCTATCCTACATTGCCACTGCATGTTTCCTGACCTC
Organism: Cavia porcellus; assembly: GCF_034190915.1. Classification (NCBI taxonomy): domain Eukaryota; kingdom Metazoa; phylum Chordata; class Mammalia; order Rodentia; family Caviidae; genus Cavia; species Cavia porcellus. The sequence goes on along the minus strand of NW_026947499.1, from coordinate 73,029,561 downwards.
CGCATGCTGACCACCCCGTGGTGCTTTTCTCCATCCTACATAGCCACTCACTGAATATCCTAATTCAGACCCTATGATTCACATCACCCCGTGATGTTTTTCTCACTCCTACTTGTGAATGTAATGTTACACACACATACAATTCACACGAACCCGCGATGATTTTCTGAAACCAATCGTACTTTGCTACTGCTTGTTTCCTGATCTCCCAATGGGGACCACCCATTGGGTTGATTTTTTCCATGCTACACGGCCACTCACTGAATATCCTAATTCAGACCCTATGATTCACACAACCCCGTGATGTTTTTCTCACTCCTACTTGTGTATGTAATGTTACACACCCATACAATGCGCACCACCCCACGATATTTTTCAGAAACCTATCCTACATTGCCAGTGCATGTTTCCTGTCCTTCCGATGCTGACCACCCAGTGGTGCTTTTCTCCATCCTACATTGCAACTCACTGCCTATCCTAATTCAGACCATATGATTCACATCATCCCGTGGTGTTTTTCTCACTCCTACTAGTGAATGTAATGTTACACACCCATACAATGCGCACTACCCCGCGATGTTTTTCTGAAACGTATCCTACATTGCCAGTGCATTTTTCCTGACCTCCCCATGCTGACCACCCCGTTGTGCTTTTCTCCATCCTTCATTGCCACTCACTGCCTATTCTATTTCAGACCATCCGATACACACCACCCCGTGAAGTTTTTCTGACTCCTACAAGTGAATGTAATGTTACACACCCATACAATGCGCACCACCCCGCGAAGTTTTTCAGAAACCTATCCAACATTGCCACTGCATGTTTCCTGACTTCCCAATGCTGACCATCCCGTGGTACTTTTCTCCATCCTACATAGACACTCACTGAATATCCTAAATCAGACGCTATGATTCACAGCACCCCGTGATGTTTTTCTCCCTCCTACTAGTGAATGTAATGTTACACACGCATACAATGCGCACAACCCCGCGATGTTTTTCAGAAACCTATCCTACATTGCCACTGCATGTTTCCTGACCTCCCCATACTGACCACACTGCGGTGGTTTTCTCCATCCTACATTCACAATCACTGCCTATCCTAATTCAGACCCTCGGATTCACACCACCCCGTGACGTTTTTTCTCACTCCCACTAGTTAATGTAATGTCACACACCCATACAATGCGCACCACCCAGCGATGTTTTTCAGAAACCTATCCTACACTGCCACTGCATGTTTCCTGACCTCCCAATGCTGACCACACCATGGTTCTTTTCTCCATCATATATTGCCACTCACTGCCTAACCTAATTCAGAACCTATGATTCACTCCACCCCGTAATATTTTTCTCACTCCTACTAGTGAATGTAATGTTACACACCCATACAATGCGCACCACCACGCGATGTTTTTCAGAACCCTATCCTGCATTGTCACTGCATGTTTCCTGACCTACCCATTCTGACTACCCCGTGTGGCTTTTCTCCATCCTACATTGCCACTCACTGCCTATCCTTATTCAGACACTCCGATACACACTACCCGTGATTATTTTCTCACTCCTACTAGGGAATGTAATGTTACACACCCATACAATGCGCACTACCACGCAATGTTTTTCACAAACCTATCCAATATTGCCACTGCCTGTTTCCTGACCTCCCCATGCTGACCACCCCGTGGTGTTTTCTCCATCCTACATAGCCACTCACTGGATATCCTAATTCAGACCCTGTGATTCACACCACCCCATGATGTTTTTCTCACTCCTACCAGTGAATGTAATTTTACACACCAATACAATACGCACCAACCCCGTGATGTTTTTCAGAAACCTATCCTACATTGCCACTGCATGTTTTCTGATCTCCCAGTGCTGACCACCCCGTGGTGCTTTTCTCCATCCTACATTGCCACTCACTGCCTATCCTAATTCAGACCCTCCGAAATACACCACCCCGTGATGTTTTTCTCACTCCTACTTGTGAATGTATTGTTACACACACATACAATGCGAACGAACCCGCCAAGGTTTTCAGAAACCTATCGTACATTGCCGCTCCATATTTCGTGCTCTCCCAATGGGGACGACCGATTGGGTTGATTTTCTAAATCCTACATGGCCACTCACTGAATATCCTAATTCAGACCCTATGATTCACACCACCCCGTGATGTTTTTCTCACTCCTACTAGTGAATGTAATGTTACACACCCATACGATGCGCACCACCCAGCGATGTTTTTCAGAAACCTATCCTAAATTGCCACTGCATGTTTCCTGACGTCCCCATGCTGACCAACCCGTGGTGCTTTTCTCCATCCTACATTGCAACTCACTGCCTATCCTAATTCAGACCCTATGATTCACACCATCCCGTGATGTTTTTCTCACTCCTGCTAGTGAATGTAATGTTACACACCCATACAATGCGCAGCACCCCCGATGTTTTTCAGAAACCTATGCTACATTGCCACTGCATGTTTCCTGACCTCCCCATGCTGACCACCCCGTGGTGCTTTTCTCAATCCTACAGTGCCACTCACTGCCTATCCTAATTCAGACCCTCCGATTCACACCACCCTCTGATGTTTTTCTCACTCCTACTTGTGAATGTAATGTTAAACACACATACAATGCGAACGAACCCGCGATGGTTTTCAGAAATCTATCGTACATTACCACTGCATGTTTCCTGATCTCCCAATGGGGACCAACGATTGGGTTGATTTTCTCCGTCCTACATGGCCACTCACTGAATATCCTAATTCAGACCCTATGATTCACACCACCCCGTGATGTTTTTCTCACTGCTACTAGTGAATGTAATGTTAAACACCCATACAATGCGCACCACCCAGCAATGTTTTTCAGAAACCTATCCTAAATTGCCACTGCATGTTTCCTGACCTCCCCATGCTGACCACCCCGTGGTGCTTTTCTCCATCCTAGATTGCCACTCACTGCCTATCCTTATTCAGACCCTCCGATACACACTACCCCGTGATGTTTTTCTCACACCTACTAGGGAATGTAATGTTACACAAACATACAATGCGCACTACCACGCAATGTTTTTCAGAATCCTATGCTATATTGCCACTGCATGTTTCCTGACCTCCCCATACTGACCACCCCGTGGTGCTTTTCTCCATCCTACATAGCCACTCACTGAATATCCTAATTCAGACCCTATGATTCACACCACCCCGTGATGTTTTTCTCACTCCTACTAGTGAATGTAATGTTACACACGCATACAATGCGCACCACCCCGCCATGTTTTTCAGAAACCTATCCTACATAGCCACTGCATGTTTCGTGACCTCTCCATGGTGATCACCCCGTGGTGCTTTTCTCCATCCTACATAGCCACTCACAGCCTATCCTATTTCAGACCCTATGATTCACACCACCCCATGATGTTTTTCTAACTCCTACTAGTGAATGTAATGTTACAAACCCATAGAATGTGCACCACCCCACGATGTTTTTCAGAAACCTATCCTACATTGCCACTGCATGTTTCCTGACCTCCCGATGCTGACCACCCCGTGGTGCTTTTCTCCATCCTACATTGCAACTCACTGCCTATCCTAATTCAGACCATATGATTCACATCATCCCGTGATGTTTTTCTCACTCCTACTAGTGAATGTAATGTTACACACCCATACAATGCGCACTAACCCGCGATGTTTTTCTGAAACGTATCCTACATTGCCAGTGCATTTTTCCTGACCTCCCCATGCTGACCACCCCGTTGTGCTTTTCTCCATCCTACATTGCTACTCACTGCCTATCCTAATTCAGACCCTATGATTCACACCACCCCGTGATATTTTTCTCACTTCTACTTGTGAATGTAATGTTACACACACATACAATTCGCACGAACCCGCGATGTTTTTCAGAAACCTATCGTACACTGCCACTGCATGTTTCCTGATCTCACAATGGGGGCCACCCATTGGGATGATTTTCTCCATCCTACATGGCCACTTACTGAATATCCTAATTCAGACGCTATGATTCACACCACCCCGTGATGTTTTTCTAACTGCTACTAGTGAATGTAATGTTACACACCCATACAATGCACACCACCCCCGATGTTTTTCAGAAACCTATCCTACATTGCCACTGCATGTTTCCTGACCTCCCCATGCTGACCACCCCGTGGTGCTTTTCTCCATCCTACATAGCCACTCACTGAATATCCTAATTCAGACCCTGTGATTCACACCACCCCATGATGTTTTTCTCACTCCTACTAGTGAATGTAATGTTACACACCCATACAGTGCGCACCACCCCGCGATGTTTTTCAGAAACCTATCCTACAATGCCACTGCATGTTTCCTGACCTCCCCATGCTGATCACCCCGTGGTGCTTTTCTCCATCCTACATAGCCACTCACTGCGTATCCTAATTCAGACCCTATGATTCACACCACCCCGTGATGTTTTTCTAACTCCTACTAGTGAATGTAATGTTACACACCCATACAATACGCACCACCCCGCGATGTTTTTCAGAAACCTATACGACATTGCCACTGGATGTTTCCTGATCTCCCAATGCTGACCACCCCTTGGTGCTTTTGTCCATCCTACATTGCCACTCACTGCCTATCCTAATTCAGACCCTCCAAATCACACCACCCCGTGATGTTTTTCTCACTCCTAATTGTGAATGTAATGTTACACACACATACAATGCGAACGAACCCGCCAAGGTTTTCAGAAACCTATCGTACTTTGCCACTGCATGTTTCCTGATCTGCCAATGGGGACCACCGATTGGGTTGATTTACTCCATCCTACATGGCCACTCACTGCCTATCCTAATGCAGACCGTCTGATTCACACTACCCCATGATGTTTTTCTCACTCCTACTAGTGAATGTAATGTTACACACCCATACAATGCGCACCACCCCGCGATGTTTTTCAGAAACCTATCCTACATTGCCACTGCATGTTTCCTGACCTCCCGATGCTGACAACCCCTTGGTGCTTTTCTCCATCCTACATTGCAACTCACTGCCTGTCCTAATTCAGACCATATGATTCACATCATCCCGTGATGTTTTTCTGACTCCTACTAGTGAATGTAATGTTACACACCCATACAATGCGCACTACCCCGCGATGTTTTTCTGAAAGGTATCCTACATTGCCAGTGCATTTTTCCTGACCGCCCCATGCTGACCACCCCGTTGTGCTTTTCTCCATCCTTCATTGCCACTCACTGCCTATTCTAATTCAGAACATCCGATTCTAACCACCCCGTGAAGTTTTTCTGACTCCTACTAGTGAATGTAATGTTACACACACTTACAATGTGCACCACCCCTCGATGTTTCTCAGAAACCTATGCTACATTGCCAGTGCATGTTTCCTGACCTCCCCATGCTGACCACCCCGTTGTGCTTTTCTCCATCCTTCATTGCCCCTCACTGCCTGTTCTAATTCAGACCCTCCGATTCACACCACCCCGGGATGTTTTTCTCACTCCTACTAGTGAATGTAATATTACACACCCATACAATGCGTACCACGCTGCGATGTTTTTCAGAAACCTATCCTACATTGCCACTGCATGTTTCCTGACCTCACAATGCTGACCACCCCGTGGTGCTTTTCTCCATCCTACATTGCCAATCACTGAAAATCCTAATTCAGACCCTATGATTTACACCACCCCGTGATGTTTTTCTCACTCCTACTTGTGAATGTAATGTTACACACACATACAATTCGCACGAACCCGCGATTGTTTTTAGAAACCAATCGTACATTGCTACTGCATGTTTCCTGAAATCCCAATGGGGACCACCCATTGGGTTGATTTTCTCCATGCTACATGGCCTCTCACTGAATATCCTAATTCAGACCCTATGATTCACAGCACCCCGTGATGTTTTTCTCACTCCTACTAGTGAATGTAATGTTACACACCCATACAATGCGCACCACCCCGCGATGTTTTTCAGAAACCTATCCTACATTGCCACTGCATGTTTCCTGACCTCCCCATGCTGACCACCCCATGGTGCTTCTCTCCTTCCTACATTGCTACTCCCTGCCAATTCTAATTCAGACCCTATGAGTCTCACCATCCCTTGATGTTTTTCTCACTCCTACTATTGAATGTAATGTTACACACCCATACAATGCGCACCACCCCGCGATGTTTTTCAAAAACCTATCCTACATTGCCACTGCATGGTTCCTGACCTACCAGTGCTGACCACCCTATGGTGCTTTTCTCAATCCTACATAGCTACTCACTGAATTTCCTAATTCAGATCCTATGATTCACACCACCCCGTGATGTTTTTCTCACTCCTACTAGTGAATGTAATGTTACACACCCATACAATGCGCACCACCCCGCGATGTTTTTCAGAAACCTATCGTACATTGCCACTGCATTTTTCCTGATCTCCCAATGGGAACAACATATTGGGTTGATTTTCTCCATCCTACATGGCCACTCACTGAATATCCTAATTCAGACCCTATGATTCACACCACCCCGTGATGTTTTTCTCACTCCTACTAGTGAATGTAATGTTAAACACCCATACAATGCGCACCACCCAGCGATGTTTTTCAGAAACCTATGATATATCGCCACTGCATGTTTCCTGACCTCCCATGCTGACCACACCGTGGTGCTTTTCTCCATCCTACATTGCCACTCACTGCCTATCCAAATTTAGACCCTCCGATTCATATCACCCCGTGATGTTTTTCTAACTCCTACGAGTGAATGTAATGTTACACACCCATACAATGTGCACAACCCCACGATGTTTTTCAGAAACTTATCCTACATTGCCACTGCATGTTTCCTGACCTCCCCATGCTGACCACCCCGTGGTGCTTTTCTCCATCCTACATTGCCACTCACTGCCTATCCTAATTCAGACCCACCGATTCACACCACCCCGTGATGTTTTTCTCACTCCTACTAGTGAATGTAATGTTACACACCCATACAATGCACACCACCACGCGACGTTTTTCAGAAACCTATCGTACATTGCCACTGCATGTTTCCTGATGTCCCAATGGCGACCAATGATTGGGTTGATTTTCTCCATCCTACATGGCCACTCACTGAATATCCTAATTCAGACCCTATGATTCACACCACCCCGTGATTTTTTCTCACTCCTACTAGTGAATGTAATTTTAAACACCCATACAATGCGCACCACCCAGCGATGTTTTTCAGAAACCTATCCTAAATTGCCACTGCCTGTTTCCTGACCTCCCCATGCTGACCACCCCGTGGTGCTTTTCTCCATTCTAAATTGCCACTCAGTGCCTATCCTAATTCAGACCCTATGATTCACACCATCCCGTGATGTTTTTCTCACTCCTACTAGTGAATGTAATGTTACACACCCATAGAATGCGCACCACCCCCGATTGTTTTCAGAAACCTATCCTACATTGCCACTGCATGTTTTCTGACCTCCCCATGCTGACCACCCCGTGGTGCTTTTCTCCATCCTACATTGCCACACACTGCCTATCCTAATTCAGACCCTCCGAAACACACTACCCTGGGATGTTTTTCTCACACCTACTAGGGAATGTAATGTTACACACCCATACAAGGCGTACCACCCCGCGATGTTTTTCAGAAACCTATCCTACATTGCAACTGCATGTTTCCTGACCTCCCCATGCTGACCACCCCTTGGTGCTTTTCTCCATCCTACATAGCCACTCTCTGAATATCCTAATTCAGACCCTATGATTCACACCACCCCGTGATGTTTTTCTCACTCCTACTAGTGAATGTAATGTTACACACCCATACAATGCGCACCACCCCGCGATGTTTTTCAGAAACCTATCCTACATTGCCACTGCATGTTTCCTGACCTCCCCATGCTGACCACCCCGTGGTGCTTTTCTCCATCCTACATAGCCACTCACTGAATATCCTAATTCAGACCCTATGATTCACACCACCCCGTGATGTTTTTCTCACTCCTACTAGTGAATGTAATGTTACACACCCATAAAATGCGCACCACCACGCGATGTTTTTCAGAACCCTATCCTGCATTGTCACTGCATGTTTCCTGACCTACCCATTCTGACTACCCCGTGTGGCTTTTCTCCATCCTTCATTGCCCCTCACTGCCTTTTCTAATTCAGACCCTCCGATTCACACCACCCCGTGATGTTTTTCTCACTCCTACTAGTGAATGTAATGTTACACACCCATACAATGCGCACCACCCCGCGAAGTTTTTCAGAAACCTATCCTACATTGCCACTGCATGTTTCGTGACCTCCCCATGCTGATCACCCCGTGGTGCTTTTTTCCATCCTACATTACCACTCACTGCCTATCCTATTTCAGACACTATGATTCACCCCACCCCGTGATGTTTTTCTCACTCCTACTAGTGTATGTAATGTTACACAAGCATACAATGCCCACCACCCCTCGATGTTTCTCAGAAACCTATCCTACATTGCCACTGCATGTTTCCGGACCTCCCCATGCTGTTCACCCCGTGGTGCTTTTCTCCATCCTACATTGCCACTCACTGCTTATCCTAATTCAGACCCTATCATTCACACCACCCCGTGATGTTTTTCTAACTCCTACTAGTGAATGTAATGTTACACACACATACAATGCGAACGAACCCGCGGTGGTTTTCAGAAACCTATCATACATTGCCACTGCATGTTTCCTGATCTCCCAATGGGGACCACATATTGGGTTGATTTTCTCCACCCTACATGGCCACTCACTGAATATCCTAATTCAGACCCTATGATTCACACCACCCCGTGATGCTTTTCTGACTCCTACTAGTGAATGTAATGTTACACACACATACAATGCGCACCACCCCGCGATGTTTTTCAGAAACCTATCCTACATTGCCACTGCATGTTTCCGGACCTCCCCATGCTGTTCACCCCGTGGTGCTTTTCTCCATATTACATTGCCACTCACTGCTTATCCTAATTCAGACCCTATGATTCACAGCACCCCGTGATGTTTTTCTCACTCCTACTAGTGAATGTAATGTTAAACACCCATACAATGCGCACCACCCAGCGATGTTTTTCAGAAACCTATGATAAATCGCCACTGCATGTATCCTGACCTCCCATGCTGACCACCCCGTGGTGCTTTTCTCCATCCTACATTGCAACTCACTGCGTATCCTAATTCAGACCCTATGATTCACACCATCCTGTGATGTTTTTCTCACTCCTACTAGTGAATGTAATGTTACACACCCATACAATGCGCACCACCCCGCGATGTTTTTCAAAAACCTATCCTACATTGCCAGTGCATGTTTCCTGACCTCCCCATGCTGACCACACCGTTGTGCTTTTCTCCATCCTTCATTGCCGCTCACTGCCTATTCTAATTCAGACCCTCCGATTCACACCACCCCGGGATGTTTTTCTCACTCCTACTAGTGAATGTAACATTACACACCCATACAATGCGTACCACGCCGCGATGTTTTTCAGAAACCTATCCTACATTGCCACTGCATGTTTCCTGACCTCACAATGCTGACCACCCCGTGGTGCTTTTCTCCATCCTACATTAGCAATCACTGAAAATCCTAATTCAGACCCTATGATTTACACCACCCCGTGATGTTTTTCTCACTCCTACTAGTGAATGTAATGTTACAAACCCATAAAATGCGCACCAGCCCTGATGTTTTTCAGAAACCTATCCTACATTGCCACTGCATGTTTCCTCACCTCCCCATGCTGACCACCCCGTGGTGCTTTTCTCTTCCTACATAGCCACTCACTGAATATACTAATTCAGCCCCTATGATTCACACCACCCCTTGATGTTTTTCTCACTCGTACTAGTGAATGTAATGTTACACAGATATACAATGCGCAGCACCACGCGATGTTTTTCAGAAACCTATCCTACATTGCCACTGCATGTTTCCTGACTTCCCCATGCTTTTAAGCCTGTGGTTCTTTGCTCCATCCTACATTACCACTCACTGCCTATGCTAATTCAGACCCTATGATTCACAAAACCCCGTGATGTTTTTCTAACTCCTACAAGTGAATGTAATGTTACACACCCATTCAATGCGCACCACCCCGCGATGTTTTTCAGAAACCTATCCTACATTGCCACTGCATGTTTCCTGATCTCCCAATGCTGACCACCCCGTGGTGCTTTTCTCCATCCTACATTGCCACTCACTGCGTATCCTAATTCAGACCCTCCGAATCACACCACCCTGTGATGTTTTTCTCACTCCTACTAGTGAATGTAATGTTACGCACACATACAATGCGCACGAACCGGCGATGGTTTTCAGAAACCGATCATACATTGCCACTGAATGTTTCCTGATCTCCCATTGGGGACCACACTTTGGGTTAATTTTCTCCATCCTACATTGCCACTCACTGCCTATCCTAATTCAGACCCTATGATTCACACCACCCCGTGATGTTTTTCTAACTCCTACTAGTGAATGCAATGTTACACACCCATACAATGCGCACCACCCCGCGATGTTTTTCAGAAACCTATCCTACATTGCCACTGCATGTTTCCTGATCTCCCAATGGCGACCAATGATTGGGTTGATTTTCTCCATCCTACATGGCCACTCACTGAATATCCTAATTCAGACCCTATGATTCATACCACCCCGTGATGTTTTTCTCACTCCTACTAGTGAATGTAATGTTACACACCCGTAGAATGCGCACCACCCCCGATTGTTTTCAGAAACCTATCCTACATTGCCACTGCATGTTTTTGGACCTCCCCATGCTGACCACCACGTGGTGCTTTCTCCATCCTACATTGCCACTCACTGCCTATCCTTGTTCAGACCCTCTGATACACTCTACCCCGGGATGTTTTTCTCACACCTACTAGGGAATGTAATGTTACACAACCATACAATGCACACTACCACGCAATGTTTTTCAGAATCCTATCATATATTGCCACTGCATGTTTCCTGACCTCCCCATGCTGACCACCCCGTGGTGCTTTTCTCCATCCTACATAGCCACTGACTGAATTCCCTAATTCAGACTCTATGATTCACACCACCCCGTGATGTTTTTCTCACTCCTACTAGTGAATGTAATGTTACACACCCATACAATGCGCACCACCCCGCGATGTTTTTCAGAAACCTATCGTACATTGCCACTGCCTGTTTCCTGATCTCCCAATAGGGACCACATATTGGGTTGATTTTCTCAACCCTACATGGCCACTCACTGAATATCCTAATTCAGACCCTATGATTCACACCACCCCGTGATGTTTTTCTCACTCCTTCTAGTGAATGTAATGTTAAACACCCATACAATGCGCACCACCCAGCGATGTTTTTCAGAAACCTATGATAAATCGCCACTGCATGTTTCCTGACCTCCCATGCTGACCACACCGTGGTGCTTTTCTCCATCCTACACTGCCAATCACTGAAAATCCTAATACAAACCCTATGATTCACACCACCCCATGATGTTTTTCTCACTCCTACTAGTGAATGTAATGTTACACACCCATACAATGCGCACCACCCCCGATGTTTTTCAGAAACCTATCCTACATTGCCACTGCATGTTTCCTGACCTCCACATGCTGACCACACCGTGGTGTTTTCTCCATCCTACATAGCAAATCACGGAATATCCTAATTTAGACCCTATGATTCACACCACCCTGTGATGTTTTTCTCACTCCTACTAGTGAATGTAATGTTACACACCCATACAATGCGCACCACCACGTGATGTATTTCAGAAACCAATCCTACATTGGCACTGCATGTTTCCTGACCTCCCCATGCTGACCACCCCGTGGTGCTTTTCTCAATCCTACATAGCCACTCACTGAATATCCTAATTCAGCCCCTATGATTCACACCACACCTTGATGTTTTTCTCACTCCTACTAGTGAATGTAATGTTACACAGCCATACAATCCGCAGCACCACGCGATGTTTTTCAGAAACCTATCCTACATTGCCACTGCATGTTTCCTGACTTCCCCATGCTGATAACCCTGTGGTTCTTTTCTCCATCCTACATTGCCACTCACTGACTATCCTAATTCAGACCCTATGATTCACACCACCCCGTGATGTTTTTCTAACTCCTATGTGAATGTAATGTTACACTCCCATTCAATGCGCACCACCCCGCGATGTTTTTCAGAAACCTATACTAGATTGCCACTGCATGTTTCCTGATCTCCCAATGCTGACCACCCCGTGGTGCTTTTCTCCATCCTACATTGCCACTCACTGCGCATCCTAATTCAGACCCTCCGAATCACACCACCCTGTGATGTTTGTCTCACTCCTACTAGTGAATGTAATGTTACACACCCATACAATGCGCACCACCCCGCGATGTTTTTCAGAAACCTATCCTACATTGCCACTGCATGTTTCCTGATCTCCCATTGGGGACCACACTTTGGGTTAATTTTCTCCATCCTACATTGCCACTCACTGCCTATCCTAATTCAGACCCTATGATTCACACCACCCCGTGATGCTTTTTGACTCCTACTAGTGAATGTAATGTTACACACCCATACAATGCGCACCACCCCGAGATGTTTTTCGGAAACCTATCCTACATTGCCCCTGCATGTTTCCTGACCTCCCCATGCTGACCACCCCGTGGTGCTTTTCTCCATCCAACATTGCCACTCACTGCCTATCCAATTTCAGACCCTCCGATTCATATCACCCCGTGATGTTTTTCTAACTCCTACGAGTGAATGTAATGTTACACACCCATACAATGCGCACAACCCCACGATGTTTTTCAGAAACCTATCCTACATTGCCACTGCATGTTTATTGATCTCCCAATGCCGACCAATGATTGGGTTGATTTTCTCCATCCTACATGGTCACTCACTGAATATCCTAATTCAGACCCTATGATTCACACCACCCCGTGATGTTTTTCTCACTCCTACTAGTGAATGTAATTTTAAACACCCATACAATGCGCACCACCCAGCGATGTTTTTCAGAAACCTATCCTAAATTGCCAATGCCTGTTTCCTGACCTCCCCATGCTGACCACCCCGTAGTGCTTTTCTCCATTCTAAATTGCCACTCAGTGCCTATCCGAATTCAGACCCTATGATTCACACCATCCCGTGATGTTTTTCTCACTCCTACTAGTGAATGTAATGTTACACACCCAAAGAATGCGCACCACCCCCGATTGTTTTCAGAAACCTATCCTACATTGCCACTGCATGTTTTCTGACCTCCGCATGCTGACCACCTCGTGGTGCTTTTCTCCATCCTACATTGCCACTCACTGCCTATCCTTATTCAGACCCTCCGATACACACTACCCCGGGATGTTTTTCTCACACCTACTAGGGAATGTAATGTTACACACCCATACAAGGCGTACCACCCCGCGATGTTTTTCAGAAACCTATCCTACATTGCCACTGCATGTTTCCTGACCTCCCCATGCTGACCACCCCGTGGTGCTTTTCTCCATCCTACATAGCCACTCACTGAATATCCTAATTCAGACCCTATGATTCACACCACCCCGTGATGTTTTTCTCACTCCTACTAGTGAATGTAATGTTACACACCCATACAATGCGCACCACCCCGCGATGTTTTTCAGAAACCTATCCTACATTGCCACTGCATGTTTCGTGACCTCCCCATGCTGATCACCCCGTGGTGCTTTTTTACATCCTACGTTACCACTCACTGCCTATCCTATTTCAGACCCTATGATTCACACCACCCCGTGATGTTTTTCTAACTCCTGCTAGTGAATGTAATGTTACACACCCATAAAATGCGCACCACCCAGCGATGTTTTTCAGAAACCTATCCTACATTGCCACTGCATGTTTCCTGATCTCCCAATGCTGACTACCCCGTGGTGCTTTTCTCCATCCTACATTGCCACTCACTGCTTATCCTAATTCAGACCCTCCGATTCACAATACCCTGTGATGTTTTTCTCACTCCTACTTGTGAATGTAATGTTACAAACACATACAATTCACACGAACCCGCGATGGTTTTCTGAAACCAATCGTACATTGCTACTGCTTGTTTCCTGATCTCCCAAAGGGACCACCCATTGGGTTGATTTTTTCCATGCTACACGGCCACTCACTGAATATCCTAATTCAGACCCTATGATTCACACCACCCCGTGATGTTTTTCTCACTCCTACTTGTGTATGTAATGTTACACACCCATACAATGCGCACCACCACACGATGTTTTTCAGAAACCTATCCTACATTGCCACAGCATGTTTCCTGACCTTCCGATGCTGACCACCTAGTGGTGCTTTTCTCCATCCTACATTGCAACTCACTTCCTATCCTAATTCAGACCATATGATTCACATCATCCCGTGATGTTTTTCTCACTCCTACTAGTGAATGTAATGTTACACACCCATACAATGCGCACTACCCCTCGATGTTTTTCTGAAACGTATCCTACATTGCCAGTGCATTTTTCCTGACCTCCCCATGCTGACCACCCCGTTGTGCTTTTCTCCATCCTTCATTGCCACTCACTGCCTATTCTATTTCAGACCATCCGATACACACCACCCCGTGAAGTTTTTCTGACTCCTACAAGTGAATGTAATGTTACACACCCATAAAATACGCAAGAACTCGCGAAGTTTTTCAGAAACCTATCCAACATTGCCACTGCATGTTTCCTGACTTCCCAATGCTGACCATCCCGTGGTACTTTTCTCCATCCTACATAGACACTCACTGAATATCCTAAATCAGACGCTATGATTCACAGCACCCCGTGATGTTTTTCTCCCTCCTACTAGTGAATGTAATGTTACACACCCATACAATGCGCACAACCCCGCGATGTTTTTCAGAAACCTATCCTACATTGCCACTGCATGTTTCCTGACCTCCCCATACTGACCACACTGCGGTGCTTTTCTCCATCCTACATTCACAATCACTGCCTATCCTAATTCAGACCCTCGGATTCACACCACCCCGTGACGTTTTTTCTCACTCCCACTAGTTAATGTAATGTCACACACCCATACAATGCGCACCACCCAGCGATGTTTTTCAGAAACCTATCCTACACTGCCACTGCATGTTTCCTGACCTCCCAATGCTGACCACACCGTGGTTCTTTTCTCCATCATATATTGCCACTCACTGCCTAACCTAATTCAGAACCTATGATTCACACCACCCCGTAATATTTTTCTCACTCCTACTAGTGAATGTAATGTTACACACCCATAAAATGCGCACCACCACGCGATGTTTTTCAGAACCCTATCCTGCATTGTCACTGCATGTTTCCTGACCTACCCATGCTGACTACCCCGTGTTGCTTTTCTGCATCCTACATTGCCACTCACTGCCGATCCTTATTCAGACACTCCGATACACACTACCCGTGATGTTTTTCTCACTCCTACTATTGAATGTAATGTTACACACCCATACAATGCGCACTACCCCGCAATGTTTTTCACAAACCTATCCAATATTGCCACTGCATGTTTCCTGACCTCCCCATGCTGACCACCCCGTGGTGCTTTTCTCCATCCTACATAGCCACTCACTGGATATCCTAATTCAGACCCTGTGATTCACACCACCCCATGATGTTTTTCTCACTCCTACCAGTGAATGTAATTTTACACACCAATACAATACGCACCAAACCTGCGATGTTTTTCAGAAACCTATCCTACATTGCCACTGCATGTTTCCTGATCTCACAATGCTGACCACCCCGTGGTGCTTTTCTCCATCCTACTTTGTCACTCTATGCCTATCCTAATTCAGACCCTCCGATTCACACCACCCCGTGATGTTTTTCTCACTCCTACTTGTGAATGTATTGTTACACACACATACAATGCGAACGAACTCGCCAAGGTTTTCAGAAACCTATCGTACATTGCCACTGCATGTTTCGTGCTCTCCCAATGGGGACCACCGATTGTGTTGAGTTTCTCTATCCTAAATGGCCACTCCCTGAATATCCTAATTCAGACCCTATGATTCACACCACCGGGTGATGTTTTTCTCACTCCTACTAGGGAATGTAATGTTACACACACATACAATGCACACTACCCCGCAGTTTTTTTCAGAAACCTATCCTACATTGCCACTGCATGTTTCCTGATCTCACAATGCTGACCACCCCGTGGTGCTTTTCTCCATCCTACATTGTCACTCTATGCCTATCCTAATTCAGACCCTCCGAAATACACCACCCCGTGATGTTTTTCTCACTCCTACTTGTGAATGTATTGTTACACACACATACAATGCGAACGAACCCGCCAAGGTTTTCAGAAACCTATCGTACATTGCCACTGCATGTTTCGTGCTCTCCCAATGGGGACCACCGATTGGGTTGATTTTCTCCATCCTACATGGCCACTCACTGTATATCCTAATTCAGACCCTATGATTCACACCACCCCGTGATGTTTTTCTCACTCCTACTAGTGAATGTAATGTTACACACCCATACGATGCGCACCACCCAGCGATGTTTTTCAGAAACCTATCCTAAATTGCCACTGCATGTTTCCTGACGTCCCCATGCTGACCAACCCGTGGTGCTTTTCTCCATCCTACATTGCAACTCACTGCCTATCCTAATTCAGACCCTATGATTCACACCATCCCGTGATGTTTTTCTCACTCCTGCTAGTGAATGTAATGTTACACACCCATACAATGCGCAGCACCCCCGATGTTTTTCAGAAACCTATCCTACATTGCCAATGCATGTTTCCTGACCTCCCCATGCTGACCACCACGTGGTGCTTTTCTCAATCCTACAGTGCCACTCACTGCCTATCCTAATTCAGACCCTCCGATTCACACCACCCTCTGATGTTTTTCTCACTCCTACTTGTGAATGTAATGCTAAACACACATACAATGCGAACGAACCCGCGATGGTTTTCAGAAATCTATCCTACATTACCACTGCATGTTTCCTGATCTCCCAATGGGGAAAAACGATTGGGTTGATTTTCTCCATCCTACATGGCCACTCACTGAATATCCTAATTCAGACCCTATGATTCACACCACCCCGTGATGTTTTTCTCACGGCTACTAGTGAATTTAATGTTAAACACCCATACAATGCGCACCACCCAGCGATGTTTTTCAGAAACCTATCCTAAATTGCCACTGCATGTTTCTTGACCTCCCCATGCTGACCACCCCGTGGTGCTTTTCTCCATCCTAGATTGCCACTCACTGCCTATCCTTATTCAGACACTCCGATACACACTACCCCGTGATGTTTTTCTCACACCTACTAGGGAATGTAATGTTACACAACCATACAATGCGCTCTAACATGCAATGTTTTTCAGAATCCTATGCTATATTGCCACTGCATGTTTCCTGACATCCCCATACTGACCACCCCGTGGTGCTTTTCTCCATCCTACATAGCCACTCACTGAATATCCTAATTCAGACCCTATGATTCACACCACCCCGTGATGTTTTTCTCACTCCTACTAGTGAATGTAATGTTACACATGCATACAATGCGCACCACCGCGCCATGTTTTTCAGAAACCTATCCTACATTGCCACTGCATGTTTCGTGACCTCTCCATGCTGATCACCCCGTGGTGCTTTTCTCCATCCTACATAGCCACTCACAGCCTATCCTATTTCAGACCCTATGATTCACACCACCCCATGATGTTTTTCTAACTCTTACTAGTGAATGTAATGTTACAAACTCATAGAATGCGCACCACCCCACGATGTTTTTCAGAAACCTATCCTACATTGCCACTGCATGTTTCCTGACCTCCCGATGCTGACCACCCCGTGGTGCTTTTCTCCATCCTACATTGCAACTCACTGCCTATCCTAATTCAGACCATATGATTCACATCATCCCGTGATGTTTTTCTCACTCCTACTAGTGAATGTAATGTTACACACCCATACAATGCGCACTACCCCGCGATGTTTTCCTGAAACGTATCCTACATTGCCAGTGCATTTTTCCTGACCTCCCCATGCTGACCACCCCGTTGTGCTTTTCTCCATCCTTCATTGCAAGTCACTGCCTATTCTAATTCAGACCATCCGATTCACACCACCCCGTGAAGTTTTTCTGACTCCTACTAGTGAATGTAATGTTACACACCCATACAATGCGCACCACCCCGCGATGTTTTTCAGAAACCTATCCTACATTGCCACTGCACATTTCCTGACCTCCCAATGCTGACCACACCGTGGTTCCTTTCTCCATCCTATATTGCAATTCACTGCCTATCCTAATTCCGAACCTATGATTCACACCACCCCGTGATGTTTTTCTCACTCCTACTAGTGAATGTATTGTTACACACCCATACAATGCGTACCACCCCTCGATGTTTCTCAGAAACCTATCCTACATTGCCACTGCATGTTTCCTGACCTCCCCATGCTGATCACCCCTTCGTGCTTTTCTCCATCCTACATTACTACTCACTGCCTATCCTAATTCAGACCCTATGATTCACACCACCCCGTGATGTTTTTCTCACTTCTACTTGTGAATGTAATGTTACACACACATACAATTCGCACGAACCCGCGATGTTTTTCAGAAACGTATCGTACATTGCCACTGCATGTTTCCTGATCTCACAATGGGGGCCACCCATTGGGATGATTTTCTCCATCCTACATGGCCACGTACTGAATATCCTAATTCAGACGCTATGATTCACACCACCCCGTGATGTTTTTCTAACTGCTACTAGTGAATGTAATGTTACACACCCATACAATGCGCACCACCCCCGATGTTTTTCAGAAACCTATCCTACATTGCCACTGCATGTTTCCTGACCTCCCCATGCTGACCACCTCGTGGTGCTTTTCTCCATCCTACATAGCCACTCACTGAATATCCTAATTCAGACCCTGTGATTCACACCACCCCATGATATTTTTCTCACTCCTACTAGTGAATGTAATGTTCCACACCAATACAGTGCGCACCACCAAGCGATGTTTTTCAGAAACCTATCCTACATTGCCACTGCATGTTTCCTGACCTCCCCATGCTGATCACCCCGTGGTGCTTTTCTCCATCCTACATAACCACTCACTGCGTATCCTAATTCAGACCCTATGATTCACACCACCCCGTGATGTTTTTCTAACTCCTACTAGTGAATGTAATGTTATACACCCATACAATACGCACCACCCCGCGATGTTTTTCAGAAACCTATCCGACATTGCCACTGGATGTTTCCTGATCTCCCAATGCTGACCACCCCGTGGTGCTTTTGTCCATCCTACATTGCCACTCACTGCCTATCCTAATTCAGACCCTCCAAATCACACCACCCCGTGATGTTTTTCTCACTCCTAATTGTAAATGTAATGTTACACACACATACAATGCGAACGAACCCGCCAAGGTTTTCAGAAACCTATCGTCCTTTGCCACTGCATGTTTCCTGATCTCCCAATGGGGACCACCGATTGGGTTGATTTTCTCCATCCTACATGGCCACTCACTGAATATCCTAATTCAGACCCTATGATTCACACCATCCCGTGATGTTTTTCTCACTCCTACTAGTGAATGTAATGTTACACCCCCTTACAATGCGCACCACCCCGCGTTGTTTTTCAGAAACGTATCCTACATTGCCAGTGCATGTTTCCTGACCTCCCCATGCTGACCACCCCGTTGTGCTTTTCTCTATCCTACATTGCCACTCACTGCCTATCCTAATGCAGACCGTCCAATTCACACTCCCCCGTGATGTTTTTCTCACTCCTACTTGTGAATGTAATGTTACACACACATACAATTCGCACGAACCCGCGATTGTTTTCAGAAACCAATCGTACATTGCTACTGCATGTTTCCTGATCTCCCAATGGGGAACACCCATTGGGTTGATTTTCTCCATGCTACATGGCCTCTCACTGAATATCCTAATTCAGACCCTATGATTCACACCACCCCGTGATGTTTTTCTCACTCCTACTAGTGAATGTAATGTTACACACCCATACAATGCGCACCACCCCGCGATGTTTTTCAGAAACCTATCCTACATTGCCACTGCATGTTTCCTGACCTCCCGATGCTGACAACCCCTTGGTGCTTTTCTCCATCCTACATTGCAACTCACTGCCTGTCCTAATTCAGACCATATGATTCACATCATCCCGTGATGTTTTTCTGACTCCTACTAGTGAATGTAATGTTACACACCCATACAATGCGCACTAGCCCGCGATGTTTTTCTGAAAGGTATCCTACATTGCCAGTGCATTTTTCCTGACCTCCCCATGCTGACCACCCCGTTGTGCTTTTCTCCATCCTTCATTGCCACTCACTGCCTATTCTAATTCAGACCATCCGATTCTAACCACCCCGTGAAGTTTTTCTGACTCCTAATAGTGAATGTAATGTTACACACACATACAATGTGCACCACCCCTCGATGTTTCTCAGAAACCTATCCTACATTGCCAGTGCATGTTTCCTGACCTCCCCATGCTGATCACCCCGTGATGCTTTTCTTCATCCTACATTGCCACTCACTGCCTATCCTAATTCAGACCCTATGATTCACACCACCCTGTGATGTTTTTCAAACTCCTACTAGTGAATGTAATGTTACACATCCATACAATGCGCACCACCCCGCGATGTTTTTCAGAAACCTATCCTACATTGCCACTGCATGTTTCCTGACCTACCCATGCTGACAACCCCTTGGTGCTTTTCTCCATCCTACATTGCCAAACACTGCCTATCCTAATTCAGACCCTTCGATTCACACCACCCCGTGATATTTTTCTCACTCCTACTTGTGAATGTAATGTTACACACACATACAATGCGCACGAACCCGCGATTGTTTTCAGAAACCTATCGTACATTGCCACTGCATGTTTCCTGATCTCACAATGGCGGCCACCCATTGGGTTGATTTTCTCCATCCTACATGGCCACTTACTGAATATCCTAATTCAGACCCTATGATTCACACCACCCCGTGATGTTGTTCTCACTCCTACTAGTGAATGTAATGTTAAACACCCATGCAATGCGCACCACCCCGCGATGTTTTTCAGAAAAATATCCTACATTGCTACGGCATTTTTCCTGACCTCCCCATGCTGACCACCCCGTGGTGCTTTTCTCCATCCTACGTTGCCACTCACTGCCTATCCTAATTCAGACCCTCCGATTCACACCACCCCGTGATGCTTTTCTCACTCCTACTAGTGAATGTAATGTAACACACACCCATACAATGCGCACAACCCCGCGATGTTTTTCAGAAACCTATCCTACATTGCCCCTTCATGTTTCCTGACCTCCCCATGCTGACCACCCTTGGTGCTTTTCTGCATCCTACATTGTCACTCACTGCCTATCCTAATTCAGACTCTCCGATTCACACCACCACGTGATGTTTTTCTAACTCCTACTAGTGAATGTAATGTTACACACCCATACAATGCGCACCAACCCACGATGCTTTTCAGAAACCTATCCTACATTGCCACTGCATGTTTCCTGACCTCCCCATGCTGACCACTCTGCGGTGCTTTTCTCCATCCTACATTCACAATCACTGCCTATCCTAATTCAGTCCCTCAGATTCACACCACCCCGTGACGTTTTTCCTCACTCCCACTAGTTAATGTAATGTTACACACCCATACAATGCGCACCACCCCGCGATGTTTTTCAGAAACCTATCCTACATTGCCACTGCATGTTTCCTGACCTCCCCATGCTGACCACCCCTTGGGGCTTATCTCCATCCTACATTGCCACTCACTGCCTATCCTAATTCAGACCCTATGATTTACACCACCCTGTGATGTTTTTCTTTTTTTTTTTTTTATTTAAGAGGAAAAAGAGAAAAACACAAAACAAACCAAAGCGGCGTAAGGGTACACGCAATACAGAACTACAAAACAAAACAAAACAAAACCAAACAAAAAACCATAACAGTAAGAAATTACCTGCTAGTAGATTACACACTATTTTCTTGAAAATAGTTCCTCAAATCACAGTATCAAAGAACACAAGGTGGACATTCACACAGGGAGACTGCAAACAGCTGTGTTCAATGTTCCAAAACATTGATAAAGTCAGCTATTTAACACCCCCAAACACACTTGCTGTTATATATGTTAGAGCTCTTTTTCTTTTTTTTTCCCTCTCTTTTTTACAACAAAATTTACACATCTTGGATTTTATTACTCCTTAGTGCTTATTACTTTCTTTGGGGGGGGAGAATACAGTCAAATATGGAAAAACCAAACTGTCAGTCAATACCAAGGATAGACATAGCACATGGTGTAGAACAGAGTACAAGTTTATCAACAATGGTTATCAACGTTGTCCCTTGTTTCCTTAAAAAGAATTGTCTATCTTATTAGATATTATAAAGTTGGACAAAACAGTAGAGAACAAGACCAATAAAACTTAGGCATTGTAAACATTACAGGACTTCCAAAGAAGACAATAGTCAAACCAGAATGGGTATCTTAGTGAATCTTATTGTCTTCAAAGTAGTTGCCTATGTCTTCAAACTTGATACTACCATATAGAATGGAACAGAGTCTAATCAGTCAAAACAAGATCGTGGGAGTAATACAGGACTTCAAAACAAGTTAATAGGAAATCGAAAAGAGTTACTATTTATATATTCTAATTTTTTTGAATTTTTTCTTTAATTAAGACAAACATAAGAAATGACTAAATAATTTTTTTGAAACAATAAGGGGGAGATTGAGATAAAACAGGACATAACAATATAACAATAGAGGTCACAGCATGACTGTTTCAACAACCTAGTACTTCACCACCTTATAACCTGACTTAATAGTAGTTACCATAGTGTCTTTTTCCTTGAAATATTTGGGTAAAACTTCATATACTCTATCTTCAAATATTTTCATATTAAGAAGCCCAGAATAAAGCCTTTCTAATTAATGAGTGAAAACTTTATAAGGCTTCAAGGCCACCTAATGGGGAATCATGATTACCACATATTTTTATATATTTGAATCATTATTTACATTAGGGAAACTATTCGGTATTCACACATGCGAGATTGATTTATTTCACTAATGAGTATGGTCTCAAGCTGCGCCCATTTATTGATAAATATCTCAATGTGATCCTTCTTTATAGCTGAATAATACTCCATTGTATAGAAATACCACAACTTTTTTATCCATTCCTCAGTTGATGGGCACTTGGGTTGTTTCCAAGATCTGGCGATTACAAATTGTGCTGCTATAAACATAGGTGCACATATATCACTGTGGTATGATGCTTTCAGTTCTTCTGGGAATATGCCTAGAAGTGGAATAGCTGGAATAAATGGGATTTCCAGTCCCAACTTTTTGAGAAATCTCCAGACAGATCTCCACAAAGGCTGTACCAGTCTACACTCCCACCAGCAGTGCAGGAGAGTTCCTTTTTCCCCACAGCCTCTCCAGCATTTGTTGTCGGTTTTCTTGATCCTGGCCATTCTTTCAGGAGTGAGATGGTATCTCAGTGTGGTTTTAATTTGCATTTCTCTAATGACCAATGATGATGAGCATTTTTTCATGTATTTATTTGCCATTTGCATTTCTTCATCTGAGAATTGCATATTCATCTCAGATGCCCATTTTTGGATTGGATCTTTGAATTTCGAAGGTCTGAGTTTCTTTAATTCTTTATATGTTTTAGACAAGAGGCCCTTGTCTGAGAGAGAGTTCACTAAAATCTTTTCCCAGTTTGTGGGTTTTCTTTTCACTATGCTGGAGATTTCTTTTGACATGCAGAAACTTTTTAATAAGAAGTGGTCCCAGTTATTGATTCTGGGAAGTATTTCCTGTGCGATTTGAGTCCTGTTCATGAATTCTTTACCTACTCCTATGTCTCCAAGGTTTCTACCTATTTTGTCTTCCAATAGATTTAGTGTTTCTGTTTTAATATTCAGATCTTTAACCCATTTAGATTTTAATTTAGTACATGGTGATAGACATGGGTCTAGCTTTAGTTTTCGGCAAATGGAGAGCCAGTTTTTCCAGCACCATTTATTAAAGAGACTGTCGTTCTTCCAGTGAACCTGCTTGGCTCCTTTATCAAAAATAAGGTGGTTGAGTGTGTTCGTAGTTGTGGTTGTATCTTCTAATCTATTCCACTGATCTTCAGCTCTGTTTTGATTCCAATACCATGTTGATTTTACTACTGTTGCTTTGTAGTATAACTTCAAGTCAGGGATTGTGATGCCTCCTGCTTTGTCTTTGCTGCTTAGAATTGCCTTTGCGATTCTAGGTCTCTTCTGGTTCCAGATGAAATTTAGGAGTGATTTCTCTAGATCTATAAGGTATGTTGATGGTATTTCTATTGGGATTGCATTGAATCTGTATAACAGTTTTGGGAGAATGGCCATTTTCACAATGTTTGTTCTTCCTATCCATGAGCAAGGGATGTCTTTCCATTTTCTGAGATCATCTTCAATTTCCTTTTTCAGTGTATTATAATTTTCACTGTATAAGTCTTTCACTTCTTTCGTAAGAGTAATTCCTAAATATTTCATTTTTTTGCTTGCTAATGTGAATAGTCCAGTTTCTCTTATTTCCCTCTCTGTAATTTTGTTGTTCGTGTATAGGAATGCTATTGATTTCTGAGTATTGATTTTGTATCCAGCCACATTACTGAATTTATTTATTGTATCTAAGAGTATTTCAATGGAGTTTAGGAGGTCTTCTATGTAGAGTATCATGTCATCTGCAAACAATGATAATTTAACTTCTTCTTTTCCTATCTTTACCCCTTTTATTTCTCTTTCTTGCCTAATTGCTCTGGCTAGTACTTCCAGTACTATATTAAATAGGAGTGGTGATAAAGGACAACCTTGTCTTGTACCCGACTTTAAAGTAAACGCTTTCAATTTTTGGCCATTTAGTATGATGCTGGCTGTTGGTTTGTCATAAATGGCCTTTATTATATTGAGGTAAAGACCATTTATTCCAATTTTCTGTAAAGTTCTTATCATGAATAAGTGTTGGACCTTATCGAAGGCTTTTTCTGCATCTATAGAGATGATCATGTGATTCTTATTTTTGGCTTTATTGATATGGTGGATTACATTTATTGATTTGCGTATGTTGAACCATCCTTGCATTCCTGGGATGAATCCCACCTGGTCATGGTGTATAATCTTCTTGATGATTTGCTGGATCCTATTTGCCAATATTTTATTGAGGATTTTTGCATCTGTGTTCATTAGGGAGATCGGTCTATAGTTCTCTTTTATAGTTGGTTCTTTCTCAGGTTTTGGTACTAGAGTAATATTTGCTTCCAGGAATGACTTAGGAAGGATTGCTTCCCTTTCAATTTCATTGAATAGTTTGAGGAGTGTCGGCATTAGGTCTTCTTTATATTTCTTGTAGAATTCTGCAGTGAATCCATCTGGGCCTGGGCTCTTCTTGGTGGGCAAGGACCCAATTACATTCTCAATTTCATTAGCAGAGATTGGGTTATTCAACAGTTTTATATCCTCTTGATCTAGCTTTGGTACTTCATATGCTTCTAAGAATCTGTCTATTTCTTCTGTGTTATCAAACTTTTGAGAGTAGAGGTTTTTGAAATAGGTGTTGATGATCCTCTGTATTTCTATTGGGTCTGTAGAGATTTCTCCTTTTTCATTTCTTATTGCATGAATTTGAGCTTTTTCTTTCCTTTTTTTAATAAGGTTGGCTAGGGGCTTATTGATTTTATTTATTCTTTCAAAGAACCAACTCTTTGATTCGTTGATTCTTTGGATTGTTTTCTTAGTCTCTATTGCATTGATTTCTGCTCTGATTTTTATAATTTCCTCTCTTCTTTTGGCTTTGGGCTTGACTTGCTCTTCTTTTTCTAGCTGTTTGAGGTGTAGCATCAAGTTATTTATTTGTATTCGTTCTGTTTTCCTGATGTGGGAACTCAGTGCAATAAATTTTCCTCTCAGAACGTCTTTCATTGCATCCCAAAGATTCCGGTAAGTTGTATCTGCATTTTCATTTTCTTTTAGGTATTGTTTAATTTCTTCTTTAATTTCTTCTGTGACCCACTGATTACTCGAGTGTGTTATTTAGTTTCCATGTGTTTGCGGAATTTTTGCAGTATCCCTTGTCATTAATTTCTAATTTCAGAGCGCTATGATCCGATAATATGCAAGGGATGATTTCAACTCTTTTGCATTTGCTTAAATATGTTCTGTGCGCTAATATATGGTCTATTTTAGAAAATGATCCATGTACTGCTGAGAAGAATGTGTATTCTGATGTTGTTGGGTGGAACATTCTGTATATGTCTATCAAACCCATTTGTTCACAGGTGTGATTCAGTTCTGTTATTTCTTTGCTCATTTTCTGTCTGGTTGATCTGTCCCTTGGTGTCAGTGGTGTATTAAGGTCTCCTGTTACAATTGTGTTACTGATAATTTGAGTTTTCATTTCTGTTAATAATTGTTTTATATAACTGGGAGCTCTGGAGTTTGGTGCGTATATATTTAAGATAGTCATCTCTTCCTCTTGGAGTTTTCCCCTTACGAGTATGTAGTGACCTTCTTTGTCCTTTATGGTCATTGTTGGTTTAAAGTTCACGTTGTCTGCAAACAGAATGGCTACTCCTGCCTTTTTTTGGATTCCTGCTGCATGAAGAATTGTTTTCCATCCTTTGACTTTCAGTCTGTGAGTATCTTTCTGGGTTAGATGTGTTTCCTGTAAACAGCATATGGTTGGATTTTGTTTCTTGATCCATTCTACTAGTCTGTTTCTTTTGATTGGTGCATTGAGACCATTTACATTAATGGTTATTACTGTTAAATGCTGGTTAATTGTAGGAATGTTATCTCTCTGCTGTTGCATCTTTATCTTTCGGTTCTGTTTAATTATTTGCTTTGCTTAGTGGTTTTTTCCTTTGTGTATCTAAACTGTCTTTCAATATTTTTTGCAGGGTTGGTTTGGTGTTCATGAAGTTCTTCAGCTGTTCTTTGTCATGGAAGTATCGTATTGCACCATCTATTTTGAATGATAGTTTTGCAGGATATATCAGTCTTGGTTGGAAATCATTTTGCTTTAGGATCTGGAATACTTCACTCCATGCTCTTCTTGACTTTATCGTTTGTGCTGAGAAGTCTGCTGTGATTCTGATAGGTTTTCCTTTATAAGTGATTTGTCTTTTCTCTCTGACAGCTTTTAATAATCTATTCTTGTGTTGGATTTCTGGGATGGTGACTATTATATGTCTGGGTGTAGTTTTATTTTGGTTATGACTGTTTGGAGTTCTATATGCTTCACTGATCCTGATGTCAGTTTCTGATCTCATGCTTGGGAAATTTTCAGCTATTACTTCTCTAAATATCCTCCTGACATCCTTCATGTTGTCTCCCTCTCTTTCATTTATCCCTATCATTCTTATGTTATTCTTCTTTGCATCGTCTTGCAGTTGTTGAATTGTTGTTTCCTGGTTCCTTGTTATTTTCAAAAGATCTTTCCTTTCCTGTTCACTAGCTGCAATCCTGTCTTCAAGGTCTGAAATTCTATCTTCACTTTCATTAAGGCGGTTTTTACAACTTTCAGTGGAGTTTTTTATTTCCTGTATATCTCTGTGCATCTGCATTATGTATTCTGTTTGTTTCTTATATTGCTCATCTAGGGATTCTATCTTTTTGTTTAGTTCCTCCAATTTTTTATCTGTGTTTTCTTTAGATATATTTAGAATCTCTTTCATTTCTTTTATCATTTCTTCTTTTATCTGGGAGATTATTTCGAGTTTGAATTTCTTTAAAGCTTCCTGGAGTTGCTTGTCAATTTCAGTGGCTATTGTGTCCGATATATGAGGTGAATGGGATATATTTTCTTCTATATACATCACTCCTAGGGTTTCTTGAGATGGGCTGGAGGTTTGAGGTTGTAATTTGGTCTTTCGTTTTGTCATTTTCCTATATTTCTGTGTTTCAAGTGTTATTTGAAAGCTTCCTCAGGATCTGTTGAAAATCCCCTTCTATGTTTGGAGCTACTGGGACTCTGGCGCCGCGCTACTCCAAGCCATTAGGCCTACAGAACCAGTGGCCCTCCTCTGCCTGCTCAGAACTCCGCAGTTCCAGACAAGCTGGGCCTCAGGGACACTGTGCGCCCACCTGAACCTTGGAAGCTCCACAGTTCTTCAATCGCAGCCGGGTTAGGGTACTCACCACAGGCCGCAGTGCTTCAGGAACCTGTGGACCCTCCCTGGTTGCAGAGATATCCACAGTCCTCCAGACACGCAGAGAGGCCAGTGAGGGCACCCCAGATCTGCCCAGCTCCTCCTCTGCAGACCTATGGCCAGGCACGGCAGCTAAACAGGCTGGGCTAGGCTGGTAGTGTGGGCCAGCCCACCTATCGGGAGCTCAGCAGGTCTCCAAATGAAGCCGGGAATGGGGAGGCTGATGTGGAAGCCTCAAACCCACCTCTCCCCTTCACTGCACCTGGAAGCCTGAGGGAACTCCAGCAGACTGGGCGCAGATATCCAGAGTCCTCCAGACACGCAGATAGGCCAGTGAGGGCACCCCAGATCTGCCCAGCTCCTCCTCTGCAGACCTATGGCCAGGCGCGGCAGCTAAACAGGCTGGGCTAGGCTGGTAGTGTGGGCCAGCCCACCTATCGGGAGCTCAGCAGGTCTCCAAATGAAGCCTGGAATGGGGAGGCTGATGTGGAAGCCTCAAACCCACCTCTCTCCTTCACTGCACCTGGAAGCCTGAGGGAACTCCAGCAGTCTGGGCGCAGAAATCCAGAGTCCTCATGACACACAGAGAGGCCAGTGAGGGGAACCCAGATCTGCCCAGCTCCTCCTCTGCAGACCTATGGCCAGGCGCGTGAGCTAAACAGGCTGGGCTAGGCTGGTAGTGTGGGCCAGCCCACCTATCGGGAGCTCAGCAGGTCTCCAAATGAAGCCGGGAATGGGGAGGCTGATGTGGAAGCCTCAAACCCACCTCTCCCCTTCACTGCACCTGGAAGCCTGAGGGAACTCTAGCAGTCAGGGCGCAGAAATCCAGAGTCCTCCAGACACGCAGACAGGCCAGTGAGGGCACACCAGATCTGCCCAGCTCTACCTCTGCAGACCTATGGCCAGGCGCGGGAGCTAAACAGGCTGCCTCTGATGTTTTTCTCACTCCTACTAGTGAATGTAATGTTACACACCCATACAATGTGCACCACCCCGCGATGTTTTTCAGAAACGTATCCTACATTGCCACTGCATGTTTCCTGACTTCCCAATGCTGACCACACCGTGGTTCTTTTCTCCATCCTATATTGCCACTCACTGCCTATCCTAATTCAGAACCTATGATTCACAACACCCCGTAATGTTTTTCTCACTCCTACTAGTGCATGTAATGTTACACACGCATACAATGCGGACCACCCCGTGATGTTTTTCAGAAACCTATCCTGCATTGCCACTGCATGTTTCCTGACCTACCCATGCTGACTACCCCGTGTTGCTTTTCTCCATCCTACATTGCCACTCACTGCCTATCCTTATTCAGAACCTCCGATACACACTACCCCGTGATGTTTTTCTCACTCCTACTAGGGAATGTAATGTTACACACCCATACAATGCGCACTACCCCACGATGTTTTTCAGAAACCTATCCTATATTGCCACTGCATGTTTCCTGACCTCCACATGCTGAGCACCCCGTGGTGCTTTTCTCCATCCTACATAGCCACTCACTGAATATCCTAATTCAGACCATATGATTCACACCACCCCGTGATGTTTTTCTAACTCCTACTAGTGAATGTAATGTTACACACCCATACAATGCGCACCACCCCGCGATGTTTTTCAGAAACCTATCCTACATTGCCACTGCATGTTTCCTGACCTACTCATGCTGACTACCCCGTGGTGCTTTTCTCCATCCTACATTGCCACTCACTGCCTATCCTAATTCAGACCCTATGATTCACACCACCCCGTGATGTTTTTCTAACTCCTACTAGTGAATGTAATGTTACACACCCATACAATACGCACCACCCCGCGACGTTTTTCAGAAACCTATCCTACATTGCCAGTGCATGTTTCCTGACCTCCCCATGCTGACCACCCCGTTGTGCTTTTCTCCATCCTTCATTGCCACTAACTGCCTATTCTAATTCAGGCCCTCCGATTCACACCACCCCGTGATGTTTTTCTCACTGCTACTAGTAAATGTAATGTTACACACCCATACAATGCGTAGCACGCCGCGATGTTTTTCAGAAACCAATCCTACATTACCACTGCATGTTTCCTGACCTCACAATGCTGACCACCCCGTGGTGCTTTTCTCCATCCTACATTGACAATCACTGAAAATTCTAATTCAGACCCCATGATTCACACCACCCCGTGATGTTTTTCTCACTCCTACTAGTGAATAAAATGTTACACACCCATACAATGCGCACCACCCCCGATGTTTTTCAGAAACCTATCCTACATTGCCAATGCATGTTTCCTGACCTCCCCATGCTGACCACCCCGTGGTGTTTTCTACATCCTACATAGCCAATCACTGAATATCCAAATTGAGACCCTATGATTCACACCACCCCGTGATGTTTTTCTCACTCGTACTAGTGAATGTAATGTTACACACCCATACAATTCGCACCACCCCGCGATGTTTTTCAGAAACCTATCCTACATTGCCACTGCATGTTTCGTGACCTCCCCATGCTGATCACCCCGTGGAGCTTTTTTCCATCCTACATTACCACTCACTGCCTATTCTAATTCAGACCCTATGATTTACACCACCCCATGATGTTTTTCTCACTCCTACTAGTGAATGTAATGTTACAAACCCATACAATGCGCACCACCCCTGATGTTTTTCAGAAACCTATCCTACATTGCCACTGCATGTTTCCTCACGTCCCCATGCTGACCACCCCGTGGTGCTTTTCTCTTCCAACATAGCCACTCACTGAATATCCTAATTCAGCCCCTATGATTCACACCACCCCTTGATGTTTTTCTCACTCGTACTAGTGAATGTAATGTTACACAGATATACAATGCACAGCACCACGCGATGTTTTTCAGAAACCTATCCTACATTGCCACTGCATGTTTCCTGGCTTCCCCATGCTGATAACCCTGTGGTTCCTTGCTCCATCCTACATTGCCACTCACTGCCTATGCTAATTCAGACCCTATGATTCACACCACCCCGTGATGTTTTTCTAACTCCTACGAGTGAATGTAATGTTACACACCCATTCAATGCGCACCACCCCACGATGTTTTTCAGAAACCTATCCTACATTGCCACTGCATGTTTCCTGATCTCCCAATGCTGACCACCCCGTGGTGCTTTTCTCCATCCTACATTGCCACTCACTGCGTATCCTAATTCAGACCATCCGAATCACACCACCCTGTGATGTTTTTCTCACTCCTACTAGTGAATGTAATGTTACACACACATACAATGCGCACGAACCCGCGATGGTTTTCAGAAACCGATCATACATTGCCACTGAATGTTTCCTGATCTCCCATTGGGGACCACACTTTGGGTTAATTTTCTCCATCCTACATTGCCACTCACTGCCTATCCTAATTCAGACCCTATGATTCACACCACCCCGTGATGCTTTTCTCACTCCTACTAGTGAATGTAATGTTACACACCCATACAATGCGCACCACCACGCGATGTTTTTCAGAAACCTATCCAACATTGCCACTGCATGTTTCCTGCCCTCCCCATGCTGACCACCCCGTGGTGCTTTTCTCCATCCTACATAGCCACTCACTGAATTTCCTAATTCAGACCGTATGATTCACACCACCCCGTGATGTTTTTCTCACTCCTACTAGTGAATGTAATGTTACACACCCATACAATGCGAACCACCCCGCGATGTTTTTCAGAAACCTATCGTACATTGCCACTGCATGTTTCCTGATCTCCCAATGGGGACCACATATTGGTTTGATTTTCTCCATCCTACATGGCCACTCACTGAATATCCTAATTCAGACCCTATGATTCACACCACCCCGTGATGTTTTTCTCACTCCTACTAGTGAATGTAATGTTAAACACCCATACAATGCGCACCACCCAGCGATGTTTTTCAGAAACCTATGATAAATCGCCACTGCATGTTTCCTGACCTCCCATGCTGACCACACCGTGGTGCTTTTCTCCATCCTACATTGCCAATCACTGAAAATCCTAATTCAAACCCTATGATTCACACCACCCCATGATGTTTTTCTCACTCCTACTAGTGAATGTAATGTTACACACCCATACAATGCGCACCACCCCCGATGTTTTTCAGAAACCTATCCTACATTGCCACTGCATGTTTCCTGACCTCCACATGCTGACCACACCGTGGTGTTTTCTCCATCCTACATAGCCAATCACGGAATATCCTAATTTAGACCCTATGATTCACACCACCCCGTGATGTTTTTCTCACTCCTACTAGTGAATGTAATGTTACACACCCATACAATGTGCACCACCACGCGATGTATTTCAGAAACCTATCCTACATTGCCACTGCATGTTTCCTGACCTCCCCATGCTGACCACCCCGTGGTGCTTTTCTCAATCCTACATAGCCACTCACTGAATATCCTAATTCAGACCCTATGATTCACACCACACCTTGATGTTTTTCTCACTCCTACTAGTGAATGTAATGTTACACAGCCATACAATCCGCAGCACCACGCGATGTTTTTCAGAAACCTATCCTACATTGCCACTGCATGTTTCCTGACTTCCCCATGCTGATAACCCTGTGGTTCTTTTCTCCATCCTACATTGCCACTCACTGCCTATCCTAATTCAGACCCTATGATTCACACCACCCCGTGATGTTTTTCTAACTCCTATGAGTGAATGTAATGTTACACACCCATTCAATGCGCACCACACCGCGATGTTTTTCAGAAACCTATCCTACATTGCCACTGCATGTTTCCTGATCTCCCAATGCTGACCACCCCGTGGTGCTTTTCTCCATCCTACATTGCCACTCACTGCGTATCCTAATTCAGACCCTCCGAATCACACCACCCTGTGATGTTTTTCTCACTCCTACTAGTGAATGTAATGTTACACACCCATACAATGCGCACCACCCCGCCATGTTTTTCAGAAACCTATCCTACATTGCCACTGCATGTTTCCTGATCTCCCATTGGGGACCACACTTTGGGTTAATTTTCTCCATCCTACATTGCCACTCACTGCCTATCCTAATTCAGACCCTATGATTCACACCACCCCGTGATGCTTTTCTCACTCCTACTAGTGAATGTAATGTTACACACCCATACAATGCGCACAACCCCCGATGTTTTTCGGAAACCTATCCTACATTGCCCCTGCATGTTTTCTGACCTCCCCATGCTGACCACCCCGTGGTGCTTTTCTCCATCCTACATTGCCACTCACTGCTTATCCAAATTCAGACCCTCCGATTCATATCACCCCGTGATGTTTTTCTAACTCCTACGAGTGAATGTAATGTTACACACCCATACAATGCGCACAATCCCACGATGTTTTTCAGAAACCTATCCTACATTGCCACTGCATGTTTCCTGATCTCCCAATGGCGACCAATGATTGGGTTGATTTTCTCCATCTTACATGGCCACTCACTGAATATCCTAATTCAGACCCTATGATTCAAACCACCCCGTGATGTTTTTCTCACTCCTACTAGTGAATGTAATGTTACACACCCAAAGAATGCGCACCACCCCCGATTGTTTTCAGAAACCTATCCTACATTGCCACTGCATGTTTTCTGACCTCCCCATGCTGACCACCCCGTGGTGCTTTTCTCCATCCTACATTTCCACTCACTGCCTATCCTTATTCAGACCCTCCGATACACACTACCCCGGGATGTTTTTCTCACACCTACTAGGGAATGTAATGTTACACACCCATACAAGGCGCACCACCCCGCGATGTTTTTCAGAAACCTATCCTACATTGCCACTGCATGTTTAGTGACCTCCCCATGCTGACCACCCCGTGGTGCTTTTCTCCATCCTACATAGCCACTCACTGAATATCCTAATTCAGACCCTATGATTCACACCACCCCGTGATGTTTTTCTCACTCCTACTAGTGAATGTAATGTTACACACCCATACAATGCGCACCACCCCGCGATGTTTTTCAGAAACCTATCCTACATTGCCACTGCCTGTTTCCTGACCTCCCCATGCTGACCACCCCATGGTGCTTTTTTCCATCCTACGTTACCACTCACTGCCTATCCTATTTCAGACCCTATGATTTACACCACCCCGTGATGTTTTTCTAACTCCTGCTAGTGAATGTAATGTTACACACCCATAAAATGCGCACCACCCAGCGATGTTTTTCAGAAACCTATCCTACATTGCCACTGCATGTTTCCTGATCTCCCAATGCTGACTGCCCCGTGGTGCTTTTCTCCATCCTACATTGCCACTCACTGCTTATCCTAATTCAGACCCTCCGATTCACAATACCCGGTGATGTTTTTCTCACTCCTACTTGTGAATGTAATGTTACACACACATACAATTCACACGAACCCGCGATGGTTTTCTGAAACCAATCGTACATTGCTACTGCAGGTTTCCTGATCTCCCAATGGGGACCACCCATTGGGTTGATTTTTTCCATGCTACACGGCCACTCACTGAATATCCTAATTCAGACCCTATGATTCACACCACCCCGTGATGTTTTTCTCACTCCTACTAGTGAATATAATGTTACACACCCATACAATGCGCACCACCCCACGATGTTTTTCAGAAACCTATCCTACATTGCCACAGCATGTTTCCTGACCTTCCGATGCTGACCACCCAGTGGGGCTTTTCTCCATCCTACATTGCAACTCACTGCCTATCCTAATTCAGACCATATGATTCACATCATCCCGTGATGGTTTTCTCACTCCTACTAGTGAATGCAATGTTACACACACATACAATGCGCACTACCCCGCGATGTTTTTCTGAAACGTATACTACATTGCCAGTGCATTTTTCCTGACCTCCCCATGCTGCCCACCCCGTTGTGCTTTTCTCCATCCTTCATTGCCACTCACTGCCTATTTTATTTCAGACCATCCGATACACACCACCCCGTGAAGTTTTTCTGACTCCTACTAGTGAATGTAATGTTAACACCCATACTATGCGCAAAACCCCGCGAAGTTTTTCAGAAACCTATCCAACATTGCCACTGCATGTTTCCTGACCTCCCAATGCTGACTATCCCGTGGTACTTTTCTCCATCCTACATAGACACTCACTGAATATCCTAAATCAGACGCTATGATTCACAGCACCCCGTGATGTTTTTCTCCCTCCTACTAGTGAATGTAATGTTACACACCCATACAATGCGCACAACCCCGCGATGTTTTTCAGAAACCTATCCTACATTTTCACTGCATGTTTCCTGATCTCCCCATACTGACCACACTGCGGTGCTTTTCTGCATCCTACATTCACAATCACTGCCTATCCTAATTCAGACCCTCGTTTTCACACCACCCCGTGACGTTTTTTATCACTCCCACTAGTTAATGTAATGTCACACACCCATACAATGCGCACCACCCCACGATGTTTTTCAGAAACCTATCCTAAACTGCCACTGCATATTTCCGGACCTCCCCATGCTGACCACCCCGTGGGGCTTATCTCCATCCTACATTGCCACTCACTGCCTATCCTAATTCAGAACCTATGATTCACACCACCCTGTGATGTTTTTCTCACTCTTACTAGTGAATGTAATGTTACACACCCATACAATGTGCACAACCCCGCGATGTTTTTCAGAAAAGTATACTACATTGCCACTGCATGTTTCCTGACCTCCCAATGCTGACCACACCGTGGTTCTTTTCTCCATCATATATTGCCACTCACTGCCTAACCTAATTCAGAACCTATGATTCACACCACCCCGTAATATTTTTCTCACTCCTACTAGTGAATGTAATGTTACACACCCATAAAATGCGCACCACCACGCGATGTTTTTCAGAACCCTATCCTGCATTGCTACTGCATGTTTCCTGACCTACCCATGCTGACTACCCCGTGTTGCTTTTCTCCATCCTAATTTGCCACTCACTTCCTATCCTTATTCAGACACTGCGATACACACTACCCCGTGATGTTTTTCTCACTCCTACTAGGGAATGTAATGTTACACACCCATACAATGCGCACTACCCCGCAATGTTGTTCAGAAACCTATCCTGCATTGCCACTGCATGTTTCCTAACCTCCCCATGCTGACCACTCTGCGTTGCTTTTCTCCATCCTACATTCACAATCACTGCCTATACTAATTCAGACCCTCAGATTCATACCACCCCGTGACGTTTTTCTAACTCCCACTAGTTAATGTAATGTTACACACCCATACAATGCGCACCACCCCGCGATGTGTTTCAGAAACCTATCCTACATTGCCACTGCATGTTTGCTGACCTCCCCATGCTGACGACCCCTTGATGCTTATCTCCAGCCTACATTGCCACTCACTGCCTATCCTAATTCAGACCCTCCGATACACACTACCCCGTGATGTTTTTCTCACTCCTACTAGGGAATGTAATGTTACACACCCATACAATGTGCACTACCCCGCAATGTTTTTCAGAAACCTATCCTATATTGCCACTGCATGTTTTCTGACCTCCCCATGCTGACCACCCCGTGGTGCTTTTCTCCAACCTACATAGACACTCACTGAATATCCTAATTCAGACGCTATGATTCACACTACCCCGTGATGTTTTTCTCACTCCTACTAGTGAATGTAATATTACACACCCATACAATGCGCACCACCGCGTGATGTTTTTCAGAAACCTATCCTACATTGCCACTGCATGTTTCCTGACCTCCCCATGCTGATCACCCCGTCGTGCTTTTCTCCATCCGACATTGCCACTCACTGCCTATCCTAATTCAGACCCTATGATTCACACCACCCCGTGATGTTTTTCTAACTCCTACTAGTGAATGTAATGTTACACACCCATACAATGCGCACCACCCCGCGATGTTTTTCAGAAACCTATCTTACATTGCCACTGCATGTTTCCTGATCTCCCAATGGGGACAACCGATTGGGTTGATTTTCTCCGTCCTACATGGCCACTCACTTAATATCCTAATTCAGACCCTATGATTCACACCAACCCGTGATGTTTTTCTCCCTCCTACTAGTGAATGTAATGTTACACACCCATACAATGCGCACCACCCCACGATGTTTTTCAGAAACCTATCCTACATTGCCACTGCATGTTTCCTGACCTCCCGATGCTGACAACGCCGTGGTGCTTTTCTACATCCTACATTGCAACTCACTGCCTATACTAATTCAGACCCTATGATTCAAACCATGCCGTGATGTTTTTCTCACTCCTACTAGTGTATGTAATGTTACACACCCATACAATGCGCACCACCCCGCGATGTTTTTCAGAAACCTATCCTACATTGCCACTGCATGTTTCCTGACCTCCCCATGCTGACCACCCCGTGATGCTTATCTCCAGTCTACATTGCCACTCACTGCCTATCCTAATTCATACCCTATGATTCACACCACCCCGTGATGTTTTTCTCACTCCTACTAGTGAATGTAATGTTACACACCCATACAATGGGCACCACCACGCGATGTTTTTCAGAATCCTATCCTGCATTGCCACTGCATGTTTCCTGATCTACCCGTGCTGACTACCCCGTGGTGCTTTTCTCCATCCTACATTGCCACTCACTGCCTATCCTTATTCAGACCCTCCGATACACACTACCCCGTGATGTTTTTCTCACTCCTACTAGGGAATGTAATGTTACACACCCATACAATGCGCACTACCCCGCAATGTTTTTCAGAAACCTATCCTATATTGCCATTGCATGTTTCCTGACCTCCCCATGCTGAGCACCCCATGGTGCTTTTCTCCATCCTACATGGCCACTCACAGAATATACTAATTCAGACCCTATGATTCACCCCACCCCGTGATGTTTTTTCTCACTCCTACTAGTGTATGTAATGTTACACACCCATACAATGCCCACCACCCCTAGATGTTTCTCAGAAACCTATCCTACATTGCCACTGCATGTTTCCTGACCTACTCATGCTGACTACCCCGTGGTGCTTTTCTCCATCCTACATTGCCACTCACTGCCTATCCTAATTCAGACCCTATGATTCACACCACCCCGTGATGTTTTTCTAACTCCTACTAGTGAATGTAATGTTACACACCCATACAATACGCACCACCCCGCGACGTTTTTCAGAAACCTATCCTACATTGCCAGTGCATGTTTCCTGACCTCCCCATGCTGACCACCCCGTTGTGCTTTTCTCCATCCTTCATTGCCACTAACTGCCTATTCTAATTCAGGCCCTCCGATTCACACCACCCCGTGATGTTTTTCTCACTGCTACTAGTAAATGTAATGTTACACACCCATACAATGCGTAGCACGCCGCGATGTTTTTCAGAAACCAATCCTACATTACCACTGCATGTTTCCTGACCTCACAATGCTGACCACCCCGTGGTGCTTTTCTCCATCCTACATTGACAATCACTGAAAATTCTAATTCAGACCCCATGATTCACACCACCCCGTGATGTTTTTCTCACTCCTACTAGTGAATAAAATGTTACACACCCATACAATGCGCACCACCCCCGATGTTTTTCAGAAACCTATCCTACATTGCCAATGCATGTTTCCTGACCTCCCCATGCTGACCACCCCGTGGTGTTTTCTACATCCTACATAGCCAATCACTGAATATCCAAATTGAGACCCTATGATTCACACCACCCCGTGATGTTTTTCTCACTCGTACTAGTGAATGTAATGTTACACACCCATACAATTCGCACCACCCCGCGATGTTTTTCAGAAACCTATCCTACATTGCCACTGCATGTTTCGTGACCTCCCCATGCTGATCACCCCGTGGAGCTTTTTTCCATCCTACATTACCACTCACTGCCTATTCTAATTCAGACCCTATGATTTACACCACCCCATGATGTTTTTCTCACTCCTACTAGTGAATGTAATGTTACAAACCCATACAATGCGCACCACCCCTGATGTTTTTCAGAAACCTATCCTACATTGCCACTGCATGTTTCCTCACGTCCCCATGCTGACCACCCCGTGGTGCTTTTCTCTTCCAACATAGCCACTCACTGAATATCCTAATTCAGCCCCTATGATTCACACCACCCCTTGATGTTTTTCTCACTCGTACTAGTGAATGTAATGTTACACAGATATACAATGCACAGCACCACGCGATGTTTTTCAGAAACCTATCCTACATTGCCACTGCATGTTTCCTGGCTTCCCCATGCTGATAACCCTGTGGTTCCTTGCTCCATCCTACATTGCCACTCACTGCCTATGCTAATTCAGACCCTATGATTCACACCACCCCGTGATGTTTTTCTAACTCCTACGAGTGAATGTAATGTTACACACCCATTCAATGCGCACCACCCCACGATGTTTTTCAGAAACCTATCCTACATTGCCACTGCATGTTTCCTGATCTCCCAATGCTGACCACCCCGTGGTGCTTTTCTCCATCCTACATTGCCACTCACTGCGTATCCTAATTCAGACCATCCGAATCACACCACCCTGTGATGTTTTTCTCACTCCTACTAGTGAATGTAATGTTACACACACATACAATGCGCACGAACCCGCGATGGTTTTCAGAAACCGATCATACATTGCCACTGAATGTTTCCTGATCTCCCATTGGGGACCACACTTTGGGTTAATTTTCTCCATCCTACATTGCCACTCACTGCCTATCCTAATTCAGACCCTATGATTCACACCACCCCGTGATGCTTTTCTCACTCCTACTAGTGAATGTAATGTTACACACCCATACAATGCGCACCACCACGCGATGTTTTTCAGAAACCTATCCAACATTGCCACTGCATGTTTCCTGCCCTCCCCATGCTGACCACCCCGTGGTGCTTTTCTCCATCCTACATAGCCACTCACTGAATTTCCTAATTCAGACCGTATGATTCACACCACCCCGTGATGTTTTTCTCACTCCTACTAGTGAATGTAATGTTACACACCCATACAATGCGAACCACCCCGCGATGTTTTTCAGAAACCTATCGTACATTGCCACTGCATGTTTCCTGATCTCCCAATGGGGACCACATATTGGTTTGATTTTCTCCATCCTACATGGCCACTCACTGAATATCCTAATTCAGACCCT
The DNA here is from genome assembly GCF_034190915.1 of Cavia porcellus. NCBI lineage: Eukaryota > Metazoa > Chordata > Mammalia > Rodentia > Caviidae > Cavia > Cavia porcellus. Next base: position 72,989,075 of record NW_026947499.1, on the reverse strand, counting down.
ATGATTCACACCACCCCGTGATGTTTTTCTCACTCCTACTAGTGAATGTAATGTTAAACACCCATACAATGCGCACCACCCAGCGATGTTTTTCAGAAACCTATGATAAATCGCCACTGCATGTTTCCTGACCTCCCATGCTGACCACACCGTGGTGCTTTTCTCCATCCTACATTGCCAATCACTGAAAATCCTAATTCAAACCCTATGATTCACACCACCCCATGATGTTTTTCTCACTCCTACTAGTGAATGTAATGTTACACACCCATACAATGCGCACCACCCCCGATGTTTTTCAGAAACCTATCCTACATTGCCACTGCATGTTTCCTGACCTCCACATGCTGACCACACCGTGGTGTTTTCTCCATCCTACATAGCCAATCACGGAATATCCTAATTTAGACCCTATGATTCACACCACCCCGTGATGTTTTTCTCACTCCTACTAGTGAATGTAATGTTACACACCCATACAATGTGCACCACCACGCGATGTATTTCAGAAACCTATCCTACATTGCCACTGCATGTTTCCTGACCTCCCCATGCTGACCACCCCGTGGTGCTTTTCTCAATCCTACATAGCCACTCACTGAATATCCTAATTCAGACCCTATGATTCACACCACACCTTGATGTTTTTCTCACTCCTACTAGTGAATGTAATGTTACACAGCCATACAATCCGCAGCACCACGCGATGTTTTTCAGAAACCTATCCTACATTGCCACTGCATGTTTCCTGACTTCCCCATGCTGATAACCCTGTGGTTCTTTTCTCCATCCTACATTGCCACTCACTGCCTATCCTAATTCAGACCCTATGATTCACACCACCCCGTGATGTTTTTCTAACTCCTATGAGTGAATGTAATGTTACACACCCATTCAATGCGCACCACACCGCGATGTTTTTCAGAAACCTATCCTACATTGCCACTGCATGTTTCCTGATCTCCCAATGCTGACCACCCCGTGGTGCTTTTCTCCATCCTACATTGCCACTCACTGCGTATCCTAATTCAGACCCTCCGAATCACACCACCCTGTGATGTTTTTCTCACTCCTACTAGTGAATGTAATGTTACACACCCATACAATGCGCACCACCCCGCCATGTTTTTCAGAAACCTATCCTACATTGCCACTGCATGTTTCCTGATCTCCCATTGGGGACCACACTTTGGGTTAATTTTCTCCATCCTACATTGCCACTCACTGCCTATCCTAATTCAGACCCTATGATTCACACCACCCCGTGATGCTTTTCTCACTCCTACTAGTGAATGTAATGTTACACACCCATACAATGCGCACAACCCCCGATGTTTTTCGGAAACCTATCCTACATTGCCCCTGCATGTTTTCTGACCTCCCCATGCTGACCACCCCGTGGTGCTTTTCTCCATCCTACATTGCCACTCACTGCTTATCCAAATTCAGACCCTCCGATTCATATCACCCCGTGATGTTTTTCTAACTCCTACGAGTGAATGTAATGTTACACACCCATACAATGCGCACAATCCCACGATGTTTTTCAGAAACCTATCCTACATTGCCACTGCATGTTTCCTGATCTCCCAATGGCGACCAATGATTGGGTTGATTTTCTCCATCTTACATGGCCACTCACTGAATATCCTAATTCAGACCCTATGATTCAAACCACCCCGTGATGTTTTTCTCACTCCTACTAGTGAATGTAATGTTACACACCCAAAGAATGCGCACCACCCCCGATTGTTTTCAGAAACCTATCCTACATTGCCACTGCATGTTTTCTGACCTCCCCATGCTGACCACCCCGTGGTGCTTTTCTCCATCCTACATTTCCACTCACTGCCTATCCTTATTCAGACCCTCCGATACACACTACCCCGGGATGTTTTTCTCACACCTACTAGGGAATGTAATGTTACACACCCATACAAGGCGCACCACCCCGCGATGTTTTTCAGAAACCTATCCTACATTGCCACTGCATGTTTAGTGACCTCCCCATGCTGACCACCCCGTGGTGCTTTTCTCCATCCTACATAGCCACTCACTGAATATCCTAATTCAGACCCTATGATTCACACCACCCCGTGATGTTTTTCTCACTCCTACTAGTGAATGTAATGTTACACACCCATACAATGCGCACCACCCCGCGATGTTTTTCAGAAACCTATCCTACATTGCCACTGCCTGTTTCCTGACCTCCCCATGCTGACCACCCCATGGTGCTTTTTTCCATCCTACGTTACCACTCACTGCCTATCCTATTTCAGACCCTATGATTTACACCACCCCGTGATGTTTTTCTAACTCCTGCTAGTGAATGTAATGTTACACACCCATAAAATGCGCACCACCCAGCGATGTTTTTCAGAAACCTATCCTACATTGCCACTGCATGTTTCCTGATCTCCCAATGCTGACTGCCCCGTGGTGCTTTTCTCCATCCTACATTGCCACTCACTGCTTATCCTAATTCAGACCCTCCGATTCACAATACCCGGTGATGTTTTTCTCACTCCTACTTGTGAATGTAATGTTACACACACATACAATTCACACGAACCCGCGATGGTTTTCTGAAACCAATCGTACATTGCTACTGCAGGTTTCCTGATCTCCCAATGGGGACCACCCATTGGGTTGATTTTTTCCATGCTACACGGCCACTCACTGAATATCCTAATTCAGACCCTATGATTCACACCACCCCGTGATGTTTTTCTCACTCCTACTAGTGAATATAATGTTACACACCCATACAATGCGCACCACCCCACGATGTTTTTCAGAAACCTATCCTACATTGCCACAGCATGTTTCCTGACCTTCCGATGCTGACCACCCAGTGGGGCTTTTCTCCATCCTACATTGCAACTCACTGCCTATCCTAATTCAGACCATATGATTCACATCATCCCGTGATGGTTTTCTCACTCCTACTAGTGAATGCAATGTTACACACACATACAATGCGCACTACCCCGCGATGTTTTTCTGAAACGTATACTACATTGCCAGTGCATTTTTCCTGACCTCCCCATGCTGCCCACCCCGTTGTGCTTTTCTCCATCCTTCATTGCCACTCACTGCCTATTTTATTTCAGACCATCCGATACACACCACCCCGTGAAGTTTTTCTGACTCCTACTAGTGAATGTAATGTTAACACCCATACTATGCGCAAAACCCCGCGAAGTTTTTCAGAAACCTATCCAACATTGCCACTGCATGTTTCCTGACCTCCCAATGCTGACTATCCCGTGGTACTTTTCTCCATCCTACATAGACACTCACTGAATATCCTAAATCAGACGCTATGATTCACAGCACCCCGTGATGTTTTTCTCCCTCCTACTAGTGAATGTAATGTTACACACCCATACAATGCGCACAACCCCGCGATGTTTTTCAGAAACCTATCCTACATTTTCACTGCATGTTTCCTGATCTCCCCATACTGACCACACTGCGGTGCTTTTCTGCATCCTACATTCACAATCACTGCCTATCCTAATTCAGACCCTCGTTTTCACACCACCCCGTGACGTTTTTTATCACTCCCACTAGTTAATGTAATGTCACACACCCATACAATGCGCACCACCCCACGATGTTTTTCAGAAACCTATCCTAAACTGCCACTGCATATTTCCGGACCTCCCCATGCTGACCACCCCGTGGGGCTTATCTCCATCCTACATTGCCACTCACTGCCTATCCTAATTCAGAACCTATGATTCACACCACCCTGTGATGTTTTTCTCACTCTTACTAGTGAATGTAATGTTACACACCCATACAATGTGCACAACCCCGCGATGTTTTTCAGAAAAGTATACTACATTGCCACTGCATGTTTCCTGACCTCCCAATGCTGACCACACCGTGGTTCTTTTCTCCATCATATATTGCCACTCACTGCCTAACCTAATTCAGAACCTATGATTCACACCACCCCGTAATATTTTTCTCACTCCTACTAGTGAATGTAATGTTACACACCCATAAAATGCGCACCACCACGCGATGTTTTTCAGAACCCTATCCTGCATTGCTACTGCATGTTTCCTGACCTACCCATGCTGACTACCCCGTGTTGCTTTTCTCCATCCTAATTTGCCACTCACTTCCTATCCTTATTCAGACACTGCGATACACACTACCCCGTGATGTTTTTCTCACTCCTACTAGGGAATGTAATGTTACACACCCATACAATGCGCACTACCCCGCAATGTTGTTCAGAAACCTATCCTGCATTGCCACTGCATGTTTCCTAACCTCCCCATGCTGACCACTCTGCGTTGCTTTTCTCCATCCTACATTCACAATCACTGCCTATACTAATTCAGACCCTCAGATTCATACCACCCCGTGACGTTTTTCTAACTCCCACTAGTTAATGTAATGTTACACACCCATACAATGCGCACCACCCCGCGATGTGTTTCAGAAACCTATCCTACATTGCCACTGCATGTTTGCTGACCTCCCCATGCTGACGACCCCTTGATGCTTATCTCCAGCCTACATTGCCACTCACTGCCTATCCTAATTCAGACCCTCCGATACACACTACCCCGTGATGTTTTTCTCACTCCTACTAGGGAATGTAATGTTACACACCCATACAATGTGCACTACCCCGCAATGTTTTTCAGAAACCTATCCTATATTGCCACTGCATGTTTTCTGACCTCCCCATGCTGACCACCCCGTGGTGCTTTTCTCCAACCTACATAGACACTCACTGAATATCCTAATTCAGACGCTATGATTCACACTACCCCGTGATGTTTTTCTCACTCCTACTAGTGAATGTAATATTACACACCCATACAATGCGCACCACCGCGTGATGTTTTTCAGAAACCTATCCTACATTGCCACTGCATGTTTCCTGACCTCCCCATGCTGATCACCCCGTCGTGCTTTTCTCCATCCGACATTGCCACTCACTGCCTATCCTAATTCAGACCCTATGATTCACACCACCCCGTGATGTTTTTCTAACTCCTACTAGTGAATGTAATGTTACACACCCATACAATGCGCACCACCCCGCGATGTTTTTCAGAAACCTATCTTACATTGCCACTGCATGTTTCCTGATCTCCCAATGGGGACAACCGATTGGGTTGATTTTCTCCGTCCTACATGGCCACTCACTTAATATCCTAATTCAGACCCTATGATTCACACCAACCCGTGATGTTTTTCTCCCTCCTACTAGTGAATGTAATGTTACACACCCATACAATGCGCACCACCCCACGATGTTTTTCAGAAACCTATCCTACATTGCCACTGCATGTTTCCTGACCTCCCGATGCTGACAACGCCGTGGTGCTTTTCTACATCCTACATTGCAACTCACTGCCTATACTAATTCAGACCCTATGATTCAAACCATGCCGTGATGTTTTTCTCACTCCTACTAGTGTATGTAATGTTACACACCCATACAATGCGCACCACCCCGCGATGTTTTTCAGAAACCTATCCTACATTGCCACTGCATGTTTCCTGACCTCCCCATGCTGACCACCCCGTGATGCTTATCTCCAGTCTACATTGCCACTCACTGCCTATCCTAATTCATACCCTATGATTCACACCACCCCGTGATGTTTTTCTCACTCCTACTAGTGAATGTAATGTTACACACCCATACAATGGGCACCACCACGCGATGTTTTTCAGAATCCTATCCTGCATTGCCACTGCATGTTTCCTGATCTACCCGTGCTGACTACCCCGTGGTGCTTTTCTCCATCCTACATTGCCACTCACTGCCTATCCTTATTCAGACCCTCCGATACACACTACCCCGTGATGTTTTTCTCACTCCTACTAGGGAATGTAATGTTACACACCCATACAATGCGCACTACCCCGCAATGTTTTTCAGAAACCTATCCTATATTGCCATTGCATGTTTCCTGACCTCCCCATGCTGAGCACCCCATGGTGCTTTTCTCCATCCTACATGGCCACTCACAGAATATACTAATTCAGACCCTATGATTCACCCCACCCCGTGATGTTTTTTCTCACTCCTACTAGTGTATGTAATGTTACACACCCATACAATGCCCACCACCCCTAGATGTTTCTCAGAAACCTATCCTACATTGCCACTGCATGTTTCCGGACCTCCCCATGCTGATCAACCCGTGGTGCTTTTCTCCATCCTACATTGCCACTCACTGCCTATCCTAATTCAGACCCTATGATTCACACCACCCCGTGATGCTTTTCTCACTCCTACTAGTGAATGTAATGTTACACACCCATACAATGCGCACCACCACGCGATGTTTTTCAGAAACCTATCCAACATTGCCACTGCATGTTTCCTGACCTCCCAATGCTGACCACCCCGTGGTACTTTTCTCCGTCCTACATAGCCACTCACTGAATATCCTAATTCAGACCCTATGATTCACAGCACCCCGTGAAGTTTTTCTCCCTCCTACTAGTGAATGTAATGTTACACACCCATACAATGCACACCTACCGCGATGTTTTTCAGAAACCTATCCTACATTGCCACTGCATGTTTCCTAACCTCCCCATGCTGACCACTCTGCGGTGCTTTTCTCCATCCTACATTCACAATCACTGCCTATCCTTATTCAGACCCTCAGATTCACACCACCCGTGACGTTTTTCTAACTCCCACTAGTTAATGTAATGTTACACACCCATACAATGCGCACCACCCCGCGATGTTTTTCAGAAACCTATCCTACATTGCCACTGCATGTTTGCTGACCTCCCCATGCTGACGACCCCGTGATGCTTATCTCCAGCGTACATTGCCACTCACTGCCTATCCTAATTCAGACCCTCCTATACACACTACCCCGTGATGTTTTTCTCACTCCTACTAGAGAATGTAATGTTACACACCCATACAATGCGCACTACCCCGCAATGTTTTCCAGAAACCTATCCTATATTGCCACTGCATGTTTCCTGACCTCCCCATGCTGACCACCCCGTGGTGCTTTTCTGCATCCTACATAGACACTCACTGAATATCCTAATTCAGACCCTATGATTCACACTACCCCATGATGTTTTTCTCACTCCTACTAGTGAATGTAATATTACACACCCATACAATGCGCACCACCCCGTGATGTTTTTCAGATACCTATCCTACATTTCCACTGCATGTTTCCTGATCTCCCCATGCTGATCACCCCATCGTGCTTTTCTCCATCCGACATTGCCACTCACTGCCTATCCTAATTCAGACACTATGATTCACACCATCCCGTGATGTTTTTCTAACTCCTACTAGTGAATGTAATGTTACACACCCATACAATGCGCACCACCCCGCGATGTTTTACAGAAACCTATCCTACATTGCCACTGCATGTTTCCTGATCTCCAAATGCTGCCCACCCCGTGGTGCTTTTCTACATCCTACTTTGCCACTCACTGCCAATCCTTATTCAGACCCTCGATTCACACCACCCCTTGATGTTTTTCTCACTTCTACTAGTGAATGTATTGTTACACACAAATACAATGCGCACGTACCCGCGATGGTTTTCAGAAACCTATCGTACATTGACACTGCATGTTTCCTGATCTCCCAATGGGGACAACCCATTGGGTTGATTTTCTCCATCCTACATGGCCACTCACTGAATATCCTAATTCAGACCCTATAATTCACACCACCCCGTGATGTTTTTCTCACTCCTACTAGTGAATGTAATGTTACACACCCATACAATGCGCACCACCCCGCGATGTTTTTCAGAAACCTATCCTAAATTGCCAGTGCATGTATCCTGACCTCCCCATGCTGACCACCCCGTTGTGCTTTTCTCCATCCTTCATTGCCACTCAGTGCCTATTCTAATTCAGACCCTCCGATTCACACCACCCCGTGAAGTTTTTCTCACTCCTACTAGTTAATGTAATGTTACACACCCATACAATGCGCACCACGCCACGACGTTTTTCACAAACCTATCCTACATTGCCACTGCATGTTTCCTGACCTTCTGATGCTGACCACCCCGTGGTGCTTTTCTCCATCCTACATTGCCACTCACTGCCTATCCTAATTCAGACCCTCCGATTCACACCACCCCGTGATGCTTTTCTCACTCCTACTAGTGAATGTAATGTTACACACCCATACAATGCGCACCACCACGCGATGTTTTTCACAAACCTATCCAACATTGCCACTGCATGTTTCCTGACCTCCCAATGCTGACCACCCCGTGGTACTTTTCTCCCTCCTACATAGCCACTCACTCAATATCCTAATTCAGATCCAATGATTCACAGCACCCCGTGAAGTTTTTCTCCCTCCTACTAGTGAATGTAATGTTACACACCCATACAATGCACACCTACCGCGATGTTTTTCAGAAACCTATCCTACATTGCAACTGCATGTTTCCTAACCTCCCTATGCTGACCACTCTGCGTTGCTTTTCTCCATCCTACATTCACAATCACTGCCTATCCTAATTCAGACCCTCAGATTCACACCACCCCGTGACGTTTTTCTAACTCCCACTAGTTAATGTAATGTTACACACACATACAATGCGCACCACCCCGCGATATTTTTCAGAAACCTATCCTACATTGCCACTGCATGTTTGCTGACCTCCCCATGCTGACCACGCCTTGATGCTTATCTCCAGCCTACATTGCCACTCACTGCCTATCCTAATTCAGACCCTCCGATACACACTACCCCGTGATGTTTTTCTCACTCCTACTAGGGAATGTAATGTTACACACCCATACAATGCGCACTACCCCGCAATGTTTTTCCGAAACCTATCCTATATTGCCACTGCATGTTTTCTGACCTCCCCATGCTGACCACCCCGTGGTGCTTTTCTCCAACCTACATAGACACTCACTGAATATCCTAATTCAGACGCTATGATTCACACTATCCCGTGATGTTTTTCTCACTCCTACTAGTGAATGTAATATTACACACCCATACAATGCGCACCACCCCGTGATGTTTTTCAGAAACCTATCCTACATTGCCACTGCATGTTTCCTGACCTCCCCATGCTGATCACCCCGTCGTGCTTTTCTCCATCCGACATTGCCACTCACTGCCTATCCTAATTCAGACCCTATGATTCACACCACCCGGTGATGTTTTTCTAACTCCTACTAGTGAACGTAATGTTACACACCCATACAATGCGCACCACCCCGCGATGTTTTTCAGAAACCTATCTTACATTGCCACTGCATGTTTCCTGATCTCCCAATGGGGACAACCTTTTGGGTTGATTTTCTCCATCCTACATGGCCACTCACTGAATATCCTAATTCAGACCCTATGATTCACACCAACCCGTGATGTTTTTCTCCCTCCTACTAGTGAATGTAATGTTACACACCCATACAATGCGCACCACCCCACGATGTTTTTCAGAAACCTATCCTACATTGCCACTGCATGTTTCCTGACCTCCCCATGCTGACAACGCCGTGGTGCTTTTCTACATCCTACATTGCAACTCACTGCCTATACTAATTCAGAACCTATGATTCAAACCATCCCGTGATGTTTTTCTCACTCCTACTAGTGTATGTAATGTTACACACCCATACAATGTGCACCACCCCGTGATGTTTTTCAGAAACCTATCCTACATTGCCACTGCATGTTTCCTGACCTCCCCATGCTGACCACCCCGTGATGCTTATCTCCAGTCTACATTGCAACTCACTGCCTATCCTAATTCATACCCTATGATTCACCCCACCCCGTGATGTTTTTCTAACTCCTACTAGTGAATGTAATGCTACACACCCATACAATGCGCGCCACAGCGCGATGTTTTTCAGAAACCTATCCTACATTGCCACTGCATGTTTCCTGACCTACCCATGCTGACCACACCGTGGTTCTTTTCTCCATCCTATATTGCCACTCACTGCCTATCCTAATTCAGAACCTATGGTTAACACCACCCCGTGATGTTTTTCTCACTCCTACTAGTGAATGTAATGTTACACACCCATACAATGGGCACCACCACGCGATGTTTTTCAGAATCCTATCCTGCATTGCCACTGCATGTTTCCTGATCTACCCGTGCTGACTACCCCGTGGTGCTTTTCTCCATCCTACATTGCCACTCACTGCCTATCCTTATTCAGACCCTCCGATACACACTACCCCATGATGTTTTTCTCACTCCTACTAGGGAATGTAATGTTACACACCCATACAATGCGCACTACCCCGCAATGTTTTTCAGAAACCTATCCTATATTGCCATTGCATGTTTCCTGACCTCCCCATGCTGACCTACCCGTGGTGCTTTTCTCCATCCTGCATGGCCACTCACAGAATATACTAATTTAGACCCTATGATTCACCCCACCCCGTGATGTTTTTTCTCACTCCTACTAGTGTATGTAATGTTACACACCCATACAATGCCCACCACCCCTCGATGTTTCTCTGAAACCTATCCTACATTGCCACTGCATGTTTCCGGACCTCCCCATGCTGACCAACCCGTGGTGCTTTTCTCCATCCTACATTGCCACTCACTGCCTATCCTTATTCAGACCCTCCGATACACACTACCCCGGGATGTTTTTCTCACACCTACTAGGGAATGTAATGATACACACCCATACAAGGCGCACCACCCCGCGATGTTTTTCAGAAACCTATCCTACATTGCCACTGCATGTTTAGTGACCTCCCCATGCTGACCACCCCGTGGTGCTTTTCTCCATCCTACATAGCCACTCACTGAATATCCTAATTCAGACCCTATGATTCACACCACCCCGTGATTTTTTTCTCACTCCTACTAGTGAATGTAATGTTACACACCCATACAATGCGCACCACCCCGCGATGTTTTTCAGAAACCTATCCTACATTGCCACTGCCTGTTTCCTGACCTCCCCATGCTGACCACCCCATGGTGCTTTTTTCCATCCTACGTTACCACTCACTGCCTATCCTATTTCAGACCCTATGATTCACACCACCCCGTGATGTTTTTCTAACTCCTGCTAGTGAATGTAATGTTACACACCCATAAAATGCGCACCACCCAGCGATGTTTTTCAGAAACCTATCCTACATTGCCACTGCATGTTTCCTGATCTCCCAATGCTGACTACCCCGTGGTGCTTTTCTCCATCCTACATTGCCACTCACTGCTTATCCTAATTCAGACCCTCCGATTCACAATACCCGGTGATGTTTTTCTCACTCCTACTTGTGAATGTAATGTTACACACACATACAATTCACACGAACCCGCGATGGTTTTCTGAAACCAATCGTACATTGCTACTGCAGGTTTCCTGATCTCCCAATGGGGACCACCCATTGGGTTGATTTTTTCCATGCTACACGGCCACTCACTGAATATCCTAATTCAGACCCTATGATTCACACCACCCCGTGATGTTTTTCTCACTCCTACTAGTGAATATAATGTTACACACCCATACAATGCGCACCACCCCACGATGTTTTTCAGAAACCTATCCTACATTGCCACAGCATGTTTCCTGACCTTCCGATGCTGACCACCCAGTGGGGCTTTTCTCCATCCTACATTGCAACTCACTGCCTATCCTAATTCAGACCATATGATTCACATCATCCCGTGATGGTTTTCTCACTCCTACTAGTGAATGCAATGTTACACACACATACAATGCGCACTACCCCGCGATGTTTTTCTGAAACGTATACTACATTGCCAGTGCATTTTTCCTGACCTCCCCATGCTGCCCACCCCGTTGTGCTTTTCTCCATCCTTCATTGCCACTCACTGCCTATTCTATTTCAGACCATCCGATACACACCACCCCGTGAAGTTTTTCTGACTCCTACTAGTGAATGTAATGTTACACACCCATACAATGCGCAAAACCCCGCGAAGTTTTTCAGAAACCTATCCAACATTGCCACTGCATGTTTCCTGACCTCCCAATGCTGACTATCCCGTGGTACTTTTCTCCATCCTACATAGACACTCACTGAATATCCTAAATCAGACGCTATGATTCACAGCACCCCGTGATGTTTTTCTCCCTCCTACTAGTGAATGTAAGGTTACACACCCATACAATGCGCACAACCACGCGATGTTTTTCAGAAACCTATCCTACATTTTCACTGCATGTTTCCTGATCTCCCCATACTGACCACACTGCGGTGCTTTTCTGCATCCTACATTCACAATCACTGCCTATCCTAATTCAGACCCTCGTTTTCACACCACCCCGTGACGTTTTTTATCACTCCCACTAGTTAATGTAATGTCACACACCCATACAATGCGCACCACCCCACGATGTTTTTCAGAAACCTATCCTAAACTGCCACTGCATATTTCCTGACCTCCCCATGCTGACCACCCCGTGGGGCTTATCTCCATCCTACATTGCCACTCACTGCCTATCCTAATTCAGAACCTATGATTCACACCACCCTGTGATGTTTTTCTCACTCTTACTAGTGAATGTAATGTTACACACCCATACAATGCGCACCACCACGCGATGTTTTTCACAAACCTATCCAACATTGCCACTGCATGTTTCCTGACCTCCCAATGCTGACCACCCCGTGGTACTTTTCTCCCTCCTACATAGCCACTCACTCAATATCCTAATTCAGATCCTATGATTCACAGCACCCCGTGAAGTTTTTCTCCCTCCTACTAGTGAATGTAATGTTACACACCCATACAATGCACACCTACCGCGATGTTTTTCAGAAACCTATCCTACATTGCAACTGCATGTTTCCTAACCTCCCCATGCTGACCACTCTGCGTTGCTTTTCTCCATCCTACATTCACATTAACTGCCTATCCTAATTCAGACCCTCAGATTCACACCACCCCGTGACGTTTTTCTAACTCCCACTAGTTAATGTAATGTTACACACACATACAATGCGCACCACCCCGCGATATTTTTCAGAAACCTATCCTACATTGCCACTGCATGTTTGCTGACCTCCCCATGCTCACCACGCCTTGATGCTTATCTCCAGCCTACATTGCCACTCACTGCCTATCCTAATTCAGACCCTCCGATACACACTACCCCGTGATGTTTTTCTCACTCCTACTAGGGAATGTAATGTTACACACCCATACAATGCGCACTACCCCGCAATGTTTTTCCGAAACCTATCCTATATTGCCACTGCATGTTTTCTGACCTCCCCATGCTGACCACCCCGTGGTGCTTTTCTCCAACCTACATAGACACTCACTGAATATCCTAATTCAGACGCTATGATTCACACTACCCCGTGATGTTTTTCTCACTCCTACTAGTGAATGTAATATTACACACCCATACAATGCGCACCACCCCGTGATGTTTTTCAGAAACCTATCCTACATTGCCACTGCATGTTTCCTGACCTCCCCATGCTGATCACCCCGTCGTGCTTTTCTCCATCCGACATTGCCACTCACTGCCTATCCTAATTCAGACCCTATGATTCACACCACCCCGTGATGTTTTTCTAACTCCTACTAGTGAACGTAATGTTACACACCCATACAATGCGCACCACCCCGCGATGTTTTTCAGAAACCTATCTTACATTGCCACTGCATGTTTCCTGATCTCCCAATGGGGACAACCGATTGGGTTGATTTTCTCCATCCTACATGGCCACTCACTGAATATCCTAATTCAGACCCTATGATTCACACCAACCCGTGATGTTTTTCTCCCTCCTACTATTGAATGTAATGTTACACACCCATACAATGCGCACCACCCCACGATGTTTTTCAGAAACCTATCCTACATTGCCACTGCATGTTTCCTGACCTCCCCATGCTGACAACGCCGTGGTGCTTTTCTACATCCTACATTGCAACTCACTGCCTATACTAATTCAGACCCTATGATTCAAACCATCCCGTGATGTTTTTCTCACTCCTACTAGTGTATGTAATGTTACACACCCATACAATGCGCACCACCCCGTGATGTTTTTCAGAAACCTATCCTACATTGCCACTGCATGTTTCCTGACCTCCCCATGCTGACCACCCCGTGATGCTTATCTCCAGTCTACATTGCAACTCACTGCCTATCCTAATTCATACCCTATGATTCACCCCACCCCGTGATGTTTTTCTAACTCCTACTAGTGAATGTAATGCTACACACCCATACAATGCGCGCCACAGCGCGATGTTTTTCAGAAACCTATCCTACATTGCCACTGCATGTTTCCTGACCTACCCATGCTGACCACACCGTGGTTCTTTTCTCCATCCTATATTGCCACTCACTGCCTATCCTAATTCAGAACCTATGGTTAACACCACCCCGTGATGTTTTTCTCACTCCTACTAGTGAATGTAATGTTACACACCCATACAATGGGCACCACCACGCGATGTTTTTCAGAATCCTATCCTGCATTGCCACTGCATGTTTCCTGATCTACCCGTGCTGACTACCCCGTGGTGCTTTTCTCCATCCTACATTGCCACTCACTGCCTATCCTTATTCAGACCCTCCGATCCACACTACCCCGTGATGTTTTTCTCACTCCTACTAGGGAATGTAATGTTACACACCCATACAATGCGCACTATCCCGCAATGTTTTTCAGAAACCTATCCTATATTGCCATTGCATGTTTCCTGACCTCCCCATGCTGACCTACCCGTGGTGCTTTTCTCCATCCTGCATGGCCACTCACAGTATATACTAATTCAGACCCTATGATTCACCCCACCCCGTGATGTTTTTTCTCACTCCTACTAGTGTATGTAATGTTACACACCCATACAATGCCCACCACCCCTCGATGTTTCTCTGAAACCTATCCTACATTGCCACTGCATGTTTCCGGACCTCCCCATGCTGATCAACACGTGGTGCTTTTCTCCATCCTACATTGCCACTCACTGCCTATCCTAATTCAGACCCTATGATTCACACCACCCCGTGATGCTTTTCTCACTCCTACTAGTGAATGTAATGTTACACACCCATACAATGCGCACCACCACGCGATGTTTTTCAGAAACCTATCCAACATTGCCACTGCATGTTTCCTGACCTCTCAATGCTGACCACCCCGTGGTACTTTACTCCGTCCTAAATAGCCACTCACTGAATATCCTAATTCAGACCCTATGATTCACAGCACCCCGTGAAGTTTTTCTCCCTCCTACTAGTTAATGTAATGTTACACACCCATACAATGCGCACCACCCCGCGATGTTTTTCAGAAACCTATCCTACATTGCCACTGCATGTTTGCTGACCTCCCCATGCTGACGACCCCGTGATGCTTATCTCCAGCCTACATTGCCACTCACTGCCTATCCTAATTCAGACCCTCCGATACACACTACCCCGTGATGTTTTTCTCACTCCTACTAGGGAATGTAATGTTACACACCCATACAATGCGCACTACCCCGCAATGTTTATCAGAAACCTATCCTATATTGCCACTGCATGTTTCCTGACCTCCCCATGCTGACCACCCCGTGGTGCTTTTCTCCATCCTACATAGACACTCACTGAATATCCTAATTCAGACCCTATGATTCACACTACCCCATGATGTTTTTCTCACTCCTACTAGTGAATGTAATATTACACACCCATACAATGCGCACCACCCTGCGATGTTTTTCAGATACCTATCCTACATTGCCACTGCATGTTTCCTGATCTCCCCATGCTGATCACCCCGTCGTGCTTTTCTCCATCCGACATTGCCACTCACTGCCTATCCTAATTCAGACCCAATGATTCACACCATCCCGTGATGTTTTTCTAACTCCTACTAGTGAATGTAATGTTACACACCCATACAATGCGCACCACCCCGCGATGTTTTACAGAAACCTATCCTACATTGCCACTGCATGTTTCCTGATCTCCCAATGCTGACCACCGCGTGGTGCTTTTCTACATCCTACTTTGCCACTCACTGCCAATCCTAATTCAGACCCTCGATTCACACCACCCCTTGATGTTTTTCTCACCTCTACTAGTGAATGTGTTGTTACACACAAATACAATGCGCACGAACCCGCGATGCTTTTCAGAAACCTATCCTATATTGCCACTGCATGTTTCCTGACCTCCCCATGCTGAGCACCCTGTGGTGCTTTTCTCCATCCTACATAGCCACTCACTGAATATCCTAATTCAGACCATATGATTCACACCACCCCGTGATGTTTTTCTAACTCCTACTAGTGAATGTAATGTTACACACCCATACAATGCGCACCACCCCGCGATGTTTTTCAGAAACCTATCCTACATTGCCACTGCATGTTTCCTGACCTACTCATGCTGACTACCCCGTGGTGCTTTTCTCCATCCTACATTGCCACTCACTGCCTATTCTTATTCAGACCCTCCAATACACACTACCCCGTGATGTTTTTCTCTATCCTACTAGGGATTGTAATGTTACACACCCATAAAATGCGCACTACCCCGCAAAGTTTTTCAGAAACCTATCCTATATTGCCACTGCATGTTTCCTGACCTCCCCATGCTGACCACCCCGTGGTGCTTTTCTCCATCCTACATAGCCACTCACTGAATATCCTAATTCAGACCCTGTGATTCACACCACCCCATGATGTTTTTCTCACTCCTACTAGTGAATGTAATGTTACACACCCATACAATGTGCACCACCCCGCGATGTTTTTCAGAAACCTATCCTACATTGCCACTGCATGTTTCCTGACCTCTCCATGCTGATCACCCCGTGGTGCTTTTCTCCATCCTACATTGCCACTCACTGCCTATCCTAATTCAGACCCTATGATTCACACCACCCCGTGATGTTTTTCTAACTCCTACTAGTGAATGTAATGTTACACACCCATACAATACGCACCACCCCGCGACGTTTTTCAGAAACCTATTCTACATTGCCAGTGCATGTTTCCTGACCTCCCAATGCTGACCACCCCGTTGTGCTTTTCTCCATCCTTCATTGCCACTAACTGCCTATTCTAATTCAGGCCTTCCGATTCACACCACCCCGTGATGTTTTTCTCACTGCTACTAGTAAATGTAATGTTACACACCCATACAATGAGTACCACGCCGCGATGTTTTTCAGAAACCAATCCTACATTACCACTGCATGTTTCCTGACCTCACAATGCTGACCACCCCGTGGTGCTTTTCTCCATCCTACATTGCCAATCACTGAAAATTCTAATTCAGACCCCATGATTCACACCACCCCGTGATGTTTTTCTCACTCCTACTAGTGAATGTAATGTTACACACCCATACAATGCGCACCACCACGCAATGTATTTCAGAAACCAATCCTACATTACCACTGCATGTTTCCTGACCTCCCCATGCTGATCACCCCGTGGTGCTTTTCTCCATCCTACATTGCCACTCACTGCCTATCCTAATTCAGACCCTCATTCACACCACCCCGTGATGTTTTTGTCACTCCTACTTGTGAATGTAATTTTACACACACATACAATGCGTACGAACCCGCGATGGTTTTCAGAAACCTATCATACATTGCCACTGAATGTTTCCTGATCTCCCAATTGGGACCACAGAATGGGGTGATTTTCTCGATCCTACATGGCCACTCACTGAATATCCTAATTCAGACCCTATGATTCACACCACCCCGTGATATTTTTCTCACTCCTACGAGTGAATGTAATGTGAAACACCCATACAATGCGCACAACCACGCGATGTATTTCAGAAACCTATCCTACATTGCCACTGCATGTTTCCTGACTTACCCATGCTGACTACCCCGTGGTGTTTTCTCCATACTACATAGCCAATCACTGAATATCCTAATTGAGACCCTATGATTCACACCACCCCATGATGTTTTTCTCACTCCTACTAGTGAATGTAATGTTACACACCCATACAATGCGCACCACCACGCAATGTATTTCAGAAACCTATTCTACATTGCCACTGCATGTTTCCTGACCTCCCCATGCTGATCACCCCGTGGTGCTTTTGTCCAACCTACATTGCCACTCACTGCCTATCCTAATTCAGACCCTATAATTCACACAACCCCGTGATGTTTTTCTCACTCCTACTAGTGAATGTAATGTTACACACCCATACAATGCGCACCACCCCGCGATATTTTTCGCAAACCTATCCTACAGTGCCACTGCATGTTTCCTGACCTATCCATGCTGACTACCCCGTGGTGCTTTTCTCCATCCTACATTGCCACTCACTGCCTATCCTTATTCAGACTCTCCGATACACACTGCCCCGTGATGTTTTTCTCACTCCTACTAGTGAATGTAATGTTACACACCGATACAATGCGCACTACCCCGCAATGTTTTTCAGAAACCTATCCTATGTTGCCACAGCACGTTTCCTGACCTCCCCATGCTGACCACCCTGTGGTGCTTTTCTCCATCCTACATAGCCACTCACTGAATATCCTAATTCAGACCCTATGAAGCACACCACCCCTTGAAGTTTTTCTCATTCCGACTAGTGAATGTAATGTTACACACCCATACAATGGGCACCACCCTGCGATGTTTTTCAGAAACCTATCCTACATTGCCACTGCATGTTTCGTGACCTCCCAATGCTGATCACCCCGTGGTGCTTTTCTCCATCCTACATTGCCATACACTGCCTATCCTATTTCAGGCCCTAGGATTCACAGCACCCCGTGATGTTTTTCTAACTCCTACTAG
The DNA here is from genome assembly GCF_034190915.1 of Cavia porcellus. Lineage (NCBI taxonomy): Eukaryota > Metazoa > Chordata > Mammalia > Rodentia > Caviidae > Cavia > Cavia porcellus. The sequence goes on along the minus strand of NW_026947499.1, from coordinate 72,970,305 downwards.
TGAATGTAATGTTACACACCCATACAATGCGCACCACCCCACGATGTTTTTCAGAAACCTATCCTACATTGCCACTGCATGTTTCCTGATCTCCAAATGCTGACTACGCCGTGGTGCTTTTCTCCATCCTACATTGCCACTCACTGCCTATCCTAATTCAGACCCTCCGATTCACACCACCCCGTGATGTTTTTCTCACTCCTACTAGTGAATGTAATGTTACACACACATACAATGCACACGAACCAGCGATGTTTTTCAGAAACCTATGGTACATTGCCACTGCATGTTTCCTGATCTCCCAATGGTGACCACTCACTGGGTTGATTTTCTCCATAATACATGGCCACTCACTGAATATCCTAATTCGGACCCTATGATTCACACCACCCCGTGCTGTTTTTCTCACTCCTACTAGTGAATGTAATGTTAAACACCCATACAATTCGCACCACCCCGTGATGTTTTTCAAAAATCTATCCTACATTGCCACTGCATGTTTCCTGACCTCCCCATGCTGACCACCCCGTGGTGCTTTTCTCCATCCTACATTGCAACTCACTGCCTATCCTAATTCAGACCCTATGATTCAAACCATCCCGTGATGTTTTTCTCACTCCTACTAATGAATGTAGTGCTACACACCCATACAACGCGCAACACCCCGCGATGTTTTTCAGAAACCTATGCTACATTTCCAGTGCATGTTTCCTGAACTCCCCATGCTGACCTCCCCGTTTTGCTTTTCTCCATCCTTCATTGCCAGTCACTGCCTATTCTAATTCAGACCCTCCGATTCACACCACCCCGTGATGTTTTTCTCACTCCTACTAGTGAATGTAATGTTACACAACCATACAATTCGCACCACGCTGCGATGTTTTTCAGAAACGTATCGTGCATTTCCTCTGCGTGTTTCCTGAACTCCCCATGCTGACCACCCTAAGTTGCTTTTCTCCATCCTACATAGACACTCACTGAATATCCTAATTCTGACTCTATTACTCACACCACCCCTTGATGTTTTTCTCACTCCTAATAGTGAATGTAATATTACACACCAATACAATGCGCACCAACCCGCGATGTTTTTCAGAAACCTATCCTACATTGCCACTGCATGTTTCCTGACCTCCCCATGCTGACCACCCCGTGGGGCTTTTCTCCATCCTACATTGCAACTCACTGCGTATCCTAATTCAGACCCTATGATTCACACCACCCCGTGATGTTTTTCTCACTCCTACTAGTGAACGTAATGTTACACACCCATACCATGCCCACCACCCCGCGATGTTTTTCAGAAACCTATCCTACATTGCCACTGCATGTTTCCTGACATCCCCATGCTGATCACCCCGTGGTGCTTTTCTCCATCCTACATTGCCAATCACTGAATATCCTAATTCAGATCCTATGATTCAGACGACCCCGTGATGTTTTTCTCACTCCTACTAGTGAATGTAATGTTACACACCCATACAATGCGCACCACCCCCGATGTTTTACAGAAACCTATCCTACATTGCCACTGCATGTTCCTGACCTCCCCATGCTGACCACCCCGTGGTGCTTATCTCCATCCTACATTGCGAATCACAGCCTATCCTAATTTCGACCCTATGATTCACACAACCCAGTGATGTTTTTCTCACTCCTACTAGTGAATGTAATGTTACACACCAATACAATTCGCACAACCCCGCGATGTTTTTCCGAAACCTATCCTACATTGCCCCTTCATGTTTCCTGAACTCCCCATGCTGACCAACCGTGGTGCTTTTCTCCATCCTACATTGCCACTCACTGCCTATCCTAATTCAGATGCTCCGATTCACAACACCCCGTGATGATTTTCTAACTCCTACTAGTGAATGTAATGTTACCCACCCATACAATGCGCACCAACCCACGATGTTTTTCAGAAACCTATCCTACAATGACACTGCATGTTTCCTGATCCCCATGCTAACCACCCGTGGTGCTTTTCTCCATCCTACATTGCCACTCACTGCCTATCCTAATTCAGACCCTATGATTCACACCACTCCTTGATGTTTTTCTAACTCTTACTAGTGAATGTAATGTTACACACCCATAAAAGGCGCACCACCCCGCGATGTTTTTCAGAAACCTATCCTACATTGCCACTGCGTGTTTCCTGACCTACCCATGCTGACTACCGCGTGGTGCTTTTCTCCATCTTACATTGCCATTCCCTGCCTATCCTAATTCAGATCCTCCGATTCACACCACCCCGTGATGTTTTTCTAACTCCTACTAGTGAATGTAATGTTACACACCCATATAATGCGCACCACCCCGCGATGTTTTTCAGAAACCTATCCTACATTGCCACTGCATGTTTCCTGACCTCCCAATGCTGACCACCCCGTGTTCCTTTACTCTGTCCTACATAGCCCCTCACTGAATATCCTCATTCAGACCCTATGATTCACAGCACCGCGTGAAGTTTTTGTCCCTCCTACTAGTGAATGTAATGTTACACACCCATATAATGCACACCTACCTCGATGTTTTTCAGAAACCTATCCTACATTGCCACTGCATGTTTCCTATCCTCCCCATGCTGACCACTCTGCGTTGCTTTTCTCCATCCTACATTCACAATCACTGCCTATCCTAATTCAGACCCTCAGATTCACACCACCCCGTGACGTTTTTCTAACTCCCACTAGTTAATGTAATGTTACACACCCATACAATGCGCACCACCCCGCGATGTTTTTCAGAAACCTATCCTACATTGCCACTGCATGTTTGCTGACCTCCCCATGCTGACCACCCCTTGATGCTTATCTCCAGCCTACATTGCCACTCACTGCCTATCCTAATTCAGACCCTCCGATACACACTACCCCGTGATGTTTTTCTCACTCCTACTAGGGAATGTAATGTTACACACCCATACAATGCGCACTACCCCGCAATGTTTTTCACAAACCTATCCTATATTGCCACTGCATGTTTTCTGACCTCCCCATGCTGACCACCCCGTGGTGCTTTTCTCCAACCTACATAGACACTCACTGAATATCCTAATTCAGACGCTATGATTCACACTACCCCGTGATGTTTTTCTCACTCCTACTAGTGACTGTAATATTACACACCCATACAATGCGCACCACCCCGTGATGTTTTTCAGAAACCTATCCTACATTGCCACTGCATGTTTCCTGACCTCCCCATGCTGATCACCCCGTCGTGCTTTTCTCCATCCGACATTGCCACTCACTGCCTATCCTAATTCAGACCCTATGATTCACACCACCCCGTGATGTTTTTCTAACTCATACTAGTGAATGTAATGTTACACACCCATACAATGCGCACTACCCCGCGATGTTTTTCAGAAACCTATCTTACATTGCCACTGCATGTTTCCTGATCTCCCAATGGGGACAACCGATTGGGTTGATTATCTCCGTCCTACATGGCCACTCACTGAATATCCTAATTCAGACCCTATGATTCACACCAACCCGTGATGTTTTTCTCCCTCCTACTAGTGAATGTAATGTTACACACCCATACAATGCGCACCACCCCACGATGTTTTTCAGAAACCTATCCTACATTGCCACTGCATGTTTCCTGACCTCCCCATGCTGACAACGCCGTGGTGCTTTTCTAAATCCTACATTGCAACTCACTGCCTATACTAATTCAGACCCTATGATTCAAACCATCCCGTGATGTTTTTCTCACTCCTACTAGTGTATGTAATGTTACACACCCATACAATGCGCACCACCCCGCGATGTTTTTCAGAAAACTATCCTACATTGCCACTGCATGTTTCCTGACCTCCCCATGCTGACCACCCCGTGATGCTTATCTCCAGTCTACATTGCAACTCACTGCCTATCCTAATTCATACCCTATGATTCACACCACCCCGTGATGTTTTTCTAAGTCCTACTAGTGAATGTAATGCTACACACCCATACAATGCGCGCCACAGCGCGATGTTTTTCAGAATCCTATCCTGCATTGCCACTGCATGTTTCCTGATCTACCCGTGCTGACTACCCCGTGGTGCTTTTCTGCATCCTACATTGCCACTCACTGCCTATCCTTATTCAGACCCTCCGATACACACTACCCCGTGATGTTTTTCTCACTCCTACTAGGGAATGTAATGTTACACACCCATACAATGCGCACTACCCCGCAATGTTTTTCAGAAACCTATCCTATATTGCCATTGCATGTTTCCTGACCTCCCCATGCTGACCTACCCGTGGTGCTTTTCTCCATCCTACATGGCCACTCACAGAATATACTAATTCAGACACTATGATTCACCCCACCCCGTGATGTTTTTTCTCACTCCTACTAGTGTATGTAATGTTACACACCCATACAATGCCCACCACCCCTCGATGTTTCTCAGAAACCTATCCTACATTGCCACTGCATGTTTCCGGACCTCCCCATGCTGATCAACCCGTGGTGCTTTTCTCCATCCTACATTGCCACCCACTGCCTATCCTAATTCAGACCCTATGATTCACACCACCCCGTGATGCTTTTCTCACTCCTACTAGTGTATGTAATGTTACACACCCATACAATGCCCACCACCCCTCGATGTTTCTCAGAAACCTATCCTACATTGCCACTGCATGTTTCCTGACCTCTCAATGCTGACCACCCCGTGGTACTTTTCTCCGTCCTTCATAGCCACTCTCTGAATATCCTAATTCAGACCCTATGATTCACAGCACCCCGTGAAGTTTTTCTCCCTCCTACTAGTGAATGTAATGTTACACACCCATACAATGCACACCTACCGCGATGTTTTTCAGAAACCTATCCTACATTGCCACTGCATGTCTCCTAACCTCCCCATGCTGACCACTCTGCGGTGCTTTTCTCCATCCTACATTCACAATCACTGCCTATCCTAATTCAGACCCTCAGATTCACACCACCCGTGACGTTTTTCTAACTCCCACTAGTTAATGTAATGTTACACACCCATACAATGCGCACCACCACGCGATGTTTTTCAGAAACCTATCCTACATTGCCACTGCATGTTTGCTGACCTCCCCATGCTGACGACCCCGTGATGCTTATATCCAGCGTACATTGCCACTCACTGCCTATCCTAATTCAGACCCTCCGATACACACTACCCCGTGATGTTTTTCTCACTCCCACTAGGGAATGTAATGTTACACACCCATACAATGCGCACTACCCCGCAATGTTTTTCAGAAACCTATCCTATATTGCCACTGCATGTTTCCTGACCTCCCCATGCTGACCACCCCGTGGTGCTTTTCTCCATCCTACATAGACACTCACTGAATATCCTAATTCAGACCCTATGATTCACACTACCCCATGATGTTTTTCTCACTCCTACTAGTGAATGTAATATTACACACCCATACAATGCGCACCACCCCGCGATGTTTTTCAGATACCTATCCTACATTGCCACTGCATGTTTCCTGATCTCCCCATGCTGATCACCCCATCGTGCTTTTCTCCATCCGACATTGCCACTCACTGCCTATCCTAATTCAGACCCTATGATTCACACCATCCCGTGATGTTTTTCTAACTCCTACTAGTGAATGTAATGTTACACACCCATACAATGCGCACCACCCCGCGATGTTTTACAAAAACCTATCCTACATTGCCACTGCATGTTTCCTGATCTCCCAATGCTGACCACCCCGTGGTGCTTTTCTACATCCTACTTTGCCACTCACTGCCAATCCTAATTCAGACCCTCGATTCACACCACCCCTTGATGTTTTTCTCACTTCTACTAGTGAATGTATTGTTACACACAAATACAATGCGCACGAACCCGCGATGGTTTTCAGAAACCTATCCTATATTGCCACTGCATGTTTCCTGACCTCCCCATGCTGAGCCCCCCGTGGTGCTTTTCTCCATCCTACATAGCCACTCACTGAATATCCTAATTCAGACCATATGATTCACACCACCCCGTGATGTTTTTCTAACTCCTACTAGTGAGTGTAATGTTACACACCCATACAATGCGCACCACCCCGCGATGTTTTTCAGAAACCTATCCTACATTGCCACTGCATGTTTCCTGACCTACTCATGCTGACTACCCCGTGGTGCTTTTCTACATCCTACTTTGCCACTCACTGCCAATCCTAATTCAGACCCTCGATTCACACCACCCCTAGATGTTTTTCTCACTTCTACTAGTGAATGTATTGTTACACACAAATACAATGCGCACGAACCCGCGATGGTTTTCAGAAACCTATCGTACATTGACACTGCATGTTTCCTGATCTCCCAATGGGGACAACCCATTGGGTTGATTTTCTCCATCCTACATGGCCACTCACTGAATATCCTAATTCAGACCCTATGATTCACACCACCCCGTGATGTTTTTCTCACTCCTACTAGTGAATGTAATGTTACACACCCATACAATGCGCACCACCCCGCGATGTTTTTCAGAAACCTATCCAACATTGCCACTGCATGTTTCCTGACCTCCCAATGCTGACCACCCCGTGGTACTTTTCTCCCTCCTACATAGCCACTCACTCAATATCCTAATTCAGATCCTATGATTCACAGCACCCCGTGAAGTTTTTCTCCCTCCTACTAGTGAATGTAATGTTACACACCCATACAATGCACACCTACCGCGATGTTTTTCAGAAACCTATCCTACATTGCCACTGCATGTTTCCTAACCTCCCCATGCTGACCACTCTGAGGTGCTTTTCTCCATCCTACATTAAAATCACTGCCTATCCTAATTCATACCCTATGATTCACACCACCCCGTGATGTTTTTCTAACTCCTACTAGTGAATGTAATGTCACACACCCATATAATGCGCACCACCACGCGATGCTTTTCAGAAACCTATCCTACATTGCCACTGCATGTTTCCTGACGTACCCATGCTGACCACACCGTGGTTCTTTTCTCCATCCTATATTGCCACTCACTGCCTATCCTAATTCAGAACCTATGATTCACACCACCCCGTGATGTTTTTCTGACTTCTACTAGTGAATGTAATGTTACACACCCATACAATGGGCACCACCCCGCGATGTTTTTCCGAATCCTATCCTGCATTGCCACTGCATGTTTCCTGACTTACCCATGCTGACTACCCCGTGGTGCTTTTCTCCATCCTATATTGCCACTCACTGCCTATCCTAATTCAGAACCTATGATTCACACCACCCCGTGATGTTTTTCTCACTTCTACTAGTGAATGTAATGTTACACACCCATACAATGGGCACCACCCCGCGATGTTTTTCCGAATCCTATCCTGCATTGCCACTGCATGTTTCCTGACCTACCCATGCTGACTACCCCGTGGTGCTTTTCTCCATCCTACATTGCCACTCACTGCCTATCCTTATTCAGACCCTCCGATACACAGTACCCCGTGATGTTTTTCTCACTCCTACTAGGGAATGTAATGTTACACACCCATACAATGCGCACTACCCCGCAATGTTTTTCAGAAACCTATCCTATATTGCCACTGCATGTTTCCTGACCTCCCCATGCTGACCACCCGGTGGTGCTTTTCTCCATCCTACATAGCCACTCACTGCCTATCCTAATTCAGACCCTCCGATTCACACCACCCCGTGATGCTCTTCTCACTCCTACAAGTGAATGTAATGTTACACACCCATACAATGCGCACCACCCCGCGATGTTTTTCAGAAACATATCCAACATTGCCACTGCATGTTTCCTGACTTCCCAATGTTGACCACCCCGTTGTGCTTTTCTCCATCCTACATAGCCACTCACTGAAAATCCTAATTCAGACCCTATGATTCACAGCACCCCGTGATGTTTTTCTCCCTCCTACTAGTGAATGTAATGTTACACACCCATACAATGCACACCTACCGAGATGTTTTTCAGAAACCTATCGTACATTGCCACTGCATGTTTCCTGACCTCAAAATGCTGACCACACTGTGGTTCTTTTTTCATCCTATATTGCCACTCACTGCCTATTCTAATTCAGAACCTATGATTCACACCACCCCGTGATGTTTTTCTCACTTCTACTAGTGAATGTAATGTTACACACCCATACAATGGGCACCGCCCCGCGATGTTTTTCAGAATCCTATCCTGCATTGCCACTGCATGTTTCCTGACCTTCCCATGCTGACTACCCCGTGGTGCTTTTCTTCATCCTACATTGCCACTCACTGCCTATCCTTATTCAGACCCTCCGATACACACTACCCCGTGATGTTTTTCTCACTCCTACTAGGGAATGTAATGTTACACACCCATACAATGCGCACCACCACGCGATGTATTTCAGAAACCTATCCTACATTGCCACTGCATGTTTCCTGATCTCCCCATGCTGACCACCCCGTGGTGCTTTTCTCCATCCTACATAGCCACTCACTGAATATCCTAATTCAGCCCCAATGACTCACACCACACCTTGATGTTTTTCTCACTCCTACTAGTGAATGTAATGTTACACAGCCATACAATGCGCAGCACCACGCGATGTTTTTCAGAAACCTATCCTACATTGCCACTGCATGTTTCCTGACTTCCACATGCTGATAACCCTGTGGTTCTTTTCTCCATCCTACATTGCCACTCACTGCCTATCCTAATTCAGACCCTATGATTCACACCACCCCGTGATGTTTTTCTAACTCCTATGAGTGAATGTAATGTTACACACCCATTCAATGCGCACCACCCCGCGATGTTTTTCAGAAACCTATCCTACATTGCCACTGCATGTTTCCTGATCTCCCAATGCTGACCACCCCGTGGTGCTTTTCTCCATCCTACATTGCCACTCACTGTGTATCCTAATTCAGACCCTCCGAATCACACCACCCTGTGATGTTTTCCTCACTCCTACTAGTGAATGTAATGTTACACACACATAAATGCGCACGAACCCGCGATGATTTTCAGAAACCGATCATACATTGCCACTGCATGTTTCCTGATCTCCCATTGGGGACCACACTTTGGGTTAATTTTCTCCATCCTACATTGCCACTCAGTGCCTAGCCTAATTCAGACCCTATGATACACACCACCCCGTGATGCTTTTCTCACTCCTACTAGTGAATATAATTTTACACACCCATACAATGCGCACCACCCCGCGATGTTTTTCGGAAACCTATCCTACATTTCCCCTGCATGTTTCCTGACCTCCCCATGCTTACCACCCCGTGGTGCTTTTCTCCATCCTACATTGCCACTCACTGCCTATCCAAATTCAGACCCTCCGATTCATATCACCCCGTGATGTTTTTCTAACTCCTACGAGTGAATGTTATGTTACACACACATACAATGTGCACAACCCCACGATGTTTTTCAGAAACTTATCCTACATTGCCACTGCATGTTTCCTGATCTCCCCATGCTGACCACCCCGTGGTGCTTTTCTCCATCCTACATTGCCACTCACTGCCTATCCTAATTCAGACCCTATGATTCACACCACCCCGTGATGTTTTTCTAACTCCTACTATTGAATGTAATGTTACACACACATACAATGCGCACCACCCCGCGATGTTTTTCAGAAACCTATCCTACATTGCCGCTGCATGTTTCCTGATCTCCCAGTGGCGACCAATGATTGGGTTGATTTTCTCCATCCTACATGGCCACTCACTGAATATCCTAATTCAGACCCTATGATTCACACCACCCCGTGATTTTTTCTCACTCCTACTAGTGAATGTAATTTTAAACACCCATACAATGCGCACCACCCAGCGATGTTTTTCAGAAACCTATCCTAAATTGCCACTGCCTGTGTCCTGACCTCCCCATGCTGACCACCCCGTGGTGCTTTTCTCCATTCTAAATTGCTACTCAGTGCCTATCCTAATTCAGACCCTATGATTCACACCATCCCGTGATGTTTTTCTCACTCCTACTAGTGAATGTAATGTTACACACCCATAGAATGCGCACCACCCCCGAATGTTTTCAGAAACCTATCCTACATTGCCACTGCATGTTTTCTGACCTCCCCATGCTGACCACCCCGTGGTGCTTTTCTCCATCCTACATTGCCACACAGTGCCTATCCTTATTCAGACACTCCGATACACACTACCCTGGGATGTTTTTCTCACACCTACTAGGGAATGTAATGTTACACACCCATACAAGGTGCACCACCCCGCGATGTTTTTCAGAAACCTATCCTACATTGCCACAGCATGTTTCCTGACCTCCCCATGCTGACCACCCCGTGGTGCTTTTCTCCATCCTACATAGCCACTCACTGAATATCCTAATTCAGACCCTATGATTCACACCACCCCTTGATGTTTTTCTCACTCCTACTAGTGTATGTAATGTTACACACCCATACAATGCCCACCACCCCTCGATGTTTCTCAGAAACCTATCCTACATTGCCACTGCATGTTTCCGGACCTCCCCATGCTGTTCACCCCGTGGTGCTTTTCTCCATCCTACATTGCCACTCACTGCCTATCCTAATTCAGACCCTATCATTCACACCACCCCGTGATGTTTTTCTAACTCCTACTAGTGAATGTAATGTTACACACACATACAATGCGAACGAACCCGCGGTGGTTTTCAGAAACCTATCGTACATTGCCACTGCATGTTTCCTGATCTCCCAATGGGGACCAATATTGGGTTGATTTTCTCCATCCTACATGGCCACTCACTGAATATCCTAATTCAGACAGTATGATTCACACCACCCCGTGATGTTTTTCTCACTCCTACTAGTGAATGTAATGTTAAACACCCATACAATGCGCACCACCCAGCGATGTTTTTCAGAAACCTATGATAAATCGACACTGCATGTTTCCTGACCTCCCATGCTGACCACCCCGTGGTGCTTTTCTCCATCCTACATTGCAACTCACTGCGTATCCTAATTGAGACCCTATGATTCACACCATCCCTTGATGTTTTTCTCACTCCTACTAGTGAATATAATGTTACATACCCATACAATGGGCACCACCCCGCGATGTTTTTCAGAAACCTATCCTACATTGCCAGTGCATGTTTCCTGACCTCCCCATGCTGAACACCCCGTTGTGCTTTTCTCCATCCTTCATTGCCCCTCACTGCCTATTCTAATTCAGACCCTCCGATTCACACCACCCCGGGATGTTTTTCTCACTCCTACTAGTGAATGTAATATTACACACCAATACAATGGGTACCACGCCGCGATGTTTTTGAGAAACCTATCCTACATTGCCACTACATGTTTCCTGACCTCACAATGCTGACCACCCCGTGGTGCTTTTCTCCATCCTACATTGCCAATCACTGAAAATCCTAATTCAGACCCTATGATTTACACCACCCCGTGATGTTTTTCTCACTCCTACTAGTGAATGTAATGATACAACCCATACAATGCGCACCACCCCTGATGTTTTTCAGAAACCTATCCTACATTGCCACTGCATGTTTTCTCACCTCCCCATGCTGACCACCCCGTGGTGCTTTTCTCTTCCTACATAGCCACTCACTGAATATCCTTATTCAGCCCCTATGATTCACACCACCCCTTGATGTTTTTCTCACTCGTACTAGTGAATGTAATGTTACACAGCCATACAATGCGCAGCACCACGCGATGTTTTTCAGAAACCTATCCTACATTGCCACTGCATGTTTCCTGACTTCCACATGCTGATAACCCTGTAGTTCTTTGCTCCATCCTACATTGCCACTCACTGCCTATGCTAATTCAGACCCTATGATTCGCACCAACCCGTGATGTTTTTCTAACTCCTACGAGTGAATGTAATGTTACACACCCATTCAATGCACACCACCCCGCGATGTTTTTCAGAAACCTATCCTACATTGCCACTGCATGTTTCCTGATCTCCCAATGCTGACCACGCCGTGGTGCTTTTCTCCATCCTACATTGCCACTCACAGCGTATCCTAATTCAGACCCTCCGAATCACACCACCCTGTGATGATTTTCTCACTCCTACTAGTGAATGTAATGTTACACACACATACAATGCGCACGAACCCGCGATGATTTTCAGAAACCGATCATACATTGCCACTGAATGTTTCCTGATCTCCCATTGGGGACCACACTTTGGGTTAATTTTCTCCATCCTACATTGCCACTCACTGCCTATCCTAATTCAGACCCTATGATTCACACCACCCCGTGATGTTTTTCTAATTCCTACTAGTGAATGTAATGTTACACACCCATACAATGCGCACCACCCCGCGATGTTTTTCAGAAACCTATCCTACATTGCCACTGCATGTTTCCTGATCTCCCAATGGCGACCAATGATTGGGTTGATTTTCTCCATCCTACATGGCCACTCACTGAATATCCGAATTCAGACCCTATGATTCACACCACCCCGTGATGTTTTTCTCACTCCTACTAGTGAATGTAATTTTAAACACCCATACAATGCGCACCACCCAGCGATGTTTTTCAGAAACCTATCCTAAATTGCCACTGCATGTTTCCTGACCTCCCCATGCTGACCACCCCGTGGTGCTTTTCTCCATTCTAAATTGCCACTCAGTGCCTATCCTAATTCAGACCCTATGATTCACACCATCCCGTAATGTTTTTCTCACTCCTACTAGTGAATGTAATGTTACACACCCATAGAATGCGCACCACCCCCGATTGTTTTCAGAAACCTATCCTACATTGCCACTGCAAGTTTTCTGACCTCCCCATGCTGACCACCCCGTGGTGCTTTCTCCATCCTACATTGCCACTCACTGCCTATCCTTATTCAGTCCCTGTGATACACTCTACCCCGGGATGTTTTTCTCACACCTACTAGGGAATGTAATGTTACACAACCATACAATGCGCACTACCACGCAATGTTTTTCAGAATCCTATCCTATATTGCCACTGCATGTTTCCTGACTTCCCCATGCTGACCACCCCGTGGTGCTTTTCTCCATCCTACATAGCCACTCACTGAATTTCCTAATTCAGACCCTATGATTCACACCACCCCGTGATGTTTTTCTCACTCCTACTAGTGAATGTAATGTTACACACCCATACAATGCGCACCACCCTGCGATGTTTTTCAGAAACCTATCGTACATTGCCACTGCATGTTTCCTGATCTCCCAATGGGGACCACATATTGGGTTGATTTTCTCCATCCTACATGGCCACTCACTGAATATCCTAATTCAGACCCTATGATTCACACCACCCCGTGATGTTTTTCTCACTCCTACTAGTGAATGTAATGTTACACACCCATACAATGCGCACCACCCCCGATGTTTTTCAGAAACCTATCCTACATTGCCACTGCATGTTTCCTGACCTCCACATGCTGACCACACCGTGGTGTTTTCTCCATCCTACATAGCCAATCACGGAATATCCTAATTTAGACCCTATGATTCACAGCACCCTATGATGTTTTTCTCACTCCTACTAGTGAATGTAATGTTACACACCCATACAATGCGCACCACCACGCGATGTATTTCAGAAACCTATCCTACATTGCCACTGCATGTTTCCTGACCTCCCCATGCTGACCACCCCGTGGTGCTTTTCTCAATCCTACATAGCCACTAACTGAATATCCTAATTCAGCCCCTATGATTCACACCACACCTTGATGTTTTTCTCACTCCTACTAGTGAATGTAATGTTACACAGCCATACAATCCGCAGCACCACGCGATGTTTTTCAGAAACCTATCCTACATTGCCACTGCATGTTTCCTGACTTCCCCATGCTGATAACCCTGTGGTTCTTTTCTCCATCCTACATTGCCACTCACTGCCTATCCTAATTCAGACCCTATGATTCACACCACCCCGTGATGTTTTTCTAACTCCTATGAGTGAATGTAATGTTACACACCCATTCAATGCGCACCACCCCGCGATGTTTTTCAGAAAGCTATCCTACATTGCCACTGCATGTTTCCTGATCTCCCAATGCTGACCACCCCGTGGTGCTTTTCTCCATCCTACATTGCCACTCACTGCGTATCCTAATTCAGACCCTCCGAATCACACCACCTGTGATGTTTTTCTCACTCCTACTAGTGAATGTAATGTTACACACCCATACAATGCGCACCACCCAGCGATGTTTTTCAGAAACCTATCCTACATTGCCACTGCATGTTTCCTGATATCCCATTGGGGACCACACTTTGGGTTAATTTTCTCCATCCTACATTGCCACTCACTGCCTATCCTAATTCAGACCCTATGATTCACACCACCCCGTGATGCTTTTCTCACTCCTACTAGTGAATGTAATGTTACACACCCATACAATGCGCACCACCCCGCGATGTTTTTCGGAAACCTATCCTACATTGCCCCTGCATGTTTCCTGACCTCCCCATGCTGACCACCCCGTGGTGCTTTTCTCCATCCTACATTGCCACTCACTGCCTATCCAAATTCAGACCCTCCGATTCATATCACCCCGTGATGTTTTTCTAACTCCTACGAGTGAATGTAATGTTACACACCCATACAATGCGCACAACCCCACGATGTTTTTCAGAAACCTATCCTACATTGCCACTGCATGTTTCCTGATCTCCCTATGGCGACCAATGATTGGGCTGATTTTCTATATCCTACATGGCCACTCACTGAATATCCTAATTCAGACCCTATGATTCACACCACCCCGTGATGTTTTTCTCACTCCTACTAGTGAATGTAATTTTAAACACCCATACAATGCGCACCACCCAGCGATGTTTTTCAGAAACCTATCCTAAATTGCCACTGCCTGTTTCCTGACCTCCCCATGCTGACCACCCCGTGGTGCTTTTCTCCATTCTAAATTGCCACTCAGTGCCTATCCTAATTCAGACCCGATGATTTACACCATCCCGTGATGTTTTTCTCACTCCTACTAGTGAATGTAATGTTACACACCCAAAGAATGCGCACCACCCCCGATTGTTTTCAGAAACCTATCCTACATTGCCACTGCATGTTTTCTGACCTCCCCATGCTGACCACCCCGTGGTGCTTTTCTCCATCCTACATTGCCACTCACTGCCTATCCTTATTCAGACACTCCGATACACAGTACCCCGGATGTTTTTCTCACACCTACTAGGGAATGTAATGTTACACACCCATACAAGGCGCACCACCCCGCGATGTTTTTCAGAAACCTATCCTACATTGCTACTGCATTTTTCCTGACCTCCCCATGCTGACCACCCCGTGGTGCTTTTCTCCATCCTACATAGCCACTCACTGAATATCCTAATTCAGACCCTATGATTCACACCACCCCGTGATGTTTTTCTCACTCCTACTAGTGAATGTAATGTTACACACCCATACAATGCGCACCACCCCGCGATGTTTTTCAGAAACCTATCCTACATTGCCACTGCATGTTTCGTGACCTCCCCATGCTGATCACCCCGTGGTGCTTTTTTCCATCCTACGTTACCACTCACTGCCTATCCTATTTCAGACCCTATGATTCACAGCACCCCGTGATGTTTTTCTAACTCCTGCTAGTGAATGTAATGTTACACACCCATAAAATGCGCACCACCCAGTGATGTTTTTCAGAAACCTATCCTACATTGCCACTGCATGTTTCCTGATCTCCCAATGCTGACTATCCCGTGGTGCTTTTCTCCATCCTACATTGCCACTCACTGCTTATCCTAATTCAGACCCTCCGATTCACAATACCCGGTGATGTTTTTCTCGCTCCTTCTTGTGAATGTAATGTAACACACACATACAATTCACACGAATCCGCGATGGTTTTCTGAAACCAATCGTACATTGCTACTGCATGTTTCCTGATCTCCCAATGGGGACCACCCATTGGGTTGATTTTTTCCATGCTACACGGCCACTCACTGAATATCCTAATTCAGACCCTATGATTCACACCACCCCGTGATGTTTTTCTCACTCCTACTAGTGAATGTAATGTTACACACCCATACAATGCGCACCACCCCACGATGTTTTTCAGAAACCTATCAAACATTGCCACAGCATGTTTCCTGACCTTCCGATGCTGACCACCCAGTGGGGCTTTTCTCCATCCTACATTGCAACTCCCTGCCTATCCTAATTCAGTCCATATGATTCACATCATCCCGTGATGTTTTTCTCACTCCTACTAGTGAATGTAATGTTACACACCCATACAATGCGAACTACCCCGCGATGTTTTTCTGAAACGTATCCTACATTGCCAGTGCATTTTTCCTGACCTCCCCATGCTGACCACCCCGTTGTGCTTTTCTCCATCCTTCATTGCCACTCACTGCCTATTCTATTTCAAACCATCCGATACACAAGACCCCGTGAAGTTTTTCTGACTCCTACTAGTGAATGTAATGTTACACACCCATACACTGCGCACCACCCCGCGAAGTTTTTCAGAAACCTATCCAACATTGCCACTGCATGTTTCCTGACCTCCCAATGCTGACCATCCCGTGGTACTTTTCTCCATCCTACATAGACACTCACTGAATATCCTAAATCAGACGCTATGATTCACAGCACCCCGAGATGTTTTTCTCCCTCCTACTAGAGAATGTAATGTTACACACCCATACAAAGCGCACAACCCCGCGATGTTTTTCAGAAACCTATCCTAAATTGCCACTGCCTGTTTCCTGACGTCCCCATGCTGAACAACCCGTGGTGCTTTTCTCCATCCTACATTGCAACTCACTGCCTATCCTAATTCAGACCCTATGATTCACACCATCCCGTGATGTTTTTCTCACTCCTGCTAGTGAATGTAATGTTACACACCCATACAATGCGCAGCACCCCCGATGTTTTTCAGAAACATATCCTACATTGCCAATGCATGTTTCCTGACCTCCCCATGCTGACCACCCCGTGGTGCTTTTCTCCATCCTACAGTGCCACTCACTGCCTATCCTTATTCAGACCCTCCGATTCACACCACCCTCTGATGTTTTTCTCACTCCTACTTGTGAATGTAATGTTAAACACACATACAATGCGAACGAACCCGCGATGGTTTTCAGAAATCTATCGTACATTGCCACTGCATGTTTCCTGATCTCCCAATGGGGAGCAAAGATTGGGTTGATTTTCTCCATCCTACATGGCCACTCACTGAATATCCTAATTCAGACCCTATGATTCACACCACCCCGTGATGTTTTTCTCACTGCTACTAGTGAATGTAATGTTAAACACCCATACAATGCGCACCACCCAGCGATGTTTTTCAGAAAACTATCCTACATTGCCACTGCATGTTTCCTGACCTCCCCATGCTGACCACCCCGTGGTGCTTTTCTCCATTCTAAATTGCCACTCAGTGCCTATCCTAATTCAGACCCTATGATTCACACCATCCCGTAATGTTTTTCTCACTCCTACTAGTGAATGTAATGTTACACACCCATAGAATGTGCACCACCCCCGATGTTTTTCTGAAACGTATCCTACATTGCCACTGCAAGTTTTCTGACCTCCCCATGCTGACCACCCCGTGGTGCTTTCTCCATCCTACATTGCCACTCACTGCCTATCCTTATTCATACCCTGTGATACACTCTACCCCGGGATGTTTTTCTCACACCTACTAGGGAATGTAATGTTACACAACCATACAATGCGCACTACCACGCAATGTTTTTCAGAATCCTATCCTATATTGCCACTGCATGTTTCCTGACTTCCCCATGCTGACCACCCCGTGGTGCTTTTCTCCATCCTACATAGCCACTCACTGAATTTCCTAATTCAGACACTATGATTCACACCACCCCGTGATGTTTTTCTCACTCCTACTAGTGAATGTAATGTTACACACCCATACAATGCGCACCACCCCCGATGTTTTTCAGAAACCTATCCTACATTGCCACTGCATGTTTCCTGACCTCCACATGCTGACCACACCGTGGTGTTTTCTCCATCCTACATAGCCAATCACGGAATATCCTAATTTAGACCCTATGATTCACACCACCCTATGATGTTTTTCTCACTCCTACTAGTGAATGTAATGTTACACACCCATACAATGCGCACCACCACGCGATGTATTTCAGAAACCTATCCTACATTGCCACTGCATGTTTCCTGACCTCCCCATGCTGACCACCCCGTGGTGCTTTTCTCAATCCTACATAGCCACTAACTGAATATCCTAATTCAGCCCCTATGATTCACACCACACCTTGATGTTTTTCTCACTCCTACTAGTGAATGTAATGTTACACAGCCATACAATCCGCAGCACCACGCGATGTTTTTCAGAAACCTATCCTACATTGCCACTGCATGTTTCCTGACTTCCCCATGCTGATAACCCTGTGGTTCTTTTCTCCATCCTACATTGCCACTCACTGCCTATCCTAATTCAGACCCTATGATTCACACCACCCCGTGATGTTTTTCTAACTCCTACGAGTGAATGTAATGTTACACACACATTCAATGCGCACCACCCCGCGATGTTTTTCAGAAAGCTATCCTACATTGCCACTGCATGTTTCCTGATCTCCCAATGGCGACCAATGATTGGGTTCATTTTCTCCATCCTACATGGCCACTCACTGAATATCCTAATTCAGACCCTATGATTCACACCACCCCGTGATATTTTTCTCACTCCTACTAGTGAATGTAATTTTAAACACCCATACAATGCGCACCACCCAGCGACGTTTTTCAGAAACCTATCCTAAATTGCCACTGCCTGTTTCCTGACCTCCCCATGCTGACCACCCCGTGGTGCTTTTCTCCATTCTAAATTGCCACTCAGTGCCTATCCTAATTCAGACCCGATGATTTACACCATCCCGTGATGTTTTTCTCACTCCTACTAGTGAATTTAATGTTACACACCCAAAGAATGCGCACCACCCCCGATTGTTTTCAGAAACCTATCCTACATTGCCACTGCATGTTTTCTGACCTCCCCATGCTGACCACCCCGTGTTGCTTTTCTCCATCCTACATTGCCACTCACTGCCTATCCTTATTCAGACCCTCCGATACACACTACCCCGGATGTTTTTCTCACACCTACTAGGGAATGTAATGTTACACACCCATACAAGGCGCACCACCCCGCGATGTTTTTCAGAAACCTATCCTACATTGCTACTGCATTTTTCCTGACCTCCCCATGCTGACCACCCCGTGGTGCTTTTCTCCATCCTACATAGCCACTCACTGAATATCCTAATTCAGACCCTATGATTCTCACCACCCCGTGATGTTTTTCTCACTCCTACAAGTGAATGTAATGTTACACACCCATACAATGCGCACCACCCCGCGATGTTTTTCAGAAACCTATCCTACATTGCCACTGCATGTTTCGTGACCTCCCCATGCTGATCACCCCGTGGTGCTTTTTTCCATCCTACGTTACCACTCACTGCCTATCCTAATTCAGACCCTCGGATTCACACCACCGCGTGACGTTTTTTCTCACTCCCACTAGTTAATGTAATGTCACACACCCATACAATGCGCACCACCCCGCAATGTTTTTCAGAAACCTATCCTGCACTGCCACTGCATGTTTCCTGACCTCCCCATGCTGACCACCCCTTGGGGCTTATCTCCATCCTACATTGCCACTCACTGCCT
Source organism: Cavia porcellus (assembly GCF_034190915.1). Lineage (NCBI taxonomy): Eukaryota > Metazoa > Chordata > Mammalia > Rodentia > Caviidae > Cavia > Cavia porcellus. The sequence continues at coordinate 72,950,611 of NW_026947499.1, read as the reverse complement.
ATCCTAATTCAGAACCTATGATTCACACCACCCTGTGATGTTTTTCTTACTCCTACTAGTGAATGTAATGTTACACACCCATACAATGTGCACAACCCCGCGATGTTTTTCAGAAAAGTATCCTACATTGCCACTGCATGTTTCCTGACCTCCCAATGCTGACCACACCGTGGTTCTTTTCTCCATTATATATTGCCACTCACTGCCTAACCTAATTCAGAACCTATGATTCACACCACCCCGTAATATTTTTCTCACTCCTACTAGTGAATGTAATGTTACACACCCATACGATGCGCACCACCCAGCGATGTTTTTCAGAAACCTATCCAAAATTGCCACTGCATGTTTCCTGACGTCCCCATGCTGAACAACCCGTGGTGCTTTTCTCCATCCTACATTGCAACTCACTGCCTATCCTAATTCAGACCCTATGATTCACACCATCCCGTGATGTTTTTCTCACTCCTGCTAGTGAATGTAATGTTACACACCCATACAATGCGCAGCACCCCCGATGTTTTTCAGAAACCTATCCTACATTGCCAATGCATGTTTCCTGACCTCCCCATGCTGACCACCCCGTGGTGCTTTTCTCCATCCTACAGTGCCACTCACTGCCTATCCTAATTCAGACCCTCCGATTCACACCACCCTCTGATGTTTTTCTCACTCCTACTTGTGAATGTAATGTTAAACACACATACAATGCGAACGAACACGCAATGGTTTTCAGAAATCTATCGTACATTGCCACTGCATGTTTCCTGATCTCCCAATGGGGACCAACGATTGGGTTGATTTTCTCCATCCTACATGGCCACTCACTGAATATCCTAATTCAGACCCTATGATTCACACCACCCCGTGATGTTTTTCTCACTGCTACTAGTGAATGTAATGTTAAACACCCATACAATGCGCACCACCCAGCGATGTTTTTCAGAAACCTATCCTAAATTGCCACTGCATGTTTCCTGACCTCCCCATGCTGACCACCCCGTGGTGCTTTTCTCCATTCTAAATTGCCACTCAGTGCCTATCCTAATTCAGACCCTATGATTCACACCATCCCGTAATGTTTTTCTCACTCCTACTAGTGAATGTAATGTTACACACCCATAGAATGCGCACCACCCCCGATTGTTTTCAGAAACCTATCCTACATTGCCACTGCAAGTTTTCTGACCTCCCCATGCTGACCACCCCGTGGTGCTTTCTCCATCCTACATTGCCACTCACTGCCTATCCTTATTCAGACCCTGTGATACACTCTACCCCGGGATGTTTTTCTCACACCTACTAGGGAATGTAATGTTACACAACCATACAATGCGCACTACCACGCAATATTTTTCAGAATCCTATCCTATATTGCCACTGCATGTTTCCTGACTTCCCCATGCTGACCACCCCGTGGTGCTTTTCTCCATCCTACATAGCCAATCACGGAATATCCTAATTTAGACCCTATGATTCACACCACCCTATGATGTTTTTCTCACTCCTACTAGTAAATGTAATGTTACACACCCATACAATGCGCACCACCCCCGATGTTTTTCAGAAACCTATCCTACATTGCCACTGCATGTTTCCTGACCTCCACATGCTGACCACCCCGTGGTGCTTTTCTCCATTCTAAATTGCCACTCAGTGCCTATCCTAATTCAGACCCGATGATTTACACCATCCCGTGATGTTTTTCTCACTCCTACTAGTGAATGTAATGTTACACACCCAAAGAATGCGCACCACCCCCGATTGTTTTCAGAAACCTATCCTACATTGCCACTGCATGTTTTCTGACCTCCCCATGCTGACCACCCCGTGGTGCTTTTCTCCATCCTACATAGCCACTCACTGAATATCCTAATTCAGACCCTATGATTCACACCACCCCGTGATGTTTTTCTCACTCCTACTAGTGAATGGAATGTTCCACACCCATACAATGCGCACCACCCCGCGATGTTTTTCAGAAACCTATCCTACATTGCCACTGCATGTTTCGTGACATCCCCATGCTGATCACCCCGTGGTGCTTTTTTCATCCTACGTTAACACTCACTGCCTATCCTATTTCAGACCATATGATTCACATCATCCCATGATGTTTTTCTCACTCCTACTAGTGAATGTAATGTTACACACCCATACAATGCGCACTACCCCGCGATGTTTTTCTGAAACGTATCCTACATTGCCAGTGCATTTTTCCTGACCTCCCCATGCTGACCACCCCGTTGTGCTTTTCTCCATCCTTCATTGCCACTCACTGCCTATTCTATTTCAGACCATCCGATACACACCACCCCGTGAAGTTTTTCTGACTCCTACTAGTGAATGTAATGTTACACACCCATACACTGCGCACCACCCCGCGAAGTTTTTCAGAAACCTATCCAACATTGCCACTGCAAGTTTCCTGACCTCCCAATGCTGACCATCCCGTGGTACTTTTCTCCATCCTACATAGACACTCACTGAATATCCTAAATCAGACGCTATGATTCACAGCACCCCGAGATGTTTTTCTCCCTCCTACTAGTGAATGTAATGTTACACACCCATACAATGCGCACAACCCCGCGATGTTTTTCAGAAACCTATCCTACATTGCCACTGCATGTTTCCCGACCTCCCCATACTGACCACACTGCGGTGCTTTTCTCCATCCTACATTCACAATCACTGCCTATCCTACTTCAGACCCTCGGATTCACACCACCCCGTGACGTTTTTTCTCACTCCCACTAGTTAATGTAATGTCACACACCCATACAATGCGCACCACCCCGCGATGTTTTTCAGAAACCTATCCTACACTGCCACTGCATGTTTCCTGACCTCCCCATGCTGACCACCCCTTGGGGCTTATCTCCATCCTACATTGCCACTCACTGCCTATCCTAATTCAGAACCTATGATTCACACCACCCTGTGATGTTTTTCTCACTCCTACTAGTGAATGTAATGTTACACACCCATACAATGTGCACAACCCCGCGATGTTTTTCAGAAAAGTATCCTACATTGCCACTGCATGTTTCCTGACCTCCCAATGCTGACCACACCGTGGTTCTTTTCTCCATCATATATTGCCACTCACTGCCTAACCTAATTCAGAACCTATGATTCACACCACCCCGTAATATTTTTCTCACTCCTACTAGTGAATGTAATGTTACACACCCATACGATGCGCACCATCCAGCGATGTTTTTCAGAAACCTATCCTAAATTGCCACTGCATGTTTCCTGACGTCAACATGCTGAACAACCCGTGGTGCTTTTCTCCATCCTACATTGCAACTCACTGCCTATCCTAATTCAGACCCTATGATTCACACCATCCCGTGATGTTTTTCTCACTCCTGCTAGTGAATGTAATGTTACACCCCCATACAATGCGCTGCACCCCCGATGTTTTTCAGAAACCTATCCTACATTGCCAATGCATGTTTCCTGACCTCCCCATGCTGACCACCCCGTGGTGCTTTTCTCCATCCTACAGTGCCACTCACTGCCTATCCTAATTCAGACCCTCCGATTCACACCACCCTCTGATGTTTTTCTCACTCCTACTTGTGAATGTAATGTTAAACACACATACAACGCGAACGAACCCGCGATGGTTTTCAGAAATCTATCGTACATTGCCACTGCATGTTTCCTGATCTCCCAATGGGGACCAACGATTGGGTTGATTTTCTCCATCCTACATGGCCACTCACTGAATATCCTAATTCAGACCCTATGATTCACACCACCCCGTGATGTTTTTCTCACTGCTACTAGTGAATGTAATGTTCAACACCCATACAATGCGCACCACCCAGCGATGTTTTTCAGAAACCTATCCTAAATTGCCACTGCATGTTTCCTGACCTCCCCATGCTGACCACCCCGTGGTGCTTTTCTCCATCCTACATTGCCACTCACTGACTATCCTTATTCAGACCCTCCGATACACACTACCCCATGATGTTTTTCTCACACCTACTAGGGAATGTAATGTTACACAACCGTACAATGCGCACTACCACGCAATGTTTTTCAGAATCCTATGCTATATTGCCACTGCATGTTTCCTGACCTCCCCATACTGACCACCCCGTGGTGCTTTTCTCCATCCTACATAGCCACTCACTGAATATCCTAATTCAGACCGTATGATTCACACCACCCCGTGATGTTTTTGTCACTCCTACTAGTGAATGTAATGTTACACACGCATACAATGTGCACCACCCCGCCATGTTTTTCAGAAACCTATCCTACATTGCCACTGCATGTTTCGTGACCTCTCCATGCTGATCACCCCGTGGTGCTTTTCTCCATCCTACATAGCCACTCACAGCCTATCCTATTTCAGACCCTATGATTCACACCACCCCATGATGTTTTTCTAACTCCTACTAGTGAATGTAATGTTACACACCCATACAATGCGCACCACCCCGCGATGTTTTTCAGAAACCTATCCTACATTGCCACTGCATGTTTCCTGATCTCCCTAAGCTGACTAACCCGTGGTGCTTTTCTCCATCCTCCATGGCCACTCACTGCCTATCCTAATTCAGACCCTCCGATTCACACCACCCTGTGATGTTTTTCTCACTCCTACTTGTGAAAGTAATGTTACACACACATACAATTGGCACGAACCCGCGATGATTTTCAGAAACCAATCGTACATTGCTACTGCATGTTTCCTGATCTCCCAATGGGGACCACCCATTGGTTTGATTTTCTCCATGCTACATGGCCACTCACTGAATATGCTAATTCAGACCCTATGATTCACACCACCCCGTGATGTTTTTCTCACTCCTACTAGTGTATGTAATGTTACACACCCATACAATGAGCACCACCCCACGATGTTTTTCAGAAACCTATCCTACATTGCCACAGCATCTTTGCTGACCTTCTGATGCTGACCACCCAGTGGGGCTTTTCTCCATCCTACATTGCAACTCACTGCCTATCCTAACTCAGACCATATGATTCACATCATCCCGTGATGTTTTTCTCACTCCTACTAGTGAATGTAATGTTACACACCCATACAATGCGCACCACGCCACGATGTTTTTCAGAAACCTATCCTACTTTGCCACTGCATGTTTCCTGACCTCCCCATGCTGACCACCCCGTGGTGCTTTTCTCCATCCTACATTGCCTCTCACTGCCTATCCTAATTCAGACCCTCCGATTCACACCACCACGTGATGCTTTTCTTACTCCTACTAGTGAATTTAATGTTACACACCCATACAATGCACACCTACCGCGATGTTTTTCAGAAACCTATCCTACATTGCCACTGCACAATTCCTGACCTCCCAATTCTGACCACACCGTGGTTCCTTTCTCCATCCTACGTTGCCACTCACTGCCTATCCTAATTCAGACCCTCCGATTCACACCACCCCGTGATGCTTTTCTCACTCCTGCTAGTGAATGTAATGTTACACACCCATACAATGCTCACCAACCCGCGATGTTTTTCTGAAACCTATCCAACATTACCAATGCATGTTTCCTGACCTCCCCATGCTGACCACCCTGTGGTGCTTATCTCCATCCTACATTGCCACTCACTGCCTATCATAATTCAGACCTGATGATTCACACCACCCCGTGATGTTTTTCTCACTCCTACTAGTGAATGTAATGTTACACACCCATACAATGCGCACAACCCCGCGATGTTTCTCAGAAACCTATCCTACATTGCCCCTTCATGTTTCCTGACCTCCCCATGCTGACCACCCGTGGTGCTTTTCTCCATCCTACATTACCACTCACTGCCTATCCTAATTCAGACTCTCCGATTCACACCACCCCGTGATGTTTTTCTAACTCCTACTAGTGAATGTAATGTTACACACCCATACAATGCGCACCAACCCACGATGTTTTTCAGAAACCTATCCTACATTGCCACTGCATGTTTCCTGACCTCCCCATGCTGACCACTCTGCGGTGCTTTTCTCCATCCTACCTTCACAATCACTGCCTATCCTAATTCAGTCCCTCAGATTCACACCACCCCGTGACGTTTTTCCTCACTCCCACTAGTTAATGTAATGTTACACACCCATACAATGCGCACCACCCCGCGATGTTTTTCAGAAACCTATCCTACATTGCCACTGCATGTTTCCTGACCTCCCCATGCTGACCACCCCGTGGGGCTTATCTCCATCCTACATTGCCACTCACTGCCTATCCTAATTCAGACCCTATGATTTACACCACCCTGTGATGTTTTTCTTTTTTTTTTTTTTTTTTTTTTTTTTTATTTAAGAGGAAAAAGAGAAAAACACAAAACACACCAAAGCGGCGTAAGGGTACACGCAATACAGAACTACAAAACAAAACAAAACAAAACAAAACAAAAAACCATAACAGTAAGAAATTAACTGCTAGTAGATTACACACTATTTTCTTGAAAATAGTTCCTCAAATCACAGTATCAAAGAACACAAGGTGGACATTCACACAGGGAGACTGCAAACAGCTGTGTTCAATGTTCCAAAAATATTGATAAAGTCAGCTATTTAACACCCCCAAACACACTTGCTGTTATATATGTTAGAGCTCTTTTTCTTTTTTTTTCCCTCTCTTTTTTACAACAAAATTTACACATCTTGGATTTTATTACTCCTTAGTGCTTATTACTTACTTTGGGGGGGGGGGAGAATACAGTCAAATATGGAAAAACCAAACTGTCAGTCAATACCAAGGATAGACATAGCACATGGTGTAGAACAGAGTACAAGTTTATCAACAATGGTTATCAACGTTGTCCCTTGTTTCCTTAAAAAGAATTGTCTATCTTATTAGATATTATAAAGTTGGACAAAACAGTAGAGAACAAGACCAATAAAACTTAGGCATTGTAAACATTACAGGACTTCCAAAGAAGACAATAGTCAAACCAGAATGGGTATCTTAGTGAATCTTATTGTCTTCAAAGTAGTTGCCTATGTCTTCAAACTTGATACTATCATATAGAATGGAACAGAGTCTAATCAGTCAAAACAAGATCGTGGGAGTACTACAGGACTTCAAAACAAGTTAATAGGAAATCGAAAAGAGTTACTATTTATATATCCTAATTTTTTTGAATTTTTTCTTTAATTAAGACAAACATAAGAAATGACTAAATAATTTTTTTGAAACAATAAGGGGGAGATTGAGATAAAACAGGACATAACAATATAACAATAGAGGTCACAGCATGACTGTTTCAACAACCTAGTACTTCACCACCTTATAACCTGACTTAATAGTAGTTACCATAGTGTCTTTTTCCTTGAAATATTTGGGTAAAACTTCATATACTCTATCTTCAAATATTTTCATATCAAGAAGCCCAGAATAAAGCCTTTCTAATTAATGAGTGAAAACTTTATAAGGCTTCAAGGCCACCTAATGGGGAATCATGATTACCACATATTTTTATATATTTGAATCATTATTTACATTAGGGAAACTATTCGGTATTCACACATGCGAGATTGATTTATTTCACTAATGAGTATGGTCTCAAGCTGCGCCCATTTATTGATAAATATCTCAATGTGATCCTTCTTTATAGCTGAATAATACTCCATTGTATAGAAATACCACAACTTTTTTATCCATTCCTCAGTTGATGGGCACTTGGGTTGTTTCCAAGATCTGGCGATTACAAATTGTGCTGCTATAAACATAGGTGCACATATATCACTGTGGTATGATGCTTTCAGTTCTTCTGGGAATATGCCTAGAAGTGGAATAGCTGGAATAAATGGGATTTCCAGTCCCAACTTTTTGAGAAATCTCCAGACAGATCTCCACAAAGGCTGTACCAGTCTACACTCCCACCAGCAGTGCAGGAGAGTTCCTTTTTCCCCACAGCCTCTCCAGCATTTGTTGTCAGTTTTCTTGATCCTGGCCATTCTTTCAGGAGTGAGATGGTATCTCAGTGTGGTTTTAATTTGCATTTCTCTAATGACCAATGATGATGAGCATTTTTTCATGTATTTATTTGCCATTTGCATTTCTTCATCTGAGAATTGCATATTCATCTCAGATGCCCATTTTTGGATTGGATCTTTGAATTTCGAAGGTCTGAGTTTCTTTAATTCTTTATATGTTTTAGACAAGAGGCCCTTGTCTGAGAGAGAGTTCACTAAAATCTTTTCCCAGTTTGTGGGTTTTCTTTTCACTATGCTGGAGATTTCTTTTGACATGCAGAAACTTTTTAATAAGAAGTGGTCCCAGTTATTGATTCTGGGAAGTATTTCCCGTGCGATTTGAGTCCTGTTCATGAATTCTTTACCTACTCCTATGTCTCCAAGGTTTCTACCTATTTTGTCTTCCAATAGATTTAGTGTTTCTGTTTTAATATTCAGATCTTTAACCCATTTAGATTTTAATTTAGTACATGGTGATAGACATGGGTCTAGCTTTAGTTTTCGGCAAATGGAGAGCCAGTTTTTCCAGCACCATTTATTAAAGAGACTGTCGTTCTTCCAGTGAACCTGCTTGGCTCCTTTATCAAAAATAAGGTGGTTGAGTGTGTTCGTAGTTGTGGTTGTATCTTCTAATCTATTCCACTGATCTTCAGCTCTGTTTTGATTCCAATACCATGTTGATTTTACTACTGTTGCTTTGTAGTATAACTTCAAGTCAGGGATTGTGATGCCTCCTGCTTTGTCTTTGCTGCTTAGAATTGCCTTTGCGATTCTAGGTCTCTTCTGGTTCCAGATGAAATTTAGGAGTGATTTCTCTAGATCTATAAGGTATGTTGATGGTATTTCTATTGGGATTGCATTGAATCTGTATAACAGTTTTGGGAGAATGGCCATTTTCACAATGTTTGTTCTTCCTATCCATGAGCAAGGGATGTCTTTCCATTTTCTGAGATCATCTTCAATTTCCTTTTTCAGTGTATTATAATTTTCACTGTATAAGTCTTTCACTTCTTTCGTAAGAGTAATTCCTAAATATTTCATTTTTTTGCTTGCTAATGTGAATAGTCCAGTTTCTCTTATTTCCCTCTCTGTAATTTTGTTGTTCGTGTATAGGAATGCTATTGATTTCTGAGTATTGATTTTGTATCCAGCCACATTACTGAATTTATTTATTGTATCTAAGAGTATTTCAATGGAGTTTAGGAGGTCTTCTATGTAGAGTATCATGTCATCTGCAAACAATGATAATTTAACTTCTTCTTTTCCTATCTTTACCCCTTTTATTTCTCTTTCTTGCCTAATTGCTCTGGCTAGTACTTCCAGTACTATATTAAATAGGAGTGGTGATAAAGGACAACCTTGTCTTGTACCCGACTTTAAAGTAAACGCTTTCAATTTTTGGCCATTTAGTATGATGCTGGCTGTTGGTTTGTCATAAATGGCCTTTATTATATTGAGGTAAAGACCATTTATTCCAATTTTCTGTAAAGTTCTTATCATGAATAAGTGTTGGACCTTATCGAAGGCTTTTTCTGCATCTATAGAGATGATCATGTGATTCTTATTTTTGGCTTTATTGATATGGTGGATTACATTTATTGATTTGCGTATGTTGAACCATCCTTGCATTCCTGGGATGAATCCCACCTGGTCATGGTGTATAATCTTCTTGATGATTTGCTGGATCCTATTTGCCAATATTTTATTGAGGATTTTTGCATCTGTGTTCATTAGGGAGATCGGTCTATAGTTCTCTTTTATAGTTGGTTCTTTCTCAGGTTTTGGTACTAGAGTAATATTTGCTTCCAGGAATGACTTAGGAAGGATTGCTTCCCTTTCAATTTCATTGAATAGTTTGAGGAGTGTCGGCATTAGGTCTTCTTTATATTTCTTGTAGAATTCTGCAGTGAATCCATCTGGGCCTGGGCTCTTCTTGGTGGGCAAGGACCCAATTACATTCTCAATTTCATTAGCAGAGATTGGGTTATTCAACAGTTTTATATCCTCTTGATCTAGCTTTGGTACTTCATATGCTTCTAAGAATCTGTCTATTTCTTCTGTGTTATCAAACTTTTGAGAGTAGAGGTTTTTGAAATAGGTGTTGATGATCCTCTGTATTTCTATTGGGTCTGTAGTGATTTCTCCTTTTTCATTTCTTATTGCATGAATTTGAGCTTTTTCTTTCCTTTTTTTAATAAGGTTGGCTAGGGGCTTATCGATTTTATTTATTCTTTCAAAGAACCAACTCTTTGATTCGTTGATTCTTTGGATTGTTTTCTTAGTCTCTATTGCATTGATTTCTGCTCTGATTTTTATAATTTCCTCTCTTCTTTTGGCTTTGGGCTTGACTTGCTCTTCTTTTTCTAGCTGTTTGAGGTGTAGCATCAAGTTATTTATTTGTATTCGTTCTGTTTTCCTGATGTGGGAACTCAGTGCAATAAATTTTCCTCTCAGAACGTCTTTCATTGCATCCCAAAGATTCCGGTAAGTTGTATCTGCATTTTCATTTTCTTTTAGGTATTGTTTAATTTCTTCTTTAATTTCTTCTGTGACCCACTGATTACTCGAGTGTGTTATTTAGTTTCCATGTGTTTGCGGAATTTTTGCAGTATCCCTTGTCATTAATTTCTAATTTCAGAGCGCTATGATCCGATAATATGCAAGGGATGATTTCAACTCTTTTGCATTTGCTTAAATATGTTCTGTGCGCTAATATATGGTCTATTTTAGAAAATGATCCATGTACTGCTGAGAAGAATGTGTATTCTGATGTTGTTGGGTGGAACATTCTGTATATGTCTATCAAACCCATTTGTTCACAGGTGTGATTCAGTTCTGTTATTTCTTTGCTCATTTTCTGTCTGGTTGATCTGTCCCTTGGTGTCAGTGGTGTATTAAGGTCTCCTGTTACAATTGTGTTACTGATAATTTGAGTTTTCATTTCTGTTAATAATTGTTTTATATAACTGGGAGCTCTGGAGTTTGGTGCGTATATATTTAAGATAGTCATCTCTTCCTCTTGGAGTTTTCCCCTTACGAGTATGTAGTGACCTTCTTTGTCCTTTATGGTCATTGTTGGTTTAAAGTTCACGTTGTCTGCAAACAGAATGGCTACTCCTGCCTTTTTTTGGATTCCTGCTGCATGAAGAATTGTTTTCCATCCTTTGACTTTCAGTCTGTGAGTATCTTTCTGGGTTAGATGTGTTTCCTGTAAACAGCATATGGTTGGATTTTGTTTCTTGATCCATTCTGCTAGTCTGTTTCTTTTGATTGGTGCATTGAGACCATTTACATTAATGGTTATTACTGTTAAATGCTGGTTAATTGTAGGAATGTTATCTCTCTGCTGTTGCATCTTTATCTTTCGGTTCTGTTTAATTATTTGCTTTGCTTAGTGGTTTTTTCCTTTGTGTATCTAAACTGTCTTTCAATATTTTTTGCAGGGTTGGTTTGGTGTTCATGAAGTTCTTCAGCTGTTCTTTGTCATGGAAGTATCGTATTGCACCATCTATTTTGAATGATAGTTTTGCAGGATATATCAGTCTTGGTTGGAAATCATTTTGCTTTAGGATCTGGAATACTTCACTCCATGCTCTTCTTGACTTTATCGTTTGTGCTGAGAAGTCTGCTGTGATTCTGATAGGTTTTCCTTTATAAGTGATTTGTCTTTTCTCTCTGACAGCTTTTAATAATCTATTCTTGTGTTGGATTTCTGGGATGGTGACTATTATATGTCTGGGTGTAGTTTTATTTTGGTTATGACTGTTTGGAGTTCTATATGCTTCACTGATCCTGATGTCAGTTTCTGATCTCATGCTTGGGAAATTTTCAGCTATTACTTCTCTAAATATCCTCCTGACATCCTTCATGTTGTCTCCCTCTCTTTCATTAATCCCTATCATTCTTATGTTATTCTTCTTTGCATCGTCTTGCAGTTGTTGAATTGTTGTTTCCTGGTTCCTTGTTATTTTCAAAAGATCTTTCCTTTCCTGTTCACTAGCTGCAATCCTGTCTTCAAGGTCTGAAATTCTATCTTCACTTTCATTAAGGCGGTTTTTACAACTTTCAGTGGAGTTTTTTATTTCCTGTATATCTCTGTGCATCTGCATTATGTATTCTGTTTGTTTCTTATATTGCTCGTCTAGGGATTCTATCTTTTTGTTTAGTTCCTCCAATTTTTTATCTGTGTTTTCTTTAGATATATTTAGAATCTCTTTCATTTCTTTTATCATTTCTTCTTTTATCTGGGAGATTATTTCGAGTTTGAATTTCTTTAAAGCTTCCTGGAGTTGCTTGTCAATTTCAGTGGCTATTGTGTCCGATATATGAGGTGAATGGGATATATTTTCTTCTATATACATCACTCGTAGGGTTTCTTGAGATGGGCTGGAGGTTTGAGGTTGTAATTTGGTCTTTCGTTTTGTCATTTTCCTATATTTCTGTGTTTCAAGTGTTATTTGAAAGATTCCTCAGGATCTGTTGAAAATCCCCTTCTATGTTTGGAGCTACTGGGACTCTGGCGCCGCGCTACTCCAAGCCATTAGGCCTACAGAACCAGTGGCCCTCCTCTGCCTGCTCAGAACTCCGCAGTTCCAGACAAGCTGGGCCTCAGGGACACTGTGCGCCCACCTGAACCTTGGAAGCTCCACAGTTCTTCAATCGCAGCCGGGTTAGGGTACTCACCACAGGCCGCAGTGCTTCAGGAACCTGTGGACCCTCCCTGGTTGCAGAGATATCCACAGTCCTCCAGACACGCAGAGAGGCCAGTGAGGGCACCCCAGATCTGCCCAGCTCCTCCTCTGCAGACCTATGGCCAGGCACGGCAGCTAAACAGGCTGGGCTAGGCTGGTAGTGTGGGCCAGCCCACCTATCGGGAGCTCAGCAGGTCTCCAAATGAAGCCGGGAATGGGGAGGCTGATGTGGAAGCCTCAAACCCACCTCTCCCCTTCACTGCACCTGGAAGCCTGAGGGAATTCCAGCAGACTGGGCACAGATATCCAGAGTCCTCCAGACACGCAGATAGGCCAGTGAGGGCACCCCAGATCTGCCCAGCTCCTCCTCTGCAGACCTATGGCCAGGCGCGGCAGCTAAACAGGCTGGGCTAGGCTGGTAGTGTGGGCCAGCCCACCTATCGGGAGCTCAGCAGGTCTCCAAATGAAGCCTGGAATGGGGAGGCTGATGTGGAAGCCTCAAACCCACCTCTCTCCTTCACTGCACCTGGAAGCCTGAGGGAACTCCAGCAGTCTGGGCGCAGAAATCCAGAGTCCTCCAGACACACAGAGAGGCCAGTGAGGGGAACCCAGATCTGCCCAGCTCCACCTCTGCAGACCTATGGCCAGGCGCGGGAGCTAAACAGGCTGCCTCTGATGTTTTTCTCACTCCTACTAGTGAATGTAATGTTACACACCCATACAATGTGCACCACCCCGCGATGTTTTTCAGAAACGTATCCTACATTGCCACTGCATGTTTCCTGACCTCCCAATGCTGACCACACCGTGGTTCTTTTCTCCATCCTATATTGCCACTCACTGCCTATCCTAATTCAGAACCTATGATTCACAACACCCCGTAATGTTTTTCTCACTCCTACTAGTGCATGTAATGTTACACACGCATACAATGCGGACCACCCCGCGATGTTTTTCAGAAACCTATCCTGCATTGCCACTGCATGTTTCCTGACCTACCCATGCTGACTACCCCGTGTTGCTTTTCTCCATCCTACATTGCCACTCACTGCCTATCCTTATTCAGAACCTCCGATACACACTACCCCGTGATGTTTTTCTCACTCCTACTAGGGAATGTAATGTTACACACCCATACAATGCGCACTACCCCGCAAAGTTTTTCAGAAACCTATCCTATATTGCCACTGCATGTTTCCTGACCTCCCCATGCTGAGCACCCCGTGGTGCTTTTCTCCATCCTACATAGCCACTCACTGAATATCCTAATTCAGACCATATGATTCACACCACCCCGTGATGTTTTTCTAACTCCTACTAGTGAATGTAATGTTACACACCCATACAATGCGCACCACCCCGCGATGTTTTTCAGAAACCTATCCTACATTGCCACTGCATGTTTCCTGACCTACTCATGCTGACTACCCCGTGGTGCTTTTCTCCATCCTACATTGCCACTCACTGCCTATCCTAATTCAGACCCTATGATTCACACCACCCCGTGATGTTTTTCTAACTCCTACTAGTGAATGTAATGTTACACACCCATACAATACGCACCACCCCGCGACGTTTTTCAGAAACCTATCCTACATTGCCAGTGCATGTTTCCTGACCTCCCCATGCTGACCACCCCGTTGTGCTTTTCTCCATCCTTCATTGCCACTAACTGCCTATTCTAATTCAGGCCCTCCGATTCACACCACCCCGTGATGTTTTTCTCACTGCTACTAGTAAATGTAATGTTACACACCCATACAATGCGTAGCACGCCGCGATGTTTTTCAGAAACCAATCCTACATTACCACTGCATGTTTCCTGACCTCACAATGCTGACCACCCCGTGGTGCTTTTCTCCATCCTACATTGCCAATCACTGAAAATTCTAATTCAGACCCCATGATTCACACCACCCCGTGATGTTTTTCTCACTCCTACTAGTGAATAAAATGTTACACACCCATACAATGCGCACCACCCCCGATGTTTTTCAGAAACCTATCCTACATTGCCAATGCATGTTTACTGACCTCCCCATGCTGACCACCCCGTGGTGTTTTCTACATCCTACATAGCCAATCACTGAATATCCTAATTGAGACCCTATGATTCACACCACCCCGTGATGTTTTTCTCACTCCTACTAGTGAATGTAATGTTACACACCCATACAATTCGCACCAGCCCGCGATGTTTTTCAGAAACCTATCCTACATTGCCACTGCATGTTTCGTGACCTCCCCATGCTGATCACCCCGTGGAGCTTTTTTCCATCCTACATTACCACTCACTGCCTATCCTAATTCAGACCCTATGATTTACACCACCCCGTGATGTTTTTCTCACTCCTACTAATGAATGTAATGTTACAAACCCATACAATGCGCACCACCCCTGATGTTTTTCAGAAACCTATCCTACATTGCCACTGCATGTTTCCTCACGTCCCCATGCTGACCACCACGTGGTGCTTTTCTCTTCCTACATAGCCACTCACTGAATATCCTAATTCAGCCCCTATGATTCACACCATCCCTTGATGTTTTTCTCACTCGTACTAGTGAATGTAATGTTACACAGATATACAATGCCCAGCACCACGCGATGTTTTTCAGAAACCTATCCTACATTGCCACTGCATGTTTCCTGACTTCCCCATGCTGATAACCCTGTGGTTCCTTGCTCCATCCTACATTGCCACTCACTGCCTATGCTAATTCAGACCCTATGATTCACACCACCCCGTGATGTTTTTCTAACTCCTACGAGTGAATGTAATGTTACACACCCATTCAATGCGCACCACCCCACGATGTTTTTCAGAAACCTATCCTACATTGCCACTGCATGTTTCCTGATCTCCCAATGCTGACCACCCCGTGGTTCTTTTCTCCATCCTACATTGCCACTCACTGCGTATCCTAATTCAGACCATCCGAATCACACCACCCTGTGATGTTTTTCTCACTCCTACTAGTGAATGTAATGTTACACACACATACAATGCGCACGAACCCGCGATTCTTTTCAGAAACCGATCATACATTGCCACTGAATGTTTCCTGATCTCCCATTGGGGACGACACTTTGGGTTAATTTTCTCCATCCTACATTGCCACTCACTGCCTATCCTAATTCAGACCCTATGATTCACACCACGCCGTGATGCTTTTCTCACTCCTACTAGTGAATGTCATGTTACACACCCATACAATGCGCACCACCACGCGATGTTTTTCAGAAACCTATCCAACATTGCCACTGCATGTTTCCTGCCCTCCCCATGCTGACCACCCCGTGGTGCTTTTCTCCATCCTACATAGCCACTCACTGAATTTCCTAATTCAGACCGTATGATTCACACCACCCCGTGATGTTTTTCTCACTCCTACTAGTGAATGTAATGTTACACACCCATACAATGCGAACCACCCCGCGATGTTTTTCAGAAACCTATCGTACATTGCCACTGCATGTTTCCTGATCTCCCAATGGGGACCACATATTGGTTTGATTTTCTCCATCCTACATGGCCACTCACTGAATATCCTAATTCAGACCCTATGATTCACACCACCCCGTGATGTTTTTCTCACTCCTACTAGTGAATGTAATGTTAAACACCCATACAATGCGCACCACCCAGCGATGTTTTTCAGAAACCTATGATAAATCGCCACTGCATGTTTCCTGACCTCCCATGCTGACCACACCGTGGTGCTTTTCTCCATCCTACATTGCCAATCACTGAAAATCCTAATTCAAACCCTATGATTCACACCACCCCATGATGTTTTTCTCACTCCTACTAGTGAATGTAATGTTACACACCCATACAATGTGCACCACCACGCGATGTATTTCAGAAACCTATCCTACATTGCCACTGCATGTTTCCTGACCTCCCCATGCTGACCACCCGGTGGTGCTTTTCTCAATCCTACATAGCCACTCACTGAATATCCTAATTCAGCCCCTATGATTCACACCACACCTTGATTTTTTTCTCACTCCTACTAGTGAATGTAATGTTACACAGCCATACAATCCGCAGCACCACGCGATGTTTTTCAGAAACCTATCCTACATTGCCACTGCATGTTTTCTGACTTGCCCATGCTGATAACCCTGTGGTTCTTTTCTCCATCCTACATTGCCACTCACTGCCTATCCTAATTCAGACCCTATGATTCACACCACCCCGTGATGTTTTTCTAACTCCTATGAGTGAATGTAATGTTACACACCCATTCAATGCGCACCACACCGCGATGTTTTTCAGAAACCTATCCTACATTGCCACTGCATGTTTCCTGATCTCCCAATGCTGACCACCCCGTGGTGCTTTTCTCCATCCTACATTGCCACTCACTGAATTTCCTAATTCAGACCGTATGATTCACACCACCCCGTGATGTTTTTCTCACTCCTACTAGTGAATGTAATGTTACACACCCATACAATTCGCACCACCCCGTGATGTTTTTCAGAAACCTATCGTACATTGCCACTGCATGTTTCCTGATCTCCCAATGGGGACCACATATTGGGTTGATTTTCTCCATCCTACATGGCCACTCACTGAATATCCTAATTCAGACCCTATGATTCACACCACCCCGTGATGTTTTTCTCACTCCTACTAGTGAATGTAATGTTAAACACCCATACAATGCGCACCACCCAGCGATGTTTTTCAGAAACCTATCATAAATCGCCACTGCATTTTTCCTGACCTCCCATGCTGACCACACCGTGGTGCTTTTCTCCATCCTACATTGCCAATCACTGAAAATGCTAATTCAAACCCTATGATTCACACCACCCCATGATGTTTTTCTCACTCCTACTAGTGAATGTAATGTTACACACCCATACAATGCGCACCACCCCCGATGTTTTTCAGAAACCTATCCTACATTGCCACTGCATGTTTCCTGACCTCCACATGCTGACCACAGCGTGGTGTTTTCTCCATCCTACATAGCCAATCACGGAATATCCTAATTCAGACCCTATGATTCACACCACCCCGTGATGCTTTTCTCACTCCTACTAGTGAATGTAATGTTACACACCCATACAATGCGCACCACCCAGCGATGTTTTTCAGAAACCTATCCTACATTGCCACTGCATGTTTCCTGACCTCCACATGCTGAGCACACCGTGGTGTTTTCTCCATCCTACATAGCCAATCGCGGAATATCCTAATTTAGACCCTATGATTCACACCACCCTGTGATGTTTTTCTCACTCCTACTAGTGAATGTAATGTTACACACCCATACAATGTGCACCACCACACGATGTATTTCAGAAACCTATCCTACATTGCCACTGCATGTTTCCTGACCTCCCCATGCTGACCACCCCGTGGTGCTTTTCTCAATCCTACATAGCCACTCACTGAATATCCTAATTCTGCCCCTATGATTCACACCACACCTTGATGTTTTTCTCACTCCTACTAGTGAATGTAATGTTACACAGCCATACAATCCGCAGCACCACGCGATGTTTTTCAGAAACCTATCCTACATTGCCACTGCATGTTTCCTGACTTCCCCATGCTGATAACCCTGTGGTTCTTTTCTCCATTCTACATTGCCACTCACTGCCTATCCTAATTCAGACCATATGATTCACACCACCCCGTGATGTTTTTCTAACTCCTATGAGTGAATGTAATGTTAGACACCCATTCAATGCGCACCACACCACGATGTTTTTCAGAAACCTATCCTACATTGCCACTGCATGTTTCCTGATCTCCCAATGCTGACCACCCCGTGGTGCTTTTCTCCATCCTACATTCCCACTCACTGCGTATCCTAATTCAGACCCTCCGAATCACACCACCCTGTGATGTTTTTCTCACTCCTACTAGTGAATGTAATGTTACACACCCATACAATGCGCACCACCCCGCGATGTTTTTCAGAAACCTATCCTACATTGCCACTGCATGTTTCCAGATCTCCCATTGGGGACCACACTTTGGGTTAATTTTCTCCATCCTACATTGCCACTCACTGCCTATCCTAATTCAGACCCTATGATTCACACCACCCCGTGATGCTTTTCTCACTCCTACTAGTGAATGTAATGTTACACACCCATACAATGCGCACCACCCCGCGATGTTTTTCGGAAACCTATCCTACATTGCCCCTGCATGTTTCCTGACCTCCCCATGCTGACCACCCCGTGGTGCTTTTTTCCATCCTACATTGCCACTCACTGCTTATCCAAATTCAGACCCTCCGATTCACATCACCCCATGATGTTTTTCTAACTCCTACGAGTGAATGTAATGTTACACACCCATACAATGCGCACAACCCCACGATGTTTTTCAGAAACCTATCCTACATTGCCACTGCATGTTTCCTGATCTCCCAATGGCGACCAATGATTGGGTTGATTTTCTCCATCCTACATGGCCACTCACTGAATATCCTAATTCAGACCCTATGATTCACACCACCCCGTGATGTTTTTCTCACTCCTACTAGTGAATGTAATTTTAAACACCCATACAATGCGCACCACCCAGCGATATATTTCAGAAACCTATCCTAAATTGCCACTGCCTGTTTCCTGACCTCCCCATGCTGACCACCCCGTGGTGCTTTTCTCCATTCTAAATTGCCACTCAGTGCCTATCCTAATTCAGACCCTATGATTCACACCATCCCGTGATGTTTTTCTCACTCCTACTAGTGAATGTAATGTTACACACCCAAAGAATGCGCACCACCCCCGATTGTTTTCAGAAACCTATCCTACATTGCCACTGCATGTTTTCTGACCTTCCCATGCTGACCACCCCGTGGTGCTTTTCTCCATCCTACATTGCCACTCACTGCCTATCCTTATTCAGACCCTCCGATACACACTACCCCGGGATGTTTTTCTCACACCTACTAGGGAATGTAATGTTACACACCCATACAAGGCGCACCACCCCGCGATGTTTTTCAGAAACCTATCCTACATTGCCATTGCATGTTTCCTGACCTCCCCATGCTGACCACCCCGTGGTGCTTTTCTCCATCCTACATAGCCACTCACTGAATATCCTAATTCAGACCCTATGATTCACACCACCCCGTGATGTTTTTCTCACTCCTACTAGTGAATGTAATGTTACACACCCATACAATGCGCACCACCCCGCGATGTTTTTCAGAAACCTATCCTACATTGCCACTGCATGTTTCGTGACCTCCCCATGCTGATCAGCCCGTGGTGCTTTTTTCCATCCTACGTTACCACTCACTGCCTATCCTATTTCAGACCCTATGATTCACACCACCCCGTGATGTTTTTCTAACTCCTATGAGTGAATGTAATGTTACACACCCATTCAATGCGCACCACACCGCGATGTTTTTCAGAAACCTATCCTACATTGCCACAGCATGTTTCCTGACCTTCCGATGCTGACCACCCAGTGGGGCTTTTCTCCATCCTACATTGCAACTCACTGCCTATCCTAATTCAGACCATATGATTCACATCATCCCGTGATGTTTTTCTCACTCCTACTAGTGAATGTAATGTTACACACCCATACAATGCGCACTACCCCGCGATGTTTTTCTGAAACGTATCCTACATTGCCAGTGCATTTTTCCTGACCTCCCCATGCTGCCCACCCCGTTGTGCTTTTCTCCATCCTTCATTGCCACTCACTGCCTATTCTATTTCAGACCATCCGATACACACCACCCCGTGAAGTTTTTCTGACTCCTACTAGTGAATGTAATGTTACACACCCATACAATGCACACCACGCCACGATGTTTTTCAGAAACCTATCCTACATTGCCACTGCATGTTTCCTAACCTCCCCTTGCTGACCACCCCGTGGTGCTTTTCTCCATCCTACATTGCCATTCACTGCCTATCCTAATTCAGACCCTCCGATTCACACCACCCCGTGATGCTTTTCTCACTCCTACTAGTGAATTTAATGTTACACATCCATACAATGCGCACCACCCCGCGAAGTTTTTCAGAAACCTATCCAACATTGCCACTGCATGTTTCCTGACCTCCCAATGCTAACCATCCCGTGGTACTTTTCTCCATCCTACATAGCCACTCACTGAATATCCTAATTCAGACGCTATGATTCACAGCACCCCGTGATGTTTTTCTCCCTCCTACTAGTGAATGTAATGTTGCACACCGATACAATGCACACCACCCCGCGATGTTTTTCAGGAACCTATCCTACATTGCCACTGCA
Organism: Cavia porcellus; assembly: GCF_034190915.1. NCBI lineage: Eukaryota > Metazoa > Chordata > Mammalia > Rodentia > Caviidae > Cavia > Cavia porcellus. Next base: position 72,929,680 of record NW_026947499.1, on the reverse strand, counting down.
CATTTCCTGACCTCCCAATGCTGACCACACCGTGGTTCCTTTCTCCATCCTATATTGCAACTCACTGCCTATCCTAATTCAGAACCTATGATTCACACCACCTCGTGATGTTTTTCTCACTCCTACTAGTGAATGTATTGTTACACACCCATACAATGCGTACCACCCCTCGATGTTTCTCAGAAACCTATCCTACATTGCCACTGCATGTTTCCTGACCTCCCCATGCTGATCACCCCTTGGTGCTTTTCTCCATCCTACATTGCCACTCACTGCCTATCCTAATTCAGACCCTATGATTCACACCACCCCGTGATGTTTTTCTCACTTCTACTTGTGAATGTAATGTTACACACACATACAATTCGCACGAACCCGCGATGTTTTTCAGAAACTTTTCGTACACTGCCACTGCATGTTTCCTGATCTCACAATGGGGGCCACCCATTGGGATGATTTTCTCCATCCTACATGACCACTTACTGAATATCCTAATTCAGACGCTATGATTCACACTACCCCGTGATGTTTTTCTAACTCCTACTAGTGAATGTAATGTTACACACCCATACAATGCGCACCACCCCCGATGTTTTTCAGAAACCTATCCTACATTGCCACTGCATGTTTCCTGACCTCCCCATGCTGACCACCCCGTGGTACTTTTCTCCATCCTACATAGCCACTCACTGCCTATCCTAATTCAGACCCTGTGATTCACACCACCCCGTGATGTTTTTATCACTCCTAATTGTGAATGTAATGTTACACACACATACAATGCGAACGAACCCGCCAAGGTTTTCAGAAACCTATCGTACTTTGCCACTGCATGTTTCCTGATCTCCCAATGGGGACCACTGATTGGGTTGATTTTCTCCATCCTACATGGCCACTCACTGAATATCCTAATTCAGACCCTATGATTCACACCATCCCGTGATGTTTTTCTCACTCCTACTAGTGAATGTAATGTTACACACCCATACAATGCGCACCACCCCGCGATGTTTTTCAGAAACCTATCCTACATTGCCAGTGCATGTTTCCTGACCTCCCCATGCTGACCACCCCGTTGTGCTTTTCTCCATCCTTCATTGCCACTCACTGCCTATTCTAATTCAAGCCCTCCGATTCACACCTCCCCGTGATGTTTTTCTCACTGCTACTAGTGAATGTAATGTTACACACCCATACAATGCGTACCACGCCGCGATGTTTTTCAGAAACCAATCCTACATTACCACTGCGTGTTTCCTGACCTCACAATGCTGACCACCCCGTGGTGCTTTTCTCCATCCTACATTGCCACTCACTGCCTATCCTAATGCAGACCCTCCGATTCACACCACCCCGTGATGTTTTTCTCACTCCTACTTGTGAATGTAATGTTACACACACATACAATTCGCACGAACCCGCGATTGTTTTCAGAAACCAATCGTACATTGCTACTGCATGTTTCCTGATCTCCCAATGGGGACCACCCATTGGGTTGATTTTCTCCATGCTACATGGCCTCTCACTGAATATCCTAATTCAGACCCTATGATTCACACCACCCCGTGATGTTTTTCTCACTCCTACTAGTGAATGTAATGTTACACACCCATACAATGTGCACCACCCCGCGATGTTTTTCAGAAACCTATCCTACATTGCCACTGCATGTTTCCTGACCTCCCGATGCTGACAACCCCTTGGTGCTTTTCTCCATCCTACATTGCAACTCACTGCCTGTCCTAATTCAGACCATATGATTCACATCATCCCGTGATGTTTTTCTGACTCCTACTAGTGAATGTAATGTTACACACCCATACAATGCGCACTAGCCCGCGATGTTTTTCTGAAACGTATCCTACATTGCCAGTGCATTTTTCCTGACCTCCCCATGCTGACCACCCCGTTGTGCTTTTCTCCATCCTTCATTGCCACTCACTGCCTATTCTAATTCAGACCATCCGATTCAAAAAACCCCGTGAAGTTTTTCTGACTCCTACTAGTGAATGTAATGTTACACACACATACAATGCGCACCACCCCTCGATGTTTCTCAGAAACCTATCCTACATTGCCAGTGCATGTTTCCTGACCTCCCCATGCTGATCACCCCGTGGTGCTTTTCTTCATCCTACATTGCCATTCACTGCCTATCCTAATTCAGACCCTATGATTCACACCACCCTGTGATGTTTTTCAAACTCCTACTAGTGAATGTAATGTTACACATCCATACAATGCGCACCACCCCGCGATGTTTTTCAGAAACCTATCCTACATTGCCACTGCATGTTTCCTGATCTACCCATGCTGACTACCCCGTGGTGCTTTTCTCCATCCTACATTGCCAAACACTGCCTATCCTAATTCAGACCCTCCGATTCACACCACCCCGTGATATTTTTCTCACTCCTACTTGTGAATGTAATGTTACACACACATACAATGCGCACGAACCCGCCATTGTTTTCAAAAACCTATCGTACATTGCCACTGCATGTTTCCTGATCTCACAATGGCGGCCAACCGTTGGGTTGATTTTCTCCATCCTACATGGCCACTTACTGAATATCCTAATTCAGACCCTATGATTCACACCACCCCGTGATGTTTTTCTGACTCCTACTAGTGAATGTAATGTTAAACACCCATGCAATGCGCACCACCCCGCGATGTTTTTCAGAAAAATATCCTACATTGCCACTGCATTTTTCCTGACCTCCCCATGCTGACCACCCCGTGGTGCTTTTCTCCATCCTACATGGCCACTCACTGCCTATCCTAATTCAGACCCTCCGATTCACACCACCCCGTGATGCTTTTCTCACTCCTGCTAGTGAATGTAATGTTACACACCCATACAATGCTCACCAACCCGCGATGTTTTTCTGAAACCTATCCAACATTACCAATGCATGTTTCCTGACCTCCCCATGCTGACCACCCTGTGGTGCTTATCTCCATCCTACATTGCCACTCACTGCCTATCATAATTCAGACCTGATGATTCACACCACCCCGTGATGTTTTTCTCACTCCTACTAGTGAATGTAATGTTACACACCCATACAATGCGCACAACCCCGCGATGTTTCTCAGAAACCTATCCTACATTGCCCCTTCATGTTTCCTGACCTCCCCATGCTGACCACCCGTGGTGCTTTTCTCCATCCTACATTGCCACTCACTGCCTATCCTAATTCAGACTCTCCGATTCACACCACCCCGTGATGTTTTTCTAACTCCTACTAGTGAATGTAATGTTACACACCCATACAATGCGCACCAACCCACGATGTTTTTCAGAAACCTATCCTACATTGCCACTGCATGTTTCCTGACCTCCCCATGCTGACCACTCTGCGGTGCTTTTCTCCATCCTACCTTCACAATCACTGCCTATCCTAATTCAGTCCCTCAGATTCACACCACCCCGTGACGTTTTTCCTCACTCCCACTAGTTAATGTAATGTTACACACCCATACAATGCGCACCACCCCGCGATGTTTTTCAGAAACCTATCCTACATTGCCACTGCATGTTTCCTGACCTCCCCATGCTGACCACCCCGTGGGGCTTATCTCCATCCTACATTGCCACTCACTGCCTATCCTAATTCAGACCCTATGATTTACACCACCCTGTGATGTTTTTTTTTTTTTTTTTTTTTTTTTTTATTTAAGAGGAAAAAGAGAAAAACACAAAACACACCAAAGCGGCATAAGGGTACACGCAATACAGAACTACAAAACAAAACAAAACAAAACCAAACAAAAAACCATAACAGTAAGAAATTAACTGCTAGTAGATTACACACTATTTTCTTGAAAATAGTTCCTCAAATCACAGTATCAAAGAACACAAGGTGGACATTCACACAGGGAGACTGCAAACAGCTGTGTTCAATGTTCCAAAAATATTGATAAAGTCAGCTATTTAACACCCCCAAACACACTTGCTGTTATATATGTTAGAGCTCTTTTTCTTTTTTTTTCCCTCTCTTTTTTACAACAAAATTTACACATCTTGGATTTTATTACTCCTTAGTGCTTATTACTTACTTTGGGGGGGGGGAGAATACAGTCAAATATGGAAAAACCAAACTGTCAGTCAATACCAAGGATAGACATAGCACATGGTGTAGAACAGAGTACAAGTTTATCAACAATGGTTATCAACGTTGTCCCTTGTTTCCTTAAAAAGAATTGTCTATCTTATTAGATATTATAAAGTTGGACAAAACAGTAGAGAACAAGACCAATAAAACTTAGGCATTGTAAACATTACAGGACTTCCAAAGAAGACAATAGTCAAACCAGAATGGGTATCTTAGTGAATCTTATTGTCTTCAAAGTAGTTGCCTATGTCTTCAAACTTGATACTATCATATAGAATGGAACAGAGTCTAATCAGTCAAAACAAGATCGTGGGAGTACTACAGGACTTCAAAACAAGTTAATAGGAAATCGAAAAGAGTTACTATTTATATATCCTAATTTTTTTGAATTTTTTCTTTAATTAAGACAAACATAAGAAATGACTAAATAATTTTTTTGAAACAATAAGGGGGAGATTGAGATAAAACAGGACATAACAATATAACAATAGAGGTCACAGCATGACTGTTTCAACAACCTAGTACTTCACCACCTTATAACCTGACTTAATAGTAGTTACCATAGTGTCTTTTTCCTTGAAATATTTGGGTAAAACTTCATATACTCTATCTTCAAATATTTTCATATCAAGAAGCCCAGAATAAAGCCTTTCTAATTAATGAGTGAAAACTTTATAAGGCTTCAAGGCCACCTAATGGGGAATCATGATTACCACATATTTTTATATATTTGAATCATTATTTACATTAGGGAAACTATTCGGTATTCACACATGCGAGATTGATTTATTTCACTAATGAGTATGGTCTCAAGCTGCGCCCATTTATTGATAAATATCTCAATGTGATCCTTCTTTATAGCTGAATAATACTCCATTGTATAGAAATACCACAACTTTTTTATCCATTCCTCAGTTGATGGGCACTTGGGTTGTTTCCAAGATCTGGCGATTACAAATTGTGCTGCTATAAACATAGGTGCACATATATCACTGTGGTATGATGCTTTCAGTTCTTCTGGGAATATGCCTAGAAGTGGAATAGCTGGAATAAATGGGATTTCCAGTCCCAACTTTTTGAGAAATCTCCAGACAGATCTCCACAAAGGCTGTACCAGTCTACACTCCCACCAGCAGTGCAGGAGAGTTCCTTTTTCCCCACAGCCTCTCCAGCATTTGTTGTCAGTTTTCTTGATCCTGGCCATTCTTTCAGGAGTGAGATGGTATCTCAGTGTGGTTTTAATTTGCATTTCTCTAATGACCAATGATGATGAGCATTTTTTCATGTATTTATTTGCCATTTGCATTTCTTCATCTGAGAATTGCATATTCATCTCAGATGCCCATTTTTGGATTGGATCTTTGAATTTCGAAGGTATAATTCTTTATATGTTTTAGACAAGAGGCCCTTGTCTGAGAGAGAGTTCACTAAAATCTTTTCCCAGTTTGTGGGTTTTCTTTTCACTATGCTGGAGATTTCTTTTGACATGCAGAAACTTTTTAATAAGAAGTGGTCCCAGTTATTGATTCTGGGAAGTATTTCCCGTGCGATTTGAGTCCTGTTCATGAATTCTTTACCTACTCCTATGTCTCCAAGGTTTCTACCTATTTTGTCTTCCAATAGATTTAGTGTTTCTGTTTTAATATTCAGATCTTTAACCCATTTAGATTTTAATTTAGTACATGGTGATAGACATGGGTCTAGCTTTAGTTTTCGGCAAATGGAGAGCCAGTTTTTCCAGCACCATTTATTAAAGAGACTGTCGTTCTTCCAGTGAACCTGCTTGGCTCCTTTATCAAAAATAAGGTGGTTGAGTGTGTTCGTAGTTGTGGTTGTATCTTCTAATCTATTCCACTGATCTTCAGCTCTGTTTTGATTCCAATACCATGTTGATTTTACAACTGTTGCTTTGTAGTATAACTTCAAGTCAGGGATTGTGATGCCTCCTGCTTTGTCTTTGCTGCTTAGAATTGCCTTTGCGATTCTAGGTCTCTTCTGGTTCCAGATGAAATTTAGGAGTGATTTCTCTAGATCTATAAGGTATGTTGATGGTATTTCTATTGGGATTGCATTGAATCTGTATAACAGTTTTGGGAGAATGGCCATTTTCACAATGTTTGTTCTTCCTATCCATGAGCAAGGGATGTCTTTCCATTTTCTGAGATCATCTTCAATTTCCTTTTTCAGTGTATTATAATTTTCACTGTATAAGTCTTTCACTTCTTTCGTAAGAGTAATTCCTAAATATTTCATTTTTTTGCTTGCTAATGTGAATAGTCCAGTTTCTCTTATTTCCCTCTCTGTAATTTTGTTGTTCGTGTATAGGAATGCTATTGATTTCTGAGTATTGATTTTGTATCCAGCCACATTACTGAATTTATTTATTGTATCTAAGAGTATTTCAATGGAGTTTAGGAGGTCTTCTATGTAGAGTATCATGTCATCTGCAAACAATGATAATTTAACTTCTTCTTTTCCTATCTTTACCCCTTTTATTTCTCTTTCTTGCCTAATTGCTCTGGCTAGTACTTCCAGTACTATATTAAATAGGAGTGGTGATAAAGGACAACCTTGTCTTGTACCCGACTTTAAAGTAAACGCTTTCAATTTTTGGCCATTTAGTATGATGCTGGCTGTTGGTTTGTCATAAATGGCCTTTATTATATTGAGGTAAAGACCATTTATTCCAATTTTCTGTAAAGTTCTTATCATGAATAAGTGTTGGACCTTATCGAAGGCTTTTTCTGCATCTATAGAGATGATCATGTGATTCTTATTTTTGGCTTTATTGATATGGTGGATTACATTTATTGATTTGCGTATGTTGAACCATCCTTGCATTCCTGGGATGAATCCCACCTGGTCATGGTGTATAATCTTCTTGATGATTTGCTGGATCCTATTTGCCAATATTTTATTGAGGATTTTTGCATCTGTGTTCATTAGGGAGATCGGTCTATAGTTCTCTTTTATAGTTGGGTCTTTCTCAGGTTTTGTTACTAGAGTAATATTTGCTTCCAGGAATGACTTAGGAAGGATTGCTTCCCTTTCAATTTCATTGAATAGTTTGAGGAGTGTCGGCATTAGGTCTTCTTTATATTTCTTGTAGAATTCTGCAGTGAATCCATCTGGGCCTGGGCTCTTCTTGGTGGGCAAGGACCCAATTACATTCTCAATTTCATTAGCAGAGATTGGGTTATTCAACAGTTTTATATCCTCTTGATCTAGCTTTGGTACTTCATATGCTTCTAAGAATCTGTCTATTTCTTCTGTGTTATCAAACTTTTGAGAGTAGAGGTTTTTGAAATAGGTGTTGATCATCCTCTGTATTTCTATTGGGTCTGTAGAGATTTCTCCTTTTTCATTTCTTATTGCATGAATTTGAGCTTTTTCTTTCCTTTTTTTAATAAGGTTGGCTAGGGGCTTATTGATTTTATTTATTCTTTCAAAGAACCAACTCTTTGATTCGTTGATTCTTTGGATTGTTTTCTTAGTCTCTATTGCATTGATTTCTGCTCTGATTTTTATAATTTCCTCTCTTCTTTTGGCTTTGGGCTTGACTTGCTCTTCTTTTTCTAGCTGTTTGAGGTGTAGCATCAAGTTATTTATTTGTATTCGTTCTGTTTTCCTGATGTGGGAACTCAGTGCAATAAATTTTCCTCTCAGAACGTCTTTCATTGCATCCCAAAGATTCCGGTAAGTTGTATCTGCATTTTCATTTTCTTTTAGGTATTGTTTAATTTCTTCTTTAATTTCTTCTGTGACCCACTGATTACTCGAGTGTGTTATTTAGTTTCCATGTGTTTGCGGAATTTTTGCAGTATCCCTTGTCATTAATTTCTAATTTCAGAGCGCTATGATCCGATAATATGCAAGGGATGATTTCAACTCTTTTGCATTTGCTTAAATATGTTCTGTGAGCTAATATATGGTCTATTTTAGAAAATGATCCATGTACTGCTGAGAAGAATGTGTATTCTGATGTTGTTGGGTGGAACATTCTGTATATGTCTATCAAACCCATTTGTTCACAGGTGTGATTCAGTTCTGTTATTTCTTTGCTCATTTTCTGTCTGGTTGATCTGTCCCTTGGTGTCAGTGGTGTATTAAGGTCTCCTGTTACAATTGTGTTACTGATAATTTGAGTTTTCATTTCTGTTAATAATTGTTTTATATAACTGGGAGCTCTGGAGTTTGGTGCGTATATATTTAAGATAGTCATCTCTTCCTCTTGGAGTTTTCCCCTTACGAGTATGTAGTGACCTTCTTTGTCCTTTATGGTCATTGTTGGTTTAAAGTTCACGTTGTCTGCAAACAGAATGGCTACTCCTGCCTTTTTTTGGATTCCTGCTGCATGAAGAATTGTTTTCCATCCTTTGACTTTCAGTCTGTGAGTATCTTTCTGGGTTAGATGTGTTTCCTGTAAACAGCATATGGTTGGATTTTGTTTCTTGATCCATTCTGCTAGTCTGTTTCTTTTGATTGGTGCATTGAGACCATTTACATTAATGGTTATTACTGTTAAATGCTGGTTAATTGTAGGAATGTTATCTCTCTGCTGTTGCATCTTTATCTTTCGGTTCTGTTTAATTATTTGCTTTGCTTAGTGGTTTTTTCCTTTGTGTATCTAAACTGTCTTTCAATATTTTTTGCAGGGTTGGTTTGGTGTTCATGAAGTTCTTCAGCTGTTCTTTGTCATAGAAGTATCGTATTGCACCATCTATTTTGAATGATAGTTTTGCAGGATATATCAGTCTTGGTTGGAAATCATTTTGCTTTAGGATCTGGAATACTTCACTCCATGCTCTTCTTGACTTTATCGTTTGTGCTGAGAAGTCTGCTGTGATTCTGATAGGTTTTCCTTTATAAGTGATTTGTCTTTTCTCTCTGACAGCTTTTAATAATCTATTCTTGTGTTGGATTTCTGGGATGGTGACTATTATATGTCTGGGTGTAGTTTTATTTTGGTTATGACTGTTTGGAGTTCTATATGCTTCACTGATCCTGATGTCAGTTTCTGATCTCATGCTTGGGAAATTTTCAGCTATTACTTCTCTAAATATCCTCCTGACATCCTTCATGTTGTCTCCCTCTCTTTCATTTATCCCTATCATTCTTATGTTATTCTTCTTTGCATCGTCTTGCAGTTGTTGAATTGTTGTTTCCTGGTTCCTTGTTATTTTCAAAAGATCTTTCCTTTCCTGTTCACTAGCTGCAATCCTGTCTTCAAGGTCTGAAATTCTATCTTCACTTTCATTAAGGCGGTTTTTACAACTTTCAGTGGAGTTTTTTATTTCCTGTATATCTCTGTGCATCTGCATTATGTATTCTGTTTGTTTCTTATATTGCTCATCTAGGGATTCTATCTTTTTGTTTAGTTCCTCCAATTTTTTATCTGTGTTTTCTTTAGATATATTTAGAATCTCTTTCATTTCTTTTATCATTTCTTCTTTTATCTGGGAGATTATTTCGAGTTTGAATTTCTTTAAAGCTTCCTGGAGTTGCTTGTCAATTTCAGTGGCTATTGTGTCCGATATATGAGGTGAATGGGATATATTTTCTTCTATATACATCACTCCTAGGGTTTCTTGAGATGGGCTGGAGGTTTGAGGTTGTAATTTGGTCTTTCGTTTTGTCATTTTCCTATATTTCTGTGTTTCAAGTGTTATTTGAAAGCTTCCTCAGGATCTGTTGAAAATCCCCTTCTATGTTTGGAGCTACTGGGACTCTGGCGCCGCACTACTCCAAGCCATTAGGCCTACAGAACCAGTGGCCCTCCTCTGCCTGCTCAGAACTCCGCAGTTCCAGACAAGCTGGGCCTCAGGGACTTGTGCGCCCACCTGAACCTTGGAAGCTCCACAGTTCTTCAATCGCAGCCGGGTTAGGGTACTCACCACAGGCCGCAGTGCTTCAGGAACCTGTGGACCCTCCCTGGTTGCAGAGATATCCACAGTCCTCCAGACACGCAGAGAGGCCAGTGAGGGCACCACAGATCTGCCCAGCTCCTCCTCTGCAGACCTATGGCCAGGCACGGCAGCTAAACAGGCTGGGCTAGGCTGGTAGTGTGGGCCAACCCACCTATCGGGAGCTCAGCAGGTCTCCAAATGAAGCCGGGAATGGGGAGGCTGATGTGGAAGCCTCAAACCCACCTCTCCCCTTCACTGCACCTGGAAGCCTGAGGGAACTCCAGCAGACTGGGCGCAGATATCCAGAGTCCTCCAGACACGCAGATAGGCCAGTGAGGGCACCCCAGATCTGCCCAGCTCCTCCTCTGCAGACCTATGGCCAGGCGCAGCAGCTAAACAGGCTGGGCTAGGCTGGTAGTGTGGGCCAGCCCACCTATCGGGAGCTCAGCAGGTCTCCAAATGAAGCCTGGAATGGGGAGGCTGATGTGGAAGCCTCAAACCCACCTCTCTCCTTCACTGCACCTGGAAGCCTGAGGGAACTCCAGCAGTCTGGGCGCAGAAATCCAGAGTCCTCCAGACACACAGAGAGGCCAGTGAGGGCAACCCAGATCTGCCCAGCTCCTCCTCTGCAGACCTATGGCCAGGCGCGTGAGCTAAACAGGCTGGGCTAGGCTGGTAGTGTGGGCCAGCCCACCTATCGGGAGCTCAGCAGGTCTCCAAATGAAGCCGGGAATGGGGAGGCTGATGTGGAAGCCTCAAACCCACCTCTCCCCATCACTGCACCTGGAAGCCTGAGGGAACTCCAGCAGTCAGGGCGCAGAAATCCAGAGTCCTCCAGACACGCAGACAGGCCAGTGAGGGCACACCAGGTCTGCCCAGCTCCACCTCTGCAGACCTATGGCCAGGCGCGGGAGCTAAACAGGCTGCCTCTGATGTTTTTCTCACTCCTACTAGTGAATGTAATGTTACACACCCATACAATGTGCACCACCCCGCGATGTTTTTCAGAAACGTATCCTACATTGCCACTGCATGTTTCCTGACCTCCCAATGCTGACCACACCGTGGTTCTTTTCTCCATCCTATATTGCCATTCACTGCCTATCCTAATTCAGAACCTATGATTCACACCACCCCGTAATGTTTTTCTCACTCCTACTAGTGCATGTAATGTTACACACGCATACAATGCGGACCACCCCGTGATGTTTTTCAGAAACCTATCCTGCATTGCCACTGCATGTTTCCTGACCTACCCATGCTGACTACCCCGTGTTGCTTTTCTCCATCCTACATTGCCACTCACTGCCTATCCTTATTCAGAACCTCCGATACACACTACCCCGTGATGTTTTTCTCACTCCTACTAGGGAATGTAATGTTACACACCCATACAATGCGCACTACCCCACAATGTTTTTCAGAAACCTATCCTATATTGCCACTGCATGTTTCCTGACCTCCCCATGCTGAGCACCCCGTGGTGCTTTTCTCCATCCTACATAGCCACTCACTGAATATCCTAATTCAGACCATATGATTCACACCACCCCGTGATGTTTTTCTAACTCCTACTAGTGAATGTAATGTTACACACCCATACAATGCGCACCACCCCGCGATGTTTTTCAGAAACCTATCCTACATTGCCACTGCATGTTTCCTGACCTACTCATGCTGACTACCCCGTGGTGCTTTTCTCGATCCTACATTGCCACTCACTGCCTATCCTAATTCAGACCCTATGATTCACACCACCCGGTGATGTTTTTCTAACTCCTACTAGTGAATGTAATGTTACACACCCATACAATACGCACCAACCCGCGACGTTTTTCAGAAACCTATCCTACATTGCAAGTGCATGTTTCCTGACCTCCCCATGCTGACCACCCCGTTGTGCTTTTCTCCATCCTTCATTGCCACTAACTGCCTATTCTAATTCAGGCCCTCCGATTCACACCACCCCGTGATGTTTTTCTCACTGCTACTAGTAAATGTAATGTTACACACCCATACAATGCGTAGCACGCCGCGATGTTTTTCAGAAACCAATCCTACATTACCACTGCATGTTTCCTGACCTCACAATGCTGAAAACAACGTGGTGCTTTTCTCCATCCTACATTGCCAATCACTGAAAATTCTAATTCAGACCCCATGATTCACACCACCCCGTGATGTTTTTCTCACTCCTACTAGTGAATGTAATGTTACACACCCATACAATGCGCACCACCCCCGATGTTTTTCAGAAACCTATCCTACATTGCCACTGCATGTTTCCTGACCTCCCCATGCTGAACACCCCGTGGTGTTTTCTACATCCTACATAGCCAATCACTGAATATCCTAATTGAGACCCTATGATTCACACCACCCCGTGATGTTTTTCTCACTCCTACTAGTGAATGTAATGTGAAACACCCATACAATGCGCACAACCAGGCGATGCCTTTCAGAAACCTATCCTACATTGCCACTGCATGTTTCCTGACATCCCCATGCTGATCACCCTGTGGTGCTTTTCTCCATCCTACATTGCCACTCACTGCCTATCCTAATTCATACCCTATGATTCACACCACCCCGTGATGTTTTTCTAACTCCTACTAGTGAATAAAATGTTACACAGCCATACAGTGCGCACCACCTCGTGATGTTTTTCAGAAACCTATCCTACATTGCCACTGCATGTTTCCTGACCTACCCATGCTGACTACCCCGTGGTGCTTTTCTCCATCCTACATTGCCACTCACTGCCGATCCTTATTCAAACCCTCCGATACACACTACCCCGTGATGTTTTTCTCACTCCTACTAGGGAATGTAATGTTACACACCCATACAATGCGCACTACCCAGCAATGTTTTTCAGAAACCTATCCTATATTGCCACTGTATGTTTCCAGACCTCCCCATGCTGACGACCCCGTGGTGTTTTTCTACATCCTACATAGCCACTCACTGAATATCCTAATTCAGACCGTATGATTCACACCACCCCGTGATGTTTTTCTCACTCCTACTAGTGAATGTAATGTTACACACCCATACAATGTGCACCACCCCGCGATGTTTTTCAGAAACCTATCCTACATTGCCACTGCATGTTTCCTGACCTCCCCATGCTGATCACCCCGTGGTGCTTTTCTCCATCCTACATTGCCACTCACTGCCTATCCTAATTCCGACCCTCATTCACACCACCCCGTGATGTTTGTCTCACTCCTACTTGTGAATGTAATTTTACACACACATACAATGCGTACGAACCCGCGATGGTTTTCAGAAACCTATCGTACATTGCCAGTGAATGTTTCCTGATCTCCCAATTGGGACCACAGACTGGGGTGATTTTCTCGATCCTACATGGCCACTCACTGAATATCCTCATTCAGACCCTATGATTCACACAACCCCGTGATGTTTTTCTCACTCCTACTAGTGAATGTAATGTTACACACCCATACAATGCGCACCACACCGCGATGTTTTTCGCAAACCTATCCTACAATGCCACTGCATGTTTCCTGACCTATCCATGCTGACTACCCCGTGGTGCTTTTCTCCATCCTACATTGCCACTCACTGCCTATCCTTATTCAGACTCTCCGATACACACTGCCCCGTGATGTTTTTCTCACTCCTACTAGTGAATGTAATGTTACACACCGATACAATGCGCACTACCCCGCAATGTTTTTCAGAAACCTATCCTATGTTGCCACTGCACGTTTCCTGACCTCCCCATGCTGACCACCCCGTGGTGCTTTTCTCCATCCTACATAGCCACTCACTGAATATCCTAATTCAGACCCTATGAAGCACACCACCCCTTGAAGTTTTTCTCACTCCGACTAGTGAATGTAATGTTACACACCCATACAATGGGCACCACCCTGCGATGTTTTTCAGAAACCTATCCTACATTGCCACTACATGTTTCGTGACCTCCCAATGCTGATCACCCCGTGGTGCTTTTCTCCATCCTACATTGCCACACACTGCCTATCCTATTTCAGGCCCTAGGATTCACACCACCCCGTGATGTTTTTCTAACTCCTACTAGTGAATGTAATGTTACACACTCATACAATGCGCACCACCCCGCGATGTTTTTCAGAAACCTATCCTACATTGCCACTGCATGTTTCCTGATCTCCAAATGCTGACTAAGCCGTGGTGCTTTTCTCCATCCTACATTGCCACTCACTGCCTATCCTAATTCAGACCCTCCGATTCACACCACCCCGTGATGTTTTTCTCACTCCTACTAGTGAATGTAATGTTACACACACATACAATGAACACGAACCCGCGACGTTTTTCAGAAATCTATGGTACATTGCCACTGCATGTTTCCTGATCTCCCAATGGGGACCACCCACTGGGTTGTTTTTCTCCATATTACATGGCCACTCACTGAATATCCTAATTCGGACCCTATGATTCACACCACCCCGTGCTGTTTTTCTCACTCCTACTAATGAATGTAATGTTAAACACCCATACATTTCGCACCACCCCGTGATGTTTTTCAAAAATCTATCCTACATTGCCACTGCATGTTTCCTGACCTCCCCATGCTGACCACCCCGTGGTGCTTTTCTCCATCCTACATTGCAACTCACTGCCTATCCTATTTCAGACCCTATGATTCAAACCATCCCGTGATGTTTTTCTCACTCCTACTAATGAATGTAGTGCTACACACCCATACAACGCGCACCACCCCGCGATGTTTTTCAGAAACCTATGCTACATTTCCAGTGCATGTTTCCTGACCTCCCCATGCTGACCTCCCCGTTTTGCTTTTCTCCATCCTTCATTGCCAGTCACTGCCTATTCTAATTCAGACCCTCCGATTCACACCACCCCGTGATGTTTTTCTCACTCCTACTAGTGAATGTAATGTTACACAAACATACAATTCGCACCATGCCGCGATGTTTTTCAGAAACCTATCGTGCATTTCCTCTGCGTGTTTCCTGACTTCCCCATGCTGACCACCCTAAGGTGCTTTTCTCCATCCTACATAGACACTCACTGAATATCCTAATTCAGACTCTATTACTCACACCACCCCTTGATGTTTTTCTCACTCCTAATAGTGAATGTAATATTACACACCAATACAATGCGCACCACCCCGCGATGTTTTTCAGAAACCTATCCTACATTGCCACTGCATGTTTCCTGACCTCCCCATGCTGACCACCCCGTGGGGCTTTTCTCCATCCTACATTGCAACTCACTGCGTATCCTAATTCAGACCCTATGATTCACACCACCCCGTGATGTTTTTCTCACTCCTACTAGTGAACGTAATGTTACACACCCATACCATGCCCACCACCCCGCGATGTTTTTCAGAAACCTATCCTACATTGCCAGTGCATGTTTCCTGACATCCCCATGCTGATCACCCCGTGGTGCTTTTCTCCATCCTACATTGCCAATCACTGAAAATCCTAATTCAGATCCTATGATTCAGACCACCCCGTGATATTTTTCTCACTCCTACTAGTGAATGTAATGTTACACACCCATACAATGCGCAATACCCGCGATGTTTTACAGAAACCTATCCTACATTGCCACTGCATGTTTCCTGACCTCCCCATGCTGAACACCCCGTGGTGCTTATCTCCATCCTACATTGCGACTCACAGCCTATCCTAATTCAGACCCTATGATTCACACAACCCCGTGATGTTTTTCTCACTCCTACTAGTGAATGTAATGTTACACACCAATACAATTCGCACAACCCCGCGATGTTTTTCAGAAACCTATCCTACATTGCCCCTTCATGTTTCCTGAGCTCCCCATGCTGACCACCCGTGGTGCTTTTCTCCATCCTACATTGCCACTCACTGCCTATCCTAATTCAGATGCTCCGATTCACACCACCCCGTGATGATTTTCTCACTCCTACTAGTGAATGTAATGTTACCCACCCATACAATGTGCACAACCCCGCGATGTTTTTCAGAAACCTATCCAACATTGCCACTGCATGTTTCCTGACCTTCCAATGCTAACCACCCCGTGGTACTTTTCTCCATCCTACATAGCCACTCACTGAATATCCTAATTCAGACCCTATGATTCACAGCACCCTGTGATGTTTTTCTCCCTCCTACTAGTGAATGTAATGTTACACACCCATAAAATGCACACCTATCGCGATGTTTTTCAGAAACCTATCCTACATTGCCACTGCATGTTTCCTGACCTCCCCATGCTGACCACTCTGCGGTGCTTTTCTCCATCCTACATTCACAATCACTGCCTATGCTAATTCAGACCCTCAGATTCACACCACCCCGTGACGTTTTTCTCACTCCCACTAGTTAATGTAATGTTACACACACATACAATGCGCACCACCCCGCGATGTTTTTCAGAAACCTTTCCTAAATTGCCACTGCATGTTTCCAGACCTACCCATGCTGACTACCCCGTGGTGCTTTTCTCCATCCAACATTGCCACTCACTGCCTATCCTTATTCATACCCTATGATTCACACCACCCCGTGATGTTTTTCTAACTCCTACTAGTGAATAAAATGTTACACAGCCATACAGTGCGCACCACCTCGCGATGTTTTTCAGAAACCTATCCTACATTGCCACTGCATGTTTCCTGACCTACCCATGCTGACTACCCCGTGGTGCTTTTCTCCATCCTACATTGCCACTCACTGCCTATCCTTATTCAAACCCTCCGATACACACTACCCCGTGATGTTTTTCTCACTCCTACTAGGGAATGTAATGTTACACACCCATACAATGCGCACTACCCAGCAATGTTTTTCAGAAACCTATCCTATATTGCCACTGTATGTTTCCAGACCTCCCCATGCTGACGACCCCGTGGTGTTTTTCTACATCCTACATAGCCACTCACTGAATATCCTAATTCAGACCGTATGATTCACACCACCCCGTGATGTTTTTCTCACTCCTACTAGTGAATGTAATGTTACACACCCATACAATGTGCACCACCCCGCGATGTTTTTCAGAAACCTATCCTACATTGCCACTGCATGTTTCCTGACCTCCCCATGCTGATCACCCCGTGGTGCTTTTCTCCATCCTACATTGCCACTCACTGCCTATCCTAATTCCGACCCTCATTCACACCACCCCGTGATGTTTGTCTCACTCCTACTTGTGAATGTAATTTTACACACACATACAATGCGTACGAACCCGCGATGGTTTTCAGAAACCTATCGTACATTGCCAGTGAATGTTTCCTGATCTCCCAATTGGGACCACAGACTGGGGTGATTTTCTCGATCCTACATGGCCACTCACTGAATATCCTCATTCAGACCCTATGATTCACACAACCCCGTGATGTTTTTCTCACTCCTACTAGTGAATGTAATGTTACACACCCATACAATGCGCACCACACCGCGATGTTTTTCGCAAACCTATCCTACAATGCCACTGCATGTTTCCTGACCTATCCATGCTGACTACCCCGTGGTGCTTTTCTCCATCCTACATTGCCACTCACTGCCTATCCTTATTCAGACTCTCCGATACACACTGCCCCGTGATGTTTTTCTCACTCCTACTAGTGAATGTAATGTTACACACCGATACAATGCGCACTACCCCGCAATGTTTTTCAGAAACCTATCCTATGTTGCCACTGCACGTTTCCTGACCTCCCCATGCTGACCACCCCGTGGTGCTTTTCTCCATCCTACATAGCCACTCACTGAATATCCTAATTCAGACCCTATGAAGCACACCACCCCTTGAAGTTTTTCTCACTCCGACTAGTGAATGTAATGTTACACACCCATACAATGGGCACCACCCTGCGATGTTTTTCAGAAACCTATCCTACATTGCCACTACATGTTTCGTGACCTCCCAATGCTGATCACCCCGTGGTGCTTTTCTCCATCCTACATTGCCACACACTGCCTATCCTATTTCAGGCCCTAGGATTCACACCACCCCGTGATGTTTTTCTAACTCCTACTAGTGAATGTAATGTTACACACTCATACAATGCGCACCACCCCGCGATGTTTTTCAGAAACCTATCCTACATTGCCACTGCATGTTTCCTGATCTCCAAATGCTGACTAAGCCGTGGTGCTTTTCTCCATCCTACATTGCCACTCACTGCCTATCCTAATTCAGACCCTCCGATTCACACCACCCCGTGATGTTTTTCTCACTCCTACTAGTGAATGTAATGTTACACACACATACAATGAACACGAACCCGCGATGTTTTTCAGAAATCTATGGTACATTGCCACTGCATGTTTCCTGATCTCCCAATGGGGACCACCCACTGGGTTGTTTTTCTCCATATTACATGGCCACTCACTGAATATCCTAATTCGGACCCTATGATTCACACCACCCCGTGCTGTTTTTCTCACTCCTACTAGTGAATGTAATGTTAAACACCCATACATTTCGCACCACCCCGTGATGTTTTTCAAAAATCTATCCTACATTGCCACTGCATGTTTCCTGACCTCCCCATGCTGACCACCCCGTGGTGCTTTTCTCCATCCTACATTGCAACTCACTGCCTATCCTATTTCAGACCCTATGATTCAAACCATCCCGTGATGTTTTTCTCACTCCTACTAATGAATGTAGTGCTACACACCCATACAACGCGCACCACCCCGCGATGTTTTTCAGAAACCTATGCTACATTTCCAGTGCATGTTTCCTGACCTCCCCATGCTGACCTCCCCGTTTTGCTTTTCTCCATCCTTCATTGCCAGTCACTGCCTATTCTAATTCAGACCCTCCGATTCACACCACCCCGTGATGTTTTTCTCACTCCTACTAGTGAATGTAATGTTACACAAACATACAATTCGCACCATGCCGCAATGTTTTTCAGAAACCTATCGTGCATTTCCTCTGCGTGTTTCCTGACTTCCCCATGCTGACCACCCTAAGGTGCTTTTCTCCATCCTACATAGACACTCACTGAATATCCTAATTCAGACTCTATTACTCACACCACCCCTTGATGTTTTTCTCACTCCTAATAGTGAATGTAATATTACACACCAATACAATGCGCACCACCCCGCGATGTTTTTCAGAAACCTATCCTACATTGCCACTGCATGTTTCCTGACCTCCCCATGCTGACCACCCCGTGGGGCTTTTCTCCATCCTACATTGCAACTCACTGCGTATCCTAATTCAGACCCTATGATTCACACCACCCCGTGATGTTTTTCTCACTCCTACTAGTGAACGTAATGTTACACACCCATACCATGCCCACCACCCCGCGATGTTTTTCAGAAACCTATCCTACATTGCCAGTGCATGTTTCCTGACATCCCCATGCTGATCACCCCGTGGTGCTTTTCTCCATCCTACATTGCCAATCACTGAAAATCCTAATTCAGATCCTATGATTCAGACCACCCCGTGATATTTTTCTCACTCCTACTAGTGAATGTAATGTTACACACCCATACAATGCGCAATACCCGCGATGTTTTACAGAAACCTATCCTACATTGCCACTGCATGTTTCCTGACCTCCCCATGCTGAACACCCCGTGGTGCTTATCTCCATCCTACATTGCGACTCACAGCCTATCCTAATTCAGACCCTATGATTCACACCACCCCGTGATGATTTTCTCACTCCTACTAGTGAATGTAATGTTACCCACCCATACAATGTGCACAACCCCGCGATGTTTTTCAGAAACCTATCCAACATTGCCACTGCATGTTTCCTGACCTTCCAATGCTAACCACCCCGTGGTACTTTTCTCCATCCTACATAGCCACTCACTGAATATCCTAATTCAGACCCTATGATTCACAGCACCCTGTGATGTTTTTCTCCCTCCTACTAGTGAATGTAATGTTACACACCCATAAAATGCACATCTATCGCGATGTTTTTCAGAAACCTATCCTACATTGCCACTGCATGTTTCCTGACCTCCCCATGCTGACCACTCTGCGGTGCTTTTCTCCATCCTACATTCACAATCACTGCCTATGCTAATTCAGACCCTCAGATTCACACCACCCCGTGACGTTTTTCTCACTCCCACTAGTTAATGTAATGTTACACACCCATACAATGCGCACCACCCCGCGATGTTTTTCAGAAACCTTTCCTAAATTGCCACTGCATGTTTCCTGACCTACCCATGCTGACTACCCCGTGGTGCTTTTCTCCATCCAACATTGCCACTCACTGCCTATCCTAATTCATACCCTATGATTCACACCACCCCGTGATGTTTTTCTAACTCCTACTAGTGAATAAAATGTTACACAGCCATACAGTGCGCACCACCTCGCGATGTTTTTCAGAAACCTATCATACATTGCCACTGCATGTTTCCTGACCTACCCATGCTGACTACCCCGTGGTGCTTTTCTCCATCCTACATTGCCACTCACTGCCTATCCTTATTCAAACCCTCCGATACACACTACCCCGTGATGTTTTTCTCACTCCTACTAGGGAATGTAATGTTACACACCCATACAATGCGCACTACCCAGCAATGTTTTTCAGAAACCTATCCTATATTGCCACTGTATGTTTCCAGACCTCCCCATGCTGACGACCCCGTGGTGTTTTTCTACATCCTACATAGCCACTCACTGAATATCCTAATTCAGACCGTATGATTCACACCACCCCGTGATGTTTTTCTCACTCCTACTAGTGAATGTAATGTTACACACCCATACAATGTGCACCACCCCGCGATGTTTTTCAGAAACCTATCCTACATTGCCACTGCATGTTTCCTGACCTCCCCATGCTGATCACCCCGTGGTGCTTTTCTCCATCCTACATTGCCACTCACTGCCTATCCTAATTCCGACCCTCATTCACACCACCCCGTGATGTTTTTCTCACTCCTACTTGTGAATGTAATTTTACACACACATACAATGCGTACGAACCCGCGATGGTTTTCAGAAACCTATCGTACATTGCCAGTGAATGTTTCCTGATCTCCCAATTGGGACCACAGACTGGGGTGATTTTCTCGATCCTACATGGCCACTCACTGAATATCCTCATTCAGACCCTATGATTCACACAACCCCGTGATGTTTTTCTCACTCCTACTAGTGAATGTAATGTTACACACCCATACAATGCGCACCACACCGCGATGTTTTTCGCAAACCTATCCTACAATGCCACTGCATGTTTCCTGACCTATCCATGCTGACTACCCCGTGGTGCTTTTCTCCATCCTACATTGCCACTCACTGCCTATCCTTATTCAGACTCTCCGATACACACTGCCCCGTGATGTTTTTCTCACTCCTACTAGTGAATGTAATGTTACACACCGATACAATGCGCACTACCCCGCAATGTTTTTCAGAAACCTATCCTATGTTGCCACTGCACGTTTCCTGACCTCCCCATGCTGACCACCCCGTGGTGCTGTTCTCCATCCTACATAGCCACTCACTGAATATCCTAATTCAGACCCTATGAAGCACACCACCCCTTGAAGTTTTTCTCACTCCGACTAGTGAATGTAATGTTACACACCCATACAATGGGCACCACCCTGCGATGTTTTTCAGAAACCTATCCTACATTGCCACTACATGTTTCGTGACCTCCCAATGCTGATCACCCCGTGGTGCTTTTCTCCATCCTACATTGCCACACACTGCCTATCCTATTTCAGGCCCTAGGATTCACACCACCCCGTGATGTTTTTCTAACTCCTACTAGTGAATGTAATGTTACACACTCATACAATGCGCACCACCCCGCGATGTTTTTCAGAAACCTATCCTACATTGCCACTGCATGTTTCCTGATCTCCAAATGCTGACTAAGCCGTGGTGCTTTTCTCCATCCTACATTGCCACTCACTGCCTATCCTAATTCAGACCCTCCAATTCACACCACCCCGTGATGTTTTTCTCACTCCTACTAGTGAATGTAATGTTACACACACATACAATGAACACGAACCCGCGATGTTTTTCAGAAATCTATGGTACATTGCCACTGCATGTTTCCTGATCTCCCAATGGGGACCACCCACTGGGTTGTTTTTCTCCATATTACATGGCCACTCACTGAATATCCTAATTCGGACCCTATGATTCACACCACCCCGTGCTGTTTTTCTCACTCCTACTAGTGAATGTAATGTTAAACACCCATACAATTCGCACCACCCCGTGATGTTTTTCAAAAATCTATCCTACATTGCCACTGCATGTTTCCTGACCTCCCCATGCTGACCACCCCGTGGTGCTTTTCTCCATCCTACATTGCAACTCACTGCCTATCCTATTTCAGACCCTATGATTCAAACCATCCCGTGATGTTTTTCTCACTCCTACTAATGAATGTAGTGCTACACACCCATACAACGCGCACCACCCCGCGATGTTTTTCAGAAACCTATGCTACATTTTCAGTGCATGTTTCCTGACCTCCCCATGCTGACCTCCCCGTTTTGCTTTTCTCCATCCTTCATTGCCAGTCACTGCCTATTCTAATTCAGACCCTCCGATTCACACCACCCCGTGATGTTTTTCTCACTCCTACTAGTGAATGTAATGTTACACAAACATACAATTCGCACCATGCCGCGATGTTTTTCAGAAACCTATCGTGCATTTCCTCTGCGTGTTTCCTGACTTCCCCATGCTGACCACCCTAAGGTGCTTTTCTCCATCCTACATAGACACTCACTGAATATCCTAATTCAGACTCTATTACTCACACCACCCCTTGATGTTTTTCTCACTCCTAATAGTGAATGTAATATTACACACCAATACAATGCGCACCACCCCGCGATGTTTTTCAGAAACCTATCCTACATTGCCACTGCATGTTTCCTGACCTCCCCATGCTGACCACCCCGTGGGGCTTTTCTCCATCCTACATTGCAACTCACTGCGTATCCTAATTCAGACCCTATGATTCACACCACCCCGTGATGTTTTTCTCACTCCTACTAGTGAACGTAATGTTACACACCCATACCATGCCCACCACCCCGCGATGTTTTTCAGAAACCTATCCTACATTGCCAGTGCATGTTTCCTGACATCCCCATGCTGATCACCCCGTGGTGCTTTTCTCCATCCTACATTGCCAATCACTGAAAATCCTAATTCAGATCCTATGATTCAGACCACCCCGTGATATTTTTCTCACTCCTACTTGTGAATGTAATGTTACACACCCATACAATGCGCAATACCCGCGATGTTTTACAGAAACCTATCCTACATTGCCACTGCATGTTTCCTGACCTCCCCATGCTGACCACCCCGTGGTGCTTATCTCCATCCTACATTGCGACTCACAGCCTATCCTAATTCAGACCCTATGATTCACACAACCCCGTGATGTTTTTCTCACTCCTACTAGTGAATGTAATGTTACACACCAATACAATTCGCACAACCTCGCGATGTTTTTCAGAAACCTATCCTACATTGCCCCTTCATGTTTCCTGAGCTCCCCATGCTGACCACCCGTGGTGCTTTTCTCCATCCTACATTGCCACTCACTGCCTATCCTAATTCAGATGCTCCGATTCACACCACCCCGTGATGATTTTCTCACTCCTACTAGTGAATGTAATGTTACCCACCCATACAATGTGCACAACCCCGCGATGTTTTTCAGAAACCTATCCAACATTGCCACTGCATGTTTCCTGACCTTCCAATGCTAACCACCCCGTGGTACTTTTCTCCATCCTACATAGCCACTCACTGAATATCCTAATTCAGACCCTAAAATTCACAGCACCCTGTGATGTTTTTCTCCCTCCTACTAGTGAATGTAATGTTACACACCCATAAAATGCACACCTATCGCGATGTTTTTCAGAAACCTATCCTACATTGCCACTGCATGTTTCCTGACCTCCCCATGCTGACCACTCTGCGGTGCTTTTCTCCATCCTACATTCACAATCACTGCCTATGCTAATTCAGACCCTCAGATTCACACCACCCCGTGACGTTTTTCTCACTCCCACTAGTTAATGTAATGTTACACACCCATACAATGCGCACCACCCCGCGATGTTTTTCAGAAACCTTTCCTAAATTGCCACTGCATGTTTCCTGACCTACCCATGCTGACTACCCCGTGGTGCTTTTCTCCATCCTACATTGCTACTCACTGCCTATCCTTATTCAGACCCTCCGATACACACTACCCCGTGATGTTTTTCTCACTCCTACTATGGATTGTAATGTTAAACACCCATACAATGCGCACTACCCCGCAATGTTTTTCAGAAACCTATCCTATATTGCCACTACATGTTTCCTGACCTCCCCATGCTGACCACCCCTTGGTGCTTTTCTCCATCCTACATTGCCACTCACTGCCTATCCTAATTCAGACCCTATGATTCACACCACCCCGTGATATTTTTCTAACTCCTACTAGTGAATGTAATGTTACACACCCATACAATGCGCACCACCCCCGATGTTTTTCAGAAACCTATCCTACATTGCCACTGCATGTTTCCTGACCTCCACATGCTGACCACCCCGTGGTACTTTTCTCCATCCTACATAGCCACTCACTGCCTATTCTAATTCAGACCCTCCGATTCACACCACCCCATGATGTTTTTCTCACTCCTAATTGTGAATGTAATGTTACACACACATACAATGCGAACGAACCCGCCAAGGTTTTCAGAAACCTATCGTACTTTGCCACTGCATGTTTCCTGATCTCCCAATGGGGACCACCGATTGGGTTGATTTTCTCCATCCTACATGGCCACTCACTGAATATCCTAATTCAGACCCTATGATTCACACCATCCCGTGATGTTTTTCTCACTCCTACTAGTGAATGTAATGTTACACACCCATACAATGCGCACCACCCCGCGATGTTTTTCAGAAACCTATCCTACATTGCCAGTGCATGTTTCCTGACCTCCCCATGCTGACCACCCCGTTGTGCTTTTCTCCATCCTTCATTGCCACTCACTGCCTATTCTAATTCAGGCCTTCCGATTCACACCTCCCCGTGATGTTTTTCTCAGTGCTACTAGTGAATGTAATGTTACACACCCATACAATGCGTACCACGCCGCGATGTTTTTCAGAAACCAATCCTACATTACCACTGCGTGTTTCCTGACCTCACAATGCTGAAAACCCCGTGGTGCTTTTCTCCATCCTACATTGCCACTCACTGCCTATCCTAATGCAGACCCTCCGATTCACACCACCCCGTGATGTTCTTCTCACTCCTACTTGTGAATGTAATGTTACACACACATACAATTCGCACGATCCCGCGATTGTTTTCAGAAACCAATCGTACATTGCTAGTGCATGTTTCCTGATCTCCCAATGGGGACCACCCATTGGGTTGATTTTGTCCATGCTACATGGCCTCTCACTGAATATCCTAATTCAGACCCTATGATTCACACCACCCCGTGCTGTTTTTCTCACTCCTACTAGTGAATGTAATGTTACACACCCATACAATGCGCACTACCACGCGATGTTTTTCAGAAACCTATCCTACATTGCCACTGCATGTTTCCTGACCTCCCGATGCTGACAACCCCTTGGTGGTTTTCTCCATTCTACAGTGCAACTCACTGCCTGTCCTAATTCAGACCATATGATTCACATCATCCCGTGATGTTTTTCTGACTCCTACTAGTGAATGTAATGTTACACACCCATACAATGCGCACTACCCCGCGATGCTTTTCTGAAACGTATCCTACATTGCCAGTGCATTTTTCCTGACCTCCCCATGCTGACCACCCCGTTGTGCTTTTCTCCATCCTTCATTGCCACTCACTGCCTATTCTAATTCAGACCATCCGATTCAAACCACCCCGTGAAGTTTTTCTGACTCCTACTAGTGAATGTAATGTTACACACACATACAATGCGCACCACCCCTCGATGTTTCTCAGAAACCTATCCTACATTGCCAGTGCATGTTTCCTGACCTCCCCATGCTGATCACCCCGTGGTGCTTTTCTTCATCCTACATTGCCACTCACTGCCTATCCTAATTCAGACCCTATGATTCACACCACCCTGTGATGTTTTTCAAACTCCTACTAATGAATGTAATGTTACACATCGATACAATGCGCACCACCCTGCGATGTTTTTCAGAAACCTATCCTACATTGCCACTGCATGTTTCCTGACCTACCCATGCTGACTACCCCGTGGTGCTTTTCTCCATCCTACATTGCCAAACACTGCCTATCCTAATTCAGACCCTCCGATTCACACCACCCCGTGATATTTTTCTAACTCCTACTTGTGAATGTAATGTTACACACACATACAATGCGCACGAACCCGCCATTGTTTTCAGAAACCTATCGTACATTGCCACTGCATATTTCCTGATCTCACAATGGCGGCCACCCATTGGGTTGATTTTCTCCATCCTACATGGCCACTTACTGAATATCCTAATTCAGACCCTATGATTCACACCACCCCGTGATGTTTTTCTCACTCCTACTAGTGAATGTAATGTTAAACATCCATGCAATGCGCACCACCCCGCGATGTTTTTCAGAAAAATATCCTACATTGCCACTGCATTTTTCCTGACCTCCCCATGCTGACCACCCCGTGGTGCTTTTCTCCATCCTACGTTGCCACTCACTGCCTATCCTAATTCAGACCCTCCGATTCACACCACCCCGTGATGCTTTTCTCACTCCTGCTAGTGAATGTAATGTTACACACCCATACAATGCTCACCAACCCGCGATGTTTTTCTGAAACCTATCCAACATTACCAATGCATGTTTCCTGACCTCCCCATGCTGACCACCCTGTGGTGCTTATCTCCATCCTACATTGCCACTCACTGCCTATCATAATTCAGACCTGATGATTCACACCACCCCGTGATGTTTTTCTCACTCCTACTAGTGAATGTAATGTTACACACCCATACAATGCGCACAACCCCACGATGTTTCTCAGAAGCCTATCCTACATTGCCCCTTCATGTTTCCTGACCTCCCCATGCTGACCACCCGTGGTGCTTTTCTCCATCCTACATTGCCACTCACTGCCTATCCTAATTCAGACTCTCCGATTCACACCACCCCGTGATGTTTTTCTAACTCCTACTAGTGAATGTAATGTTACACACCCATACAATGCGCACCACCCCGCGATGTTTTTCAGAAACCTATCCTACATTGCCACTGCATGTTTCCTGACCTCCCCATGCTGACCACCCCGTGGGGCTTATCTCCATCCTACATTGCCACTCACTGCCTATCCTAATTCAGACCCTATGATTTACACCACCCTGTGATGTTTTTCTTTTTTTTTTTTTTATTTAAGAGGAAAAAGAGAAAAACACAAAACACACCAAAGCGGCGTAAGGGTACACACAATACAGAACTACAAAACAAAACAAAACAAAACCAAACAAAAAACCATAACAGTAAGAAATTACCTGCTAGTAGATTACACACTATTTTCTTGAAAATAGTTCCTCAAATCACAGTATCAAAGAACACAAGGTGGACATTCACACAGGGAGACTGCAAACAGCTGTGTTCAATGTTCCAAAAATATTGATAAAGTCAGTTATTTAACACCCCCAAACACACTTGCTGTTATATATGTTAGAGCTCTTTTTCTTTTTTTTTCCCTCTCTTTTTTACAACAAAATTTACACATCTTGGATTTTATTACTCCTTAGTGCTTATTACTTTCTTTGGGGGGGGGAGAATACAGTCAAATATGGAAAAACCAAACTGTCAGTCAATACCAAGGATAGACATAGCACATGGTGTAGAACAGAGTACAAGTTTATCAACAATGGTTATCAACGTTGTCCCTTGTTTCCTTAAAAAGAATTGTCTATCTTATTAGATATTATAAAGTTGGACAAAACAGTAGAGAACAAGACCAATAAAACTTAGGCATTGTAAACATTACAGGACTTCCAAAGAAGACAATAGTCAAACCAGAATTGGTATCTTAGTGAATCTTATTGTCTTCAAAGTAGTTGCCTATGTCTTCAAACTTGATACTATCATATAGAATGGAACAGAGTCTAATCAGTCAAAACAAGATCGTGGGAGTACTACAGGACTTCAAAACAAGTTAATAGGAAATCGAAAAGAGTTACTATTTATATATTCTAATTTTTTTGAATTTTTTCTTTAATTAAGACAAACATAAGAAATGACTAAATAATTTTTTGAAACAATAAGGGGGAGATTGAGATAAAACAGGACATAACAATATAACAATAGAGGTCACAGCATGACTGTTTCAACAACCTAGTACTTCACCACCTTATAACCTGACTTAATAGTAGTTACCATAGTGTCTTTTTCCTTGAAATATTTGGGTAAAACTTCATATACTCTATCTTCAAATATTTTCATATCAAGAAGCCCAGAATAAAGCCTTTCTAATTAATGAGTGAAAACTTTATAAGGCTTCAAGGCCACCTAATGGGGAATCATGATTACCACATATTTTTATATATTTGAATCATTATTTACATTAGGGAAACTATTCGGTATTCACACATGCGAGATTGATTTATTTCACTAATGAGTATGGTCTCAAGCTGCGCCCATTTATTGATAAATATCTCAATGTGATCCTTCTTTATAGCTGAATAATACTCCATTGTATAGAAATACCACAACTTTTTTATCCATTCCTCAGTTGATGGGCACTTGGGTTGTTTCCAAGATCTGGCGATTACAAATTGTGCTGCTATAAACATAGGTGCACATATATCACTGTGGTATGATGCTTTCAGTTCTTCTGGGAATATGCCTAGAAGTGGAATAGCTGGAATAAATGGGATTTCCAGTCCCAACTTTTTGAGAAATCTCCAGACAGATCTCCACAAAGGCTGTACCAGTCTACACTCCCACCAGCAGTGCAGGAGAGTTCCTTTTTCCCCACAGCCTCTCCAGCATTTGTTGTCGGTTTTCTTGATCCTGGCCATTCTTTCAGGAGTGAGATGGTATCTCAGTGTGGTTTTAATTTGCATTTCTCTAATGACCAATGATGATGAGCATTTTTTCATGTATTTATTTGCCATTTGCATTTCTTCATCTGAGAATTGCATATTCATCTCAGATGCCCATTTTTGGATTGGATCTTTGAATTTCGAAGGTCTGAGTTTCTTTAATTCTTTATATGTTTTAGACAAGAGGCCCTTGTCTGAGAGAGAGTTCACTAAAATCTTTTCCCAGTTTGTGGGTTTTCTTTTCACTATGCTGGAGATTTCTTTTGACATGCAGAAACTTTTTAATAAGAAGTGGTCCCAGTTATTGATTCTGGGAAGTATTTCCCGTGCGATTTGAGTCCTGTTCATGAATTCTTTACCTACTCCTATGTCTCCAAGGTTTCTACCTATTTTGTCTTCCAATAGATTTAGTGTTTCTGTTTTAATATTCAGATCTTTAACCCATTTAGATTTTAATTTAGTACATGGTGATAGACATGGGTCTAGCTTTAGTTTTCGGCAAATGGAGAGCCAGTTTTTCCAGCACCATTTATTAAAGAGACTGTCGTTCTTCCAGTGAACCTGCTTGGCTCCTTTATCAAAAATAAGGTGGTTGAGTGTGTTCGTAGTTGTGGTTGTATCTTCTAATCTATTCCACTGATCTTCAGCTCTGTTTTGATTCCAATACCATGTTGATTTTACTACTGTTGCTTTGTAGTATAACTTCAAGTCAGGGATTGTGATGCCTCCTGCTTTGTCTTTGCTGCTTAGAATTGCCTTTGCGATTCTAGGTCTCTTCTGGTTCCAGATGAAATTTAGGAGTGATTTCTCTAGATCTATAAGGTATGTTGATGGTATTTCTATTGGGATTGCATTGAATCTGTATAACAGTTTTGGGAGAATGGCCATTTTCACAATGTTTGTTCTTCCTATCCATGAGCAAGGGATGTCTTTCCATTTTCTGAGATCATCTTCAATTTCCTTTTTCAGTGTATTATAATTTTCACTGTATAAGTCTTTCACTTCTTTCGTAAGAGTAATTCCTAAATATTTCATTTTTTTGCTTGCTAATGTGAATAGTCCAGTTTCTCTTATTTCCCTCTCTGTAATTTTGTTGTTCGTGTATAGGAATGCTATTGATTTCTGAGTATTGATTTTGTATCCAGCCACATTACTGAATTTATTTATTGTATCTAAGAGTATTTCAATGGAGTTTAGGAGGTCTTCTATGTAGAGTATCATGTCATCTGCAAACAATGATAATTTAACTTCTTCTTTTCCTATCTTTACCCCTTTTATTTCTCTTTCTTGCCTAATTGCTCTGGCTAGTACTTCCAGTACTATATTAAATAGGAGTGGTGATAAAGGACAACCTTGTCTTGTACCCGACTTTAAAGTAAACGCTTTCAATTTTTGGCCATTTAGTATGATGCTGGCTGTTGGTTTGTCATAAATGGCCTTTATTATATTGAGGTAAAGACCATTTATTCCAATTTTCTGTAAAGTTCTTATCATGAATAAGTGTTGGACCTTATCGAAGGCTTTTTCTGCATCTATAGAGATGATCATGTGATTCTTATTTTTGGCTTTATTGATATGGTGGATTACATTTATTGATTTGCGTATGTTGAACCATCCTTGCATTCCTGGGATGAATCCCACCTGGTCATGGTGTATAATCTTCTTGATGATTTGCTGGATCCTATTTGCCAATATTTTATTGAGGATTTTTGCATCTGTGTTCATTAGGGAGAACGGTCTATAGTTCTCTTTTATAGTTGGGTCTTTCTCAGGTTTTGGTACTAGAGTAATATTTGCTTCCAGGAATGACTTAGGAAGGATTGCTTCCCTTTCAATTTCATTGAATAGTTTGAGGAGTGTCGGCATTAGGTCTTCTTTATATTTCTTGTAGAATTCTGCAGTGAATCCATCTGGGCCTGGGCTCTTCTTGGTGGGCAAGGACCCAATTACATTCTCAATTTCATTAGCAGAGATTGGGTTATTCAACAGTTTTATATCCTCTTGATCTAGCTTTGGTACTTCATATGCTTCTAAGAATCTGTCTATTTCTTCTGTGTTATCAAACTTTTGAGAGTAGAGGTTTTTGAAATAGGTGTTGATGATCCTCTGTATTTCTATTGGGTCTGTAGTGATTTCTCCTTTTTCATTTCTTATTGCATGAATTTGAGCTTTTTCTTTCCTTTTTTTAATAAGGTTGGCTAGGGGCTTATCGATTTTATTTATTCTTTCAAAGAACCAACTCTGATTCGTTGATTCTTTGGATTGTTTTCTTAGTCTCTATTGCATTGATTTCTGCTCTGATTTTTATAATTTCCTCTCTTCTTTTGGCTTTGGGCTTGACTTGCTCTTCTTTTTCTAGCTGTTTGAGGTGTAGCATCAAGTTATTTATTTGTATTCGTTCTGTTTTCCTGATGTGGGAACTCAGTGCAATAAATTTTCCTCTCAGAACGTCTTTCATTGCATCCCAAAGATTCCGGTAAGTTGTATCTGCATTTTCATTTTCTTTTAGGTATTGTTTAATTTCTTCTTTAATTTCTTCTGTGACCCACTGATTACTCGAGTGTGTTATTTAGTTTCCATGTGTTTGCGGAATTTTTGCAGTATCCCTTGTCATTAATTTCTAATTTCAGAGCGCTATGATCCGATAATATGCAAGGGATGATTTCAACTCTTTTGCATTTGCTTAAATATGTTCTGTGCGCTAATATATGGTCTATTTTAGAAAATGATCCATGTACTGCTGAGAAGAATGTGTATTCTGATGTTGTTGGGTGGAACATTCTGTATATGTCTATCAAACCCATTTGTTCACAGGTGTGATTCAGTTCTGTTATTTCTTTGCTCATTTTCTGTCTGGTTGATCTGTCCCTTGGTGTCAGTGGTGTATTAAGGTCTCCTGTTACAATTGTGTTACTGATAATTTGAGTTTTCATTTCTGTTAATAATTGTTTTATATAACTGGGAGCTCTGGAGTTTGGTGCGTATATATTTAAGATAGTCATCTCTTCCTCTTGGAGTTTTCCCCTTACGAGTATGTAGTGACCTTCTTTGTCCTTTATGGTCATTGTTGGTTTAAAGTTCACGTTGTCTGCAAACAGAATGGCTACTCCTGCCTTTTTTTGGATTCCTGCTGCATGAAGAATTGTTTTCCATCCTTTGACTTTCAGTCTGTGAGTATCTTTCTGGGTTAGATGTGTTTCCTGTAAACAGCATATGGTTGGATTTTGTTTCTTGATCCATTCTGCTAGTCTGTTTCTTTTGATTGGTGCATTGAGACCATTTACATTAATGGTTATTACTGTTAAATGCTGGTTAATTGTAGGAATGTTATCTCTCTGCTGTTGCATCTTTATCTTTCGGTTCTGTTTAATTATTTGCTTTGCTTAGTGGTTTTTTCCTTTGTGTATCTAAACTGTCTTTCAATATTTTTTGCAGGGTTGGTTTGGTGTTCATGAAGTTCTTCAGCTGTTCTTTGTCATGGAAGTATCGTATTGCACCATCTATTTTGAATGATAGTTTTGCAGGATATATCAGTCTTGGTTGGAAATCATTTTGCTTTAGGATCTGGAATACTTCACTCCATGCTCTTCTTGACTTTATCGTTTGTGCTGAGAAGTCTGCTGTGATTCTGATAGGTTTTCCTTTATAAGTGATTTGTCTTTTCTCTCTGACAGCTTTTAATAATCTATTCTTGTGTTGGATTTCTGGGATGGTGACTATTATATGTCTGGGTGTAGTTTTATTTTGGTTATGACTGTTTGGAGTTCTATATGCTTCACTGATCCTGATGTCAGTTTCTGATCTCATGCTTGGGAAATTTTCAGCTATTACTTCTCTAAATATCCTCCTGACATCCTTCATGTTGTCTCCCTCTCTTTCATTAATCCCTATCATTCTTATGTTATTCTTCTTTGCATCGTCTTGCAGTTGTTGAATTGTTGTTTCCTGGTTCCTTGTTATTTTCAAAAGATCTTTCCTTTCCTGTTCACTAGCTGCAATCCTGTCTTCAAGGTCTGAAATTCTATCTTCACTTTCATTAAGGCGGTTTTTACAACTTTCAGTGGAGTTTTTTATTTCCTGTATATCTCTGTGCATCTGCATTATGTATTCTGTTTGTTTCTTATATTGCTCGTCTAGGGATTCTATCTTTTTGTTTAGTTCCTCCAATTTTTTATCTGTGTTTTCTTTAGATATATTTAGAATCTCTTTCATTTCTTTTATCATTTCTTCTTTTATCTGGGAGATTATTTCGAGTTTGAATTTCTTTAAAGCTTCCTGGAGTTGCTTGTCAATTTCAGTGGCTATTGTGTCCGATATATGAGGTGAATGGGATATATTTTCTTCTATATACATCACTCCTAGGGTTTCTTGAGATGGGCTGGAGGTTTGAGGTTGTAATTTGGTCTTTCGTTTTGTCATTTTCCTATATTTCTGTGTTTCAAGTGTTATTTGAAAGCTTCCTCAGGATCTGTTGAAAATCCCCTTCTATGTTTGGAGCTACTGGGACTCTGGCGCCGCGCTACTCCAAGCCATTAGGCCTACAGAACCAGTGGCCCTCCTCTGCCTGCTCAGAACTCCGCAGTTCCAGACAAGCTGGGCCTCAGGGACACTGTGCGCCCACCTGAACCTTGGAAGCTCCACAGTTCTTCAATCGCAGCCGGGTTAGGGTACTCACCACAGGCCGAAGTGCTTCAGGAACCTGTGGACCCTCCCTGGTTGCAGAGATATCCACAGTCCTCCAGACACGCAGAGAGGCCAGTGAGGGCACCCCAGATCTGCCCAGCTCCTCCTCTGCAGACCTATGGCCAGGCACGGCAGCTAAACAGGCTGGGCTAGGCTGGTAGTGTGGGCCAGCCCACCTATCGGGAGCTCAGCAGGTCTCCAAATGAAGCCGGGAATGGGGAGGCTGATGTGGAAGCCTCAAACCCACCTCTCCCCTTCACTGCACCTGGAAGCCTGAGGGAACTCCAGCAGACTGGGCGCAGATATCCAGAGTCCTCCAGACACGCAGATAGGCCAGTGAGGGCACCCCAGATCTGCCCAGCTCCTCCTCTGCAGACCTATGGCCAGGCGCGGCAGCTAAACAGGCTGGGCTAGGCTGGTAGTGTGGGCCAGCCCACCTATCGGGAGCTCAGCAGGTCTCCAAATGAAGCCTGGAATGGGGAGGCTGATGTGGAAGCCTCAAACCCACCTCTCTCCTTCACTGCACCTGGAAGCCTGAGGGAACTCCAGCAGTCTGGGCGCAGAAATCCAGAGTCCTCCAGACACACAGAGAGGCCAGTGAGGGCAACCCAGATCTGCCCTGCTCCTCCTCTGCAGACCTATGGCCAGGCGCGTGAGCTAAACAGGCTGGGCTAGGCTGGTAGTGTGGGCCAGCCCACCTATCGGGAGCTCAGCAGGTCTCCAAATGAAGCCGGGAATGGGGAGGCTGATGTGGAAGCCTCAAACCCACCTCTCCCCTTCACTGCACCTGGAAGCCTGAGGGAACTCCAGCAGTCAGGGCGCAGAAATCCAGAGTCCTCCAGACACGCAGACAGGCCACTGAGGGCACACCAGATCTGCCCAGCTCCACCTCTGCAGACCTATGGCCAGGCGCGGGAGCTAAACAGGCTGCCTCTGATGTTTTTCTCACTCCTAGTAGTGAATGTAATGTTACACACCCATACAATGTGCACCACCCCGCGATGTTTTTCAGAAACGTATCCTACATTGCCACTGCATGTTTCCTGACCTCCCAATGCTGACCACACCGTGGTTCTTTTCTCCATCCTATATTGCCATTCACTGCCTATCCTAATTCAGAACCTATGATTCACACCACCCCGTAATGTTTTTCTCACTCCTACTAGTGCATGTAATGTTACACACGCATACAATGCGGACCACCCCGTGATGTTTTTCAGAAACCTATCCTGCATTGCCACTGCATGTTTCCTGACCTACCCATGCTGACTACCCCGTGTTGCTTTTCTCCATCCTACATTGCCACTCACTGCCTATCCTTATTCAGAACCTCCGATACACACTACCCTGTGATGTTTTTCTCACTCCTACTAGGGAATGTAATGTTACACACCCATACAATGCGCACTACCCCGCAATGTTTTTCAGAAACCTATCCTATATTGCCACTGCATGTTTCCTGACCACCCATGCTGAGCACCCCGTGGTGCTTTTCTCCATCCTACATAGCCACTCACTGAATATCCTAATTCAGACCATATGATTCACACCACCCCGTGATGTTTTTCTAACTCCTACTAGTGAATGTAATGTTACACACCCATACAATGTGCACCACCCCGCGATGTTTTTCAGAAACCTATCCTACATTGCCACTGCATGTTTCCTGACCTACTCATGCTGACTACCCCGTGGTGCTTTTCTCCATCCTACATTGCCACTCACTGCCTATCCTAATTCAGACCCTATGATTCACACCACCCCGTGATGTTTTTCTAACTCCTACTAGTGAATGTAATGTTACACACCCATACAATACGCACCACCCCGCGACGTTTTTCAGAAACCTATCCTACATTGCAAGTGCATGTTTCCTGACCTCCCCATGCTGACCACCCCGTTGTGCTTTTCTCCATCCTTCATTGCCACTAACTGCCTATTCTAATTCAGGCCCTCCGATTCACACCACCCCGTGATGTTTTTCTCACTGCTACTAGTAAATGTAATGTTACACACCCATACAATGCGTAGCACGCCGCAATGTTTTTCAGAAACCAATCCTACATTACCACTGCATGTTTCCTGACCTCACAATGCTGAAAACAACGTGGTGCTTTTCTCCATCCTACATTGCCAATCACTGAAAATTCTAATTCAGACCCCATGATTCACACCACCCCGTGATGTTTTTCTCAGTCCTACTAGTGAATGTAATGTTACACACCCATACAATGCGCACCACCCCCGATGTTTTTCAGAAACCTATCCTACATTGCCACTGCATGTTTCCTGACCTCCCCATGCTGACCACCCCGTGGTGTTTTCTACATCCTACATAGCCAATCACTGAATATCCTAATTGAGACCCTATGATTCACACCACCCCGTGATGTTTTTCTCACTCCTACTAGTGAATGTAATGTGAAACACCCATACAATGCGCACAACCAGGCGATGCCTTTCAGAAACCTATCCTACATTGCCACTGCATGTTTCCTGACATCCCCATGCTGATCACCCTGTGGTGCTTTTCTCCATCCTACATTGCCACTCACTGCCTATCCTAATTCATACCCTATGATTCACACCACCCCGTGATGTTTTTCTAACTCCTACTAGTGAATAAAATGTTACACAGCCATACAGTGCGCACCACCTCGCGATGTTTTTCAGAAACCTATCATACATTGCCACTGCATGTTTCCTGACCTACCCATGCTGACTACCCCGTGGTGCTTTTCTCCATCCTACATTGCCACTCACTGCCTATCCTTATTCAAACCCTCCGATACACACTACCCCGTGATGTTTTTCTCACTCCTACTAGGGAATGTAATGTTACACACCCATACAATGCGCACTACCCAGCAATGTTTTTCAGAAACCTATCCTATATTGCCACTGTATGTTTCCAGACCTCCCCATGCTGATCACCCCGTGGTGCTTTTCTCCATCCTACATTGCCACTCACTGCCTATCCTAATTCCGACCCTCATTCACACCACCCCGTGATGTTTTTCTCACTCCTACTTGTGAATGTAATTTTACACACACATACAATGCGTACGAACCCGCGATGGTTTTCAGAAACCTATCGTACATTGCCAGTGAATGTTTCCTGATCTCCCAATTGGGACCACAGATTGGGGTGATTTTCTCGATCCTACATGGCCACTCACTGAATATCCTCATTCAGACCCTATGATTCACACAACCCCGTGATGTTTTTCTCACTCCTACTAGTGAATGTAATGTTACACACCCATACAATGCGCACCACCCCGCGATGTTTTTCGCAAACCTATCCTACAATGCCACTGCATGTTTCCTGACCTATCCATGCTGACTACCCCGTGGTGCTTTTCTCCATCCTACATGGCCACTCACTGAATATCCTAAATCAGACCCTATGATTCACACCACCCCGTGATGTTTTTCTAACTCCTAATAGTGAATGTAATGTTACACACCCATACAATGCGCACTACCCCGCAATGTTTTTCAGAAACCTATCCTATGTTGCCACTGCACGTTTCCTGACCTCCCCATGCTGACCACCCCGTGGTGCTTTTCTCCATCCTACATAGCCACTCACTGAATATCCTAATTCAGACCCTATGAAGCACACCTCCCCTTGAAGTTTTTCTCACTCCGACTAGTGAATGTAATGTTACACACCCATACAATGGGCACCACCCTGCGATGTTTTTCAGAAACCTATCCTACATTGCCACTACATGTTTCGTGACCTCCCAATGCTGATCACCCCGTGGTGCTTTTCTCCATCCTACATTGCCACACACTGCCTATCCTATTTCAGGCCCTAGGATTCACACCACCCCGTGATGTTTTTCTAACTCCTACTAGTGAATGTAATGTTACACACTCATACAATGCGCACCACCCCGCGATGTTTTTCAGAAACCTATCCTACATTGCCACTGCATGTTTCCTGATCTCCAAATGCTGACTAAGCCGTGGTGCTTTTCTCCATCCTACATTGCCACTCACTGCCTATCCTAATTCAGACCCTCCCATTCACACCACCCCGTGATGTTTTTCTCACTCCTACTAGTGAATGTAATGTTACACACACATACAATGAACAGGAACCCGCGATGTTTTTCAGAAATCTATGGTACATTGCCACTGCATGTTTCCTGATCTCCCAATGGGGACCACCCACTGGGTTGTTTTTCTCCATATTACATGGCCACACACTGAATATCCTAATTCGGACCCTATGATTCACACCACCCCGTGCTGTTTTCTCTCACTCCTACTAGTGAATGTAATGTTAAACACCCATACAATTCGCACCACCCCGTGATGTTTTTCAAAAATCTATCCTACATTGCCACTGCATGTTTCCTGACCTCCCCATGCTGACCACCCCGTGGTGCTTTTCTCCATCCTACATTGCAACTCACTGCCTATCCTATTTCAGACCCTATGATTCAAACCATCCCGTGATGTTTTTCTCACTCCTACTAATGAATGTAGTGCTACACACCCATACAACGCGCACCACCCCGCGATGTTTTTCAGAAACCTATGCTACATTTCCAGTGCATGTTTCCTGACCTCCCCATGCTGACCTCCCCGTTTTGCTTTTCTCCATCCTTCATTGCCAGTCACTGCCTATTCTAATTCAGACCCTCCGATTCACACCTCCCCGTG
This sequence comes from Cavia porcellus, assembly GCF_034190915.1. Taxonomy (NCBI): domain Eukaryota; kingdom Metazoa; phylum Chordata; class Mammalia; order Rodentia; family Caviidae; genus Cavia; species Cavia porcellus. The sequence goes on along the minus strand of NW_026947499.1, from coordinate 72,891,236 downwards.
ATGTTTTTCTCACTCCTACTAGTGAATGTAATGTTACACAAACATACAATTCGCACCATGCCGCGATGTTTTTCAGAAACCTATCGTGCATTTCCTCTGCGTGTTTCCTGACTTCCCCATGCTGACCACCCTAAGGTGCTTTTCTCCATCCTACGTAGACACTCACTGAATATCCTAATTCAGACTCTATTACTCACACCACCCCTTGATGTTTTTCTCACTCCTAATAGTGAATGTAATATTACACACCAATACAATGCGCACCACCCCGCGATGTTTTTCAGAAACCTATCCTACATTGCCACTGCATGTTTCCTGACCTCCCCATGCTGAACACCCCGTGGGGCTTTTCTCCATCCTACATTGCAACTCACTGCGTATCCTAATTCAAACCCTATGATTCACACCACCCCGTGATGTTTTTCTCACTCCTACAAGTGAACGTAATGTTACACACCCATACCATGCCCATCACCCCGCGATGTTTTTCAGAAACCTATCCTATACTGCCAGTGCATGTTTCCTGACATCCCCATGCTGATCACCCCGTGGTGCTTTTCTCCATCCTACATTGCCAATCACTGAAAATCCTAATTCAGATCCTATGATTCAGACCACCCCGTGATATTTTTCTCACTCCTACTAGTGAATGTAATGTTACACACCAATACAATGCGCAATACCCGTGATATTTTACAGAAACCTATCCTACATTGCCACTGCATGTTTCCTGACCTCCCCATGCTGACCACCCCGTGGTGCTTATCTCCATCCTACATTGCGACTCACAGCCTATCCTAATTCAGACCCTATGATTCACACAACCCCGTGATGTTTTTCTCACTCCTACTAGTGAATGTAATGTTACACACCAATACAATTCGCACAACCCCGCGATGTTTTTCAGAAACCTATCCTACATTGCCCCTTCATGTTTCCTGAGCTCCCCATGCTGACCACCCGTGGTGCTTTTCTCCATCCTACATTGCCACTCACTGCCTATCCTAATTCAGATGCTCCGATTCACACCACCCCGTGATGATTTTCTCACTCCTACTAGTGAATGTAATGTTACCCACCCATACAATGTGCACAACCCCGCGATGTTTTTCAGAAACCTATCCAACATTGCGACTGCATGTTTCCTGACCTTCCAATGCTAACCACCCCGTGGTACTTTTCTCCATCCTACATAGCCACTCACTGAATATCCTAATTCAGACCCTATGATTCACAGCACCCTGTGATGTTTTTCTCCCTCCTACTAGTGAATGTAATGTTACACACCCATAAAATGCACACCTATCGCGATGTTTTTCAGAAACCTATCCTACATTGCCACTGCATGTTTCCTGACCTCCCCATGCTGACCACTCTGCGGTGCTTTTCTCCATCCTACATTCACAATCACTGCCTATGCTAATTCAGACCCTCAGATTCACACCACCCCGTGACGTTTTTCTCACTCCCACTAGTTAATGTAATGTTACACACCCATACAATGCGCACCACCCCGCGATGTTTTTCAGAAACCTTTCCTAAATTGCCACTGCATGTTTCCTGACCTACCCATGCTGACTACCCCGTGGTGCTTTTCTCCATCCTACATTGCTACTCACTGCCTATCCTTATTCAGACCCTCCGATACACACTACCCCGTGATGTTTTTCTCACTCCTACTATGGATTGTAATGTTAAACACCCATACAATGCGCACCACCCCCGATGTTTTTCAGAAACCTTTCCTAAATTGCCACTGCATGTTTCCTGACCTACCCATGCTGACTACACCGTGGTGCTTTTCTCCATCCTACATTGCCACTCACTGCCTATCCTAATTCAGACCCTATGATTCACACCACCCCGTGATGTTTTTCTAACTCCTACTAGTGAATGTAATGTTACACACCCATACAATGTGCACCACCCCCGATGTTTTTCAGAAACCTATCCTACATTGCCACTGCATGTTTCCTGACCTCCACATGCTGACCACCCCGTGGTACTTTTCTCCATCCTACATAGCCACTCACTGCCTATTCTAATTCAGACCCTCCGATTCACACCACCCCGTGATGTTTTTCTCACTCCTAATTGTGAATGTAATGTTACACACACATACAATGCGAACGAACCCGCCAAGGTTTTCAGAAACCTATCGTACTTTGCCACTGCATGTTTCCTGATCTCCCAATGGGGACCACCGATTGGGTTGATTTTCTCCATCGTACATGGCCACTCACTGAATATCCTAATTCAGACCCTATGATTCACACCATCCCGTGATGTTTTTCTCACTCCTACTAGTGAATGTAATGTTACACACCCATACAATGCGCACCACCCCGCGATGTTTTTCAGAAACCTATCCTACATTGCCAGTGTATGTTTCCTGACCTCCCCATGCTGACCACCCCGTTGTGCTTTTCTTCATCCTTCATTGCCACTCACTGCCTATTCTAATTCAGGCCCTCCGATTCACACCTCCCCGTGATGTTTTTCTCAGTGCTACTAGTGAATGTAATGTTACACACCCATACAATGCGTACCACGCCGCGATGTTTTTCAGAAACCAATCCTACATTACCACTGCGTGTTTCCTGACCTCACAATGCTGAAAACCCCGTGGTGCTTTTCTCCATCCTACATTGCCACTCACTGCCTATCCTAATGCAGACCCTCCGATTCACACCACCCCGTGATGTTCTTCTCACTCCTACTTGTGAATGTAATGTTACACACACATACAATTCGCACGAACCCGCGATTGTTTTCAGAAACCAATCGTACATTGCTACTGCATGTTTCCTGATCTCCCAATGGGGACCACCCATTGGGTTGATTTTCTCCATGCTACATGGCCTCTCACTGAATATCCTAATTCAGACCCTATGATTCACACCACCCCGTGATGTTTTTCTCCCTCCTACTAGTGAATGTAATGTTACACACCCATACAATGCGCACTACCCCGCGATGTTTTTCAGAAACCTATCCTACATTGCCACTGCATGTTTCCTGACCTCCCGATGCTGACAACACCTTGGTGCTTTTCTACATCCTACATTGCAACTCACTGCCTGTCCTAATTCAGACCATATGATTCACATCATCCCGTGATGTTTTTCTGACTCCTACTAGTGAATGTAATGTTACACACCCATACAATGCGCACTACCCCTCGATGTTTCTCAGAAACCTATCCTACATTGCCAGTGCATGTTTCCTGACCTCCCCATGCTGATCACCCCGTGGTGCTTTTCTTCATCCTACATTGCCACTCACTGCCTATCCTAATTCAGACCCTATGATTCACACCACCCTGTGATGTTTTTCAAACTCCTACTAGTGAATGTAATGTTACACATCGATACAATGCGCACCACCCTGCGATGTTTTTCAGAAACCTATCCTACATTGCCACTGCATGTTTCCTGACCTACCCATGCTGACTACCCCGTGGTGCTTTTCTCCATCCTACATTGCCAAACACTGCCTATCCTAATTCAGACCCTCCGATTCACACCACCCCGTGATATTTTTCTCACTCCTACTTGTGAATGTAATGTTACACACACATACAATGCGCACGAACCCGCCATTGTTTTCAGAAACCTATCGTACATTGCCACTGCATGTTTCCTGATCTCACAATGGCGGCCACCTATTGGGTTGATTTTCTCCATCCTACATGGCCACTTACTGAATATCCTAATTCAGACCCTATGATTCACACCACCCCGTGATGTTTTTCTCACTCCTACTAGTGAATGTAATGTTAAACACCCATGCAATGCGCACCACCCCGCGATGTTTTTCAGAAAAATATCCTACATTGCCACTGCATTTTTCCTGACCTCCCCATGCTGACCACCCCATGGTGCTTTTCTCCATCCTACGTTGCCACTCACTGCCTATCCTAATTCAGACCCTCCGATTCACACCACCCCGTGATGCTTTTCTCACTCCTGCTAGTGAATGTAATGTTACACACCCATACAATGCTCACCAACCCGCGATGTTTTTCTGAAACCTATCCAACATTACCAATGCATGTTTCCTGACCTCCCCATGCTGACCACCCTGTGGTGCTTATCTCCATCCTACATTGCCACTCACTGCCTATCATAATTCAGACCTGATGATTCACACCACCCCGTGATGTTTTTCTCACTCCTACTAGTGAATGTAATGTTACACACCCATACAATGCGCACAACCCCGCGATGTTTCTCAGAAACCTATCCTACATTGCCCCTTCATGTTTCCTGACCTCCCCATGCTGACCACCCGTGGTGCTTTTCTCCATCCTACATTGCCACTCACTGCCTATCCTAATTCAGACTCTCTGATTCACACCACCCCGTGATGTTTTTCTAACTCCTACTAGTGAATGTAATGTTACACACCCATACAATGCGCACCAACCCACGATGTTTTTCAGAAACCTATCCTACATTGCCACTGCATGTTTCCTGACCTCCCCATGCTGACCACTCTGCGGTGCTTTTCTCCATCCTACCTTCACAATCACTGCGTATCCTAATTCAGTCCCTCAGATTCACACCACCCCGTGACGTTTTTCCTCACTCCCACTAGTTAATGTAATGTTACACACCCATACAATGCGCACCACCCCGCGATGTTTTTCAGAAACCTATCCTACATTGCCACTGCATGTTTCCTGACCTCCCCATGCTGACCACCCCGTGGGGCTTATCTCCATCCTACATTGCCACTCACTGCCTATCCTAATTCAGACCCTATGATTTACACCACCCTGTGATGTTTTTCTTTTTTTTTTTTTATTTAAGAGGAAAAAGAGAAAAACACAAAACACACCAAAGCGGCGTAAGGGTACACGCAATACAGAACTACAAAACAAAACAAAACAAAACCAAACAAAAAACCATAACAGTAAGAAATTACCTGCTAGTAGATTACACACTATTTTCTTGAAAATAGTTCCTCAAATCACAGTATCAAAGAACACAAGGTGGACATTCACACAGGGAGACTGCAAACAGCTGTGTTCAATGTTCCAAAAATATTGATAAAGTCAGCTGTTTAACACCCCCAAACACACTTGCTGTTATATATGTTAGAGCTCTTTTTCTTTTTTTTTCCCTCTCTTTTTTACAACAAAATTTACACATCTTGGATTTTATTACTCCTTAGTGCTTATTACTTTCTTTGGGGGGGGGAGAATACAGTCAAATATGGAAAAACCAAACTGTCAGTCAATACCAAGGATAGACATAGCACATGGTGTAGAACAGAGTACAAGTTTATCAACAATGGTTATCAACGTTGTCCCTTGTTTCCTTAAAAAGAATTGTCTATCTTATTAGATATTATAAAGTTGGACAAAACAGTAGAGAACAAGACCAATAAAACTTAGGCATTGTAAACATTACAGGACTTCCAAAGAAGACAATAGTCAAACCAGAATGGGTATCTTAGTGAATCTTATTGTCTTCAAAGTAGTTGCCTATGTCTTCAAACTTGATACTATCATATAGAATGGAACAGAGTCTAATCAGTCAAAACAAGATCGTGGGAGTACTACAGGACTTCAAAACAAGTTAATAGGAAATCGAAAAGAGTTACTATTTATATATTCTAATTTTTTTGAATTTTTTCTTTAATTAAGACAAACATAAGAAATGACTAAATAATTTTTTGAAACAATAAGGGGGAGATTGAGATAAAACAGGACATAACAATATAACAATAGAGGTCACAGCATGACTGTTTCAACAACCTAGTACTTCACCACCTTATAACCTGACTTAATAGTAGTTACCATAGTGTCTTTTTCCTTGAAATATTTGGGTAAAACTTCATATACTCTATCTTCAAATATTTTCATGTCAAGAAGCCCAGAATAAAGCCTTTCTAATTAATGAGTGAAAACTTTATAAGGCTTCAAGGCCACCTAATGGGGAATCATGATTACCACATATTTTTATATATTTGAATCATTATTTACATTAGGGAAACTATTCGGTATTCACACATGCGAGATTGATTTATTTCACTAATGAGTATGGTCTCAAGCTGCGCCCATTTATTGATAAATATCTCAATGTGATCCTTCTTTATAGCTGAATAATACTCCATTGTATAGAAATACCACAACTTTTTTATCCATTCCTCAGTTGATGGGCACTTGGGTTGTTTCCAAGATCTGGCGATTACAAATTGTGCTGCTATAAACATAGGTGCACATATATCACTGTGGTATGATGCTTTCAGTTCTTCTGGGAATATGCCTAGAAGTGGAATAGCTGGAATAAATGGGATTTCCAGTCCCAACTTTTTGAGAAATCTCCAGACAGATCTCCACAAAGGCTGTACCAGTCTACACTCCCACCAGCAGTGCAGGAGAGTTCCTTTTTCCCCACAGCCTCTCCAGCATTTGTTGTCGGTTTTCTTGATCCTGGCCATTCTTTCAGGAGTGAGATGGTATCTCAGTGTGGTTTTAATTTGCATTTCTCTAATGACCAATGATGATGAGCATTTTTTCATGTATTTATTTGCCATTTGCATTTCTTCATCTGAGAATTGCATATTCATCTCAGATGCCCATTTTTGGATTGGATCTTTGAATTTCGAAGGTCTGAGTTTCTTTAATTCTTTATATGTTTTAGACAAGAGGCCCTTGTCTGAGAGAGAGTTCACTAAAATCTTTTCCCAGTTTGTGGGTTTTCTTTTCACTATGCTGGAGATTTCTTTTGACATGCAGAAACTTTTTAATAAGAAGTGGTCCCAGTTATTGATTCTGGGAAGTATTTCCCGTGCGATTTGAGTCCTGTTCATGAATTCTTTACCTACTCCTATGTCTCCAAGGTTTCTACCTATTTTGTCTTCCAATAGATTTAGTGTTTCTGTTTTAATATTCAGATCTTTAACCCATTTAGATTTTAATTTAGTACATGGTGATAGACATGGGTCTAGCTTTAGTTTTCGGCAAATGGAGAGCCAGTTTTTCCAGCACCATTTATTAAAGAGACTGTCGTTCTTCCAGTGAACCTGCTTGGCTCCTTTATCAAAAATAAGGTGGTTGAGTGTGTTCGTAGTTGTGGTTGTATCTTCTAATCTATTCCACTGATCTTCAGCTCTGTTTTGATTCCAATACCATGTTGATTTTACTACTGTTGCTTTGTAGTATAACTTCAAGTCAGGGATTGTGATGCCTCCTGCTTTGTCTTTGCTGCTTAGAATTGCCTTTGCGATTCTAGGTCTCTTCTGGTTCCAGATGAAATTTAGGAGTGATTTCTCTAGATCTATAAGGTATGTTGATGGTATTTCTATTGGGATTGCATTGAATCTGTATAACAGTTTTGGGAGAATGGCCATTTTCACAATGTTTGTTCTTCCTATCCATGAGCAAGGGATGTCTTTCCATTTTCTGAGATCATCTTCAATTTCCTTTTTCAGTGTATTATAATTTTCACTGTATAAGTCTTTCACTTCTTTCGTAAGAGTAATTCCTAAATATTTCATTTTTTTGCTTGCTAATGTGAATAGTCCAGTTTCTCTTATTTCCCTCTCTGTAATTTTGTTGTTCGTGTATAGGAATGCTATTGATTTCTGAGTATTGATTTTGTATCCAGCCACATTACTGAATTTATTTATTGTATCTAAGAGTATTTCAATGGAGTTTAGGAGGTCTTCTATGTAGAGTATCATGTCATCTGCAAACAATGATAATTTAACTTCTTCTTTTCCTATCTTTACCCCTTTTATTTCTCTTTCTTGCCTAATTGCTCTGGCTAGTACTTCCAGTACTATATTAAATAGGAGTGGTGATAAAGGACAACCTTGTCTTGTACCCGACTTTAAAGTAAACGCTTTCAATTTTTGGCCATTTAGTATGATGCTGGCTGTTGGTTTGTCATAAATGGCCTTTATTATATTGAGGTAAAGACCATTTATTCCAATTTTCTGTAAAGTTCTTATCATGAATAAGTGTTGGACCTTATCGAAGGCTTTTTCTGCATCTATAGAGATGATCATGTGATTCTTATTTTTGGCTTTATTGATATGGTGGATTACATTTATTGATTTGCGTATGTTGAACCATCCTTGCATTCCTGGGATGAATCCCACCTGGTCATGGTGTATAATCTTCTTGATGATTTGCTGGATCCTATTTGCCAATATTTTATTGAGGATTTTTGCATCTGTGTTCATTAGGGAGATCGGTCTATAGTTCTCTTTTATAGTTGGTTCTTTCTCAGGTTTTGGTACTAGAGTAATATTTGCTTCCAGGAATGACTTAGGAAGGATTGCTTCCCTTTCAATTTCATTGAATAGTTTGAGGAGTGTCGGCATTAGGTCTTCTTTATATTTCTTGTAGAATTCTGCAGTGAATCCATCTGGGCCTGGGCTCTTCTTGGTGGGCAAGGACCCAATTACATTCTCAATTTCATTAGCAGAGATTGGGTTATTCAACAGTTTTATATCCTCTTGATCTAGCTTTGGTACTTCATATGCTTCTAAGAATCTGTCTATTTCTTCTGTGTTATCAAACTTTTGAGAGTAGAGGTTTTTGAAATAGGTGTTGATGATCCTCTGTATTTCTATTGGGTCTGTAGTGATTTCTCCTTTTTCATTTCTTATTGCATGAATTTGAGCTTTTTCTTTCCTTTTTTTAATAAGGTTGGCTAGGGGCTTATCGATTTTATTTATTCTTTCAAAGAACCAACTCTTTGATTCGTTGATTCTTTGGATTGTTTTCTTAGTCTCTATTGCATTGATTTCTGCTCTGATTTTTATAATTTCCTCTCTTCTTTTGGCTTTGGGCTTGACTTGCTCTTCTTTTTCTAGCTGTTTGAGGTGTAGCATCAAGTTATTTATTTGTATTCGTTCTGTTTTCCTGATGTGGGAACTCAGTGCAATAAATTTTCCTCTCAGAACGTCTTTCATTGCATCCCAAAGATTCCGGTAAGTTGTATCTGCATTTTCATTTTCTTTTAGGTATTGTTTAATTTCTTCTTTAATTTCTTCTGTGACCCACTGATTACTCGAGTGTGTTATTTAGTTTCCATGTGTTTGCGGAATTTTTGCAGTATCCCTTGTCATTAATTTCTAATTTCAGAGCGCTATGATCCGATAATATGCAAGGGATGATTTCAACTCTTTTGCATTTGCTTAAATATGTTCTGTGCACTAATATATGGTCTATTTTAGAAAATGATCCATGTACTGCTGAGAAGAATGTGTATTCTGATGTTGTTGGGTGGAACATTCTGTATATGTCTATCAAACCCATTTGTTCACAGGTGTGATTCAGTTCTGTTATTTCTTTGCTCATTTTCTGTCTGGTTGATCTGTCCCTTGGTGTCAGTGGTGTATTAAGGTCTCCTGTTACAATTGTGTTACTGATAATTTGAGTTTTCATTTCTGTTAATAATTGTTTTATATAACTGGGAGCTCTGGAGTTTGGTGCGTATATATTTAAGATAGTCATCTCTTCCTCTTGGAGTTTTCCCCTTACGAGTATGTAGTGACCTTCTTTGTCCTTTATGGTCATTGTTGGTTTAAAGTTCACGTTGTCTGCAAACAGAATGGCTACTCCTGCCTTTTTTTGGATTCCTGCTGCATGAAGAATTGTTTTCCATCCTTTGACTTTCAGTCTGTGAGTATCTTTCTGGGTTAGATGTGTTTCCTGTAAACAGCATATGGTTGGATTTTGTTTCTTGATCCATTCTGCTAGTCTGTTTCTTTTGATTGGTGCATTGAGACCATTTACATTAATGGTTATTACTGTTAAATGCTGGTTAATTGTAGGAATGTTATCTCTCTGCTGTTGCATCTTTATCTTTCGGTTCTGTTTAATTATTTGCTTTGCTTAGTGGTTTTTTCCTTTGTGTATCTAAACTGTCTTTCAATATTTTTTGCAGGGTTGGTTTGGTGTTCATGAAGTTCTTCAGCTATTCTTTGTCATGGAAGTATCGTATTGCACCATCTATTTTGAATGATAGTTTTGCAGGATATATCAGTCTTGGTTGGAAATCATTTTGCTTTAGGATCTGGAATACTTCACTCCATGCTCTTCTTGACTTTATCGTTTGTGCTGAGAAGTCTGCTGTGATTCTGATAGGTTTTCCTTTATAAGTGATTTGTCTTTTCTCTCTGACAGCTTTTAATAATCTATTCTTGTGTTGGATTTCTGGGATGGTGACTATTATATGTCTGGGTGTAGTTTTATTTTGGTTATGACTGTTTGGAGTTCTATATGCTTCACTGATCCTGATGTCAGTTTCTGATCTCATGCTTGGGAAATTTTCAGCTATTACTTCTCTAAATATCCTCCTGACATCCTTCATGTTGTCTCCCTCTCTTTCATTAATCCCTATCATTCTTATGTTATTCTTCTTTGCATCGTCTTGCAGTTGTTGAATTGTTGTTTCCTGGTTCCTTGTTATTTTCAAAAGATCTTTCCTTTCCTGTTCACTAGCTGCAATCCTGTCTTCAAGGTCTGAAATTCTATCTTCACTTTCATTAAGGCGGTTTTTACAACTTTCAGTGGAGTTTTTTATTTCCTGTATATCTCTGTGCATCTGCATTATGTATTCTGTTTGTTTCTTATATTGCTCGTCTAGGGATTCTATCTTTTTGTTTAGTTCCTCCAATTTTTTATCTGTGTTTTCTTTAGATATATTTAGAATCTCTTTCATTTCTTTTATCATTTCTTCTTTTATCTGGGAGATTATTTCGAGTTTGAATTTCTTTAAAGCTTCCTGGAGTTGCTTGTCAATTTCAGTGGCTATTGTGTCCGATATATGAGGTGAATGGGATATATTTTCTTCTATATACATCACTCCTAGGGTTTCTTGAGATGGGCTGGAGGTTTGAGGTTGTAATTTGGCCTTTCGTTTTGTCATTTTCCTATATTTCTGTGTTTCAAGTGTTATTTGAAAGCTTCCTCAGGATCTGTTGAAAATCCCCTTCTATGTTTGGAGCTACTGGGACTCTGGCGCCGCGCTACTCCAAGCCATTAGGCCTACAGAACCAGTGGCCCTCCTCTGCCTGCTCAGAACTCCGCAGTTCCAGACAAGCTGGGCCTCAGGGACACTGTGCGCCCACCTGAACCTTGGAAGCTCCACAGTTCTTCAATCGCAGCCGGGTTAGGGTACTCACCACAGGCCGCAGTGCTTCAGGAACCTGTGGACCCTCCCTGGTTGCAGAGATATCCACAGTCCTCCAGACACGCAGAGAGGCCAGTGAGGGCACCCCAGATCTGCCCAGCTCCTCCTCTGCAGACCTATGGCCAGGCACGGCAGCTAAACAGGCTGGGCTAGGCTGGTAGTGTGGGCCAGCCCACCTATCGGGAGCTCAGCAGGTCTCCAAATGAAGCCGGGAATGGGGAGGCTGATGTGGAAGCCTCAAACCCACCTCTCCCCTTCACTGCCCCTGGAAGCCTGAGGGAACTCCAGCAGACTGGGCGCAGATATCCAGAGTCCTCCAGACACGCAGATAGGCCAGTGAGGGCACCCCAGATCTGCCCAGCTCCTCCTCTGCAGACCTATGGCCAGGCGTGGCAGCTAAACAGGCTGGGCTAGGCTGGTAGTGTGGGCCAGCCCACCTATCGGGAGCTCAGCAGGTCTCCAAATGAAGCCTGGAATGGGGAGGCTGATGTGGAAGCCTCAAACCCACCTCTCTCCTTCACTGCACCTGGAAGCCTGAGGGAACTCCAGCAGTCTGGGCGCAGAAATCCAGAGTCCTCCAGACACACAGAGAGGCCAGTGAGGGGAACCCAGATCTGCCCAGCTCCTCCTCTGCAGACCTATGGCCAGGCGCGGCAGCTAAACAGGCTGGGCTAGGCTGGTAGTGTGGGCCAGCCCACCTATCGGGAGCTCAGCAGGTCTCCAAATGAAGCCGGGAATGGGGAGGCTGATGTGGAAGCCTCAAACCCACCTCTCCCCTTCACTGCACCTGGAAGCCTGAGGGAACTCCAGCAGTCAGGGCGCAGAAATCCAGAGTCCTCCAGACACGCAGACAGGCCAGTGAGGGCACACCAGATCTGCCCAGCTCCACCTCTGCAGACCTATGGCCAGGCGCGGGAGCTAAACAGGCTGCCTCTGATGTTTTTCTCACTCCTACTAGTGAATGTAATGTTACACACCCATACAATGTGCACCACCCCGCGATATTTTTCAGAAACGTATCCTACATTGCCACTGCATGTTTCCTGACCTCCCAATTCTGACCACACCGTGGTTCTTTTCTCCATCCTATATTGCCACTCACTGCCTATCCTAATTCAGAACCTATGATTCACACCACCCCGTAATGTTTTTCTCACTCCTACTAGTGCATGTAATGTTACACACGCATACAATGCGGACCACCCCGTGATGTTTTTCAGAAACCTATCCTGCATTGCCACTGCATGTTTCCTGACCTACCCATGCTGACTACCCCGTGTTGCTTTTCTCCATCCTACATTGCCACTCACTGCCTATCCTTATTCAGAACCTCCGATACACACTACCCCGTGATGTTTTTCTCACTCCTACTAGGGAATGTAATGTTACACACCCATACAATGCGCACTACCCCGCAATGTTTTTCAGAAACCTATCCTATATTGCCACTGCATGTTTCCTGACCTCCCCATGCTGAGCACCCCGTGGTGCTTTTCTCCATCCTACATAGCCACTCACTGAATATACTAATTCAGACCATATGATTCACACCACCCCGTGATGTTTTTCTAACTCCTACTAGTGAATGTAATGTTACACACCCATACAATGCGCACTACCCCGCGATGTTTTTCAGAAACCTATCCTACACTGCCACTGCATGTTTCCTGACCTACTCATGCTGACTACCCCATGGTGCTTTTCTCCATCCTACATTGACACTCACTGCCTATCCTAATTCAGACCCTATGATTCACACCACCCCGTGATGTTTTTCTAACTCCTACTAGTGAATGTAATGTTACACACTCATACAATACGCACCACCCCGCGACGTTTTTCAGAAACCTATCCTACATTGCCAGTGCATGTTTCCTGACCTCCCCCTGCTGACCACCCCGTTGTGCTTTTCTCCATCCTTCATTGCCACTAACTGCCTATTCTAATTCAGGCCCTCCGATTCACACCACCCCGTGATGTTTTTCTCACTCCTACTAGTGAATGTAATGTTACACACCCATACAATGCGCACCACCCCCGATGTTTTTCAGAAACCTATCCTACATTGCCACTGCATGTTTCCTGACCTCCCCATGCTGATCACCCCGTGGTGTTTTCTACATCCTACATAGCCAATCACTGAATATCCTAATTGAGACCCTATGATTCACACACCCCGTGATGTTTTTCTCACTCCTACTAGTGAATGTAATGTGAAAAACCCATACAATGCGCACAACCACGCGATACCTTTCAGAAACCTATTCTACATTGCCACTGCATGTTTCCTGACATCCCCATGCTGATCACCCCGTGGTGCTTTTCTCCATCCTACATTGCCACTCACTGCCTATCCTAATTCATACCCTATGATTCACACCACCCCGTGATGTTTTTCTAACTCCTACTAGTGAATAAAATGTTACACAGCCATACAGTGCGCACCACCTCGCGATGTTTTTCAGAAACCTATCATACATTGCCACTGCATGTTTCCTGACCTACCCATGCTGACTACCCCGTGGTGCTTTTCTCCATCCTACATTGCCACTCACTGCCTATCCTTATTCAAACCCTCCGATACACACTACCCCGTGATGTTTTTCTCACTCCTACTAGGGAATGTAATGTTACACACCCATACAATGCGCACTACCCCGCAATATTTTTCAGAAACCTATCCTATATTGCCACTGTATGTTTCCAGACCTCCCCATGCTGACGACCCCGTGGTGTTTTTCTACATCCTACATAGCCACTCACTGAATATCCTAATTCAGACCGTATGATTCACACCACCCCGTGATGTTTTTCTCACTCCTACTAGTGAATGTAATGTTACACACCCATACAATGTGCACCACCCCGCGATGTTTTTCAGAAACCTATCCTACATTGCCACTGCATGTTTCCTGACCTCCCCATGCTGATCACCCCGTGGTGCTTTTCTCCATCCTATATTGCCACTCACTGCCTATCCTAATTCAGACCCTCATTCACACCACCCCGTGATGATTTTCTCACTCCTACTTGTGAATGTAATTTTACACACACATACAATGCGTACGAACCCGCGATGGTTTTCAGAAACCTATCGTACATTGCCAGTGAATGTTTCCTGATCTCCCAATTGGGACCACCGATTGGGGTGATTTTCTCGATCCTACATGGCAAATCACTGAATATCCTAATTCAGACCCTATGATTCACACAAGCCCGTGATGTTTTTCTCACTCCTACTAGTGAATGTAATGTTACACACCCATACAATGCGCACCACCCCGCGATGTTTTTCGCAAACCTATCCTACAATGCCACTGCATGTTTCCTGACCTATCCATGCTGACTTCCCCGTGGTGCTTTTCTCCATCCTACATTGCCACTCACTGCCTATCCTTATTCAGACTCTCCGATACACACTGCCCCGTGATGTTTTTCTCACTCCTACTAGTGAATGTAATGTTACACACCGATACAATGCGCACTACCCCGCAATGTTTTTCAGAAACCTATCCTATGTTGCCACTGCACGTTTCCTGACCTCCCCATGCTGACCACCCCGTGGTGCTTTTCTCCATCCTACATAGCCACTCACTGAATATCCTAATTCAGACCCTATGAAGCACACCACCCCTTGAAGTTTTTCTCACTCCGACTAGTGAATGTAATGTTACACACCTATACAATGGGCACCACCCTGCGATGTTTTTCAGAAACCTATCCTACATTGCCACTACATGTTTCGTGACCTCCCAATGCTGATCACCCCGTGATGCTTTTCTCCATCCTACATTGCCACACACTGCCTATCCTATTTCAGGCCCTAGGATTCACACCACCCCGTGATGTTTTTCTAAATCCTACTAGTGAATGTAATGTTACACACTCATACAATGCGCACCACCCCGCGATGTTTTTCAGAAACCTATCCTACATTGCCACTGCATGTTTCCTGATCTCCAAATGCTGACTAAGCCGTGGTGCTTTTCTCCATCCTACATTGCCACTCACTGCCTATCCTAATTCAGACCCTCCGATTCACACCACCCCGTGATGATTTTCTCACTCCTACTAGTGAATGTAATGTTACACACACATACAATGCACACGAACCCGCGATGTTTTTCAGAAATCTATGGTACATTGCCACTGCATGTTTCCTGATCTCCCAATTGGGACCACCCACTGGGTTGATTTTCTCCATATTACATGGCCACTCACTGAATATCCTAATTCGGACCCTATGATTCACACCATCCCGTGATGTTTTTCTCACTCCTACTAATTAATGTAGTGCTACACACCCATACAATGCGCACCACCCCGCGATGTTTTTCAGAAACCTATGCTACATTTCCAGTGCATGTTTCCTGACCTCCCCATGCTAACCTCCCCGTTTTGCTTTTCTCCATCCTTCATTACCAGTCACTGCCTATTCTAATTCAGACCCTCCGATTCACACCACCCCGTGATGTTTTTCTCACTCCTACTAGTGAATGTAATGTTACACAACCATACAATTCGCACCATGCCGCGATGTTTTTCAGAAACCTATCGTGCATTTCCTCTGCGTGTTTCCTGACTTCCCCATGCTGACCACCCTAAGGTGCTTTTCTCCATCCTACATAGACACTCACTGAATATCCTAATTCAGACTCTATTACTCACACCACCCCTTGATGTTTTTCTCACTCCTAATAGTGAATGTAATATTACACACCAATACAATGCGCACCACCCCGCGATGTTTTTCAGAAACCTATCCTACATTGCCACTGCATGTTTCCTGACCTCCCCATGCTGACCACCCCGTGGGGCTTTTCTCCATCCTACATTGCAACTCACTGTGTATCCTAAATCAGACCCTATGATTCACACCACCCCGTGATGTTTTTCTCACTCCTACTAGTGAACGTAATGTTACACACCCATACCATGCCCACCACCCCGCGATGTTTTTCAGAAACCTATCCTACATTGCCAGTGCATGTTTCCTGACATCCCCATGCTGATCACCCCGTGGTGCTTTTCTCCATCCTACATTGCCAATCACTGAAAATCCTAATTCAGATCCTATAATTCAGACCACCCCGTGATATTTTTCTCACTCCTACTAGTGAATGTTATGTTACACACCCATACAATGCGCACCACCCGCGATGTTTTACAGAAACCTATCCTACATTGCCACTGCATGTTTCCTGACCTCCCCATGCTGACCACCCCGTGGTGCTTATCTCCATCCTACATTGTGGCTCACAGCCTATCCTAATTCAGACCCTATGATTCACACAACCCCGTGATGTTTTTCTCAGTCCTACTAGTGAATGTAATGTTACACACCAATACAATTCGCACAACCCCGCGATGTTTTTTCAGAAACCTATCCTACATTGCCCCTTCATGTTTCCTGAGCACCCCATGCTGACCACCCGTGGTGCTTTTCTCCATCCTACATTGCCACTCACTGCCTATCCTAATTCAGATGCTCCGATTCACACCACCCCGTGATGATTTTCTAACTCCTACTAGTGAATGTAATGTTACCCACCCATACAATGCGCACCAACCCACGATGTTTTTCAGAAACCTATCCTACAATGACACTGCATGTTTCCTGATCCCCATGCTAACCACCCGTGGTGCTTTTCTCCATCCTACATTGCCACTCACTGCCTATCCTAATTCAGACCCTTCAATTCACACCACCTCGTGATGCTTTTCTCACTCCTACTAGTGATTGTAATGTTACACACCCATACAATGTGCACAACCCCGCGATGTTTTTCAGAAACCTATCCAACATTGCCACTGCATGTTTCCTGACCTTCCAATGCTGACCACCCCGTGGTACTTTTCTCCATCCTACATAGCCACTCACTGAATATCCTAATTCAGACCCTATGATTGACAGCACCCTGTGATGTTTTTCTCCCTCCTACTAGTGAATGTAATGTTACACACCCATAAAATGCACACCTATCGCGATGTTTTTCAGAAACCTATCCTACATTGCCACTGCATGTTTCCTGACCTCCCCATGCTGACCACTCTGCGGTGCTTTTCTCCATCCTACATTCACAATCACTGCCTATGCTAATTCAGACCCTCAGATTCACACCACCCCGTGACGTTTTTCTCACTCCCACTAGTTAATGTAATGTTACACACCCATACAATGCGCACCACCCCGCGATGTTTTTCAGAAACATTTCCTAAATTGCCACTGCATGTTTCCTGACCTACCCATGCTGACTACCCCGTGGTGCTTTTCTCCATCCTACATTGCCACTCACTGCCTATCCTAATTCAGACCCTATGATTCACACCACCCCGTGATGTTTTTCTCCCTCCTACTTGTGAATGTAATGTTACTCACCCATACAATGCGCACCACCCCATGATGTTTTTCAGAAAACTATCCGACATGCCACTGAAGTTTCCTGATCTCCCAATGCTGACCACCCCGTGGTGCTTTTCTCCATCCTACATTGCCACTCACTTCCTATCTTAATTCAGACCCTCCGATTCACACCACCCGTGATGATTTTATCACTCCTACTTGTGAATGTAATGTCACACACCCATACAATGCACACCTATCGCGATGTTTTTCAGAAACCTATCCTACATTGCCACTGCATGTTTCCTGACCTCCCCATGCTGACCACTCTGCGGTGCTTTTCTCCATCCTACATTCACAATCACTGCCTATGCTAATTCAGACCCTCAGATTCACACCACCCCGTGACGTTTTTCTTACTCCCACTAGTTAATGTAATGTTACACACCCATACAATGCGCACCACCCCGCGATGTTTTTCAGAAACCTTTCCTAAATTGCCACTGCATGTTTCCTGACCTACCCATGCTGACTACCCCGTGGTGCTTTTCTCCATCCTACATTGCCACTCACTGCCTATCCTTATTCAGACCCTCTGATACACACTACCCCGTGATGTTTTTCTCACTCCTACTATGGATTGTAATGTTAAACACCCATACAATGCGCACTACCCCGCAATGTTTTTCAGAAACCTATCCTATATTGCCACTACATGTTTCCTGACCTCCCCATGCTGACCACCCCGTGGTGCTTTTCTACATCCTACATAGAGACTCACTGAATATCCTAATTCAGACCCTATGATTCACACCACCCCGTGATGTTTTTCTCACTCCTACTAGTGAATGTAATGTTACACACCCATACAATGCGCACCACCCCGCGATGTTTTTCAGAAACGTATCCTACATTGCCACTGCATGTTTGCTGACCTCCCGATGCTGATCACCACGTGGTGCTTTTCTCCATCCTACATTGCCACTCACTACCTATCCTAAATCAAACCCTATGATTCACACCACCCCGTGATGTTTTTCTAACTCCTACTAGTGAATGTAATGTTACACACCCATACAATGCGCACCACCCCATGATGTTTTTCAGAAAACTTTCCGACATTGCCACTGCAAGTTTCCTGATCTCCCAATGCAGACCACCCCGTGGTGCTTTTCTCCATCCTACATTGCCACTCACTTCCTATCTTAATTCAGACCCTCCGATTCACACCACCCGTGATGATTTTATCACTCCTACTTGTGAATGTAATATCACACACCCATACAATGCACACCTATCGCGATGTTTTTCAGAAACCTATCCTACATTGCCACTGCATGTTTCCTGACCTCCCCATGCTGACCACTCTGCGGTGCTTTTCTCCATCCTACATTCACAATCACTGCCTATGCTAATTCAGACCCTCAGATTCACACCACCCCGTGACGTTTTTCTTACTCCCACTAGTTAATGTAATGTTACACACCCATACAATGCGCACCACCCCGCGATGTTTTTCAGAAACCTTTCCTAAATTGCCACTGCATGTTTCCTGACCTACCCATGCTGACTACCCCGTGGTGCTTTTCTCCATCCTACATTGCCACTCACTGCCTATCCTTATTCAGACCCTCTGATACACACTACCCCGTGATGTTTTTCTCACTCCTACTATGGATTGTAATGTTAAACACCCATACAATGCGCACTACCCCGCAATGTTTTTCAGAAACCTATCCTATATTGCCACTACATGTTTCCTGACCTCCCCATGCTGACCACCCCGTGGTGCTTTTCTACATCCTACATAGAGACTTACTGAATATCCTAATTCAGACCCTATGATTCACACCACCCCGTGATGTTTTTCTCACTCCTACTAGTGAATGTAATGTTACACACCCATACAATGCGCACCACCCCGCGATGTTTTTCAGAAACGTATCCTACATTGCCACTGCATGTTTGCTGACCTCCCGATGCTGATCACCACGTGGTGCTTTTCTCCATCCTACATTGCCACTCACTACCTATCCTAAATCAGACCCTATTATTCACACCACCCCGTGATGTTTTTCTAACTCCTACTAGTGAATGTAATGTTACACACCCATACAATGCGCACCACCCCATGATGTTTTTCAGAAAACTATCCGACATTGCCACTGCAAGTTTCCTGATCTCCCAATGCAGACCACCCCGTGGTGCTTTTCTCCATCCTACATTGCCACTCACTTCCTATCTTAATTCAGACCCTCCGATTCACACCACCCGTGATGTTTTTATCACTCCTACTTGTGAATGTAATGTCACACACCCATACAATGCACACCTATCGCGATGTTTTTCAGAAACCTATCCTACATTGCCACTGCATGTTTCCTGACCTCCCCATGCTGACCACTCTGAGGTGCTTTTCTCCATCCTACATTCACAATCACTGCCTATCCTAATTCAGACCCTCAGATTCACACCACCCCGTGACGTTTTTCTCACTCCCACTAGTTAATGTAATGTTACACCCCCATACAATGCGCACCACCCCGCGATGTTTTTCAGAAACGTTTCCTAAATTGCCGCTGCATGTTTCCTGACCTACCCATGCTGACTACCCCGTAGTGCTTTTCTCCATCCTACATTGCCACTCACTGCCTATCCTTATTCAGACCCTCCGATACACACTACCCCGTGATGTTTTTCTCACTCCTACTATGGATTGTAATGTTAAACACCCATACAATGCGCACTACCCCGCAATGTTTTTCAGAAACCTATCCTAAATTGCCACTACATGTTTCCTGACCTCCCCATGCTGACCACCCCGTGGTGCTTTTCTACATCCTACATAGTCACTCACTGAATATCCTAATTCAGACCCTATGATTCACACCACCCCGTGATGTTTTTCTCACTCCTACTTGTGAATGTAATGTTACTCACCCATACAATGCGCACCACCCCATGATGTTTTTCAGAAAACTATCCGACATTGTCACTGCATGTTTCCTGATCTCCCAATGCTGAGCACCCCGTGGTGCTTTTCTCCATCCTACATTGCCACTCACTTCCTATCTTAATTCAGACCCTCCGATTCACACCACCCGTGATGTTTTTATCACTCCTACTTGTGAATGTAATGTTACACACACATACAATGCGAACGAACCCACGATGGTTTTCAGAAACCTATCGTACATTGTCACTACATGTATCCTGATCTCCCAATGGGACCACAGATTGGGTTGATTTTCTCCATCCTACATGGCCAATCACTGAATATCCTAATTCAGACCCTATGATTCACACCACCCCGTGATGTTTTTCTCACTCCTATTAGGGAATGTAATGTTAAACACCCATAAAATGCGCACCACCCAGCGATGTTTTTCAGAAACCTATCCTAAATTGCCACTGCATGTTTCCTGACCTCCCCATGCTGACCAACCCGTGGTGCTTTTGTCCAACCTACTTTGCAACTCACTGCGTAAACTAATTCAGACCATATGATTCACACCATCTCGTGATGTATTTCTCACTCCTACTAGTGAATGTAATGTTAAACAGCCATACAATGCGCACCACTCCGCGATGTTTTTCAGAAACCTATCCTAAATTGCCACTGCATGTTTCCTGACCTACCCATGCTGACTACCCCTTGGTGCTTTTCTCCATCCTACATTGCCACTCACTGCCTATCCTTATTCAGACCCTCCGATACACACTACCCCGTGATGTTTTTCTCACTCCTACTATGGATTGTAATGTTAAACACCCATACAATGCGCACTACCCTGCAATGTTTTTCAGAAACCTATCCTATATTGCCACTACATGTTTCCTGACCTCCCCATGCTGACCACCCCGTGGTGCTTTTCTACATCCTACATAGCCATTCACTGAATATCCTAATTCAGACCCTATGATTCACACCACCCCGTGATGTTTTTCTCACTCCTACTTGTGAATGTAATGTTACACACACATACAATGCGAACGAACCCGCGATGTTTTTCAGAATCCTATTGTACATTGCCACTGCATGTTTCCTGATCTCCCAATGGGGACCACCGATTGGGTTGATTTTCTCCATCCTACATGGCCACTCACTGAATATCCTAACTCAGATCCTATGATTTACACCACCCTGTGATGTTTTTCTCACTCCTACTAGTGAATGTAATGTTAAACACCCATACAATGCGCACCACCCAGCGATGTTTTTCAGAAACCTATCCTACATTGCCACTGCATGTTTCCTGACGTCCCTATGCTGATCACCCCGTGATGCTTTTCTCCATCCTACATAGCCACTCACTGCCTATCCTAAATCAGACCCTATGATTCACACCACCCTGTGATGTTTTTCTCACTCCTACTAAGGAATGTAAGGTTACACACACATACAATGCGCACTACCCCGCAATGTTTTTCAGAAACCTATCCTATATTGCCACTACATGTTTCCTGACCTCCCCATGCTGACCACCCCGTGGTCCTTTTCTACATCATACATAGCCACTCACTGAATATCCTAATTCAGACCCTATGATTCACACCACCCCGTGATGTTTTTCTCACTCCTACTAGTGAATGTAATGTTCCACACCCATACAATGCGCACCACCCCGCGATGTTTTTCAGAAACCTATCCTACATTGCCACTGCATGTTTCCTGACCTCCCCATGCTGATCACCACGTGGTGCTTTTCTCCATCCTACATTGCCACTCACTGCCTATCCTAATTCAGACCCTATGATTCACACCACCCCGTGATGTTTTCTCACTACTACTTGTGAATGTAATGTTACACACCCATACAATGCGCACCACCCCATGATGTTTTTCAGAAAACTTTCCGACATTGCCACTGCCTCTTTCCTGATCTCCCAATGCTGACCACCCCGTGGTGCTTTTCTCCATCCTACATTGCCACTCACTGCCTATCCTAATTCAGACCCTCCGATTCACAGCACGCCATGATATTTTTCTCACTCCTACTTGTGAATGTAATGTTACACACACATACAATGCGAACGAACCCGCGATGTTTTTCAGAAACCTATTGTACATTGCCACTGCATGTTTCCTGATCTCCCAATGGGGACCACCGATTGGGTTGATTTTCTCCAACCTACATGGCCACTCAATGAATATCCTAACTCAGATCCTATGATTCACACCACCCTGTGATGTTTTTCTCACTCCTACTAGTGAATGTAATGTTAAACACCCATACAATGCGCACCACCCAGCGATGTTTTTCAGAAACCTATCCTAAATTGCCACTGCATGTTTCCTGACCTCCCCATGCTGACCACCCCGTGGTGCTTTTCTCCATCCTGCATTGCAACTCACTGCGTATCCTAATTCAGACCATATGATTCACACCATCCTGTGATGTTTTTCTCACCCCAACTAGTGAATGTAATGTTACACACCCATAAAATGTGCACCACCCCGCTATGTTTTTCAGAAACCTATCCTACATTGCCACTGCATGTTTCCTGACCTCCCCATGCTGATCACCCCGTGGTGCTTTTCTCTATCCTTCATTGCCACTCACTGCCTATTCTAATTCCGACCCTCCAATTCACACCCCCCCGTGATGTTTTTATCACTCCTACTAGTGAATGTAATGTTACACACCCATACAATGCGTACCACGCCGCGGTGTTTTTCAGAAACCTATCCTACATTGCCACTGCATGTTTCCTGACCTCACAATGCTGACCACCCCGGGATGCTTTTCTCCATCCTACATTGCCTATCACTGAAAATCCTAATTCAGACCCTATGATTCACACGACCCCGTGATGTTTTTCTAACTCCTACTAGTGAATGTAATGTTACACACCGATACAATGTGCACCACCCCGCGATGTTTTTCAGAAAGCTATCCTACATTGCCACTGCATGTTTCCTGACCTCCCCAGGCTGACCACCCCGTGGTGTTTTCTCCATCCTACATAGCCAATCACTGAATATCCTAATGGAGACCCTATGATACACACCACCCCGTGATGTTTTTCTCACTCCTACTAGTGAATGTAATGTTACACAACCATATAATGCGCACCACCCCGCGATGTTTTTCTGAAACCTATCCTACATTGCCACTGCATGTTTCCTGACGTCCCCATGCTGATCACCCCGTGGTGCTTTTCTCCATCCTACATTGCCACTCACTGCCTATCCTAAATCAGACCCTATGATTCACACCACCCCGTGATGTTTTTCTCACTCCTACTAGGGAATGTAAGGTTACACACCCATACAATGCGCACTGGCCCGCAAAGTTTTTCAGAAACCTATACTATTTTGCCACTGCATGTTTCCTGACCTCCCCATGCTGACCACCCCGTGGTGCTTTTCTCTATCCTACATAGCCACTCACTGAATATCCTAATTCAGACCCTATGATTCAAACCACCCCGTGATGTTTTTCTCACTCCTACTAGTGAATGTAATTTTACACACCCATACAATGCGCACCACCCCGCGATGATTTTCAGAAACCTATCCTACATTGCCACTGCATGTTTCCTGACCTCCACATGCTGACCACCCTGGGGTGCTTTTCTACATCCTACATAGCCACTCACTGAATATCCTAATTCAGACCCTATGATTCACACCACCCCGTGATGTTTTTCTCACTCCTACTAGTGAATGTAATGTTACACACCCATTCAATGCGCACCACCCCGCGATGCTTTTCAGAAACCTATCGTACATTGCCACTGTATGTTTCCTGAACTCCCAATGGGGACCACCGATTGGGTTGATTTTCTCCATCCTACATGGCCACTCACTGAATATCCTAACTCAGATCCTATGATTCACACCACCCTGTGATGTTTTTCTCACCCCTACTAGTGAATGTAATGTTAAACACCCATACAATGCGCACCACCCAGCGATGTTTTTCAGAAACCTATCCTAAATTGCCACTGCATGTTTCCTGACCTCCCCATGCTGACCACCCCGTGGTGCTTTTCCTACATCCTACATAGCCACTCACTGAATATTCTAATTCAGACCCTATAATTCACACCACCCCGTAATGTTTTTCTCACTCCTACTAGTGAATGTAATGTTACACAACCATACAATGCGCACCACCCCGCGATGTTTTTCAGAAACCTATCCTACATTGCCACTGCATGTTTCCTGACGTCCCCATGCTGATCACCCCGTGATGCTTTTCTCCATCCTACATAGCCACTCACTGCCTATCCTAAATCAGACGCTATGATTCACACCACCCTGTGATGTTTTTCTCACTCCTACTAGGGAATGTAAGGTTACACACCCATACAATGCACACTGCCCCGCAATGTTTTTCAGAAACCTATACTATTTTGCCACTGCATGTTTCCTGACCTCCCCATGCTGACCACCCCGTGGTGCTTTTCTCCATCCTACATAGCCACTCACTGAATATCCTAATTCAGACCCTATGATTCAAACCACCCCGTGATGTTTTTCTCACTCCTACTAGTGAATGTAATGTTACACACCCATACAATGTGCACCACGCCGCGATGTTTTTCAGAAACCTATCCTACATTGCCACTGCATGTTTCCTGACCTCCCCATGCTGATCACCCAATGGTGCTTTTCTACATCCTACATTGACACTCACTGCCTATCCTAAATCAGACCCTATGATTCACACCACCCCGTGATGTTTTTCTAACTCCTAATAGTGAATGTAATGTTACACACCCATACAATGCGCACTACCCCGCAATGTTTTTCAGAAACCTATCCTATATTGCCACTACATGTTTCCTGACCTCCCCATGCTGACCACCCCGTGGTCCTTTTCTACATCCTACATAGCCACTCACTGAATATCCTAATTCAGACCCTATGTTTCACACCACCCCGTGATGTTTTTCTCACTCCTACTAGTGAATGTAATGTTCCACACCCATACAATGCGCACCACCCCGCGATGTTTTTCAGAAACGTATCCTACATTGCCACTGCATGTTTCCTGACCTCCCCATGCCGATCACCACGTGGTGCTTTTCTCCATCCTACATTGCCACTCACTGCCTATCCTAATTCAGACCCTATGATTCACACCACCCCGTGATGTTTTTCTCACTACTACTTGTGAATGTAATGTTACACACCCATACAATGCGCACCACCCCATGATGTTTTTCAGAAAACTTTCCGACATTGCCACTGCCTCTTTCCTGATCTCCCAATGCTGACCACCCCGTGGTGCTTTTCTCCATCCTACATTGCCACTCACTGCCTATCCTAATTCAGACCCTCCGATTCACACCACCCCGTGATGTTTTTCTAACTCCTAATAGTGAATGTAATGTTACACACCCATACAATGCGCACTACCCCGCAATGTTTTTCAGAAACCTATCCTATATTGCCACTACATGTTTCCTGACCTCCCCATGCTGACCACCCCGTGGTCCTTTTCTACATCCTACATAGCCACTCACTGAATATCCTAATTCAGACCCTATGTTTCACACCACCCCGTGATGTTTTTCTCACTCCTACTAGTGAATGTAATGTTCCACACCCATACAATGCGCACCACCCCGCGATGTTTTTCAGAAACGTATCCTACATTGCCACTGCATGTTTCCTGACCTCCCCATGCCGATCACCACGTGGTGCTTTTCTCCATCCTACATTGCCACTCACTGCCTATCCTAATTCAGACCCTATGATTCACACCACCCCGTGATGTTTTTCTCACTACTACTTGTGAATGTAATGTTACACACCCATACAATGCGCACCACCCCATGATGTTTTTCAGAAAACTTTCCGACATTGCCACTGCCTCTTTCCTGATCTCCCAATGCTGACCACCCCGTGGTGCTTTTCTCCATCCTACATTGCCACTCACTGCCTATCCTAATTCAGACCCTCCGATTCACACCACCCCGTGATGTTTTTCTCACTCCTACTTGTGAATTTAATATTACACACACATACAATGCGAACGAACCCGCGATGTTTTTCAGAAACCTATCGTACATTGCCACTGCATGTTTCCTGATCTCCCAATGGGGACCACCGATTGGGTTGATTTTCTCCATCCTACATGGCCACTCACTGAATATCCTAACTCAGATCCTATGATTCACACCACCATTTGATGTTTTTCTCACTCCTACTAGTGAATGTTATGTTAAACACCCATACAATGCGCACCACCCAGCGATGTTTTTCAGAAAACTATCCTAAATTGCCAATGCATGTTTCCTGACCTCCCCATGCTGACCACCCCGTGGTGCTTTTCTCCATCCTGCATTGCAACTCACTGCGTATCCTAATTCAGACCATATGATTCACATCATCCCGTGATGTTTTTCTCACCCCTACTAGTGAATGTAATGTTACACACCCATATAATGCGCACCACCCCGCGATGTTTTTCAGAAACCTATCCTACATTGCCACTGCATGTTTCCTGACCTCCCCATGCTGACCACCCCGTGGTGCTTTTCTCCATCCTTCATTGCCACTCACTGCCTATTCTAATTCCGACCCTTCGATTGACACCCCCCCATGATGTTTTTCTCACTCCTACTAGTGAATGTAATGTTACACACCCATACAATGCGTACCACGCCGCGATGTTTTTCAGAAACCTATCCTAAATTGCCACTGCATGTTTCCTGATCTCACAATGCTGACCACCACGTGGTGCTTTTCTCCATCCTATATTGCCTATCACTGAAAATCCTAATTCAGACCCTATGATTCACACCACCCCGTGATGTTTTTCTAACTCCTACTAGTGAATGTAATGTTACACACCCATACAATGCGCACAACCCCGCGATGTTTTTCAGAAACCTATCCTATATTGCCACTGCATGTTTACTGACTTCCCCATGCTAACCACCCCGTGGTGTTTTCTCCATCCTACATAGCCAATCACTGAATATCCTAATTGAGACCCTATGATTCACACCACCCCGTGATGTTTTTCTCACTCCTACTAGTGAATGTAATGTTACACACCCATACAGTGCGCACCACCACGCGATGTATTTCAGAGACCTACCCTACATTGCCACTGCATGTTTCCTGACCTCCCCATGCTGACCACCCCGTGGTGCTTTTCCTACATCCTACATATCCACTCACTGAATATCCTAATTCAGACCCTATGATTCAAACCACCCCCTGATGTTTTTCTCACTCCTACTATTGAATGTAATGTTACACAACCATACAATGCGCACCACCCCGCGATGTTTTTCAGAAACCTATCCTACATTGCCAGTGCATGTTTCCTGACCTCCCCATGCTGACCACCCCGTTTTGCTTTTCTCGATCCTTCATTGGAACTCACTGCCTATTCTCATTCAGACCCTCCGATTCACACCACCCCGTGATGTTTTTCTAACTCCTACTAGTGAATGTAATGTTACACACCCATACAATGCGCACCACCCTGCGATGTTTTTCAGAAACCTATCCTACATTGCCACTGCATGTTTCCTGACCTCCCCATGCTGACCACTCCGTGGTGTTTTCTCCGTCCTACATAGCCAATCACTGCCTATCCTAAATCAGACCCTATGATTCACACCACCCCGTGATGTTTTTATCACTCCTACTAGGGAATGTAAGGTTACACACCAATACAATGCGCACTGCCCCGCAATGTTTTTCAGAAACCTATACTATTTTGCCACTGCATGTTTCCTGACCTCCCCATGCTGACCACCCCGTGGTGCTTTTCTCCATCCTACATAGCCACTCACTGAATATCCTAATTCAGACCCTATGATTCAAACCACCCCGTGATGTTTTTCTCACTCCTACTAGTGAATGTAATGTTACACACCCATACAATGCGCACCACCCCGCGATGTTTTTCAGAAGCCTATCCTACATTTCCACTGCATGTTTTCTGACCTCCCCATGCTGATCACCCCGTGGTGATTTTCTCCCTCCTACATTGACACTCACTGCCTATCCTAAATCAGACCCTATGATTCACACCACCCCGTGACGTTTTTCTAACTCCTACTAGTGTAAGTAATGTTACACACCCATACAATGCGCACCAACCCACGATGTTTTTCAGAAACCTATCCTACATTGCCACTGCATGTTTCCTGACCTCCCCATGCTGACCACTCCGTGGTGTTTTCTCCGTCCTACATAGCCAATCACTGCCTATCCTAAATCAGACCCTATGATTCACACCACCCCGTGATGTTTTTATCACTCCTACAAGGGAATGTAAGGTTACACACCCATACAATGCGCACTGCCCCGCAATGTTTTTCAGAAACCTATACTATTTTGCCACTGCATTTTTCCTGACCTCCCAATGCTGACCACCCCGTGGTGCTGTTCTCCATCCTACATGACCAGTCACTGAAAATCCTAATTCATACCCTATGATTCACACCACCCCGTGATGTTTTTCTCACTCCTACTAGTGAATGTAATGTTACACACCCATACAATGCGCACCACCACGCGATGTATTTCAGAAACCTATCCTACATTGCCACTGCATGTATCCTGAACTCCCCATGCTGACCACCCTATGGTGCTTATCTCCATCCTACATTGCCACTCACTGCTTATTCTAATTCACACCCTATGATTCACACCACCCAGTGATGTTTTTCTCACTCCTACTAGTGAATGTAATGTTACACACCCATACAATGCGCACAACCCCGCGATGTTTTTCAGAAACCTATCCTAAATTGCTCCTTCATGTTTCCTTTCTTCCCCATGCTGACCACCCGTGATGCTTTTCTCCATCCTACATTGCCACTCACTGCCTATCCTAATTAGGACGCTCCGATTCACACCACTCCGTGATGTTTTTCTAACTCCTACTAGTGAAAGTAATGTTACGCACCCAAACAATGCGCACCAACCCACGATGTTTTTCAGAAACCTATCCTACATTTCCAGTGCATGTTACCTGACCTCCCAAGGTTGACCAACCCGTGGTGTTTTCTCCATCCTACATAGCCAATCAGTGAATATCCTAATTGAGACCCTATGATTCACACCACCCCGTGATGTTTTTCTCACTCCTACTAGTGAATGTAATGTTACAAACCCATACAATGCGCACCACCACGCGATGTATTTCAGAAACCTATCCAAAATTGCCACTGCATGTTTCCTGACCTCCCCATGCTGACCACCCCGTGGTGCTTTTCTCCATCCTACATAGCCCTCAATGAATTTCCTAATTCAGACCCTATGATTCACAACACCCCGTGATGTTTTTCTTACTCCTACTAGTGAATGTAATGCTACCCATCATACAATGCGCACAACGCCGCGATGTTTTTCAGAAACCTATCCTACATTGCCAGTGCATGTTTCCTGACCTCCCCATGCTGACCACCCCGTGGTGCTTTTCTCCATCCTACATTGAAACTCACTGCCTGTCCTAATTCAGACCCTATGATTCACACCACCCCGTGATGTTTTTCTCACTCCTACTAGTGAATGTAATGTTACACACCTATAAAATGCGCATAACCCCGCGATGTTTTTCAGAAACCTATCCTACATTGCCACTGCTTTTTTCCTGACCTCCCCATGCTGACCACCCCAA
Source organism: Cavia porcellus (assembly GCF_034190915.1). Classification (NCBI taxonomy): domain Eukaryota; kingdom Metazoa; phylum Chordata; class Mammalia; order Rodentia; family Caviidae; genus Cavia; species Cavia porcellus. The sequence goes on along the minus strand of NW_026947499.1, from coordinate 72,861,132 downwards.
GGTGCTTTTCTCCATCCTACATATACACTCACTGAATATCCTAATTCAGACTCTATGACTCACACCACCCCGTGATGTTTTTCTCACTCCTAATAGTGAATGTAATATTACACTCCAATACAATACGCACCACCCCGCGATGTTTTTCAGAAACCTATCCTACATTGCCAGTGCATGTTTCCTGACCTCCCCATGCTGACCACCCCGTGGTGCTTTTCTCCATCCTACATTGCAACTCACTGAGTATCCTAATAGAGACCCTATGATTCACACCATCCCATGATATTTTTCTCACCCCTAGTAGTGAATGTAATGTTACACACCCATACAATGCGCACCACCCCGCGATGTTTTTAAGAAACCTATCCTATATTGCCAGTGCATGTTTCCTGACCTACACATGCTGACTACCCCGTGGTGCTTTTCTCCATCCTACATTGCCACTCACTGCCTATCCTTATTCAGACCCTGCAATACACACTACCCCGTGATGTTTTTCTCACTCCTACTAGGGACTGTAATGTTACACACCCATACAATGCGCACTACCCCGCAATGTTTTTCAGAAACCTATCCTATATGGCCACTGCATGTTTCCTGACCTCCCCATGCTGACCACCCCGTGGGGCTTTTCTACATCCTACATAGCCACTCACTGAATATCGTAATTCAGACCCTATGATTCACACCACCCCGTGATGTTTTTCTCACTCCTACTAGTGAATGTAATATTACACACCCATACAATGCGCACCACGCCAAGATGTTTTTCAGAAACCTATCCTACATTGCCACTGCATGTTTCCTGACTTCCCCATGCTGATCACCCCGTGGTGCTGTTCTTCATCCTACATCCCCAATCACTGAAAATCCTAATTCAGACCCTATGATTCACACCACCCCGTGATGTTTTTCTCAACCCTACTAGTGAATGTAATGTTACACACCCATACAATGCGCACCACCCCGCGATGTTTTTCAGAAACCTATCCTACATTGCCACTGCATGTATCCTGACATCCCCATGCTGACCACCCCGTGGTGCTTATCTCCATCCTACATTGCCACTCAGTGCCTATTCTAATTCAGACCCTATGATTCACACTACCCAGTGATGTTTTTCTCACTCCTACTAGTAAATGAAATGTTACACACCCATACAATGCACACAACCCCACGATGTTTTTCAGAAACCTATCCTAAATTGCTCCTTCATGTTTCCTTACCTCCCCATGCTGACCACCCGTGATGCTTTTCTCCATCCTACATTGCCACTCACTGCCTATCCTAATTCACACGATCCGATTCACACCACCCCGTGATGTTTTTCTAACTCCTACTAGTGTAAGTAATGTTACACACCCATACAATGCGCACCAACCCACGATGTTTTTCAGAAACCTATCCTACATTGCCACTGCATGTTTCCTGACCTCCCCATGCTGACCCCGTGGTGCTTTTCTCCATCCTACATTGCCACTCACTGCCTATCCTAATTCAGACCCTCCGATTCACACCACCCCGTGATGTTTTTGTCACTCCTACTTTTGAATGTAATGTTACACACACATACAATGCGAACGAACCCGCGATGGTTTTCAGAAACCTATTGTACATTGCCACTGCTTGTTTCCTGATCTCCCAATGGGGACCACTGATTAGGTTGATTTTCTCCATCCTACATGGCCACTCACTGAATATCCTAATTCAGACCCTATGATTCACACCACCCCGTGATGTTTTTCTCACTCCTACTAGTGAATGTAATGTTAAACACCCACACAATTCGCACCACCCTGCGATGTTTTTCAGAAACCTATCCTACATTGCCACTGCATGTTTCCTGACCTCACAATGCTGACCACCCCGTGATGCTTTTCTCCATCCTACATTGCAACTCACTGCCTATCCTAATTCAGACCCTATGATTCAAACCATCCCGTGATGTTTTTCTCACTCCTACTAGTGAATGTAATGTTACACACCCATACAATGCGCACCACGCCGCGATGTTTATCAGAAACCTATCCTACATTGCCACTGCATTTTCCCTGACCTCCCAATGCTGACCACCCCGTGGTGCTGTTCTCCATCCTACATGGCCACTCACTGAAAATCCTAATTCATACCCTATGATTCACACCACCCCGTGATGTTTTTTTCACTCCTACTAGTGAATGTAATGTTACACACCCATACAATGCGCACCACCACGTGATGTATTTCAGAAACCTATCCTACATTGCCCCTGCATGTATCCTGACCTCCCCATGCTGACCACCCCATGGTGCTTATCTCCATCCTACATTGCCACTCACTGCTTATTCTAATTCACACCCTATGATTCACACCACCCAGTGATGTTTTTCTCACTCCTACTAGTGAATGTAATGTTACACACCCATACAATGCGCACAACCCCGCGATGTTTTTCAGAAACCTATCCTAAATTGCTCCTTCATGTTTCCTTTCTTCCCCATGCTGACCACCCGTGATGCTTTTCTCCATCCTACATTGCCACTCACTGCCTATCCTAATTAGGACGCTCCGATTCACACCACTCCGTGATGTTTTTCTAACTCCTACTAGTGAAAGTAATGTTACGCACCCAAACAATGCGCACCAACCCACGATGTTTTTCAGAAACCTATCCTACATTTCCAGTGCATGTTACCTGACCTCCCAAGGTTGACCAACCCGTGGTGTTTTCTCCATCCTACATAGCCAATCAGTGAATATCCTAATTGAGACCCTATGATTCACACCACCCCGTGATGTTTTTCTCACTCCTACTAGTGAATGTAATGTTACAAACCCATACAATGCGCACCACCACGCGATGTATTTCAGAAACCTATTCAAAATTGCCACTGCATGTTTCCTGACCTCCCCATGCTGACCACCCCGTGGTGCTTTTCTCCATCCTACATAGCCCTCAATGAATTTCCTAATTCAGACCCTATGATTCACAACACCCCGTGATGTTTTTCTTACTCCTACTAGTGAATGTAATGCTACCCATCATACAATGCGCACAACGCCGCGATGTTTTTCAGAAACCTATCCTACATTGCCAGTGCATGTTTCCTGACCTCCCCATGCTGACCACCCCGTGGTGCTTTTCTCCATCCTACATTGAAACTCACTGCCTGTCCTAATTCAGACCCTATGATTCACACCACCCCGTGATGTTTTTCTCACTCCTACTAGTGAATGTAATGTTACACACCTATAAAATGCGCATAACCCCGCGATGTTTTTCAGAAACCTATCCTACATTGCCACTGCTTTTTTCCTGACCTCCCCATGCTGACCACCCCAAGGTGCTTTTCTCCATCCTACATATACACTCACTGAATATCCTAATTCAGACTCTATGACTCACACCACCCCGTGATGTTTTTCTCACTCCTAATAGTGAATGTAATATTACACTCCAATACAATACGCACCACCCCGCGATGTTTTTCAGAAACCTATCCTACATTGCCAGTGCATGTTTCCTGACCTCCCCATGCTGACCACCCCGTGGTGCTTTTCTCCATCCTACATTGCAACTCACTGAGTATCCTAATAGAGACCCTATGATTCACACCATCCCATGATATTTTTCTCACCCCTAGTAGTGAATGTAATGTTACACACCCATACAATGCGCACCACCCCGCGATGTTTTTAAGAAACCTATCCTATATTGCCAGTGCATGTTTCCTGACCTACACATGCTGACTACCCCGTGGTGCTTTTCTCCATCCTACATTGCCACTCACTGCCTATCCTTATTCAGACCCTGCAATACACACTACCCCGTGATGTTTTTCTCACTCCTACTAGGGACTGTAATGTTACACACCCATACAATGCGCACTACCCCGCAATGTTTTTCAGAAACCTATCCTATATGGCCACTGCATGTTTCCTGACCTCCCCATGCTGACCACCCCGTGGGGCTTTTCTACATCCTACATAGCCACTCACTGAATATCGTAATTCAGACCCTATGATTCACACCACCCCGTGATGTTTTTCTCACTCCTACTAGTGAATGTAATATTACACACCCATACAATGCGCACCACGCCAAGATGTTTTTCAGAAACCTATCCTACATTGCCACTGCATGTTTCCTGACTTCCCCATGCTGATCACCCCGTGGTGCTGTTCTTCATCCTACATCCCCAATCACTGAAAATCCTAATTCAGACCCTATGATTCACACCACCCCGTGATGTTTTTCTCAACCCTACTAGTGAATGTAATGTTACACACCCATACAATGCGCACCACCCCGCGATGTTTTTCAGAAACCTATCCTACATTGCCACTGCATGTATCCTGACATCCCCATGCTGACCACCCCGTGGTGCTTATCTCCATCCTACATTGCCACTCAGTGCCTATTCTAATTCAGACCCTATGATTCACACTACCCAGTGATGTTTTTCTCACTCCTACTAGTAAATGAAATGTTACACACCCATACAATGCACACAACCCCACGATGTTTTTCAGAAACCTATCCTAAATTGCTCCTTCATGTTTCCTTACCTCCCCATGCTGACCACCCGTGATGCTTTTCTCCATCCTACATTGCCACTCACTGCCTATCCTAATTCACACGATCCGATTCACACCACCCCGTGATGTTTTTCTAACTCCTACTAGTGTAAGTAATGTTACACACCCATACAATGCGCACCAACCCACGATGTTTTTCAGAAACCTATCCTACATTGCCACTGCATGTTTCCTGACCTCCCCATGCTGACCCCGTGGTGCTTTTCTCCATCCTACATTGCCACTCACTGCCTATCCTAATTCAGACCCTCCGATTCACACCACCCCGTGATGTTTTTGTCACTCCTACTTTTGAATGTAATGTTACACACACATACAATGCGAACGAACCCGCGATGGTTTTCAGAAACCTATTGTACATTGCCACTGCTTGTTTCCTGATCTCCCAATGGGGACCACTGATTAGGTTGATTTTCTCCATCCTACATGGCCACTCACTGAATATCCTAATTCAGACCCTATGATTCACACCACCCCGTGATGTTTTTCTCACTCCTACTAGTGAATGTAATGTTAAACACCCACACAATTCGCACCACCCTGCGATGTTTTTCAGAAACCTATCCTACATTGCCACTGCATGTTTCCTGACCTCACAATGCTGACCACCCCGTGATGCTTTTCTCCATCCTACATTGCAACTCACTGCCTATCCTAATTCAGACCCTATGATTCAAACCATCCCGTGATGTTTTTCTCACTCCTACTAGTGAATGTAATGTTACACACCCATACAATGCGCACCACGCCGCGATGTTTATCAGAAACCTATCCTACATTGCCACTGCATTTTCCCTGACCTCCCAATGCTGACCACCCCGTGGTGCTGTTCTCCATCCTACATGGCCACTCACTGAAAATCCTAATTCATACCCTATGATTCACACCACCCCGTGATGTTTTTTTCACTCCTACTAGTGAATGTAATGTTACACACCCATACAATGCGCACCACCACGTGATGTATTTCAGAAACCTATCCTACATTGCCCCTGCATGTATCCTGACCTCCCCATGCTGACCACCCCATGGTGCTTATCTCCATCCTACATTGCCACTCACTGCTTATTCTAATTCACACCCTATGATTCACACCACCCAGTGATGTTTTTCTCACTCCTACTAGTGAATGTAATGTTACACACCCATACAATGCGCACAACCCCGCGATGTTTTTCAGAAACCTATCCTAAATTGCTCCTTCATGTTTCCTTACCTCCCCATGCTGACCACCCGTGATGCTTTTCTCCATCATACATTGCCACTCACTGCCTATCCTAATTAGGACGCTCCGATTCACACCACTCCGTGATGTTTTTCTAACTCGTACTAGTGAAAGTAATGTTACGCACCCATACAATGCGCACTAACCCACGATGTTTTTCAGAAACCTATCCTACATTTCCAGTGCATGTTTCCTGACCTCCCAATATTGACCACCCCGTGGTGTTTTCTCCATCCTACATAGCCAATCAGTGAATATCCTAATTGAGACCCTACGATTCACACCACCCCGTGATGTTTTTCTCACTCCTACTAGTGAATGTAACGTAACAAACCCATACAATGCGCACCACCACGCGATGTATTTCAGAAACCTATCCAAAATTGCCACTGAATGTTTCCTGACCTCCCCATGCTGACCACCCCGTGGTGCTTTTCTCCATCCTACATAGCCACTCAATGAATTTCCTAATTCAGACCCTATGATTCACAACACCCCGTGATGTTTTTCTCACTCCTACTAGTGAATGTAATGCTACACAAGCATACAATGCGCACAACACAGCGATGTTTTTCAGAAACCTATCCTACATTGCCACTGCATGTTTCCTGACCTCCCCATGCTGACCACCCCGTTGTGCTTTTCTCCATCCTACATTGAAACTCACTGCCTATCCTAATTCAGACCCTATGATTCACACCACCCCGTGATGTTTTTCTCACTTCTACTAGTGAATGTAATGTTACACACCTATAAAATGCGCATAACCCCGCGATGTTTTTCAGAAACCTATCCTACATTGCCACTGCTTTTTTCCTGACCTCCCCATGCTGACCACCCCAAGGTGCTTTTCTCCATCCTACATATACACTCACTGAATATCCTAATTCAGACTCTATGACTCACACCACCCCGTGATGTTTTTTTCACTCCTAATGAATGTAATATTACACTCCAATACAATACGCACCACCCCGCGATGTTTTTCAGAAACCTATCCTACATTGCAGGTGCATGTTTCCTGACCTCCTCATGCTGACCACCCCGTGGTGCTTTTCTCCATCCTACATTGCAACTCACTGAGTATCCTAATTCAGACCCTATTATTCACACCACCCCGTCATGTTTTTCTCACTCCTACTAGTGAATGCAATGTTACACACCCATACAATGCGCACCACCCCGCGATGTTTTTCAGAAACCTATACTACATTGCCAGTGCATGTTTCCTGACCAATCCATGCTGACCACCCCGTGGTGCTTTTCTCCATCCTACATTGCCACTCACTGCCTATCCTAATTCAGACCCTCCGATTCACACCGCCCCGTGATGTTTTTCTCACTCCTAATTTTGAATGAAATGTTACACACATATACAATACGAACGAACCCGCGATGGTTTTCAGAAACCTATTGTACATTGCCACTGCATGTTTCCTGATCTCCCCATGCTGACGACCCCGTCCTGCTTTTCTCCATCCTACATTGCAACTCACTGCGTATCCTAATTCAGACCATATGACTCACACCATCCGGTGATGTTTTTCTCACTCCTACTAGTGAATGTAATGTTAAACACAAATACAATGCGCACCACCCAGTGATGTTTTTCAGAAACCTATCCTAAATTGCCACTGCATCTTTCCTGACCTACCCATGCTGACTACCCCGTGGTGCTTTTCTCCATCCTACATTGCCACTCATTGCCTATCCTTATTCAGACCCTCCAATACACACAACCCTGTCATGTTTTTCTCACTCCTACTAGTGAATGTAATGTTACACACCCGTACAATGCGCACAACCCCGCGATGTTTTTCAGAAACCTATCGTATATTGCCACTGCATGTTTCCTGACCTCCCCTTGCTGACCAACCCGTAGTGCTTTTCTCCATCCTACATTGCCACTCACTGCCTATCCTAATTCAGACCCTATGATTCACAACACCCCGTGATGTTTTTCACACTCCTACTTGTGAATGTAATGTTACACACACATACAATTCAAACGAACCCGCGATGGTTTTCAGAAACCTATCGTACTTTGCCACTGCATGTTTCCTGACCTCCCCATGTTGACCACCCCGTGGTGCTTTTCTCCATCCTACATAGCCACTCACTGAATATCCTAATTCAGACCTTATGATTCACACCACCCCGTGATGTTTTTCTCACTCCTACTAGTGAATGTAATGTTACACACCCATACAATGTGCACCTCCCCGCAATGTTTTTCAGAAACCTATCCTACATTTCCAGTGCATGTTTCCTGACCTCCCCATGCTGACCAGCCCGTTTTGCTTTTCTCCATCCTTCATTGCCACTCACTGCCTATACTAATTCAGACCCTCCGATTCACACCACCCCGTGATGTTTTTCTCACTCCTACTAGTGAATATAATGTTACACACCCATACAATGCACACCACGCCGCGATGTTTTTCAGAAACCTATCCTACATTGCCACTGCATGTTTCCTGACCTCCCAATGCTGACCACCCCGTGGTGTTTTCTCCATCCTACATAGCCAATCAGTGAATATCCTAATTGAGATCCTATGATTCACACCACCCCGTGATGTTTTTCTCACTCCTAATAGTGAATGTAATATTACACACCAATACAATGCGCACCACCCCGCGATGTTTTTCAGAAACCTATCCTATATTGCCACTGCATGTTTCCTGACCTCCCCATGCTGACCACCCCGTGGTGCTTTTCTCCATCCTACATTGCAACTCACTGCGTATCCCAGTTCAGACCTTGTGATTCACACCATCCAGTGATGTTTTTCTCACTCCTACTAGTGAATGTAATGTTACACACCTGTAAAAGGCGCACCACCCCGCGATGTTTTTCAGAAACCTATCCTACATTGCCAGTGCATGTTTCCTGACCTACCTATGCTGACTACCCCGTGGTGCTTTTCTCCATCCTACATTGCCACTCACTGCCTATCCTTATTCAGACCCTCCGATACACACTACCCCCCGATACTTTTCTCACTCCTACTAGGGATTGTAATGTTACACACCCATACAATGCGCACTACCCCGCAATGTTTTTCAGAAACCTATCCTATATTGCCACTGCATATTTCTTTTTTTTTTTTTTCTTTTTCCTTTTTATCAGTACCGGGGATCGAACTCACGACTGCCTGCTTGCAAAGCATTCGCTTATGCCGCTGAGCTAAACCCCCAGCCCCAACCACTGCATATTTCTTGACATCCCCATGATGACCACCCCGTGGTGCTTTTCTCCATCCTACATAGCCACTCACTGAATATCCTAATTCAGACCCTATGATTCACACCACCCCGTTATGTTTTTCTCACTCCTACTAGTGAATGTAATGTTACACACCCATACAATGCGCACCACCCCGCGATGATTTTCAGAAACCTATCCTACATTGCCACTGCATGTTTCGTGACCTCCCCATGCTGATCACCCCGTGGTGCTTTTTTCCATCCTATGTTACCACTCACTGCCTATCCTATTTCAGACCCTATGATTCACACCACCCCGTGATGTTTTTCTAACTCCTGCTAGTGAATGTAATGTTACACACCCATACAATGCCCACCACCCCGCGATGTTCTTCAGAAACCTAACCTACATTGCCATTGCATGTTTCCGGACCTCCCCATGCTGTTCACCCCGTGGTGCTTTTCTCCATCCTACATAGCCAAACATTGAATATCCTAATTCAGACCCTATGATTCACACCACCCCGTGATATTTTTCTCACTCCTACTAGTGAATGTAATGTTACACACCCATACAATGCGCACCACCACGCGATGTATTTCAGAAACCTATCCTACATTGCCACTGCATGGTTCCTGACCTCCCCATGCTGACCACCCCGTGGTGCTTTTCTCCATTCTACAAAGCCACTCACTGAATATCCTAATTCAGACCCTTTATTTCACACCACCCCTTGATGTTTTTCTCACTCCTACTAGTGAATGTAAAGTGACACACCCATACAATGCGCAGCACCCCGCGATGTTTTTCAGAAACCTGTCCTACATTGCCACTGCATGTTTCCTGACCTCCCCATGCTGATCACCCCGTGGTGATTTTCTCCATCCTTCATTGCCACTCACTGTCTATCCTAATTCAGACCCTATGATTCACACAACCCCGTGATGTTTTTCTAACTCGTACAAGAGAATGTAATCTTACACACCCATACAATGCACACCACCCCGCCATGTTTTTCAGAAACCTATCCTACATTGCCACTGCATGTTTCCTGATCTCCCAATGCTGACCACCCCGTGGTGCTTTTCTCCATCCTACATTGCCACTCACTGAATATTCTAATTCAGACCCTATGATTCACACCACCCGTGATGTTTTTCTCACTCGTACTAGTGAATGTAAAGTTACACACCCATTCAATGCGCACCACGCGGCGATGTTTTTCAGAAACCTATCCTACATTTCCAGTGCATGTTTCCTGACCTCCCCATGCTGACCACCCCGTGGAGCTTTTCTCCATCCTTCATTGCCACTCCCTGCCTATACTAATTCAGACCCTCCGATTCACCCCACCCCGTGATGTTTTTCTCACTCCTACTAGTGAATGTAATGTTACACACCCATACAATGCGCACCACGGCACGATTTTTTTCAGAAACCTATCCTACATTGCCACTGCATGTTTCCTGACCCCCCAATGCTGACCACCCCGTGGTGCTGTTCTCCACCTACTTCGCCAATCACTGAAAATGCTAATTCAGACCCTATGATTCACACCACCCCGTAATGTTTTTCTCACTCCTACTAGTGAATGTAATGTTACAAACCCATACACTGCGCACCACGCCGCGATGTTTTTCAGAAACCTATCCTACATTGCCACTGCATGTTTCCTGACCTCCACATGCTGACCACCCCGTTGTGTTTTCTCCATCCTACATAGCCAATCAGTGAATATCCTAATTGATTCCCTATGATTCACACCACCCCGTGATGTTTTTCTCACTCCACTAGTGAATGTAATGTTACACACCCATACAATGCGCAACACCACGTGATGTATTTCAGAAACCTATCCTACATTGCCACTGCATATTTCCGGACGTCCCCATGCTGACCACCCCGTGGTGCTTTTCTCCATCCTACATTGCCACACACTGCCTATCCTAATTCAGACCCTATGATTCACACCACCCCGTGATGTTTTTCTCACTCCTCCTAGTTAATGTAATGTTACACACCTATAAAATGCGCACCACCCCGCGATGTTTTTCAGAAACCTATCCTACATTGCCACTGCTTTTTTCCTGACCTCACCATGCTGACCACCCCAAGGTGCTTTTCTTCATCCTATATAGACACTCACTGAATATCCTAATTCAGACTCTATGACTCACACCACCCCGTGATGTTTTTCTCACTCCTAATAGTGAATGTAATATTACACACCAATACAATGCTCACCACCCAGCGATGTTTTTCAGAAACCTATCCTAAATTGCCACTGCATTTTTCTTGACCTCCCCATGCTGACCACCCCGTGGTGCTTTTCTCCATCCTACATTGCAACTCACTGCGTATCCTAATTCAGACCCTATGATTCACACCATCCCGTGATGTTTTTCTCACTCCTACTAGTGAATGTAATGTTACACACCCATACAATGCGCACCACCCCGTGATGTTTTTCAGAAACCTATCCTACATTGCCAGTGCATGTTTCCTGACCTACCCGTGCTGACCACCCCGTGGTGCTTTTCTCCATTCTATATTGCCACTCACTCCCTATCCTTATTCAGACCCTCCGATACACACTACCCCGTGATGTTTTTCTCACTCCTACTAGGGATTGTAATGTTACACACCCATACAATGCGCACCACCCCGTGATGTTTTTCAGAAACCTATCCTAAATTGCCACTGCATATTTCTTGACCTCCCCATGCTGACCACCCCGTGGTGCTTTTCTCCATCCTACATAGCCACTCACTGAATATCCTAATTCAGACCCTATGATTCACACCACCCCGTGATGTTTTTCTCACTCCTACTAGTGAATGTAATGTTAAACACCCATACAATGCACACCACCCTGCGTTGTTTTTCAGAAACCTATCCTAAATTGCCACTGCATATTTCCTGACCTCCCCATGCTGATCACCCCGTGGTGCTTTTCTCCATCCTACATTGCCACTCACTTCCTATCCTAATTCAGACACTATGATTCACACCACCCCGTGATGTTTTTCTAACTCCTACTAGTGAATGAAATGTTACACACCCATACAATGCGCACCACCCCGCGATGCTTTTCAGAAACCTATCCTGCATTGCCACTGCATGTTTCCTGACCTCACAATGCTGACCACCCCGTGGTGCTTTTCTCCATCCTACATTGCCAATCACTGAAAATCCTAATTCAGACCTTATGATTCACACCACCCCGTGATGTTTTTCTCACTCCTACTAGTTAATGTAATGTTACACACCCATACAATGCGCACCACCCCCGATGTTTTTCAGAAACCTATCCTACATTGCCACTGCATGTTTCCTGACCTCCCCATGCTGACAACCCAGTGGTGTTTTCTCCATCCTACATAGCCAATCATTGAATATCCTAATTGAGACCCTATGATTCACACCACCCCGTGATGTTTTTCTCACTCCTACTAGTGAATGTAATGTTACACACCCATACAATGCGCACCACCCCGCGATGTTTTTCAGAAACCTATCCTACATTGCCACTGCATGTTCCCTGACCTGCCCAGGCTGACCACCCCGTGGTGCTTATCTCCATCCTACATTGCCACTCACTGAATATCCTAATTCAGACCCTATGATTCACACCACCCCGTGATGTTTTTCTCACTCCTAATAGTGAATGTAATGTTACACACGCATACAATGCGCACCACCCCGCGATGTTTTTGAGAAACATATCCTACATTGCCACGGCATGTTTCCTGACCTCCCCATGCTGATCACCCGGTGGTGCTTTTCTCCATCCTACATTGCCACTCACTGCCTATCCTAATTCAGACACTATGATTCACACCACCCCGTGATGTTTTTCTCACTCCTACTACTGAATGTAATCTTACACACGCATACAATGCGCACCACCCCACGATGTTTTTCAGAAATCTAGCCTACATTGCCACTGCATGTTTCCTGAACTCACCATGCTGACCACCCCGTTTTGCTTTTCTCCATCCTTCATTGCCACTCACTGCCTATTCTAATTCAGACCCTCCGATTCACACCACCTCGTGATGTTTTTCTCTCTCCTACTAGTGAATGTAATTTTACACACCTATAAAATGCGCACCACCCCGCAATGTTTTTCAGATACCTTTCCTACATTGCCCCTGCTTTTTTCCTGACCTCCCGATGCTGACCACCCCAAGGTGCTTTTCTCCATCCTACATAGACACTCACTGAATATCCTAATTCAGACTCTTTGACTCACACCACCCCGTGATGTTTTTCTCACTCCTAATAGTGAATGTAATATTGCACACCAATACAATGCGCACCACCCCGCGATGTTTTTCAGAAACCTATCCTACATTGCCACTGCATGTTTCCTGACCTCCCTATGCTGACCACCCCGTGGTGCTTTTCTCCATCCTACATTGCCACTCACTGCCTATCTTTATTCAGACCCTCCAACACACACTACCCCGTGATGTTTTTCTCACACATACTAGGGATTGTAATGTTAAACACACATACAATGCGCACTACCCCGCAATATTTTTGAGAAACCTATCCTATATTGCCACTGTATGTTTCCTGACCTCCCCATGCTGATCACCCCGTGGTGCTTTTCTCCATCCTACATTGCCACTTACTGCCTATCCTAATTCAGACCCTATGATTCACACCACCCCGTGATGTTTTTCTAACTCCTACTAGTGAATGTAATCTTACACACCCATACAATGCGCACCACCTCGGGATGTTTTTCAGAAACTTATCCTACATTGCAACTGCATGTTTCCTGATCTCCCAATGCTTACCACCACGTGGTGCTCTTCTCCATCCTACATTGCAAATCACTGCCTATCCTAATTCAGACCCTCCGATTTACACCACCCCGTGATGTTTTTCTCACTCCTACTAGTGAATGTAATGTTATACACCCATACAATGGGCACCACCCCGCGATGTTTTTCAGAAACCTATCCTACATTTCCAGGGCATGTTTCCTGACCACCCCATGCTGACCACCCCGTTGTGCTTTTCTAAATCCTACTTTGCCACTCACTGCCAATCCTAATTCAGACCCTCGATTCACACCACCCCTTGATGTTTTTCTCACTTCTACTAGTGAATGTATTGTTACACACAAATACAATGCGCACGAACCCGCGATGGTTTTCAGAAACCTATCGTACATTGACACTGCATGTTTCCTGATCTCCCAATGTGGACAACCCATTGGGTTGATTTTCTCCATCCGACATGGCCACTCACTGAATATCCTAATTCAGACCCTATGATTCACACCACCCCGTGATGTTTTTCTCACTCCTACTAGTGAATGTAATCTTACACACCCATACAATGCGCACCACCTCGGGATGTTTTTCAGAAACCTATCCTACATTGCCACTGCATGTTTCTTGACCTCCCCATGCTGACCACCCCGTTTGGCTTTTCTCCATTTTTCATTGCCACTCACTGCCTATTCTAATTCAGACACTCCGATTCACACCACCCCGTGATGTTTTTCTCACTCCTACTAGTGAATGTAAAGTTACACACCCATACAATGCGCACCACACCGCGATGTTTTTCAGAAACCTATCCTACATTGCCACTGCATGTTTCCGGACCTCCCCATGCTGACCACCCCGTGGTGCTATTCTCCATCCTACATCCCCAATCACTGAAAAACCTATTTCAGACCCTATGATTCACACCACCCCGTGATGTTTTTCTCACTCCTATTAGTGAATATAATGTTACACACCCATACAATGCGCAACACGCCGCGATGTTTTTCAGAAACCTATCCTACATTGCCACTGCATGTTTCCTGACCTCCCCATGCGGACCACCACGTGGTTTTTTCTCCATCCTACATAGCCAATCACTGAATATCCTAATTGAGACCCTATGATTCACACCACCCCGTGATGTTTTTCTCACTCGTACTAGTGAATGTAATGTTACACACCCATACAATGCGTACCACCACGCAATGTATTTCAGAAATCTATCCTACATTGCCACTGCATATTTCCTGACCTCCCCATGCTGACCACCCCGTGGTGCTTTTCTCCATCCTACATTGCCACTCACTACCTTTTCTAATTCAGACCCTCCGATTCACAACACCCCGTGATGTTTTTCTCACTCCTACTAGTAAATGTAATGTTACACACCCATATAATGCGCACCACCACGCGATGTTTTTCAGAAACGTATCCTACATTGCCTCTGCTTTTTTCCTGACCTCCCCATGCTGACCACCCCAAGGTGCTTTTCTCCATCCTACATAGACACTCACTGAATATCCTAATTCAGACTCTATGACTCACACCACCCGTGATGTTTTTCTCACTCCTAATAGCGAATGGAATATTACACAACAATACAATGCGCACCACCCCAGGATGTTTTTCAGAAACCTATCCTACATTGCCAGTGCATGTTTACTGACCTCCCCATGCCGACCACCCCGTGTTGCTTTTCTCCATCCTACATAGCCACTCACTGAATATCCTAATTCAGCCTCTATGACTCACACCACCCCGTGATGTTTTTGTCACTCCTAATAGTGAATGTAATAGTACACACCAATACAATGCGCACCATCCCGCGATGTTTTTCAGAAACCTATTCTACATTGCAACTGCATGTATCCTGACCTCCCCATGCTGACCACCCCGTGGTGCATTTCTCCATCCTACATTGCCACTCACTGCCTATGCTAATTCAGACCATATGACTCACACCACCCCGTGATGTTTTTCTCACTCCTACTAGTGAATGTAATGTTAAACACCTATAAAATGCGCACCACCCCACGATGTTTTTCAGAAACCTATCCTACATTGCCACTGCTTTTTTCCTGACCGCCCCATGCTGACCATCCCAAGGTGCTTTTCTCCATCCTACATAGACACTCACTGAATATCCTAATTCAGACTCTATGACTCACACCACCCCGTGATGTTTTTCTCACTCCTAATAGTGAATGTAATATTACATACCAATGCAATGCGCACCACACCGCGATGTTTTTCGGAAACCTATCCTACATTGCCACTGCATGTTTCCTGACCTCCCCATGCTGACCACCCCGTGGTGCTTTTCTCCATCGTACATTGCAACTTACTGCGTATCCTAATTCAGACCCTATGATTCACACCATCCCGTGATGTTTTTCTCACTCCTACTAGTGAATGTAATGTTACACACCCATACAATGCCCACCACCCCGCGATGTTTTTCAGAAACCTATCCTACATTGCCAGTGCATGTTTCCTGACCTACCCCTGCTGACTACCCCGTGGTGCTTTTCTCCATCCTACATCGCCAAAAACTGAAAATCCTAATTCAGACCCTATGATTCACACCACCCTGTGATGTTTTTCTAACTCCTACTAGTGAATGTAATGTTACACACCCATACAATGCGCACCACGCCGCGATGTTTTTCAGAAACCTATCCTACATTGCCACTGCATGTTTCCTGACCTCCCAATTCTGACCACCCCGTGGTGCTGTTCTCCATCCTACATCGCCAATCACTGAAAATCCTAATTCAGACCCTATGATTCACACCACCCCGTGATGTTTTTCTCACTCCTACTAGTGAATGTAATGTTACACACCCATACAATGCGCACCACGCCGCGATGTTTTTCAGAAACCTATCCTACATTGCCACTGCATGTTTCCTGAACTCACCATGCTGAACACCCCGTGGTGTTTTCTCCATCCTACATAGCCAATCAGTGAATATCCTCATTTATACCGTATGATTCACACCACCCCGTCATGTTTTTCTCACTCCTACTAGTGAATGTAATGTTACACACCCATACAATGCGCACCAACACGCGATGTGTTTCAGAAACCTATCCTACATTGCCACTGCATGTTTCCTGACCTCCCCATGCTGTCCGCCCGGTGGTGCTTTTCTCCATCCTACATAGCCACTCACTGAATATCCTAATTCAGACCCTATGATTCACACCACCCCGTGATGTTTTTCTCACTCCTACTAGTGAATGTAATGCTACACACCCATACAATGCGCACCTACCGCGATATTTTTCAGGAACCTATCCGACATTGCCACTGCATGTTTCCTGACCTCGCCATGCTGACCACCACGTGGTGCTTTTCTCCATCCTACATTGCCACTCACTGCCTATCCTAATTCAGACCATATGATTCACACCATCCCGTGATGTTTTTCTCACTCCTACTAGTGAATGTAATGTTACACACCTATAAAATGCGCACCACCCCGCGATGTTTTTCAGAAATCTATCCTACAACCACTGCTTTTTTCCTGAACGCCCCATGCTGACCATCCCAAGGTGCTTTTCTCCATCCTACATAAACACTCACTGAATATCCTAATTCAGACTCTATGACTCACACCACCCCGTGATGTTTATCTCACTCCTAATAGTGAATGTAATATTACACACCAATGCAATGGACACCACCCCGCGATGTTTTTCAGAAACCTATGCTACATTGCCACTGCATGTTTCCTGACCTCCCCATGCTGACCACCCCGTGGTGCTTTTCTCCATCCTACATAGCTACTCACTGCCTATCTTAATTCAGACCGTATGATTTACACCAGGCCGTGATGTTTTTCTCATTCCTACTAGTGAATGTAATGTTACACACCCATACAATGCGCACCACCCCGCGATGTTTTTCAGAAACCTATCCTACATTGCAACTGCATGTTTCCTGATCTCCTAATGCTCACCACCACGTGGTGCTCTTCTCCATCCTACATTGCAAATCACTGCCTATCCTAATTCAGACCCTCCGATTCACACCACCCCGTGATGTTTTTCTCACTCCTACTAGTGAATGTAATGTTACACACCCATACAATGCGCACCACCCCGCGATGTTTTTCAGAAACCTATCCTACATTTCCAGGGCATGTTTCCTGACCTCCCCATGCTGACCACCCCGTTTTGCTTTTCTCCATCCTTCATTGCCACTCACTGCCTATTCTAATTCAGACCCTCCGATTCACACCACCCCGTGATGTTTTTCTCACTCCTACTATTGAATGTAATGTTACCCACCCATACAATGCGCACCACCACGCGATGTATTTCAGAAACCTATCCTATATTGCCAGTGCATGTTTCCTGACCTACCCATGCTGACTACCCCGTGGTGCTTTTCTCCATCCTACATTGCCACTCACTGCCTATCTTTATTCAGACCCTCCGATACACACTACCCTGTGATGTTTTTCTCACACATACTAGGGATTGTAATGTTACACACCCATACAATGCGCACTACCCCACAATGTTTTTCAGAAACCTATCCTATATTGCCACTGCATGTTTCCTGACCTGCCCATGCTGACCACCCCGTGGTGCTTTTCTCCATCCTACATAGCCACTCACTGAATATCTTAATTCAGACCCTATGACTCAGACCACCCCGTGATGTTTTTCTCACTCCTACTAGTGAATGTAATGTTACACACCCATACAATGCGCACCACCCCGTGATGTTTTTCAGAAACCTATCCTACATTGCCACTGCAGCTTTCCTGACCTCCCCATGCTGATCACCCCGTGGTGCTTTTCTCCATCCTACATTGCCAATCACTGCCTATCCTAATTCAGATCCTCCGATTCACACCACCCCATGATGTTTTTCTCACTCGTACTTGTGAATGTAATGTTACACACATACAATGCGAACGAACCCGCGATGGTTTTCAGGAACCTATCATACATTGCCACTGCATGTTTCCTGATCTCCCAATGGGGACCACGGATTGGGTTGATTTTCTCCATCCTTCATGGCCACTCACTGAATATCATAATTCAGACCCTATGATTCACACCACCCCGTGATGTTTTTCTCACTCCTACTAGTGAATGTAATGTTAAAGACCCATACAATGCGCACCACCCCGCGATGTTTTTCAGAAACCTATCCTACATTGCCAGTGCAAGTTTCCTGACCTCCCCATGCTGTCCACCCCGTTGTGCTTTTCTCCATCCTTCATTCCCACTCACTGCCTATTCTAACTCAGACCCTCCGATTCACACCACCCCGTGATGTTTTTCTCACTCCTACTAGTGAATGTGATGTTACACACCCATAAAATGCGTACCACTCCGAGATGTTTTTCAGAAACCTATCATACATTGCCACTGCATGTTTCCTGACCTCACAATGCTGACCACCCCGTGGTGCTTTTCTCCATCCTACATTGCCAATCACTGAAAATCCTAATTCAGGCCCTATGATTCACACCACCCCGTGATGTTTTTCTCACTGCTACTAGTGAATGTAATGTTACACACCCATACAATGCTCACCACCCCCGATGTTTTTCAGAAACCTATCCTACATTGCCACTGCATGTTTCCTGACCTCCCCATGCTGACCACCCCGTGGTGTGTTCTCCATCCTACATAGCCAATCACTGAATATCCTAATTAGTACCCTATGATTCACACCACCCCGTAATGTTTTTCTCACTCCTACTAGTGAATGTAATGTTACACACCCATACAATGCTCACCACCCCGCGTTTTTTTTCAGAATCCTATTCTACATTGCCACTGCATGTTTCCTGACCTTACCATGCTGACAACCCCGTGGTGCTTTTCTCCATCCTACATTGCCACTAACTGCCTATCCTTATTCAGACCCTCCGATACACACTACCCCGTGATGTTTTTCTCACTCCTACTAGGAAATGTAATGTTACACACCAATACAATGCGCACTACCAAGCAATGTTTTTCAGAAACCTATCCTATTTTGCCACTGCATGTTTCCTGACCTCCCCATGCTGACCACCCCGTGGTGCTTTTCTCCATCCTACATAGCCACTCACTGAATATCCTAATTGAGACCCTATGATTCACACCACCCCGTTATGTTTTTCTCACTCCTACTAGTGAATGTAATGTTACACAAACATACAATGCGCACCACCCCGCGATGTTTTTCAGAAACCTATCCTACATTGCCACTGCATGTTTCGTAACTTCCCCATGCTGATCACTCCATGGTGCTTTTCTCCATCCTACATTGCCACTCACTGCCTATCCTATTTCAGACCCTATGATTCACACCACCCCGTGATGCTTTTCTCACTCCTACTAGTGAATGTAATGTTACACACCCATACAATGCGCACCACCCCTCGATGTTTTTCAGAAACCTATCCCACATTGCCACTTCATGTTTCCTGATCTCCCAATGCTGACTACCCGGTGGTGCTTTTCTCTATCCTATATTGCCACTCACTGCCTATCCTAATTCAGACCCTCCGATTCACACCACCCCGTGATGTTTTTCTCACTCCTAGTAGTGAATGTAATGTTACACACAGATACAATGCGCATGAACCCGCGATGGTTTTCAGAAACCTATCGTACTTTGCCACTGCATGTTTCCTGATCTCCCAATGGGGACCACCCACTGGGTTGATTTTCTCCATCCTACATGGCCACTCACAGAATATCCTAATTCAGAACCTATGATTCACACCACCCCATGATGTTTTTCTCACTCCTACTAGTGAATGTAATGTTAAACACTCATACAATTCGCACCACCCCGTGATGTTTTTCAGAAACCTATCCTACATTGCCACTGCATGTTTCTTGACCTCGCCATGCTGACCACCCCATGGTGCTTTTCTCCATCCTGCATTGCAACTCAATGCCTATCGCTATTCAGACCCTATGATTCAAACCATCCCATGATGTTTTTCTCACTACTACTAGTGAATGTAATGTTAAACACCCATACAATGCCCACCACCCCGCGATGTTTTTCAGAAACCTCTCCTACATTTCCAGTGCATGTTTCCTGACCTCTCCATGCTGACCACCCCGTTTGGCTTTTCTCCATCCTTCATTGCCACTCACTGCCTATTGTAATTCAGACACTCCGCTTCACACCACCCCGTGATGTTTTTCTCACTCCTACTAGTGAATGTAATGTTACACACCCATACAATGCGCACCACAACGCAATGTTTTTCAGAAACCTATCCTACATTGCCACTGCATGTTTCCTGACCTCCCAATGCTGACCACCCCGTGGTGCTATTCTCCATCCTACATCGCCAATCACTGAAAATCCTAATTCAGACCGTATGATTCACACCACCCCGTGATGTTTTTCTCACTCCTACTAGTGAATGTAATGCTACACACCCATACAATGCGCACCTACCACGATGTTTTTCAGAAACCTATCCTACGTTGCCACTGCATGTTTCCTGACCTCCCCATGCTGACCACCCCGTGGTGCTTTTCTCCATCCTACATTGCTACTCACTGCCTATCTTAATTCAGACCGTATGATTTACACCAGGCCGTGATGTTTTTCTCACTCCTACTAGTGAATGTAATGTTACACACCTATAAAATGCGCACCACCCCGCAATGTTTTTCAGATACCTTTCCTACATTGCCACTGCTTTTTTCCTGACCTCCCCATGCTGACCACCCCAAGGTGCTTTTCTCCATCCTACATAGACACTCACTGAATATCCTAATTCAGACTCTTTGACTCACACCACCCCGTGATGTTTTTCTCACTCCTAATAGTGAATGTAATATTGCACACCAATACAATGCGCACCACCCCGCGATGTTTTTCAGAAACCTATCCTACATTGCCACTGCATGTTTCCTGACCTCCCCATGCTGACCACCCCGTGGTGCTTTTCTCCATCCTACATTGCCACTCACTGCCTATCTTTATTCAGACCCTCCAATACACACTACCCCGTGATGTTTTTCTCACACATACTAGGGATTGTAATGTTACACACCCATACAATGCGCACTACCCTGCAATATTTTTGAGAAACCTATCCAATATTGCCACTGTATGTTTCCTGACCTCCCCATGCTGATCACCCCGTGGTGCTTTTCTCCATCCTACATTGCCACTCACTGCTTATCCTAATTCAGACCCTATGATTCACACCACCCCGTGATGTTTTTCTAACTCCTACTAGTGAATGTAATCTTACACACCCATACAATGCGCAGCACCCCGCGATGTTTTTCAGAAACCTATCGTACATTGCAACTGCATGTTTCCTGATCTCCCAATGATGACCACCACGTGGTGCTCTTCTCCATCCTACATTGCAAATCACTGCCTATCCTAATTCAGACCCTCCGATTCACACCACCCCGTGATGTTTTTCTCACTCCTACTAGTGAATGTAATGTTACACACCCATACAATGCGCACCACCCCGTGATGTTTTTCAGAAACCTATCATACATTTCCAGGGCATGTTTCCTGACCTCCCCATGCTGACCACCCCGTTTTGCTTTTCTCCATCCTTCATTGCCTCTCACTGCCTATTCTAATTCAGACCCTCCGATTCACACCACCCTGTGATGTTTTTCTCACTCCTACTATTGAATGTAATGTTACCCACCCATACAATGTGCACCACCACGCGATGTATTTCAGAAACCTATCCTATATTGCCAGTGCATGTTTCCTGACCTACCCATGCTGACTACCCCGTGGAGGTTTTCTCCATCCTACATTGCCACTCACTGCCTATCTTTATTCAGACCCTCCAATACACACTACCCTGTGATGTTTTTCTCACACACACTAGGGATTGTAATGTTACACACCCATACAATGCGCACTACCCCACAATGTTTTTCAGAAACCTATCCTATATTGCCACTGCATTTTTTCTGACCTGCCCATGCTGACCACCCCGTGGTGCTTTTCTCCATCCTACATAGCCACTCACTGAATATCTTAATTCAGACCCTATGATTCAGACCACCCCGTGATGTTTTTCTCACTCCTACTAGTGAATGTAATGTTACACACCCATACAATGCGCACCACCCCGAGATGTTTTTCAGAAACCTATCCTACATTGCCACTGCAGGTTTCCTGACCTCCC
Source organism: Cavia porcellus (assembly GCF_034190915.1). Classification (NCBI taxonomy): domain Eukaryota; kingdom Metazoa; phylum Chordata; class Mammalia; order Rodentia; family Caviidae; genus Cavia; species Cavia porcellus. Next base: position 72,838,174 of record NW_026947499.1, on the reverse strand, counting down.
CATGCTGATCACCCCGTGGTGCTTTTCTCCATCCTACATTGCCTATCACTGCCTATCCTAATTCAGATCCTCCGATTCACACCACCCCATGATGTTTTTCTCACTCCTACTTGTGAATGTAATGTTACACACATACAATGCGAACGAACCCGCGATGGTTTTCAGAAACCTATCGTACATTGCCACTGCATGTTTCCTGACCTCCACATGCTGTCCACCCCGTTGTGCTTTTCTCCATCCTTCATTCCCACTCACTGCCTATTCTAACTCAGACCATCTGATTCACACCACCCCGTGATGTTTTTCTCACTCCTACTAGTGAATGTAATGTTACACACCCATACAATGCGCACCACCCCGAGATGTTTTTCAGAAACCTATCCTACATTGCCACTGCAGGTTTCCTGACCTCCCCATGCTGATCACCCCGTGGTGCTTTTCTCCATCCTACATTGCCTATCACTGCCTATCCTAATTCAGATCCTCCGATTCACACCACCCCATGATGTTTTTCTCACTCCTACTTGTGAATGTAATGTTACACACATACAATGCGAACGAACCCGCGATGGTTTTCAGAAACCTATCATACATTGCCACTGCATGTTTCCTGACCTCACAATGCTGACCACCCCGTGGTGCTTTTCTCCATCCTACATTGCCAATCACTGAAAATGCTAATTCAGACCCTATGATTCACACCACCCCGTGATGTTTTTCTCACTGCTACTAGTGAATGTAATGTTACACACCCATACAATGCTCACCACCCCCGATGTTTTTCAGAAACCTATCCTACATTGCCACTGCATGTTTCCTGACCTCCCCATGCTGACCACCCCGTGGTGTTTTCTCCATCCTACATAGCCAATCACTGAATATCCTAATTAGGACCCTATGATTCACACCACCCCGTAATGTTTTTCTCACTCCTACTAGTGAATGTAATGTTACACACCCATACAATGCGCACCACCCCGAGATGTTTTTCAGAAACCTATCCTACATTGCCACTGCAGGTTTCCTGACCTCCCCATGCTGATCACCCTGTGGTGCTTTTCTCCATCCTACATTGCCAATCACTGCCTATCCTAATTCAGATCCTCCGATTCTCACCACCCCATGATGTTTCTCTCACTCCTACTTGTGAATGTAATGTTACACACATACAATGCGCACTACCCCGCAATGTTTTTCAGAAACCTATCCTATTTTGCCACTGCATGTTTCCTGACCTCCCCATGCTGACCACCCCGTGGTGCTTTTCTCCATCCTACATAGCCACTCACTGAATATCCTAATTGAGACCCTATGATTCACACCACCCCGTGATGTTTTTCTCACTCCTACTAGTGAATGTAATGTTACACAACCATACAATGCGCACCACCCCGCGATGTTTTTCAGAAACCTATCCTACATTGCCACTGCATGTTTCGTAACTTCCCCATGCTGATCACCCCGTGGTGCTTTTCTCCATCCTACATTGCCACTCACTGCCTATCCTATTTCAGACCCTATGATTCACACCACCCCGTGATGTTTTTCTCACTCCTACTAGTTAATGTAATGTTACACACCCATACAATGCGCACCACCCCGCGATGTTTTTCAGAAACCTATCCTACATTGCCACTGCATGTTTCCTGATCTCCCAATGGTGACTACCCCGTGGTGCTTTTCGCCATCCTACATTTCCACTCACTGCGTATCCTAATTTAGACCCTCCGATTCACACCACCCCGTGATGTTTTTCTCACTCCTACTAGTGAATGTAATGTTCCACAACCATACAATGCGCACCACCCCGCGATGTTTTTCAGACACCTATCCTACATTGCCACTGCATGTTTCGTAACTTCCCCATGCTGATCACCCCGTGGTGCTTTTCTCCATCCTACATTGCCACTCACTGCCTATCCTATTTCAGACCCTATGATTCACACCACCCCGTGATGTTTTTCTCACTCCTACTAGTTAATTTAATGTTACACACCCATACAATGCGCACCACCACGCGATGTTTTTCAGAAACCTATCCTACATTGCCACTGCATGTTTCCTGATCTCCCAATGCTGACTACCCCGTGGTGCTTTTCTCCATCCTACATTTCCACTCACTGAGTATCCTAATTTAGACCCTCCGATTCACACCACCCCGTGATGTTTTTCTCACTCCTAGTAGTGAATGTAATGTTACACACAGATACAATGCGCATGAACCCGCGATGGTTTTCAGAAACCTATCGTAATTTGCCACTGCATGTTTCCTGATCTCCCAATGGGGACCACCCACTGGGTTGATTTTCTCAATCCTACATGGCCACTCACAGAATATCCTAATTCAGACCCTATGATTCACACCACCCCATGATGTTTTTCTCACTCCTACTAGTGAATGTAATGTTAAACACTCATACAATTCGCACCATCCCGCGATGTTTTTCAGAAACCTATCCTACATTGCCACTGCATGTTTCTTGACCTCTCCATGCTGACCACCCCGTTTGGCTTTTCTCCATCCTTCATTGCCACTCACTGCCTATTCTAATTCATACACTCCGATTCACACCACCCCTTTATGTTTTTCTCACTCCTACTAGTGAATATAATGTTACACACCCATACAATGCGCACAACCCCGCGATGTTTTTCAGAAACCTATCCTACATTGCCACTGCAAGTTTCCTGTCCTCCCAATGCTGACCACCCCGTGGTGCTATTCTCCATCCTACATCGCCAATAACTGAAAATCCTAATTCAGACCCTATGATTCACACCACCCCGTGATGTTTTTCTCACTCCTACTAGTGAATGTAGTGCTACACACTCATACAATGCGCAACTACCGCGATGTTTTTCAGAAACCTATCCTACATTGCCACTGCATGTTTCCTGACCTCGCCATGCTGACCACCCCGTGGTGCTTTTCTCCATCCTACATAGCCACTCACTGAATATCCTAATTCAGACTCTATGACTCACACCACCCCGTGATGTTTTTCTCACTCCTAATAGTGAATGTAATATTACACACCAATACAATGCGCACCACCCAGCGATGTTTTTCAGAAACCTATCCTACATTGCCACTGCATGTTTCCGGACCTCCCCATGCTGACCACCCCGTGGTGCTATTCTCCATCCTACATCCCCAATCACTGAAAATCCTACTTCAGACCCTATGATTCACAACACCCCGTGATGTTTTTCTCAATCCTATTAGTGCATATAATGTTACACACCCATACAATGCGCAACACGCCGCGATGTTTTTCAGAAACCTATCCTACATTGCCACTGCATGTTTCCTGACCTCCACATGCGGACCACCACGTGGTTTTTTCTCCATCCTACATAGCCAATCACTGAATATCCTAATTGAGACCCTATGATTCACACCACCCCGTGATGTTTTTCTCACTCGTACAAGTGAATGCAATGTTACACACCCATACAATGTGCACCACCACGCGATGTATTTCAGAAATCTATCCTACATTGCCACTGCATATTTCCTGACCTCCCCATGATGACCACCCCGTGGTGCTTTTCTCCATCCTACATTGCCACTCACTACCTATTCTAATTCAGACACTCTGATTCACACCACCCCGTGATGTTTTTCTCACTCCTACTAGTAAATGTAATGTTACACACCCATACAATGCGCACCACCACGCGATGTTTTTAAGAAACGTATCCTACATTGCCACTGCTTTTTTCCTGACCTCCCCATGCTGACCACCCCATGGTGCTTTTCTCCATCCTACATAGACACTCACTGAATATCCTAATTCAGACTCTATGACTCACACCACCCCGTGATGTTTTTCTCACTCCTAATAGTGAATGGAATATTACACAACAATACAATGCGCACCACCCCAGGCTGTTTTTCAGAACCTATCCTACATTGCCAGTGCATGTTTACTGACCTCCCAATGCCGACCACCCCGTGTTGCTTTTCTCCATCCTACATAGCCACTCACTGAATATCCTAATTCAGCCTCTATGACTCACACCACCCCGTGATGTTTTTCTCACTCCTACTAGTGAATGTAATGCTACACACCCATACAATGCGCACCTACCGCGATGTTTTTCAGAAACATATCCTACATTGCCACTGCATGTTTCCTGACCTCGCCATGCTGACCACCCCATGGTGCTTTTCTCCATCCTACATAGACACTCACTGAATATCCTAATTGAGACTCTATGACTCACACCACCCCGTGATGCTTTTCTCACTCCTAATAGTGAATGGAATATTACACAACAATACAATGCGCACCACCCCAGGCTGTTTTTCAGAACCTATCCTACATTGCCACTGCATGTTTCCTGACCTCCCCATGCTGACCACACCGTGGTGATTTTCTCCATCCTACATTGCAACACACTGCGTATCCTAATTCAGACCCTCCGATTCACACCACCCCGTGATGTTTTTCTCACTCCTACTAGTGAATGTAATGTTACACAACCATACAATGCGCACCACCACGCGATGTATTTCAGAAACCTATCCTGCATTGCCACTGCATGTTTCCTGACCTCCCCAGGCTGACCACCCCGTGGTGCTTTTCTGCATCCTACATAGCCACACACTGAATATCCTAATTGAGACCCTATGATTCACACCACCCCGTGATGTTTTTCTCACTCCTACTAGTGAATGTAATGCTACACACCCATAAAATGCGCACAACCACGCGAAGTTTTTCAGAAACCTATCCTACATTGCCACTGCTTTTTTCCTGACCTCCCCATGGTGACCACCCCAAGGTGCTTTTCTCCATCCTACATAGACACTCACTGAATATCCTAATTCAGACTCTATGGCTCACACCACCCCGTATTGTATTTCTCACTCCTAATAGTGAATGGAATATTACACAACAATACAATGCGCACCACCCCGCGATGTTATTCAGAAACCTATCCTACATTGCCACTGCATGTTTCCTGACCTCGCCATGCTGACCACCCCATGGTGCTTTTCTCCATCCTACATTGCCACTCACTGCTTATCCTAATTCAGACCATAAGATTCACACCATCCCGTGATGTTTTTCTCACTCCTAGTAGTGAATGTAATGTTACACACCTATAAAATGCGCACCACCCCGCGATGTTTTTCAGAAACCTATCCTACATTGCCACTGCTTTTTTCCTGACCGCCCCATGCTGACCATCCCAAGGTGCTTTTCTCCATCCTACATAGACACTCACTGAATATCCTAATTCAGACTCTATGACTCACACCACCCCGTGATGTTTTTCTCACTCCTAATAGTGAATGTAATATTACACACCAATGCAATGCGCACCACCCCGCGATGTTTTTCGGAAACCTATCCTACATTGCCAGTGCATGTTTCCTGACCTACCCCTGCTGACTACCCCGTGGTGCTTTTCTCCATCCTACATTGCCACTCACTGCATATTCTAATTCACACCCTCCGATTCACACCACCCCGTGATGTTTTTCTCACTCCTACTAGTGAATGTAATGTTACACACCCATACAATGCGCACCACGCCGCGGTGTTTTTCAGAAACCTATCATACATTGCCACTGCATGTTTCCTGCCCTCCCAATTCTGACCACCCCGTGGTGCTGTTCTCCATCCTACATCGCCAATCACTGAAAATCCTAATTCAGACCCTATGATTCACACCACCCCGTGATGTTTTTCTCACTCCTACTAGTGAATGAAATGTTACATACCCATACAATGCGCACCACGCCGCGATGTTTTTCAGAAACCTATCCTACATTGCCACTGCATGTTTCCTGACCTCGCAATGCTGACCACCCCGTGGTGTTTTCTCCATCCTACATAGCCAATCAGTGAATATCCTCATTGATACCCTATGATTCACACCACCCCGTCATGTTTTTCTCACTCCTACTAGTGAATGTAATGTTACACACCCATACAATGCGCACCACCACGCGATGTATTTCAGAAACCTATCCTACATTGCCACTGCATGTTTCCTGACCTCCCCATGCTGTCCGCCCAGTGGTGCTTTTCTCCATTCTACATAGCCACTCACTGAATATCCTAATTCAGACCCTATGATTCACACCACCCCGTGATGTTTTTCTCACTCCTACTAGTGAATGTAATGCTACACACCCATACAATGCGCACCTACCGCTATTTTTTTTTAGAAACCTATCAGACATTGCCACTGCATGTTTCCTGACCTCGCCATGCTGACCACCCCGTGGTGCTTTTCTCCATCCTACATTGCCACTCACTGCCTATCCTAATTCAGACCATATGATTCACACCACCCCGTGATGTTTTTCTCACTCCTACTAGTGAATGAAATGTTACACACCTATAAAATGCGCACCACCCCGCGATGTTTTTCAGAAACCTATCCTACATTGCCACTGCTTTTTTCCTGACCTCCCCATGCTGACCACCCCAAGGTTCTTTTCTCCATCCTACATAAACACTCACTGAATATCCTAATTTAGACTCTTTGACTCACACCACCCCGTGATGTTTTTCTCCCTCCTAATAGTGAATGTAATATTGCACACCAATACAATGCGCACCAGTCCACGATGTTTTTCAGAAACCTATCCTACATTGCCACTGCATGTTTCCTGACCTCCCCATGCTGACCACCCCGTGGTGCTTTTCTCCATCCTACATTGCAAATCACTGCGTATCCGAATTCAGACCCTATGATTCACACCATCCCGTGATGTTTTTCTCACTCCTACTAGTGAATGTAATGTTACACACCCATACAATGCGCACCACCCCGCGATGTTTTTCAGAAACCTATCCTACATTGCCAGTGCATGTTTCCTGACCTACCTATGCTGACTACCCCGTGGTGCTTTTCTCCATCCTACATTGCCACTCACTGCCTATCTTTATTCAGACCCTCCAATACACACTACCCCGTGATGTTTTTCTCACACATACTAGGGATTGTAATGTTACACACCCATACAATGCGCACTACCCCGCATATTTTTGAGAAACCTATCCTATATTGCCACTGTATGTTTCTTGACCACCCCATGCTGATCACCCCGTGGTGCTTTTCTCCATCCTTCATTGCCACTCACTGCTTATCCTAATTCAGACCCTATGATTCACACCACCCTGTGATGTTTTTCTCACTCCTACTAGTGAATGTAATCTTACACACCCATACAATGCGCACCACGCCGCGATGTTTTTCAGAAACCTATCCTACATATCCAGGGCGTGTTTCCTGACCTCCCCATGCTGACCACCCCGTTTTGCTTTTCTCCATCCTTCATTGCCACTCACTGAGTATTCTAATTCAGATCCTCCGATTCACACCACCCCGTGATGTTTTTCTCACTCCTACTATTGAATGTAATGTTACCCACCCATACAATGCGCACCACCACGCGATGTATTTCAGAAACCTATCCTATATTGCCAGTGCATGTTTCCTGACCTACCCATGCTGACTACCCCGTGGTGCTTTTCTCCATCCTACATTGCCACTCACTGCCTATCTTTATTCAGACCCTCCGATACACACTACCCTGTGATGTTTTTCTCACACATACTAGGGATTGTAATGTTACACACCCATACAATGCGCACTACCCCACAATGTTTTTCAGAAACCTATCCTATATTGCCACTGCATGTTTCCTGACCTGCCCATGCTGACCACCCCGTGGTGCTTTTCTCCATCCTACATAGCCACTCACTGAATATCTTAATTCAGACCCTATGACTCAGACCACCCCGTGATGTTTTTCTCACTCCTACTAGTGAATGTAATGTTACACACCCATACAATGTGCACCACCCCGTGATGTTTTTCAGAAACCTATCCTACATTGCCACTGCAGCTTTCCTGACCTCCCCATGCTGATCACCCCGTGGTGCTTTTCTCCATCCTACATTGCCAATCACTGCCTATCCTAATTCAGATCCTCCGATTCACACCACCCCATGATGTTTTTTCTCACTCGAACTTGTGAATGTAATGTTACACACATACAATGCGAACGAACCCGCGATGGTTTTCAGGAACCTATCATACATTGCCACTGCATGTTTCCTGATCTCCCAATGGGGACCACGGATTGGGTTGATTTTCTCCATCCTTCATGGCCACTCACTGAATATCATAATTCAGACCCTATGATTCACACCACCCCGTGATGTTTTTCTCACTCCTACTAGTGAATGTAATGTTAAAGACCCATACAATGCGCACCACCCCGCGATGTTTTTCAGAAACCTATCCTACATTGCCAGTGCATGTTTCCCGACCTCCCCATGCTGTCCACCCCGTTGTGCTTTTCTCCATCCTTCATTCCCACTCACTGCCTATTCTAACTCAGACCCTCCGATTCACACCACCCCGTGATGTTTTTCTCACTCCTACTAGTGAATGTGATGTTACACACCCATAAAATGCGTACCACTCCGAGATGTTTTTCAGAAACCTATCATACATTGCCACTGCATGTTTCCTGACCTCACAATGCTGACCACCCCGTGGTGCTTTTCTCCATCCTACATTGCCAATCACTGAAAATCCTAATTCAGGCCCTATGATTCACACCACCCCGTGATGTTTTTCTCACTGCTACTAGTGAATGTAATGTTACACACCCATACAATGCTCACCACCCCCGATGTTTTTCAGAAACCTATCCTACATTGCCACTGCATGTTTCCTGACCTCCCCATGCTGACCACCCCGTGGTGTGTTCTCCATCCTACATAGCCAATCACTGAATATCCTAATTAGTACCCTATGATTCACACCACCCCGTAATGTTTTTCTCACTCCTACTAGTGAATGTAATGTTACACACCCATACAATGCTCACCACCCCGCGTTTTTTTTCAGAATCCTATTCTACATTGCCACTGCATGTTTCCTGACCTTACCATGCTGACTACCCCGTGGTGCTTTTCTCCATCCTACATTGCCACTAACTGCCTATCCTTATTCAGACCCTCCGATACACACTACCCCGTGATGTTTTTCTCACTCCTACTAGGAAATGTAATGTTACACACCAATACAATGCGCACTACCAAGCAATGTTTTTCAGAAACCTATCCTATTTTGCCACTGCATGTTTCCTGACCTCCCCATGCTGACCACCCCGTGGTGCTTTTCTCCATCCTACATAGCCACTCACTGAATATCCTAATTGAGACCCTATGATTCACACCACCCCGTTATGTTTTTCTCACTCCTACTAGTGAATGTAATGTTACACAAACATACAATGCGCACCACCCCGCGATGTTTTTCAGAAACCTATCCTACATTGCCACTGCATGTTTCGTAACTTCCCCATGCTGATCACTCCATGGTGCTTTTCTCCATCCTACATTGCCACTCACTGCCTATCCTATTTCAGACCCTATGATTCACACCACCCCGTGATGTTTTTCTCACTCCTACTAGTGAATGTAATGTTACACACCCATACAATGCGCACCACCCCTCGATGTTTTTCAGAAACCTATCCTACATTGCCACTTCATGTTTCCTGATCTCCCAATGCTGACTACCCGGTGGTGCTTTTCTCTATCCTATATTGCCACTCACTGCCTATCCTAATTCAGACCCTCCGATTCACACCACCCCGTGATGTTTTTCTCACTCCTAGTAGTGAATGTAATGTTACACACAGATACAATGCGCATGAACCCGCGATGGTTTTCAGAAACCTATCGTAATTTGCCACTGCATGTTTCCTGATCTCCCAATGTGGACCACCCACTGGGTTGATTTTCTCCATCCTACATGGCCACTCACAGAATATCCTAATTCAGACCCTATGATTCACACCACCCCATGATGTTTTTCTCACTCCTACTAGTGAATGTAATGTTAAACACTCATACAATTCGCACCACCCCGCGATGTTTTTCAGAAACCTATCCTACATTGCCACTGCATGTTTCTTGACCTCCCCATGCTGACCACCCCATGGTGCTTTTCTCCATCCTGCATTGCAACTCAATGCCTATCGCTATTCAGACCCTATGATTCAAACCATCCCATGATGTTTTTCTCACTCCTACTAGTGAATGTAATGTTACACACCCATACAATGCGCACCACAACGCAATGTTTTTCAGAAACCTATCCTACATTGCCACTGCATGTTTCCTGACCTCCCAATGCTGACCACCCCGTGGTGCTATTCTCCATCCTACATCGCCAATCACTGAAAATCCTAATTCAGACCGTATGATTCACACCACCCCGTGATGTTTTTCTCACTCCTACTAGTGAATGTAATGCTACACACCCATACAATGCGCACCTACCACGATGTTTTTCAGAAACCTATCCTACGTTGCCACTGCATGTTTCCTGACCTCCCCATGCTGACCACCCCGTGGTGCTTTTCTCCATCCTACATTGCTACTCACTGCCTATCTTAATTCAGACCGTATGATTTACACCAGGCCGTGATGTTTTTCTCACTCCTACTAGTGAATGTAATGTTACACACCTATAAAATGCGCACCACCCCGCAATGTTTTTCAGATACCTTTCCTACATTGCCACTGCTTTTTTCCTGACCTCCCCATGCTGACCACCCCAAGGTGCTTTTCTCCATCCTACATAGACACTCACTGAATATCCTAATTCAGACTCTTTGACTCACACCACCCGTGATGTTTTTCTCACTCCTAATAGTGAATGTAATATTGCACACCAATACAATGCGCACCACCCCGCGATGTTTTTCAGAAACCTATCCTACATTGCCACTGCATGTTTCCTGACCTCCCCATGCTGACCACCCCGTGGTGCTTTTCTCCATCCTACATTGCCACTCACTGCCTATCTTTATTCAGACCCTCCAATACACACTACCCCGTGATGTTTTTCTCACACATACTAGGGATTGTAATGTTACACACCCATACAATGCGCACTACCCTGCAATATTTTTGAGAAACCTATCCAATATTGCCACTGTATGTTTCCTGACCTCCCCATGCTGATCACCCCGTGGTGCTTTTCTCCATCCTACATTGCCACTCACTGCTTATCCTAATTCAGACCCTATGATTCACACCACCCCGTGATGTTTTTCTAACTCCTACTAGTGAATGTAATCTTACACACCCATACAATGCGCACCACCCCGCGATGTTTTTCAGAAACCTATCGTACATTGCAACTGCATGTTTCCTGATCTCCCAATGATGACCACCACGTGGTGCTCTTCTCCATCCTACATTGCAAATCACTGCCTATCCTAATTCAGACCCTCCGATTCACACCACCCCGTGATGTTTTTCTCACTCCTACTAGTGAATGTAATGTTACACACCCATACAATGCGCACCACCCCGCGATGTTTTTCAGAAACCTATCCTACATTTCCAGGGCATGTTTCCTGACCTCCCCATGCTGACCACCCCGTTTTGCTTTTCTCCATCCTTCATTGCCTCTCACTGCCTATTCTAATTCAGACCCTCCGATTCACACCACCCCGTGATGTTTTTCTCACTCCTACTATTGAATGTAATGTTACCCACCCATACAATGTGCACCACCACGCGATGTATTTCAGAAACCTATCCTATATTGCCAGTGCATGTTTCCTGACCTACCCATGCTGACTACCCCGTGGTGCTTTTCTCCATCCTACATTGCCACTCACTGCCTATCTTTATTCAGACCCTCCAATACACACTACCCTGTGATGTTTTTCTCACACACACTAGGGATTGTAATGTTACACACCCATACAATGCGCACTACCCCACAATGTTTTTCAGAAACCTATCCTATATTGCCACTGCATGTTTTCTGACCTGCCCATGCTGACCACCCCGTGGTGCTTTTCTCCATCCTACATAGCCACTCACTGAATATCTTAATTCAGACCCTATGATTCAGACCACCCCGTGATGTTTTTCTCACTCCTACTAGTGAATGTAATGTTACACACCCATACAATGCGCACCACCCCGAGATGTTTTTCAGAAACCTATCCTACATTGCCACTGCAGGTTTCCTGACCTCCCCATGCTGATCACCCCGTGGTGCTTTTCTCCATCCTACATTGCCTATCACTGCCTATCCTAATTCAGATCCTCCGATTCACACCACCCCATGATGTTTTTCTCACTCCTACTTGTGAATGTAATGTTACACACATACAATGCGAACGAACCCGCGATGGTTTTCAGAAACCTATCGTACATTGCCACTGCATGTTTCCTGACCTCCACATGCTGTCCACCCCGTTGTGCTTTTCTCCATCCTTCATTCCCACTCACTGCCTATTCTAACTCAGACCATCTGATTCACACCACCCCGTGATGTTTTTCTCACTCCTACTAGTGAATGTGATGTTACACACCCATAAAATGCGTACCACTCCGCGATGTTTTTCAGAAACCTATCATACATTGCCACTGCATGTTTCCTGACCTCACAATGCTGACCACCCCGTGGTGCTTTTCTCCATCCTACATTGCCAATCACTGAAAATGCTAATTCAGACCCTATGATTCACACCACCCCGTGATGTTTTTCTCACTGCTACTAGTGAATGTAATGTTACACACCCATACAATGCTCACCACCCCCGATGTTTTTCAGAAACCTATCCTACATTGCCACTGCATGTTTCCTGACCTCCCCATGCTGACCACCCCGTGGTGTTTTCTCCATCCTACATAGCCAATCACTGAATATCCTAATTAGGACCCTATGATTCACACCACCCCGTAATGTTTTTCTCACTCCTACTAGTGAATGTAATGTTACACACCCATACAATGCGCACCACCCCGAGATGTTTTTCAGAAACCTATCCTACATTGCCACTGCAGGTTTCCTGACCTCCCCATGCTGATCACCCTGTGGTGCTTTTCTCCATCCTACATTGCCAATCACTGCCTATCCTAATTCAGATCCTCCGATTCTCACCACCCCATGATGTTTCTCTCACTCCTACTTGTGAATGTAATGTTACACACATACAATGCGCACTACCCCGCAATGTTTTTCAGAAACCTATCCTATTTTGCCACTGCATGTTTCCTGACCTCCCCATGCTGACCACCCCGTGGTGCTTTTCTCCATCCTACATAGCCACTCACTGAATATCCTAATTGAGACCCTATGATTCACACCACCCCGTGATGTTTTTCTCACTCCTACTAGTGAATGTAATGTTACACAACCATACAATGCGCACCACCCCGCGATGTTTTTCAGAAACCTATCCTACATTGCCACTGCATGTTTCGTAACTTCCCCATGCTGATCACCCCGTGGTGCTTTTCTCCATCCTACATTGCCACTCACTGCCTATCCTATTTCAGACCCTATGATTCACACCACCCCGTGATGTTTTTCTCACTCCTACTAGTTAATGTAATGTTACACACCCATACAATGCGCACCACCCCGCGATGTTTTTCAGAAACCTATCCTACATTGCCACTGCATGTTTCCTGATCTCCCAATGCTGACTACCCCGTGGTGCTTTTCTCCATCCTACATTTCCACTCACTGCGTATCCTAATTTAGACCCTCCGATTCACACCACCCCGTGATGTTTTTCTCACTCCTACTAGTGAATGTAATGTTACACAACCATACAATGCGCACCACCCCGCGATGTTTTTCAGACACCTATCCTACATTGCCACTGCATGTTTCGTAACTTCCCCATGCTGATCACCGCGTGGTGCTTTTCTCCATCCTACATTGCCACTCACTGCCTATCCTATTTCAGACCCTATGATTCACACCACCCCGTGATGTTTTTCTCACTCCTACTAGTTAATGTAATGTTACACACCCATACAATGCGCACCACCACGCGATGTTTTTCAGAAACCTATCCTACATTGCCACTGCATGTTTCCTGATCTCCCAATGCTGACTACCCCGTGGTGCTTTTCTCCATCCTACATTTCCACTCACTGAGTATCCTAATTTAGACCCTCCGATTCACACCACCCCGTGATGTTTTTCTCACTCCTACTTGTGAATGTAATGTTACACACATACAATGCGAACGAACCCGCGATGGTTTTCAGAAACCTATCGTACATTGCCACTGCATGTTTCCTGATCTCCCAATGGGGACCACGGATTGGGTTGATTTTCTCCATCCTTCATGGCCACTCACTGAATATCATAATTCAGACCCTATGATTCACACCACCTCGTGATGTTTTTCTCACTCCTACTAGTGAATGTAATGTTAAAGACCCATACAATGCGCACCACCCCGCGATGTTTTTCAGAAACCTATCCTACATTGCCAGTGCATGTTTCCTGACCTCCCCATGCTGTCCACCCCGTTGTGCTTTTCTCCATCCTTCATTCCCACTCACTGCTTATTCTAACTCAGACCCTCCGATTCACACCACCCCGTGATGTTTTTATCACTCCTACTAGTGAATGTGATGTTACACACCCATAAAATGCGTACCACTCCGCGATGTTTTTCAGAAACCTATCATACATTGCCACTGCATGTTTCCTGACCTCACAATGCTGACCACCCCGTGGTGCTTTTCTCCATCCTACATTGCCAATCACTGAAAATCCTAATTCAGGCCCTATGATTCACACAACCCCGTGATGTTTTTCTCACTGCTACTAGTGAATGTAATGTTACACACCCATACAATGCTCACCACCCCCGATGTTTTTCAGAAACCTATCCTACATTGCCACTGCATGTTTCCTGACCTCCCCATGCCGACCACCCCGTGGTGTTTTCTCCATTTACATAGCCAATCACTGAATATCCTAATTAGGACCCTATGATTCACACCACCCCGTAATGTTTTTCTCACTCCTACTAGTGAATGTAATGTTACACACCCATACAATGCTCACCACCCCGCGTTTTTTTTTCAGAATCCTATTCTACATTGCCACTGCATGTTTCCTGACCTAACCATGCTGACTACCCCGTGGTGCTTTTCTCCATCCTACATTGCCACTCACTGCCTATCCTTATTCAGACCCTCCGATACACACTACCCCGTGATGTTTTTCTCACTCCTACTAGGAAATGTAATGTTACACACCAATACAATGCGCACTACCCCGCAATGTTTTTCAGAAACCTATCCTATTTTGCCATTGCATGTTTCCTGACCTCCCCATGCTGACCACCCCGTGGTGCTTTTCTCCATCCTACATAGCCACTCACTGAATATCCTAATTGAGACCCTATGATTCACACCACCCCGTTATGTTTTTCTCACTCCTACTAGTGAATGTAATGTTACACACCCATACAATGCGCACCTCCCCGCGATGCTTTTCAGAAACCTATCCTACATTGCCACTGCATGTTTCCTGACCTCACAATGCTGACCACCCCTTGGTGCTTTTCTCCATCCTACATTGCCAATCACTGAAAATCCTAATTCAGACCTTATGATTCCCACCGCCCCGTGATGTTTTTCTCACTCCTACTAGTTAATGTAATGTTACACACCCATACAATGCGCACCACCCCCGATGTTTTTCAGAAACCTATCCTACATTGCCACTGCATGTTTCCTGACCCCCCCATGATGACAACCCAGTGGTGTTTTCTCCATCCTACATAGCCAATCATTGAATATCCTTATTGAGACAATATGATTCACACCACCCCGTGATGTTTTTCTCACTCCTAATAGTGAATGTAATGTTACACACCCATACAATGCGCACCACCACGCGATGTATTTCAGAAACCTATCCTACATTGCCACTGCATGTTTCCTGATCTCCCCATGCTGTCCGCCCGGTGGTGCTTTTCTCCATCCTACATAGCCACTCACTGAATATCCTAATTCGGAACCTAGGATTCACACCACCCCGTGATGTTTTTCTCACTCCTACTAGTGAATGTAATGCTACACACCCATACAATGCGCACCTACCGCGATGTTTTTCAGAAACCTATCAGACATTGCCACTGCATGTTTCCTGACCTCCCATGCTGACCACCCCGTGGTGCTTTTCTCCATCCTACATAGCCACTCACTGAATATCCTAATTGAGACCCTATGATTCACACCACCCCGTTATGTTTTTCTCACTCCTACTAGTGAATGTAATGTTACACAACCATACAATGCGCACCACCCTGCGAAGTTTTTAAAACCTATCCTACATTGCCACTGCATGTTCCCTGACCTCCCCCGGCTGACCACCCCGCGGTGCTTTTCTCCATCCTACATTGCCACTCACTGCGTATCCTAATTCAGACCCTCCGATTCACACCACCCTGTGATGTTTTTGTCACTCCTACTAGTGAATGTAATGTTACACACCCATACAATGCGCACCACCCCGAGATGTTTTTCAGAAACCTATCCTACATTGCCACTGCAGGTTTCCTGACCTCCCCATGCTGATCACCCTGTGGTGCTTTTCTCCATCCTACATTGCCACTCACTGCCTATCCTAATTCAGACCATATGATTCACACCACCCCGTGATGTTTTTCTCACTCCTACTAGTGAATGAAATGTTACACACCTATAAAATGCGCACCACCCCGCGATGTTTTTCAGAAACCTATCCTACATTGCCACTGCATGTTTCGTAACTTCCCCATGCTGATCACCCCATGGTGCTTTTCTCCATCCTACATTGCCACTCACTGCCTATCCTATTTCAGACCCTATGATTCACACCACCCCGTGATGTTTTTCTCACTCCTACTAGTGAATGTAATGTTACACACCCATGCAATGCGCACCACCCCGCGATGTTTTTCAGAAACCTATCCTACATTGCCACTGCATGTTTCCTGATCTCCCAATGCTGACTACCCCGTGGTGCTTTTCTCCATCCTATATTGCCACTCACTGCCTATCCTAATTCAGACCCTCCGATTCACACCACCCCGTGAT
The DNA here is from genome assembly GCF_034190915.1 of Cavia porcellus. Classification (NCBI taxonomy): domain Eukaryota; kingdom Metazoa; phylum Chordata; class Mammalia; order Rodentia; family Caviidae; genus Cavia; species Cavia porcellus. The sequence goes on along the minus strand of NW_026947499.1, from coordinate 72,821,261 downwards.
GTTTTTCTCACACCTAGTAGTGAATGTAATGTTACACACAGATACAATGCGCATGAACCCGCAATGGTTTTCAGAAACCTATCGTACTTTGCCACTGCTTGTTTCCTGATCTCCCAATGGGGACCACCCACTGGGTTGATTTTCTCCATCCTACATGGCCACTCACAGAATATCCTAATTCAGACCCTATGATTCACCCCACCCCATGATGTTTTTCTCACTCCTACTAGTGAATGTAATGTTAAACACTCATACAATTCGCACCACCCGGCGATGTTTTTCAGAAACCTATCCTACATTGCCACTGCATGTTTCTTGACCTCCCCATGCTGACCACCCCGTGGTGCTTTTCTCCATACTGCATCGCAACTCACTGCCTATCCCTATTCAGACCCTATGATTCAAACCATCCCGTGATCTTTTTCTCACTCCTACTAGTGAATGTAATGTTACACACCCATAAAATGCCCACCACCCCGCGATGCTTTTCAGAAACCTCTCCTACATTTCCAGTGCATGTTTCCTGACCTCTCCATGCTGACCACCCCGTTTGGCTTTTCTCCATCCTTCATTGCCACTCACTGCCTATTATAATTCAGACACTCTGATTCACACCACCCCGTGATGTTTTTCTCACTCCTACTAGTGAATGTAATGCTACACACCCATAAAATGCGCACCTACCGCGATGTTTTTCAGAAACCTATCCTACATTGCCACTGCATGTTTCCTGTCCTCCCAATGCTGACCACCCCGTGGTGCTATTCTCCATCCTACATCGCCAATCACTGAAAATCCTAATTCAGACCCTATGATTCACACCACCCCGTGATGTTTTTCTCACTCCTACTAGTGAATGTAATGTTACACACCCATACAATGCGTAACATGCCGCGATGTTTTTCTGAAACCTATCCTACATTGCCACTGCATGTTTGCTGACCTCCCCATGCTGACCACCCCGTGGTGTTTTCTCGATCCTACATAGCCAATCACCGAATACCTTAATTGAGACCCTATGATTCACACCACCCCGTGATGTTTTTCTCACTCCTACTAGTGAATGTAGTGCTACACACTCATACAATGCGCAACTACCGCGATGTTTTTCAGAAACCTATCCTACATTGCCACTGCATGTTTCCTGACCTCGCCATGCTGACCACCCCGTGGTGCTTTTCTCCATCCTACATAGCCACTCACTGAATATCCTAATTCAGACTCTATGACTCACACCACCCCGTGATGTTTTTCTCACTCCTAATAGTGAATGTAATATTACACACCAATACAATGCGCACCACCCAGCGATGTTTTTCAGAAACCTATCCTACATTGCCACTGCATGTTTCCGGACCTCCCCATGCTGACCACCCCGTGGTGCTATTCTCCATCCTACATCCCCAATCACTGAAAAACCTAATTCAGACCCTATGATTCACACCACCCCGTGATGTTTTTCTCAATCCTATTAGTGAATATAATGTTACACACCCATACAATGCGCAACACGCCGCGATGTTTTTCAGAAACCTATCCTACATTGCCACTGCATGTTTCCTGACCTCCACATACGGACCACCACGTGGTTTTTTCTCCATCCTACATAGCCAATCACTGAATATCCTAATTGAGACCCTATGTTTCACACCACCCCGTGATGTTTTTCTCACTCGTACTAGTGAATGTAATGTTACACACCCATACAATGCGCACCACCACGCGATGTATTTCAGAAATCTATCCTACATTGCCACTTCCTATTTCCTGACCTCCCCATGCTGACCACCCCGTGGTGCTTTTCTCCATCCTACATTGCCACTCACTACCTATTCTAATTCAGACCCTCCGATTCACACCACCCCGTGATGTTTTTCTCACTCCTACTAGTAAATGTAATGTTACACACCCATACAATGCGCACCACCACGCGATGTTTTTCAGAAACGTATCCTACATTGCCACTGCTTTTTTCCTGACCTCCCCATGCTGACCACCCCATGGTGCTTTTCTCCATCCTACATAGACACTCACTGAATATCCTAATTCAGACTCTTTGACTCACACCACCCCGTGATGTTTTTCTCACTCCTAATAGTGAATGGAATATTACACAACAATACAATGCGCACCACCCCAGGATGTTTTTCAGAAACCTATCCTACATTGCCAGTGCATGTTTACTGACCTCCCCATGCCGACCACCCCGTGTTGCTTTTCTCCATCCTACATAGCCACTCAGTGAATATCCTAATTCAGCCTCTATGACTCACACCACCCCGTGATGTTTTTGTCACTCCTAATAGTGAATGTAATATTACACACCAATACAATGCGCACCATCCCGCGATGTTTTTCAGAAACCTATCCTACATTGCCACTGAATGTTTCCTGACCTCCCCATGCTGACCACAACGTGGTGATTTTCTCCATCCTACATTGCAACACACTGCGTATCCTAATTCAGACCCTCCGATTCACACCACCCCGTGATGTTTTTCTCACTCCTACTAGTGAATGTAATGTTACACACCCATACAATGCGCACCACCACGCGATGTATTTCAGAAACCTATCCTACATTGCCACTGCATGTTTCCTGACCTCCCCAGGCTGACCACCCCATGGTGCTTTTCTCCATCCTACATAGCCACTCACTGAATATCCTAATTGAGACCCTATGATTCACACCACCCCGTGATGTTTTTCTCACTCCTACTAGTGAATGTAATGCTACACACCCATAAAATGCGCACCTACCGCGATGTTTTTCAGAAACTTATCCTACATTGCCACTGCATGTTTCCTGACCTCCCCATGCTGACCACCCCGTGGTGCTTTTCTCCATCCTACATTGCCACTCACTGCGTATCCTAATTCAGACCCTACGATTCACACCACCCCGTGATGTTTTTCTCACTCCTACTAGTGAATGTAATGTTACACACCTATAAAATGCGCACAAACCCGCGATGTTTTTCAGAAACCTATCCTACATTGCCACTGCTTTTTTCCTGACCTCCCCATGGTGACCACCCCAAGGTGCTTTTCTCCATCCTACATAGACACTCACTGAATATCCTAATTCAGACTCTATGACTCACACCACCCCGTGATGTTTTTCTCACTCCTAATAGTGAATGGAATATTACACAACAATACAATGCGCACCACCCCGCGATGTTTTTCAGAAACCTATCCTACATTGCCACTGCATGTTTCCTGACCTCCCCATGCTGACCACAACATGTTGCTTTCTCCATCCTACATTGCAACTCACTGCCTATCCTAATTCAGACCCTATGATTCACACCATCCCGTGATGTTTTTCTCACTCCTACTAGTGAATGTAATGTTACACACCCATACAATGCGCACCACCACGCGATGTATTTCAGAAACCTATCCTACATTGCCACTGCATGTATCCTGACCTCCCCATAATGACCACCCCGTGGTGCTTTTCTCCATCCTACATAGCCACTCACTGAATATCCTAATTCAGACCCTATGATTCACACCACCCCGTGATGTTTTTCTCACTCCTACTAGTGAATGTAATGCTACACACCCATACAATGCGCACCTACCGCGATGTTTTTCAGAAACATATCCTACATTGCCACTGCATGTTTCCTGACCTCGCCATGCTGACCACCCCATGGTGCTTTTCTCCATCCTACATTGCCACTCACTGCTTATCCTAATTGAGACCATAAGATTCTCACCATCCCGTGATGTTTATCTCACTCCTACTAGTGAATGTAATGTTACACACCTATAAAATGCGCACCACCCCGCGATGTTTTTCAGAAACCTATCCTACATTGCCACTGCTTTTTTCCTGACCGCCCCATGCTGACCATCCCAAGGTGCTTTTCTCCATCCTACATAGACACTCACTGAATATCCTAATTCAGACTCTATGACTCACACCACCCCGTGATGTTTTTCTCACTCCTACTAGTGAATGTAATGTTACACACCCATACAATGCCTACCACCCCGCGATGTTTTTCAGAAACCTATCCTACATTGCCAGTGCATGTTTCCTGACCTACCCCTGCTGAATACCCCGTGGTGCTTTTCTCCATCCTACATTGCCACTCACTGCATATTCTAATTCAGACCCTCTGATTCACACCACCCCGTGATGTTTTTCTCACTCCTACTAGTGAATGTAATGTTACACACCCATACAATGCACACCACGCCGCGATGTTTTTCAGAAACCTATCCTACATTGCCACTGCATGTTTCCTGACCTCCCAATTCTGACCACCCCGTGGTGCTGTTCTCCATCCTACATCGCCAATCACTGAAAATCCTAATTCAGACCCTATGATTCACACCACCCCGTGATGTTTTTCTCACTCCTACTAGTGAATGTAATGTTACACACCCATACAATGCGCACCACGCCGCGATGTTTTTCAGAAACCTATCCTACATTGCCACTGCATGTTTCCTGACCTCCCCATGCTGACCACCCCGTGGTGTTTTCTCCATCCTACATAGCCAATCAGTGAATATCCTCATTGATACCCTATGATTCACACCACCCCGTCATGTTTTTCTCACTCCTACTAGTGAATGTAATGTTACACACCCATACAATGCCCACCACCACGCGATGTATTTCAGAAACCTATCCTACATTGCCACTGCATGTTTCCTGACCTCCCCATGCTGTCCGCCCGGTGGTGCTTTTCTCCATCCTACATAGCCACTCACTGAATATCCTAATTCAGACCCTATGATTCACACCACCTCGTGATGTTTTTCTCACTCCTACTAGTGAATGTAATGCTACACACCCATACAATGCGCACCTACCGCGATGTTTTTCAGAAACCTATCCGACATTGCCACTGCATGTTTCCTGACCTCGCCATGCTGACCACCCCGTGGTGCTTTTCTCCATCCTACATTGCCACTCACTGCCTATCCTAATTCAGACCATATGATTCACACCACCCCGTGATGTTTTTCTCACTCCTACTAGTGAATGAAATGTTACACAGCTATAAAATGCGCACCACCCCGCGATGTTTTTCAGAAACCCATCCTACATTGCCACTGCTTTTTTCCTGACCGCCCCATGCTGACCATCCCAAGGTGCTTTCCTCCATCCTACATAAACACTCACTGAATATCCTACTTCAGACTCTATGACTCACACCACCCTGTGATGTTTTTCTCACTCCTAATAGTGAATGTAATATTACACACCAATGCAATGCGCACCACCCCGCGATGTTTTTCGGAAACCTATCCTACATTTCCACTGCATGTTTCCTGACCTCCCCATGCTGACCACCCCGTGGTGCTTTTCTCCATCCTACATTGCAACTTACTGTGTATCCTAATGCAGACCCTATGATTCACACCATCCCGTGATGTTTTTCTCACTCCTACTAGTGAATGTAATGTTACACACCCATACAATGCCCACCACCCCGCGATGTTTTTCAGAAACCTATCCTACATTGCCACTGCATGTTTCCTGACCTACCCCTGCAGACTACCCCGTGGTGCTTTTCTCCATCCTACATTGCCACTCACTGCATATTCTAATTCAGACCCTCCGATTCACACCACCTCGTGATGTTTTTCTCACTCCTACTAGTGAATGTAATGTTACACACCCATACAATTCGCACCACACCGCGATGTTTTTCAGAAACCTATCCTTCATTACCAGTGCATGTTTCCTGACCTACCCCTGCAGACTACCCCGTGGTGCTTTTCACCATCCTACATAGCCAATCAGTGAATATCCTCATTGCTACCCTATGATTCACACAACCCCGTCATGTTTTTCTCACTCCTACTAGAGAATGTAATGTTACACACCCATACAATGCGCACCACCCCGCAAGGTTTTTCAGAAACCTATCCTACATTGCCACTGCATGTTTCCTGACCTCCCCATGCTGTCCGCCCCGTGGTGCTTTTCTCCATCCTACATAGCCACTCACTGAATATCCTAATTCAGACTCTATGATTCACACCACCCCGTGATGTTTTTCTCACTCCTACTAGTGAATGTAATGCTACACACCCATACAATGCGCACCATCCCGCGATGTTTTTCAGAAACCTATCCGACATTGCCACTGCATGTTTCCTGACCTCCCCATGCTGACCACCCCGTGGTGCTTTTCGCCATCCAACATTGCCACTCACTGCCTATCCTAATTCAGACCCTATGATTCACACCACCCCGTGATGTTTTTCTCACTCCTACTTGTGAATGTAATGTTACACACCTATAAAATGCGCACCACCCCGCGATGTTTTTCAGAAACCTACCCTACATTGCCACTGCATGTTTCCTGACCTCTCCATGCTGACCACACCGTGGTGCTTTTCTCCATCCTACATTGCAACTCACTGCGTATCGTAATTCACACCCTATGATTCTCACAATCCCGTGATGTTTTTCTCACTCCTACTAGTGAATGTAATGTTACACACCCATACATTGCGCACCATCCCGCGATGTTTTTCAGAAACCTATCCTTCATTACCAGTGCATGTTTCCTGACCTACCCATGCTGACTACACCGTGGTTCTTTTCTCCATCCTACATTGCCACTCACTGCCTAACCTTATTCATACCGTCTGATACACACTACCCCTTGATGTGTTTCTCACTCCTACTAGGGATTGTAATGTTATACACCCATACTATGCGCACTACCCCGCAATGTTTTTCAGAAACCTATCCTATATTGCCACTGCATGTTTCCTGACCTCCCCATGCTGACCACCCCGTGGTGCTTTTCTCCATCCTACATAGCCACTCACTGAATATCCTAATTCAGACCCTATGATTCACACCAACCCTTGATGTTTTTCTCACTCCTACTAGAGAATGTAATATTACACACCCATACAATGCGCACCACCCCGCGATGTTTTTCACAAACCTATCCTACATTGCCACTTCATGTTTCCTGATCTCCCAATGCTGACCACCCCGTGGTGCTTTTCTCCATCCTTCATTGCCACTCACTGCCTATCCTTATTCAGACCCTCCGATACACACTACCCCATGATGTTTTTCTCACTCCTACTAGGGATTGTAATGTTACACACACATACAATTCGCACCACCCCGCAATGTTTTTCAGAAAAATATCCTATATTGCCACTGCATGTTTCCTGACCTCCCCATGCTGACCACCCCGTGGTGATTTTCTCCATCCTACATAGCCAATCACTGAATATCTTAATTCAGACCCTATGATTCACACCACCCCATGATGTTTTTCTCACTCCTACTAGTGAATGTAATGTTACACACCCATACAATGCGCGCCACCACGCGACGTTTTTCAGAAACCTATCCTACATTGCCACTGCATGTTTCCTGACCTCCCCATGCTGATCACCCCGTGGTGCTTTTCTCCATCCTACATTGCCACTCACTGCCTATCCTAATTCAGACCCCAGGATTCACACCACCTCGTGATGTTTTTCTAACTCCTCCTTGTGAATGTAATGTTACACACCCATACAATGCGCACCACTCCGCGATGTTTTTGAGAAACCTATCCTACATTGCCACTGCATGTTTCCTGATCTCCCAATGCTGACACCACGTGGTGCTTTTCTCCATCCTATTTTGCCACCCACGGCCTATGCTAATTCAGACCCTCCGATTCACACCACCCCATGATGTTTTTTTTCAAATGCAATGGTTTTCAGAAACCTATCGTACATTGCCACTGCATGTTTCCTGATCTCCCAATGGGGACCACCGATAGGGTTGATTTTCTCCATCCTACATGGCCACTCACTGAATATCCTATTTTAGACCCTATGATTCACACCACCCCGTGATGTTTTTCTCATTCCTACTAGTGAATGTAATGTTACAAACCCTTACAATGCGCACCACCCCGCGATGTTTTTCAGAAACCTATCCTACATTGCCACTGCTTTTTTCCTGACCTCCCCATGCTGAACACCCCAAGGTGCTTTTCTCCATCCTACATAGACACTCACTGAATATCCAAATTCAGACTCTATGACTCACACCACCCCGTGATGTTTTTCCCACTCCTAATAGTGAATGTAATGTTACACACCAATACAATGCGCACGAACCCACGATGTTTTTCAGAAACCTATCCTACATTGCCACTGCATGTCTCCTGACCTCCCCATGCTGACCACCCTGTGGTGCTTTTCTCCATCCTACATTGCAACTCACTGCGTATCCTAATTCAGACCCTATGATTCACACCATCGCATGATGTTTTTCTCACTCCTACTAGTGAATGTAATGTTACACACCCATACAATGTGCACCATCCCGCGATGTTTTTCAGAAACCTATCCTACATTGCCAGTGCATGTTTCCTGACCTCCCCATGCTGACCACCCCGTTGTGCTTTTCTCCATCCTTCATTGCCACTCACTGCCTATTCTAATTCAGACCCTAAGATTCACACCACCCCATGATGTTTTTCTGACTCCTACTAGTGAATGTAATGTTACATATCCATACAATGCGCATCACAACGCGATGTATTTCAAAAACCTGTCCCACATTGCAACTGCATGTTTCCTGACCTCCCCATGCTGACCACCCCTTGGTGCTTTTCTCCATCCTTCATTGCCACTCACTTCGTATTCTAATTCAGAAACTCCGATTCACACAACCCCGTGATGTTTTTCTCACTCCTACTAGGAATGTAATGTTACACAACCATACAATACGTACCACGCCGTGATATTTTTCAGAAACCTTTCCTACATTGCCACTGCATGTTTCCTGACCTCACAATGCTGACCACCCCGTGGTGCTTTTCTCCATCCTACATTGCCAATCACTGAAAATCCTAATTCAGACCCTATGATTCACAACACCCCGTGATGTTTTTCTCACTCCTACTAGTGAATGTAATGTTACAAGCCCATACAATGTGCACTGTCCCGCAAAGTTTTTCAGAAACCTATCCTATATTGCCACTGCATGTTTCCTGACCTCCCCATGCTGACCACCCCGTGGTGCTTTTCTCCATCCTACATAGCCACTCACTGAATATCCTAATTCAGACCCTATGATTCACACCACCCCGTGATGTTTTTCTCACTCCTACTAGTGAATGTAATATTACACACCCATACAATGCGCACCATCCCGCGATGTTTTTCAGAAACCTATCCTACATTGCCAGTGCATGTTTCCTGACCTCCCCATGCTGACCACCCCTTTGTGCTTTTCTCCATCCTTCTTTGCCACTCACTGCCTATTCTAATTCAGACCCTCTGATTCACACCACCCCGTGATGGTTTTCTCACTCCTACTAGTGAATGTAATGTTACACACCCATACAATGCGTACCATGCCGCGATGTTTTTCAGAAACCTATCCTACATTGCCCCTGCATGTTTCCTGACTTCAAAATGCTGACCACCCCATGGTGCTTTTCTCCATCCTACATTGCCAATCACTGAAAATCCTAATTCAGACCCTTTGATTCACACCACCCCGTGATGTTTTTCTAACTCCTACTAGTGAATGTAATGTTACACACCCATAGAATGCGCACCACCCCACGATGTTTTTCAGAAACCTATCCTACATTGCCACTGCGTGTTTCCTAACCTCCCCATGCTGACCACCCGGTGGTGCTTTTCTCCATTCTACATTGTCACTCACTGCCTATCCTAATTCAGACTCTATGATTCACACCACCCCGTAATGTTTTCCTCACTCCTATTTGTGGATGCAATGTTACACACCCATACAATGCGCGCCACCCCACGATGTTTTTCAGAAACCTATCCTACATTTCCGCTCCATGTTTCCTGACTTCCCCATGCTGACCAACCCGTGGTGCTTTTCTCCATCCTACATTGCCACTCACTGCCTATCCTATTTCAGACACTATGATTCGCACCACCCCGTGATGTTTTTCTCACTCCTACTAGTGAATGTAATGTTACACACCCATACAATGTGCACCAAACCGCGATGATTTTAGAAACTTATCCTACATTGCCACTGCATGTTTCCTGACCTCCCCTTGCTGATCACCCCGTGGTGCTTTTCTCCATCCTACATTGCCACTCACTGCCTATCCTAATTCAGACCCTATGATTCACACCACCCGTGATATTTTTCTAACTCCTACTAGTGAATGTAATGTTACACACCCATAAAATGCGTACCACCCCGCAATGTTTTTCAGAAACCTATCCTACATTGCCACTGCATGTTTCCTGATCGCCCAATGCTGACTACCCCGTGGTGCTTTTCTCCATCCTATATTGCCACTCACTGCCTATCCTAATTCAGACCCTATGATTCACACAACCCTGTGATGTTTTTCTCACTCCTACTTGTGAAATTAATGTTAAACACAGATACAATGCTAACGAACCTGTGATGGTTTTCAGAAACCTATCGTACTTTGCCACTGCATGTTTCCTGATCTCCCAATGGGGACCACCGATAGGGTTGATTTTCTCCATCCTACATGGCAACTCACTGAATATCCTGATTCAACCCTATGATTCACACCACCCCGTGATGTTTTTCTCACTCCTACTAGTGAATGTTGTGTTAAACACCCCTACAATGCGCACCACCCAGCGATGTTTTCCAGAAACCTATCCTAAATTGCCACTACATGTTTCCTGATCTCCCCATGATGACAACCCCGTGGTGCTTTTCTCCATCCTACATTGCAACTCACTGCGTATCCTAATTCAGACCCTATGATTCACACCATCCCGTGATGTTTTTCTCACTCCTACTAGTGAATGTAATGTTACACACCCATACAATGCGGACCACCCCGCGATGCTTTTCAGAAACCTATCCTACATTGCCACTGCATGTTTCCTGACCTCACAATGCTGACCACCCCGTGGTGCTTTTCTCCATCCTACATTGCCAATCACTGAAAATCCTAATTCAGACCTTATGATTCACACCGCCCCGTGATGTTTTTCTCACTCCTACTAGGGAATGTAATGTTACACACCCATACAATGCGCACTACCCCGCAGTTTTTTTCAGAAACCTATCCTATATTGCCACTGCATGTTTCCTGACCTCCCCAATCTGACCACCCCGTGGTGCTTATCTCCATCCTACATAGCCACTCACTGAATATCCTAAATCAGACCCTATGATTGACACCACGCCATGATGTTTTTCTCACTCCTACTAGTGAATGTAATGTTACACACCCATACAATGTGCACCACCCCGCGATGTTTTTCAGAAACCTATCCTACATTGCCACTGCATGTTTCGTGACCTCCACATGCTGATCACCGCCTGGTGCTTTTCTCCATCCTACATTGCCACTCGCTGCCTATCCTATTTCAGACCCTATGATTCACACAACCCCATGATGTTTTTCTAACTCCTACTAGTGAATGTAATGTTACACACCCATAAAATGCGCACCACCCCGCAATATTTTTCAGAATCCTATCCTACATTGCCACTGCGTGTTTCCTGATCTCCCAATGCTGACTACCCCGTGGTGCTTTTCTCCATTGTACATTGCCACTCACTGCCTATGCTAATTCAGTCCCTCCGATTCACACCACCCCGTGATGTTTTTCTCACTCCTACTAGTGAATGTAATGTTAAACACACATACAATGCGCACGAACCCGCGATGGTTTTCAGAAACCTATCGTACATTGCCACTGCCTGTTTCCTGATCTCCCAATGGGGACCACCAACTGGGTTGATTTTCTCCATCCTACATGGCCACGCACTGATTATACTAATTCAGACCCTATGATTCACACCACCCCGTGATGTTTTTCTCACTCCTACTAGTGAATGTAATGTTAAACACCCATACAATTTGCACCACGCCGCGATGTTTTTCAGAAACCTATCCTACATTGCCACTGCATGTTTCCTGACCTCCCCATGCTGACCACCGCGTGGTGCTGTTCTCCATCCTACATCGCCAATCACTGAAAATCCTAATTCAGACCCTATGATTCACAACACCCCGTGATGTTTTTCTCACTCCTACTAGTGAATGTAATGTTACACACCCATACAATGCGCACCACCACACGATGTATTTCAGAAACCTATCCTACATTGCCACTGCATGTTTCCTGACCTCCCCATGCTGACCATCCTGTGGTGCTTTTCTCCATCCTACATTGCAACTCACTGCGTATCCTAATTCAGACCCTATGATTCACACCATCCCGTGATGTTTTTCTCACTCCTACTAGTGAATGTATTGTTACACACCCATACAATGCACACCACCCCGCGATGTTTTTCAGAAACCTATCCTACATTGCCACTGCATGTTTCGTGACCTCCCCATGCTGACCACCCTGTGGTGCTTTTCTCCATTCTACATTGTCACTCACTGCCTATCCTAATTCAGACTCTATGATTCACACCACCCCTAATGTTTTCCTCACTCCTACTTGTGGATGTAATGTTACACACCCATACAAGGCGCACCACCCAACGAAGATTTTCAGAAACATATCCTACATTGCCACTCCATGTTTCCTGACCTCCGCATGGTGATCACCCCGTGGTGCTTTTCTCCATCCTGCATTGCCACTCACTGCCTATCCTAATTCAGACCCTATGATTCACACTACCCCATGATGTTTTTCTCACTCCTACTAGTGAATGTAATGTTACACACCCATACAATGTGCAACAAAACGCGATGTTTTTCAGAAACCTATCCTACATTGCCACTGCATGTTTCCTGACCTCCCCATGCTGATCACCCTGTGCTTTTCTCCATCCTGCATTGCCACTCACTGCCTATCCTAATTGAGACCCTATGATTCACACCACCCCGTGATGTTTTTCTAACTCCTACTAGTGAATGAAATGTTACACACCCAAGCAATGCGAACCACCCCGCAATGTTTTTCAGAAACCTATCCTACATTGCCACTGAATGTTTCCTGATCTCCCAATGCTGATCACCCCGTGGTGCTTTTCCCCATTCTACATTGCCACTCACTGCCTATCCTAATTCAGACCCTCCGATTCACACCACCCCGTGATGTTTTTCTCACTCCTACTTGTGAAATTAATGTTACACACGCATACAATGCGAACGAACCCACAATGGTTTTCAGAAACCTATCCTACATGGCCATTGCGTGTTTCCTGATCTCCCAGTGCTGACTACCCCGTGGTGCTTTTCTCCATCCTATATTTCCACTAACTGCCTATCCTTATTCAGACCCTCCGATACACACTACCCCGTGATGTTTTTCTCACTCCTACTAGGAAATGTAATGTTACACACCAATACAATGCGCACTACCAAGCAATGTTTTTCAGAAACCTATCCTATTTTGCCACTGCATGTTTCCTGACCTCCCCATGCTGACCACCCCGTGGTGCTTTTCTCCATCCTACATAGCCACTCACTGAATATCCTAATTGAGACCCTATGATTCACACCACCCCTAATGTTTTCCTCACTCCTACTAGTGAATGTTATGTTACACACACATACAATGCGCACGAACCCGCGATGGTTTTCAGAAACCTATCGTACATTGCCACTGCATGTTTCCTGATCTCCCAATGGGGACCACCCACTGGGTTGATTTTCTCCATCCTACATTGCAACTCACTGCGTATCCTAATTCAGACCCTATGATTCACACCATCCCATGATGTTTTTTCTCACTCCTACTAGTTAATGAAATGTTACACACCCATACAATGCGCACCACCCCGCGATGTTTTTCAGAAACCTATCCTACATTGCCAGTGCATGTTTCCTGACCTCCCCATGCTTACCACCCCGTTTTGCTTTTCTCCATCCTTCATTGGCACTCACTGCCTATTCTAATTCAGACCCTCCGATTCACACCACACCGTGATGTTTTTCTCAATCCTACTAGTGAATGTAATGTTACACACCCATACAATGCGCACCACCACACGATGTATTTCAGAAACCTATCCTACATTGCCACTGCATGTTTCCTGACCTACCGATGGTGACCACCCCGTGGTGCTGTTCTCCATCCTACATAGACACTCACTGAATATCCTAATTCAGACCCTATGATTCACACTACCCCGTGATGTTTTTCTCACTCCTAGTAGTGAATGTAATGTTACACACCCATACAATGCGCACCACCCCGTGATGTTTTTCAGAAACCTATCCTACATTGCCACTGCATGTTTCCTGACCTCCCCATGCTGACCACCCCGTGGTGTTTTCTCCATCCTACATAGCCACTCACTGAATATCCTAATTCCGACGCTATGATTCACACCACCCCGTGATGTTTTTCTCACTCCTACTAGTGAATGTAATGTTACACACCCATAAAATGCGCACCACCCCGCGATGTTTTTCAGAAACCTAACCTACATTGCCACTGCATGTTTCGTGACCTCCCCATGCTGATCACCCCGTGGTGCTTTTCTCCATCATACATTGCCACTCACTGCCTATCCTATTTCAGACCCTATGGTTCACACCACTCCGTGATGTTTTTCTAACTCCTACTAGTGAATGTAATGTTACACACCCATACAATGCGCACCACCCCACGATGTTTTTCAGAAACATATCCTACATTGCCATTGCGTGTTTCCTAATCTCCCAATGCTGACTACCCTGTGGTGCTTTTCTCCATCCTACATTGCCACTCACTGCCTATCCTAATTCAGACCCTCCGATTCACACCACCCCGTGATATTTTTCTCACTCCTAGTAGTGAATGTAATGTTACACACACATAAAATGCGCACAAACCCGCGATGCTTTTCAGAAACCTATCGTATATTGCCACTGCATGTTTCCTGATCTCCCAATGGGGACCACCCACTGGGTTGATTTTCTACATCCTACATTGCAACTCACTGCATATCCTAATTCAGACCCTATGATTCACACCATCCCGTGATGTTTTTCTCACTCCTACTAGTTAATGAAATGTTACACAGCCATACAATGCGCACCACCCCGCGATGTTTTTCAGAAACCTATCCTACATTGCCAGTGCATGTTTCCTGACCTACCCATACTGAATACCCCGTGGTGCATTTCTCCATCCTTCATTGCCACTCACTGCCTATTCTAATTCAGACCCTCCGATTCACACCACCCTGTGAAGTTTTTCTCACTCCTACTAGTGAATGTAAGGTTACACACCCATACAATGTGCACTACCCCGCAATGTTTTTCAGAAACCTATCCTATATTGCCACTGCATGTTTCCTGCCCTCCCCATGCTGACAACACCGTGGTGCTTTTCTCCATTCTACATAGCCACTCACTGAATATCCTAATTGAGACCCTATGATTCACACCAGCTTGTGATGTTTTTCTCACTACTACTAGTGAATGTAATGTTACACACCCATACAATGCACACCACCACGCGACGTTTTTCAGAAACCAATCGTACATTGGCACTGCATGTTTCGTGACTTCCCCATGCTGATCACCCCGTGGTGCTTTTCTCCATGCTACATTGCAACTCACTGCGTATCCTAATTCAGACCCTATGATTCACACCATCCCGTGATGTTTTTCTCACTCCTACTAGTGAATGTAATGTTACACAAGCATAAAATGCGCACCACCCCGCGATGTTTTTCAGAAACCTATCCTACATTGCCAGTGCATGTTTCCTGACCTCCCCATGCTGACCACCCCATGGTGCATTTCTCCATCCTTCCGTGCCACTCACTGCCTATTCTAATTCAGACAATGTGATTCACACCACCCCGTGATGTTTTTCTCACTCCTACTAGTGAATGTAATGTTACACACCCATGCAATGTGAACTAAACCGTGATGTTTTTCAGAAACCTATCCTACATTGCCAGTGCATGTTTCCTGACCTCCCCATGCTGACCACCCCGTGGTGCTTTTCTCCACCCTGCATTGCCACTCACTGCCTATCCTAATTGAGACCCTATGATTCACACCACCCCGTGATGTTTTTCTAACTCCTACTAGTGAATGAAATGTTACACACCCATACAATGCTCACCACGCCGCAATGTTTTTCAGAAACCTATCCTACATTGCCACTGAATGTTTCCTGATCTCCCAATGCTGACCCACCGTGGTGCTTTTCCCCATTCTACATTACCACTCACTGCCTATCCTAATTCAGACCCTCCGATTCACACCACCCCGTGATGTTTTTCTCACTCCTACTTGTGAAATTAATGTTACACACACACACAATGCGAACGAACCCGCAATGGTTTTCAGAAACCTATCCTACATTGCCATTGCGTGTTTCCTGATCTCCCAGTGCTGACTACCCCGTGGTGCTTTTCTCCATCCTATATTGCCACTCACTGCCTATCCTAATTCAGACCCTCCGATTCACACCACCCCGTGATGTTTTTCTCACTCCTACTAGTGAATGTTATGTTACACACACATACAATGCGCACGAACCCGCGATGGTTTTCAGAAACCTATCCTACATTGCCACTGCATGTTTCCTGATCTCCCAATGGGGACGACCCACTGGGTTGATTTTCTCCATCCTACATTGCAACTCACTGCGTATCCTAATTCAGACCCTATGATTCACACCATCCCGTGATGTTTTTCTCACTCCTACTAGTTAATGAAATGTTACACACCCATACAAATGCGCACCACCCCGCGATGTTTTTCAGAAACCTATCCTACATTGCCAGTGCATGTTTCCTGACCTCCCCATGCTGACCACCCCATTTTGCTTTTCTCCATCCTTCATTGGCACTCACTGCCTATTCTAATTCAGACCCTCCGATTCACACGACCCCGTGATGTTTTTCTCACTCCTACTAGTGAATGTAATGTTACACACCCATACAATGTGCACCACCCCGCGATGTTTTTCCGAAACCTATCCTACATTGCCACTGCATGTTTCGTGACCTCCCCATGCTGATCACCCTGTGGCGCTTTTCTCCTTCATACATTGCCACTCACTGCCTATCCTATTTCAGACCCTATGGTTCACACCACTCCGTGATGTTTTTCTAACTCCTACTAGTGAATGTAATGTTACACACCCATACAATGCGCACCACCCCACGATGTTTTTCAGAAACCTATCTTACATTGCCATTGCGTGTTTCCTAATCTCCCAATGCTGACTACCCCGTGGTGCTTTTCTCCATCCTACATTGCCACTCACTGCCTATCCTAATTCAGACCCTCCGATTCACACCACCCCGTGATGATTTTCTCACTCCTACTAGTGAATGTAATGTTACACACACATACAATGCGCACGAACCCGCGATGCTTTTCAGAAACCTATCGTACATTGCCACTGCATGTTTCCTGATCTCCCAATGTGGACCACCCACTGGGTTGATTTTCTCCATCCTACATTGCAACTCACTGCGTATCCTAATTCAGACCCTCCGATTCACACCACCCTGTGATGTTTTTCTCACTCCTACTAGTGAATGTAATGTTACACACCCATAGAATGCGCACCACCCCGCGAAGTTTTTCAGAAACGTACCCTACATTGCCACTGCGTGTTTCCTGACCTCCCAATGCTGACCACCCTGTGCTGCTTTTCTCCATTCTAAATTGTCACTCACTGCCTATCCTAATTCAGACTCTATGATTCACACCACCCCGTAAGGTTTTCCTCACTCCTACTTGTGGATGTAATGTTACACACCCATACAAGGCGCACCACCCCACGATGTTTTTCAGAAACCTATCCTACATTGCCGCTCAATGTTTCCTGACCTCCGCATGGTGATCACCCCGTGGTGCTTTTCTCCATCCTGCATTGCCACTCACTGCCTATCCTAATTCAGACCCCATGATTCACACTACCCCGTGATGTTTTTCTCACTCCTACTAGTGAATGTAATTTTACACACCCAAACAATGTGCAACAACGCGCGATGTTTTTCAGAAACCTATCCTACATTGCCACTGCATGTTTCCTGACCTCCCCAAGCTGATCACCCCGTGGTGCTTTTCTCCATCCTGCGTTGCCACTCACTGCCTATCCTAATTCCGAAACTATGATTCACACCACCCCATGATGTTTTTCTAACTCCTACTAGTGAATGAAATGTTACACACCCATACAATGAGCACCACCCCGCAATGTTTTTCAGAAACCTATCCAACATTGCCACTGAATGTTTCCTGATCTCCCAATGCTGACCCATCGTGGTGCTTTTCCCCATTCTACATTGCCACTCACTGCCTATCCTAATTCAGACCCTCCGATTCACACCACCCCGTGATGATTTTCTCACTCCTACTTGTGAAATTAATGTTACAGACACATACAATGCAAACGAAACCGCGATGGTTTTCAGAAACCTATCGTACATTGCCACGGCTTGTTTCCTGATCTGGCAATTGGGACCACCGATTGGGTTTATTTTCTCCATCCTACATGGCCACTCACTGAATATCCTAATTCAGACCCTATGATTCACAACACCCCGTGATGTTTTTCTCACTCCTAATAGTGAATGTAATGTTAAACACCCATACAATGTGCACCACCCAGCGATGATTTCAGAAACCTATCCTAAATTGCCACTGAATGTTTCCTGACCTCCCCATGCTGAACACCCCGTGGTGCTTTTCTCCATCCTACATTGCAACTCACTGCGTATCCTAATTCAGACCCTATGACTCACACCATCCCGTGACGTTTTTCTCACTCCTACTAGTGAATGTAATGTTACACACCCATACAATGCGCACCAACCCGCGATGCTTTTCAGAAACCTATCCTACATTGCCGGTGTATGTTTCCTGAACTCCCCATGCTGACCACCCCGTTGTGCTTTTCTCCATCCTTCATTGCCACTCACTGCCTATTCCAATTCAGACCCTCCGATTCACACCACCCCATGATGTTTTTCTCACTCCTACTAGTGAATGTAATGTTACACACCCATACAATGCGCACCACGCCTCGATGTTTTTCAGAAACCTATCCTACATTGCCACTGCATGTTTCCTCACCTCACAATGCTGACCACCCCGTGGTGCTTTTCTCCAACCTACATTGCCAATCACTGAAAATCCTAATTTAGACCCTATGAATCACACCACCCCGTGATGTTTTTCTCACTCCTACTAGTGAATGTAATGTTTCACACCCATACAATGCGCACCACCCCCGATGTTTTTCAGAAACCTATCCTACATTGCCACTGCATGTATCCTGACCTCCCCATAGTGACCACCCAGTTTTGTTTTCTCCATCCTACATAGCCAATCATTGAATATACTAATTGAGACCCTATGATTCACACCACCCCGTGATGTTTTTCTCACTCCTACTAGTGAATGTAATGTTACACACCCATACAATGCGCACCACCACGCGATGTTTTTCAGAAACCTATCCTACATTGCCATTGCATGTTTCCTGATCCCAGTGCTGACTACCCCGTGGTGCTTTTCTCCATCCTATATTGCCACTCACTGCCTGTCCTAATTCAGACCCTCTGATTCACACCACCCCGTGATGTTTTTCTCACTCCTACTAGTGAATGTTATGTTACACACACATACAATGCGCACGAACCCGCGATTTTTTTCAGAAACCTATCGTACATTGCCACTGCATGTATCCTGATCTCCCAATGGGGACCACCCACTGGGTTGATTTTCTCCATCCTACATTGCAACTCACTGCGCATCCTAATTCAGACCCTATGATTCACACCATCCCGTGATGTTTTTCTCACTCCTACTAGTTAATGAAATGTTACACACCCATACAATGCGCACCATCCCGCGATGTTTTTCAAATACCTATCCTACATTGCCAGTGCATGTTTACTGACCTCCCCATGCTGACCACCCCGTGTTGCTTTTCTCCATCCTTCATTGGCACTCACTGCCTATTCTAATTCAGTCCTTTCGATTCACACCACCCCGTGATTTTTTCTCACTCCTACTAGTGAACGTAATGTTACACATCCATACAATGCGTACCACGCCGCGATGTTTTTCAGAAACCTATCCTACATTGCCACTGCATGTTTCCTGACCTCACAATGCAAACCACCCCGTGTTGCTTTTCTCCAACCTACATTGCCAATCACTGAAAATCCTAATTCAGACCCTATGATTCACACCACCCCGTGATGTTTTTCTCACTCCTACTAGTGAATGTAATGTTACACACCCATACAAGGCGCACCACCCCCATTGTTTTTCAGAAACCTATCCTACATTGCCACTGCATGTTTCCTGACCTCCCCATGCTGACCACCCAGTTTTGTTTTCTCCTTCCTACATAGCCAATCATTGAATATACTAATTGAGACCCTATGATTCACACCACCCCGTGATGTTTTTCTCACTCCTACTAGTGAATGTAATGTTACACACCCATACAATGCGCACCACCCCGCGATGTTTTTCAGAAACCTATCCTACATTGCCAATGCATGTTTCGTGACCTCCCCAAGCTGAAAACCCCGTTGAGCTTTTCTGCATCATACATTGCCACTCACTGCCTATCCTATTTCAGACCCTATGGTTCACACCACCCCGTGATGTTTTTCTAACTCCTACTAGTGAATGTAATGTTACACACCCATACAATGCGCACCACCACACGATGTTTTTCAGAAACCTATCCTACATTGCCACTGCATTTTTCATGACCTCCCCATTCTGATCACCCCGTGGTGCTTTTCTCCATCCTGCATTGCCACACACTGCCTATCCTAATTGAGACCCTATGATTCACACCACCCCGTGATGTTTTTCTAACTCCTACTAATGAATGAAATGTTACACACCCATACAATGCGCACCACCCCGCAATGTTTTTCAGAAACCTATCCTACATTGCCACTGAATGTTTCCTGATCTCCCAATGCTGACCCACCGTGGTGCTTTTCCCCATTCTACATTGCCACTCACTGCCTATCCTAATTCAGACCCTCCGATTCACACCACCCCGTGATGTTTTTCTCACTCCTACTTGTGAAATTAATGTTACACACACATACAATGCGAACGAACCCGCAATGGTTTTCAGAAACCTATCCTACATTGCCATTGCGTGTTTCCTGATCTCCCAGTGCTGATTACCCCGTGGTGCTTTTCTCCATCCTATATTGCCACTCACTGCCTATCCTAATTCAGACCCTCCGATTCACACCACCCCGTGATGTTTTTCTCACTCCTACTAGTGAATGTAATGTTACACACCCATACAATGTGCACCACCCCGCGATGTTTTTCAGAAACCTATCCTACATTGCCACTTCATGTTTCGTGACCTCCCCATGCTGATCACCCTGTGGCGCTTTTCTCCTTCATACATTGCCACTCACTGCCTATCCTATTTCAGACCCTATGGTTCACACCACTCCGTTATGTTTTTCTAACTCCTACTAGTGAATGTAATGTTACACACCCATACAATGCGCACCACCCCGCGATGTTTTTCAGAAACCTATCCTACATTGCCACTGCATTTTTCCTGACCTCCCCATTCTGATCACCCCGTGGTGCTTTTCTCCATCCTGCATTGCCACACACTGCCTATCCTAATTGAGACCCTATGATTCACACCACCCCGTGATGTTTTTCTAACTCCTACTAATGAATGAAATGTTACACACCCATACAATGCGCACCACCCCGCAATGTTTTTCAGAAACCTATCCTACATTGCCACTGAATGTTTCCTGATCTCCCAATGCTGACCCACCGTGGTGCTTTTCCCCATTCTACATTGCCACTCACTGCCTATCCTAATTCAGACCCTCCGATTCACACCACCCCGTGATGTTTTTCTCACTCCTACTTGTGAAATTAATGTTACACACACATACAATGCGAACGAACCCGCAATGGTTTTCAGAAACCTATCCTACATTGCCATTGCGTGTTTCCTGATCTCCCAGTGCTGATTACCCCGTGGTGCTTTTCTCCATCCTATATTGCCACTCACTGCCTATCCTAATTCAGACCCTCCGATTCACACCACCCCGTGATGTTTTTCTCACTCCTACTAGTGAATGTAATGTTACACACCCATACAATGTGCACCACCCCGCGATGTTTTTCAGAAACCTATCCTACATTGCCACTTCATGTTTCGTGACCTCCCCATGCTGATCACCCTGTGGCGCTTTTCTCCTTCATACATTGCCACTCACTGCCTATCCTATTTCAGACCCTATGGTTCACACCACTCCGTTATGTTTTTCTAACTCCTACTAGTGAATGTAATGTTACACACCCATACAATGCGCACCACCCCGCGATGTTTTTCAGAAACCTATCCTACATTGCCACTGCGTGTTTCCTGACCTCCCAATGCTGACCACCCTCTGGTGCTTTTCTCCATTCTACATTGTCACTCACTGCCTATCCTAATTCAGACTCTATGATTCACACCACCCCGTAATATTTTCCTCACTCCTACTTGTGGATGTAATGTTACACACCCATACAAGGCGCACCACCCCACGAAGTTTTACAGAAACCTATCCTACATTGCCGCTCCATGTTTCCTGACCTCCGCATGGTGATCACCCCGTGGTGCTTTTCTCCATCCTGCATTGCCACTCACTGCCTATCCTAATTCAGACCCTATGATTCACACTACCCCGTGATGTTTTTCTCACTCCTACTAGTGAATGTAATGTTACACACCCATACAATGTGCAACAACCCGCGATGTTTTTCAGAAACCTATCCTACATTGCCATTGCATGTTTCCTGACCTCCCCATGCTGATCACCCCGTGGTGCTTTTCTCCATCCTGCATTGCCACTCACTGCCTATCCTAATTCAGACCCTATGATTCACACCACCCCGTGATGTTTTTCTAACTCCTACTAGTGAATGAAATGTTATACAATCATACAATGCGCACCACCCCGCAATGTTTTTCACAAACCTATCCTACATTGCCACTGAATGTTTCCTGATCTCCCAATGCTGACCCACCGTGGTGCTTTTCCCCATTCTACATTGCCATTCACTTCCTATCCTAATTCAGATCCTCTGATTCACACCACCCCGTGATGTTATTCTCACTCCTACTTGTGAAATTAATTTTACACACACATACAATGCGAACGAACGCGCGATGGTTTTCAGAAACCTATCCTACATTGCCATTGCGTGTTTCCTGATCTCCCAGTGCTGACTACCCCGTGGTGCTTTTCTCCATCTTATATTGCCACCCACTGCCTATCCTAATTCAGACCCTATGATTCAGACCATCCCGTGATGTTTTTCTCACTCCTACTAGTTAATTAAATGTTACACACACATACAATGCGCACCACCCCGCGATGTTTTTCAGAAACCTATCCTACATTGCCAGTGCATGTTTCCTGACCTCCCCATGCTGACCACCCCGTTTTGCTTTTCTCCATCCTTCATTGGCACTCACTTCCTATTCTCATTCAGACCCTCCGATTCACACCACCCCGTGATGTTTTTCTCACTCCTACTAGTGAATGTAATGTTACACACCCATACAATGCGCACCACCACACGATGTAATTCAGAAACCTATCCTACATTGCCACTGCATGTTTCCAGACCTACCCATGCTGACCACCCCGTGGTGCTTTTCTCCATCCTACATAGCCACTCACTGAATCTCCTAATTCAGACCCTATGATTCATACTACCCCGTGATATTTTTCTCACTCCTAATAGTGAATGTAATGTTACAAACCAATACAATGCGCACCACCCCGCGATGTTTTTCAGAAACCTATCCTACATTGCCACTGCATGTTTCCTGACCTCCCCATGCTGACCACCCCCTGGTGCTTTTCTCCATCCTACATAGCCACTCACAGGTTATCCCAATTCAGACCCTATGATTCACATCACCCCGTGATAATTTTTCTCACTCCTACTAGTGAATGTAATGTTACACAGCCATACAATGCGCACCACCCCGCGATGTTTTTCAGAAACCTATCCTACATTGCCACTGCATGTTTCGTGACCTCCCCATGCTGATCACCCTGTGGTGCTTTTCTCCATCATACATTGCCACTCACTGCCTATCCTATTTCAGACCCTATGGTTCACACCACCCCGTGATGTTTTTCTAACTCCTACTAGTGAATGTAATGTTACACACCCATACAATGCGCACCACCCCACGATGTTTTTCAGAAACCTATCCTACATTGCTATTGCGTGTTTCCTAATTTCCCAATGCTGACTACCCCGTGGTGCTTTTCTCCATCCTACATTGCCACTCACTGCCTATCCTAATTCAGACCCTCCGATTCACACCACCCCGTGATGTTTTCCTCACTCCTACTAGTGAATGTAATGTTACACACCCATACAATGCACACCACCCCGCGACGTTTTTCAGAAACCTATCGTACTTTGCCACTGCATGTTTCGTTACCTCCCCATGCTGACCTCACCATGGTGCTTTTCTCCATCCTACATTGCAACTCACTGCCTATCCTAATTCAGACCCTCCGATTCACACCATCCCGTGATGTTTTTCTCACTCCTACTAGTGAATGTAATGTTACACAAGCATACAATGCGCACCACCCCGCGATGTTTTTCAGAAAACTATCCTACATTGCCAGTGCATGTTTCCTGACCTGCCCATGCTGACCACCCCGTTGTGCATTTCTCCATCCTTCAGTGCCACTCACTGCCTATTCTAATTCAGACACTCCGATTCACACCACCCCATGATGTTTTTCTCACTCCTACTAGTGAATGTAATGTTACACACCCATGCAAAGTGCACTACCCCGCGATGTTTTTCAGAAACCTATCCTACATTGCCAGTGCATGTTTCCTGACCTCCCCATGCTGACCAGCCCGTTGTGCTTTTCTCCATCCTTCATTGCCACTCAATGCCTATCCTAATTCAGACCCTCCGAATCACACCACCCCGTGATGTTTTTCTCACTCCTACTAGTGAATGTAATGTTACACACACATACAATGCGCACGAAACCACGATGATTTTCTGAAACCTATCTTACATTGCCACTGCACGTTTCCTGATCTCCCAATGGGTACCACCCATTGTGTTGATTTTCTCCATCCTACATTGCCACTCACTTCCTATCCTAATTCAGACCCTATGATTCACACCACCCCGTGATGCTTTTTTCACTCCTACTAGGGAATGTAATGATACACACCCATACAATGCGCACCACCCCGCAATGTTTTTCAGAAACCTATCCTACATTGCCACTGCATGTTTCCTGACCTCCCCATGCTGACCACCCCGTGATGCTTTTCTCCATCCTACATTGCCACTCACTGCCTATCCTAATTCACACCCTCCGATTCATATCACCCGGTGATGTTTTTCTAACTCCTACTAGTGAATGTAATGTTACACACCCATAGAATGCGCACCACCCCGCGATGTTTTTCAGAAACGTACCCTACATTGCCACTGCGTGTTTCCTGACCTCCCAATGCTGACCACCCTGTGCTGCTTTTCTCCATTCTAAATTGTCACTCACTGCCTATCCTAATTCAGACTCTATGATTCACACCACCCCGTAATGTTTTCCTCACTCCTACTTGTGGATGTAATGTTACACACCCATACAAGGCGCACCACCCCACGATGTTTTTCAGAAACCTATCCTACATTGCCGCTCAATGTTTCCTGACCTCCGCATGGTGATCACCCCGTGGTGCTTTTCTCCATCCTGCATTGCCACTCACTGCCTATCCTAATTCAGACCCCATGATTCACACTACCCCGTGATGTTTTTCTCACTCCTACTAGTGAATGTAATTTTACACACCCAAACAATGTGCAACAACGCGCGATGTTTTTCAGAAACCTATCCTACATTGCCACTGCATATTTCCTGACCTCCCCAAGCTGATCACCCCGTGGTGCTTTTCTCCATTCTGCGTTGCCACTCACTGCCTATCCTAATTCAGAAACTATGATTCACACCACCCCATGATGTTTTTCTAACTCCTACTAGTGAATGAAATGTTACACACCCATACAATGAGCACCACCCCGCAATGTTTTTCAGAAACCTATCCAACATTGCCACTGAATGTTTCCTGATCTCCCAATGCTGACCCACCGTGGTGCTTTTCCCCATTCTACATTGCCACTCACTGCCTATCCTAATTCAGACCCTCCGATTCACACCACCCCGTGATGTTTTTCTCACTCCTACTTGTGAAATTAATGTTACAGACACATACAATGCAAACGAAACCGCGATGGTTTTCAGAAACCTATCATACATTGCCACGGCTTGTTTCCTGATCTGGCAATTGGGACCACCGATTGGGTTTATTTTCTCCATCCTACATGGCCACTCACTGAATATCCTAATTCAGACCCTATGATTCACACCACCCCGTGATGTTTTTCTCACTCCTAATAGTGAATGTAATGTTAAACACCCATACAATGTGCACCACCCAGCGATGATTTCAGAAACCTATCCTAAATTGCCACTGAATGTTTCCTGACCTCGCCATGCTGAACACCCCGTGGTGCTTTTCTCCATCCTACATTGCAACTCACTGCGTATCCTAATTCAGACCCTATGACTCACACCATCCCGTGACGTTTTTCTCACTCCTACTAGTGAATGTAATGTTACACACCCATACAATGCGCACCAACCCGCGATGTTTTTCAGAAACCTATCCTACATTGCCGGTGTATGTTTCCTGAACTCCCCATGCTGACCACCCCGTTGTGCTTTTCTCCATCCTTCATTGCCACTCACTGCCTATTCCAATTCAGACCCTCCGATTCACACCACCCCATGATGTTTTTCTCACTCCTACTAGTGAATGTAATGTTACACACCCATACAATGCGCACCACGCCTCGATGTTTTTCAGAAACCTATCCTACATTGCCACTGCATGTTTCCAAACCTCACAATGCTGACCACCCCGTGGTGCTTTTCTCCAACCTACATTGCCAATCACTGAAAATCCTAATTTAGACCCTATGATTCACACCACCCCGTGATGTTTTTCTCACTCCTACTAGTGAATGTAATGTTACACACCCATACAATGCGCACCACCCCCGATGTTTTTCAGAAACCTATCCTACATTGCCACTGCATGTTTCCTGACCTCCCCATAGTGACCACCCAGTTTTGTTTTCTCCATCCTACATAGCCAATCATTGAATATACTAATTGAGACCCTATGATTCACACCACCCCGTGATGTTTTTCTCACTCCTACTAGTGAATGTAATGTTACACACCCATACAATGCGCACCACCACGCGATGTTTTTCAGAAACCTATCCTACATTGCCATTGCATGTTTCCTGATCTCCCAGTGCTGTCTACCCCGTGGTGCTTTTCTCCATCCTATATTGCCACTCACTGCCTGTCCTAATTCAGACCCTCCAATTCACACCACCCCGTGATGTTTTTCTCACTCCTACTAGTGAATGTTATGTTACACACACATACAATGCGCACGAACCCGCGATTTTTTTCAGAAACCTAACGTACATTGCCACTGCATGTATCCTGATCTCCCAATGGGGACCACCCACTGGGTTGATTTTCTCCATCCTACATTGCAACTCACTGCGTATCCTAATTCAGACCCTATGATTCACACCATCCCGTGATGTTTTTCTCACTCCTACTAGTTAATGAAATGTTACACACCCATACAATGCGCACCATCCGCGATGTTTTTCAGATACCTATCCTACATTGCCACTGCATGTTTACTGACCTCCCCATGCTGACCACCCCGTGTTGCTTTTCTCCATCCTTCATTGGCACTCACTGCCTATTCTAATTCAGTCCTTTCGATTCACACCACCCCGTGATTTTTTCTCACTCCTACTAGTGAACGTAATGTTACACATCCATACAATGCGTACCACGCCGCGATGTTTTTCAGAAACCTATCCTACATTGCCACTGCATGTTTCCTGACCTCACAATGCAAACCACCCCGTGGTGCTTTTCTCTAACCTACATTGCCAATCACTGAAAATCCTAATTCAGACCCTATGATTCACACCACCCCGTGATGTTTTTCTCACTCCTACTAGTGAATGTAATGTTACACACCCATACAAGGCGCACCACCCCCATTGTTTTTCAGAAACCTATCCTACATTGCCACTGCATGTTTCCTGACCTCCCCATGCTGACCACCCAGTTTTGTTTTCTCCTTCCTACATAGCCAATCATTGAATATACTAATTGAGACCCTATGATTCACACCACCCCGTGATGTTTTTCTCACTCCTACTAGTGAATGTAATGTTACACACCCATACAATGCGCACCACCCCGCGATGTTTTTCAGAAACCTATCCTACATTGCCAATGCATGTTTCGTGACCTCCCCAAGCTGAAAACCCCGTTGAGCTTTTCTGCATCATACATTGCCACTCACTGCCTATCCTATTTCAGACCCTATGGTTCACACCACCCCGTGATGTTTTTCTAACTCCTACTAGTGAATGTAATGTTACACACCCATACAATGCGCACCACCACACGATGTTTTTCAGAAACCTATCCTACATTGCCATTGCGTGTTTCCTGATCTCCCCGTGCTGACTACCCCATGGTGCTTTTCTCCATCCTATATTGCCACTCACTGCCTATCCTAATTCAGACCCTCCGATTCACACCACCCCGTGATGTTTTTCTCACTCCTACTAGTGAATGTTATGTTACACACACATACAATGCGCACGAACCCGCGATGGTTTTCAGAAACCTATCCTACATTGCCAATGCATGTTTCGTGACCTCCCCAAGCTGAAAACCCCGTTGAGCTTTTCTGCATCATACATTGCCACTCACTGCCTATCCTATTTCAGACCCTATGGTTCACACCACCCCGTGATGTTTTTCTAACTCCTACTAGTGAATGTAATGTTACACACCCATACAATGCGCACCACCACACGATGTTTTTCAGAAACCTATCCTACATTGCCATTGCGTGTTTCCTGATCTCCCCGTGCTGACTACCCCATGGTGCTTTTCTCCATCCTATATTGCCACTCACTGCCTATCCTAATTCAGACCCTCCGATTCACACCACCCCGTGATGTTTTTCTCACTCCTACTAGTGAATGTTATGTTACACACACATACAATGCGCACGAACCCGCGATGGTTTTCAGAAACCTATCATACATTGCCACTGCATGTTTCCTGATATCCAATGGGGACCACCCACTGGGTTGATTTTCTCCATCCTACATTGCAACTCACTGCGTATCCTAATTCAGACCATATGATTCACACCATCCCGTGATGTTTTTCTCACTCCTTCTAGTTAATGAATTGTTACACACCCATACAATGCGCACCACCCCGCGATGTTTTTCAGAAACCTATCCTACATTGCCACTGCATGTTTCCTGACTTCCCCATGCTGACCACCCCGTGGTGCTTTTCTCCATCCTACATTGCCACTCACTGCCTATCCTAATTCAGACCCTCCGATTCACAGCACCCCATGATGTTTTTCTCACTCCTACTAGGGAATGTAATGTTACACACCCATACAATGCGCACCACCCCGCGATGTTTTTCAGAATCCTATCCTACATTGCCACTGCATGTTTCCTGACCTCCCAATGCTGATCACCCCGTGGTGCTTTTCTCCATCCTACATAGCCACTCACTGCGTATACTCATTTAGAACCTGCAATTCACACCACCCCATGATGTTTTTCTCACTCCTACTAGTGAATGGCCTGTTAGAAATGCTTACAATGCGCACCACCCCACGATGTTTTTCAGAAAACTATCCTACATTGCCACTGCATGTTTCCTGACCTCCCCATGCTGACCACCCCGTTGTGCTTTTCTCCATCCTTCATTGAAACTCACTGCCTATTCTTATTCAGACCCTCTGATTCACACGACCCCGTGAAGTTTCCCTGTCTCCTAGTAGTGAATGTAATGTTACACACCCATACATTGCGCACCACCCCGCGATGTTTTTCAGAAACCTCTCGTACATTGCCACTGCATGTTTCGTGACCTCCCCATGCTGATCACCCCGTGGTGCTTTTTTCCATGCTATATTGCAATTCACTGCGTATCCTAATTCGGACCCTATGATTCACACCATCCCGTGATGTTTTTCTCACCCCTACTAGTGAATGTAATGTTACACACCCATACAATGCGCACCACCCCACGATGTTTTTCAGAAATCTACCCTAAATTGCAACTGCATGTTTCCTGACCTCCCCAAGCTGACCACCCCGTGGTGCTTTTCTCCATTCTACATTGCCACTCACTGCCTATTCTTATTCAGACCCTCCGATTCACACCACCCCGTGAAGTTTCCCTGTCTCCTAGTAGTGAATGTAATGTTACACACCCATACAATTTGCAGCATCCCATGATGTTTTTCAGAAACGTATCCTACATTGCCACTGCATGTTTCCTGACCTCACCATGCTGACCACCCGGGCTGCTTTTCTCCATCCTATATTGCCACTCATTGCCTATCCTTATTCAGACCCTCCGATTCACACCACCCCGTGATGTTTTTCTCTCTCGTACTAGTGAATGTAACGTTACACACCCTATAATGCGCACCACCCCACGATGTTTTTCAGAATCCTATGCTACATTGCCATTGCATGTTTCCTGACCTCCCAATGCTGACTACCCCGTGGTGCCTCTCTCCATCCTACATTGCCACTCACTGAATATCCTTATGCACACCCTATGATTCACACCACCCCGTGATGTTTTTCTCACTCCTACTAGTGAATGTAATGTTACACTCCCATACAATGCGCAGCACCATGCGATGTTTTTCAGAAAACTATCCTAAATTGCCACTGCATGTTTCCTGACCTCCCCATGCTGACCACCCTGTGGTGCTTTTCTTCACCCTACATTGCTCCACCCTGCCTATCCTACTTCAAATCCTATGATTCACACCACCCAGTCATGTTTTTCTCACTCCTACTTGTGAATGTAATGTTACAAACCCATACAATGCGCACCACCCCATGATGTTTTTCAGAATCCTATGCTACATTGCCACTGCATGTTTCCTGACCTCCCATGCTGACCACCCCGTGGTGATTTTCTCAATCCTACATTGCCACTCACTAACTTTCCTTATTCAGACCTTCCTATTCACACCACCCCGTGATGTTTGTCTCACTCCTACTAGTGAATGTAATGTTACACACCCATTCAATGCGCACCACCCCGCGATGTTTATCAGAAACCTACCTACATTGCCACTACATGTTTCCTGACCTCTCCATGCTGACCACCCTGTGGTGCTTTTCTCCAGCGTACATTGCCACTCACTGAGTATCCTCATTCAGACATTCTGATTCACACCACCCCGTGATGTTTTTTTCACTCCTACTTGAGAATATCTTGTTAGAAATCCTTACAATGAGCACCACCCGGCAATGTTTTTCAGAAACCTATCCTACATTGCCCCTGCATGTTTCCTGCCCTCCATATGCTGACCACCCCGTCGTGCTCTTCTCCATCCTACATTGCCACTCACTGCCTATCCTTATTCAGACCCCTGCTTCACACCACCCCGTGATGTTTTTCTCTCTCGTACTAGTGAATGTAACGTTACACACCCTAAAATGCGCACAACCCCACGATGTTTTTCAGAACCCTATCATACATTGCCACTGCATGTTTCCTGACCTCCCCATGCTGACCAGCCCATAGTGCTTTTCTCCATCCTACATTGCCACACACTGCCTATCCTAAATCAGATCCTATGATTCACACCACCCCGTGATGTTTTTCTCACTCCTACTAGTGAAAGTAATGTTACACACCCATACAATGCGCACCACCCCACGATGTTTTTCAGAAATCTACCCTAAATTGCAACTGCATGTTTCCTGACCTCCCCAAGCTGACCACCCCGTGGTGCTTTTCTCCATTCTCCATTGCCACTCACTGCCTATTCTTATTCAGACCCTCCGATTCACACCACCCCGTGATGTTTCCCTGTCTCATAGTAGTGAATGTAATGTTACACACCCATACAATTTGCACCATCCCATGATGTTTTTTAGAAACCTATCCTACATTGCCACTGCATGTTTCCTGACCTCCCCATGCTGACCACCCCGTGGTGCTTTTCTCCATCCTATATTGCCACTCATTGCCTATCCTTATTCAGACCCTCCGATTCACACCACCCCGTGATGTTTTTCTCTCTCGTACTAGTGAATGTAACCTTACACACCCTATAATGCGCACCACCCCACGATGTTTTTCAGAATCCTATGCTACATTGCCACTGCATGTTTCCTGAACTCCCAATGCTGACTACCCCGTGGTGCCTCTCTCGATCCTACATAGCCACTCACTGAATATCCTTATGCACACCCTATGATTCACACCACCCCGTGATGTTTTTCTCACTCCTACTAGTGAATGTAATGTACACTCCCATACAATGCGCAGCATCATGCGATGTTTTTCAGAAACCTATCCTACATTGCCACTGCATGTTTCTTGACCTCCCCATGCTGACCACACCGTTTTGCTTTTCTCCATCCTAGATTGCCACACACTGCCAATCCTAATTCAGATCCTATGATTCACACCACCCCGTGATGTTTTTCTCACTCCTACTGTGAATGTAATGTTACACACCCATACATTGTGCACCAGCACGCGATGTTTTTCAGAAATTGTCCCTAAATTTCAACTGCATGTTTCCTGACCTCCCCTTGCTGACCACCCCATGGTGCTTTTCTCCATCCTACATTGCCACTCACTGCCTATTCTTATTCAGACCCTCCGATTCACACCACCCCGTGATGTTTTTCTCTCTCAAGTAGTGAATGTAATGTTACACATGCATACAATTCGCACCACCCCACGATGTATTTCAGAAAGCCTATCCTACAATGCCAATCCTAATTCGGACCCTCCGATTCACACAGCCCCGTGATGTTTATCTCTCTCCTAGTAGTGAATGTAATGTTACACACCCATACAATGCGCACCACCCCGTGATGTTTTTCAGAAGCCTATCCTACATTGCCACTGCATGTTTCCTGAACTCCCAATGCTGACTACCCCGTGGTGCCTCTCTCGATCCTACATAGCCACTCACTGAATATCCGTATGCACACCCTATGATTCACACCACCCCGTGATGTTTTTCTCACTCCTACTAGTGAACGTAATGTTACAAACCCATACAATGCTTACCACCCCGGGATGTTTTTCAGAAATCTATCCTACATTGCCACTGCATGTTTACTGACTTACCCATACTGACCAGCCTGTGGTGCTTTTCTCCATCCTACCTTAACACTCACTAACTTTCCTAATTCAGACCCTCTGATTCACACCACCCCGTGATGTTGTTCTCACTCCTACTAGTGAATGTAATGTTACACACCCATACAATGCGCACCATCCCGCGATGTTTTTCAGAAACCTATCCTACATTGCCACTGCATGTTTCCTGACCTCCCCATGCTGACCACCCCGTGGTGCTTTTCTCCATCCTACATTGCCACTCACTGCCTATTCTTATTAAGTCCCTCTGATTCACACCACGCCGTGATGTTTATCTCTCTCCTAGTAGTGAATGTAATGTTACCCACCCATACAATGCGCACCACCCCGTGATGTTTTTCAGAAGCCTATCCTACATTGCCACTGGATGTTTCCTGACCTCGCCATGCTGACTACCCCGTGGTGCTTTTCTGCATCCTACATTGCCACTCACTGCCTATCCTAATTCAAATCCTATGATTCACACCACCCCGTGATGTGTTTCTCACTCCTACTAGTGAATGTAATGTTACACACCCTAAAATGTGCACCACCCCACGATGTTTTTCAGAATCCTGTCCTACATTGCCACTGCATGTTTCCTGACCTCCCCATGCTGACCACCTCGTGATGCTTTTCTCCATCCTACATTGCCAATCACTATGTATCCTCAATCAGAACCTCCGATTCACACCACCCCGTGATGTTTTTCTCACTCCTACTAGTGAATGGCCTGTTAGAAACGCTTACAATGCGAACCACCCCGCGATGATTTTCAGAAACCTATCCTACATTGCCACTGCATGTTTCCTGACCTCCCCAATGCTGAACACCCCGTGGTGCTTTTCTCCATCATACATTGTCACACACTGCCTATCCTTATACAGACCCTCCGTTTCATAACTCTCCGTGATGTTTTTCTCACTCCGACTAGTAAATGTAATGTTACACACCCATACAATGCGTACCACCCCGCGATGTTTTTCAGAAACCTATCCTACATTGCCACTGCATGTTTCCTGACTTCCCCATGCTGACCAGCCCGTGGTGCTTTTCTCCATCCTACATTGCCACTCACTGCCTATCCCTATTCAGACCTCCGATTCACACCACCTAGTGATGTTTTTCTCACTCGTACTAGTGAATGTAATGTTACAAACCCATACACTGAGCACCACCCCACGATGTTTTTCAGAAACCTATCCTACATTGCCACTGCATGTTTCCTGACCTCCCCATGCTGACCACCCCGTGGTGCTTTTGTCCATCCTACATTGCCACTCACTGCATATACTCATTAAAACCTCCGATTCACACCACCCCGTGATGTTTTTCTCACTCCTACTACTGAATAGCCTGTTAGAAACGCTTAAAATGCGCACCACCCTGCGATGTTTTTCAGAAAACTATCCTACATTGCCACTGCATGCTTCCTGACCTCCCCGTGCTGAGCACCCTGTGGTGCTTTTCTCCATCCTACATTGCTCCACCCTGCCTATCCTTATTCAAATCCTATGATTCACACCACCCCGTGATGTTTTTCTCACTCCTACTTGTGAATGTAATGTTACACACCCATACAATGCGCACCACCCCGTTACGTTTTTCAGAAGCCTATCCTACATTGCCACTGCATGTTTCCTGACCTCCCATGCTGACAACCCCGTGGTGATTTTCTCAATCCTACATTGCCACTCACTAACTTTCCTTATTCAGACCTTCCGATTCACACCACCCCGTGATATTAGTCTCACTCCTACTAGTGAATGTAATGTTACACACCCATACAATGCGCAACACCCCGCAATGTTTTCCAGAAACCTATCCTACATTGCCACTGCATGTTTCTTGACCTCCCCATACTGACCAACCCGTGGTGCTTTTCTGCATCCTACATTGCCACACACTGCCTATTTTAATTCAGATCCTATGATTCACACCACCCCGTGATAATTTTTCTCACTCCTACTAGTGAATGTAATGTTACACAGCCATACAATGCACACCACCCCGTGATGTTTTTCAGAAATCTATCCTACATTGCCACTGCATGTTTCCTGAGCTCCCCATGCTGACCAGCCCGTGGTGCTTTTCTCCATCCTACATTGCCACTCACTGCCTATCCTAATTCAGACCATATGATTCACATCATCCCGTGATGTTTTTCTAACTCCTACTAGTGAATGTAATGTTACACACCCATAGAATGCGCACCACCCCGCGATGTTTTTCAGAAACGTACCCTACATTGCCACTGCGTGTTTCCTGACCTCCCAATGCTGACCACCCTGTGCTGCTTTTCTCCATTCTAAATTGTCACTCACTGCCTATCCTAATTCAGACTCTATGATTCACACCACCCCGTAATGTTTTCCTCACTCCTACTTGTGGATGTAATGTTACACACCCATACAAGGCGCACCACCCCACGATGTTTTTCAGAAACCTATCCTACATTGCCGCTCAATGTTTCCTGACCTCCGCATGGTGATCACCCCGTGGTGCTTTTCTCCATCCTGCATTGCCACTCACTGCCTATCCTAATTCAGACCCCATGATTCACACTACCCCGTGATGTTTTTCTCACTCCTACTAGTGAATGTAATTTTACACACCCAAACAATGTGCAACAACGCGCGATGTTTTTCAGAAACCTATCCTACATTGCCACTGCATATTTCCTGACCTCCCCAAGCTGATCACCCCGTGGTGCTTTTCTCCATTCTGCGTTGCCACTCACTGCCTATCCTAATTCAGAAACTATGATTCACACCACCCCATGATGTTTTTCTAACTCCTACTAGTGAATGAAATGTTACACACCCATACAATGAGCACCACCCCGCAATGTTTTTCAGAAACCTATCCAACATTGCCACTGAATGTTTCCTGATCTCCCAATGCTGACCCACCGTGGTGCTTTTCCCCATTCTACATTGCCACTCACTGCCTATCCTAATTCAGACCCTCCGATTCACACCACCCCGTGATGTTTTTCTCACTCCTACTTGTGAAATTAATGTTACAGACACATACAATGCAAACGAAACCGCGATGGTTTTCAGAAACCTATCATACATTGCCACGGCTTGTTTCCTGATCTGGCAATTGGGACCACCGATTGGGTTTATTTTCTCCATCCTACATGGCCACTCACTGAATATCCTAATTCAGACCCTATGATTCACACCACCCCGTGATGTTTTTCTCACTCCTAATAGTGAATGTAATGTTAAACACCCATACAATGTGCACCACCCAGCGATGATTTCAGAAACCTATCCTAAATTGCCACTGAATGTTTCCTGACCTCGCCATGCTGAACACCCCGTGGTGCTTTTCTCCATCCTACATTGCAACTCACTGCGTATCCTAATTCAGACCCTATGACTCACACCATCCCGTGACGTTTTTCTCACTCCTACTAGTGAATGTAATGTTACACACCCATACAATGCGCACCAACCCGCGATGTTTTTCAGAAACCTATCCTACATTGCCGGTGTATGTTTCCTGAACTCCCCATGCTGACCACCCCGTTGTGCTTTTCTCCATCCTTCATTGCCACTCACTGCCTATTCCAATTCAGACCCTCCGATTCACACCACCCCATGATGTTTTTCTCACTCCTACTAGTGAATGTAATGTTACACACCCATACAATGCGCACCACGCCTCGATGTTTTTCAGAAACCTATCCTACATTGCCACTGCATGTTTCCAAACCTCACAATGCTGACCACCCCGTGGTGCTTTTCTCCAACCTACATTGCCAATCACTGAAAATCCTAATTTAGACCCTATGATTCACACCACCCCGTGATGTTTTTCTCACTCCTACTAGTGAATGTAATGTTACACACCCATACAATGCGCACCACCCCCGATGTTTTTCAGAAACCTATCCTACATTGCCACTGCATGTTTCCTGACCTCCCCATAGTGACCACCCAGTTTTGTTTTCTCCATCCTACATAGCCAATCATTGAATATACTAATTGAGACCCTATGATTCACACCACCCCGTGATGTTTTTCTCACTCCTACTAGTGAATGTAATGTTACACACCCATACAATGCGCACCACCACGCGATGTTTTTCAGAAACCTATCCTACATTGCCATTGCATGTTTCCTGATCTCCCAGTGCTGTCTACCCCGTGGTGCTTTTCTCCATCCTATATTGCCACTCACTGCCTGTCCTAATTCAGACCCTCCAATTCACACCACCCCGTGATGTTTTTCTCACTCCTACTAGTGAATGTTATGTTACACACACATACAATGCGCACGAACCCGCGATTTTTTTCAGAAACCTAACGTACATTGCCACTGCATGTATCCTGATCTCCCAATGGGGACCACCCACTGGGTTGATTTTCTCCATCCTACATTGCAACTCACTGCGTATCCTAATTCAGACCCTATGATTCACACCATCCCGTGATGTTTTTCTCACTCCTACTAGTTAATGAAATGTTACACACCCATACAATGCGCACCATCCGCGATGTTTTTCAGATACCTATCCTACATTGCCACTGCATGTTTACTGACCTCCCCATGCTGACCACCCCGTGTTGCTTTTCTCCATCCTTCATTGGCACTCACTGCCTATTCTAATTCAGTCCTTTCGATTCACACCACCCCGTGATTTTTTCTCACTCCTACTAGTGAACGTAATGTTACACATCCATACAATGCGTACCACGCCGCGATGTTTTTCAGAAACCTATCCTACATTGCCACTGCATGTTTCCTGACCTCACAATGCAAACCACCCCGTGGTGCTTTTCTCTAACCTACATTGCCAATCACTGAAAATCCTAATTCAGACCCTATGATTCACACCACCCCGTGATGTTTTTCTCACTCCTACTAGTGAATGTAATGTTACACACCCATACAAGGCGCACCACCCCCATTGTTTTTCAGAAACCTATCCTACATTGCCACTGCATGTTTCCTGACCTCCCCATGCTGACCAC
Source organism: Cavia porcellus (assembly GCF_034190915.1). Taxonomy (NCBI): domain Eukaryota; kingdom Metazoa; phylum Chordata; class Mammalia; order Rodentia; family Caviidae; genus Cavia; species Cavia porcellus. The sequence continues at coordinate 72,783,008 of NW_026947499.1, read as the reverse complement.
CCAGTTTTGTTTTCTCCTTCCTACATAGCCAATCATTGAATATACTAATTGAGACCCTATGATTCACACCACCCCGTGATGTTTTTCTCACTCCTACTAGTGAATGTAATGTTACACACCCATACAATGCGCACCACCCCGCGATGTTTTTCAGAAACCTATCCTACATTGCCAATGCATGTTTCGTGACCTCCCCAAGCTGAAAACCCCGTTGAGCTTTTCTGCATCATACATTGCCACTCACTGCCTATCCTATTTCAGACCCTATGGTTCACACCACCCCGTGATGTTTTTCTAACTCCTACTAGTGAATGTAATGTTACACACCCATACAATGCGCACCACCACACGATGTTTTTCAGAAACCTATCCTACATTGCCATTGCGTGTTTCCTGATCTCCCCGTGCTGACTACCCCATGGTGCTTTTCTCCATCCTATATTGCCACTCACTGCCTATCCTAATTCAGACCCTCCGATTCACACCACCCCGTGATGTTTTTCTCACTCCTACTAGTGAATGTTATGTTACACACACATACAATGCGCACGAACCCGCGATGGTTTTCAGAAACCTATCCTACATTGCCAATGCATGTTTCGTGACCTCCCCAAGCTGAAAACCCCGTTGAGCTTTTCTGCATCATACATTGCCACTCACTGCCTATCCTATTTCAGACCCTATGGTTCACACCACCCCGTGATGTTTTTCTAACTCCTACTAGTGAATGTAATGTTACACACCCATACAATGCGCACCACCACACGATGTTTTTCAGAAACCTATCCTACATTGCCATTGCGTGTTTCCTGATCTCCCCGTGCTGACTACCCCATGGTGCTTTTCTCCATCCTATATTGCCACTCACTGCCTATCCTAATTCAGACCCTCCGATTCACACCACCCCGTGATGTTTTTCTCACTCCTACTAGTGAATGTTATGTTACACACACATACAATGCGCACGAACCCGCGATGGTTTTCAGAAACCTATCATACATTGCCACTGCATGTTTCCTGATATCCAATGGGGACCACCCACTGGGTTGATTTTCTCCATCCTACATTGCAACTCACTGCGTATCCTAATTCAGACCATATGATTCACACCATCCCGTGATGTTTTTCTCACTCCTTCTAGTTAATGAATTGTTACACACCCATACAATGCGCACCACCCCGCGATGTTTTTCAGAAACCTATCCTACATTGCCACTGCATGTTTCCTGACTTCCCCATGCTGACCACCCCGTGGTGCTTTTCTCCATCCTACATTGCCACTCACTGCCTATCCTAATTCAGACCCTCCGATTCACAGCACCCCATGATGTTTTTCTCACTCCTACTAGGGAATGTAATGTTACACACCCATACAATGCGCACCACCCCGCGATGTTTTTCAGAATCCTATCCTACATTGCCACTGCATGTTTCCTGACCTCCCAATGCTGATCACCCCGTGGTGCTTTTCTCCATCCTACATAGCCACTCACTGCGTATACTCATTTAGAACCTGCAATTCACACCACCCCATGATGTTTTTCTCACTCCTACTAGTGAATGGCCTGTTAGAAATGCTTACAATGCGCACCACCCCACGATGTTTTTCAGAAAACTATCCTACATTGCCACTGCATGTTTCCTGACCTCCCCATGCTGACCACCCCGTTGTGCTTTTCTCCATCCTTCATTGAAACTCACTGCCTATTCTTATTCAGACCCTCTGATTCACACGACCCCGTGAAGTTTCCCTGTCTCCTAGTAGTGAATGTAATGTTACACACCCATACATTGCGCACCACCCCGCGATGTTTTTCAGAAACCTCTCGTACATTGCCACTGCATGTTTCGTGACCTCCCCATGCTGATCACCCCGTGGTGCTTTTTTCCATGCTATATTGCAATTCACTGCGTATCCTAATTCGGACCCTATGATTCACACCATCCCGTGATGTTTTTCTCACCCCTACTAGTGAATGTAATGTTACACACCCATACAATGCGCACCACCCCACGATGTTTTTCAGAAATCTACCCTAAATTGCAACTGCATGTTTCCTGACCTCCCCAAGCTGACCACCCCGTGGTGCTTTTCTCCATTCTACATTGCCACTCACTGCCTATTCTTATTCAGACCCTCCGATTCACACCACCCCGTGAAGTTTCCCTGTCTCCTAGTAGTGAATGTAATGTTACACACCCATACAATTTGCAGCATCCCATGATGTTTTTCAGAAACGTATCCTACATTGCCACTGCATGTTTCCTGACCTCACCATGCTGACCACCCGGGCTGCTTTTCTCCATCCTATATTGCCACTCATTGCCTATCCTTATTCAGACCCTCCGATTCACACCACCCCGTGATGTTTTTCTCTCTCGTACTAGTGAATGTAACGTTACACACCCTATAATGCGCACCACCCCACGATGTTTTTCAGAATCCTATGCTACATTGCCATTGCATGTTTCCTGACCTCCCAATGCTGACTACCCCGTGGTGCCTCTCTCCATCCTACATTGCCACTCACTGAATATCCTTATGCACACCCTATGATTCACACCACCCCGTGATGTTTTTCTCACTCCTACTAGTGAATGTAATGTTACACTCCCATACAATGCGCAGCACCATGCGATGTTTTTCAGAAAACTATCCTAAATTGCCACTGCATGTTTCCTGACCTCCCCATGCTGACCACCCTGTGGTGCTTTTCTTCACCCTACATTGCTCCACCCTGCCTATCCTACTTCAAATCCTATGATTCACACCACCCAGTCATGTTTTTCTCACTCCTACTTGTGAATGTAATGTTACAAACCCATACAATGCGCACCACCCCATGATGTTTTTCAGAATCCTATGCTACATTGCCACTGCATGTTTCCTGACCTCCCATGCTGACCACCCCGTGGTGATTTTCTCAATCCTACATTGCCACTCACTAACTTTCCTTATTCAGACCTTCCTATTCACACCACCCCGTGATGTTTGTCTCACTCCTACTAGTGAATGTAATGTTACACACCCATTCAATGCGCACCACCCCGCGATGTTTATCAGAAACCTACCTACATTGCCACTACATGTTTCCTGACCTCTCCATGCTGACCACCCTGTGGTGCTTTTCTCCAGCGTACATTGCCACTCACTGAGTATCCTCATTCAGACATTCTGATTCACACCACCCCGTGATGTTTTTTTCACTCCTACTTGAGAATATCTTGTTAGAAATCCTTACAATGAGCACCACCCGGCAATGTTTTTCAGAAACCTATCCTACATTGCCCCTGCATGTTTCCTGCCCTCCATATGCTGACCACCCCGTCGTGCTCTTCTCCATCCTACATTGCCACTCACTGCCTATCCTTATTCAGACCCCTGCTTCACACCACCCCGTGATGTTTTTCTCTCTCGTACTAGTGAATGTAACGTTACACACCCTAAAATGCGCACAACCCCACGATGTTTTTCAGAACCCTATCATACATTGCCACTGCATGTTTCCTGACCTCCCCATGCTGACCAGCCCATAGTGCTTTTCTCCATCCTACATTGCCACACACTGCCTATCCTAAATCAGATCCTATGATTCACACCACCCCGTGATGTTTTTCTCACTCCTACTAGTGAAAGTAATGTTACACACCCATACAATGCGCACCACCCCACGATGTTTTTCAGAAATCTACCCTAAATTGCAACTGCATGTTTCCTGACCTCCCCAAGCTGACCACCCCGTGGTGCTTTTCTCCATTCTCCATTGCCACTCACTGCCTATTCTTATTCAGACCCTCCGATTCACACCACCCCGTGATGTTTCCCTGTCTCATAGTAGTGAATGTAATGTTACACACCCATACAATTTGCACCATCCCATGATGTTTTTTAGAAACCTATCCTACATTGCCACTGCATGTTTCCTGACCTCCCCATGCTGACCACCCCGTGGTGCTTTTCTCCATCCTATATTGCCACTCATTGCCTATCCTTATTCAGACCCTCCGATTCACACCACCCCGTGATGTTTTTCTCTCTCGTACTAGTGAATGTAACCTTACACACCCTATAATGCGCACCACCCCACGATGTTTTTCAGAATCCTATGCTACATTGCCACTGCATGTTTCCTGAACTCCCAATGCTGACTACCCCGTGGTGCCTCTCTCGATCCTACATAGCCACTCACTGAATATCCTTATGCACACCCTATGATTCACACCACCCCGTGATGTTTTTCTCACTCCTACTAGTGAATGTAATGTACACTCCCATACAATGCGCAGCATCATGCGATGTTTTTCAGAAACCTATCCTACATTGCCACTGCATGTTTCTTGACCTCCCCATGCTGACCACACCGTTTTGCTTTTCTCCATCCTAGATTGCCACACACTGCCAATCCTAATTCAGATCCTATGATTCACACCACCCCGTGATGTTTTTCTCACTCCTACTGTGAATGTAATGTTACACACCCATACATTGTGCACCAGCACGCGATGTTTTTCAGAAATTGTCCCTAAATTTCAACTGCATGTTTCCTGACCTCCCCTTGCTGACCACCCCATGGTGCTTTTCTCCATCCTACATTGCCACTCACTGCCTATTCTTATTCAGACCCTCCGATTCACACCACCCCGTGATGTTTTTCTCTCTCAAGTAGTGAATGTAATGTTACACATGCATACAATTCGCACCACCCCACGATGTATTTCAGAAAGCCTATCCTACAATGCCAATCCTAATTCGGACCCTCCGATTCACACAGCCCCGTGATGTTTATCTCTCTCCTAGTAGTGAATGTAATGTTACACACCCATACAATGCGCACCACCCCGTGATGTTTTTCAGAAGCCTATCCTACATTGCCACTGCATGTTTCCTGAACTCCCAATGCTGACTACCCCGTGGTGCCTCTCTCGATCCTACATAGCCACTCACTGAATATCCGTATGCACACCCTATGATTCACACCACCCCGTGATGTTTTTCTCACTCCTACTAGTGAACGTAATGTTACAAACCCATACAATGCTTACCACCCCGGGATGTTTTTCAGAAATCTATCCTACATTGCCACTGCATGTTTACTGACTTACCCATACTGACCAGCCTGTGGTGCTTTTCTCCATCCTACCTTAACACTCACTAACTTTCCTAATTCAGACCCTCTGATTCACACCACCCCGTGATGTTGTTCTCACTCCTACTAGTGAATGTAATGTTACACACCCATACAATGCGCACCATCCCGCGATGTTTTTCAGAAACCTATCCTACATTGCCACTGCATGTTTCCTGACCTCCCCATGCTGACCACCCCGTGGTGCTTTTCTCCATCCTACATTGCCACTCACTGCCTATTCTTATTAAGTCCCTCTGATTCACACCACGCCGTGATGTTTATCTCTCTCCTAGTAGTGAATGTAATGTTACCCACCCATACAATGCGCACCACCCCGTGATGTTTTTCAGAAGCCTATCCTACATTGCCACTGGATGTTTCCTGACCTCGCCATGCTGACTACCCCGTGGTGCTTTTCTGCATCCTACATTGCCACTCACTGCCTATCCTAATTCAAATCCTATGATTCACACCACCCCGTGATGTGTTTCTCACTCCTACTAGTGAATGTAATGTTACACACCCTAAAATGTGCACCACCCCACGATGTTTTTCAGAATCCTGTCCTACATTGCCACTGCATGTTTCCTGACCTCCCCATGCTGACCACCTCGTGATGCTTTTCTCCATCCTACATTGCCAATCACTATGTATCCTCAATCAGAACCTCCGATTCACACCACCCCGTGATGTTTTTCTCACTCCTACTAGTGAATGGCCTGTTAGAAACGCTTACAATGCGAACCACCCCGCGATGATTTTCAGAAACCTATCCTACATTGCCACTGCATGTTTCCTGACCTCCCCAATGCTGAACACCCCGTGGTGCTTTTCTCCATCATACATTGTCACACACTGCCTATCCTTATACAGACCCTCCGTTTCATAACTCTCCGTGATGTTTTTCTCACTCCGACTAGTAAATGTAATGTTACACACCCATACAATGCGTACCACCCCGCGATGTTTTTCAGAAACCTATCCTACATTGCCACTGCATGTTTCCTGACTTCCCCATGCTGACCAGCCCGTGGTGCTTTTCTCCATCCTACATTGCCACTCACTGCCTATCCCTATTCAGACCTCCGATTCACACCACCTAGTGATGTTTTTCTCACTCGTACTAGTGAATGTAATGTTACAAACCCATACACTGAGCACCACCCCACGATGTTTTTCAGAAACCTATCCTACATTGCCACTGCATGTTTCCTGACCTCCCCATGCTGACCACCCCGTGGTGCTTTTGTCCATCCTACATTGCCACTCACTGCATATACTCATTAAAACCTCCGATTCACACCACCCCGTGATGTTTTTCTCACTCCTACTACTGAATAGCCTGTTAGAAACGCTTAAAATGCGCACCACCCTGCGATGTTTTTCAGAAAACTATCCTACATTGCCACTGCATGCTTCCTGACCTCCCCGTGCTGAGCACCCTGTGGTGCTTTTCTCCATCCTACATTGCTCCACCCTGCCTATCCTTATTCAAATCCTATGATTCACACCACCCCGTGATGTTTTTCTCACTCCTACTTGTGAATGTAATGTTACACACCCATACAATGCGCACCACCCCGTTACGTTTTTCAGAAGCCTATCCTACATTGCCACTGCATGTTTCCTGACCTCCCATGCTGACAACCCCGTGGTGATTTTCTCAATCCTACATTGCCACTCACTAACTTTCCTTATTCAGACCTTCCGATTCACACCACCCCGTGATATTAGTCTCACTCCTACTAGTGAATGTAATGTTACACACCCATACAATGCGCAACACCCCGCAATGTTTTCCAGAAACCTATCCTACATTGCCACTGCATGTTTCTTGACCTCCCCATACTGACCAACCCGTGGTGCTTTTCTGCATCCTACATTGCCACACACTGCCTATTTTAATTCAGATCCTATGATTCACACCACCCCGTGATAATTTTTCTCACTCCTACTAGTGAATGTAATGTTACACAGCCATACAATGCACACCACCCCGTGATGTTTTTCAGAAATCTATCCTACATTGCCACTGCATGTTTCCTGAGCTCCCCATGCTGACCAGCCCGTGGTGCTTTTCTCCATCCTACATTGCCACTCACTGCCTATCCTAATTCAGATCCTATTTAGGGATTCACAATGCCCAGTGACGTTTTTCTCACATCTACTAGTGAATGTAATGTTACACACCTATATAATGCGCACCACCCCGCGATGTTTTTCAGAAACCTATCCTACTGTGCCACTGCATGTTTCCTGACCTCCCCATGCTGACCACCCCTTGGTGCTTTTCTCCATCCTACATTGCCACCCACTGTCTATCCTTATTCAGACCCTCCGCTTCACACCACCCCGTGATGTTTTTCTATCTCGTACTTGTGAATGTAACATTACACACCCTAAAATGCGCACCACCCCACGATGTTTTTCAGAATCCTATCCTACATTGCCACTGCATGTTTCCTTACCTCCCCATGCTGACCACCCGGTGGTGCTTTTCTTCATCCTACATTGCAACTCACCGCGTATCCTCAATCAGAACCTCCGATTCACACCACCCCGTGATGTTTTTCTCACTCCTACTAGTGAATGGCCTGTTAGAAACACTTACAATGCACCCCACACCGCGATGATTTTCAGAAACCTATCCTACATTGCCACTGCATGTTTACTGACCTCCCCTATGCAGACCACCCCGTGGTGCTTTTCTCCATCATACATTGCCACTCACTGCCTATCCTTATTCAGACCCTCCGATTCATACCTCTCGGTGATGTTTTTCTCATTCCGACTAGTGAATGTAATGTTACACACCCATACATAGCGTACCACCCCGCGATGTTTTTCAGAAACCTATCCTACATTGCCACTGCATGTTTCTTGACCTCCCCATACTGACCAACCCGTGGTGCTTTTCTCCATCCTACATTGCCACACACTGCCTATCTTAATTCAGATCGTATCATTCACACCACCCCGTGATAGTTTTTCACACTCCTACTAGTAAATGTAATATTACACACACATACTATGCGCACCACCCCGTGATGTTTTTCAGAAATCTATCCTACATTGCCACTGCGTGTATCCAGAGCTCCCCATGCTGACCAGCCCGTGGTGCTTTTCTCCACCCTATATTGCCACTCACTGCCTATCCTAATTCGTATCCTATTTAGGGATTTACAATACACAGTGATGTTTTCTCACATCTACTACTGAATGTAATGTTACACACCCATATAATTCGCACCACCCCGCGTTGTTTTTCAGAAACCTATCCTACACTGCCACTGCATGTTTCCTGACATCCCCATTCTGACCACCCCGTGGTGCTTTTCTCCATCCTACATTGCCACTCACTGCGTATCCTCAATCAGAACCTCAGATTCACACCACCCCATGATGTTTTTCTCACTGCTACTAGTGAATGGTCTGTTAGAAACGCTTACAATGTGCCCCACCCCGAGATGATTTTCAGAAACCTCTTCTACATTGCCACTGCATGTTTCCTGACCTCCCCATGCTGACCACCCGGTGGTGGTTTTCTCCATCCTACATTGCCACTCACTGCCTATCCTTATTCAGACCCTCCAATTCATACCTCTCCGTGATGTTTTTCTCACTCCGACTAGTGAATGTAATGATAAGCACCCGTACATTGCGCACCACCCTGCGATGTTTTTCAGTATCCTATCCTACAGTGCCACTGCATATTTCCTAACCTCCCCATGCTGACCACCCCGTAGTGCTTTTCTCTATCCTACATTGCCAATAACTGCCTATTCTTATACAGACCCTCCGATTAACACCACCCCGTGATGTTTTTCTCACTCCTACTAGTGAATGGCCTGTTAGAAACCCTTACAATGCGCACCACCCTGCGATGTTTTTCAGAAACCTATCCTGCATTGCCACTGCATGTTTCCTGACCTCCCCATGCTGACCACCCCGTGGTGCTTTTCTCCTAGCTACATTGCCACTCACTGCATATTCTTATTCAGACCCTCCGATTCACACAACCCCGTGATGTTTTCTCTCTCCTACAAGTGTTAATAATGTTACACACCGGTACAATGCGCACCACCCCACGATGTTTTTCAGAAACCTATCCTACATTGCCACTGCATGTTTCCTGACCTCCCAATGCTGACCACCCTGTGGTGCTTTTCTCCATCCTACATTACGCCACACTGCCTATCCTAATTCAGACACTCTGATTCACACAACCCCGTGATGTTATTCGCACTCCTACTTGTGAATGTAATGTTAGAAACCCATACAATGCGCACCACCCTGTGATGTTTTTCAGAAGCCTATCCTACATTGCCACGGCATGTTTCCTGACCTCCCCATACTGACTACCCCGTGGTGCTTTTCTGCATCCTACATTTCCACTCACTGCCTATCCTAATTCAGATCCTATGATTCACACCACCCCGTGTTGTGTTTCTCACTCCTACTAGTGAATGTAATGTTACACGCCCATACAATGCGCACCATCCCGTGATGTTTTTCAGAAACCTATCCTGCATTGCCACTGCATGTTTCCTGACCTCCACATGCTGACCACCCCGTGGTGCTTTTTTTTATCCTACATTGCCACTCACTGCCTATCCTAATTCAGACCCTCCGATTCACACCACCCCATGATGTTTTTCTCACTCCTACTAGTGAACGTAATGTTACAAACCCATACAATGCTTACCACCCCGGGATGTTTTTCAGAAATCTATCCTACATTGCCACTGCATGTTTACTGACTTACCCATACTGACCAGCCTGTGGTGCTTTTCTCCATCCTACATTGACACTCACTAACTTTCCTAATTCAGACCCTCTGATTCACACCACCCTGTGATGTTCTCACTCCTACTAGTGAATGTAATGCTACACACCCATACAATGCGCACCATCCCGCGATGTTTTTCAGAAACCTATCCTACATTGCCACTGCATGTTTCCTGACCTCCCCATGCTGACCACCCCGTGGTGCTTTTCTCCATCCTACATTGCCACTCACTGCCTATTCTTATTAAGACCCTCCGATTCACACCACCCCATGATGTTTATCTCTCTCCTAGTAGTGAATGTAATGTTACACACCCATACAATTCGCACCACCCCACGATGTTTTTCAGAAACCTATCCTACATTGCCACTGCATGTTTCCTGACCTCCCCATGCTGACGACCCCGTGGTGCTTTTCTCCATCCTATATTGTCACTCACTGCCTATCATTATTCAGAGCCTCGGATTCACACCTCCCCGTGATGTTTTTGTCTCTCGTACTACTGAATGTAACGTTACACACCCTACAATGCGCATCACCCCACGATGTTTTTTAGAATCCTATCCTACATTGGCACGGCATGTTTCCTGACCTCCCCATGCTGACCACACCGTGGTGCTTTTCTCCATCCTACATTGCCACTCACTGCGTATCCACAATCAGAACCTCAGATTCACACCACCCCGTGATGTTTTTCTCACTCCTACTTGTGAATGGCCTGTTAGAAACGCTTACAATGCGCACCACCCCGCAATGATTTTCAGAAACCTATCGTACATTGAAAATGCATGCTTCCTGACCTCGCCATGCTGACCACCCCGTGGTGCTTTTCGCAATCCTATATTGCCACTCATTGGCTATCCTATTTCAGACCCTCCGATTCACACCACCCCGTGATGTTTTTCTCACTGCTACTACAGAATCTAATGTTACACACCCATGCAAAGCGCACCACCCCGCGTTGTTTTTCAGAAACCTATCCTACATTGCCACTGCATATTTCCTAACCTCCCCATACTGACCACCCCGTGGTGCTTTTCTCCATCCTACATTGCCTCTCACTGCCTATCCTTTTTCAGACCCTCCGATACACACTTCAACATGATGTTTTTCTCACTTCTACTAGGGAATGTAATGTTACACACCCATACAATGCGCAACAACACGCGATGTTTTTCAGAAACCTATCCTACATTGCCACTGCATGTTTCCTGACCTCCCCATGCTTACCACCCCGTGGTGCTTTTCTCCATCCTACATTGCCGCTCACTGGCTATCCTTATTCAGACCCTCCGATTCATACATCTCCGTGATGTTTTTCTCGCTCCTACTAGTGAATGTAATGTTACACACACGTACAATGCGCACCACCCTGCGATATTTTTCAGTAAATTATCCTACATTGCCACTGCATATTTCCTAACCTCCCCATACTGACCACCCCGTGGTGCTTTACTCCATCCTACATTGCCACTCAATGCATATCCTAATTCAGACCCTCCGAATCATACCAGTCCGTGATGGTTTTCTCACTCCTACTTGTGAATATCCTGTTAGAAACCCTTACAATGAGCACCACCCGGCGAAGTTTTTCAGAAACCTATCCTTCATTGCCACTGCATGTTTCCTGACCTCCCCATGCTGACCACCCGGTGGTGGTTTTCTCCATCCTACATTGCCACTCACTGCCTATCCTTATTCAGACCCTCCAATTCATACATCTCCGTGATGTTTTTCTCACTCCGACTAGTGAATGTAATGATAAGCACCCGTACATTGCGCACCACCCTGCGATGTTTTTCAGTATCCTATCCTACAGTGCCACTGCATATTTCCTAACCTCCCCATGCTGACCACCCCGTAGTGCTTTTCTCTATCCTACATTGCCAATCACTGCCTATACTTATACAGACCCTCCGATTAACACCACCCCGTGATGTTTTTCTCATTCCTACTAGTGAACGGCCTGTTAGAAACCCTTACAATGCGCACCACCCTGCGATGTTTTTCAGAAACCTATCCTGCATTGCCACTGCATGTTTCCTGACCTCCCCATGCTGACCACCCCGTGGTGCTTTTCTCCTAGCTACATTGCCACGCACTGCATATTCTTATTCAGACGTCCGATTCACACCACCCCGTGATGTTTTCTCTCTCCTACAAGTGTTAATAATGTTACACACCGGTACAATGCGCACCACCCCACGATGTTTTTCAGAATCCTATCCTACATTGCCACTGCATGTTTCCTGACATCCCCATGCTGACCACCCCGTGGTGCTTTTCTCCATCCTACATTGCCACTCACTGCGTATCCTCATTCAGACATTCCGATTCACACCACCCCGTGATGTTTTTCTCACTCCTACTAGTGAATATCCTGTTAGAAACCCTTACAATGAGCACCACCCGGCGATGTTTTTCAGAAACCTATCCTTCATTGCCACTGCATGTTTCCTGACTCCCCATGCTGACCACCCCAGGGTGCTTTTCTCCATTCTACATTGCCACTCACTGCTTATCATAATTCAGTCCTTTCGATTCGCACCAGCCTGTGATTTTTTCTCACTCCTACTTGTGAACGTATTGTTACACACCCATACAATGCACACCACCCCGTGATGTTTTTCAGAAACCTGTCCTAAATTGCCACTGCATGTTTCCTGACCTCCCCATGCTGACCACCCCGTGGTGCTTTTATCCATCCTAAATTGCCACGCACTGCCTATCCTAATTCAGATCCTATGATTCACAATACCCTGTGATGTTTTTCTCACATCTACTAGTGAATGTAATGTTACACACCCATACAATGCGCACCTCCACGCGATGTTTTTCAGAAAACTATCCTACACTGCCACTGCATGTTTCCGGACCTCCCCATGCTGAACAACCCGTGGTGCTTTTCTCCATCCTACATTGCTACTCACTGCCTTTCCTAATTCAGACCATCCTATTCACACCACCCTTGACGTTTTTCTCACTCATACTAGTGAATGTAATGTTACACACCCATACAATGCGCAACACCCCGTGATGTTTTTCAGAAACCTATCCTACATTGCCACTGCATGTTTCCTTACCTAACCATGCTGACCATCCCGTGGCGCTTTTCTCCATCCTACATTGCCACTCACTGCCTATCCTAATTCAGATCCTATTTAGGGATTCACAATACCCAGTGATGTTTTTCTCACACTACTAGTGAATGTAATGTTACACACCCATATAATGGCACCACCCCGCGATGTTTTTCAGAATCCTATCCTACATTACAACTGCATGTTTCCTAACCTCCCCATGCTGACCACCCCTTGGTGCTTTTGTCCATCCAACATTGCCACTCACTGCGTATACTCATTTTGAACCTCCGATTCACACCACCCCGTGATGTTTTTCTCACTCCTACTAGTGAATGGCCTGTTAGAAATGCTTACCATGCGCACCACCCCGCGATGTTTTTCAGAAAACTATCCTACATTGCCACTGCATGTTTCCTGACCTCCCCATGCTGACAACCCTGTGGTGCTTTTCTCCATCCTACATTGCTCCAACTTGCCTATCCTAATTCAAATCCTATGATTCACACCACCCCGTGATGTTTTTCTCACTCCTACTAGTGAATGTAATGTTACACACCCATCCAATGCGCACCACCCCGCAATGTTTTTCAGAAACCTATCCTACATTGCCACTGCATGTTTCTTGACCTCCCCATACTGACCAACCCGTGGTGCTTTTCTCCATCCTACATTGCCACACCCTGCTTATCTTAATTCAGATCCTATGATTCACACGACCCCGTGATAGTTTTTCTCACTCCTACTAGTGAATCTAATGTTACACACCCATACAATGCGCACCACCCCGTGATGTTTTTCAGAAATCTATCCTACATTGCCACTGCATGTATCCTGAGCTCCCCATGCTGACCACCCCCTGGTGCTTTCCTACATCCTACATTGCCACTCACTGCCTATCCTAGTTCAGATCCTATTGAGGGATTCCCAATACCCAGTGATGTTTTTCTCACATCTACTACTGAATGTAATGTTACACACCCATATAATGCGCACCACCCCGCGAAGTTTTTCAGAAACCTATCCTACACTGCCACTGCATGTTTCCTGACCTCCCCATGCTGACCACCCCATGGTGCTTTTCTCCATCCTACATTGCCACTCACTGCGTATCCTCAATCAGAAGCGCCGATTCACACCACCCCATGATGTTTTTCGCATTCCTACTAGTGAATGGTCTGTTAGAAACGCTTACAATGCGCCCCATCGCGCGAGGATTTTCAGAAACCTATCCTACATTGCCACTGCATGTTTCCTGACCTCCCCAATGCTGACCACCCCGAGGTGCTTTTCTCCATCATACCTTGCCACTCTCTGCGTATCCTTATTCAGACCCTCCGATTCATACCTCTCCGTGATGTTTTTCTCACTCCGACTAGTGAATGTAATGTTACACACCCATACAATGTGTACCACCCCGCGATGTTTTTCAGAAACCTATCCTACATTGCCACTGCATGTTTCCTGACTTCCCCATGCTGACCAGCGCGTGGTGCTTTTCTCCATCCTACATTGCCACTCAATACCTATCCTAATTCAGATCCTATTTAGGGATTCACAATACCCAGTGATGTTTTTCTCACACTACTAGTGAATGTAATGTTACACACCCATATAATGCGCACCACCCCGTGATGTTTTTCAGAAACCTATCCTACATGGCCACTGCATGTTTCCTTACCTAACCATGCTGACCATCCCGTGGCGCTTTTCTCCATCCTACATTGCCACTCACTGCCTATCCTAATTCAGATCCTATTTAGGGATTCACAATACCCAGTGATGTTTTTCTCACACTACTAGTGAATGTAATGTTACACACCCATATAATGGCACCACCCCGCGATGTTTTTCAGAAACCTATCCTACATTACAACTGCATGTTTCCTAACCTCCCCATGCTGACCACCCCTTGGTGCTTTTGTCCATCCTACATTGCCACTCACTGCGTATACTCATTTTGAACCTCCGATTCACACCACCCCGTGATGTTTTTCTCACTCCTACTAGTGAATGGCCTGTTAGAAATGCTTACCATGCGCACCACCCCGCGATGTTTTTCAGAAAACTATCCTACATTGCCACTGCATGTTTCCTGACCTCCCCATGCTGACAACCCTGTGGTGCTTTTCTCCATCCTACATTGCTCCACCCTGCCTATCCTAATTCAAATCCTATGATTCACACCACCCCGTGATGTTTTTCTCACTCCTACTAGTGAATGTAATGTTACACACCCATACAATGCGCACCACCCCGCAATGTTTTTCAGAAACCTATCCTACATTGCCACTGCATGTTTCTTGACCTCCCCATACTGACCAACCCGTGGTGCTTTTCTCCATCCTACATTGCCACACCCTGCTTATCTTAATTCAGATCCTATGATTCACACGACCCCGTGATAGTTTTTCTCACTCCTACTAGTGAATCTAATGTTACACACCCATACAATGCACACCACCCCGTGATGTTTTTCAGAAATCTATCCTACATTGACACTGCATGTATCCTGGGCTCCCCATGCTGACCACCCCCTGGTGCTTTTCTACATCCTACATTGCCACTCACTGCCTATCCTAATTCAGATCCTATTGAGGGATTCCCAATACCCAGTGATGTTTTTCTCACATCTACTACTGAATGTAATGTTACACACCCATATAATGCGCACCACCCCGCGAAGTTTTTCAGAAACCTATCCTACACTGCCACTGCATGTTTCCTGACCTCCCCATGCTGACCACCCCGTGGTGCTTTTCTCCATCCTACATTGGCACTCACTGCGTATCCTCAATCAGAACCGCCGATTCACACCACCCCATGATGTTTTTCGCATTCCTACTAGTGAATGGTCTGTTAGAAACGCTTACATTGCGCCCCATCCCGCGAGGATTTTCAGAAACCTATCCTACATTGCCACTGCATGTTTCCTGACCTCCCCAATGCTGACCACCCCGAGGTGCTTTTCTCCATCATACCTTGCCACTCTCTGCGTATCCTTATTCAGACCCTCCGATTCATACCTCTCCGTGATGTTTTTCTCACTCCGACTAGTGAATGTAATGTTACACACCCATATAATGCGCACCACCCCGCGATGTTTTTCAGAAACCTAGCCTACATTGCCACTGCATGTTTCCTAACTTCCCCATGCTGACCATCCCGTGGTGCTTTTGTCCATCCTACATTGCCACTCACTACATATTCTCATTTAGAACCTCCGATTCACACCACCCCGTGATGATTTTCTCAGTCCTACTAGTTAATGGCCTGTTAGAAATGCTTGCAATGCGGACCACCCCGTGATGTTTTTCAGAAAACTATCCTACATTGCCACTGCATGTGTCCTGACCTCCCCATGCTGACCACCCTCTGGTGCTTTTCTCCAACCTACATTGCTCCACCCTGCCTATCCTAATTCAAATCCTACGATTCACACCACCCCGTGATAGTTTTTCTCACTCCTACTAGTGAATGTAATGTTACACACACATACAATGCGCACCACCCCGTGATGTTTTTCAGAAATCTATCCTACAGTGCCACTGCATGTATCCTGAGCTCCCCTTGCTGACCACCCCCTGGTGCTTTTCTACATCCTACATTGCCACTCACTGCCTATCCTAATTCAGATCCTATTTAGGGATTCACAATACCCAGTGATGTTTTTCTCACATCTAGTATGAATGTAATGTTACACACCCATATAATGCGCACCACCCCGCGATGTTTTTCAGAAACCTATCCTACACTGCCACTGCATGTTTCCTGACCTCCACATGCTGACCACCCCGTGGTGCTTTTCTCCATCCTACATTGCCACTCACTGCGTATCCTCAATCAGAACCTCCGATTCACACCACCCCATGATGTTTTTCTCACTCCTACTAGTGAATATCCTGTTAGAAACCCTTACAATGAGCACCACCCGGCGATGTTTTTCAGAAACCTATCCTTCATTGCCACTGCATGTTTACTGACCTTCCCATGCTGACCACCCCAGGGTGCTTTTCTCCATTCTACATTGCCACTCACTGCCTATCATAATTCAGTCCTTTCCATTCGCACCAGCCCGTGATTTTTTCTCACTCCTACTGGTGAACGTATTGTTACACACCCATACAATGCACACCACCCCGTGATGTTTTTCAGAAACCTGTCCTAAATTGCCACTGCATGTTTCCTGACCTCCCCATGCTGACCACCCCGGGTTGCTTTTCTCCATCCTATATTGCCACTCACTGCCTACCCTTATTCAGACCCTCCAATTCATACCACTCCGTGATGTTTTTCTCACTCCGACTAGTGAATGTAATGTTAAGCACCGTACATTGCGCACCACCCTGCGATGTTTTTCAGTATCCTATCCTACAGTGCCACTGCATATTTCCTAACCTCCCCATGCTGACCACCCCGTAGTGCTTTTCTCCATCCTACATTGCCAACGACTGCCTATTTTTAAATAGACCCTCCGATTAACACCACCCCGTGATGTTTTTCTCACTCCTACTAGTGAATGGCCCGTTAGAAACCCTTACAATGCGCACCACCCCGCGGTGTTTTTCAGAAACCTATCCTGCATTGCCACTGCATGTTTCCTGACCTCCCTATGCTGACCAACCCGTTGTGCTTTTCTCCATCGTACATTGCCACTCATTGCCTATCCTTATTCAGACCCTCCGATTCACACCAAACCGTGATGTTTTTCTCACTCCTACAGTGAATGTAATGTTACACACCCATACAATGCGCACCACACCGCGATGTTTTTCAGAAAGCTATCCTACATCGCCACTGCATGTTTCCTGACCTCCACATGCTGACCACCCCGTGGTGCTTTTCTCCATCCTACATTGCCACTCACTGCCTATTCTTATTCAGACCCTCCGATTCAAACCACCCCGTGATGTTTTTCTCTCTCCTACAAGTGAATGTAATGTTACACGCCGGTACAATGCGCACCACCCCACGATGTTTTTCAGAATCCTATCCTATATTGCCACTGCATGTTTCCTGACATCCCCATGCTGACCACCCCGTGGTGCTTTTCTCCATCCTACATTGCCACTCACTGTGTATCCTCATTCAGACATTCCGATTCACACCACCCCGTGATGTTTTTCTCACTCTTACTAGTGAATATGCTGTTAGAAACCATTACAATGAGCACCACCCGGCGATGTTTTTCAGAAACCTATCCTTCATTGCCACTGCGTGTTTCCTGACCTCCCCATGCTGACCACCGCAGGGTGCTTTTCTCCATTCTACATTGCCACTCACTGCCTATCATAATTCAGTCCTTTCGATTCGCACCAGCCCGTGACTTTTTCTCACTCCTACTTGTGAACGTATTGTTACACACCCATACAATGCACACCACCTCGTGATGTTTTTCAGAACCCTGTCCTAAATTGCCACTGCATGTTTCCTGACCTCCCCATGCTGACCACCCCGTGGTGCTTTTATCCTTCCTAAATTGCCACTCACTGCCTATCCTAATTCAGATCCTATGATTCACAATACCCTGTGATGTTTTTCTCACATCTACTAGTGAATGTAATGTTACACACCCATACAATGTGCACCACCACGCGATGTTTTTCACAAACCTATCATACACTGCCACTGTATGTTTCCGGACCTCCCCATGCTGAACACCCCGTGGTGCTTTTCTCCATCCTACATTGCCACTCACTGCCTTTCCTAATTCAGACCCTCCTATTCACACCACCCTTGACGTTTTTCTCACTCATATTAGTGAATGTAATGTTACACACCCATACAATGCGCAACACCCCGTGATGTTTTTCAGAAACCTATCCTACATTGCCACTGCATGTTTGCTTACCTAACCATGCTGACCATCCCGTGGCGCTTTTCTCCATCCTACATTGCCACTCACTGCCTATCCTAATTCAGATCCTATTTAGAGATTCACAATACCCAGTGATGTTTTTCTCACACTACTAGTGAATGTAATGTTACACACCCATATAATGCCCACCACCCCGCGATGTTTTTCAGAAACCTATCCTACATTACAACTGCATGTTTCCTAACCTCCCCATGCTGACCACCCCTTGGTGCTTTTGTCCATCCTACATTGCCACTCACTGCGTATACTCATTTTGAACCTCCGATTCACACCACCCCGTGATGTTTTTCTCACTCCTACTAGTGAATGGCCTGTTAGAAATGCTTACCATGCGCACCACCCTGCGATGTTTTTCAGAAAACTATCCTACATTGCCACTGCATGTTTCCTAACCTCCCCATGCTGACAACCCTGTGGTGCTTTTCTCCATCCTACATTGCTCCACCCTGCCTATCCTAATTCAAATCCTATGATTCACACCACCCCGTGATGTTTTTCTCACTCCTACTAGTGAATCTAATGTTACACATCCATACAATGCGCACCACCCCGTGATGTTTTTCAGAAATCTATCCTACATTGCCACTGCATGTATCCTGAGCTCCCCATGCTGACCACCCGGTGGTGCTTTTCTACATCCTACATTGCCACTCACTGCCTATCCTAATTCAGATCCTATTGAGGGATTCCCAATACCCAGTGATGTTTTTCTCACATCTACTACTGAATGTAACGTTACACACCCATATAATGCGCACCACCCCGCGATGTTTTTCAGAAACCTATGCTACACTGCCACTGCATGTTTCCTGACCTCCCCATGCTGACCACCCCGTGGTGCTTTTCTCCATCCAACATTGCCACTCACTGCGTATGCTCAATCAGAACCGCCTATTCACACCACCCCATGATGTTTTTCGCACTCCTACTAGTGAATGGTCTGTTAGAAACGCTTACAATGCGCCACATCCCGCGAGGATTTTCAGAAACCTATCCTACATTGCCACTGCATGTTTCCTGACCTCCCCAATGCTGACCACCCCGAGGTGCTTTTCTCCATCATAGCTTGCCACTCACTGCGTATCCTTATTCAGACCCTCCGATTCATACCTCTCCGTGATGTTTTTCTCACTCCGACTAGTGAATGTAATGTTACACACCCATACAATGTGTACCACCCCGCGATGTTTTTCAGAAACCTATCCTACATTGCCACTGCATGTTTCCTGACTTCCCCATGCTGACCAGCCCGTGGTGCTTTTCTCCATCCTACATTGCCACTCACTACCTATCCTAATTCAGATCCTATTTAGGGATTCACAATACCCAGTGATGTTTTTCTCACACTACTATTGAATGTAATGTTACACACCCATATAATGCGCACCACCCCGCGATGTTTTTCAGAAACCTATCCTACATTGCCACTGCATGTTTCCTAACTTCCCCATGCTGACCATCCCGTTGTGCTTTTGTCCATCCTACATTGCCACTCACTACATATTCTCATTTAGAACCTCCGATTCACACCACCCCGTGATGATTTTCTCAGTCCTACTAGTTAATGGCCTGTTAGAAACGCTTACAATGCGGACTACCCCGTGATGTTTTTCAGAAAACTATCCTACATTGCCACTGCATGTTTGCTGACCTCCCCATGCTGACCACCCTGTGGTGCTTTTCTCCAACCTACATTGCTCCTCCCTGCCTATCCTAATTAAAATCCTACGATTCACACCACCCCATAATGTTTTTCTCACTCCTACTAGTGAATGGCCTGTTAGAAACGCTTAACATGCGCACCACCCCGCAATGTTTTTCAGTAAACTATCCTACATTGCCACTGCATGTTTCCTGACCTCCCCATGCTGACAAACCTGTGGTACTTTTCTCCATCCTACATTGCTCCACCCTGCCTATACTAATTCAAATCCTATGATTCACACCACCCCGTGATGTTTTTCTCACTACTACTAGTGAATGTAATGTTACACACCCATACAATGCGCACAACCCCGCAATGTTTTTCAGAAACCTATCCTACATTGCCACTGCATGTTTCCTGACCTCCACATGCTGACCACCCAGTGGTGCTTTTTTTGTCCTACATTGCCACTCACTGACTATCCTAATTCAGACCCTCCGATTCACACCACCCCATGATGTTTTTCTCACTCCTACTAGTGAATGTAATGTTACACACCCATACAATGCGTACCACCACGTGATGTTTTTTAGAAACCTATCCTACATTGCCACTGCATGTTTCCTGACTTCCCCATGCTGAGCAGCCCGTGGTGCTTTTCTCCATCCTACATTGCCACTCACTGCCTATCCTAATTCAGTCCCTCCGATTCACAGCACCCCGTGATGTTTTTCTCACTCGTACTAGTGAATGTAAGGTTACACACCCATACAATGCGCACCACCCCACGATGTTTTTCAGAAACCTATCCTGCATTGCCATTGCATGTTTCCTGACCTCCCATGCTGACCACACCGTGGTGCTTTTCTCCATCCTAAATTGCCACTCACTGCGTATCTGCATTTAGAACCTCCGATTCACACCACCCCGTGATGTTTTTCTCACTCCTACTAGTGAATGGTCTGTTAGAAAAGCTTACAATGCGCACCACCCCGCGATGTTTTTCAGAAACCTATCCTACATTGCCACTGCATGTTTCCTGACCTCCCAATTCTGACCACCCTGTGGTGCTTTTCTCCATCCTACATTGCGCCACCCTGCCTATCCTAATTCAGACACTCTGATTCACACAACCCCGTGATGTTATTCGCACTCCTACTTGTGAATGTAATGTTAGAAACCCATACAATGCGCACCACGCCGTGATGTTTTTCAGAAGCCTATCCTACATTGCCACGGCATGTTTCCTGACCTCCCCATACTGACTACTCCGTGGGGCTTTTCTGCATCCTACATTTCCACTCACTGCCTATCCTAATTCAGATCCTATGATTCACACCACCCCTTGTTGTGTTTCTCACTCCTACTAGTGAATGTAATGTTACACGCCCATACAATGCGCACCATCCCGTGATGTTTTTCAGAAACCTATCCAACATTGCCACTGCATGTTTCCTGACCTCCACATGCTGACCACCCCGTGGTGCTTTTTTTTAATCCTACATTGCCACTCACTGCCTATCCTAATTCAGACCCTCCGATTCACACCACCCCATGATGTTTTTCTCACTCCTACTAGTGAACGTAATGTTACAAAATCATACAATGCTTACCACCCCGGGATGTTTTTCAGAAATCTATCCTACATTGCCACTGCATGTTTACTGACTTACCCATACTGACCAGCCTGTGGTGCTTTTCTCCATCCTACATTGACACTCACTAACTTTCCTAATTCAGACCCTCTGATTCACACCACCCCGTGATGTTGTTCTCCCTCCTACTAGTGAATGTAATGTTACACACTCATACAATGCGCAGCATCCCGCGATGTTTTTCAGAAACCTATCCTACATTGCCACTGCATGTTTCCTGACATCCCATGCTGACCACCCTGTGGTGCTTTTCTCCATCCTACATTGCCACTCACTGCCTATTCTTATTAAGACCCTCCGATTCACAAAACCCCGTGATGTTTATCTCTCTCCTAGTAGTGAATGTAATGTTACACACACATACAATTCGCACCACCCAATGATGTTTTTCAGAAACCTATCCTACATTGCCACTGCATGTTTCCTGACCTCCCCATGCTGACGACCCCGTGGTGCTTTTCTCCATCCTATATTGTCACTCACTGCCTATCATTATTCAGAGCCTCGGATTCACACCTCCCCGTGATGTTTTTGTCTCTCGTACTACTGAATGTAACGTTACACACCCTACAATGCGCACCACCCCACGATGTTTTTTAGAATCCTATCCTACATTGCCACGGCATGTTTCCTGACCTCCCCATGCTGACCACACCGTGGTGCTTTTCTCCATCCTACATTGCCACTCACTGCGTATCCACAATCAGAACCTCAGATTCACACCACCCCGTGATGTTTTTCTCACTCCTACTTGTGAATGGCCTGTTACAAACGCTTACAATGCGCACCACCCCGCAATGATTTTCAGAAACCTATCGTACATTGAAAATGCATGTTTCCTGACCTCGCCATGCTGAACACCCCGTGGTGCTTTTCGCAATCCTATATTGCCACTCATTGGCTATCCTATTTCAGACCCTCCCATTCACACCACCCCGTGATGTTTTTCTCACTGCTACTACAGAATCTAATGTTACACACCCATGCAAAGCGCACCACCCGCGTTGTTTTTCAGAAACCTATCCTACATTGCCACTGCATATTTCCTAACCTCCCCATACTGACCACCCCGTGGTGCTTTTCTCCATCCTACATTGCCTCTCACTTTCTATCCTTTTTCAGACCCTCCGATACACACTACAACATGATGTTTTTCTCACTCCTACTAGTGAATGTAATGTTACACACCCATACAATGCGCACCACCATGCGATGTTTTTCAGAAACCTATCCTACATTGCCACCGCATGTTTCCTGACTTCCCCATGCTGACCACCCCGTGGTGCTTTTCTCCATCCTACATTGCCACTCACTGCGTATCCTCATTCAGACATTCCGATTCACACCACCCCGTGATGTTTTTCTCACTCCTACTAGTGAATATCCTGTTAGAAACCCTTACAATGAGCACCACCTGGCGAAGTTTTTCAGAAACCTATCCTTCATTGCCACTGCATGTTTCCTGACCTCCCCATGCTGACCACCCGGTGGTGGTTTTCTCCATCCTACATTGCCACTCACTGCCTATCCTTATTCAGACCCTCCAATTCATACATCTCCGTGATGTTTTTCTCACTCCGACTAGTGAATGTAATGATAAGCACCCGTACATTGCGCACCACCCTGCGATGTTTTTCAGTATCCTATCCTACAGTGCCACAGCATATTTCCTAACCTCCCCATGCTGACCACCCCGTAGTGCTTTTCTCTATCCTACATTGCCAATCACTGCCTATACTTATACAGACCCTCCGATTAACACCACCCCGTGATGTTTTTCTCACTCCTACTAGTGAATGGCCTGTTAGAAACCCTTACAATGCGCACCACCCTGCGATGTTTTTCAGAAACCTATCCTGCATTGCCACTGCATGTTTCCTGACCTCCCCATGCTGACCACCCCGTGGTGCTTTTCTCCTAGCTACATTGCCACTCACTGCATATTCTTATTCAGACCCTCCGATTCACACCACCCCGTGATGTTTTCTCTCTCCTACAAGTGTTAATAATGTTACACACCGGTACAATGCGCACCACCCCACGATGTTTTTCAGAATCCTATCCTACATTGCCACTGCATGTTTCCTGACATCCCCATGCTAACCACCCCGTGGTGCTTTTCTCCATCCTACATTGCCACTCACTGCGTATCCTCATTCAGACATTCCGATTCACACCACCCCGTGATGTTTTTCTCACTCCTACTAGTGAATATCCTGTTAGAAACCCTTACAATGAGCACCACCCGGCGATGTTTTTCAGAAACCTATCCTTCATTGCCACTGCATGTTTCCTGACCTCCCCATGCTGACCACCCCAGGGTGCTTTTCTCCATTCTACATTGCCACTCACTGCTTATCATAATTCAGTCCTTTCGATTCGCACCAGCCCGTGATTTTTTCTCACTCCTACTTGTGAACGTATTGTTACACACCCATACAATGCACACCACCCCGTGATGTTTTTCAGAAACCTGTCCTAAATTGCCACTGCATGTTTCCTGACCTCCCCATGCTGACCACCCCGTGGTGCTTTTATCCATCCTAAATTGCCACTCACTGCCTATCCTAATTCAGATCCTATGGTTCACAATACCCTGTGAGGTTTTTCTCACATCTACTAGTGAATGTAATGTTACACACCCATACAATGCGCACCACCACGCGATGTTTTTCAGAAAACTATCCTACACTGCCACTGCATGTTTCCGGACCTCCCCATGCTGAACAACCCGTGGTGCTTTTCTCCATCCTACATTGCCACTCACTGCCTTTCCTAATTCAGACCCTCCTATTCACACCACCCTTGACGTTTTTCTCACTCATACTAGTGAATGTAATGTTACACACCCATACAATGCGCAACACCCCGTGATGTTTTTCAGAAACCTATCCTACATTGCCACTGCATGTTTCCTTACCTAACCATGCTGACCATCCCGTGGCGCTTTTCTCCATCCTACATTGCCACTCACTGCCTATCCTAATTCAGATCCTATTTAGGGATTCACAATACCCAGTGATGTTTTTCTCACACTACTAGTGAATGTAATGTTACACACCCATATAATGGCACCACCCCGCGATGTTTTTCAGAAACCTATCCTACATTACAACTGCATGTTTCCTAACCTCCCCATGCTGACCACCCCTTGGTGCTTTTGTCCATCCTACATTGCCACTCACTGCGTATACTCATTTTGAACCTCCGATTCACACCACCCCGTGATGTTTTTCTCACTCCTACTAGTGAATGGCCTGTTAGAAATGCTTACCATGCGCACCACCCCGCGATGTTTTTCAGAAAACTATCCTACATTGCCACTGCATGTTTCCTGACCTCCCCATGCTGACAACCCTGTGGTGCTTTTCTCCATCCTACATTGCTCCACCCTGCCTATCCTAATTCAAATCCTATGATTCACACCACCCCGTGATGTTTTTCTCACTCCTACTAGTGAATGTAATGTTACACACCCATACAATGCGCACCACCCCGCAATGTTTTTCAGAAACCTATCCTACATTGCCACTGCATGTTTCTTGACCTCCCCATACTGACCAACCCGTGGTGCTTTTCTCCATCCTACATTGCCACACCCTGCTTATCTTAATTCAGATCCTATGATTCACACGACCCCGTGATAGTTTTTCTCACTCCTACTAGTGAATCTAATGTTACACACCCATACAATGCGCACCACCCCGTGATGTTTTTCAGAAATCTATCCTACATTGCCACTGCATGTTTCCTGACCTCCCCATGCTGACCACCCCGTGTTGCTTTTCTCCATCCTATATTGCCACTCACTGCCTACCCTTATTCAGACCCTCCAATTCATACCACTCCGTGATGTTTTTCTCACTCCGACTAGTGAATGTAATGTTAAGCACCGTACATTGCGCACCACCCTGCGATGTTTTTCAGTATCCTATCCTACAGTGCCACTGCATATTTCCTAACCTCCCCATGCTGACCACCCCGTAGTGCTTTTCTCCATCCTACATTGCCAACGACTGCCTATTCTTAAATAGACCCTCCGATTAACACCACCCCGTGATGTTTTTCTCACTCCTACTAGTGAATGGCCTGTTAGAAACCCTTACAATGCGCACCACCCCGCGGTGTTTTTCAGAAACCTATCCTGCATTGCCACTGCATGTTTCCTGACCTCCCTATGCTGACCAACCCGTTGTGCTTTTCTCCATCGTACATTGCCACTCATTGCCTATCCTTATTCAGACCCTCCGATTCACACCAAACCGTGATGTTTTTCTCACTCCTACAGTGAATGTAATGTTACACACCCATACAATGCGCACCACACCGCGATGTTTTTCAGAAAGCTATCCTACATCGCCACTGCATGTTTCCTGACCTCCACATGCTGACCACCCCGTGGTGCTTTTCTCCATCCTACATTGCCACTCACTGCCTATTCTTATTCAGACCCTCCGATTCAAACCACCCCGTGATGTTTTTCTCTCTCCTACAAGTGAATGTAATGTTACACGCCGGTACAATGCGCACCACCCCACGATGTTTTTCAGAATCCTATCCTACATTGCCACTGCATGTTTCCTGACATCCACATGCTGACCACCCCGTGGTGCTTTTCTCCATCCTACATTGCCACTCACTGTGTATCCTCATTCAGACATTCCGATTCACACCACCCCGTGATGTTTTTCTCACTCTTACTAGTGAATATGCTGTTAGAAACCATTACAATGAGCACCACCCGGCGATGTTTTTCAGAAACCTATCCTTCATTGCCACTGCGTGTTTCCTGACCTCCCCATGCTGACCACCGCAGGGTGCTTTTCTCCATTCTACATTGCCACTCACTGCCTATCATAATTCAGTCCTTTCGATTCGCACCAGCCCGTGAATTTTTCTCACTCCTACTTGTGAACGTATTGTTACACACCCATACAATGCAAACCACCTCGTGATGTTTTTCAGAACCCTGTCCTAAATTGCCACTGCATGTTTCCTGACCTCCCCATGCTGACCACCCCGTGGTGCTTTTATCCTTCCTAAATTGCCACTCACTGCCTATCCTAATTCAGATCCTATGATTCACAATACCCTGTGATGTTTTTCTCACATCTACTAGTGAATGTAATGTTACACACCCATACAATGTGCACCACCACGCGATGTTTTTCACAAACCTATCCTACACTGCCACTGTATGTTTCCGGACCTCCCCATGCTGAACACCCCGTGGTGCTTTTCTCCATCCTACATTGCCACTCACTGCCTTTCCTAATTCAGACCCTCCTATTCACACCACCCTTGACGTTTTTCTCACTCATACTAGTGAATGTAATGTTACACACCCATACAATGCGCAACACCCCGTGATGTTTTTCAGAAACCTATCCTACATTGCCACTGCATGTTTGCTTACCTAACCATGCTGACCATCCCGTGGCACTTTTCTCCATCCTACATTGCCACTCACTGCCTATCCTAATTCAGATCCTATTTAGGGATTCACAATACCCAGTGATGTTTTTCTCACACTACTAGTGAATGTAATGTTACACACCCATATAATGCCCACCACCCCGCGATGTTTTTCAGAAACCTATCCTACATTACAACTGCATGTTTCCTAACCTCCCCATGCTGACCACCCCTTGGTGCTTTTGTCCATCCTACATTGCCACTCACTGCGTATACTCATTTTGAACCTCCGATTCACACCACCCCGTGATGTTTTTCTCACTCCTACTAGTGAATGGCCTGTTAGAAATGCTTACCATGCGCACCACCCTGCGATGTTTTTCAGAAAACTATCCTACATTGCCACTGCATGTTTCCTAACCTCCCCATGCTGACAACCCTGTGGTGCTTTTCTCCATCCTACATTGCTCCACCCTGCCTATCCTAATTCAAATCCTATGATTCACACCACCCCGTGATGTTTTTCTCACTCCTACTAGTGAATCTAATGTTACACATCCATACAATGCGCACCACCCCGTGATGTTTTTCAGAAATCTATCCTACATTGCCACTGCATGTATCCTGAGCTCCCCATGCTGACCACCCGGTGGTGCTTTTCTACATCCTACATTGCCACTCACTGCCTATCCTAATTCAGATCCTATTGAGGGATTCCCAATACCCAGTGATGTTTTTCTCACATCTACTACTGAATGTAACGTTACACACACATATAATGCGCACCACCCCGCGATGTTTTTCAGAAACCTATGCTACACTGCCACTGCATGTTTCCTGACCTCCCCATGCTGACCACCCCGTGGTGCTTTTCTCCATCCTACATTGCCACTCACTGCGTATGCTCAATCAGAACTTCCTATTCACACCACCCCATGATGTTTTTCGCACTCCTACTAGTGAATGGTCTGTTAGAAACGCTTACAATGCGCCCCATCCCGCGAGGATTTTCAGAAACCTATCCTACATTGCCACTGCATGTTTCCTGACCTCCCCAATGCTGACCACCCCGAGGTGCTTTTCTCCATCATAGCTTGCCACTCACTGCGTATCCTTATTCAGACCCTCCGATTCATACCTCTCCGTGATGTTTTTCTCACTCCGACTAGTGAATGTAATGTTACACACCCATACAATGTGTACCACCCCGCGATGTTTTTCAGAAACCTATCCTACATTGCCACTGCATGTTTACTGACCTCCCCATGCTGACCACCGCAGGGTGCTTTTCTCCATTCTACATTGCCACTCACTGCCTATCATAATTCAGTCCTTTCGATTCGCACCAGCCCGTGACTTTTTCTCACTCCTACTTGTGAACGTATTCTTACACACCCATACAATGCACACCACCTCGTGATGTTTTTCAGAACCCTGTCCTAAATTGCCACTGCATGTTTCCTGACCTCCCCATGCTGACCACCCCGTGGTGCTTTTATCCTTCCTAAATTGCCACTCACTGCCTATCCTAATTCAGATCCTATGATTCACAATACCCTGTGATGTTTTTCTCACATCTACTAGTGAATGTAATGTTACACACCCATACAATGTGCACCACCACGCGATGTTTTTCACAAACCTATCCTACACTGCCACTGTATGTTTCCGGACCTCCCCATGCTGAACACCCCGTGGTGCTTTTCTCCATCCTACATTGCCACTCACTGCCTTTCCTAATTCAGACCCTCCTATTCACACCACCCTTGACGTTTTTCTCACTCATACTAGTGAATGTAATGTTACACACCCATACAATGCGCAACACCCCGTGATGTTTTTCAGAAACCTATCCTACATTGCCACTGCATGTTTGCTTACCTAACCATGCTGACCATCCCGTGGCACTTTTCTCCATCCTACATTGCCACTCACTGCCTATCCTAATTCAGATCCTATTTAGGGATTCACAATACCCAGTGATGTTTTTCTCACACTACTAGTGAATGTAATGTTACACACCCATATAATGCCCACCACCCCGCGATGTTTTTCAGAAACCTATCCTACATTACAACTACATGTTTCCTAACCTCCCCATGCTGACCACCCCTTGGTGCTTTTGTCCATCCTACATTGCCACTCACTGCGTATACTCATTTTGAACCTCCGATTCACACCACCCCGTGATGTTTTTCTCACTCCTACTAGTGAATGGCCTGTTAGAAATGCTTACCATGCGCACCACCCTGCGATGTTTTTCAGAAAACTATCCTACATTGCCACTGCATGTTTCCTAACCTCCCCATGCTGACAACCCTGTGGTGCTTTTCTCCATCCTACATTGCTCCACCCTGCCTATCCTAATTCAAATCCTATGATTCACACCACCCCGTGATGTTTTTCTCACTCCTACTAGTGAATCTAATATTACACATCCATACAATGCGCACCACCCCGTGATGTTTTTCAGAAATCTATCCTACATTGCCACTGCATGTATCCTGAGCTCCCCATGCTGACCACCCGGTGGTGCTTTTCTACATCCTACATTGCCACTCACTGCCTATCCTAATTCAGATCCTATTGAGGGATTCCCAATACCCAGTGATGTTTTTCTCACATCTACTACTGAATGTAACGTTACACACACATATAATGCGCACCACCCCGCGATGTTTTTCAGAAACCTATGCTACACTGCCACTGCATGTTTCCTGACCTCCCCATGCTGACCACCCCGTGGTGCTTTTCTCCATCCTACATTGCCACTCACTGCGTATGCTCAATCAGAACTGCCTATTCACACCACCCCATGATGTTTTTCGCACTCCTACTAGTGAATGGTCTGTTAGAAACGCTTACAATGCGCCCCATCCCGCGAGGATTTTCAGAAACCTATCCTACATTGCCACTGCATGTTTCCTGACCTCCCCAATGCTGACCACCCCGAGGTGCTTTTCTCCATCATAGCTTGCCACTCACTGCGTATCCTTATTCAGACCCTCCGATTCATACCTCTCCGTGATGTTTTTCTCACTCCGACTAGTGAATGTAATGTTACACACCCATACAATGTGTACCACCCCGCGATGTTTTTCAGAAACCTATCCTACATTGCCACTGCATGTTTCCTGACTTCCCCATGCTGACCAGCCCGTGGTGCTTTTCTCCATCCTACATTGCCACTCACTACCTATCCTAATTCAGATCCTATTTAGGGATTCACAATACCCAGTGATGTTTTTCTCACACTACTATTGAATGTAATGTTACACACCCATATAATGCGCACCACCCCGCGATTTTTTCAGAAACCTATCCTACATTGCCACTGCATGTTTCCTAACTTCCCCATGCTGACCATCCCGTGGTGCTTTTGTCCATCCTACATTGCCACTCACTACATATTCTCATTTAGAACCTCCGATTCACACCACCCCGTGATGATTTTCTCAGTCCTACTAGTTAATGGCCTGTTAGAAACGCTTACAATGCGGACTACCCCGTGATGTTTTTCAGAAAACTATCCTACATTGCCACTGCATGTTTGCTGACCTCCCCATGCTGACCACCCTGTGGTGCTTTTCTCCAACCTACATTGCTCCTCCCTGCCTATCCTAATTAAAATCCTACGATTCACAACACCCCATAATGTTTTTCTCACTCCTACTAGTGAATGGCCTGTTAGAAACGCTTAACATGCGCACCACCCCGCAATGTTTTTCAGAAAACTATCCTACATTGCCACTGCATGTTTCCTGACTTCCCCATGCTGACAACCCTGTGGTGCTTTTCTCCATCCTACATTGCTCCACCCTGCCTATACTAATTCAAATCCTATGATTCACACCACCCCGTGATGTTTTTCTCACTACTACTAGTGAATGTAATGTTACACACCCATACAATGCGCACCACCCCGCAATGTTTTTCAGAAAACTATCCTACATTGCCACTGCATGTTTCCTGACCTCCACATGCTGACCACCCAGTGATGCTTTTTTTGTCCTACATTGCCACTCACTGACTATCCTAATTCAGACCCTCCGATTCACACCACCCCATGATGTTTTTCTCACTCCTACTAGTGAATGTAATGTTACACACCCATACAATGCGTACCACCACGTGATGTTTTTTAGAAACCTATCCTACATTGCCACTGCATGTTTCCTGACTTCCCCATGCTGAGCAGCCCGTGGTGCTTTTCTCCATCCTACATTGCCACTCACTGCCTATCCTAATTCAGTCCCTCCGATTCACAGCACCCCGTGATGTTTTTCTCACTCGTACTAGTGAATGTAAGGTTACACACCCATACAATGCGCACCACCCCACGATGTTTTTCAGAAACCTATCCTGCATTGCCATTGCATGTTTCCTGACCTCCCATGCTGACCACACCGTGGTGCTTTTCTCCATCCTAAATTGCCACTCACTGCGTATCTGCATTTAGAACTTCCGATTCACACCACCCCGTGATGTTTTTCTCACTCCTACTAGTGAATGGTCTGTTAGAAAAGCTTACAATGCGCACCACCCCGCGATGTTTTTCAGAAACCTATCCTACATTGCCACTGCATGTTTCCTGACCTCCCAATGCTGACCACCCTGTGGTGCTTTTCTCCATCCTACATTGCGCCACCCTGCCTATCCTAATTCAGACACTCTGATTCACACAACCCCGTGATGTTATTCGCACTCCTACTTGTGAATGTAATGTTAGAAACCCATACAATGCGCACCACGCCGTGATGTTTTTCAGAAGCCTATCCTACGTTGCCACGGCATGTTTCCTGACCTCCCCATACTAACTACCCCGTGGTGCTTTTCTGCATCCTACATTTCCACTCACTGCCTATCCTAATTCAGATCCTATGATTCACACCACCCCGTGATGTGTTTCTCACTCCTACTAGTGAATGTAATGTTACACGCCCATACAATGCGCACCATCCCGTGATGTTTTTCAGAAACCTATCCAACATTGCCACTGCATGTTTCCTGACCTCCATATGCTGACCACCCCGTGGTGCTTTTTTTTATCCTACATTGCCACTCACTGCCTATCCTAATTCAGACCCTCCGATTCACACCACCCCATGATGTTTTTCTCACTCCTACTAGTGAACGTAATGTTACAAACCCATACAATGCTTACCACCCCGGGATGTTTTTCAGAAATCTATCCTACATTGCCACTGCATGTTTACTGACTTACCCATACTGACCAGCCTGTGGTGCTTTTCTCCATCCTACATTGACACTCACTAACTTTCCTAATTCAGACCCTCTGATTCACACCACCCCGTGATGTTGTTCTCCCTCCTACTAGTGAATGTAATGTTACACACCCATACAATGCGCAGCATCCCGCGATGTTTTTCAGAAACCTATCCTACATTGCCACTGCATGTTTCCTGACATCCCATGCTGACCACCCCGTGGTGCTTTTCTCCATCCTACATTGCCACTCACTGCCTATTCTTATTAAGACCCTCCGATTCACACCACCCCGTGATGTTTATCTCTCTCCTAGTAGTGAATGTAATGTTACACACCCATACAATTCGCACCACCCCACGATGTTTTTCAGAAACCTATCCTACATTGCCACTGCATGTTTCCTGACCTCCCCATGCTGACGACCCCGTGGTGCTTTTCTCCATCCTATATTGTCACTCACTGCCTATCATTATTCAGAGCCTCGGATTCACACCACCCCGTGATGTTTTTGTCTCTCGTACTACTGAATGTAACGTTACACACCCTACAATGCGCACCACCCCACGATGTTTTTTAGAATCCTATCCTACATTGCCAAGGCATGTTTCCTGACCTCCCCATGCTGACGACCCCGTGGTGCTTTTCTCCATCCTATATTGTCACTCACTGCCTATCATTATTCAGAGCCTCGGATTCACACCACCCCGTGATGTTTTGTCTCTCGTACTACTGAATGTAACGTTACACACCCTACAATGCGCACCACCCCACGATGTTTTTTAGAATCCTATCCTACATTGCCAAGGCATGTTTCCTGACCTCCCCATGCTGACCACACCGTGGTGCTTTTCTCCATCCTACATTGCCACTCACTGCGTATCCACAATCAGAACCTCAGATTCACACCACCCCGTGATGTTTTTCTCACTCCTACTTGTGAATGGCCTGTTACAAACGCTTACAATGCGCACCACCCCGCAATGATTTTCAGAAACCTATCGTACATTGAAAATGCATGCTTCCTGACCTCGCCATGCTGACCACCCCGTGGTGCTTTTCGCAATCCTATATTGCCACTCATTGGCTATCCTATTTCAGACCCTCCGATTCACACCACCCCGTGATGTTTTTCTCACTGCTACTACAGGATCTAATGTTACACACCCATGCAAAGCACACCACCCGCGTTGTTTTTCAGAAACCTATCCTACATTGCCACTGCATATTTCCTAACCTCCCCATACTGACCACCCCGTGGTGCTTTTCTCCATCCTACATTGCCTCTCACTTTCTATCCTTTTTCAGACACTCCGATACACACTACAACATGATGTTTTTCTCACTTCTACTAGGGAATGTAATGTTACACACCCATACAATGCGCAACAACACGCGATGTTTTTCAGAAACCTATCCTACATTGCCACTGCATGTTTCCTGACCTCCCCATGCTGACAGCCCAGTGGTGCTTTTCTCCATCCTACATTGCCACTCACTGCCTATCCTTATTCAGACCCTCCGATTCATACATCTCCGTGATGTTTTTCTCGCTCCTACTAGTGAATGTAATGTTACACACACGTACAATGCGCACCACCTTGCGATATTTTTCAGTAAATTATCCTACATTGCCACTGCATATTTCCTAACCTCCCCATACTGACCACCCCGTGGTGCTTTACTCCATCCTACATTGCCACTCAATGCATATCCTAATTCAGACCCTCCGAATCATACCACTCCGTGATGGTTTTCTCACTCCTACTAGTGAATGTAATGTTACACACCCATACAATGCGCACCACCATGCGATGTTTTTCAGAAACCTATACTACATTGCCACCGCATGTTTCCTGACTTCCCCATGCTGACCACCCCGTGGTGCTTTTCTCCATCCTACATTGCCACTCACTGCGTATCCTCATTCAGACATTCCGATTCACACCACCCCGTGATGTTTTTCTCACTCCTACTAGTGAATATCCTGTTAGAAACCCTTACAATGAGCACCACCCGGCGAAGTTTTTCAGAAACCTATCCTTCATTGCCACTTCATGTTTCCTGACCTCCCCATGCTGACCACCCGGTGGTGGTTTTCTCCATCCTACATTGCCACTCACTGCCTATCCTTATTCAGACCCTCCAATTCATACATCTCCGTGATGTTTTTCTCACTCCGACTAGTGAATGTAATGATAAGCACCCATACATTGCGCACCACCCTGCGATGTTTTTCAGTATCCTATCCTACAGTGCCACTGCATATTTCCTAACCTCCCCATGCTGACCACCCCGTAGTGCTTTTCTCTATCCTACATTGCCAATCACTGCCTATACTTATACAGACCCTCCAATTAACACCACCCCGTGATGTTTTTCTCACTCCTACTAGTGAATGGCCTGTTAGAAACCCTTACAATGCGCACCACCCTGCGATGTTTTTCAGAAACCTATCCTGCATTGCCACTGCATGTTTCCTGACCTCCCCATGCTGACCACCCCGTGGTGCTTTTCTCCTAGCTACATTGCCACTCACTGCATATTCTTATTCAGACCCTCCGATTCACACCACCCCGTGATGTTTTCTCTCTCCTACAAGTGTTAATAATGTTACACACCGGTACAATGCGCACCACCCCACGATGTTTTTCAGAATCCTATCCTACATTGCCACTGCATGTTTCCTGACATCCCCATGCTGACCACCCCGTGGTGCTTTTCTCCATCCTACATTGCCACTCACTGCGTATCCTCATTCAGACATTCCGATTCACACCACCCCGTGATGTTTTTCTCACTCCTACTAGTGAATATCCTGTTTGAAACCCTTACAATGAGCACCACCCGGCGATGTTTTTCAGAAACCTATCCTTCATTGCCACTGCATGTTTCCTGACCTCCCCATGCTGACCACCCCAGGGTGCTTTTCTCCATTCTACATTGCCACTCACTGCTTATCATAATTCAGTCCTTTCGATTCGCACCAGCCCGTGATTTTTTCTCACTCCTACTTGTGAACGTATTGTTACACACCCATACAATGCACACCACCCCGTGATGTTTTTCAGAAACCTGTCCTAAATTGCCACTGCATGTTTCCTGACCTCCCCATGCTGACCAGCGCGTGGTGCTTTTCTCCATCCTACATTGCCACTCACTGCCTATCCTAATTCATATCCTATTTAGGGATTCACAATACCCAGTGATGTTTTTCTCACACTACTAGTGAATGTAATGTTACACACCCATATAATGCACACCACCCCGCGATGTTTTTCAGAAACCTATCCTACATTGCCACTGCATGTTTCCTAACTTCCCCATGCTGACCATCCCGTGGTGCTTTTGTCCATCCTACATTGCCACTCACTACATATTCTCATTTAGAACCTCCGATTCACACCACCCCGTGATGATTTTCTCACTCCTACTAGATAATGGCCTGTTAGAAACGCTTACAATGCGGACCACCCCGTGATGTTTTTCAGAAAACTATCCTACATTGCCACTGCATGTGTCCTGACCTCCCCATGCTGACCACCCTCTGGTGCTTTTCTCCAACCTACATTGCTCCACCCTGCCTATCCTAATTCAAATCCTACGATTCACACCACCCCGTGATAGTTTTTCTAACTCCTACTAGTGAATGTAATGTTACACACCCATACAATGCGCACCACCCCGTGATGTTTTTCAGAAATCTATCTTACAGTGCCACTGCATGTATCCTGAGCTCCCCTTGCTGACCACCCCCTGGTGCTTTTCTACATCCTACATTGCCACTCACTGCCTATCCTAATTCAGATCCTATTTAGGGATTCACAATACCCAGTGATGTTTTTCTCACATCTAGTATGAATGTAATGTTACACACCCATATAATGCGCACCACCCCGCTATGTTTTTCAGAAACCTATCCTACACTGCCACTGCATGTTTCCTGACCTCCACATGCTGACCACCCCGTGGTGCTTTTCTCCATCCTACATTGCCACTCACTGCGTATCCTCAATCAGAACCTCCGATTCACACCACCCCATGATGTTTTTCTCACTCCTACTAGTGAATATCCTGTTAGAAACCCTTACAATGCGCACCACCCCGCGGTGTTTTTCAGAAACCTATCCTGCATTGCCATTGCATGT
The DNA here is from genome assembly GCF_034190915.1 of Cavia porcellus. NCBI lineage: Eukaryota > Metazoa > Chordata > Mammalia > Rodentia > Caviidae > Cavia > Cavia porcellus. The sequence goes on along the minus strand of NW_026947499.1, from coordinate 72,746,043 downwards.
TTCCTGACCTCCCTATGCTGACCAACCCGTTGTGCTTTTCTCCATCGTACATTGCCACTCATTGCCTATCCTTATTCAGACCCTCCGATTCACACCAAACCGTGATGTTTTTCTCACTCCTACAGTGAATGTAATGTTACACACCCATACAATGCGCACCACAACGCGATGTTTTTCAGAAAGCTATCCTACATCGCCACTGCATGTTTCCTGACCTCCCCATGCTGACCACCCCGTGGTGCTTTTCTCCATCCTATATTGCCACTCACTGCCTATTCTTATTCAGACCCTCCGATTCAAACCACCCCGTGATGTTTTTCTCTCTCCTACAAGTGAATGTAATGTTACACGCCGGTACAATGCGCACCACCCCACGATGTTTTTCAGAATCCTATCCTACATTGCCACTGCATGTTTCCTGACATCCCCATGCTGACCACCCCGTGGTGCTTTTCTCCATCCTACATTGCCACTCACTGTGTATCCTCATTCAGACATTCCGATTCACACCACCCCGTAATGTTTTTCTCACTCTTACTAGTGAATATGCTGTTAAAAACCATTACAATGAGCACCACCCGGCGATGTTTTTCAGAAACCTATCCTTCATTGCCACTGCGTGTTTCCTGACCTCCCCATGCTGACCACCGCAGGGTGCTTTTCTCCATTCTACATTGCCACTCACTGCCTATCATAATTCAGTCCTTTCGATTCGCACCAGCCCGTGACTTTTTCTCACTCCTACTTGTGAACGTATTCTTACACACCCATACAATGCACACCACCTCGTGATGTTTTTCAGAACCCTGTCCTAAATTGCCACAGCATGTTTCCTGACCTCCCCATGCTGACCACACCGTGGTGCTTTTCTCCATCCTACATTGCCACTCACTGCGTATCCACAATCAGAACCTCAGATTCACAGCACCCCGTGATGTTTTTCTCACTCCTACTTGTGAATGGCCTGTTACAAACGCTTACAATGCGCACCACCCCGCAATGATTTTCAGAAACCTATCGTACATTGAAAATGCATGCTTCCTGACCTCACCATGCTGACCACCCCGTGGTGCTTTTCGCAATCCTATATTGCCACTCATTGGCTATCCTATTTCAGACCCTCCGATTAACACCACCCCGTGATGTTTTTCTCACTGCTACTACAGAATCTAATGTTACACACCCATGCAAAGCGCACCACCCCGCGTTGTTTTTCAGAAACCTATCGTACATTGCCACTGCATATTTCCTAACCTCCCCATACTGACCACCCCGTGGTGCTTTTCTCCATCCTACATTGCCTCTCACTGCCTATCCTTTTTCAGACCCTCCGATACACACTACAACATGATGTTTTTCTCACTTCTACTAGGGAATGTAATGTTACACACCCATACAATGCGCAACACCACGAGATGTTTTTCAGAAACCTATCCTACATTGCCACTGCATGTTTCCTGACCTCCCCATGCTGACCACCCCGTGGTGCTTTTCTCCATCCTACATTGCCACTCACTGCCTATCCTTATTCAGACCCTCCGATTCATACATCTCCGTGATGTTTTTCTCGCTCCTACTAGTGAATGTAATGTTACACACACGTACAATGCGCACCACCCTGCGATATTTTTCAGTAAATTATCCTACATTGCCACTGCATATTTCCTAACCTGCCCATACTGACCACCCCGTGGTGCTTTACTCCAACCTACATTGCCACTCAATGCATATCCTAATTCAGACCCTCCGAATCATACCACTCCGTGATGGTTTTCTCACTCCTACTAGTGAATGTAATGTTACACACCCATACAATGCGCACCACCATGCGATGTTTTTCAGAAACCTATCCTACATTGCCACCGCATGTTTCCTGACTTCCCCATGCTGACCACCCCGTGGTGCTTTTCTCCATCCTACATTGACACTCACTGCCGATCCTAATTCAGACCCTCTAATTCATACCACTCCGTGATGTTTTTCTCACTCCTACTAGTGAATGTAATGTTACACACCCACACAATGCGCACCACCCCGCAATGTTTTTCAGAAACCTATCCTACATTGCCACTGCATGTTTCTTGACATCCCCATGCTGACCACCCCGTGGTGCTTTTCTCCACCCTACAATGCCACACACTGCCTATCCTGATTCACATCCTATGATTCACACAACCCCGTGATATTTTTTCTCACTCCTACTAGTGAATGTAATGTTACACACCGGTACAATGCGCACCACCACGTGATGTTTTTCAGAAATCTATCCTACATTGCCACTGCATGTTTCCTGAGCTCCCCATGCTGACCACCCCGTGGTGCTTTTCTCCATCCTATATTGCCACTCACTGCCTATCCTAATTCAGATCCTATGATTCACAATAACCAGTGATGTTTTTCTCACATCTACTAGTGAATGTAATGTTACACAACCTACAATGCGCACCACCCCACGATGTTTTTCAGAATCCTATCCTACATTGCGACTGCATGTTTCCTGACCTCCCCATGCTGACCACCCCGTGGTGCTTTTCTCCATCCTACATTGCCACTCACTGCCTATCCTAATTCAGACCCTCCGATTCAAACCAACCCGTGAAGTTTATCTCTCTCCTAGTAGTGAATGTAATGTTACACACCCATACAATTCGCACCACCCCACGATGTTTTTCAGAAACCTATCCTACATTGCCACTGCATGTTTCCTGACCTCCCCATGCTGACGACCCCGTGGTGCTTTTCTCCATCCTATATTGTTACTCACTGCCTATCATTATTCAGTGCCTCGGATTCACACCTCCCCGTGATGTTTTTGTCTCTCGTACTACTGAATGTAACGTTACACACCCTACAATGCGCACCACCCCACGATGTTTTTTAGAATCCTATCCTACATTGCCACGGCATGTTTCCTGACCTCCCCATGCTGACCACACCGTGGTGCTTTTCTCCATCCTACATTGCCACTCACTGCGTATCCACAATCAGAACCTCAGATTCACACCACCCCGTGATGTTTTTCTCACTCCTACTTGTGAATGGCCTGTTAGAAATGCTTACAATGCGCACCACCCCACAATGATTTTCAGAAACCTATCGTACATTGAAAATGCATGCTTCCTGACCTCGCCATGCTGACCACCCCGTGGTGCTTTTCGCAATCCTATATTGCCACTCATTGGCTATCCTATTTCAGACCCTCCGATTCACACCACCCCGTGATGTTTTTCTCACTGCTACTACAGAATCTAATGTTACACACCCATGCAAAGCGCACCACCCCGCGTTGTTTTTCAGAAACCTATCCTACATTGCCACTGCATATTTCCTAACCTCCCCATACTCACCACCCCGTGGTGCTTTTCTCCATCCTACATTGCCTCTCACTGCCTATCCTTTTTCAGACCCTCCGATACACACTACAACATGATGTTTTTCTCACTTCTACTAGGGAATGTAATGTTACACACCCATACAATGCGCAACAACACGCGATGTTTTTCAGAAACCTATCCTACATTGCCACTGCATGTTTCCTGACCTCCCCATGCTGACCACCCCGTGGTGCTTTTCTCCATCCTACATTGCCACTCACTGCCTATCCTTATTCAGACCCTCCGATTCATACATCTCCGTGATGTTTTTCTCGCTCCTACTAGTGAATGTAATGTTACACACACGTACAATGCGCACCACCCTGCGATATTTTTCAGTAAATTATCCTACATTGCCACTGCATATTTACTAATCTCCCCATACTGACCACCCCGTGGTGCTTTACTCCATCCTACATTGCCACTCAATGCATATCCTAATTCAGACCCTCCGAATCATACCACTCCGTGATGGTTTTCTCACTCCTACTAGTGAATGTAATGTTACACACCCATACAATGCGCACCACCATGCGATGTTTTTCAGAAACCTATCCTACATTGCCACCACATGTTTCCTGACTTCCCCATGCTGACCACCCCGTGGTGCTTTTCTCCATCCTACATTGACACTCACTGCCTATCTTAATTCAGACCCTGTAATTCATACCACTCCGTGATGTTTTTCTCACTCCTACTAGTGAATGTAATCTTACACACCCACACAATGCGCACCACCCCGCAATGTTTTTCAGAAACCTATCCTACATTGCCACTGCATGTTTCTTGACATCCCCATGCTGACCACACCGTGGTGCTTTTCTCCACCCTACAATACCACACACTGCCTATCCTGATTCACATCCTATGATTCACACCACCCCGTGATATTTTTTCTCACTCCTAGTAGTGAACGTAATGTTACACACTGGTACAATGCGCACCACCACGTGTTTTTCAGAAATCTATCCTACATTGCCACTGCATGTTTCCTGAGCTCCCCATGCTGACCACCCCGTGGTGCTTTTCTCCATCCTATATTGCCACTCACTGCCTATCCTAATTCAGATCCTATGATTCACAATAACCAGTGATGTTTTTCTCACATCTACTAGTGAATGTAATGTTACACAACCTACAATGCGCACCACCCCACGATGTTTTTCAGAATCCTATCCTACATTGCGACTGCATGTTTCCTGACCTCCCCATGCTGACCACCCCGTGGTGCTTTTCTCCATCCTACATTGCCACTCACTGCCCATCCTAATTCAGACCCTCCGATTCAAACCAACCCGTGATGTTTTTCTCACTCCTACAAGTGAATGTAATGTTACACACCCATACAATGCGCACCACCCCACGATGTTTTTCAGAAACCTATTCTACATTGCCACTGCATGTTTCATGACCTCCCCATGCTGACCAACCCGTGGTGCTTTTCTTCATCCTACATTGCCACTCACGGCCTATCCTAATTCAGACCCTCCGATTCACACCACCCCGTGATTTTTTTGTGACTCCTACTAGTGAATGTAATGTTACACAGCTATACAATGCGCACCACCCCGCAATGTTTTTCAGAAAGCTATCCTACATTGCCAATGCATGTTTCCTGACCTCCCTATGCTGACCACCCCATGGTGCTTTTCTCAATCCTAAATTGCCACTCACTGGCTATCCTAATTCAGACCCTCCGATTCACACCACCCTGTGATGTTTTTCTCACTCCTACTCCAGAATCTAATGTTACACACCCATGCAAAGGGAACCACCCCGCGATACTTTTCAGAAACCTATCCTTCATTGCCACTGCATGTTTCCTGATTTCCACATGCTGACCACACCTTGGTGCTTTTCTCCATCCTATATTGCCCCTCCCTGCCTATCCTAATTCAAACCCTCCAATTCACACCACCCTGTGATGTTTTTCTCACTCCTACTAGTGAATGTAATGTTACACACCCATACAATTCGCAGCACCCTGCGGCGTTTTACAGAAACCTATCCTACATTGCCACTGCATGTTTCCTGACTTCCACATGCTGATCACACCTTGGTGCTTTTCTCCATCCTACTTTGCCATTCACTGCCTATCCTAATTCAGACCCTCTGATTCACACCACCCCGTGATGTTTTTCTAACTCCTACTGGTGAATGTAATGTTAGAAACCCTTACAATGCACACCACCCCGCGATGTTTTTCAGAAACTGTCTATAATTGCCACTGAATGTTTCCTGACCTCCCCATGCTGACCACCCCGTGGTGCTTTTTTCCATCCTACTTTGCCATTCACTGCCTATCCTAATTCAGACCCTCTGTTTAACACCACCCCGTTATGTTTTTCTCACTCCTACTAGTGAATATCCTGTTAGAAACCCTTACAATGCGCACCACCCCACGTTGTTTTTCAGAAACCTATCCTACATTGCCACTGCATGGTTCCTGACCTCCCCATGCTGACCACCCCGTGTTGCTTTTCTCCATATTACATTGCCACTCACTGCCTATCCTATTTCAGGCCCTCAGATTCACACCACCCCGTGATGTTTTTTCACTCCTACTAGTGAATGGCCGGTTAGAATCCCTTACAATGCCCACCACCCTGCAATGTTTTTAAAAAACCTATCCTACATTGCCACTGCATGTTTACTGACCTACCCATGCGGATCATCCCGTGGTGCTTTTCTCCATATTACATTGCAACTCACTGCCTATCCTAATTCAGGCCCACCGATTCACAGCACCCCATGATGTTTTTCTCACTCCTACTAGTGAATGGTGTGTAAGAAACCTTTACCAAGCGCACCACCCCGCGTTGTTTTTCATAAACCTATCCTACATTGCAACTGCATGTTTGCTGACCTCCCCATGCTGACCACCCCATGGTGCTTTTCTCCATCCTACAGTGCCACTCACTGCCTATCCTAATTCAGACCTTCCGATTCACAACACCCCGTGATGTTTTTCTCTCTCCTATTAGTGAATTTAATGTTACAAACCCATACAATGCGCACCACCCTGCGATATTTTTCAGTAAATTATCCTACATTGCCACTGCATATTTCCTAACCTCCCCATACTGACCACCCCGTGGTGCTTTTCTCCATCCTACATTGCCACTCACTGCCTGTTCTTATACAAACCATCCGATTCACACCACCCCGTGATGTTTTTCTCACTCCTACTAGTGAATGGCTTGTTAGAAACCCTTACAATGCGCACCACCCCGCGATGTTTTTCAGAAACCTATCCTACATTGCCACTGCATGTTTCCTGACCTCCCCATGCTGACCACCCCGTGGTGCTTTTCTCCATCCTACATTGCCACTCACTGCCTATTCTTATTCAGACCCTCCGATTCACACCACCCCGTGATGTTTTTCTCTCTCCTACAAGTGAATGTAATGTAACACACCGGTACAATGCGCACCACCCTGCGATGTTTTTCAGAATCCTATCCTACATTGCCACTGCATGTTTCCTGACCTCCCCATGCTTACAACCCCGTGGTGCTTTTCTCCATCCTATATTGCCACTCACAGCGTATTCTCATTCAGACACTCCGAGTCACACCACCCCGTGATGTTTTTCTCACTCCTACTAGTGAATATCCTGTTAGAAACCCTTACAATGAGCACCACCCGCCAAGGTTTTTCAGAAAGCTATCCTACATTGCCACTGCATGTTTCCAGACCTCCCCATGCTGACCACCCCAGGGTGCTTTTCTCCATCCTACATTGCCACTCACCCCCTGTCATAATTCCGTCCTTTCGATTCACACCACCCCGTGATTTTTTCTCTCTCCTATTAGTGAATGTAATGTTACACACCCATACAATGTGCACCACCCCGCGAAGTTTTTTCAGAAACCTATCCTAAATTGCCACTGGATGTTTCCTGACCTCCCCATGCTGACCACCCCGTTGTGCTTTTCTCCATCCTACGTTGCCATTCACTGCCTATCCTAATTCAGGCCCTCCGATTCACAGCACCCCATGATGTTTTTTTCACTCCTACTAGTGAATGGTGTGTAAGAAACCTTTACCAAGCGCACCACCCCGCGTTGTTTTTATAAACCTATCCTACATTGCCACTGCATGTTTGCTGACCTCCCCATGCTGACCACCCCGTGGTGCTTTTCTACATCCTACAGTGCCATTCACTGCCTATCCTAATTCAGACCTTCCGATTCACAACACCCCTTGATGTTTTTCTCACTCCTACTAGTGAATGGACTGTTAGAAACCCTTACAATGCGCACCACCCCGCGATGTTTTTCAGAAACCTATCCTACATTGCCACTGCATGTTTCCTGACCTCCCAATGCTGACCACCCCGTGGTGCTTTTCTCCATCCTACATTGCCACTCACTGCCTATTCTTATTCAGACCCTCCGATTCACACCACCCCGTGATGTTTTTCTCTCTCCTACAAGTGAATGTAATGTTACACACCGGTACAATGCGCACCACCCCGAGATGTTTTTCAGAATCCTATCCTACATTGCCACTGCATGTTTCCTGACCTCCCCATGCTGACCACCCCGTGGTGCTTTTCTCCATCCTATATTGCCACTCACAGCGTATTCTCAATCAGACACTCCGAGTCACACCACCCCGTGATGTTTTTCTCACTCCTCCTAGTGAATATCCTGTTAGAAACCCTTACAATGAGCACCACCCGCAAAGGTTTTTCAGAAAGCTATCCTACATTGCCACTGCATGTTTCCTGACTTCCCCATGCTGACCACCCCAGGGTGCTTTAATCCATCCTACATTGCCACTCACCCCCTGTCATAATTCCGTCCTTTCGATTCACACCACCCCGTGATTTTTTCTCTCTCCTATTAGTGAATGTAATGTTACACACGCATACAATGTGCACCACCGGGCGATGTTTTTCAGAAACCTATCCTAAATTGCCACTGGATGTTTCCTGACCTCCCTATGCTGACCACCCCGTGGTGCTTTTCTCCATCCTACGTTGCCATTTACTGCCTATCCTAATTCAGACCCTCTGATTCACACCACCCCGTGATGTTTTTCTAACTCCTACTAGTGAATGTAATGTTAGAAACCCTTACAATGCGCACAACCCCGCGATGTTTTTCAGAAACCTATCTTAAATTGCCACTGAATGTTTCCTGACCTCCCCATGCTGACCACCCCGTGGTGCTTTTCTCCATCCCACATTGCCACTCACTGCCTATCCTTTTTCAGACCCTCCGATACACACTACAACATGATGTTTTTCTCACTTCTACTAGGGAATGTAATGTTACACACCCATACAATGCGCAACACCACGCGATGTTTTTCAGAAACCTATTCTACATTGCCACTGCATGTTTCCTGACCTCCCCATGCTGACCACCCCGTGGTGCCTTTCTCCATGCTACATTGCCACTCACTGCCTATCCTTATTCAGACCCTCTGATTCATACATCTCCGTGATGTTTTTCTCGCTCCTACTAGTGAATGTAATGTTACACACACGTACAATGCGCACCACCCTGCGATATTTTTCAGTAAATTATCCTACATTGCCACTGCATATTTCATAACCTCCCCATACTGTCCACCCTGTGGTGCTTTTCTCCATCCTACATTGCCACTCACTGCATATCCTAATTCAGACCCTCTGATTCATACCACTCCGTGATGGTTTTCTCACTCCTACTAGTGAATGTAATGTTACACACCCATACAATGCGCACCACCATGCGATGTTTTTCAGAAACCTATCCTACATTGCCAACGCATGTTTCCTGACTTCCCCATGCTGACCACCCCGTGGTGCTTTTCTCCATCCTACATTGACACTCACTGTCTATCCTAATTCACACCCTCTGATTCATACCACTCCGTGATGTTTTTCTCACTCCTACTAGTGAATGTAATGTTACACACCCACACAATGCGCACCACCCCGCAATGCTTTTCAGAAATCTATCCTACATTGCCACTGCATGTTTCTTGACATCCCCATGCTGACCACCCCGTGGTGCTTTTCTCCATCCTACATTGCCACACACTGCCTATCCTGATTCACATCCTATTATTCACACCACCCCGTGATAGTTTTTCTCACTCCTACTAGTGAATGTAATGTTACACACCCGTACAATGCGCACCACCACGTGATGTTTTTCAGAAATCTATCCTACATTGCCACTGCATGTTTCCTGAGCTCCCCATGCTGACCACCCCGTGGTGCTTTTCTCCATCCTATATTGCCACTCACTGCCTATCCTAATTCAGATCCTATGATTCACAATAACCAATGATGTTTTTCTCACATCTACTAGTGAATGTAATGTTACACACCCTACAATGCGCACCACCCCACGATGTTTTTCAGAATCCTATCCTACATTGTGACTGCATGTTTCCTGACCTCCCCATGCTTACCACCCCGTGGTGCTTTTCTCCATCCTACATTGCCACTCACTGCGTATCCTCAATCAGAACCTCCGATTCACACCACCCCGTAATGGTGATGTTTTTCTCACTCCTACTAGTGAATGGCCTGTTAGAAACTCTTACAATGCGCACCACCCCGCGATGATTTTCAGAAACCTACCCTACATTGCCACTGCATGTTTCCTGACCTCCACATCTTGACAACCACGTGGTGCTTTTCTCCATCCTACATTGCCTCTCACTGCCTATCCTAATTCAGACCCTTCGATTCAAACCAACCCGTGATGTTTTTCTCACTCCTACTAGTGAATGTAATGTTACACACCCATACAATGTGCACCACCCCGCGATGTTTTTCAGAAACCTATTCTACATTGCCACTGCATGTTTCATGACCTCCCCATGCTGACCAACCCGTGGTGCTTTTCTTCATCCTACATTGCCACTCACTGCCTATCCTAATTCAGACCCTCTGATTCACACCACCCCGTGATGTTTTTCTAACTCCTACTAGTGAATGTAATGTTAGAAACCCTTACAATGCGCACCACCCCGCGTTGTTTTTCAGAAACTGTCTATAATTGCCACTGAATGTTTCCTGACCTCCCCATGCTGACCACCCCGTGGTGCTTTTCTCCATCCTACTTTGCCATTCACTGCCTATCCTAATTCAGACCCTCTGATTCACACCACCCCGTGATGTTTTTCTCACTCCTACTAGTGAATATCCTGTTAGAAACCCTTACAATTCACACCACCCCACGTTGTTTTTCAGAAACCTATCCTACATTGCCACTGCATGGTTCCTGACCTCCCCATGCTGACCACCCCGTGGTGCTTTTCTCCATAGTACATTGCCACTCACTGCCTATCCTATTTCAGGCCCTCAGATTCACACCACCCCTTGATGTTTTTTTCACTCCTACTCGTGAATGGCCGGTTAGAATCCCTTACAATGCCCACCACCCTGCAATGTTTTTAAAAAACCTATCCTACATTGCCACTGCATGTTTACTCACCTACCCATGCGGATCATCCCGTGGTGCTTTTCTCCATTTTACATTGCAACTCACTGCCTATCCTAATTCAGCCCCACCGATTCACAGCACCCCATGATGTTTTTTTCACTCCTACTCGTGAATGGCCTGTTAGAAACCCATACAATGCGCACCTCCCTGCGATGTTTTTCAGAAACCTATCCTACATTGCCACTGCATGTTTCCTGACCTCCCTATGCTGACCACCCTGTGGTGCTTTTCTCCATCCCACATTCCCACTCACTGCCTATCCTAATTCAGACCCTCTGAATCACACCACCCTGTGATGTTTTTCTCACTCCTACTAGTGAGTTGCCTGTTAGAAATAAGCACCACCCCGCGATGTCTTTCAGAAACGTATCCTGCATTGCCACTGCATGTATCCTGACCTACCCATGCTGACCACCCCGTGGGACTCTTCTCCATCCTACATTGCCACTCTCTGCCTATCCTAATTGAGATCCTCTGATTCACACCACCCCGTGATGTTTTCCTTACTCCTACTAGTGAATGGCCTTTTAGAAACCCTTACAATGCGCATCACCCCTTGATGTTTTTCAGAAACCTATTCTACATTGCCACTGCATGTTTCATTACCTCGCCATGCTGAACACCCCGTGGTGCTTTTCTCCATGGTACATTGCCACTCACTGCCTATCCTAATTCAGACACTCCGATTCACATTACTCCATGATATTTTTCTCACTCCTACATGTGAATGGCCTGTTAGAGACACTCCCAATGCACACCACCCCGTGATGTTTTCCAGAAACCTATCCTACTTTGCCACTGCCTGTTTTGGGACCTCCCCATGCTCACCACCCCGTGGTGGTTTCTCCATCCTACATTGCCACTCATTGCCTCTCCTAATTCCCTATCCTCCTGATTCACACCACTCCATGATTTTTCTCTCGCTCCTACATGTGAATGGTCTGTTAGAGACCCTCCCAATGCCTAACACATTGTAATGTTTTTCAGAAACCTATGCTGCATTGCCACTTCGTGTTTCAGGACCACCACATCCTCACCAAATGTTTTTTTTTTTTTTTTTTCTCCATCCCACATTGCCACTCACTGCCTATCCTAATTCAGACCCTCCCGATTCACACCACCCCGTGATGTTTTTCAGAACCCTAACCTACATTGCCACTGCATGTTTCGGGACCTCCCCATGCTCACCACCCCGTGGTGGTTTCTCCATCCTACATTGTCTCTCACTCCTACGTGTGAATGGCCTGTTAGAGACCTTCCCAATTCCTACCACATTGTGATATTTTTCAGAAATGTATCCTACATTGCCACTTCATGTTTAGGGACCTCCCCATGCTCACCACCCCGTGGTGCTTTTCTCCATCCTACATTCCCACTCACAGCCTATCCTAATTCAGACCCTCCGAATCACACCACCCTGTGATATTTTTCTCACTCCTACTAGTGAATGGCCTGTTAGAAATGCGCCCCACCCCGCGATGTTTTTCAGAAACGTATCCTGCATTGCCACTGCATTTATCCTGACCTCCCCATGCTGACCACCCCGTGGTGCTTTTCTCCATCCTACATTGCCACTTGCTGCCTATCCTAATTCAGACCCTCCAATTCCCAGTGCCCCATGATGTTTTTTTCACTCCTCCTAGTGAATGGCCTGTTAGAAATCCTTACAATGCGCACAACCCCATGATGTTTTCCAGAAACCTATCCTACTTTGCCACTGCCTGTTTTGGGACCTCCCCATGCTCACCACCCCGTGGTGGTTTCTCCATCCTACATTGCCACTCATTGCCTCTCCTAATTCCCTACCCTCCTGATTCACACCACCCCATGATTTTTCTCTCGCTCCTACATGTGAATGGTCTGTTAGAGACCCTCCCAATGCCTAACACATTGTAATGTTTTTCAGAAACCTATGCTGCATTGCCACTTCATGTTTCAGGACCACCCCATCCTCACCAAATGTTTTTTTTTTTTTTTCTCCATCCCACATTGCCACTCACTGCCTATCCTAATTCAGACCCTCCCGATTCACACCACCCTGTGATGTTTTTCAGAACCCTAACCTACATTGCCACTGCATGTTTCGGGACCTCCCCATGATCACCACTCCGTGGTGGTTTCTCCATCCTACATTGCCACTCATTGCCTATCATAATTCAGACCCTCCCGATTCACACCACCCCGTGATGTTTTTCTCACTCCTACATGTGAGTGGCCTGTTAGAGACACTCCCAATGCGCACCACCCCGTGATGTTTTCCAGAAACCTATCCTACTTTGCCATTGCCTGTTTTGTGACCTCCCCATGCTCTCCACCCCGTGGTGCTTTTCTCCATCCTACATTTCCACTCACTGCCTATGCTAATTCAGACCCTACCGATTCACACAACCCTGTGATGTTTTTCTCACTACTACATGTGAATGGCCTGTTAGAGACCCTCCCAGTGCCTATCACATTATGATGTTTTCCAGAAATGTATCCTACATTGCCACTTCATGTTTCGGGACCTCCCCCATGCTCAGCACCCTGTTGTGTTTTCTCCATCCTCCATTGCCTCTCACTGCCTATCCTAATTCAGACCCTCCCGATTCACACCATCCTGGGATGTTTTTCAGAAACCTATCCTACATTGCCACTGCATGTTTCCTGACCTCCCTATGCTGACCACCCCGTGGTGCTTTACTCCATCCTATATTGCCACTCACTGCCTATCCTAATTCAGACCCTCCTGATTCACTCCAACCAGTGATGATTTTCTCACTCTTACCTGTGAATGGCCGGTTACAGCCCCTCCCAATGTGCACCACCCTGTGATGTTTTTCAGAAACCTATGCTACATTGCCACTGCACCTTTCAAGACCTCCCCATTCTCACCACCCCGTGGTGCTTTTCTCTATCCTACATTGCTCCTCACTGCCTATCCTATTTCAGATCCTCCTGATTCACACCACCCTGTGATGTTTCTCTCAGTCCTACATTTGAATGGCCTTTTATAGCCCCTCCCTAAGTGCACCACCCTGTGATGTTTTTCAGAAACCTATCCTATATTGCCACTGCATGTTTTGCGACCTCCCCATGCTCATCAGCCCATTGTGTTTTTTCCATCCTACATTGCCACTCACTGCCTATCCTAATTCAGACCCTCCCAATTCACACCACCCCGTGATGCTTTTCAAAAACCTATCCTACATTGCCACTGCATGTTTCGGGACCTTCCAATGCTCACCACCCAGTGGTGCTTTTCTCCATCCTACATTGCCACTCACTGCCTACCATAATTCAGATCATCCCGATTCACACCACTCCATGATGTTTCTCTCACTCCTACATGTGAATGGCCTGTTAGAGACCCTCCCAATGCCCACCACCCCGTGATGTTCTTCAGAAACCTATCCTACATTGCCACTGCATGTTTCAGGACATCCCCATGTTCACCACCCCATGGTGCTTTTCTCCATCCTACATTGCCACTCACTGCCTATCCTAATTCAGACCCTCCTGATTCACACTACCCCGTGTGGTGTGAAGCAGTGAGTTGAGATGCAACCACTAACTAATCTAGTGGAGGAATTTTGAGTCAGCTTGATTCAAGCTACTTTTTAGATTCTGCTGAGTGCCTCTACCCAAATTTATAGTAAGAACTTAGACTAAAAATCAGAACTGACTTATAAATACCCATAAATTTTGACTTAACTAGAAGTAAATGTAAATTTGGATTAAAAGAATGTGTAGCTCATCAGGAGACTAGCACCACTAAAGGTAAACCAAATGCATCATTGAATAGGGACATAAGACAGGCACAAGAGGACACCTCAGAAATAAGTAAGTCCCTTTTCCATAGCAGTCTTAGTGGTAGAAACTAAGAATAAACTCCCTGGGTCCCTGATCAACACCACCATTCTTGGAAATTGTTCCCTGAGCTTCATTTCACTGTGTTCAGCAATCCACACACACAGGGACTACTGTGACCATGATCCAAGGGAACCTGATTACATTTACAGCTAGCAGCAGGCTCAGACATTGTCATAGGGATGGAGAATGCAAGACCTATGGTGTCATAGCTTTTTGGTCACATTTCAAAGAGAAGCTTGGAAGTCCAGGGAAGGAGCTCCTGACAGATCAATTATAAAACTATAGGAATGAAACCACAGGAGTAGTGGAGTTGTAGAAAGTTGTAAATGCAAGTACCATGAAATATCTGCTAAGGAAAATCAAAAGCAGAGAGTGGAGTCAGCCCTGGAGAGAGGTACTGTGAGCTAAAACTCAGGGAGTTGAGGCCACCTAATCCCTCTAGAATGCAGATCTGACCATGGCATACAGATACTAGACATGGAGCTACATGAGTTAATGTTTTCCATGCTGGGCTTCACACATACTGTGGTCTCCTACTTTTCTATCTATCCCTCCCTTCTGCATAGTAACATCTACCAGGTGACATTACTTTTTTATAGTTTCACAACTAAGAATGTGCCCTTTATTTCAGAGGAAACATGGATGTTTAAAAAATGTTGGGCCCAGGGAAATAGCTCAGTGCCATAATAACCTATCTGGCAAGTGGAAGGTTCTAAATTTGAGAGAGAGAGAGAGAGAGAGAGAGAGAGAGAGAGAGAGAGAGAGAGAGAGAGAGAAGAAATGCTGGAACTTTTGAAATCTTGGTAAAGCACTATTACACTGCTAGTTGTATACAGAATAGTTATACAATGTTAAACAGATATATAAACTTATGCTTATTTGGAGAGTGTGACTTAAGGAGATGCGCTTGGGTATCAAGTTGACAAAAGGTAAAAATATGATTAAGCTTTGTTTCATTGATTATTTTAGGAACCACTAAGGGAATTAATAAAGCACATTCCTGTGTGTGTCTTCCTGGCTCAGAGTTTTGGCCTTGGGGACTGTAGTCAGTCCCACTCCCTCTACTCTGTTTTCTGGTTACCATGAAGTAAGCAACTTTCTCTCACCGCACTCTCCTGTTATTAATTTCTTGCCTGAAAATCAGCTCATGATGGGTGAATTACCTAAAACTGTGAGGCAATATTGATCTAGTCTTCTTTAACTTTTTGATGTCAGGAACTGTGTCCTAGCAATGAAAATCTTTCTGTATACTCAGGGATCAAGTGATAGGCAAGAATTATATTTGACATTTTATTGTCACATTTCATTGAGCATTGAATCTATTGGATATGAGTTCTGCAGTGTGAAAATATTAATACCAATACTACTACTGATGATGAAGAGGAGGAACAGGAGGAGGAGAAGAAGGAGGAGGAGATCTTCAGAGAAATTACTATAGAATCTACAATTAAACAAACAAATATTATGATACATACTCTGAAAATATAAGTGCCTTTTGGAAATAGAAAAATGTGGTGTTTCAAAAACATGGACTAGCCCAATAAGTACATAAACCAGGAGCAACAGAAAAAGTACCATTGTGTTGATGTTGCAATAAATTTAACAAGTTTTTCCTTTTCTTCAGAAATGTACAGGTTAAATGCTACTGCATGTCAATGTATTAATATTTTTGAGCATCTCTGTTGTTTATTTTAGCTCTATTTTGCAGTTAACATGTTCCCTGTCATAATGTTCACAGGAGAAAAGAAGAAGAAACTATGTGTTTGGAAAAGTGAAAAATTGATGTAAATCTTCATTGTCTAAACAATATAAATTTTTAGACAGTATTTACACAATCTAGAAAGCAAAGAAAAAAATGACTGGGAAAACTGCCTTCAAAACTTGTCTCCCTCTTTATTTTGTAATGATAAAGGTAAATTATAATGACTAGAATAAAATTATCTGAAAGAACTGTATTATACATGTACTGTGAATGGTAATTAACTTTTAAATTAAAAAATATATTCTCTGTGTTTTTCATAACTGATCAGACTACACATTAAATGTGCATTAATTCTGCTCAAACTTCTCATTATAGAACCAGAGATATAATGCATATGTTCATATAATTTGAACACTATATTTTTTTAAAAAGTATCTTACAAGTCTTTCCTATCCCTTTTTAAAGGAAAAAAAAATTAGTTATTTTTTGATACGAGAATTGAACTCATGATCTTGCAATTGCCAAGTAGGCTCTTGTGCCACTGAGCTAAATCCCTGACCCTTTACATCTTTTTAAAAAAGTTTTAACATAAAAAAGGAGATTTGCATATTTCCTAAGATGAGGCAACATTTTCCTAAGCAGAGCACAGAAATTTTGGTACATTTTTTAATTAAAAGCTAGCAGCCTCCATTTAGATAATCTGACAATATTCTATTTGTAGAGTGAAGAGTAAATTGAATTTTGGGTTAACGGACGGATTATTGCTTTATCTTCTCCTTGGACACAGAATTAAACATCATGGCCAGTGACTTTTTGAATCGGTGGTCTGCATGTGGCTGAATCTTAGCGAATGGAAGATATAAAAAGAGATAATCTTGCTTTTATCTATGAGTTGGTGCAAAGATCTCAGATAAATTGAAATCAGTTATTGAAATGATCAATATCACAAAATATAAGTACGATCTAATAATGAATAAGCACCGGAAAAAAGTTACTTCTTTGTATGGATATAGGCTCTCACCAAGTTAATAGGTTTTACCTATGGCAGCAAATGCTATACTACAGCCACAACAAGGAGATAATGTAGAACAGCACACTCCTTTGGTAATGATTTTAAGATAAACGAATTTCCAGGTAGAACTGAGCAAAACGTTGAGTATCATAAAATAAACACATAATCAAACTTGGTGTGTATGTTAACCTTAACAACTTTTTATGACACTGACTAATTTAAATGTAACAATAATCATAGGACAAATGTTAGTTGCCACTTTTACAGAAATTTTGAGGTATCTGGATCCCAGAATGTGTGTGCATTTGGTGTGTCATTACTGTCAGTAGAATGGGCAAAGTGTTGGTTTCCTATGGAACATGATACAGTTATTGTTCCTCAAGGGATTACCATAGTTTTATTTTATTTATCTTCTTCAGGCAAGAAATATAGCATAAAAAGTCTCAAGAATCCCAAAAATATATGTATTGTAGAAATATCTTGTTTTGAAACAAAAAATGTAGGGATATTTACTATTATTTTTTCTATGTCAACTATCATGTTCCTTTCCCCTTATTTTTTACCTACATGATATTAGTTTCTTACATTCCTTCCATTTGTCTTTCTCCTTTTTCCTCAAATAGAATCTTTGTGGAGATCCCTCTCAACATGGTAACACTGGAGTTTATTTCTTGGAACAACTTCCAAGGAAAAATCCTCAGTGCTAAGGCTATGAACAATTGACAGTGATAAAGTATACCAGAAACCTCTGTGTCATGATTGGTTATGGAATGTAGTATGTGTAAAGATGTATACTGTTCATCTGAAGGTGTGACCAAATATATGGCTACTAAGACTTCTGAACTAAAGTAAAAGGTGCTTTTTTTTTCCTCAAATCTGTGTTATAGGAGAATCATCTGTTGGCAAGTAAGTAGATAAATAACCAAAAATGTAGAATAAATTAATACAAATTACTTTTCTTATTAACACAATTATATGAGATTTCACCTGGATTTGAGGAGATGTAGACTTCAATATTGCTTATGTTGAATAAATTTTATTCATGCTTAATTTATGACATTAACATAGACTCTTTTTTTTGAGCTTGCTGCCTATTTTTCTTTTTCTTTTTTATTTTTTTTATTTAAGAGGAAAAAGAGAAAAACACAAAACAAAACATAGACTCTTTTAGAGAAATTCAACATTGAAATATGAGCCTAGACATTCACTTTTCCAACAGGTTAGATGCAAAAAGAGAGATCATGCTTTTGGTTCTCCTATGATAGTTTCTTTAGAGTATAACGGAGACGCACATTTAACAACAGATTTCCCCGTTTTGGCAAATAAATGCTCATGCAGACAACATAGACATTCCGAGAAGTCATTTTCATATAACTCAGGCTCACGTGGAGCTTGGAATTTTGTTGCCTTTAGCGGGAGCCTGGAGACTCAATGAAGAGCCCTACAGGGAGCCACATCCAGAAATAGATGATGAGCATAAATAGTGAGACTGTGATTTTAATTTCTAGAGATCACCTCATCTCTGGGAGCCGCCACACCTGCGTGGAAGGAAGCAACACACATGGCAGGATACGGAGCTGCTGAGCGTTTTACACCTGTTCCATGTTCTTGGTCTTCATACTCTTACTGTTATGTATCTCCAGTGTCTCCTTGGATGTTTTATAAAATTTTGAAAACCAAAAATAAGCTTCCCATGCATTCTTCTGAGTTCATTTTCCAATACTGGAAGGCACGATGACTGCTTGAAAGCTGTCCTAGCACAAGTGTGCTTCAGACTGGGTAACCCGCCCTCTCTGAGCAAGCATTTGGCCTCTTCAGGACTGTGAAGCAACGCAAAGCTACTGAATGCAGTCTATTGGAGCAGTTCACGTGTTTCTGGTTTTATTCAGAAGTTAGTCATTGTTTTCTGTATTTTGCTTGCTCTGGAGATATAGCAAGGGCAATTAGAGTGAGGAGAAAAAACCAGTAAAATCTTAGCACTATACAGAAATGCAGGATGTTAAACAGTGTTTTGTAAATTTTCCTTCCCATTTTTCTTTAGTTTGTCCCTTATGTCTTTAGTTGTTACTAACATATGCAGGCAATGCATAATGATTCCATCTCACACAACACGTAAGAAGTCCTTTTCCATCTTTCCCTCTTCCTCCCCATTCCTTGATATTTTCCCCAGTTGAAAATGATCTATCTCTCCAATGGCTATTTTATTTTTTGCTTTTTCCATTTTTATATTTAATTTTTCATATAAGAGAGGCTGAAATAAAATATTGTGGTTTGAATGAAATAAGATATGAATGGTAGGAAAGGGACATGAGAGAAATAGTTTTCTTCAATAAAATGGTACTGAAGGTGTATTGGAAAAGTAAATAATCAGATTATGTCAAAATATGAAAAGAACACTGAGTCTATAAACTTCCTGGAGCAAGTTCAGAAATGAAGGTGAAGACAATTTTCAAAAATGGGTAGAAGCAAATGAAACGAACCTTGAGCATCAGAGAGTCAGTGAGATCGGGAAAGTTTAGGCCTTCTCCATAGGGATGAAAGAAAGCTCACTAAGTCAGTTTATTATACATCTTTCTGGTCCTCCAGGGGTCAGAACTTAAGGAGAAAGAAAAAAATTATAATTACAATACATTTTTCTTGAGTATAGTCAGTATATGAAAAAACAGTTTGACAGAATTTATTGGAAATTTGGGGACAGGCACGAGCATCTAGGATTAGGAAAGCAGCACAAGTGACAAGGTAATGGTTACACTTTGGAGAAATAACCAATGATATTAAAGTTAATTTGAATAAAGAGACATGAAAGAAATAAAGTAAGGATGGTTGCTAGGTCGCATTGACTATACTCAAGAAAAATATATTGTAATTATAAAATTGTTTACAATTTAGATTTTTAGCCAATACAAATTTGAGAGTATGGAGAGAAAGAGGGATTTTATATATGTATTATTCAAAATTGAACTTAAATTTCATATATATTCAAAATAAATAGAAGATAAATGTGAGTATTTTAAAATAAATGCTTTGTTGTTAATCAAAACTTTTTTTCCATTTTTCTCAGGAATGAAACCAGAGGATTAAATTATGCTCCTGAAACTACTTTTCCAAGGTTTTCTTGATGTGCAAAGTTAAAAACTGAAGTATTAGTGGAATTATTTTGTTTGCTTTTAGTAAGTATTCTTAAAGTGAATGATGCTATTTGTTTTGTTCTTTATTTTTCTCTAATTTTTATGTTGTCGGAAGCTAAAAGAGTGACTAAAGCTTCAGTAGTCACCTGATTTAATATGAAAGAAGCCAAACACTTATAATAGGTAATGAAGAAAATTATGAAGAACTTGATTTTTCTATGCATTGGAATGTCTAGTCCAGTAAATCTAGATTATTTATCTCTGGATTTGATAAAATCTGCATTTCTGCCAATATTCCTTGTGATATTCTTAAGGGATAAAAACTAACTGTGAATTAACCAAGAACTTGACACAGGACTGCTTTATGCATCTTTGGAAAAAATGGAGATAAGGTGTTGGCCAGAGCACAGAAAACAAGATCAAACACAGACTAAGGGATTAAAGCAGAATAAAAAATTTCTGAATACAAAGAAAATAAAAAAGATAACTTATAGAATAAAAGAAAATATTTGCCAACTATCTTCTAGCAAAGAATTGAAATACAGAATTTGTAAGGCACTTGAACAATTTAACAGGAGTGTAATTCTATTACAAAAGAATTAATGATTTGAAAAGAAGAAACACAGATGGTCAAAAATACATGAAAATTTCTTCAATACTATTAGCTTTCAGAGAGATACAAGTCAAACCTACAAAATATTATCACTGTAGCCTTCATTGAAACCACTTGTATGTTCCACAAAGACTAAAAGTAGACCTAGCACATGGCCGACTAGCCCTCCTCTGGGTATATACCCATGGGAATGATATCAGCATATCAGAGATATTGCATACCAGTGTTTACTACTGCTCTATTCACAATAGCTAAGATAAAATATCACTCTAAATAACCAGTAATGGGTTGTTAAGAAAAATAAAGTATATGTACACAATTGGCTATTTTTCAGCTGATGAAAAAATTAAATTTATAAAGTAGTACAAGGGAAGGAACTAAAGAATACCATGTTGAGTGAAATATGTCAAACTCAAATAGACAAAAGTCACATGTGCTCTTTTAGATGTGGATGTTAAAATATTGAATTATTACTAATAATCAGTGGAGATTGGGCAATGAAGAATATATAGATAAAAGGAGGCTAGGGCCAGGGTTGCTGGCACATATCTGTAATCCTAGAATTTGGAAGGCTGAGGCAAGAGAATCTCTGCTGGTTTGAGGCTAGCCTGGGCTACAAAGGGAGATCAGGACTAGCCTGCATTACATGGCAAGACTATCTCAAAAAAAAAAAAAAAAAAAAAAAAAAAAAAAAAAAAAAAAAAGCTAAATTGTATTAGTGCACATTATATCAATATATTAAAATGGCGCACTGTGTATCAGTTGGTACAACTAATACATGTAAATAAAAGAAATAAAATTAAAAATAAGGTTTTGTTGGTTGGCTCTTGAGGATTGACAAATGGAAACTTCACATTTCCCTCAATTCAGTAATAGTTACACAAACTTTTCTTCCAAACTACAGGATCATAACCTTCCTTACCTTAGAACATTTACTTCTGCAAGCTTTAATTTAAAAATTCTTCCTCTTCCCTTTGAGATATAAATATTGTAGAATCCAAGTATGGCTCCTGACTTGACCTGTATATTAGTGTCGCATTTCTTAATTAATTATCAAGAGAAAATGGTTCCTTGGATCCCAGTTTATGCGATGTTTAGTATCCTGAGTTTGCAAGTTAATCACATTGATTAGCCTCAGCTAGTGGCTTCATATCTAGGTGGCATCTTTGAAAATGCTACTTGCACAGGAAACTAAAAGCAAGCAGAATGAATACATTCAGCATGTTAGACAGAACTGTGTTTTCAATAGGCTACTAAGCAGGCTTGCAAAATCCGGATCAATTTTAAAGTAATTTCTGAATTCGCAAAACAGATAAAAGTAAAGAATGGGCTGTGAAACTTGGTTTATCAAGAGAACATTCTGCACCCTCTAAAATCGCTTTAGATGAGAGAGGGTCATCAAGAAAGGAATGAATTTCTCAGGGTTCTGACTTGTGGACCCTTGGATGCACCACATAAACAAGTTATTTGGCAAGATTACAAGAAGATTTTTTAAATTGTAATTTAAAAAGACTGCATTTCTCTGAAGCACAGAAGCTACGCAAATAAGAAAGTGTAGAATTAGAGTCCCATCCGACTCTATCCACTTATGCTTTTTTTACCCCATTTTCCACACCAAAGTTTGTTTCTTCAGAATCCTTTATTTCCATTTCATCATCCATATTACATATATAGGGGGAATACGAAACATTAGAGTCTCAGACTTCAGATAATGAGATGAATTTTGAAATATAAGAAGCAATATTTGTGTTAGAGAAATGTTAAGTATATTCTCCTTAGGACAATAAAGGTGAAGTTCACTTTGTGTGCGTGTTTGTGTGTGTGTGTGTGTGTGTGTGTGTGTGTGTGTGTGTGTGTGTGAACTACAGAAGATAATTGTGTACAAATTAACTAAATCTCAATTTGTTTCTTTTTATTTCACAAAGCAACCCTTTGAGCTTGAACTAAGGTTTTGTCTACTTAGAATAGACTGTCTTTTCTAGAGTCTCTAAAACCAATGCATGCTTATGTGACTAAGTTCTAGCTAATGAGCTATAATAATATACAGTTTATAAATGTTCAGGAACATTGATTAAAAGGCACATGTTCTTTTCTTTCATTTAGACTATGACACAATGAGTAGATATTCAGAAGCTAGACTTGATCACATTTTGGAAAATTCATATAGAAGAGATACAGGAGAACGCTGAAAAAGAGCTTCTACATCATTAATTTAGTGCTGACCTACAGCTTTTTAACATAAGACTGTAAAACATCAGAGAAAGGCATGTAAGAAAGCCTGTCTTAGAATATTCTATTGTGTACAGCTAATTTCCAGTAACATGGTGAATATTCAGTTGCAGAATTATGTGTGACGATAAACTCCAAAAACATCTAAAACTCTTTAATTGCATGCAAGATGAGAAGGGCATCCATAACATTTATTATTTAATATTGTGTAAAATTGAAATCAAGGTATATCTTGGTTACTTTCCTCTCATTGCTGAGATAAAATACTGATGTTCAACTTTATGAAAGAAAAGATTGATTTAACTCATAGTTTTGTTGGTTTCAGTGCATAATCAGCTGGCTCCAAGGCTGGGTGCCATGGCTGAGGGTCCGTGTTCATGTCGGCCCTAAGAGCAAAAGTAGAAAGGGCAAAAAAGAAGGAATCAAACCTAATATTTTACTATGCTTTGCTATGCTATGTTATGCTATGCTACACTATAAAATACTATATACTACATTACATTATTTCATATTATATTATATTATATTATATTATATTATATTTATTATATTATATTATGTTATATTATATTATATGTCAGCTCTGCCCTGAGAGGGTGCAGCGCTTCTACCACCAATCCCAGAACTAGAGAATGAACCAATCATACATGCTAGATTCAGCTGCCCCCATGACTGCATGAGGCTTGTCTTCCTAACTATCTTGTTAGGAACATGGAATATATAATTTTTTAGAAATTAAAAGTGCACGTTCAAATGGTAGTTGTATGTCATTTCTGGGAAAAATCACTCAAAATTGAAATGGCATATACGGTAACTACTTATAAACAAAAAGTATAAATATTAATTATTTAAATATAAACTGATTATAACCATTAAAATAGAATAAAATACTTATCTGAAACTACAGTAAAACTATAATTTCTCTAGTGTGTATCTTTAGAAAAATTTATTTTATATATATTTCATATGACATTTATATATTTACTATAATTGATGAAAGTAATCAATAATTCATGGAATGGAAAGTGCTTAATATCTCTACTATTTACTGATATTGAATAAAAAATTTAACAACTCCTGAAATGGAAAACTAAACATGAAAACTGATATTTATTGCAATGTGAATAATAAATATGTAAATAAAGAGGGAAGTCAAAATTGGCATGATATGTGCTGGCAGGCTGAAAAGATATTTGGTGACCTATTTTCTAAAATGGTGACAATACTTATCTCTAGTATAGTTGGAATTTGAAAATATGTATGTTAAATAAAACAAGTGATAGGTATTTCAAAAGTGTTTTTAATTTTTTTTATTTTAAAGAGAACAGAATAAAGCAAAACAGAGCAAATCAGATCAGAAAAGAATAATACAAGTAACACAGGATTTCAAAATAAGACTACAGAAATCAACAGTGCCTAATGTTTCTTTTTTGTTAACAGTTGTTCATATTGTCATAGGATGAAGTCAACCAAGACAACATAGTATAAAACTGATCAAAAGAAAAGAATAAAATCATTCCAGGGCTTCAAAACCAGACGTTCGGAAAATCAGCAATGGCTACTATAATATCTCTTATTCTCTTCAAAATAGCTGTCCATATCTTCACATATTAAATTAAATAATGCAAAACAGACTAAAATGAATCAAAACAAAGAATGAAAGCTATATTGGGATTCACAACAAGATGATAGGAAATCAGCAATGGAAACTATAATGTTGTCTTGTTTTCTTCAAAGTAGATGTTATTACCATCACACACTATAAACTCAATTCTTTTAAATTCTAATTAGGAGAAGTTCTAGGCATGTATAGGACCATTCATGTATATCTGCCCTTTCTGCATTACAGAGAAAAAACAAATCCGAAGTGAAACAAATTACCAGAAAATGAAAAACACAAGAGACAAAAAAAAAAAACAAAAAACAAAAACAAAAACAAAAACAAACAAAAAAAAAAAAAAAAAAAAAACAAAGAGCCCAAAACAATGATATATAGGTCTTTAAAACAAGGTGGTAGGAACATAACTAAGGTTGTTATTTTGCATAGTTATCTTCAAAGGAGTTACTCAGATTACCAGATATAAACATGCAAAGTTGATCTAATCCTATAAATGTTAACTGCTTGGTTCTAAGAACTAAAAGAATCAGTAGCACAATCATCTTAAGATATCTTAAGTGTGTACATACAAATTTAAAAATTTTCTTTTTCCTTCATTTTTCCTTTTCCTTATTTGATTTATTTTTTCCTCTTTGAGCAGTTTCTTCTCCTTTCACAATATCTATTGAAAATTGTGTACCTAATTTACTCTTTCTATTTCTCATACTAGGAAGACCATGTAGTATTTACACATGTGAATTTGATTTATTTCACTTATGAATATGGTCTCAAGTCGCATCCATTTACCTGTAAAAGCATCAATACAATCCTTCTTTATAGTTGAGTAGTATTCCATTATATAAAATATCACATCTTTTTTATCCATTCCTCAGTTAATGGGCAACTAGTTTGTTTCCAATATCTGGCTATTACAGATTGTGCTGCTATAAACATGGGTGTACATATATCACTGTGGTGTGATATTTTCAGTTCTTCTGGGAATATGCCCAGAAGTGGAATAGCTGTGTCAAGTGGGACTTCCATTCCCAGCTTTTTGAGAAATCTCCAGACTGATTTCCACAGTGGTTTCACAGTATACACTCCTACTGATAGGGTGGGAGAGTTCTTTTTTCCCCACGTCTCTCCAGTATTTGTTATTGGTGATTTTCTTGATACAGACATTATTTCCAGAGTGCGATGGAATCTCAGTGTTGTTTTAATTGCATTTTTTAATGACCAATAATTTTGAACAGCTTTTCATGTATTTATTTGCCATTTGTATTTTTTTTCAGTTGAGAAAAGTGTATTAATCTCAGAGGCCCATTTTTGGATTTGGTCTTTGAATTTTGGGTATCTGATTTTGTTTTAAATTATCTATATGTTTAGATAGAAGTCCTTTGAGGGAGAATTGACTAAGATTGTTTTCCCAATTTGTGAGTTATCTTTTCTTGGTGTTGGAGATTTCTTACAACATGCAGAAACACATTGTTAGACAAGATCCCAGTTATTGATTCTGAGAAGTATTTCTTGAACGATTTGGTTTTTGTTTATGAATTCTCTGCCTATCTCTATGTCTTCAAGATTTCTACCTATTTTGTCTTCCAGCAGATTTAGTGTTTCTGTATGTAGATCTTTGATTCATTTTTACTTTAGTTTAGTGCATGGTGATAAACATGGGTCTAGTTTTAGTTTTTCATATATGGACGGCCGATTTTTCCAGCACCACTAATTAAGGAGACTATCTTTCTTCTATAGAACATGATTGGCCCCTATGTCAAAGATAAAGTGGCTGAATGTGTTTGTAGCTGTGATTTTATCTTATAATCAAATTCATTGATCTTCAGGTCTGTTTTTATTCCAGTGCCATGCTGATTTAGCATAGTAGCTTTGAAGCATAACTTCAAGTCAGAGATTGTGATTTCTCTTGCCTTGCCTTTGTTGCTCACAATTTCCTTTGCTCTTTATGGATGTTTTCCCTCGATCTCTGAGGTATGCTAATGGTATTGTGATTGAAATTGCATTAAATATGTATAACAATTTTGGGAGAAGGACATTTTCACAATGTTTTTTCTTCCTATCCATGGACAAGGAATATCTTTCAATTTTCTGTGATCCTCTTTAATTTCTTTTTCAGAATACTGTAATTTTCCCTGAATAGAGCTCATGATTCCTTTGTTATATTCATTCCTAATTATTATTATTATTTTGGATTGTAAAGGGTGTGACATTTCTTACTTTTATTTCAGTGAGTTTGTTGTTTAAATAGAGTGATGCTATTGAAATTTGAGTGTTGACTTTGTATCTAGCTACATTGCTAAATTTGGTTATTATCCCTATAAGGCTCTCAATGGAGCTTTGGGTCTTTTGTGTATTGTGTCAATAAGAAATAATGGCAATTCAACTTCTTTTCCTATGATTATTTATTTTATTTCTCTCTCTTGTAGTTTTCAGCCTTATATTGAACAGGAGTGGTGATAATGGACATCCTTGTCTTATTCTTGATTTTAAAGTAAATGCTTTCAGTTTTGACCATTTAATATGATTCTGTCTGTTGCTTTATCATTGATGGCCCTTATCAGACTCACATAAAGAGTATCTATTCCAATTTTCAGTAGGGTTTTTTTTTTCATGAACCACTGTTGGACTTTATCAAAAGTTTTTCTGCATCTCTTAAAATAATCATGTGATTCCTATTTTTGGTTCTATCAAAATTATGTGTTACATTTATTGATTTGTGTATGTTGAACCATCACTACATTCCTAAGATGAATGCAACTTAGTTGTGGGGTATAATCTTCTTGATGATTTGCTGTATTCTGTTTGCCAGTATTTTATTGAGAATTTTTGTATCTATGTTCATTAGGGAAATTGGCCTATAGTTCTTTTTTTTTGCTTGGGTCTTTCTCCAGTTTTGGTATTAGGTCAATACTTATTTCCAGGAATGAGTTAGGGAAAATTACTCCCCTTTCAATTTCACTGAAGAATTTGAAGAGATTTGGCATTAAATCTTTCTTGAATTTCTTGTACAATTCCACAGGCCCTGGGCTTTTCTTTGTTGGTAAGAGTTTAATCACATTTTCAATCATTAATTAATATTGGGTTATTCAGAAATTTTACATCTTCTTGATCCAGCTTTGGTAATTCATGTGGGCCTACTAACGTATGCGTTGTCAAACCTGTGACAGTAAAGGTTTTCAAAGTAGATATTGATGATCTTCTGTATATTTGTTTTATAAAGCTGGTTGCTCCCATATTTGATGCCTATGTATTTCAGATCATTATCTCTTCCTCTTGAAGTTTTTGCTAGCTAGTATGTAGTGAAATTGTTTATCTCTTTTGATCATGATTTGAAATTTTCATTCTTTGAAAACAGAATAACTATCCTTTCTTTCTTTGCATTGCTGTTGCATTAAGTATTGTTTTGTATCCTTTGACTTTCAGTCTATGAATTTCCTGTTGGATTAGATTGGTTTCTTGTATACAGGATATGGTTTCTTGGTCCATTATGTCAGAATATTTATTTTAATTGATGAATTGTGGCCATTTACATTAATGCTTATAACTGATATATATATATATATATATATATATATATATATATATGAACTTATTTTTGTTTTTGTGATGTTATCTTTCTGTTCTTTACCTTTCCCCTCAGTTTGTTAGTCTGGCTTAGTGATTTTTTTCTGTTGGTGTTTTGAAGTCATAATTTTTATGATTTTTTTGTTGGTATTCTTGAAGTCATAGTTTTTATGTCTATCTAGGTTATCTTTCAGTATTCTTTACAGATTTGGTTTGGTGATCATGAAGTTTTTCAGCTGTTTTTGTCATGGAAATATCTTATTTCTCCAACTATGTTGAAGGACAGCTCTGTCAGGTACATCAGTCTGGGTTGGCAATCATTTTCTTTAGGCTTTGAAACACTTTCCTCTAACTTTCTTGATTTAATTGTTTGTGTTGACAAATCTGCTGTGATTCTCATGGAATTTCCTTTATAGATGATCTGTCTCTTCTCCCTAACAGCTTTTAATATTCTGTTCTTATGTTGTATTTCTGGGATATTAATTATTATATGTCTGGGTGTAGATTTATTTTGGTTGTGGCTAATTGGAGAGCTACATGCTTCACTTATCTGTATGTCAGTTTCTTTTCGCATAACTTGGAAAGTTTTATCTATGTATAAATAGTCTTTTTATATCATTTGTTGTCACTTTCTTTTTGTTTATACCTATCAACCTTATATTGTTTTTCTTTGCATCATCTTGCAACTGCTGGATTTCTGATTCCTTATTATTTTTAATGATATTTCCTTTCCTGTTCACTAGCTGCAATCTTGTCCTCAGGGTCTGAAAGTCTGTCTTCACTTTCATCGAGGCCATTTTGCCAGATTTCAATGGATTTTTTATTTTCTAGATATCTCCATGAATCTGTTTCATGCATTTTGTTCCTTTCTTATATTGTTCATTCAAGGTTTCCATCTTTTTGCAGTGCTCCTCAATTTTTTAAAATATGCCTTCCTTAGATGTGTTTAACATTTCTTTTATTATGTTTGTCATTTCTTCTTTTACTTGGGAACTTGTTTCTGATCTGCTTTCTATGCAGCTTTCTGTAGTAGTTTCTTACTTCTGTTGTTATCATTTCAGAGGTTTCAGGTGTATGGCTTACATTTTCTTCTATATCCATGCCTCCTAGGCTTGTTTGAGATGGATTGGAAGTTTGAGATTGCATTTTAATCTTTCCTTTTGCTATTTTTCTGTATTATTCTGGAGAAGCTGAATGCAAGGTATCAGTTGCTTCCTGAGTTGAGGATATCTGTCTCTACTACATGGGATCTCCAGTTGAGTGGAAGTCATTAGTCAGGCATTACCAGGTCCCTAGTGGCACCTGAAGGTTCCTCAAATGTAGGGAATAGGCTGGGCCAGCCTTCAGCACACCCTACATGGTACTGAGAAGCTCCTTAGCTACTTGAGGTGGCTGGGCAGGACTCTACCAGGTTCTGAGTGGTGTACCAAATATGAAAAGCTAAATGGAGTGTGGTATGCATGCTTTCAGTTCATGCCACATAGTACACCAAAGCTCCATAGCTTCTTGGGGTCACTGTGCAGGGCCCTACCAGTTCCAAATGAAGTTTAAGAGTTTCATGGCTGGGTGGGGTACATTGTGCTGGCCTTTGGCTTGAGCCTCTGAGTGCAAGCCGCTCCCTGTCCATTTGGAGTCTGTGGTGGCAGCCCAACCAGGAACCTAGGGACCTTTCCAAAGGACCCAGCTGATTTGTGATGCTAGGTAGGGCCCTGTCAGGTTGTAAATTAGGTGCTGAGGTTGCACATTCAGATGGGGTTTACTGTGCAGGCCTTTGGTTTGAGCCCCTGAGCACGGGAAGCTCCCTGGCAATCTCATAAGCATTTTTTCTCTTTGCTAAAGACAATCATAAAACATTATTATAGGAACAAAATACTTTATCTTTAATATTATAAAAATGCATAACTTCTTCAAAATGCTAATTTAATGAGAAAACTTGTTTGAGTCAACTTCTCTCTATGCTTTATTATAATAGAAAATTTGAATTTGGGATGGCTTTTCCTCCTTAATTTTTCTCTCAAAATTACTAGAGTGACTCAGTCTTCATAAGCTTAATATAACTAATAATTTTATATAGCACAAAGAGAAAATTTTAAATTTTTAAAGTGAATGGTCTTATCCAGCTTATCTAGTAATCTTTCATGTCCATTAGTAAGCTAGAATGAAAATATTACTTCAGAAAACTTACATACTTTTATTTACATCATGGAATATAAAATGAAGTACACCAAGAAACGTGAAGATTCATACTGCTGCCAACAGGCTAATTATGAGATCTATGAAAATGGTTTGAAAGACATACAAAAACTAATTTCAGTCATTGGTGATATAGATACAAGAAAATAACTAAATTTAACTAAATTTCAAGAAATTTTCTTGTGTGAAAAAAGTGTTTCTTCAGAGTTCTGGAATATCTAACAGTAGTTTTGAATGAATTCCTAAGTTCTGACCTAACATACTAGATTTTCCATCATAACTATTAATTACTACTCTCCATCATGCTCAAATAGTAGCAGTGACTGAAGCAGGAAAACAAATTCCCCCATTATAGGTAGCCTTTAAGTTTACAATTCCTTCTCATGCTTACCAAAAGTGACCCACAAAAATTTTTCACACTCAGACAATTCTTCACATTCCTGAAAAGTTTCCAAAAATGATTAAGTGATAGGAAGAATACAATGTGAATTTGTGTGTACCTGTATTTGAAAGGACTGGAATACATTTCTGTGTGCAAAATAACTTTTCTTTCCAAATTTGAAATATATAGCCTTTGGATTATGCTTTATTTCAACTATTATGTGTCCCTAGAGAAAGAATGTTTCCTTTCTGTTTCCTGGAAAAGATCCTTGTATTTGAAACCCATGTTATTCTATGGTTTGATTAAAATAAATGCACTCATACAATTGCTTTATCTGATCTGGAAAATTTTACCTTTTTAGATATCATGAAACTCAATTATATTAGATTGATTTACACAAGTGGTTTAAAAACAGTAAATGAAGCTTGAAGTGCTTAGACTATCTTGGGCATAACAAATCATTATTAAACTAAACAATAATGTTATCATATAGCTACTTAGCCTCTCACTAGTCATTACTCACTTTCATCTGATCAATACAACATAGTAATATTAGCAGAAGAATAAAGATGGCATGTAGATATATTCTTTAGAAGATTTTTCTATCAATTGCCTAAGAGTTAAAACTTTCTGTTCATAAATAGAATTTAGGAAAATTCTAAGTATCTGGATAATAATGTGTCTGATGTTTAAGATGTTAACAAGTATAAAACAATGTGTGAATCTAAATTACAAAATATTTAAATATTAAAACACTTGGAAATGAGGACACTATCAGAGATACCATTTTTACTTAATATATTCGATCAGATAATAATTTCCAAATTATTTCATTGTTGGTAATTATATGCCTGAACATATTTTTTATTATTTAAATGTATGGCCTTTTGTTAGTTAAGTTAGTGTTAGCCTTTTTACTCGAGCCTACAAGTATAAAATAGTCACTACTCTGTTTAGGAATGCTATGAAATGAGAAGGAAAACAGGAGTTGTTTTTTTTTTTTTTCAGTGAATAATAACAAATGAAAATGATGCAGAATTTCAAAACAAGATGATAGAAAATTAACAGTGGCTATTATATTCCATATTGTTGTCATCAAAATAGTTGCTTGGGTTATTAGATAGAGGCATTCAAAATTGATCAAACAATACAACCACTAATTATTCCTCTCAATGAACTAATAGAATGAGTAATATTGTTGTCTTAGTTATATTGAGTGTGTGTATATATATATATATTTTTCTCTTTTCCACCATCCCAGTCACTCTTTATATTTTTAGTACAATTTGTAATACCTAAATCTACAAGGACTGATTTCTAAAGTTATGTTTTTGTATTACTCAAAAACAAAGAACAACTTTATAAGAGAGAATATCAACATTTGTGAGGCTAACCCTTTCTTCTCTAACAAGTTTTGATTTTAGCTTTCCTAATAACTGTTTATGTCATGGACTATTATAGTTTCATTTTTTCTCTGAAATTTTTCTCAGTCTCTTGCAGTTTGCCTTTTCAAGAATAAGGAGATGTTTCAGTTTTTAGCAAGGCTGAATCAGTGGATTTCAAAAATACCAACAAAACAAAAGAAAATAAAACGATGAAAATGGCACAGATATATTTTCCCTAAATGTCAAGGGTGCTTTATAGCTATTGACTTTTCCAACTACCTATTTGAAACCTAAAATTTTAGGTACATGAATAAGTATATTTCTTTACTGATGGTATTTAAGGTCCAGTTGTTTTTCCAGAATGTTTAGAAAGCAAAACATTAATTTGATATAATCAATAAATGGACAAAACATATTCAAATCTATAATTGTAATTACTTCTA
The DNA here is from genome assembly GCF_034190915.1 of Cavia porcellus. Taxonomy (NCBI): domain Eukaryota; kingdom Metazoa; phylum Chordata; class Mammalia; order Rodentia; family Caviidae; genus Cavia; species Cavia porcellus. The sequence continues at coordinate 72,713,097 of NW_026947499.1, read as the reverse complement.
TTGCAAGATAGTTTTTAAATCTACTAATCCATCAATGGATTGGCTTTTTTGCTTGAACATAATAAAACTCAAAATAGTAGCACTGAAATCATATTTGTTCATTTCCCAAATAATTATTGAGCACTTGTGTGATTGTTATACTTTGCATTGGTCGTGTTGTGTAATGTGAAATATATGTGACTACTGACAATGTGATATCTAATTAGAAAGAAGATATAAAATTGCTAAAGAACAGAATATGGCTAAGTGATCTTGCTTTGTTTGCCATAGCCTTAACGAAAAAAGTTTATTTGTATTAACCCATATCAATTATTCATAGTAGTAGGATTGGCGTTTATTGTCATATATGCAGAGTGTACCGCATCATCCCACCTTTCTACTACTGTAACCCCCCCTGTCTTCTCTCCCTTGCACCCTAGCTGCCACTTTATCCCTAGCAATTTGGATTCTATTTTCAAGTTTAATTCTTTTTAAACTCCCCCAATGTGAGAGACAGTGTGCCATACTTGTCTTTCTGTATCTGTTTAATGTCACTTAACACTATACACTCCAGTTCTATTTTGCTGCAAATGACTGGAGTCCACCCTTCCTCATGGCTAAATGAAATGGCACTGTCTCTAGACCGTATTTTCTAAATCCATGTTTCTGGTGACAGCCACGTTGCCTGTTTCTATGTAGAGTTATCATAGAGTGCCAAAATAAAAGGCACTCAGTGTTCACTTTCCTATGCTGAGTCCCCCATTGCTGTGGAAACATACCCAGAAGTGGAATAGCTAGATCACATGGTAGCTTCTTTGTGAGCAACTGGAATGCTATTTTTCATGGTGAACATATTAAATTACATCTCCACCTTCTCATCAGAACTTACGTATTCATCTTTTAACCATAGTTATTCTAAGTAGATGAATTCATATCTTAGATTTGACTTGCATTTTCTTTGCATTATAATGATAGGTGAACTTTTTATACATTTATTGGCAATTCCTTCAGGACATATTTATTCAGATATCTCAGCCATTTTTCAACTGGATCATTTTTATATTGATATTTTGAATTCATTATATATTATGGATATCTCCATCCTTCAAATGAGTATTTTATCACATTCTGTGTTATCTCTTTACTCTGCTGAATGCTTCCTTTATGTATAAAAGGTTTTTAGTTTGATGTAATACAATTTGTCAATTATTTCTTAAGTTTTCTGTCTTTTAGGGGTCTTCTCTGTGAAGTCAGTTCTTGAGCTAATATCTTGAAATGTTTATTTTATGTGTTTTTGTATAATGACTCAGTTTTAAGCTGTATATCAAACTGTTGATATATTTTGAGTTATATTTTTATAAGGTGAGATAAATATCATGCTTCAGTCTCCAAATGTACATATGGATGTACATTTTTTCTAACACTATTTTCAGAAAATCTGTGTTTTATCTAATGATCTTTGTGGCAAACCAGTTGACTGAATATGTGAAATAACTTATTTCTGGGTCCTCTGTTTTCTTCCATTGATCTATGTGTTCTATTTTCTTATTATCATTCTGGTTTTGTTTTTACAGTCTGTTAAATAGCTTCATATTTTAACAGAAAATGATCCACCCAAGATATAAGATAGTGTTGGTTGCTAGGCAGTGTAAATCATCAGGGTACTTTAGTTTTTGTTTTCTGTTACCCAAGTAATCTCCAGTTTACTTCAATTTCTACTTCTGTTTCTCAAAAACAGCCGCTCACTACAATGCACACTGTAAGAATCAGTCCTCAAATGACAAGCCACCTTGTCTATGTACTTCTGATTTTCAGTCTTACAAATGCCTCCCTCCCTTAGAGACTTTGGGCTAATTTTTCTCTTTTAAAAATATTTTATACTAACACATACTAATTATATACTTTATTGATGTTCAGTTAAATATTTTCAAACATGCGTACATCATATATTAGTTATATCCAAAAACCATTTATTTAACCTTACCACCCCATTACAACTGTCATACTAGAGCTAGAATCTAGGAATTTACATATCCTATGCAAGTCCTTTTATACAGAGATACACCTATAGCACCAGAGAAGCTCTTTTCTACCTAACATGACCTATCGACCACTGGAGTAGAAATAAGAGAAAAATTTGAGTCCTGATGAATACTGTAAGCTAGAAGGACTAGTGGACAGTTTTCTGCTTTATTTTGTAAGTGCTGACACTAACATTTTGAGAAAAGGAATCTTAACTCTTTTATGATCATACAGAAACTATTTCTCATCTCTCTCTCTCTCTCTCTCTCTCTATATATATATATATATATATATATATATATATATATATACTTTTTGAGACAAGTCTCACTATGCAGTTCACTTGGGATCACTGTAGCCCAGGCTGGTCTTGAACTTTTCACAATTCCCTTGCTTCAGCCTCCTGAATGCTGGCACTGGAGTGTGCCACCACACCCGCTTACTATAGTACTTGTTATTTAGAAGGAAAACATGATTCAATTAATTCAAATAAGTCATTTTTAGTGATAAAACAGATACTTGTTTGTAGATCAAAATGTGCCAAAACAAGAAACACTGATGGAGAGATTTTCAAGGAGTTATTGAACTTAGCATAAAGCCTATAACAATTCCTTGACCTTGCATATAAACCATAAAATGCCTACTTTGTAGAAGCCTTGCAAGTACACTCCCATGGAAAAGGCGAAACAATAGCAGGTTTTAAAATGAATTATTACCATTTTAATTTTACACATGCATCCAACAATGCAGAATTTCAAAATAAAATAACAGGACATTATCAATGCTTAATATATTACATATTGTTATCTTCAAAGTAGTTGTTCAGGTTACAGAATATAGGCATACTTAATTGATCAAACAGTATAAGTAAAAACTATTTTCTCAATGGACCAAAAGAAGTCAGTAGTATAATTCCTTAGCCACCTTTTGTGTGTGTGTGCACGTGTTTGTGTGCATGTTTGTGTGTGTGTGTGTGTGTGTGTGTGTGTGTGTGTGTGTGTGTAATGTTTCCTTCCTTCTTTTCTCCTTTCACACATCCCAGTTGTTCTTTCCTTTTGCACAGTTTCTTTCCCTTTCACAATATCTATTGTAGATTTTGGAACTTTCTTTTTCAGTTTCTGATGATAGGAAGATAATACAATGTTTACATGTGCAAGTTTGATTTATTTACTTATGAGTATGGACTTCAGTTACACACACTTTACTATAAAAGCTTCAAGTTTGTTCTTCTTTATAACAGGAGTACTCCATTATATAAAAATACCTCATCTTTTTATCCATTCTTCAGTTGATGTGCATTTCGGTTGTTTCTAAGATTAGCTATTACAAATTGAGCAGCTGTAAACATGAGTGCACATGTATTGCTATGGTATAATGTTTTGAAATTTTGGGGGAAAATATCCAAAACATGAATAGCTGGATTGAATGGGAACTCTAATGCTAATTTTCTTAGGAATCTCCACACTGATTTCCACAGTAGCTACACCAGTCTACATTCCCACCAACAGTGGACAGTGTTCCTTCTTCCCCACAACCCTGCTCACCTTTGTTATTGGTTGATTTCCTGATGATAGCCATTATTTCCAGGGTGAGATGGAATCTCAGTGTTGTTTTAGTTCACATTTCTCAAATGACAAATGATATTGAACATTCTTTCATTTATTTATTTGCCAGTTGCATTTCTTCATTTATCTAATATGTCTATTTTTTATTGGGTCTTTGAATTTGTCAGTGTCTGATTTTTTTTTTTTTTTATTCTTTATATGTTCAAAATACAAGAACTTTCTCTAAGGCACAGCTGGATAATTTTTTTTTTCCTACGCAGTGGGTTTTTGTTTCACATTGTTGTTGATTTCTTTTGATATGCAAAAGTTTTTAAATATGCTGATATCCCAGTTGTTGAGTCTTTGAAGTACTTCCTGTGCAGTTTTTGTTCATGTACTCTAACGCTTTTTCTTCAGGATTTCTACCAATTTTCTCTTTCATTAGATTTAGTGTTTCTGTTTTAATATTTAGATCTTTGATCCATTTTGACTTTATTGTGACAAATATGGTTCTAGTTTTAGTCTTCAGCATGTGAAAAGCCAGGTTTTCCAGCATCATTTAGTACAGAGTCTATCTTTATTTCAGTGAACATGTTTTGCCCCTTTGTCACAGATAACGCTACTGACTGTGTTTAGTAGTTACATTTACATTCCCCAATCTGTTTATTTGATCCTCAGATCTGCCTTTATTGCCAGGACCACCCTGATTTTATCACAGTAGCTTTGTAGTATAATTTCAAGGCAGGGATTGTGATGCCTCCTGCCTTGTTATATTGCCCAGGATTGCCTTTGCTATTCTAGATCTCTTCTGCTTCCCAATTAATTTTAGGAATGTTTTCTCCAGATTTGTGAAGTGTGCTAATGATATATTGAGCAGGATTGCATTAAATCAGTGAAATAGTTTCAGCAGTATGATCATTTTCATTATGTTGACTCTTTCTATTCATGAACAAGGGCTATCTTTCCATTTTTGGGTATCTTCTTCAATCTGTCTTTTTTTTAGAGTGTTGTAAGTCTCAATGAGCATGTCTTTTGTTGATTCTTAATTTTTTGGATGTTTTTGTGAAGTGTATGGTTTCCTTGATTTCACTCTCAGTGAGCTTGTTGTTTGTGGAGAGGATTGCTATTAATATTTGATTGCTGATTTTGAATCCAGGTATGCTATTGAATTTTGGTTATTCCAGAAATCACTTGGTAAAATCTTTGAGGTCTTCTCTGTAGAGTATCATGTTATCTGCTAAAAATGATAATTTAACTTCTTCCTTTTCTGTGTCTATTCCTTTTATTTCTTTCACTTATCTAATTGCTCTGTCAAGTGTTTCCAAAAATATACTGAATAGAAATGTTTATTGTTCATAGTAGACATCTTTGTTTTGTTCTTGATTTTAGAATGAAGGCTTTTAGTTGTTGTCTGTTTACTGTAATGTGAGCTGTTGGTTTGTCATAGATGGCTTTTATTGGATTGAAGCAAATACCATCTATTCTGATTTTCTCATAAATGAATGCTGCATTTCTCAAAAGCTTTTGCTGCATCTATTGAGATGATCATGTAATTTTTCCTTGATTTTATTAAAATCTTGATTTTTCCTGTAATTTTATTGATATGGTACATTACATTTATTGATTTGCTTATATTGAAGCATCCCTGCATTCCTGGGATGAATTCCACTTGGTCATGTTATATAATCTTCTTGAGGATTTGCCACATTCTGTTTGATAGTATCTTTCTGAGGATATTTTGCATCTATTGACCTGTAGTTCTCTTTTATGGTTGGGTCTTTCTCTCATTTTAGTATCAGAGTACTACCTGCCTCCAGGTATGAGTTGGGGCAATTGCTTATCTTTCAATCTGACAGAAACATTTAAGAACATTGGCACTAAATGTTCTATAAATTTTTTGTTCTATAAATTTCTATAAATTTTGTTCTATAAATGTTCTATAAATTTTTAGAAAGTACCCAGGTATGGGGTCTGCCAGTGTAAAGTAAAGTTGATTCTTATTTCAGGTCCTTGGTGCCACTAGGTTCTTGGCTGTGGCACTGCTGTCACAGTATCAGGTATTATGATGCCTCTGGCTTTCTTACTTTGCTCAAGATTGCATTGACCATTTTAGGGTCATGTATGTTTGAACAGTTTTAGATATTTAAATTTTTTGTGAATGTTATGAATAAGATTGATTCATTAATTATTTTTCAATTAATTTCTTAGTGTTTTACATGAATGTATTGTATTTATTTTCAGGAAGTAACTCTTAAATGATGTTTTAAAAATAAGTTCTTAAAATTAAGTAAATATTATCCTGCTTACTTCCCATTGATATTAGCATTTGCACCTATATTTTACATTTTAATTCAAACATCAAAAATTTTATTTATTTCTATAAAAGAAAATGAAAATCAGCTATACATTGCCATTATATATGAAAAAAAATTTCAATTGATAATTTAAAAATTGTTAAAAATAAAGTGCATTGATTTGAATACTAGCTTTGATAAATGATCTCTAGAATTATAATTATAAACTAATCACATACAACTTCCTCTTTTCTGTCTTTAATTAGATATTGAAAAGTTTAAAGTTACCTTTAAGCCTTAAAGTTATAATATTGTTTAATTATAGTCATTTAAATTTTTTCTGGGTATCAGTTAGCATTTTTAATTTTGGATAGCTGTGTCAGTTAAAAATGCACAAAGCTGGCTAAATGAATTTTTCTAGACTATTTTAAAGTATGAACCAAAATGATCTTTCATTCCCAAGTAAATAAATTATGCTTTTAATGTAATTGAAATTATAATTTTAATCTAACAGTTTAATTTAATGTGCCATATCATATGTTTGTGATATAATTGTGGATGAATCATAATTTACTGAAATATCCTCATTACTATTTCATATTACATTTCAGGTGATTGTCATATGAACACGCTCATAACAGCAGTTGATCATGGAGAAATATTGCACCAGCTTATATACTTAAAGTGGAATTGCTAAATCATAAAATCTGTGTGTTATTAATTTGGGTAGGCATTATAACACCTTTGAATCTGGCAGAGTATTCCATTGCAATTTATAACAGTTCTTTCCTTGTTATCTGAGAATTTTGAATATTTCTAATAATTATATATTCAAATATTAAAATTAAATTACCTTTTATTGTGTATATAAATATTTATATTGCTTTGATTTTCAGTGAATTAAAAATGTAACAGATGCGAACATCTAAGTTATTTTATGAATTACTGCTTCATAGACTAATAATTTCTGATAGATAATTTATCATGCTCTAAATAAATTTTGGGTGAGGAGTTATTAATTCATTGTTACAATCAATCCTTTACTATCATGATTCTAACATTTTCCAATTGTGTCTCAGTTGTTCTTAAAATGTGTTTAGGTCACTTTTTCCTTTGGAATTTTAAAACGTGTTACCATATATGATGGTAGACTTGTGTAGGAATGTACCTCAGTTCAAGTACTTTCTAAATCATAATTGTGCAACTTAATGCAACAAGCAGAATAGAGGAGGTGTTCCATCAGAGACACTGGGAAGTGACACTGAAGTACAAATCTTTTGAAATGGGAGAGGCAATCACAGCCTAAAGTGGAAAATTAATCTTCAGGATAATCCCTGTGGATCAAAACTAGTTATCTGGCTTGTGGAAAGGGGGAAAGGTCACTGTCACGGCTGCTCTGCAGCGCCCCTTCGCACCTCCCTGGAGGGCACCCCAAGGGCCTAAGGGCCCAAGGGAATGAGCTGGAACTGCGGGGAACATGCCCTGGGACAGACTGCGCATAGCAGAAGCCACTCCATCTCTCCCCAGCATCCCCAAACGCCAGGGGCTGCTGCAACCCAAGACTTGTCTGGTACTCACTGCAGGCCTGAGTGTTCCCTGTCTAGGCAGCGACTCAGTGTCCTAGTAACGTTATGTTGTTGTTCCGTAGCAGGGACCTGCAGATGGCATCCCTGGAGACAAAGCACAGGGAGCAGGGCTGAATATTTGGTTCAGGGTGAGTTTTCCTATGTGATTTCCACAAAAGTCAGAAAAGTCTGAGTCACCAGGAATCCCTGAAGAGGGAAACACTGCTGTTCTGAAACTGGGGAGGAGGAAAGGGGGTCCTTAAACCCAGCTCAGGAACTGCATCAGATTCTACTGGTTGGAAAGGGTCTCTTTGGAGTCTGAGTACAAACTACCACAATCATGAAAACCAGAATGGAGATTTCTCAAAAAGCTAAAGCTAGAAATTCCGTGTGTTCTAATTATCTCCCTTCTTGGTGTCTTCCTGAAAGAGTTAACAATATCGTATTGCAATGATACATGCATACAGGTACTTACAGCAGAACACTCAAAACAGCTAAAACTTGAAACAATACTAGATGTTGTTCAGCAGATGAGTGAATACAGAAACTGTGGTATCTGTCAGTAATCGAATAATATTGGGCTATAAAGAAAGCAAAACCAGGTGTGAGACATTTAAAGGAAAAAATGCATGTACCTTAGAAACACCATGTGAAGTAAAATAAATCAGATGCACAGCTTAAATACCATATCGTTTCCCTCATATATGAAATCTGTAGTGCTAATAAGGAACAAAATAAAACACTGATGAAACAGGGAGACAGCTCTTTCACATATGGGAGGGGATCAAGAGATGAAAAGCAAAATGTGTGAGAGAGGAATAGGGTATAAAAATTATTAAGATTTTCCACGGTGGGACCCAGTACCCACAATGCATGTAATGTGCCATTCTGTGTCACACACATGATCTAAAAGTGAATGAAAATGTGGAAAGGGCTCTAAGACAGAGACAGGGAAGCCAGAGCTGGGGGTATGGAAATAAGTAAATCAAGGTATGTTAAGTAAATGTACCTACCTCCTGAAATGAATGTAAATATGTAGTGAAAACAAGTACCTTTTTTTAAAAAAGTTACATTGTTTTATGTGCTATCATTTTATGTACATTTTTTCCATATGTGACACAAGTAGGGACTGTATTAAATTTATGAAAAAAATTCTGAAATTTTCGAACTCATACTATTTAAGAAATAATATTTACATTGAATGAAGTAGTCAACCTGAAAAGCTTTGTGGGCTAAGGATATTAATGGTACTTCACGGTGCATCTGGTCAGTGGTTTCTGATAGTCAAGGGAACCCCCTCCTTATTCCTCTGGGTACTTGCTTTTTTTCCAGAGGAGAATCATGGAGCATGGCCAGTTGGTCAACATCTCCAGCAAACAGGACAGTGAGGGCTGGCGGGAAATGAGGAAAGTGCAAGTGCACTTATGGTGGGATGAATGTCGCAGAGAAGCTGCCGCACAGGAAGAGCACGCGGTGAGGTGGGGGTCTGAGCAGCTGCCCATCACAGGGATTAGGAAGCTCATATGGGTAACCTGGCTTCTGGAACATGATTGTTTTACTGGTTGGCATTATCTAGGTCAATCGGTATCTTCACTTCTATTTCTGTGTGAGATAGAGGTCAAGGACACAGTAAGGGAATTTCCTCAATGCTTAATGCCCAGTCAGCATGTGATCATTTTATAATTGTCAGCTACCCAAGTCATAGTCTAAGTCATTCCTGCCTATGCCCTGCTAATCTGTCCCCACAAGAAGAACCTCATAGCATTAAAATTTGTGTCATAATAATCTGTCATTATCGATAGTAGCAATTTCTCAAAGATTTTTCTTACCAATTAAATTCAATTTAATATTTTACTTTTCAGACAAATTGTAGAACTATTAAATAGACAAGTTTATCTCATTTTAAGTAGTGAATGATGATGATGACTACGTATTACTATAAACCACTTGTAAATGTAACATCCCATTTCCATTTGATCTTTGTGGAAAGTGCAGGTGAAAATAATTTTCCCCTTAATCTAATGACTAAACACATTTTATAAAAAAGTATTTCCTAAACTATATCCAAGGTATTTAGAGAAACTCTACATAATAACAGGTCAATATAAATATAATTTTTAAAAAATATAATTTTCTTAAAAGAAATTTGAGGAAGGAGTATTTGTATTAAAATAGAAATCTAAATAAAAACAAATAAAATAGAAATGTTATTTTATACTGATTAATATAAATCTATATTAGACTGTGAGGTGGCAACCTACAGAATGGAAGAAAATATTTACAAACCACATATCTGAAACTGTATGAACATCCAGAACTTATAAGAAATTCAAACAATAGCATTGTCAAAAACCAAATTAATCCAATTAATTTGGTTTAAACTATTTGTATTGGATTTTTTTTTCAAAAAAAAGAGACATAAGTAGCTAATAGGCATGTGAAACATTTTCAACATTAAGCATGATCAGGAAAATAAAAATCAAATCAAAATCACAGAAAGGTGTCACCTTATAAATATCAGAATGTCTACTAGCAAAATAGCATAAGAGAATTGACCAGAAAGTGGAGAATGATAAATCCTTTACACAGTATTGGTGTGAAAGAAAATTAGTGAATCCAATAAGGTAAATAGTATGAAGCCCCTTCAATATATTAATTGTAAACCTTCCATGAGATTCAGCAGTTCCTCTCCTGGCACGTGGGTGAAAGCAATGAAGTCAGTATGTAGAGGAGACATCTGTCCCCTCCTGTCCATCGTGGCACACTTCATAATAGTCAAGGGGGCATCAACCTACATGTTTATTGGCAGGTGCATTGATAAAGAAACTCAGTGCACATGGTGGAATACTGTTGGCCAAACAAACCTAAACTTCCATCTTTTTTTGATAATGTGGATGGAACTGCAGATATTATGTTAAGTGAAATAAGCCAGAGACAGAAAGATAAGTACTATGTGATATGATCCATGCCTTGAATCAATAAAGTATAATCTCAAAGAAGTAGAGAGAACAATAATGGTCATAAAAGCCTGGACGAGAAAAATGTTTCTCAAAATGTATTTAAGCGCAGTTAGAAAGTGTATGAGATGTGACTGTAGGCAAATATGAGAAATAGAAATAGTAGCTGATTTCCTGAGACCAGATAGAGGTTGCGGATATGACACAGTGGTTGGTGTGGGCAGGAAGAGATTTGTAATGTTTACAGCATTTCTCTTTAGGATGATGAAAATGGTGTTTTAAATATGTGAATTGTAGCATATGTGCATTATGTCTCAGTAAAGTTATGAGAGAGAGAGACACACACACACACACACACACACACACACACACAGAGAGAGAGAGAGAGAGAGAGAGAGAGAGAGAGAGAGAGAGAGAGAGATTGGATTTTCCACAGAGACATGGTCCCCCATCCTAAAGCCAGAGAAAAATGAAAAACACGGATAAAAATTACTCCAGCTCTCTATGCCCTGCAGTGATTACTGTATGAAACTGACTTGGGACATTGAGAAAAAAGGGAAATACAGCATAAAAGAAACTAATACATAACATAAAACTAACATAAATGAAACATCAAGTAGCATAAAAAATACATGTAGAATTTAACTTTGTTGCAAATAAACACATTATAGTAAGGTATTGTAGAAAGTTAAAATAAATTATTTTCAACACTATGTTGAATATCAATCATAATGGAAGCAAAATGGTTTAAAGGCAATCAGAAAGTTTTCAAGAGGCATATTGAAGGACAAAAATCCTTCCATGACAACTCTAACAGAACAGAGACACAAATTCCATCAGGCATATGGTTCACAGAAGTATTTTCCTTGCTATATTTACATCATTGTAATTCTTAACTGACAATTTAAATTCTGTACACATTACTTCTTATATTTTTGTTTTCTTTCTATATGCACTCTGATTTTTCCACGTTCTGTAAGCACTTTGAAGTTAGAATTATGTAGATTCGTTTTTCTAGACCCCCTTGTGGTTCTCACAGTGTCAATAATGGATTAACTGAGATCTGTGCCTTAGATATCAAAATAAAATGATCCTGCTATGATCCCATTAAAGTCTAAAAAAGTAACAATGACCAAGTATCAGCAAGTGTTCATCATATCTGTTCTATCTCTTTGCATTACGAAACACACACGCATACACACATATGTAACATTCTGCTTGGTATTTTGTAAATACAAGTACAACAGTGAAAATAAAAAAAAATATATACATATATTTCTGACATTCCTCTTAAAACTGTATTCTTATAAAGAATATTACCTTCAATTATATTTAATTTGTACTTCATTTATTATGTATCAGTATTTTTTTTTCATTCTCACAGATACGCTATAGGCAGATATTTACATTTAATGTTGCTTTTACTTCCAAATTTAAACCAAAGTTATGGGGTATGCATTTAAAAGGGAGTATATTGAAAAGTAATACCCAATGACAATTCTTAAGCATTTTTATTTAAATGTGTCATTTTAAACTTAAGTATAAACATCATTTCAATGATGTATCTCTTCAGGCAGTTTAGATGGTTTTATGATATTTGGTTTATAAAAATACACAATATTAAGCAGAAAATAAGAAATCATATACTTTGTACAACATGCAATCCTTTAGTATATTAATGTCCAGAAGATCGTTTTGTGACACTCTCCTTATGTAGATTTTCAAAGAATAAATTTACTCAACTATTGTCCTTACCAATTTACCATTGTCAGTGTGAATTTTTCCTTATTTTTTGTAACTGTCAGCAATTATAATCAAAAAGCTTGAACATGTTAAAAAATGCTGGCAGAAGTTCTCACTTAAGAAAACGCATGGCATCTGAGGATTTATGAATTCCTGTATTAACCCAAAAGGTAGTTTGGGCTGAAATAGATGACACTTAACCACTTCCTGTTAGAAGTAAGAAAACGTGTTAATTGCATTTAATATTATTACACTATAATAAACACAGGCCATCTGCCTACAATAGCTACCTCTTGGTGGTTTCAGGAAAGCAAGTCAGTGTGTATATTTTTAAGGGAAATCATAACTAAAATATTCCAAACAGCCTACATTGAGCTTGCATTACATAAATATGTGGTAAATCTTAAACAATTATAAAGGCATGAGTATATTTCATGCCAAATTTTCTGCTGTGCACAAAGTGCCTGTTTAGAAGTATGCATTGGTAAGTGACTTATCTGATAAACTGCAGGTTTTTCTTTTCTTTTTTTCAATGACAAAAAATACAGTTAACTTTCCCTCACTAATATATAAGCAGAAATGTGTTTTTATGCACCATGAGAGACACAAGAAGTAGCAGAAGAAAATGAAGCATGAGTTCAGCGCACTAGAAAGTGTGAATGTGAAATGTATGAAGGTAAGTTTAGGAAGAAAAGTATTCCACACATTCCGTATGTCACTGGCATTCTACTAGAATTTCAGTTCATTAGAAGTTTAGTAAATTCTATTAGTCACATGAGTGTTATACAGTTTCTAGATAAAGATCAAGGACAATACTAGCTAGATTCATGTGAACACAATGATAGGATTTGGTCTTTAAAAATGAACCAAAGAGCTGGTGTGGTGGCCCATGTCTGCAATCCTGGCACTTGGGAGGCTGAGGAAAAAAGATTGCTGTGAATTCAAAGCCAGCCTGGCAGGCATAGCAAAACTGTTTCTCAAAAAGACCAAAAAAAAAAAAAAAAAAAAAAAAAAAAAAAAAAAAAAAGAAAGAAAGAAAGAAACTGAAAAAATCAGAGAGGCAGGAGTTTCTAGACAGAGTGAAAATGATGTGTTCACCTCAAAAATCCTTAAATCTGTTGAGTAGAAGACTCAACTTTCCACAATCAAATAAAGCTTAACTATTGTTAGTTAAACTCAGCACAATTTATTTTTCCTCAGTTAATGCAGAGTTGCTTTTCACAGCAATCTCAATTGTGCTGCTTTTGGAGAAAAAATGCTGAGAGATAAAAAAATCATTCATTTCAATACATACTTATTTATTCTGTTTTTAATCAGATTTTAAATCATTTTGTACATCACAATGATATAAGAAGACAAAAGTGTTTCTTTCTAATGAGTAGAATGAAAAATATTAGAATACATGAGTAAAGCCCCTGTATGCTAGGTGCTGATGGATTTAGATGGTGTAAAAGGCACCCAGTAGGAGACTGGTACAACTTTAGATTTGAGCTAACACCTGAAGGAATTGAAGGCATAGCCAGAGAGAGGTGAGGGTAAAGTGAGGTCCACCTATATGAACTTCTGAACGCTGAGATCCGACTTGAACTTTGTGTTCAACAAAAAGCAAATGGGTTTAGGAACATAGATAATAGCAAGCTTTGATACTACTTTCTTCATATGACTTATGACCAAATTTGTTAGTAAAATATTCAATTTTTATTCATTTTCTAAGTGGATTTATGACCTGGAGAATCTTATTATACTACCACAGAGCTATACTCTCTGCTCTGTAATGCATTTATTTATTTATTTGCATTACTTGTCTTTACATTTCTTTACATCCTTTACTTACATAAATTTAGTATTTTTCTAAAACTCATATTCAATAAATTATTGAATGATTTTTATCTTTATGCTTAGATATGGGAAAAACGTATATATACATGTATAATTTATGCTATTATATAATATAACATATATATATATATATATATATATATATATATATATATATATACTGGAAATTGACTCAGGACCTTGCATTTACCAGGCAGGTACATATGCTACTGAGCTACATCCCTAGCCTCAGAAATATATATTACATTTAGGACATCAAGTATCTTAAACTAGACCATAGTTTTGTAGCAATTAAGTAAATTTTTCACTTATTATTTATTTCTGGCAATTTGAGTTTTAATATTTCTCTTAACTTATCTTTTATTTTTTCTTATGTTATGTGGTAGGCTATCTGTTTTCAGTTTTTAAGTGTTAAAATTATTATTTCATCAATTTTATTATTTTTATCAGCAACCACATTTTACTTTATACATGCTAAATTTTTATTATTGTTGATGTAGTATATTTCTCCTTTTCCTTGTTGAATATTGAACTCAGGCTTTTACATATGTTAGCCCATTTCTTTACCATTTGAACCATATCTTTGGACTCTGAGTAATGTTAAAAATACACATTTACATACAAACTAATCTATTGGATTTGCGTTATCATTGTGATTTGGTTCTTCATGAATTTTTAATATTTGCATTTAATTTATGTTATGTTTTTATATATTATTTGTTCTTATATCTAAACATTTGAAATTTTTTTTTAAAAATCCAGGCTTATATTATTCCATTTTGTTTAACATCTCGATTCACTCATCGACACATTCTATTTGCAAATCCCTCAAATTAGGCAAGTCAAAGGGTACACAATGCTTATTTTCATTAGGGTCACAGAATAATTCATAGACCAGAACATGATTACATTACTGTAATAATGTTAGCTTGCTAAGGGACAGAGATAGTTAAGTATGTTCTGGTCATGTTGAATTGTATTTTCATGAAAATGTCAGATGTTTTCCTGCAGGAAATTTTTGCTTATGCATAGCTTGAAAATAAGAACAATCTCTAGGGATATATGTTGCCAGAAATCATATATATATATATATATATATATATATATATATATATATATGAAATACTCTATATATTCTACATATATAAGCAATTAAAATAGTCCAGGAAATAAAAACTGTGCATTCAAAGACAGGAAGACTTAACATATTGTGTCATGTGAAGTTAAGTACAGTAAAATGGATAGATATTTTGCAGCATTTTAAGAAAATTTTACTTGCATAGTAATGATAGACTGCTTTTAAGAAGCATAAACAGTGTGATCATGAAAAGGAGAAACATCCAATAATGGAATGGAAAGAATTGAATAAGAAAAAATCAAAAATTAAAGCCATAGTACTTTCTGATTGAAAGAATAGTAGCTAATTATTTAAAGCATCTTATATGCCCATCAAAGATAAATGGATAAAGAACACATGTTTTATAAATACACAAGCATAAAGTTATAAGTTTAGCAGATAGCAGAGTTATCAGATAGAAGATAGCAGTTAGCAGATAGCAGAGTTAGCAGATAGCCATAAAGAACTGAAGATTTGGGGCTGGAGATTTAGCTCAGTGGCATAAGCACCTGCCTTGCAAGCGGGCAGTCGTGAGTTCGATCCCTGGTACCGATAAAAATGAGAAAGACAAATAAATAAATAAATAAATAAATAAATAAATAAATAAATAAACTGAAAATTTTGAGTCATTTGTAAGACTTTGAGACTATAATGCTAAGGAAAATCAATTAGATGCAGAAAATTAAACATTCTATGGATTATCTTACATGAGAAGCTCAAATATGAATAATTCCTAAAGCAAAACAAATAGTAGATGACAGAAAGCAGGAAACATGTCTTTGTGGTGCTGAGATACATGAGAGGTAAGGGGAGCAGAAGTAAAGACAGTGAGAACACCATATGCATATCAAAAAATTTCCCACGGTGAAGGCATTTATATTATATAATGTAAACATATACTAACAAAATGAGTAACAAGTCAAAGAGAATTATTTGCTCGCCCATGGGGAGAATGTATAGAGCATTTCCAACTTGCAGGTTTGAATTTTCAATAGATGTAAAAGTTAGAAACACAGAAAGGGACACATTGGCTAGGCAATGGGAGAGGGTGCAGACATGAGATGACAGGCATTCGACAGCTACTGAGAACTCTCTCATGAAAGAGGTGCCATCAGCACCTGTGTGATACTTGAAATGTTGATATGAGTGGGAAGCTTTGGGTGAGGAAGAAATGTGTGGTCTGGAAAGCCCTCATTAAGATTGCATCTTTGGGGCTGGGGATTTAGCTCAGCGGCATAAGCGCCTGCCTTGCAAGCAGGCAGTCGTGAGTTCGATCCCTGGTACCGATAAAAACGAAAAAAAGACAAAAACTTTTTTTTGCCTTTTTTTTTTAAACCAATATTTTAAACCAAAAATATTTTATGGGAAGTCCAGGAAGGAAAAAAAAAATGGTGGCAATAGTAGAAGAGAGACAGTAAAATAGTAAATGGGTTGAAAAAAAGATAAACTTTGAATCTTGTAACAGAAGAGAGACAGGTTTTCAAATGTAGAAAGGAGAAACAGTGCCGCAGAAAAGAAGTTTAAGTAAGTCAAGCAGCAGGGCTCAGCAATGCTATAATTCCTCCTGACTTACCTGAAGATTTAGTGGTCTCAGGCATGTGCTGTGTCTGACAAGCCTTTATGGAACATGGCGAGAAGGAAGCGTACATGGAAAGCTGGAAAAGTAAGGTGGTTGACTCTTCATTAATTTCATAAGGAAATTAAGGAGAAGCAAGGAAGGAAGATATATTTTAAGTTACAAAGAAAATCATGATTTCAAAATGAGAAGAAGTGAATTTATCATCAATATCTGTTAGAAATGTTGACTTAAAGTAAAAATGATGCCAAAAATTCAAGATGACTCAAAAAAATCAGTCTATGAATCAATAAAACAAGTTCTTGTGAGCGTCAAACAATTACTTATGTTGGCAAAATGAAGTTAGTTTCTGGAAGATATTGAAAGTCAAAAGGAGACTAACCAGGCTAAACAGTCTCAGTTTATAAAGTGTAAGAAGAAACGTTTTTGATACTTCTCCAGAAAGAGTGATACTTTTTCTATTTTGCAAATGGTTCAAAAGAAAAAAGTGAGTGATAAATTTTAAAATTCTATTCTAGCAGTTTGAGCATCATTGTCTGATGAGATAGAGATGGAGAGAGAGATAGAGATATATATAAAGATATACATATAGAGAGAATATATGTGTATATATATATATATATATATATATATATTCTAATTGTATAATCTGCAAAATTAAATGCCCAGATGTTCAAAGGCTACATTATACTAGTTTTTCTTATGCCCAATAAGCACTTCAATTTTTCTTTCTTTCTTTCTTTCTTTTTTTCTTTCTACTTTATTTTATTTTTTTTCATTCTTTTTTTGAAACCCGGGATCAAACTCAGGACTTTATGCTTGCCAGGCAGTTACTGTATCACTGAGCTGTGTCCCTGGGGCACTTCTTATTTTTTATATCTGAAAATTGCCCTCAACTTTTATTAGATTAGTACCAGAGAAGAAGCAGGCAAAAGTTACCTGATCTTAGCTTTTTATTTCACAGAAGAGGCATTTGAACTATCCATAGCTGTATTTTGCAACTTAAGCCCAATTTTCATACTTCTTAGGAGGACACAAATGGTGAATCTTTTTATTCTACGAATATTGGAAAGAAGACATTATTGTAAGTTTTGTTACTTTTGAGTAAGTGAACCACTGACAATTGAATACACAATTCTCATAAGCCTTTCAGTGTGAATGATGAAGGAAACTGAACATTCAGATGTTTTAATAACTATTTTAGAAAAACTGCAAAAAATACAATAAAACTTTTAGATGGGATTCACATTACTTTTTCTTGCATAGCTGAATATATTTTAGTATCACCACTGCATTCTGGTGCCTAAAGTACTTTAAATAATATATGATCAGTACTAGGGACAGAATGTTCAACAAAGTACATAGACATATATGTGAATCCTCCATAGGTAAATGGTATGACAGGTTTGTGACAGTGTGGAAGTGATTATTGACTTTGTTTTAAAATAGATATGATAGGTGTCCACTGTGAATTTCTGTTCCTGGATGTTGAGCATCTTTCTATGTGTGCTCACATACACCACAGGATTTGTTCCTTTAAACTGACATTACACCCAACTCAACTTCATGGAGATTAGTATTTTCCTAGTCTGAATCACATCCCAGCTTGCAAACTGGGGTATTTATATGTGAATTAATCTAGTTCAAACCCCATGTCTTTATTTTTTTTAAAAAAGAAAGGGTTTTCTGTAACTCTTTCAAGGTATTCACAAGCTAGGTTCCAAAATTTTTATGAGTCCAAGGAAATATTTTATATACTAAAAGTTCTTAAATTTTCCAGTATGGTATTTCCCCAATTTCTACACTATCATGCCATTTTCTAACTTTAGGATGAAGAATTAATGCCATTTAAATGATGTAATGTAATGTCTCTAAGGTTTACTCAACTATTCTCTTGTACTCTAAATAATTGCTTTAAAGATAACAATATGCAATATATTAACTTGTTATTTGATTATTTTGTTGTATCTTTTTACAAAAATTAAAAAGGTACTACCTTATGAAACTAGGTTTCTATGATTGTTTCTGATACAGGGATTGTGTTAGAATGAAATATCAACAAATTAGTTGAACAAAATAAGACCTTAGATTGAAGAGACAGAAACAGTGAAACATGAAGTTGATGGTATACTTAGTATTCTTGTAGATTTATATTACTGTCAAGAACACTGTGTGTGTGTGTGTGTGTGTGTGTGTGTGTACATGCTCATGCGTGTGCATGCCTAAGTGTGTGTGAAGGAGTTGCTATGGGTCAGGCAGAGGCAATATATTGTGTAAAATGCTGCATAGTGTAAATTAGAATGCAAAATGGTAGAACTTGTTGCACTACAAAGATCCCCATCCCAATGCCCATCCAGCCAGCTACTGTTTGTTGTGTTCAGTCTCAAATTAACATCTCCACAATTATAACCAAAGAGAGGAATAACATATAACGTGGCCTTGTACCCTACATTCAGTCTGTATTCTCTAGCAGCACTATTCTGATGTATAGAAATTGTCTTGGTTGCTTTTCTCCTTTCTGAGACAAAAATATCCAACACTGACTGTTAAAGGAGAAAAGGTTTATTCTAGCTCACAGTTTGTGGGGTTTCGGTGCAGAGTCGGCTTCTCCAATGCAGGGTGGCCTAGCAGAGGAGAACCTTCATGCTGAATCAAGGCTGGTGGAAGGCTGCAGGAGTGAAGTAACAGGCATTAAGCATTAGTGGGGGGAAGAAGCTCACTTTATGTCCTTATATTCTCTCCAGGCTACTCGCCCTTAGGGTGGGTAGCACTCACACTCAGGGTGGCTCTTCCTGTTACCCCTACAGGGAACTGTACCAAACCAATCAGTGGACAAATTTAGCAATCACATGTCCTTAATCAAAGTGCCACACACCTTAGACCCAACCACCTCTGAAAAAACTCCACTTAGGACCACATGAGGAATGAAATAGATCATCCTCCATTCACAAACTGACAGAAGCAAGGAGCCTAGATACTGGGCCAATGACTTAGCTTGCATGTTTACATTCAGCTCCAGCACTAAGAGTGGGTGAATCCTATGCTCAGCACACTGAGGAGGACCCAGGTCAATCTTTGCTCACAAATGGTTTGTCTCAGTGAGGAAAAACTCAAAATAGGAGCCTGCTGCACTGTGTGTTCCTGTATGTGACCCTTAAATGCAAAGAAGAGGAGAGAAGTGCTCCACGGAGCCAGACTTCGGTATAGCATATCTTGTCATTCATTTTTGTAAAAAAAAAAAAAGGAATCAGAAGAATACACGTCTACCGCAGGATGCATAGATGATGCGTTGAAATGCTTAAAGGTGAAAATCATCAACAAGGGGCTCTGGAGGATGTTTATGTGAGCCGAAATTAAAAAAAAAAGCACGAGAGAATATTTGTAACAGATACTAATCAAATACCACAGGAGAAAAAGCAAAAGCACCAAGGAATCAAGAATATAGAGTGATTGTGCCAGGCAGCCTGTCTCATTGGTGGCACAGTGCCCGCAGGGATGGGGTACCAAGATTAACAATGACATAGGAGTGAGGAGATGATGGTCTGGGACTATTTAATACAGTGGATTGAGTTCTTATTGGCCCTGGAAAGTCCACAACCTGCCCTCATAGACCAACACTTACTCTCTGCGAGGCATCTTCTTTGAAATCTGTCAGTCACTTGCACTTTTTAAACCTTGTTATCCTATCAGGAATCCCCATATATTCATGGAAAAATTTTGTTTTGTGAACACTCAAGGTCTCAGCACCAGTATCAACATTCGTGCAGCATTTCACTTCCGGAGCTGAGACCTCTTGTCTCAGCAAGAGGAGAGA
The DNA here is from genome assembly GCF_034190915.1 of Cavia porcellus. Lineage (NCBI taxonomy): Eukaryota > Metazoa > Chordata > Mammalia > Rodentia > Caviidae > Cavia > Cavia porcellus. Next base: position 72,692,647 of record NW_026947499.1, on the reverse strand, counting down.
TCCAATTAGCAGTAAAGAATGAGATGCTGGATAGTGAAGGCAGTTGATCTAAATGTGACTTAATGACTTACAGTGCAGTCCAGTAGAGTTGCAGCTCAGAGTTTGCAGCCTGGATCATTTAAGGTTTATTTACTTTTTTTGTCTTTTTCATTTTTATTTATTGAGAAACTAATAATTGTTGTCAGAAACACCAGCTACATTGCAGAAACTGAAAATATACTCTGAATGTGGTGGGGGTGGATTTTTTTTACAAGTAGCCAATCTGAGATCGTCATTGAGTTCTCTTGGATTGGCTACTGCCCTGTAGTCCATTTCCTGCAGATGCACCAGCCTTCTTGTATCATAGTAGCTTGCTGAACCTTGTGTAACTGTTTCTGAGTGTTCTTGGTTTTATTCTTCTTAAAATTTGAATATCCCTGAATGGCGCCAATCATCTTGCACCTTCTAAGGCTTTTATACAGTATTTTATTAAATTAAATTGTCATAACTGTGGAAACAGCATATTTAGGAGTTTAACTAGAATGATCATTTATATGCAATTTCCTGATATCTGAAAATCGAGACTTTTCACAGTTCTCTAGAAATATAATCCCTGAAAATTTCAGGGATCCACTGTCTTGACATGTAATTCCCAGTGGAAAAATATTCAGAGTGGGTGGCATTTTGAAGATGATTACAGGAGACGAGATTGTCCTCGTGGGTGGGATTGGTGCCTAGTTAGAGATGAACAGAACAGCACTCTTTGCCCTTCTGTGTTTGTCACTAAAGAAGGCACATTATTCAAGGTGCCACTGGGGAAACAGAGAAGAACTTCACTAAGTTGTGAATATGACAGCACCTTGACTTCAAACAACCCTCTTTCAAGAGCTGTGAGAAATTTCTAATGTTACATGCAAGCATCTTATACAAACTATGAACCTGGAGGTTCCAATAACTGTGCCACACAGAAACTGCCAGCTTGACAAGTCATTTGTGATCCTGTGCTTTGTTTTCTTTTACAATCATGGCTAAATTAAAGAGCTATATTTTTGTTAATATATAGTTATGTATTACAATGACATTCATATATATATATATATATATATATATATATATATATATATTTACATGAGAGAGTTAATGAATGACAGTGTGTGAAAGGCATTTTTCAGGATTTTTTATATTGGATGAAGATCTGAGTTATGTGACCTTCAAAAGCATCTTCAGTCTGAATTAACCATTTCCTTCAAATATATAATACAAATATAAATACATACATATGAATATGTATGATAGGTATATGATAGATTCTTATATCTTTCTACTTGTTAAATTAAAAGTAAGAAATCATCCTAGAGGCCAAAAATATGTTTTCTTTTTTGCAACATTAAACTTTTTATGAAAAATTTTAGTTTGGAACATACATAATGTAAAGAAAAAAGAAATTATGAATGTATGTGTTAGCTCCCTAAAAAGTAATTTGAGTTCAAAATTAAATGACAAGCATGTGTATTTTTGGAATAATCTTTCATTAGTATTTTAAATGGAGATTTACATTTCTTTTTAATCCCTGTCCTCTCAGCTTGGTGCCACCATCAGCACATTTCCTTCCTGGGAGAGCCAGGCTGCTATAAATGTGGTTAACTGCTTGACTAAGAAAATAAACTTTGAAGATGATAATTTAAACTTCAGTTTACTTGATAGGGAGAACTAATGAAAGGTAGTGAATCAGGGCTTTGCATTCATGTGGCCTGTTTGCTGACTCAAATCCATTTGGCTTTTCATTTTCCTTCCAACTGGATAATAGTTTTCACATTGAGTTACACTTAAGATGGACAAACATACAATGTGAATGTCCAAATATATCACTATTCATAAATATTCTTTTAATTTTCTGCCATGAAGGACATTATTTGTTATGTAAAATGCATTATTATATCCTTTAGCTGCAAGTTAGTCAATAGGAATAATGTACCTGTTTCTAATTATTATATGCATTTAATAAATAATTTATCTTTTACTTTTAAATATTTTAGTTCTGCATATTTATATGATTATTATAAAATTTTGAGAGAAACAAAGGATAGCTAATGATCTTCTATAGGACATATAATCACTATCAAATTCCTAAAATGATCTTTGTAGGAATAGACATAGACATTTGAAATTTCTCAAGTGTCCCTGAATGGCAAAAAAAATCTTGGAAAGGAACAAAGAACCATCATTCTTTACTTCAAAACTTAATACAAAGTTATAGTAATCAAAATATTGTGAAAGTGCAGTGAAGGCCGATCAATAAATCCATGAAGCAGAATTGAAAACTCAGAAATTACATTGAATAAATTATTAATAACTTTCAAAAGAAGTACCATTGAAAATATAAAGGGAAGTCTTTCAAAATACGTTACTAGGAAAATTAGATACCTACATGCAAAAAAAGTTTTGACACACCTAAAAACATAGACAAAAATTCGTTCAAAATAGATCATAGAGGTGAGATCTTAGCTATGAATGTCTTGGAAAAAACAGGGAGAAATTTTCATAACACCGTATTTTCCAATGATTACTTTCACATGACAGCAAGCATGTTTAAGCTGGGTACAATGGCTCATGTGTTTGTAATCTGAGCTGTTTGAGAAGCTGAGTCAACTCTAAGTTTGACGCTAGCTTAGACACTATAAAGACTTGTCTCAAAATACACAATAAGAAAGACTAAGAATGGAGCCCATTGTAAGGCCCGGGATTTAATAAATCTTACAGCAAAAATCAAGCTCAAACTGTGAATGCATATTTTTTCAAAGTTAGGCTTATTTTGTTTTTAAAATATACCATTATATCTGATCATTTTAATAATAAAAGTCATTTGGCTTAAATTATTTAAATAAATTCCAGTAACTTCCAAATTGAAAAAAAAAAATGACTTTATAGTTGTGTATCTGAAATAAAGAATGCGTGAATTTTGTAAATTTGGAAATCAGTAGACAACTGTTTGGAACCATCAGTAAGAGAAAAAGGAAACAAATGTAGCATTAAGATGTCTTGGAAATACAGAGACTTGCTTCATTCTTTTTTTCATTTTAGTCATACATATATATGCTTTTCCATTAATTACTAAGTAGAAGCTAATTTTAGTCCAAAATTCAATACACTTCACAATTAAGAGTCTACCGTGTATATTTCTTTTGCACAGTTAAGACCATTCCTAATGAGCTGTTAATAAGCTGACAATTTTAATATATTCCAAAGAGCCTAAGTAGTCACCAAGGAATTCTAGAAGCAGAAATCTTTCATCTCCAAAACATGATCAAATGAATCATTCCAAAATTTATAATTATTCTTAACTTATACTGACTTTTGAGTCATTTCTAAAATATCAGTAATTGTAGAAATTCAATTTGTGATCTTATTTTGTCACTATGCACATTATCAGTATATCTGAAACATTTTATTAGTATTATCTATTATTTACTAAGGGATAACTCTGTGTCACAATATATATTGTAATGTAATATTGCACTAATGAATTCCCTAGGTTTTATTGCTGTTTTAATTATCATGAACATTACATAAGGATGTGTGATAGTGTAGCAGCCCTGGCGGGGTGGGGGGTGGTAAACAAGTCAGACTTACAGAGTTTTATTTTAGCATCCATAGCAAAACTACTTGAAGCAGGTTTAGTAGAACCTATTGTTCTAATTCAGTCTTTCAAATAAATACTTTCGAAAAGAAAAATGAATTACTCCATATATTACGTTTTGCAGGCACACATTCCTCTAAACATAGGCTGATTTCTATGGTTTGCACAGCAGGAACCCTCTTCATGATACTGTTTCACTGATGTAAAAGAAGGAAGGGAGAGCACAGAAGGAAAGGCAAGCTTTCCCTGAGGGAGAGATCGTCCTTCACACTCTCTGGCCATTCATATCCCTTAAGGGTCCCAAAATCACTGCTATAAATTTCCCTCTTAGAATTGTTCTATCGTGTCCCATAGGTTCAAGTATGCTGTATCTGCATTTTTATTTGATTGCACATATCACTTAGTTTATTCTTTAATTTCACTGATGACCCATTGGTTGTTCTGGAGGGTGCACAAGAAATATATCAAAGAATCAAAAACTTGATTGTCATTTTATTGAAATGTTGAAAAGAGAGTCCATAAAATGAGGAAAAAATTTAGCCAACTGCCCTTTAAAGGACATCTATCTAGAACTTACAAAGAATTGAAAATAAAATCAGGTGTCCAAGAATTCAAAGACCCAGACCAAAAATGGGCATTGGAATAAACTCATTCTCTCAGATAAAGAAACAGAAATAGCAAGTAAATATGCAAAAAAGTTCATCATTGCCTGGGATTTAGATCATCAGTATAAAATCCTGCCTGGCATGTGCGAGGTTATCAGTTTGATTTCTGGTACAAAAAAACAAACAAACAAAAAAAAAAGTTCATCATCATGGATCATTCAAGAAATGCAAATTAAAACAACACTAAATTTCCATTTCACAGCAGAAAGAATGGCTATAATCCAAATAATAAATACTGGCAGGGCTGTGAAGAATAAAGAACCCTTCTCCATTGTTGGTGGGAGTGTAGACTTCTGCATCCACTCTGGAAAATACTGTGGATATTTCCCAAAAAACTAGAATTAGAGGTTCCATTTGACCTAAGTATTCCTATTTTTAGTATATTCCAGAAGAATTAAAAACATCATACCACAACGATATATGTGTACCCATGTTTGTAGCAACATAATTTATAATAACTAAATCTTGGAAACAACCCAAATTCCCATCAATCAAAGATGGATTAAAAAGATATATTTTTATACAATATGTATTATTTTACATTAAGCAGTGCATTTTATATGATGTGTGTATTTTTATACAATGGCATATACTCAGCTGTAAAGAAGGATAAGCTGGAGGGTTTTATGGGCAAATGGATACAACTTGAGACCACATTTTTAACAGAAATATATCAGACTCACGTGTGCAAGCTTCTTTTGTTTTCCTAGTATAAGAAACTGAAAGTGTAAATAGATACTTTGAAATAGATATACAATGTACAATAGATATTGGGAAGTAGATGTACAATAAAAAGCATTCATGAATTGAATAGCTGATTCTTTTAAAGAATAAATAAAATTGATTAACCCTTAGCCAATCTTACCTGCCTCCTTTTTTTAATAAAGAAATTTGGGTGAAAGAAGAGCACAGAAGAAGAAACAGAAAGTGCTCTCCACAAATGTTTCTCTTGGACAATTGAGCCCTAGGTATAGCACGCCACCAGGATGACAGGAAGAAAATTTGAATTGGACAGAATTGGACATGAAGTTAAAAAGTATTATCCTATTAGTATTATGACTGATGGAATTCTCATTGTTTATTGACTAATGTAATGGTACAATGTGTACAAGTAATGTATATATGAAATCTATTAAATTATAAATTTATTAATTATATAATTTATACCAAAAACTTTCATGTGTTACAATAAATGTATAAAGTATATACATTTTTAAAGATGTATAAAATGTCTTTAAATGTCATAAAATGAACAAATTTCATTCCATGGTAATTTAGTTTTACAATATAGAATGTATTCTAGTTATATTATTAAAACATGCCGGCATGTAAGAAATATAGAGTCTTTAATATATTCCATTATGTAGATGAAGCATTGGATTTGTTCAGCTGTACAGATACTTGGTTTTGAATTATCAAGAGTATCTTTAGATTTATGTAGGAATATTAGGGTCAAAATTAAAATATTTTACTATATAATTTTTTACTTTTTGCGATTCAATCATAAGTAGTTTTCGTGCAATAAAGATAATTTTATCTTCATCTTTTACAAATTAAGAAATTGGATCTTATATAAGAAAACCAGAGAAATTCCCTGACTTTTTTGGATATTACTTCTTATTAGATATTTACTCAGCTTTAGTGGTACACATGTGTAATCCTAGCACTGGGGAGGCAAATCAGGAGGGTCACAACTTTAAGCCCAATCGAGGCACTTTAGTGTTTCAGTAAAGCTGTGTCTCAATATTTAAAAGAAAAAGCATTAAAGAGGCACCTTACTACAAAAACCTGGTTTTAATCCACACACATCCAATGAACATGTTTTTTTTTAATTTTAAAGAGATTAAGGCAAAAGAGGACAGAACAAAGCAGATCAGAACAGAACAATGTAAGCAACACAGTATTTCACCACAAGACAATCAGATATTAACAGTAGCTACCATAATGTCTCTTTCTTTGAAACAGTTGAACATATCTTCATATACAATAGTATCAAATATAACAAAATACTATACAACCATTCAAGAGAATGAAATTATTACAGGCCATTCAGAACCAAATAACCAAAAACAAACAACAGATACTATATTATCTCATTGTCCATAAAAAATTATTTATACTACCACACATAGTAAAATCCAGTGATGCAACATGATAGAACCAGATTGGAAATAGAAAAACAAAAGCATGGTCAGACTTCAAAGAGAGATGATATTAAATCAGCACTGGCTATTATAAAGTTTTATTCTAGAATTTAAAATATCTAATGCCCTAGTACAGTACCATATTATAATTGTTAAAGTAAATTATATTAAACTTGTGCATTGCATTTTCAATTTTATCTATTTTTCACATTTATAAAAATATTTTGACTTTTATTCAGCTAGATCATTATTTGTGGTTTTCATTTTTAAAAAGAGTCAAATTTGTTTGATTATTCATATTTCATAATTACATTATCAGTGGTGCTTGTGAATCTGTTTCCTTTGTTTACTGTATTCATTTTTTTTCCCTCAGGTTATCTTATCTTTTCAGATGACTGTTTTTATTTTTAACTAGCATCATGTGAGAAAACTGATACTTAGAGAAACACCTGAACTCCAGCATTATCTTTTCTCCCAGACGGTTTTCATTTGTTGTCAATCAGGTGATTAGTGGCACAGAAACAATGGATCATCTTCATAGGGCAACTTTGTCTGCTTTCCTGAGCTAAGCCTGCTTTATGACAGCTTTACTGGCATGACATCTAATTTAACCCTTTTCACAAATTTGTTTCTAGTAGATAAATATGAATGATTGTTGAATTAAACATATCAGGATAGATTATAGAAACTACTGCTTTCCTGGCCGGTAACACAGGAAGCTTTAAAATATATACCTTAGGCAGATTCTTTTCAAAGCAAGGGATTTAAAATGAGAATGATTTGCTCACATTCTTGCACATAAGCTGTTCAGTTTAGGTTCAAATTTCCTGTACCTTACAAGAACAGATCCAAGATAGGTGCAAATGAAATAGATGAGAATTTTTATGCTAACCCAATTCCGTATTATGGAGCAGAATATGCAGGACTAACAAGGTGCTTTTGCAATATGTGTGGACACTGATTAGGAGGAGCTGGGTCTGGAATAGTAGAAAAGTTCTCTAGAGTGTGAAGTATAAATGTTTGATATAAAGAGGAAGTAAAGGATTGTAGGTCAACTAAGGTTTCACTCTTGGTTGCCCTCAATGTAGCATACAACTGTATGCTACAGTGTGATATGGAAACCCTACAAAAATACATTTTCCCTCTCTAAGGAGGTTTTCAGGGTCCAGTGGTATGTACAAACATATCTGGTAGAATGTAAAGAAAAATGTTACATTTTGGATAGTCTAACTTTATTGTGAATTCTTATGATCTGTTTAGTTGTTGTCCCAAGAAGTTGCTGGTAGGGACCTGTAAACTGAAGACAAGGTGTTGTGTGACTTGGCAACTTTCAGCAAGACCTAGAGAATCAGTGGAAGCATTGACATGCCTTACAGAAGATATAAAATGAGACATTATCAAATGTAGGCTTCCTAGCATTTGGCAGGACAAAGAGGAAAATGAGCATTCAGGAAAATAACAGTTCTTAGTTATGACCTCTACTGCATTCACAAATATTATACATAACCAACTTGGAAACATCCTGCATACAAAAATACCCACATTACTATATACATAAAAATAGAATATACCAATTATATGTACATATGTGCAGACAGATAGAAAGAGATAAGTTAACAAACACATGCAGTGTGATGTCTATTTAACCAGGTATTAATCATAGTATCATCACTGATGAATAAAAATAATAAAACCTCTCTTGCACTAAAAAGCCAAAGGCATGTTCTTCCTCAAACATAATCTTGGTTCACTATTTCACTTTGGTTTTCTTTTCCAGAGAATAAGCTTCTTTGTGTGTGACACATGTATCTTTTTAAACAGAGAGAATATTTCTTGTCTTGCTTTCCACACATTATATTTGCTCGTTCCACCCACTGTAATCTGGTCTTCATTTTTCCATTCCATTAAAATACTCTAGGAAGTTTGCAGACATGATCTTTGTGGAGCTACCTGCGAGGTCTTTCAGCAGGCCCTGTTTCCTGCAATAGCTCCCTCTTCCCTTCCCTTCACCCACTGCATGCTGCTCCTCATTTCTCCTCAGCAAGGTCCACGCTGCACTAAATTAGTGCTTGTATTCTCACCATCAGGATCATCCCCTCTTCGTCATTGGCTTGTTCTCTCTGCAGTGTGATCTTCCAGTGTTGGTGAATATCATTCTTTAATCCTCTCCGTGTTTTCTCTCCGTGTTTTACCATTACTGCACCTAGAATTTCATATACTTGGTGATTCTGAAATGCATTTCCACTAAGTTGTCTTTTAAAGAAATCTGATTTAGTTTATTCACATCATTTTCTTTCTCACCTTCTGTTTTTCCAGTCTTTCCTTCCTTCCCTGACAGACAAATCAGAATCCAGGGTCATCTCTCTCCTTTTTCCCAATAACCCACAAACTTCTGAGATTTTTATTGCAGTAATTTTCCCCATTCGTCAAATCATTCCCAAGCCTATTTCTCCTGGCTTACATTGCAGCTCCCCGTCATTCAGGTTCTGTATTTTCCAACTGACCTCTCCATTGAAACTGCCCCCTCTCTCACCTTTTTAAAATTAATGCAACCATCATCAATGGAATGACATTCCAAATGCTAATCTGACTTTGATTTTCTTGCCTTTAATCTGTAAATGCACTATGATACTAATTTGGTTTTTTTTGTTTGTTTGTTTGTTGTTTTTTTTTTTTTTTTTTTTTTTTTGAGGGCTCAACTTTTTCTCCAGCAGTGGTGTGATTCTGTGATTGTCTGTCTTTCCAGAAGTAATTACCTGACATTATATTAAAACTTCTTGGAGTTTTTAATCATACAGAACTATTTTTCACCTCGCACAGCTTCTCTATTCTAAAACTTCTTATGAAGAGCCATCATATTTTACTATTTTCTTTCTTTACTAGGAAACATTAGTGTTTCTTTTCCTGTGACATAGGTAGCTACTTTTCTCCTACTACTTTTCATGTATTTATTTACGTTGGTCTTTGGGGGTCTAGTATTTTCTTATGATATTTAAGACATCTTAAATTTGCAGAGACGTGTCCCTTGAATTCTACAGTGAAAAACATTTTAGGCACTATCATCAACTGCCCTGTTTCAGTTCAGCTGATTTCTACCAGCGAATTTTTTCTTTTTCCTATATTTTTAATGTTTCTTTTTATAAAATCAAATATGGATTCAATTTTACATTTACGTTTTCTTCTAACCTTTGAAACATATATTGGAAATTCAATCCTATTTGTGACCAGATGACTAGAAAACTCCAGAAATTATAAGATACAATTCTTTTTAGTTAGATGAATGGACACGTTCCTGTAATGGTAACCATACATGAAGAAGAAGAAGGATAATTACAAATTCGAATCTGATCTGTGCAAATTAGTGATTTAAAGAGACCCAGTCTCAAAAAATAAACCTAAAAAGGTAGAGGATGTAGCTCTGTGGGAAGGCCCAGATATGTACCTTACCTCCTTCCTTAACAAATGCACACAACTACAGACTCAAAAACATACAAACCCAATAAAAATGTTATTGCTTATGATTTATTGGACACTTGAAGAAAATTATGTCATTACACTCAGGGAAAATAAAACAAACATAATTTTCTGAGGATGCAACAGAGGCTTAAGTATTGTCTTGGTTACTTTTCTCTTCTGGGAAAAAAAAATCTGACCCTCAAAATTAGGGAAAGAAAGCTTTATCTCGCTTACAGATTTTTGAGGTTTCAGACATTACTTAGCTGGTTCCCAGACAGGGTGGTGTGGCCAAGGGGCAAGAGTTCATGGCAGTGACAAGCAGCAAGAACGAAAAGGGCAAAAAGTAGGAGCACCCTTTTTTCCGTTCCCTGTATTTTATGCTGATTAGCCGGCCCGGTTGGTGCAAAACTCACACTGCCAATCCCAGCGCTAGACAATGAACAGATCACAAACTCTAGACTCAGCTGCCTTTGAAAGGCCTGCGCCCCAGACCATATGAGGTTTGGGGGGAATATTCATCCAAACTGTAACAAGCGTTCTGTGAGGGACTTTGTTTCCTTAGTCATCATGGTTTCATCTTTGAAACTCATAGTCTGTCCATCTCAGTCTGTGTGAACAGACAACCAGGAAAATAGTTTTAAGCCTGAATTATATAGAAAATATCAAATTTGCTTGTTCATAACTGAACATATTCTAAAATAAAATTACCCAATTTCAATATTTACTATTTTCATTTGCACATATTTGCTATACATAATGTTTATGTTCCTTGTAGGGGGTTGGTACATTTACATAACACATCTTAAACACGTCTTTATTTTTGTCCCCTATTCCTCCTGTCCTTTACTTTTTCTTCTGTCTAACACATTTTTTACACAAGCAGGAGAGTAAAAGGGTCTATAATCTACAGCTCAGAGTTAGGCTACTGAATTCAGCAAAACAAATTTTCAAAAACATCTAAAATGTTTGGACACATTTAAAAATATATCAATGTACATTGCATGCCAGAATAAAAATAATTCAAGTAATTATTTCCTGTGTCGTAGATTTACTTACGAGTGGCAACTTTACTATTGTTCATTTCTTCTCATCTGGATGACAGGTGAGGATGAGTCATCAAGTTACTTTTTGCTTTCTGGAAGCCCTCAACCCAGAACATACCCTCCTCTTCACAGTCACCCCAACACACCCAACACAGCCTCCAGCTCTGCAACTTCTTCTTTCTACTTCCCTCATGTTGTGACACTCCAAACTTATCCTGTAATGTAGTACCCTGGATGAAGAAAGAATAAAGTTCATTTTGTTAAATTACAAGTGTAAGACTGAATATATGTATGCATATATATATATATATATATATATATATATATATACATACTTGACTGTAGTATTGCCTTATATGCCTAATCCAGTTTTTTTAAGAATGAATACATTTTAGCTAATTAAGTGTGCAGCAAGCATTATGACTTAGTGAGAATCACCTAGATATCATTATGATTTTGTACTAGACCCTTCTGGATTGTTGCTATTTTTGAAATTGTCTTAGGCAGAGGTAATGCATGGAAAGCTCTGAGAAACTCAAGTAAGTCACTGGCTAAAGTGTGGTTTTGTTGTGTGTCATACAGCATTTGCATTCCACTTCTACATATCCCATGGTATCCTGCCCTGAGATCCAAGTTCTCACTGTTGGACCTCTTCAAAAAGAGCAGAAAGTTTTTAAAGCCATGAAATTGCTAAAACATTTTACAGGAGTCTCTACACACTGAGGTTTGTCAAATGGATTGTATAGAAGGCTTGGTTTCCCTTCAGCTTTTTTTTTTTTTTTTTTTTGAATCATAAAGGTCAATTTTAACATTTACATACTTTTCTCTTAATCCATCTGTCTTTTCAATGTCAGGTGCATTATTTCTGATTCCCTCAGCATTCTCTGGACCCAATAGGCACAGTAGGGGCACTTTTACTCTAATTTGTGCAAAGAGTAATTTCCTGAAAGTATTTCTCTTTCTGTTTTGCCTCATTTAACACTCCTATGTTTGGCATTAAAAATTTCCCAGTCCCAGCAACTCAAAGGCTTTTCTGCTTAATGAGGTGGTTCCTGATAAATATTACTCTGTGGATACTCTTCAGTTTACCATTATTTGGTGTATTAAAAGCAACTTGCAGACTTTTGGCTTCCAAAAACTCCTATAATTTGAGAGAAAAAAGGAAATTTAAAACTATAAATATAATTGAAATATAATTGTATATTACCTTTAATATATACTCTATTTTTTTGTTTTTCTCTTACCAACACTGATGTGAATATTTTACCATATTTTCACTAATAATGAAAATATGTGAATATTCTTTTTTTTTTTTTTTCTTTTGTCTTTTTCATTTTTATCAGTACCAGGGATCGAACTCACGACCGCCTGCTTGCAAGGCAGGTGCTTATGCCACTGAGCTAAATCCCCAGCCCCTATGTGAATATTCTTGATAATTATAGCATCATGAAATTTTAAAAATGGAACAAATTTATAGAAAGAGTCCATCAACTGAACTGTTGGTTTTTCAGCTAATCATACCAGGATCATACTAATATTTTCACAGACAAGTGCTATGTCAGACAAGTGCTATCTATCTAGCAAATTGGTTTTTAAATTTCATGTGTTTACAGGATGATATTAAATTAAATGTATGTATCTTGAAGTTAAAAATCAAGAATAAATACAGTTTTTAAAATAGGACAAATCGTTTTTCACTGGCTTTGAATTAAATTTCCTCAGGCAAGACAGAGGTAAGTAAATCTAGTAATAGTTTGATTGACTTTATCAACCATAGAATCTAAGTAAATCAAATGGAAGTACCTTCATAGACAGTGAACAGTCAACTTACTATAATTTTCTACTTTAAATATACTTCAAAGTTCCAGCATAAAGAAAATCTTTACTAGTTTTATAAAGAAAACACAAATAAAATTCTGGTAAAGTACAATGGAAAATTAGTATACTCTCTAAATTAAGAAATGTAAAGATAAAAATGGTCTTAAAATACGTTAATAGTGACACTGAAATTATTTCTATAAAGAATAAAAGAGTTAAAATTAGCAATAAGCTTTTAAGTAGTATACAAAGTTACTTTCAAACTTCAATATTTAGTATTTGAAGTAATCTAAGGTATAAGGATGTTTATAATTGTTAATATTTTATTTTATTGATATTCAATTTTAATGGAACAAATAAATACTCAAATATGATACATGTTTGAAAAGGTCTGTAAAGACAGTTTTGAAAATATTTTGGCTAAACTCTATACATGGGGCAATGTGAAAAGTATGTATAATTGACCTAGCCAAATTTGTTCTGAACTAACCAAGTATTAATAACAAAATTATGTGACTTAAAAAATAGTTATATATAAATAAAATTATTTAGATGAAATTTAATTTTCCTTTACTTTAATACATGATGTTAATGAAAATGCTAGCACTTATAAAGTGATTAATGAAATAATAAAAATGCCCTAGAAAATATTATTTAGGCAGTTCTAATTCACATTTGACTACATAATAAACTACACAAATGAAAATCAATAATACTTTGTTGAAGCGACTAGGTCTGTAATTCAGTTAAAAATACTTGCCTAGCTACTTTATAGGTTTAACAACTAATTGGTGATTTTTTTTTGCTTTAATGTGCATGAATGATTTTTAAATAAAGAGTATGTCATGAAAATGTGTAGCAGGAGTAATTTCAAATAAATGTGTTGGTCAGTAAGACATTTTTAAACTTGCAGGGGTTTGAGACATGATGATAGGATCACATGAGGACTGATTAAACCTAAAGAGCAGACTTTCTCAGCAGTTTCTCTTTATGATATCTTTCTTATACATCCAATTTTCTTAATGTACTGCATCCTGGCAATATAAACAGCACACTGGTAAAAATCAGAAAAAAAATTATTTTGAACATTTATTTCCAATTCAAAAGGAGCTTTGACTCATATCGGTCATGAATTTCAGTATTCATCTCGTTTAGGCAGCTGTAACTGCAAAGTGGAGCTTCCATCACCTGACAGTAAGAGAAAAGACACCAACTATCTTTTGTGGAGGTCCAAGCTGGATAGGGGAATCACTCTCAACCAGATCCTGTAAATAATAAATGACAAAAAAATCACATAATCAATCACCAAAAACCAAGTTAGAAGAAAAATGACTTGGAAAAAATTTCTCTATTAGTAAATTTCTTCACTAACCCCATGGACATTGGCACATAGCTAAGAAACTGAGTCTTCGGAAATATAGAGAAATATTCAAGTTATCAGGAGAATAGGAAAAAAAAAATCACATATTGTCAGGCACTGTGGCACACTGACAGTTGGAACCGGCACACTGACAGTTGGAACCAGGAAGATGAAAAGACCAAGCCCAGCCAGGACAACTTTCTGAGTTAGTGATACCGTCTGCAAACACATCATACAACAAGTTGTGGATGTGACTCAGTGTCAAGGACCTAAGTTGAAGAGAAGCAAAACAAGACATAATACACTGTGTATTTATAGTGTATTTACTAACATGTTATACAGCAAAGTGAGAAATGAAAAGCATTTTCATATGCTAGATATTTAAGAATTTCATTATTTTTACTGTCTTTTTAAATTATCAAAACTCTAGAAATAATTCAGGGAATCCACTATTTTAAGCTTTGAAATCTCATCAGCCTGAAAGTAAGGCTTTTTTTCTGTTGGGTGAAGAGATGTACTTCTGGCTCATCCATAAATCCAGGTCAGAGTTTTAAAGGTGCAGTGCTTTGAACTGGACCTAAAGGCAGTTGTTTTCTGTCAACCTTCGGGGAGATGACTCTCCATTATTTTTGTACTACTTTTAATTTTGACTGTTTTATATCTTTGGTATTTTGTTAACTTCTTGAAATACTTGAAACAGAATATTTATGTATTGTTTAAAAAAAGTTTTGAGACAAGCCCTCACTGTAGTTCAGGCTGGCCTTACATTCACTATGTACCCTGGTCCGACCTCAAGCTCATGAGACTTTTCTGTCTCAGTATCTCAAATGCTGGGATGACAAGCATGTGCTCCCATGCCTATCAGAAATGAATTGTTTAAATTATGTTCAGATAGGTATTTTACTTTTTTTTTTTCTGTAGAATGCTTGTTTTGAAGTTTCTACTCTGACTTTATGAGGTACTTATGCTGTCAAGTGGAGAAAAAAGTCTCTTAAGAGATTCAGTGAAATTAGGACAATCCTTTTATTTTTTGATATATGATGCTAGAATGATTTAAAACAGGACTAGCTTTCTCTGAATTTCTTCCTTTAAAATGGTTTTCATTACTGCCATATTTTGATTTAATTGAGTATTTCTTAGAGCGGAGTAATCAGATTTTCATAGTTACATTTTGATTCTTTATAAAAGTTACATGTGAATTAATTACTGTTAGTCCATACAAGGGCATATTCTTAAACTACAGAAGATGTTTACAGAAATATTTCTATGTATAAATTCATTACAACTGAACAAAACTAACTGAGCATAATCTCATGGTAGTAAGAGTAAAACAAAGTAAAGACTGTGTGGCCTCTTAAAATGTTATAAAATAACTAATTTATCAAAATAATAGGCATATAATTTATAATTTTTATTAATTTCATGCTTTTTGTCATTCTTACCTACTCAGAATGGTTTTAATGAAGTAATTAATCTAACACTGAGGAGGTCTTTTTTTTTCAAAATAGTTAACTACTAAGCATTAAAAAGAAATATCTGTGTAGCTGTTATCCATTTTTCAGTCAATCTAGCTTTCAACAAAGAAATTTTAGGCAGTTTCCTCCTCAATTTCTGTGATGAAATATACTTGGAATATTCTTTTTGGAGGACAGAGTTAAATAGATTGCTTTCTTATGGAATGATTTATAGGCCTTGATGATCATATATGTATCAAAGTTTATTAGATAAACAGATAAAATCCAATATATACCAATGTGTAAGAAGTTACAAGACTGGCTTAGGATGGCCAGCTACACTCGGATGAGGGAGTGTGCAGACAGTGTTTGCACATTGGAGACTGAAAGGTCCAGCCAAGGGCTGATGCTCACTGCAGTGTTCCAGATGTGCACAGGAGGCCAACTGATCTGTGACAGACAGCTGAAGAGTTCCAAATGTAAGCTGATCCACCAGCCTGCGCCACAACCCAGGAGATGACTCCAAGCTGAAAACAAAGACTGGAGCTCCTTTGAAGACTCAGCAATAAGGCCTTTCTCGGTTCCCTTTTATGATATGCTGTTTTCCTGCTCTTGGATGGGTGTAACATTCACAACATCTCTGTGCCCTCCCCTTGCACAGGCTCAGGATATTTACAGAGTGAGGATCTTGGCTCCCTGCTGAGTCACTTAGGTAAACTTCTGAACTTCTCAAGTTCATACAATGAACAATATTCTAGAAGTAAAGGCATGTTCTCTACACCCCAGGAGGTAGAGCTGCTGAGTTATTTAGGTAAGCTTCTAGATTTCTCAGGTTACCACAGTTACTAAAATTCAATATGAATGTTCAATGAAGGGAAAGGGATTCTTTAAGTTTGAGTATAAAAAGTTATTTAGCTACAATACATCTTTTTCTCTACTTTGCAGTGAGACTTGCTTATTTGGATCTCTGTTTAGAATGTTCAGGATAATAATTACTATATTTGGAAAGAGTAAAAAAGTTTAGGTATTTTTTCAAGAAAGTGGTATAATTGATCAACAGAAACAAAACTAAACCAAGATGTTGAAGTTATTACAAAAGTGCCATGAAACGTTAACATATTTTTAAACATTGTCTCAAAATAAGAAAATGTACATATTTTGATGAGAAATTTGATGGGAAAAAAGTAGATGAATATAAATTGTATGTAAATTGTGTTTTAAAAGACTACAATAGATATTATTCAACTTAAAAGAGAAAAAAATACTAAAACTTCTCAAGGAACTGTGTGTAGACACTATGTTTAACTACAGTTTCAGAAGTAGTGTAACTTGGAAGAAGAAATGCATTGAGTGCCAAGTGTTCTCTACAAACATTGAAAGAGAAACCTCAGATTAAGAAAGCTCAGATAAACATGAATATAAATAAGTGTAATGAAAACCACAACTGTGCCTATTAGAGTAAAACTGATAAAACAAAGAAAAAGAGAAAATTTAAAGGTTGTCAGAGAAAAAGTCAAATTTTGTAAAAAGGAACAATGGCAAGAATGGTGGATATCATTTCATCAGAAACAACAGCTAAAATATTTTAAAATGCTGAAACAGCTATTATTAACCTTGAAAGTAATACAGAGTAAAAGCAAAGATTAAAACATAGGCAAAGCATACATTGTCACACAGGTAAAAGAATTTCTCCTATGAGGCCTACACTTTAACAAAAACAAAGATAAGATATAGGAGAAATTCTACAAGATGAAAATTCATATCTACAAATTTAAACATCAGAAAAAGTAAGCATGTGAGAAAATGCAACAGAAAAAATTAAAATAAGTTAATCTTACATGCTTATACGTGTTCAGAACATGTGATATACTTCTTTATATGTGGTGTGTATATATGAATGACACATGATTTATAAGTTTTCAAAACATTTGTACATAAATGTTTTATAAACAATTGGGCACAACCACAATAATAAAAAATAAAATATAAAAATAGTATTTGAATGTAAAAGGTTGGGAAATATATAACATAAAAATTAACAGTAAAAAGACATGACTCTATTCAAGATAGAAAAATAGATCTTAAAGAACATTACTACCTATAAAGAAAAACTCTATGTATTTATGCACAAATATATACACATATGTATGGTATATGTGAATACATTTTCAAAATATTCTGCTAAGTAACAAATCAGCCAGGCACAAATGTTACATTTTTTTCTCCTTTCGTGAATTTTTCTGGATAAACATAGCACGGCTATGTTGTTCCCAAGAACTGAAGAGAGATGAAGAATAGGGAGAAATTGCTTAATGTCTAAGTTTATACTTAGAATTACATAAAAATTTTGTAGCGAGGCACAAATAGTGGTCGCACCACATTGTGAATGTAATAATTGTCACTGAATTTCACACTTAAAATTTTTTAAAAAATTATATATATATATATATATATATATATATATATATATAACACATACATGTTTACATAGACACAGCCACAATAATAACAAAATAAAATATAAAAAAATACTTGAATGTAAAATGTTGGTAAATATATAACACAAAATATTAAAAGCAAAATGAGGATATGTTTCTATTCATGGTAGAAAGATAGATCTTAGAACAAAGAGCATTACTACAAAAAAGAAAACATACTAATCAAATGATAAAGGCATGAATGAAATAGTACAATCATAAATGAGGATGCATATAATAAGTGATCTTTAAAATAAGACACACAAGGTGGAATAAATTGAATAATGTGCAAAATATTTGTATATTTTAGTAACAATATTTTAGGAATTAGTGGATAAATTAGTTTTAAAATACATTAAGGATATAAATATTTTTGCACAATACTATGAAGCAAAAGCACTGTTGTCAGTCACACAGAGATGCATCACTGTAATACAAAACTGGGTTATCAAACATATTACTAGTGAACATCTAAATAGTTTCTATCCAGAGAGTTTCTAAGTAACCAAAGTATTTAAATTACTGGGTTATCAAGCTAATTACCAGCAAATTTCTAAGAATTGAGGTAATATAGCATTTATTTTTATATCATAATTTAATATAGAAATAAATGAAAACAATGAATCTAAAATTAAAAAACAATTTGGAAATTATGTAATTCCCATTTGTAACTCTTGATAATGCATCAAAGAATTACAAGAGAAATTATGAAATATTTTTAATGAATCTAAATATAATTACCACATATGAGTGTAGCTATAATATTATTGAGTGTAGCTATAATATTAATTATGGTAACTTGTAGTGTAAAAGTCCTAATTTAGGCTCTGTATACATACATTGAAACATCATGTCATATATGAGAAAAACTTGTAACTCTCAGCAACAAAATACAATAAAAATATATAAATCAATGGAAATTAAATGGTAGAAGACATTGAGGGCTCGCATCCTTATTCAGTACGCACTCTATTTTTAGAGAAGTGAGAAACATTAGTTTTCTAAGCTTTTGCTTTCAGTAATGAAACTCAGTAAGCAAATCAAATACAGATAAGTAAATGGACAAAATTAGTAAAGTTAAAATGGAAAACATACAAATTAGTCATCAAAAGAGAAAAATCAGTAAGTCAAAACTTCAAATAAGAGTGTAGGGCTCTAGCAAAGGCAACCAATAGAGAACAAAACATTAATTTTAAAATGAAAAATAAAATATGTAAGCATTCCTACATATCCTACTCATTGAAGATATAAATAAAATTATACAGAATTAAGATATTAATGCTAGCAATTTTACAAGCAAAATTAAATACATTTTTAAATGTAGAAACTAATAAGACACAAAAAGTTTGTTTTAGCTTTGAAACTACTGAAGCACTTCAAATTCAAAAACAAAAATAATTCCTTACTGGAAAAGACAAAACAATCTCCATGGACTGATAGTTAAATACTTTGAATACTTCATGTTATCAGATACTTTAAAAGAATGTGTCTTTTTTCTGATAAAAAAGGATGACTCATGTTTTTAAGCTATAATCATTTTTAAGCTTCTGAGGCAGAAGGATCTCTAATTTTAAACAACTGAAAAACACAGAAATTTCAAAGCCCATCAGAATTGAATTGGGAGACTTGCTTTCAATTTCCTTTCATCTCAAGAAAAAAAAAAAAGGAGAATCTGAGAATATCCTGCAGCTTCTATTTGAGGTCTGTACAAAGCAGAGAGCCAATTCTGAACATAATATTTTAAAATTACAAACTAATATCTCTCTTGAACACACATTACAGAATTGCCACTAAAAAGTTATTTTAACAATCCATGCTTATGCTCTGCATGATCAATCCTAAGTAAAGTTTATGACCTTTTTGTATTTTATTGAAAAGTCAATGTATTTACCAATTATCAAAATAGCAGGTGGGCAATTATACACTGAGTATTCAGAATAATTCAACATAATTTAGAACCTAAACTCTTAGCAAATTACATATAAAATGGATTTCTCCAATCCAATAAGGAATATTTGTAGTAAACCCATAACCATATTATGTTAAATTGTAAAAAACTGAGTATTTTCCCAGGGAGACATGAAGCAAGGCTTTCTATTCTGGCTACCTCTATGAAACAATATATATGATTTCAATGCCAGTGTTAGAAAATGAAAAGCATGGCATGAAATAAATTCATCAAAGTTGAAGGGTAAAAGTCTTAATGAAAATCATTTTATTTCTACCATTGTCAACAAACAGTAGAAAATTAAAGTACAGTTAAGAAAGCAGCAGTGGGTATCAAATCTTTTTTTTTAAATTTTATTTAAAAGGAAAAAGAGAAAAAACACAACAAAACAAAGCAGTGTAAGGGTACCAGTAATACAGAACTACAAAAAAAAAAGTAATAAATCACCAGTTAATAGATTACATATTATCATCTTAGAGATAGTTGCTCAAATCACAGTATCAAAGCATACAAAGTGGACAAACAGTGAGACTGCAAACAGTTGTGTTCAATGATCCAACGAAAAACATTAATATGGTCAGCTATTTAACACCCCTAAACACTTTGCTGTTGTATCATTTAGAACTTTTTTTTTCCCCTCTCTTTTTACAACAAAATTTACACATTTTGGGTTTTATTACTCCTTAGTTCTTATTACTTTTTTTTTGGGGGGGGAGAGAATAAAGTCAAATATGGCAAAACAAAGCTGTCAGTCAAACCAAGGATAGACATAGCACATGATGTAAAACAGAGTATAAGGTTATCAACAATGGTTATCAACGTTGTCTCTTGTTTCCTTAAAAAGAATTGTCTATCTCATTATATATTATAAAGTTGAACAAAACAGTAGAGAACAAGACCAATAAAACTTAAGCATTGTAAACATTACAGGACTTCCAAAGGAGACAATAGTCAAACCAGAATGGGCATCTTAGTGAATCTTATTGCCTTCAAAGTAGTTGCCTATACCCTCAAACTTGATACTATCATACAGAATGGAACAGAGTCTAATCAGTCAAAACAAGATAGTGGGAGTATTACAGGACTTCAAAACAAGTTAATAGGAAATCAAAAAAGTTACTATTATATACCCTGCTAATTTAAAAAATTTTTCCCCTTAATTAAAAAAAACATAAAAAATAACTAAATAATTTTTTAATGAATAAGGCAGAGATTGAGATAAAACAGGACATAACAATATAACAATACAGGTCAAAGCATGACTGTTTCAGCAACCTAGTGCTTCACCACCAAATAACATGACTTAATAGTAGTTACCATAGTGTCTGTCTTTTTCCTTGAAATATTTGAATAAAACTTCATATACTCTAGCTTCAAATATTTCCATATCAAGAAGCCCAGAATAAAGCCTTTCTAATTAATGAGTGAAAACTTTATAAGGCTTCAAGGCCACCTAATGGGGAATCATGATTACCACATATTTTTATATATTTGAATCATTATTTACATTAGGGAAACTATTCGGTATTCATACATGCGAGATTGATTTATTTCACTTATGAGTATGGTCTCAAGCTACGCCCATTTATTGATAAATATCTCAATGTGATCCTTCTTTATAGCTGAATAATACTCCATTGTATAGAAATACCACAACTTTTTTATCCATTCCTCAGTTGATGGACATTTGGGTTGTTTCCAAGATCTGGCGATTACAAATTGTGCTGCTATAAACATAGGTGCACATATATTGCTGTGGTATGATGCTTTCAGTTCTTCTGGGAATATGCCTAGAAGTGGAATAGCTGGAATGAATGGGACTTCCAATCCCAGCTTTTTGAGAAATCTCCAGACTGACCTCCACAAAGGCTGCACCAGTCTACACTCCCACCAACAGTGTAGGAGAGTTCCTTTTTCCCCACAGCCTCTCCAGCATTTGTTGTTGTGGGTTTTCTTGATCCTGGCCATTCTTTCAGGAGTGAGATGGTATCTCAGTGTGGTTTTAATTTGCATTTCTCTAATGACTAATGATGATGAACATTTTTTCATGTATTTATTTGCCATTTGCATTTCTTCATCTGAGAAGTACGTATTCATCCCAGATGCCCATTTTTGGATTGGATCTTTGAATTTTGGGGGTCTGAGTTTTTTTGATTCTTTATATGTTTTAGACAAGAGTCCCTTGTCTGAGAGAGAGTTCACTAAAATCTTTTCCCAGTTTGTGGGTTTTCTTTTTACCATGCTGGAGATTTGTTTTCACATGCAGAAACTTTTTAATAAGAAGTGGTCCCAGCTATTGATTCTAGGAAGTATTTCCCGTGCGGTTTGAGTCCTATTCATGAATTCTCTACCTACTCCTATGTCTTCAAGGTTTCTACCCAATTTGTCTTCCAATAGATTTAGTGTTTCTGTTTTAATATTCAGATCTTTGACCCATTTAGATTTTAATTTAGTACATGGTGATAGACATGTGTCTAGCTTTATTTTTCGGCAAATGGAGAGCCAGTTTTTCCAGCACCATTTATTAAAGAGACTGTCGTTCTTGCAGTGAACCTGCTTGGCTCCTTTATCAAAGATAAGGTGGTTGAGTGTGTTTGTAGTTGTGGTTGTATCTTCTAATCTATTCCATTGATCTTCGGCTCTGTTTTGTTTCCAATACCATGTTGATTTTACTACTGTTGCTTTGTAGTATAACTTCAAGTCAGGGATTGTGATGCCTCCTGCTTTGTCTTTGCTGCTTAGAATTGCCTTTGCTATTCTAGGTCTCTTCTGGTTCCACATGAAATTTAGGAGTGATTTCTCTAGATCTATAAGGTATGTTGATGGTATTTTTATTGGGATTGCATTGAATCTGTATAACAGTTTTGGGAGAATGGCCATTTTCACAATGTTTGTTCTTCCTATCCATGAGCAAGGGATGTCTTTCCATTTTCTGAGATCATCTTCAATTTTTTTTTCAGTGTATTATAATTTTCACTGTATAAGTCTTTCACTTCTTTCGTAAGAGTACTTCCTAAATATTTCTTTTTTTTTTTTTGCTTGCTAATGTGAAGGGTGTAGTTTCTCTTATTTCCCTCTTTGTGATTTTGTTGTTAGTGTATAGGAATGTTATTGATTTCTGAGTACTGATTTTGTATCCAGCCACATTACTGAATTCATTTATTGTATCTAAGAGTTTTTCAATGGAGTTTAGGGGGTCTTCTATGTAGAGTATCATGTCATCTGCAAATGATGATAATTTAACTTCTTCTTTTCCTATCTTTACCCCTTTTATTTCTCTCTCTTGCCTAATTGCTCTGGCTAGTACTTCCAGTACTATATTAAATAGGAGTGGTGATAAAGGACATCCTTGTCTTGTGCCTGATTTTAAAGTAAAGGCTTTCAATTTTTGGCCATTTAGTATGATGCTGGCTGTTGGTGTGTCATAAATGGCCTTTATTATATTGAGGTAAAGACCATCTATTCCAATTTTCTGTAAAGTTCTTATCATGAATAAATATTGGACCTTATTGAAGGCTTTTTCTGCATCTATGGAAATGATCATGTGATTCTTACTTTTGGCTTTATTGATATGGTGGATTACATTTATTGATTTACATATGTTGAACCATCCTTGCATTCCTGGGATGCATCCCACTTGGTCATGGTGTATAATCTTCTTGATGATTTGCTGCATCCTATTTGCCAGTATTTTATTGAGGATTTTTGCATCTGTGTTCATTAGGGAGATTGGCCTATAGTTCTCTTTTTTAGTTGGGTCTTTCTCAGGTTTTGGTACTAGAGTAATATTTGCTTCCAGGTATGACTTAGGAAGGATTGCTTCCCTTTCAATTTCATTAAATAGTTTGAGGAGTGTCAGCATTAGGTCTTCTTTGTATTTCTTGTGGAATTCTGCAGTGAATCCATCTGGGCCTGGGCTCTTCTTTGTAGGTAAGGACTTTTAATTACATTTTCAATTTGATTAACAGAGATTGGGTTATTCAACAGTTTTACATCCTCCTGATCTTGCTTTGGTACTTCATATGTGTCTAAGAATCTGTCTATGTCTTCTGTGTTATCAAACCTTTGAGAGTGGAGGTTTTAGAAATAGGTGTTGATGATCTTCTGTATTTCTATTGGGTCTGTAGTGATTTCACCGTTTTCATTTCTTATTGCATGAATTTGATATTTTTCTTCCCTTTTTTAATAAGGTTGGCTAGGGGCTTATCTATTTTATTTATTCTTTCAAAGAACCTACTCTTTGATACGTTGATTCTTTGGATTGTTTTCTTAGTCTCTATTGCATTGATTTCTGCTCTGATTTTTATAATTTCCTTTTTTCTTTTGGCTTTGGGCTTGAATTGCTCTTCTTTTTCTAGCTGTTTGAGGTGTAGCATCAAGTTATTTATTTGTATTCATTCTGTTTTCCTGATGTGGGAACTCAGTGCAATAAATTTTCCTTTCAGGATGACTTTCATTGCATCCCACAAATTCCGGTAAGTTGTATCTGCATTTTCATTTTCTTTTAGGTATTGTTTAATTTCTTCTGTGACCCACTGATTACTCAAGAGTATGTTATTCAGTTTCCACGTGTTTGTGAGATTTTTGCAGTATCTTTTATCATTAATTTCTAATTTCAGAGCGCTATGATCCGATAACATGCAAGGGATGATTTCAACTCTTTTGCATTTGTTAAAATATGTTCTGTGAGCTAGTATATGGTCTATTTTAGAGAATGATCCATGTACTGCTGAGAAGAATGTGTATTCTGATGTTGTTGGGTGGAACATTCTGTATGTCTATCAAATCCATTTGTTTGCAGGTATGATTCAGTTCTGTTATTTCTTTGCTCATTTTCTGTCTGGTTGATCTGTCCCTTGGTGTCAATGGTGTATTGAGGTCCCCTGTTACAGTTGTGTTACTGATAATTTGAGTTTTCATTTCTGTTAATCGTTGTTTTATATAACTGGGTGCTCTGGAGTTTGGTGCATGTATATTTAAGATAGTAATCTCTTCCTCTTGGAGTTTCCCCCTTACGAGTATGTAGTGACCTTCTTTGTCCTTTATGGTCATTGTTGGTTTAAAGTTCACATTGTCTGCAAACAGAATGGCTACTCCTGCCTTTTTTTGGATTCCTGCTGCATGGAGTATTGTTTTCCATCTTTTGACTTTCAGTCTGTGAGTATCCTTCTGGGTTAGATGGGTTTCCTGTAAACAGCATATGGTTGGATTTTGTTTCTTGATCCATTCTGCTAGTCTGTTTCTTTTGATTGGTGCATTGAAACCATTTACATTAATGGTTATTACTGTTAAATGCTGGTTTATTGTTGACATGTTATCTCTCTGCGTTGCATCTTTATCTTTCTGTTCTGTTTAATTATCTGCCTTGCTTAGTGGTTTTTTCCTTTGTGTATCTAAACTGTCTTTCAATATTTTTTGCAGGGTTGGTTTGGTGTTCATGAAGTTCGTCAGCTGTTCTTTGTCATGGAAGTATCATATTTCCCCATCAATTTTGAATGATAGTTTTGCAGGATACATCAGTCTAGGTTGGAAATCATTTTGCTTTAGGATCTGGAATACTTCACTCCATGCTCTTCTTGACTTTATTGTTTGTGCTGAGAAGTCTGCTGTGATTCTGATAGGTTTTCCTTTATAAGTGATCTGTCTTTTCTCTCTGACAGCTTTTAATAATCTATTCTTGTGTTGGATTTCTGGGATGGTGATTATTATATGTCTGGGTGTAGTTTTATTTTGGTTATGACTATTTGGAGTTCTATGTGCTTCACTGATCCTGATGTCAGTTTCTGATCTCATGCTTGGGAAATTTTCAGCTATTACTTCTCTAAATATCCTCTTGACATCCTTTATGTTGTCTCCTTCTTTTTCATTAATCCCTATCATTCTTATGTTATTTTTCTTTACATTGTCTTGCAGTTGTTGAATTGTTATTTCCTGATTCCTTGTTATTTTTAAAAGATCTTTCCTTTCCTGTTCACTAGCTGCAATCCTGTCTTCAAGGTCTGAAATTCTATCTTCACTTTCCTTAAGGTGGTTTTTACAACTTTCAGTGGAGTTTTTTATTTCCTGTATATCTCTGTGCATCTGCACTATGTATTCTGTTTGTTTCTTATATTGTTCGTCTAGTGATTCTATCTTTTCGTTTAGTTCCTCCAATTTTTTATCTGTGTTTTCTTTAGATATATTCAGAATCTCTTTCATTTCTTTTATTATTTCATCTTTTACCTGGGAGATTATTTCGAGTTTGAATTTCTTTAAAGCTTCCTGGAGTTGCTTGTTAATTTCAGTAGGTATTGTGTCCAATATTTGAGGTGAATGGCATATATTTTCTTCTATATACATCGCTCCTAGGGTTTCTTGAGATGGGCTAGAGGTTTGAGGTTGTAATTTGGTCTTTCGTTTTGTCATTTTCCTATATTTCTGTGTTTCAAGTGTTATTTGAAAGCTTTCTCAGGGTCTGTTGGAAATCCCCTTCTATGTTTGCAGCTCCTGAGACTCTGGCACCCCGTTACCCCAAGCCTCTGGGCCTGCAGAACCAATGGCCCTCCTCTGTCTGTTCAGAACTCTGCAGTTCCAGATAAGCTGGGCCTCAGGGACACTGTGTGCCCACCTGCCCTTTGGAAGCTCCACAGCTCTCCAAGAATAGCTGGGATGCGGAGGCAGATGTAGCCTCCTCAAACCTGCCTCTCCACTTCACTGCACCTGGAAGCCTGGAGGGTCCCAAACAGTCTGGGCTTTGGGCAGAGTGTGCTGAGCACTCACCACTGGCCGCTGTGCCTCTGGAACCTGCGATCCTCCCCTGCTTGCCGAGACATCCACAGTCCTCCAGACACACGGGGAGGCTGATGCAGGCACCCCAGATCCACCCAGCCCCTCCTCTGCACACTGATGGTCAGGTGCAGGAGTCCCAAGCAAGCTGGGCTCAGGGGATAGGGTGCGCCCACCTACTTGTTGGAAGCTCCCCAGTTCTCCAAGTGCAGCCGGGATGGGGAGGCAGATGTAAAGGCCTCAAACCCACTTCTCTACTTCACTGCACCGGGAAGCCTGGAGGGTCCCAAACAGTCTGGAATTTGGGCAGAGTGCGCTGAGCACTCACCACTGGCCGCGGTGCCTGGAACCTGTGATCCTGCCCTGCTTGTTGAGATATCCACAGTCCTCCAGACACAGGCGGAGGCTGATGCAGGCGCCCCAGATCCACTGAGACCCTCCTCTGCACACCGATGATGAGGTGCGGGAGTCCCAAACAGGCTGGGCTCAGGGGATAGTGTGCGCCTGCCTACTTGTTGGAAGCTCCACATTTCTCCAAGTGCAGCTGGGATGGGGAGGCGGATATAGAGCGGGTATCAAATCTTAAGAACAAATCTAACGGTATGTGAGCATGGAATCATCCGTGCAAATTATACTGCACTGCTGAAAACAAGCATCAACAAAAAAGGCTTCAATTAAATGAAAAAAATTGATTAAAAGTTCCTCAAGTGGAGAAAGACTTAATAAGGCTAGTGCGAGTGTACAGATTCAACGGAGTACCTGCCAATATTGCAGCAGGTAATTGGAAGAAATTAGATTGCTGATCTAAAATTTTCTAATTTTACAGTTTGTATCAAGTGTTTAGAGGTTTAAAAAGCAGTCTGCTCAAACATGAACAATGAGACGATTTACAGTAATAGATTCCAATAGTTTTGCAAACCTATTTAGTGAAAGTGTTTTCATGCTGTTGTGAGGATAAATCAATGACTGAGTTAAACTACTATTGAGATACCACTGAAGTATTTTTCAGAAAAATAACAACCAATTCAAGTCAATGGAGATTTTTTTTTTTTTTTTTTTTGTACTGGGGATTGAACTCACAACCTTACGCTTGCCGGAACGGTGGTCATGCCACTGAGCTAAATCACTGGCCCGAGAAATATTTTTAAACAAATTATATGAAATAAAACATTTATGTGAAAAAAAAATCTTTATACTCTTCTCTCCATACACAAGAACTCATACCACATGGCTACAGAGATGTGATAATTACATATTTAAATCATTTTTCTAAACATAAAGAACATGCTTTTGCATTCTTAAGGAAATGACAAATGCATGTCAGAAATACTTCTTAGTAGAATATTAGGCACCAGTGAAATATCAGGTTAACCTCAATGAAATACTTCACATGCTTCACAGCAAAAAGTTGGAGTGAACAAAAGTAAATGATTAAACAAACATGTACCTCTGATGATCCTTCAGTAAGAGAAATCAAGAAGAATCCTGGGAATCATTTTATCTATATTAGACAAAATAAAATATCACTCTAATTCAGGGTGTTACTATAGGTGATATATAGACTAGGAAGAAAGGTTTACCCTGAAACATTGTATGTTGGAAGCATTTCTTATTAATTTTTGAGTTTTAGGGACGTTACATCTAAGCCTCACCATGAATTCTCAAGGAAACTTCGAACCTGTACTTTTGAACAATGTTGAAATTGTTAAGTGTTTGGTAACTCTCATAGAAGGACTAAAAGCACTTTGCATAAAAAACAAATTTGACCTGCGATGTTGCAGGGGAGGCAGGATGAAATACTATGGTTTTAATCTAAAAAGCCCACCCAAAATTTCCTATGTTCAGAGGTGAGGCTTTGGGGAGTGTTTGTAGCCTGGGGATGCTATGCTAATAAGTGAGCTGAGCTATTGATGAGATGATAGCTGGTTAGGATATTAGCAGGTGTGTTTAGTCGGAGGTGATGAGTCACAGAGGGTGTGACAGGAAAGATATGCTCTTGTCCAAGGTTCCCCTTTTCTCATTCTCTGCTTCCTGCTATCATGAGGACAATGAATACCTTTTCTTGCTGACCATGCCTTCACTATGATTTTGTGCTGCTGAGTAAGTCAGCACAGATGGCACACTTTAAAATCAGGAATCAAAATGAACCTGGCCTTCCACTATTGTATATCAGTTATTTTGTCCCAGCAAAAGGAGAGTGACAAATATGCAGTATTGGAATCAGAAAAGCGCAGTCATCAATGTGACTATTTCCTGACCATAGAAGCTGCTGGAACTGATCTGTTGGAGAAATTTGGAAATGTTTGGAGATGCTGGCTGGAGAAGCCTTTGGAATGCTAAAGTAAAGAGTTTGATGTGTAGTACTGGTGAGAAATCAGAAGGGCAGAAGGGCAGAATGCTAGAAGAAATAAGGACAGAACAGACCTGGGCTGGGAGGTTTCAAATGGACATGGCAATTCTATTGGAAAATGAACTAAAAGTGACATGCCTGCCAAGGACTTGTGTTGATTTTTTACACAAAATTTTTACACAAAATTTTTTTACATAAAATTTGTAAGGGCTGACTATAAAGGTGGTGTGCTAATTGAGAGGGCAGAGGAGGTATCAATCCATCTCCATCACCAAGCCGCAGTTCGTGCTGCATGGACCTATCCAGAACCTACACTGAGAATCATCAGCAAAGAGCAAGGATGAATGACTTGAAATTTGTTCAGTTCAGCAGTCAAGTTAGTGTCAAGGAGAATGGGTCTGTAATAAACATTAATAGTATTAAAAAGGAGCTATGTAGTTTTAATAATTGATAAACCTACCCTGATACATTATTTTGATTCAATATCTGCAGTTGAAATTGATCTTCATTCTCAGTATGGTACACTCTGTAGGTTTGAGCGAAAATGAATGATGCATACATCAATGTAATATTACACGTAGTAGTTTCAAAGTCCTAAAAGTACTCAGTTCCTTCTATTTACTTCTTTTGGAAGCAGTCACCATTCTTCCTCCTCCACCTCTCCATTCTTGTCTTCTTTAGTAACAATTTTTTACTTTACTTCATCCAGAGTTTTGCTTTTTCCAGGCCATTGTACAGTTGGAGTCATACAGTATGGACCTTTTTTTTTTTTTTACTGATTTCTGCTATGCAATGCCAAGCACCTGAGTTTTCTGTGTCTTTTATACACTGCTAGTTCCCTTCACTTATATATCGGCTGAACAAGGAGAACAGAAATAATTATCAAAGACAACCACTTCATCAAATGTGTACCCCAAGAGCATTGCTCTTAATTTGTTTCTGGTTGATTTATTTCCTTTATTTTATTTTTATTTTTTGATATTAGGGAGTGAACTCATGACCTTGCACTCACCAGACAGGTGCTTATGCCTCTGAGCTAAATCTTTAGCTCTTTAGTTAATTTCTTGATGATTGTCTTTCTTTCTGTGGTAAAATGGAATCTCAGTGTTTTTTTTTTTTCTTAATTTGCATCGCTTAAAGCAATCAGTGATCATGACCATTTTTTTCATATATTTATTTGCCATTTTTATTTCTTCATCTGAGAAGTGCATATTCATCTCAGGTGCAAATTTTGGAATTGGGTCTTTGAATTTGGGGGGCCTGATTTTTGTAAATCTTTGTATGTCCTAGATAGAAATGCTTTGTCTGAAGGATAGTTGGCTAAAATGTTTCTATCTCTGTAGTTTGTCTTTTCATTCTTGTTGGTGATTTTTTTATATGCAAAAGCATTCTAGTAAGTGAGACCCCCAATTGTTGATTGAACTATTTGCCATGCAGCTTTGGTTTTGTTCATGAACTTTCTACTTATAACCGTGTCTTCAAGATTTCTACCTAGATTCTCTTCTAGTTGATTTAGTATTTATGATTTATATTTAGATCTTTGATCCATTTTGACTTTAGTGCACGTTGATAGACATGGGTCTTGTTTTAATTGTTGGCTTGTACAGAGCCAGTTTCTCCACTAACACTTAGTAAAGAGGCTATCTTTCATCTAGAGAAAATATTTTGGCCCCTTGTCAAAGGGTGCCAAACCCTTTTAGTCACAGTTAGGGTGACTAACTGTGTTTGTAGCTGTGTATTCTTTTTCTAATCTATTTTATAGGCCCTGTGGTCTGTTATTCTACCAATACCATGCTGATTATATCAAAGTAGCTTTGTAGCAAAATTTCAAGTCAGGGATTGTGATGCCTCCTGCCTTGTCTTATTGCCCAGGATTGATTTTGCTGTTCTATATTTCTTCTGGTTGCCAATGAATTTTAGAAATGTTTTCTCTAATTCTGGGAGTTATGATAATGTTATTTAGATCAGGTTGCATCAAATTTGCCTAACAATTTCTGGAATACTGTAATTTTCACTAGGTTGGTTCTTCCTATACATGAGCAAGTGATATCTTCACATTTTCTTATATCCTCTTCAATCTCCTTTCTCAAGTAGTATAATTTTCAATATATAGATCCTTTATATCCTTTGTTAGATTGATTCATAAGTATTTCATTTTGGGGAGATGATATTATGAATAGTATGGTTTACCTTGTTTCACTCTCAGTGAGCTTGTAGTTTGTGTACAGGGATACTATTAATTTCTGAATGTTGACTTAGTATCGTGATATGCTACTGAATTTAGTTATTAAATCTAGAAGTTGTTTGGTGGAGTTGTTGGACATTTTTCCTAAAGTATCATATCTGATAAGGGCAATAAAAAAGACAGACTTCAAAAATTAAAAAAGAAGTGCTTTATTTAGCTGAGCTCAGCAGCACAGTTCCCAAAGGCAGCCCTGGAAGTGCTAGTGCCTGAGCCAGGGGCTGCAGGGAGTTATAAAGTAGCAAGCTGCAAGGGAAGGGGTCAGGGTCTTAGGCTCAGTTTGTCTCTATAAAATGAATTAGGGCCGAGTAACAAGCAGTTACAGAAATCAGGGAGGGAGTTACATGGTGGGTATATTACAAGGTTGCAACTTAACTGTCAATTACACAAGTTTTACAGAAAGAGAACAAGTTATAATAAGTATAGCACATTTTAGTTTCTTTAGCTTACAACAATATCATCTGGGAATAATGATAATTTAATTTTTTCCTTTGCTATCCTTAATAAATCTAAGTTCTCTTGCTTATCCCCAGAACTACATTGAATAGGAATGATGGTAGTGGACATCCTTGTGTTGTTCCTAATTTTAGAGTGAAAGATTTCAATTTTTGTCCATTTAGCAAGATGTTATCTATTGGTTTGTCATTAATAGCTGTTTCCAGATAGAGATAAAGACCATCTATGCTGATTCTCTGCAAATTTGTTTCCATCAGTGAGTATTGGACTTTGTAAACATATTTTTCTGTATCTATAAAGATGATCATGTGATTTTTCTCTTTGGCTCTGTTCACATGTTGCATTAGATTTCTTGATTTGTGTATGTTGATCCATTCCAGAGTTCTTGGGATAAATCCCACTTGTGCATGGTGTTTAATCTTGTTGATGACTTCTTGCATTCTCTTTAATGAGAATATTAGCTTGCATGTTAATTAGGGAGATGGGCCTGAAGTTCTCTTTTTTGTTGGCTCTCTCCTTGGTTTTGTTATCAGTGTAATACTTGCATCCAGGAATGCATAAGGGAGAATAGCTTCCCTTTCAATTTCATTAAATATTTTGTATTGGTATGGAATCTTCTCTAAATCTCTTATAGGATTCAGCAGTGAATCTATCAGGATGCGAGGTTTTTTGTTGGTAAGATTTTAATTACATTTTCAATTTCATTGCTTGATATTGGGCTATTCAGAATTCTATATCTTCTTGATTCTCATTGGTTATTCACACATATCTAGGAATCTGTCCATTTTTCCTCTTTGTTCCATCCTATGAGAGTAAAAATTTTGAAAGTAAGTATTGACAATCTTCAGAATTTCCACAATATAGACAGTGGTTTAATCCTTTGTATTCCTCATTGCATGAATTTGAGTCTTTTTGTTTTTATTGATATGACTGCCTAAGGCTTTATCAACTTTATTTATTCTTTCAAAGTAGCAACTCTTCAGTACATTAATTTTTGTATTGTTCTCTTAATCTCAATTGTGTTTATTTCTGTACTGATCTTTATAATTTCCTCCCTTGTATGGGTTTTGGGCTTGACTTGCTTTTTTTTTTTTTTCCTAGAAGCTTGAGGTGCGATATCAGGTTGTTTGTTTATGTAGTCTTGTATGTACTTATCATACAAATATATACCTACTGAAAAGATGCATAAGTATGTAAAAAGGTTTCAAATGAAATGCATAATATAGAGAGATGCATAGAAATTTCTTTCCAATTGGAAAGCAAATGGCAGAAAATATTGTATTCATTTGCCTAGGAAAACATTTATAAATCTTTTCCCTTTGGAATTTGACTAGAAATATAATTGATCATTTCTATTTTTATTTTCTGACATTTAGTCATTATCAAAACAGTAATGATTTGTGAATCACTTCTGACTTTTATTGCATTAAAAGATAAATTTATTAAAAACTTTTTTAGAGCTTGTCATGGTTTATGTTGGTGGCCACCAGGCCTCATGCATTTGCATTATGCATTTGTGAGTGGTTCATTGTCTAGCACTTGGATTGCTACACTGGCCTAAAAGTGGAGCCAGGATGTAATCTAATGGCAGGAATAAGGGATTTCTTGCTCTCTTGCTGGTTTCTGCCTTGCCATTTGCAGCTGCCATGAACTGCGGCCCTGCCATACCACCATGCCTTGGAGCCAACTGAGTATGGACTGAAAACCTCCCCAAACTGTAAGAAATAAACCTTTCTTAACTTTGGTCATCAGATATTTTATATCAGTGATGAGTTAAAAGTAATTAAGACAGAATTTGGTACCAAGAAGTGGGGTCCTTTGCAGTGATTATACCTTACCATGTTTCTCAAGAGGCTTTGGAACTGACTTGTAGGCAGTGTTTGGAAAGGCCTGGATGCATGTGGCCTGGATGCATAGAGCTGCAGCAGCTTAGGCTGTTCTGTTAGAGGAGATTCTGGTCAGATCTCAGAAGCCAAGAATGCTGATAGAAAGCCTCACGGTAAAGACCAGGCTTGGGAGGTTTCTGCTGGAAAGAAGGACTACACTGGTTGTTGGACTCCCCATGATGTGTGTTATGGCTTGGCAAAAGTTTGTCCACATTTTGCTCATATCCAGAGACTTTGCCTGAGATTGAGACAAAGGATAATGGACTGATTAATCTGCAAAAGGAAATTTCAAGGTAGTCAAATGTTGAGGCTGTGGCATGACTATTGTTGGGGGCTTTTAGTCAGCTTTACGTTGCAAATCAAGAGCAAAGACCCAGCAAGATAATTTACAATACTGTGAGTTTTCCAGAAGGAAAACTCCAGGAAAGCTGTGGATTGTAAAGTTCAAACTGAGACTTTGATTGCTGAGAAGAAATACAGAGATAAGAAAGATGCCCACAGGGCATCCCAGGAAGCAGCGGGTAAGTATAGTAAAATCTTCATGTATGAGAGTAATTTGTTCCAGAATTATGTTTGTGATCTCAAATGCTTGTATATGGCAGAAAATTTCCCCATCACAAATAAAGGAAACTCAGATGATTCATTCAACAACCCAAAAATATTTAAATAAAATCATTACAGTCGGTTTATATAATACAAAATAATAAAGAAAATACAAAATACAATGAAAATGATATATATATACACACACAGTATTGTGATGCAGAAAAGAAATTCTCTTCAATAAATGATGTTGATAAAATTAAATATCCTCAGTCAAATAAGCAGAAATGGATCTTTTTCTTCTTATTGATCAGCTTTCCCACTGCTGCTAAATAACAGCCAACATCATAAGTTAAAGTAGAAAATTTTGTCTTGGCAAATGATTCCAGACACTGTACTTCGTGGTCTACCAATTCCAAAGCAAAAACATCATGGCTGAAAGTCAAGGCAGAACAAAGCTTCTCAATTCCTGGGTAAGAGGAGGTGAAGCAGGGTAACATTATGAGAGGCAGGGCCTGTGAGAGACATGTGGAAGAGAAAGTTAGGCCTCCATGACCCACTTATACACGTGCAGGTCTGTGCTTCATTAATGCCAAAGTCCATAAACCAATCAAGTTGACAATGAAGCTGAACTCTCACTGTCTCTTAATGTAGTCAAATTTGTAATTCAAAATCCATTTAGGCATTTTTAGTGAATTTTTTGCTGTATCATATAAACGATACAGCAAAAAAGAAATTTAAACAAAGACTACATAAAACTGAGTTATATATACAACAAATAGTCTGATCATCAAAATGAAGAGTACCAGAGGGCTGAACTATTTGCACGTCATGTATCTAATAAGAAACTGATATAACGATATGAAAGAGACTCACCCTCAATAACAATCTAAAAATAAAAACAACATATTACCTATTATAAACAGGGAGCAGACATAAATAGACAACTTTTCATGTAAGATATAGAAATAAGCAGCAGTGAATGAAGTCATTTAGCATCATTAAGCATCTGAAAAATATAAATAACAAAACAGAATACATTCTTATGCTTTAAATCGCTACTATGAAACACGCATTTGACAACAAATGTTGACAAATGATGGACTAAAAGAAACTCTGTACACCATTGGGCAGTATATACAATGGAAAAAGTATGTAGCTGTTTATCTATCTCTACACTATTGAGTGGATAGTCAAGTGGAATTACATCATTATTTTGAAGAGTTAGCTCCACACTGATGTTCATTTTAACTATGCTCGCAAAAACCAAAACATGGAATCAACTTCTGTGTTCATGAACAGAGGAATGAAAAGGAAACTATCACATGCACACACCACCACTGAAAATCCTTTTCCTTATCATTCATTTTTTGATTAGCATCTGTTCATAGTAAATGAAATTCTCAGCCCTCGTGTAGAGTTCATATATGTACATAACACGTCTTAATTCCTTCTTCTCAGCCATTTTCCCTTCTTTCAGTATCTCTCCCTCCATCTGTGATTCCTTTCCTGTTTGAGTAAGATCTATCTCCCTCCTTCTTCTTATTGATCTTTTATTTGGTTTTTTACAATTTGGATTTCTCATTTAAGAGAAGCCATGTCCCTTGTATTTATTTTTAGCATTCCACCTTTTTTTGTATGTCTCTTACAATATTAAGTTCTCTATTCCCCCCTGCCCTACTTGTACTAGGCAACAGAAAACCTGCAAGTTTTCAGCAGAAAATAAAACTTAAATATATGATTGGAAATGGGCTGAGAAGGGAACTTGTGTTTAAAATTATGGTTCCTAAAAATCAGCACAAAGACAACTTAGATACAAAGCATTTGGTGTCAGTTTCTAAAGACCAGTCTGCACCACTGCCAGATTAATTACCTTGCCTTTAGGAAGGCAGAAGGGAGCTAAAACTAAGCATGAAATGGAGCTGAGCGTGGGATGCTTAGGGTGTGGAGCAGAGAGCTGGGGTCTGAGGGGAAGGATAGAGTAGAGCTGATCTATATTGGAAGACAGACAGGGAAATATACGCCTCTGAGACTCAATCTCCATTTCTGAACATCTGTTAATAAAATATTTAAATGATGCATGTGGCAGGTTAGGATAAGAGATAAAAAAGCAAAGGAAATTTTACTAAGTAAGGCAAAATATCTATGAATTATCACTTTCATTATCTGTCTTTTTATAATCAGATCCACACAGAATTCTTAGGGATGAGGTACCTCGAGGGTACTGATACATCCTTAGTAGTTAGCTCTGAAATGTTTTGGCCCATACTGGTTCAAAAACAAAATACACAAGGAAAAGTAAAGTTTGACAAATCCATGTAAGTGGGCGGTCTGCCCAGCCACTGTGGAATATAGGAATTCAAAGAAGAAAAGTTGAAAAATCCAACATTATTTTGTGCTTGAGTTCCAGATTGATAATTGAGGGTTGCTCAATATCAGCTCAATGATGCCAGTTGATATAAATGAAGTAAAATTTCATTTTCTGTAAAGATGCACTGTTTTATTTAAGTGATCATAGAATGATCTGCGAATGTGAAAAATGGACTGTCCACATTTGGCTGCTGATGGCCCCCATGAAGGTGCTGATTGCATGTCTGAAACGCGCCTGGCCTCCACACATATCTCAACAAGTAAACTTACCCATGTCTGAGGATGATGGAAGACTTGTGTAAAATAAAATTTTAGTCATGTTCATATAATAACTCAAAAACACATCAGAAGGGAAACCAATAGTTATTTTCATATAACTCTGCTTCATAAAGGTAAAGCACACTGGATTCCATGTACAAAATTACCTCTAAATACATCATTATGTGTTTTTTTCTCTGTGTTTTCTGTGCCATTAGCAAACAACAACAAATCAGGCATGGTACGATTTGGCTCAGATAATAGTATACAAAACAACGCTTTGAGCTATAAATTGCTGTTGTGTTAATTTTGCGTGTGAATAATATACACAGGATTTAGAACCACGATGTTTGAAAATTATTTCCAAGAGTACAGGACATAAAAGTGAAAAGCCTAATTAATTGTGAAAACTGGGATATAAGAATCTAATTCTGTAGAGTAATGTAAATGTATGAGCTACTGAAGTAAGGCCTTTTAAAATGTTTTACCAGAACCTTTTGGGTAAAAGTTTAGTTCTATTTGTTGGCACTGTTAATTGGTTGTTTATAGCAAAAAACAAGCAATTCTAGGATAACAATGCTTTTCATCTGAAAAACTTTAAATAATGGAAGCTTAATACTAAATCTGCCTGGGATAAAAGATAAATTAGGACTCAAGGTTTCATGAAAACAGAACATGACAGAATTTTAGATGAAATAGTAACATTATATATTCAATTATGGAGTCTTTCTCATTGCTATTTTCTTATCATGTATGCTTTTATCTGAAGTGCTAAATATTCTTGCTTGTTCATTTTCATGTAATTTAAAATTTGAAACCAGAATTTTTTTTTCACAAAGTTGATTTCCAAATTTAAACAACCAGGAAAATGATCAGAAGATGAAAAGTGGGTAGCAAATTCCAGGATACAAGGTCCAAGGGACTAAAAGGTGAAGTGAATTTGAAGAATGAAGCTTGAATTCATCCTTGGAACCTTGTGAATGTGAGGTGTCAAGGCGAGTGACAGAGTAAAAGTCAAAGCTGAATATTTTTTCCTGAAAACGAAGCAAACCCAAATGAGTAAGAAATAAGTGGTGATTCTTTACATTTTCAGGAGGAAACTAACATGTTCTCAAGACAGAGTCACAGTTATTTATAGACTTCTATTCTGAAATAAAGAATGCCATGCAGAATTTGAGAAACTTCCCAGAAAGATAAACATCCGGGAAGTCATGGCGATCGACTGGAAACTGGGAAACTAAGAATGTGGCTGTTAAGAGCCCTCGGGTACGTATACAGGTGACTTGGAGATGGCATGGACTTGCTAAACTTTCTCAAGGGATGAAAGACAGTTAACCTGTGAAAGCCTGAAACACTGGACCCTGTCAGACTGCACAACTCCAGGCTAAGGTGATTCACTGGACTATAGCAATCCCAAATGGCAATTGAAGATACAATCCATCAACTGTCAGATTTCCTAGCAGCTAGGGCACGTGTTTTCCCTGAAAAAGAGATTGAACTGAACACTGCAGTATCAATTGTAGGAATCTTTCTGAGCAAATCAAACAGGAAAGGTCTTGTCATGGGATCATTTCATTGTCAAGATGATTTTATGACATGTATAGAATACCTTTTCAGGGAGATGTGCATATTAAATGACAGTTTCTAATAATGATATCAGCTATGATTTATAATTTTTATAAAAATATGTTAGATCATAGGTCACGCATGGTGGCACACACCTGTAATTCCAGCACTCAGCAGAGGCAGGGGGATCATCATGATTTGTAAAGCAGCTTGCGCTACACAGTGAGTTTAAGACCAGTGTGAACTGCATAGCAAGGCCCTGTCTCAATATAGCAAATAAATAACAGTATTAGTTAGACAGAAATATGATCTAATGAAATGCCCAAAGCACATCTACTTAAATTGGACATGGCATTTTCTTTTTGCATCATTTTGTAACAACATTTCTGAGAGATTATTCTTTTCTGGTGCCAAACTCAATTCCTGCATTAAGGAAATGCAAGAAATGATTGAAAAAGACAGCGTTCAGGGCCTTGCTGCAATGGAAGTGTAGCACAAATTGGAAATTTCACTTTTGGGAACCAGGCTCCTTTTGAATTTTAGATGCTCACTGAAACACCAAATAGGAGCTTACAATTTAAACCTTTTTTTTTTTTGGTAAATAATAATAAAGCTCATTACCCAGAGTAGTTTTGATAATAAACCAAGGACAAATGTGTTAAATGTTTAGTATACAGGATCACATAAACTAAGCATTCACTCAGCAGTGTACACTACACATTCATTAAACTATATATTTATGTAGTAAGTGATATTGAAACAGCAGCTGGGGCTGGGGGTTTAGCTCAGCGGCATAAGCACCTGCCTTGCAAGCAGGCGGTCGTGAGTTCGATCCCCGGTACCGATAAAAATGAAAAAGACAAAAAAAAAAAAAAAAAAAAAAAAAAAAAAAAGAAACAGCAGCTACAGCAACAGCACCAGCAACATTGCCCTGATTCAACTGTTATTTTCCACCAGCCCTCATTATTTCCTTTAACTTTTATATAAATGCATTTAGCATAAAAAGACTGAGCTAAACAGATGAACTGCACGTAATTTTAAAATTTTACCTGATGGTAAAGTACACAGTGCTACCAGTTGTCAGATTTTTCACACACATTTTTATGAACTTCCTAGGTTTTTAGTTATGCATCATGTTTTTAAATCAGTTAATGTATTCAGCACAGTTGTAATTGCAGCTTGATTACTTAACAAATGTAGTACAGGTTATAGTGATATAAAGTGTAAAAAAAAAACCAGATACACATATGGAAGATATCAGGGAAAAATTTTCAATGTGAGCAAGACAGATGATGCATGCATATGTGTTACCATGGCAACTCTGTAGGAAGACTTTATTTCAGTGCTTAGCAAGATACCACAGAAAATTTCCTTTTTAAATGAACTATTCTGTGATAGAGGCACCCACAGAGCCTATTATTTGAATTTAAGGAGAAAAAGTGATTTTGTCTTCTTTGGTGAATTTCCTACTTTATTACCTGAAAAAGAAATAAAGTGGTTCTTATGAATGATTTATTTTGAACAAGTAATGTAATGTAATGTAAATAGAATAATCTTTGAAGAATGAAGAAGTCCTGAACAGCAGTAATCTGTTGAGACAAGAGAAGAACAGGTAAGTAGGCCCTTTTTCTCTAGTTCATGAAAGGCAGAGAAAATGATAATTTTTAAAAAATTTTATTTAAAAGGAAAAAGAGAAAAACACAAAACAAAACAAAACAAAACAAAACAAAGCAGTGTAAGGGTACAAGTAATACAGAACTACAAAAAAAAAAAAAAAACAGTAAGACATCACCAGTTAATAGATTACATATTATCATCTTAGAAATAGTTGCTCAAATCACAGTATCAAAGAATACAAAGTGGACATTCAAACAGTGAGACTGCAAACAGTTGTGTTCAATGATCCAACCAAAAACATTAATATGGTCAGCTATTTAACACCCCTAAACACACTTGCTGTTGTATCCTTTAGAGCTCTTTTTTTAGAGAAAATGATAATTGAATCAAAAAGAAAGCTGTGTGCTTCCGACCACCTAAAGACTTGGAGAGTCAAGTGAAATGTATCTTATGAGGTAAGAGAAGGGAGTAAAATCTACTTAAGGAAATTTTTAGTTTGATACTTAAATTGCTTTCCCTCTACTAGGACTTAGGGAATTTATTCCCTAATTCTTGATCAGTTTGTTTTTCAATGAACTAGTAACAACTAGATGACTTATTTTAACATTATGCGAAATTATGAAAACCTGATCACATGTTTTCTTCTCGGCCACAGAACAGAGATATGCAGGCATGTATATTCAGGCATCTACATATATATTCACTCTTGATTAAATTCATACTTTTGTTAAGTCACCTAATTTATTTGTAGTGCTGAGAATTTGCTAAAAGAAGTCAAAGGAAGTTTTATCGTAAATTAGTTTTTAAATAAGATTTGTGCTTTAACCTATTCTTTTTTATCATGTATATTTATCACACAAGTACGTCATGCTGTTACTATACATTGTAATATTAGTTAATTATAGTTTAAAGTTTTTTAGATTTTTGGTTTAAGGTTTTTTAGATTTTTATTAGAAAGACAAAATTATATTCTTGGGCTGATACAATGAACAGTGTAGAAGTTACAAATATTTCATTAGATAATATTTATATGTTTATTCTTCAGCATCATTTAGAAATTAAATTTACCAAGTAGGAAAATCAGACTTGGAAAATACATTGATTCATGTGAAAGATAGACTACATATTTAGTGGATACATACCTCTTATTAATTCTCATTTCCTGGATAATGCCAACGACTTTTGTTCCCAGACATATATATTTTTCTCGGATAATGCGCCACCAAGAATTTTTGGTTTACTGAATCTCCTGAACGTTGATGGGTCCATACTGGGAGAGTATTGTTTTGAATAACAGCATTAGCTGTGTCTGCAGTAGGACTTCCCAATTCTCCATTAGGACTGCAGAATCTGTGCATAGTGAACGTGATATGGTGAACTGGTTCTTCCATTACTTCTGAAAAATATTTGTTGATTGCTGGTTTCAGAGAATATTCACGAGATTCCTATTCTGTTAATGAAACATCTTTTGTGAAATATTAGAGTTTTGTGCTAAGTAATGCCCTCATGGCAAAAAAGACAAGTTCAATATTAATAGAGATTTCTAAGTTTGTGAAAACAAATTGTTTAGTGGATTAAAACATCTAATGCAGACAGCTTGCAATCAAGAGTTTACTTGTTCTTCTCCAGATATTTAGATGTAACGTGTGGTGGCTTTGATGTCTATTGTAGTTCGGATAAAATCTCTCTGTTATAGAAATGAACACTCATCAAGTCAGCAGGCAATGACTTGTATTGCTTTCTTCACATCACAAAATGGTTAATACTACCGAAACAATAGAAATTTGAGTCCATGATCAATCAGTATTTTTTAGTAAATCTAACATTATATTAAATATTATTTCCTAAACAACCCTAACACTACAATATAAACCAAACTATGTACTTTTAATTTTAGGCCTCAGAGTCAAATATCAAATCGAAGATGAAGGATGTTTAAGTTAGCTATAAATTAAAATGCACAGTCCTCAAAGTAGAAAGAATTGAATTGTTGGGAAATTTACAAACAATAAAGTAAGGTTTCAAGATTTTGCACAGTAAAACAGTCAACAAATGATACTGTAACCTACACAATGGCAGAAAATATTTTCCAACTATTCATCTAAGAAAGAAATAATAAACAGAAGACACATGCAAGTTATAAAACTATAACCATTGTGTAGGCATTTCTCCAAAGAAGAAATATTGTTGTTCAATAAATACATGAAAATGTTAAACACAATTAGCCATTAAGAAAATATAAATCAGTTTACCATGAGATTTCATTTGACTTCCTAAGTGAAGAGAATCAAAAGACACTAAGAAACAACAGTGGTGGACATGACATAGAGGACAATGAACTCTCACAGACTGTGGGTGGGCATTTAAGTTGTTACATAAATTACATTCATTAAATAAATGAATGCCAAATCACCGTATGTTTCATGATATTATTTCTGTGTATATATGCAAAAGAAATGAAATAAAAATATCAAAGAGATACAAGTTTACCCAGTATTTTTTTGGCTTAATGCACCATTGCAAACATATGGAAACAACCTATGTGCACTTTGATGAATATGAACTGTGTGTATATATATATGTTGTAAAAAGAATTAAAGCCTATCACTTGCAGCAAAATGGATATAGCAAGAGGTTGTTAAGTGAAGTGAAAAGAGCCACAAACAGAAAGACAGGTGCCACATGTTCTACCTCTTATGTGAAAATTTAACAAATAAACCTGAATATCGAATAGTCATTACTAAAGATTGATACATTGTGAGTAAAGGGGAGATTTGTCTATATATATATAGTGAGATTCACTTTGGTATTATATATATATATATATATATATATATATATATATATATATATAATATATATGGGATTCAGTTTGGCATAACATATATATATATATATATATATATATATATATATATGACTAATGCATGCTAATAAAACATGACATTTTTAAAGGAAAGAAAAAGAATTGGAGACAAGAGAACACCATTTTAGACAGAGAAAATGTATGTGTTTTGTTGCTAGAGTAAATCATTTCACATATTTTGACAATTATTTGGCAACCTACATGTCACCAATCCTAAATTTGCAAGATGTACTGAAAATTTACAAATATATTTAAGACAGAATATAATTTAATCATGCTGATAAATCTGCAAATATTTCTCATATACAAATAAAATAAGGTCTCTCAAAATGTGAACCTTTATTATATGACTAAAACCATACTACAACCATTTAAATCCTTACTTGACTTTTATTCTAGGCAAGACATTCACTTTGCATCATCGTTTTCTTTTATATTTTGTCTGCCAAACTATCTTTCCACAGTAAAGTTTATGTGGAATGTTTCACACTGCGGTGAATGTCACAGATGTAAATTAAACAAATGACCAAGGAAAGATAAAATAATTAGATTTTGGAACTAACTCGTATTGTAGGTGCCAGAATTCTTTTTCTTTAAATTAACAACCTCATTCTAATTATTGTTGGTGATAGTAGAATAGTGAATGTTGTGAATTATAGGAAAACTCAGCATTTTGTTTTTCAGTACTGTGACAGCTAACTAATCATTTCATGTTGAGTAAGAAATGGAGTGGAATAGCTGTGGTGTGGAAAACCCACCCTGGAGATTTTTGTTGACGGCTGATATAAAAGGGAAAAAAGAAGGAAGGATTTATTATCTCTTTTCAGAGAACCTTTAGTCTTCACTTCGTCTTGGGAATCATCTGGTTTCCACCGCAGACTATTTACCCTTCCAACACACATCCTCCAGCCTCTAGTGCAGAGCCTTTGGTCTCCTGATACAGACTCACAAGGGACCCTGAAGTGGGTACCCAGCCTTCAAATGGATCCTACAGGTATCCTGTATGAAGACAGACCTCTAACACTCTTCTGTACCCTATTCCGTGGGCAACCACTGCAAGCCAATCTTGTGAATGTGTTTATATTCACATATCTTGCATTAAATCTCTCTAGTAAGTAGGGACTGATATAAATATATTTGTTTATATTTTTAAAGAAGTATAGAAATTATCAGAGCACCTGAAGGTATTATTTATAATAAAATGTTGAATATCATCAAGTATATAAAGTTCACAATAGATACGCTTCACAAATCCTATGCATGTCATTGTAAGTGTTTAAACCAAGGAATATTTCTTAAAATTATTAATTTCAGAACCATTTTTCCTCATGCAAATATGATTCTTTTTATCAAACAAGTAAAACTGAAGTTAGAGCGGACATCGAACTTTACTTTTGTGTGGATAATTATAACAGGTTAAATTGTATGCTGTTTTTAATTTCCTAATATTTTAATATCCATTTCTAATAGGAAATTCCTAAAGTTCTTTCACTACAGGCAATAATTTACACTCTGTCATATTTTATTATTTTTTTTACTTTTTCTTAAATACTGTTTTGACAAAGATAGTATGTGTTCAATGTGTAAAATACTATGATTTTGTTATACATATGTATGACATAAATAATACTATAAATTGATGGACACATCCATTATCATCCATTCTGCATGCAAAACTCTATAATTTGCTCATTTTGTAAAGGAAAAATTATACCCTTGGTCAATATATTTCCCCTATTCCTTCCTGACTTCTGGTAACTCCAATCTAGTTGCTGTTGTGTGGGTCCATTTTTAGATTCCGTGTATAAGTGAAGTGACATACAATTTGATTGGGTTATGCTGCTTAAAACAAGGTCCGATAAGTTTATCCAATTGTCACAAATGGCAAACGCTGCATCCTTTTCGCAGATGAGTGATACTGGACTGCAGATACAAAACATATGTCTTTTCTTCCCTCCTCTTTTGATGGAAATTAAGGATA
Source organism: Cavia porcellus (assembly GCF_034190915.1). Taxonomy (NCBI): domain Eukaryota; kingdom Metazoa; phylum Chordata; class Mammalia; order Rodentia; family Caviidae; genus Cavia; species Cavia porcellus. The sequence continues at coordinate 72,647,766 of NW_026947499.1, read as the reverse complement.
ATTCCACGTATTTGCTATGGTAAGTAACACTACAGTAACATAGGCATGCAAAAACTTATTCAAGATGCTAATATACTTTCCTTAAGATATATGCCCCAAAGTTAGATTGCTGAATTATATTGCTGGTCTACTCACAATTTATTGAAAAAAGCTCCATATTATTTCCTGCACTGGCCACCCTGTTACACTCCCACTAGCAGTTCACAATTTAGGCAACGCTTGTTGACAACAGCTATCCTAATATGTGAGGTGATGTCTCATACTGGATTTTCTTTATACATTCTGAGAATCGTGATGTTCTCTTTGCTTATACCTTCTGGTCTTTCCTCCTCCTTCTCTCTCTCCCCTTTTCCTTCTTTCTTTCCCTCCTCCTTTGCTTGGTTCATTCTTTTTTCCGTGTGTGTGTGTGTGTGTGTGTGTGTAGTACTGGGAACTGAACTTCCAGTTGCTCCCTTCACTGATCCACCTTCTTCCCAGTCTTTTTATATTTTATTTTGAGGCAGCACCTCAGGCCATCATGAACGTGATGTTCTACTGCATTAGCCTTCTAAAGTATTTTATCTACATTTTTCAAAATTAAAATTAATCAATTTTTGTCCCTCCATGTTTTGGCTATTTACTGATCTGTGTGAATTCCCTAGATGTTTTATATATTGACCACTAAATAGTTATATACTTTCTCTCATTTTATTGGTTGTCTTTTTATTTCATTTTCTTTGCCATGCAGAAGTTCTTAGCTTGATGCAGTTCTTTTTCTGTATTTTTGCCTTTGGTACTTGTGATTTTGGAATGTATATATATATATATATATATATATATATATATATATCCAAATATATATTTTTTTCCAAAAAAGAACAAAGTTATTTTCCTGTGTTTACTTAAAAACATAAGTGAAATTTTGTAGTTATGGTCAGCAATGACCTTATTTCATCTTTTCCTTGTTTGTGTGTGATTCTTTCCATGGCATAATGCATTATTTCCAGAACAATCTATCATTACATGTATTCTTCATTATTATACCACCCACTAGTTTCACTACCTTAAGAATCTTTGCACTCTAATTATTTCATATCTAGTTACCCTTCTAGCCTCGGAAAACACCGATTTAATTAGTGAATTTCCTGCTTTCAATCTTTTTAAAGCCTTTTTCTTATAATTAATCCAAAGAAATAAATGTTACTTGAAGAACAATATGATGTGTTTTCCTTAACATTCCTGACAGAAAGGGTCCAACATGCTTGTCCCGACCTGGAGCCCTGTGCAATGATGAGCACCTGCAGCTCAAAGCATCACTGTGATTCTGACCCCGCCATGGATCAGACCCACTGCACATGGCGATTCTGACCCATCTCCTTTATACCTGATGATATGACTATCTCTATGTATCTCTTTAGTATAAGGTAAAGAATAAGCTCTGTTTATGAACATTGGATTAAAAGTACTACTGTGGTCTTAAGATTCCTGGATTGGTTTTGTGTTGTTATTATGAAGGCAACTTACACATTGCAAGCAGTCAGATTAAGAAATTTCCTCAGCTTTATCAGTTCTTCAAATAAGGTATTATGTTCCTTTTCTAAGGGGACAATTGATCCTATATGGTCATGGCTGCTGGCTACAGAACCACCAAAACAACTCAATTGAACCATCTGGTGTGTAATGCCTTAACAGATGATGCTTTTTGAAAGCCAACATTGGTCCCTTGGTCTGTTACAAGGCCAAAAAGCAGATAAAAAAGCAAATAAAAACAAAAACAACCATTACTCTTGAGCTTTACTACTGGTCAATAACACTGATACGACTGCCTGTGATATTACAAGACATGGAATTTTCAAAAATTCATGTTTACTTGTAGCCCCAAAACATCTTGAAGGTAGCAGGCACCGCTGATGGGGAAAGTGTGTGGCTGAAGGTCAGAGGTGGGAAACCTGTCACCATGTTACTCAGTTATCTTCTGAATCTTTCACATCTGTTAACCTTCGGCCTTGGTAACCTATGCAGAAATGGTTTCAGGTTGTCAGCCACAATGCACCTCTTCTCCTCGCAGACGACCTCCATGCCTGGCTCCTCAGTGGTCCTGTATCTCTAAGGTACCTCCACAACAGCTTCAATGTCAGAGCCCTCTACAAACTGCTGTCTCATGACCTCCAAATACAGGGTTTTTAAAAAAGTATCTTGCAAATATATTTTTTTTTTCTTTTTATGTTGTTACATGTTTTGAAACAGTGTGTATGCACTTAGTAGTAATCCTTTAAAGTTCCTCTATGTCTTTTCTTTCTTTGACAGTGAGTTTCTTTTAGGTTGTGACCATATTCCATGGCCCATTATAGTATGGTTTATTTATCCTCTCTATTGAAAGCCATCAAAGTTCAATAACCATCTGTGTGAGAGCTTGTGCATACCAAAGCTTTTAAGACACCTGAACAATTACTATGAAGTTTGATTATTGAATCACATTGGAAGAAAGAGTTACATTTTGTGTGAAACTCCCAAAATGTCTCCTAAAGTAGAAACAAAATTTTATATTTCCTCCAGTAATTGCTGACAGTTTCTGTTGTTGCACATTCTACAGTGTTTGGTGTCAGAGTTTTAGACACTTGGCTATTCTAGTGTATGTGTGGTGAGGTCTCATTGCTTTTACTTTACGTTTCCCTAATGATACATGATGATAAATTCTGTTATATGTTTACCTGCCTTCTTTATAATTTCTTTGATGTCTTCTCAGATATGTTTCATCACTTTTGATGGAATTTCTCATTTTCTTATTGTGCTTTTTTTGTGTTTTTGTTTATTTTGGGTGTCAGTCCTTTATTAAATATGTTTCCTGGAAATATTTTTTCTGTGTTTGGCTTTTCTTCTAATTATCTTGACATTGTCTTGCTCAGAAAAAAAAAACTTTTAAATTAATTAAATTCATTCATCACTGATTTCATTTATCATTTGTTTCTTAGTTTGGGATTGTATATGAGAAACTAATGCCTTATCCAATATTACATATGATTTTTTCTTTCTACAATATTGTCCACTAGTTTTATATTTTTACTCATATATTTGGGCTTATGAAACTGTTTTTAAGGCTATTTTTTGTAAAATTATGTCTGTTTCTTATTTGTTTGTTTGTAGAAGTCCAGAATTTTCAATATTGTTTAGAACAGTTTAGTTACTTAATGTGAGTCTATCCGAGATTGCTGAAACTTAGTAAATGTCGACCTTGGTGGATCATTTCTATGGTCCTCTTGTATTGAACAAACTGTTTATAGCCTTTAGGAACTCTGCATCAAATTTAAACATTTTGCAAAACTGTACCGAGTACTGTGCTCAAATTTTGAATGGGATCCTGTTGAATCAATTGGTCCACTTGAAAACAGCTCAAACTTTGGCAGTATTAAATCTTGAGAAACCACTTACACTGTTCTCCAAATTTTGACTGATGAGTTAGTTTTACTCTTATAGCTCTTGTATGTATTTTGTAATAATAAAGAAATGTAGCTTAGAAGAAATATTAGTTCATAGTTGTCTTGTGACAGGACTTGATGGGGCAACGCTGACTTCATAGAATGACTTTGAAAGTGGTTCATTTTTATAAGTATTTGCAAATGATTATCCCAGGGGCTGGGGGTTTAGCTCAGCGGCATAAGCACCTGCCTTGCAAGCAGGCAGTCATGAGTTTGATCCCTGGTACCAATAAAAAAAATGATTATAACAATTAGATGATTATTGATCACATATTGCTCATATTATTTAGGCATACCTCAAACATTTAGTAGCGTTCATCGGGTAGGTAAACTGGATATGAGATTTATCTGTGGGGATTTTAAAAGAAATATTTGAATGCTATTAGTACTATATGTCTATTTAAGTGTACACATTTGTATTTGTTTATAGGATTATTTTTATGTAGGTTGCTGTTATTTTCATCCATAGTCAGCAGTACTATAGCACATCAGAACATCTTGCTTTTACCAAGTCATGACTAAATGTTTTGATCAACCTGCCTCCCACCCTACTCCCTTATTACAATGACATCAAATATTTTCCAGTCTTTTCCCCAGTATTTTCATTGCTTTGGCTATTAAATTTAAACATTTAATAATTCTGAGTGGATTTCTGGAACTGGTAACAGGCAGGGAACTCAGCTCATGTGGCTGTCCAATTTTCCAGCATGATTCTCTGAAAAACTGCTCTTTTTTCCATGTATACTCAAGACATCTTGTTAATGATAATTTGGCCTAGACGTGTTTAATTGTAAGATTTTTATTCTGTTCTGCTAACTTTTGTGTGTATGTATTTATGTCAATACCATAGAATTTTGGTTACTGTGATTTTGTAAAAACTTTTGAAGTCAAGAAGTGTAATACTTCTTTATAATATTTCTATTTTTCTTATTATTGTTTGATTATTTGGAGCTTAACATGGTTTCACACAAATTTTAGGACTGTCAAATGTAGTTAGGTAAACGAAGTCACTGATATTTTGATAGGGATTGGAATTTATTATTGTTAATCATCCTAGGGAGTATGAACATTTGGACAATAACAGTTTTTCCAATCCATGAATATAGCCTATGAATTAATAAGAAATCAAATGACCAAAAATAAGTAATTAATGATCCTGGGAAAGCCTATGTTAAAATTTCATATATATCACAAAATATATTTAGAATTTTGCATCTATTACTACATACCTGAACAAAGTCAGATAATCTTTTTTTTTAACTATGGAAAATGAAATTTAGAAGTAGATTGATGTCGCTTGTAAGAGAATGTGATCTAGTAGTGTCATAAAAGAGAGAAAGTAAAATATTTATTAGAGAATATTGTGATCAATAAAAATCTTTGGAACATTCTATAGCAATTTATTAAAATAGTAAAATAAGTTGTTTTTCTTAACATATGTAATATCTTAAAATGCACATTTTAAAATAATTTTACTTTTATGCCTTGAAGTATGCCCATGAGAAATTTGTTTTTGTATCATGATCAACTAAAATTACAATAAATTATCCCAGAGATGAACTGCTAAAAGTGCTTAATGCATATTAATAATTATTGTTAAGTAATAATTGAATGTAATAAATTTAGATAAATAATTGCTTACTTGATAATGATTGCCATAACCTATTTACCCAAATAAAATTTTCAAATCATTATTGTATGATTGTATGATTACCCAATAACAGAATCAAAGCATAAGGAACAAAAAATTCTCAATACGAACTGAACAGGTGAATCAATACTATTTTTGTAAAGTATAAAACAGGGTGACTAATTGACAAAAGAACTAAAAGTCAGGTCACTAAATATATCAAAGCACTAAATGACCTTACCAACCAGTCTGTGACATATGGTTAGCTAAAGATGTCAAAACACAATATATAATATGATTGCCTTAACACAGTATTATTTGTGCACAGATATAGTTTTTCTCTCTTTGTGCAAAGATGATTAATTTCACTATATTTTTCCGAATGTTTCTGTTATATCTGTGTCAATTAGATCTCTAAGTTACAAACTTAAAAGAAAATACTTAGTTCTTAATTTATACTACATTAAAACTTACTGGACAAACCAGGCATGAAGGTGCGTGCTTGTAATAACAACGTTAAGGGAGTCGCAGTGGGGATTACAAATATGATCTAACCGAGGGAACATAGCAACTTGACCACTTTTTCAAAAAAAAATTTAAAAGGCTGAGGATGTATTTCAGTGCCAAGACCCTGAACTCAAATACCATTTAAAATTTTTTACAGCACAAATCTGATTGTTTTAACTCAGTTCAATCATGCAGTGTAGTCAAGTGCTTTATATTATGTGACATGAAAACTTAGTGAAGAGAATTAGATTAATTAATGAAAAAGTAATAGATAGAAGGGCACATAATGCAGTAAGAGAAAACATATTTAAAACAGAGAAAATAAGGTTATAAGTTGATTCAGTGAAGAAAATAATACAAATAATAAATGAATGCAAGTTTTTAATGACTAAAAGAAGGAAATTACACACAACACTTGAGCAATAAAAAATCAGAAATGTAATAGATATAGATGAATTTACAAGTTTAATAATGGAAAGCTACACAGAACTTTATTACAACAAATGTAAATGTTCAAAAAATGGATTGCTTAACTTTACTTAATTTTCTCAATTTAACAAACGTTCTTATCAAATGCTTCCAAAAGTTAACGTTCATACTCACGTTTAGCTGTTTCACTAATGAGCCAGAAGTGTGACCAAATCCAAAGGAAGTATAGAAAAGTAATAAAACTTCTGAAATAAAAAACCAGAATCAGAATTATTGTTCCCACCGATTCAGATGGTCTATACCCAGACTTCAGAAGTACGTGTAAATATAAGAACTAGGGGATATAACCAGTGTTTCACATAAATGTTGGTGTAGGAGTTTTGTTTGCATGATGAAACACAATAAAAACTTTAATAAAAATAATATCTGTACTGTAACAAAGCTAAAACTTTTATGTGGAATTAGACCACTAAAGTATCACACTATCATTTTGAACTTTCTAAACTAAACTTAATTGAATTGAATCACAAATATTTAGAAATATATGCTATGTTTGTTGCTTTTCAGAATGTATAGCAGATACAAATTATCCACAGAATCAATATATATAATAACTGCACAAAAGTAAAAGTTTCATCAAAATGTATTTGAAGAAAACCAGTGTATTTGAAACACTACATAAAGAACAGAACTAGACATAAAAAATTCTCCTACAAACAATTTTCAGTATCTAAAAAAAACAGTAATTAAGACAAATACAGCATTAATGAAGGTGCTTATGCAACAAAGTTTACCAATGGAGTATACACAGAAAGAGAGTCATAGGTGCTTAAATGTTCAAAAATTCTATCACTGGAATTTTTGTGGCAAAGACAATTTTCTCTACAGTAGGACCTGATGCTATCTGATCATCTCTGAGAGGAGAGAGAGATAAAGAGAGAGAGAGACAGACACAGAGAGACAGAGACAGACAGACAGAGACACAGAGAGAAACAAACGGAGAAAGAGACAGAGACAGACACAGAGATAGAGACAGAGACAGAGGCTAGCTATAATGCATCTCAATTGAAAAGCTCATAAAATATTACTCCAGGTAGATTGCAGACTTAAAAGTGATAATCAAAATTTTAATATTTTGGAAGAGTATGGAAATATGCATTCAATATTCCTTGGAAAAGGATTATCTTTAAAAATATATGAGTTGTAAATCATAAAATGAGAATTGGATAATAGAGAGCAGGTTTAAATGAAGAATCCCAGTTGATCGAATGTCATAATATATGCAAAGACAAAATATTTGTAACAATTAAAACATCAAATACAACATTACAAAAACTGAAAGTGATATTTCATAAAATTTATTTCAATCAACAAGAAACTTTTCAAGCCACAGAAAAATGGGAAGCATAAAAATAAACCTTCCACAGAAAGCATCATAAATAAAATTATGAAAGTATTTTCATCCTCATTATTAGGACAATGTTAAATAATTGCAAAATGGCAATTTGCTCCAACCACATTTTTATAAATTGTGAAGTCATTAGTATTTGCTTAAAGACAGAAAAAATAAAATTCTATACCTTATGAGACTGAACTCATGCAGTCTGAGATTAAATTTTGTATTTCCCCATAAAGATGAATATGAACCAGAAAACTAATTTTGAATATACCAGAACAAATCTTTTGCATGCATTTGTTAAGTTTTATAACTCTTTTAAGACAATGTCATAAGAGATACAATTTAATATGTTTAGTATATAGTTTGAAAATAATGATGAAATTAATTGTTACCATTATATTACTTAAAGGATAAATATCACAATTTGGAAATCTATGTACCTATCATTAGTTGATTTAACATGAGGTTATGTACCTATTAATAGTGATACGTGAAATTCACTTGTGTAAGAAGCTGATATCACGTTAGTAAAATTATAGATGTGTCTATGAATGATTGATGTGTGGGCTAGAAAATTGAAGTCCATCTCTGATGTGGTAGCAGCAGCCAATAGGTTTGTTTGTAGCCTGGAGGGAATTAAGATTAAAAAAAAGGAGGAAGAGCAGGAGTTTTTGAAAGTGCTCAAATCTTTGGTTTTTGATCTCCAGTTTCTTCAGTCTTCCAAAGCAAATCACAGCATCAAAAATCCACAGTGAGCTTTTAGGCATTCAAGCTTTCAGCCCTGCACAACCTTAATACTATTGTGTGGCTTTCATCTTCTTAGTGTGAAAAAAAGAAAGAAAGGAAAGGAAAGATTCTCCTCATTATGCTTGAAATAATATCACCTGTAACTAGAAGCCCCGAACCACAATCTCACCTATTAATTGTCCCATCACATCTAATGGCACCAAGTTGGAGACAAAGTCTCTGGAAGACATTTCAGATCACATGACAGTAATCACAAACCCAACAGCGTCTATTCTTTTACAAACTGTGTTTGCATGAAATGAGTTTGCTAAACTCAAGACAATGAGAAAAACTGAGGCTGGACATACTTTAGAATCTCATTTGAAGTACTTACACGTTTTAAAATACTGCACATGATTGTTATTTTTCTTTTTTAAAAATTAATGAATGATGTATATTGACATACTAGGAAAATGCTGACTTAAAATAATGAATGAATTAGTTGGAAGGGAGAATTAGCACCAATAATGAGAGGAATTGGCTACTTTCACTTTTAACAAATCTGTTTTTATTTGATTACAGAATTTGTTTTGTTTGTTTGTGTGTTTGGTTGGTTGGTTGGTGATTTTTTGAGACTGTTTCAGTATGTAGTTCAGGTGGTTCTCTAATTCATGATGATTCCTCCGCTCCAGCCTCCCATTTGCTGGGATTTCAGGCATGTATCACTATGCCCAGCTGCAATCCGTGATTAGGAAATTTCTAGTTTTCAAGTTTTGTAGGTATCTATTTACATGTACAAACATATCATTAATTGCAAATTAGCCTCTGTGGTTTCCATATCTACAGCATCCACCAACAGAGGATCAAATGCATTTATTTAAAAATTGTGTGTCTATGTCATATACTCAGAATTTTTCTTGCATTATTCCCTAAATAATAAACTATGATATCCACTGAGGAGACATTTGCAGTGTATTAGGCATTGTAGGTAATTAAAGGTGATTTAAAGTATATGGGGTGATGTGAATGGGTCACACATGGTCTTCACCAGTTCATATCAGAGATCTGAGCATCAGTGACTTGTGATATCACAAGGTCCTGTAACCAATTTCTCAGGCACACAGGAACAAGTGCTTGTAATTTTTATAGTGAACTGTTCACTGCTAATATTGTAAGCAATGTTAAGATAACCTTGAAAGGAAAAGAGATGTAATCTTTTACTGGATAATTTGATGACAACATTTATCTGTAACATTTTTGTACTATCAATCTTCATAGTGTTAACAAATAAAAGGCTGAAATATGAGTTAATTCTACAGATATTAATGTGCATTTTACTAAAAAATCAAAAAAATTACATATTTGTGAATATAATGTTCTTGGCACTGCTCTAAGAAATTAATGAATATGGTTTTTGATTTACTGATTTCTAAATTAGTCGTTTTTTACTCTGATTTTTGAGTTACAATACTTTAATACCTATGTCATTTTAGTACTATTCTCTTTTACAACAATTTATGTTTAAATTTTACTCCAAATTGTTTTGGATGTTAAGAAAACACCTTTTTCAATGGCACATCAACAAAAATATACTCCATACATCAATATAAAAGATGCTCAGTGACAAAGTTAGTAATTTACTCAAATAAATACATATGCATATACATGTACATGCATATAAATACATAGCCTCTGCTATAATCTGTAGTTGAGTATAATAAGATAAGAATAAATTAGTCCAGCATTTTGCATCCCACTGAACATCAAAATCTTATGGATATTATAAATGCTCCATAAATCTCATAGATTTATTTCACTCTTTTGTCTTCTGTAAAGCATATCGTTTTTTCTTCTATCAACGTTTTTCAACATTAAGTTGAAACCACTGCATGGCATTTAGCAGCTGTGTAGCAGCTTTACAGCTGTTTTTTTCCTAGCTTAGTTTTCTTCCCTTGTCATCGCCTCCTGTCAGTTTGAGTCAAAAATGTTTCATTCTACTTCTAATTTTAACGTAACGTTAACATCAGAGGACGTCAATAAATGCAAATGACTTTCTCCCACCATCACGTCTTCAAAGCTCCACAAGACCTCTGTCTTTATTTTATATTTTTTCATCCAGTAGAATGTGCGATTAAAACATACAGTAAAGGTTTCAGTTAAAAATGTTGTTACTCTAACAGACATACCGCTATGAACCCTCTTCAAACGTCTTCTTGATTCTGCATACTTCTCCCATCATTCTTTGAGCTTCTGAAGCAGTTCTGGGAGTCCGCGCTTGCAAATGTCTTTAACTTAGTCTAATGCCCTTAATCAACCCAAACACTTACACATTTCTATGAAATAACACTTGCAGTGTGTTCTCATCCACCTCGTTGACTGCATCTGGCATCAAGGGACCTCTGGGGCTTCCTCAGACTAAAAGTTATTGTAAAAGGTAAACATTTAGAATCAATTCCACAGCTGAGGCAGTCATCCTAGACTCAGATGGGTACTTGCAAAACGCTTTCAGAAAGCGGCAAAAACTACGGAGTAAGTGCGTTTGGAGTGTGGGAGGGGGGAGGTCTGGGTTTATTTATTTATTTATTTAAAGAGAAAACAAAACAAAACAAAAAGCAGTAAAAGGGTACAAATAATACAGAATTTCAAAAAAATATATACAGTAAGAAATTACTAGTTAATAGATTACATATTGTCGTCTTAGAAAGTTGTCCAAATTACAAAATTAAAGCATACAAAGTGGATATTCATACAATGAGATTGCAGACAGTTCTTTTCAATGATCCAGCAAAAACTCAGTATATATGGTTTTCTATCCCACACACTCAAATATACATGCAGTTATATTCTTTAGACCACTTCCTTTTCCTCTCTTTTTTACAATAACAATTACACTTTTGGGGTTTTATTACTCCGACAGTTCCTACTACTTTTTTTTGAAGAGAATAAAACCAAATGTGACAAAACAAAGCAGTCAGAACAGAAGAATGGACATAGTACATGATGCAAAAATAGAATACCAGGTGATCAAAAATGGTTTCCATTATGCCTCTTGCTATCTTAAAGAGAGTTGCCTATATCATCAGGTATAATAGAATTAAACAAAACAGTACAGAACAAGACCAATGAAACCTACACTGGAGAACTTACAGGACTTCAAAAGAAGGGGGAGGCATGTTTTACTAGAATAACCGTTTAATACAAGCATCTCTTGCATTTCTTATCATACCTAACTCCTGTAAATACCAGACAAATGATCAATGGGAGCCAACTGCTTTCTAATGCAAGTGATTTAATGCTTGAATTTCCAACTTAAAAATCAGAAGCTCCTGTAGAGCGAGCGTTCTTATATCATTCTCACCCGTAATTATCTATGGTCATTCTTACGTATGTCGAGTCCATGAGTTTTCTAGCTGTTGTGAATAGAGAAAATACTAGCTTAAGCTTTTCCTCAGGCTGTGAAGCTATTCTCTTAAAACCTGAAGACTGGAAATCATATTCAATATAAATACTATACCTATATTATCTATAAAATAATATAGATATGTAAATATGATATAATTATATACTTACTCATTTGCTCTTTTTGTAAAGGTCATTTACAGATCACTATTGTCTGGGAAAGAGACACATGTACCTTTTTCACAGCAAGCAAGTGATTTTTCTGTGTCTCCTTACAGATGATTGATTTGTCCACTTATGTCTGGATTTTAAGTTTTCATAGCACTCGTTAGATTCAGTTCTAAAAGTATGTCTTAAGCAGAACAGACAATGAAACAGCAAAATATTCATTAATATTTAGTGTTCCATCCAAAAGGGATTTGGTACCCTTTGGTACTCAAAGGACCATAGTTAACAGTTCTTGCTCCTAAAAATAGTTATTAGTTGCCTTAGATATTCTGTCATGTGCTTTCTACAGAAGTGTTCATTCTCTGTTTTTAAATGTAGTCAATTCAGAACTATTGTTTCTGTTTCTATCCCTTATGTCTACAGGTGTGTGTTACCCACCTCAGAAATGCTGAAGTACCTAAGATGTTCCTCAGAAAAATGCCTGTCCATCTTCATTCTATTCCTGACGCTAAATGTCCATCCAAACCTCTAGTCTTATTTTAGGATAATACTATAGTGACTGTCTTTTCACTTTTATATCTCAGCTTTTCAGAACTGTGGTGGAAAACTTGCTATTTGTGTACTGAAACAAGCCAGTATCAAGTTCAGTCTGATAACAAATAATGGATAATTTGTCAACTGTTACAATATTGTGTATGTCCGAAGTTAGATCAAAGAGGATCAATTCCTATTTGCCTTTCCTTTTCAAGAAAAAGTATATTTCTAGACAACTGTTATAATGCCCTATTTACATAGATACTTGTTTACATCATTTGATGACTATCAGTTAAAAAAGAATATTTGAAGAGGTCAAGCAAATATGCTACTTTGGATCCTATACACCTGACTGTGGCTTCTATTTCATGTTTTTCTTATAATATCTCAAAATGAAATATAGATTTCATCGAAGCATAATGGAAATCCGCAGTATTCTTCCTGTGGCCAGTGGCTACTTTCCTGGTGCTGGCATTTCCACTTCTCGTTGTTGTATCACAAACAACAATAACAAATAATTGTGATAAGATACTTCATTCAGAAAGTTACATTTCCCTTAATGACAAATTGAAACACAGCTTTCTTTTTCTATTCTGAAAACAAATTAGGATTATCTTCACTTCAGAAACCATGTTAAACTTTTCCTTAAGTCAGAAGCAAAAAACCTGCTTCCTACTATGTCTTGCCTTCAGTGTCATGTCCTTGTGTTGGTTCTCACTTGCTGTCTACATGTAAAGAATTTATTCTTTCTCCATCATGCACCAGAGTTTCATTTTAATGAGGCAATCCTAGCCTGTGATTGTCTCCCAAGGATGTCAGCCTTTTAAAGCAGAGAGGCCTCACTGTGCATAAGACAATAACACCTTGCAGAGTGCTTGCCCAGAGGTGGTACACAGCAACTTGGTCAGAGGGTTAGTAGGAGAGGCTCATCTTCATTTCTGAAAGGAATATAGGATGCAATTCTGAAAGTGGTTCATGAGCAATGAATATGTGTGAGGTTTATATGATATATATATATATATATATATATATATATATATATATATAGTTATTATAAATTCCATAAGTGCATGTGTATACACAATAAACACAGGTGACCTCTTTCTACAGAGCTATATGTTTTTCTCACATATCATCATCACCATCCTGAGCCATGTAATAGTCTCTTCTAGAATATCTACTGTCTTCAGTAAATAGTATTGAACTGCTTTCTGATCATTGGTACTTCATCTCTAAATAACACCAGCTTTCTGATTAGTTTCCTGGTTTATGCTAGAAAGACACAAATGCTGTGTGTTTAGGTCATTTATAAACAACTTCAAGCAGCATTTTAGACTTTTTATCAATAAATAATTATTTTACAGTAACAAAAGTTTTACCCCACCACTTTTGAATTACATGCTTATTCAGAGAACCCCCTGAGTAAAAATCACAGTAATATCATTGTACAAGCATTGTAGATTATTTTACATATGCAAAATTATGCATTTAAGGCAAACCTTAAACAGTTTACAATTTTAAGCTTCTATATTAACTGCCAGTGATTAAGACTGATGACCAAGCTTGTCTTGAGAATCTTACTGAGTTTTATGCAAACAAAAAATTATTGACTGAGAAAAAATCTTGCCCTAATTTTCAAAAACACTCATTTTCTCTGAATCATCATGCACTCTTTTAAGAATATTGATTACACATAAACTTAGTTTATATAATCTAGCAATTATAATACTGTGGTGAATGAGTATATTTTATGTTCCTAAGAAGAAATTATTTTCTTTGTAAATAATCCAAATAGCTGAGTGTCTTTTCATACAATAAATTTATTGATTGGTACTTCAGATCTTATGCTTCTAGACTTCTCTGATCTATAAACTGATTTCAAATTTCAATTTTCTAAAGTTGTCCTTCTAGTTACCTGGAGAGATGATAAATTCCTAGAGTGATAGTTTGTATCTGAGTGTAGAGTTACAAACTTTTTATTATTATTGTATCATTATTTTTTACGATTCTATGTTTTATTTCAGGTGCTTCCCTGGAAAGTATGTCTGATCCTGAATCTTCACCTAGTGAAACAGTTCAATGTTTAAAAAAGTTATAAATTACCTGCTGGTATGCCCCCTCCTCCTTTTGGATTTTATCAGTATGTGTGCAGGTCATAGCAGGATGCGTTGAGCTCTGAGCCTGAGCACCAATTATATAAAGTTGTGTCTATCCAATTCTTTTGCCACAGAAATCTGCCTTACTGCTTCCTGTGTTGAGTACAAGACAACCAATCTAGAAGAAGTAGGGTAGAAATGGTAAAAGCTTAGGGAGAATTTGATTTTTTCATAATCCAATCTGTATGCATTTTGTTGAAAAATCTAACATGGATTTTAAAGGTTAGAAATGGTGTGATGTTAATTTCAGAGAAACTTTTAAAAACTACTATGGTAAGAAAAAGTACAAAACAGTAACAATAATGTTTTAAGCAATAAAATGTATATTTACTGTAATATAACCATTTTCATGGTTGATTCAGAGATATTTAAAAAGGAATGAATTGCCTACCTGGGATGTAGTGATATTATGCAAGAGACAGTTAGGCTTGCTTCTGTATAGCTAGCAACAGCTTGTATTTAGCTATGCTATGTTTATTTATGCCAATAATGTTGTTTTGAAATAATTTCAGTGATGTAATTCTTACCAAGATACATTTAAAATATCTTTGCCTATATGAAATCATAAGTGCAGGCTGTCACAAATAGATATAGAGTAAAATAAGGCAAAGGCTGGTTCTATGATAACATTTTATTAAATAAACAGGCCACATTTGAGCAAAGTAGAAATATTTTTGTTGAAAAACTGGAGTTCCCAGATGGTATGCAAATACAAACTTCAAATTTTAACTTCTGGACGTCACTAATCTATTATTTAAGACATAATGATAAAGGGTGCGTTGAATACATTGAATGCTTATTCATTTTTCATTGAAATTGTTAGAATCTAAAAATACGTAATTTTAGATTAAGAACATAACAAAATGAAGTGGAGAAATCACGCCTAGTTTTAGGGCCTGTGTATGTGTTATAGCACCAAACCAAGATTAATTATTATTATTCTCTTTGAATAGTTGTTAAAAATTTCTATGCAAGTATGATTTTAAAGTATTGCAAAATAATCTTTGTCTTCTATGCCCTTCCTGCATTTCCCCCTGAACAACGGTTTAAGTTTTACTGTAGATTACTAACTTAATAAGTTGTGTGCTACTGACTTGAATAAATTAATGTGATTTTCTCTGTGGGAGCAGATACTATCCCACAAAATTTACAGCATAGTTTACAATTTAATATTTTTTAATATACATGTTATATCAGATTTTCTAGGGCCTTTTTCTGCTATATTTGTATCAAGTGTGACAGGCATTTCTATAGAGATCATGGCAAAAGAGGTGCTCTATTTTAATGAAGCTTCTCATATGAAAACTTTATGAAAGAACTTTGCTATGACTCTTCACAGGTCAAATGTTTCTATTTCATCTGTGTTTTCATCCTGTACTAATGTTCCTTTCTCTAGAAGTGATTTATAATTATAAAGGCTTTCTCTAACGCTTCTTACTGTTCTGGGACCATGGTAAATTATGCTCTTTGTTCCATCAATCTAACAACTTTAAAGAAAAGGGTGAAATGGTGTTAGCAGACTTTGGCAAATATATTATTCAGGAAAGGTTACTGAACTACTTCTAACTGAGTCGGCACGTGCAGTCTTGTTCTGTGCTGTAAAAACACAAGCCAGCTTGGAGATTTCACCGTTGCACTCACCAAGCTTGCTGAGCCTACACGGAATACAGCTTTTGTACAGAATCATTCCTAATGATTCCCTCCACAGACAGCCCGGAAACTTAAAGCTTTTTAAATATTCCAGCCTCATTATTCTAATTTTCTATAATTTAACAACTTCTCATATTCTTCTTAATGGAAAAGTCATGTAGTGTTGAGCAGTAACTGCTGTTAATTTCCTGCTGTATATCATTTGCATTTTTGTTGCTGCTGGAGAGTAATTAACATGCTCTAATTATCATATTGATTGTCTTTTTTAGCTTATAAGAACATAGTCACCTCAACCTCATTGATATTGCCATAGTATATTTTATTGTTTCCAATAATACTATCCTGGGATATACAAGACACATTTCTAGAGGAAAAAAAAATTGTGTGATTCTATAGTAGCAGTTTTTCTAAGTGGTTCAATTTAGAATAATGCAAGTTTTTTTAGTTCCCATCAAAAAATGTGAACTCTTATTTCTGTAGCAGGACAATGATATCCTTTTCTGCAAAGTGAATTATAGTTATATTACAGTGTTATTACACAAGGTAATGTTTTCTTGCATTCCGTTCAGAGTGCATCTTTTATTCTTTTGTGTTTTTAAAGGTTCATGTTAAAAAATTTGACAGTGTATGTACTTGTAAGTAAAAGAAAGTTACTCTGCTAAGATTGTTAATCCCTTCATTACTTTGTACCAAAAATAATGTTTTATTCATTAAAATATTTACCTTTTAATTTGTACAGATATTGACCTCATTTGAGAAGATAGAATATAAATAAAGGAAATGACTCAGCAGTTTTTAACCACCATGTGATTATTAGCAAAAATTTCATCTCACTTTGCACATCTAAACAGAACTTCAACAGGGTAACTTGCTGCTTTAGTAGCACAAGGGTGTATTTGATGAAATGAGTTACTGTTTATAATGGTTGTACTATATCCATAGGAGCTCACTGCACTGAAAGCAGACTCTAGGTTCTGGCTGACTAAATTCTATTCAAAACCTGACCACATATCTGGCTTCTATATACAGCAAATTATGGAAATAATTGGTGCCTTATTTTTATTCGTTCAGTGGAGATGATAATGTATCTACCTAATGGTTGCTATAAATAGTAAAAATGACTACCTTGCCTGAAATATTTGCTATATGTTTAAAAATTTCAAAGAAGAATTTTGATTTCAAACAGTGATCAATAGCCTATTGTAAAAGGAGTTTTATGTGAGAACAGTGTGCTTTGGGATTATTGACTTTTGAACTTAACTCTATCTTCAGAAATGCTTGTTTTCTTGACTCAGTTTTGATGGTCTGTGTGCCTTTTTTGATAGTTTCTTTCTTTTTTTTTGAGGGAGTGTCTGAAATTGGTCCCAGTATGACTACAGCAATCATTCATTGCATACTCTCAGATCTAAAACAATGTTTTCCTTGAAATTGTCTCCTGGAACAGAAAAATTTGTCAGAAATAGATCTAAATTACCCAGATGGTATGTCTTGCTGGATTCAATACTAATTTTGAATTAACTATTACAAAGAGACAAGGCCATCGGTTTGTGTGAAAGTAGGTCACAGGCCCCTTGTCTCTCTGTAGGAATGAAATCACACTGAAGCCAGAGCCATAAGAAAGACTGATAAAGTTTCTTTTCAAATGAAACCTATCAACCTCCTCAAGAAATACAGCAAATGGAAAGTTGCTGTAAATCAAGTAAGCAAAAAGCAAAAGCATGATTTGATGAAAGTGCTGTTGAGATACTTTAGTTTTTTTGCGACCTAAATCAATTTTTAACATGTGAAATTAGGTGAACTATCGAAATTGCTAGAATTTCTTGCTCCTCATTAGTGAAAAAAAAATGGTTTCTTTTCTAGTTTTCATGTTATTGCAGAGAAGATAACTATAAAAAGCTTCCATCAGTGTTTCATACAATGCATTAAATAGCAGATAAATTTCACATTAAAATTATAAAATAATTTTAAGATTTAATAAAATAACCAGAGAAACTTGAAAATTTCATGATAGAAAATTAGTTAAGTAATGTTTTATTTACATGATATGTAATTAGAGTTTGAAGGATGAAGGTTATAAACAGACTTGCTTCTTGGTTAAAGGAAAATATAAAAGGAACAAATAAGTATGGCTATATGTATTCATTTTATAAATATCAAAAAGACATTTTTCAAATCTCGAAAAGCAGTCTCCTCTCCCTCCAGTTTGTGATTTCCTTCTGCTGTGTTTTCTTGCCAAGTATTAGTGTCAAATGAGATGACAAAGTAGAAATGTGATTTGTGAATTCTAGAAACAAATATCAGAAATTATAGAAGGGTGATTTGGAGCAACAACACAAATCATGAGCTGACACTCATAACTAGACTGAATTCAGTTCATCTCACAGAGGAAAAAAGAGACTGTGGAAACCAGAACATGGAGGAATGATGCTATTATGGTCCCAAGGAAAATAATTATCAAATAAGGGTTAAGCAGCAACATGCAATTTCAGGATACAGAAATGTGTGAATATGTTATCAAAAATACAAAAACAAGAAAATGGTGGAGTAAAAACGCAAAGGAGTGCTCATTAAACAGAAAGAAATTGTTCTTGATGGAAGCTTAGTTGAAGGAATGGATACAGAAGAATATAGATAGAAATAGGTGGCTCCTACAAAAATTAAAATAGGGTAAAAATAGAGATGATGAGTTGTGTGTTTCTTAAAGTCATATTTACAATGAAAATGAAATCACAGACAATAATAAATTTTATAAATGCAGATTGATATCAGATACTAGAAGATTATCTAAAGATGTAATCATATACAATGCTCTAATAATCATTTACACTGAGTTTAATATCAGTTGCTATTTGGGGGAACAATTAATAATTATATGTTAAAGTATACAGTATACATAATTATGCAATTATGTATACTTACCTGTCATTTTCACTTTCAGGTGTATAAAGTTGAGAGCTAAGTTTATGCACACAAAGAATATGAATATATGAACAAGTTAAAGAAAATATTTCTATATAGTAGACACACAAAAAATATCAATTAAGATTTTGATCTAGTCACTTTAAAAGAAGTGATAGAAACAAGATAGAAAATTCAATACCCTTTCAATGTGAAATCCACACTCAGAAGCAATTTATAGAAAAGGGATGGAATTTTTATATTTAAGGATATTTAAGGAACACAGAGCCACCTACTCTGTTCCTATGACCTGTACTGATACTCCTCAACCACTAGCCTAAATCTGTTCAGCACAGCACATTGTTCCATAGACTGTAGAATTTGTAGAGTCTGCAGAGTAGAGGAGAAGTGACTTCCTTTAAAAAATCACTCAGAAGTTGTTCATAGCACTTCTTTCTCTTTCGAGACTTACATATCACAACTAGTTCATCTTGGATGATATAGTAGGAACTGGATTACTTAAGATAGAAACCTTGTGATTTTCTGAATCAGTTATTATTACAAGATATATTAAAACCTTAAAGGGCAATGAGAAAACTTGATTTAATAGTGCTTTGACTCAAGTTTTTACAGCCATGTTTTCACAGTGGCAATTCAGAGCCTCAGTTACATAATGTGTTAGCTCAAATGCTTATTAGCAAAGGAGGAGAAACACTAGTAAGATTAACTATTCCATAACATCTTTATTGATGATATCAATTGCAGCACTGTTTCAGTGACCGTTAAACTGTGTCTGTGGGAACTGCAGTGAAAACAGAATTCCTTCAATCCAATTTCTTCAGAGAAAATACCAAAATCTATTATTTATCAAATCTGTTTGAAAGAATTCAATTTTTGTAAGGGATGTGTTGTATATGTAACCCGACCAAGGTGTATCATCAGAATTATCAGAGACTATTTATATACGACTACATCTTTTTATTCTTTTGAAAGATGAATTTCAAGCATGGTTTGTTTTGTTTTTGCCTTTGTTTTGAATTTTTGTCTATATTTTTTTCTAAAGTATTCTACTCAGTTTTTGAAATGAATCACTTGAAACACATTACTGAAGATAAAACTACATATATCACAAAAAATGTAAGCTGGCAGCCTATATTTTATTAAAATAAAACTAAGAGTACTAATGTACTATAAAACCAAATAGGAGGCCTTGTGGAAAGTTAGTGGTAGGAATGAGTTTGCTTGCCAATATACGTAAGTCATAGTGAGAAAGAGAGTTTCCTCTTTACCCTCCACAATGAAGGCAAACTTTCACATGTGTTTCATATAGTTAGGTCTGAGAAGAGGGGAGAGGAAGAAGAGGGGAAGGAAGGGAAAGAGGTCCGTGGAAGGAGTGGAGTGGATGGCCGTGAAAGGAGTGGGCGGCGGTGGCTTTATTTCAGGAATGCGGGGAGAGACCCCCCCGACCCCGGGGCGCAGCATCTCCACCCCGGGGCCGATGGTCTCTCTCTGGAACACACTCTCCCTTTCTCCTTCTTCTTCTTCTTCTTTTTCTCCACGTGGAGTGAGGCCCATAAGTAGCCTCTGTCTGGGGCAGACCCCAAGGGGCATTAGGGATGCACAGGTATTTTATTGGCACATGTTTGGCGCCAGGGTTACAGGGATGGGGGTATAGGGTTACAGGCAAATCTATAGGGGTGGGGGAGGCAGGAGCCCCCTAAGTTGGCTGCGGCTTTTCCTGGTTAAAGTGTCCGGTCTGGGCCAGCAACTCTTTCATATCCCGTCTTATGATTATTAGGAAAAGGGGCGAAGATTTCTCTCTGTAACTACTTCCTGCTGGCTGAGGGTGCTGTATTGGGGTCTAGGGGAGTCGACAGGATGAAGGTCGATGCCCAGGTAGACGCTGATGTTAGGTGTTTCAGCCAGGACAACGTCACTGGTGAATGCACGTATGTTAGACTGGAAAAAAACAAAGAGACAAGATGTTATGAGGAGACATGGCACTGTCATATTTATGGACCCAAGTGAGGTAGAGGGAAAGGTGTCTTTGATTTAGACCTGTTATTCTATCAGGATGACGTTGAGGTGGCAAGGCAGAATTCTGAAAAATTAAACGTGGGATTAGGAGGAGTGAAGTTATGAGAGGTGTTTACTCCCCCATATGTAAGCATAAAAATTAAAAGGTAGGTAGGTAGGTAAGGCTTGTCTCTGGTATATATGATGTTGGAGTCTGTAGGCAATCCTGATAGAGAGTCCTGCTATAGAAATGATCATTAATAGAATGTAAGAAATTAAGAACCAAACTGGATAATAAAACATGACGACCTGTGAGTCGTAAGGCAGAGATGAGTATCAAAAGGGTGGTTAGATCTAGGGCCTGAGTGATGTGAAACCAGAATGGCAGTTTAAAGGGAATAAAAGCATTTTAGGATTTAGGACTGGGACCTGTATAAAAATGGGCCCTGTTTGTAACTGGCATAGGTTGACCTTTAATACTCCATGAGACATTGAGGATTTATTAGCCTAACAACTCAGTAAGAACTCTGTATATGTGGTCTCTTATGTCAACGAATATAGAGAATGTCTTACCTTGAGAGTTTTAATGTGATTTGGATTTTGAGACAGACATCTACCAAGGCGCTTGGCCCCTGTGACCTTTGAGGGTGACAAGCTAGGGTGGTCAGGCCACTCTCTGGTGGCCAGGATAACCCAACAGTCATGGAATAAGGTCTTTTGGCAGTGACCTATGAGGGCTACCAGGTAGGATGGCCAGGCCACTCTCTGGCAGCCAGGATAACCCAACAGCCGTGGAATAAGGTCTTTTGGCAGTGACCTATGAGGGCTACCAGATAAGATGGCCAGGCCACTCTCTGGTGGCCAGGATAGCCTAAATACCCCTGGAGTAAAGTCTCAAAGAATGCCAGGATGGGGGATTTTGTTTGATGTCTTCTGATGAATTTGAGTGAGGCCCATGGCGGGGGGGGGGTCAGGTAGCTTCACCTTGTGTAGATTTGTCTGTCTCAGAATTGTAGGTGTTATTTAAAATATGAACAACCATAGCAAGGTCTCTGTGGAGCTTGAAGGTCAAGTTTTGCCTTGTTGTTTGAGATCTGGACTATAGTAAAAGTTATCTGTAGAATTAAGTAAGTATGTAGGAGCTTAATATTGGCATTTAAGATTATAAGGCAGGCAGGTTGGTAAAATTATCAGGTGGCCAGTAATAGTGAATAAATGGTAGAAAAATTGTAAGAAAAAAAATAGCCTCTCTCGAGTGGAACTGAACTGTAAAAAACAGTTTGGGCAGGGCCGCGAGACTTTTGAAACGCACAGTGTTAGAGGCAGCTTGAAACACTGAGATAGATAGCACCTGTAGGAAGAGAGCAGAGTTGTGTCTGGGGCGGGATGGAACATGTAGAGTGGGCGGGGCAAACACGGGACACGGTAGGCGGGGCAGGCTGACGCCATCCGTGACACGCTAAGAGGGCACAGGGAGCTGCGACCGCATAAGGGGGTGGGGCTTGGAGGCCTGGAGTGATCAGAGGTGGCGCCTGGCACCATGGAACTATGGCGGCCATGGCACGTGCCCGGCGTGTGTCCGGTGCCGTGGGGCAGCAGTGGCAGCCTGTGTGCCCGGTGCCACGGAGGGGCGGGCTGACAAGGAACATGTAGAGTGGGCGGGGCGAACGCGGAACACTGTAGGCGGGACAGGGTGAGGTCCCACCCAGACGCTTACTGTGACGCGCTAAGCAGCACAGGGAAATTACATAGTTTCACTGCGACTGCGTAAGGCGGTGGGGCTTGGAGGCCCGTAGTGGCCAGAAGTGATGCCTGACATCACAGATGGATGGCAGCTGCAGCTCGCATTCGGTGCCCCGGAGGGCAGAGGCAGTGGCGGTGCAGTCAGGGGCACGGCCTGCTGCGTGCGGGGCCCCGCGCATGGGGCGGGGTAAGAGTGACACTGTTGCAGCGGGAGACACACAGCGTGAAGTTGAGCAGGCTCTGTTGTGAAGGCTCACAGGCCGCGCTGGGGCCCCGGGCGCACTGTGAAAGCGGGGGCTCTAGGGCGGCAACTGCGGGTGGGGGGGCATAGCACAGGGACATGGCGGTGGGCGCAGGGCGCCTGGGCTGGGGTGGCTGGGCAGGCAGGGGCGCGGCACAGGGGCCGGCAGTGCTGTGGCAGCGGCGGCAGAAATGACCTGCTGGAATGAGCCGGCGCAACACGGAACGGGTTGGGTGAAAGGCCAAAACTGTGGGGGCCACAGAATTGGAACGCGATGTGAGATCGAAAAGGAAAAAAGCTGTTTAAAATCTAAAGCAGTTTTATGTGAATCTCTTATTGTCTGGTTTCATTTAAACCTCGGCAGAAAGGCGGCGGCAGACGGGCTGGCGCACACTGGGAAACAAAGGGAGCTATAACGCGGTTGGAAGGGGGAGGGAGAGGAGCTGGGCACGGGTGGGGGCGATCTACGGGAAGGGCCGTGGCTTGCGTTCAGAGGTGCCGCGCCGGCCCCCCGGGGTGTCCAGGCCTCACCGGCCCCGTGGGAGATTGTCTCGTGACTGCCGGACCACCGGTGGCCCCCCCACCCCGCTGGCCGCTGATGCCTTGCACCAGAGCCGGAACAAAGGGCGCGCAGGACAGGGACAGAGGGAGGAGGGAGCCCACACTGGGAAACAAAAAGCCTGTTTTAAAAGTTATCTCAGGGGAGTTACTCACCAGGTGGGTGTTGGTTGAGAAACAGCAGTTGAGTTTCTGAGTTGATTTGTGAGTGTAGAAGTGAAGAATCTTGAACAGCAGGGGACCAAAAAAAACCTGGGAAAATTATAGTCTCTCACCTGCTGTCGAGTCACGAGCACCATCTGTTAGGTCTGAGACGAGGGGAGAGGAAGAAGAGGGGAAGGAAGGGAAAGAGGTCCGTGGAAGGAGTGGAGTGGACGGCCGTGAAAGGAGTGGGTGGCGGTGGCTTTATTTCGGGAATGTGGGGAGAGACCCCCCTGGCTCAAGGGTGCAGTATCTCCACCCCGGGGCCAATGGTCACATCACTCAGGCCCTAGATCTAACCATCCTTTTGATACTCCTCTCTGCCTTACGACTCACAGGTCGTCATGTTTTATTGTCCAGTTTGGTTCTTAATTTCTTACATTCTATTAATGATCATTTCTATAGCAGGACTCTCTAACAGGAATGCCTACAGACTCCAACATCATATATACCAGAGACAAGCCTTACCTACCTACCTACCTTTTAATTTTTATGCTTACATATGGGGGAGTAAACACCTCTCATAACTTCACTCCTCCTAATCCCACGTTTAATTTTTCAGAATTCTGCCTTGCCACCTCAACGTCATCCTGATAGAATAACAGGTCTAAATCAAAGACACCTTTCCCTCTACCTCACTTGGGTCCATAAATATGACAGTGCCATGTCTCCTCATAACATCTTGTCTCTTTGTTTTTTTTCCAGTCTAACATACGTGCATTCACCAGTGACGTTGTCCTGGCTGAAACACCTAACATCAGCATCTACCTGGGCATCAACCTTCATCCCGTCGACTCCCCTAGACCTCAATACAGCACCCTCAGCCAGCAGGAAGTAGTTACAGAGAGAAATCTTCGCCCCTTTTCCTAATAATCATAAGACGGGATATGAAAGAGTTGCTGGCCCAGACCGGACACTTTAACCAGGAAAAGCCGCAGCCAACTTAGGGGGCTCCTGCCTCCCCCGCCCCTATAGATTTGCCTGTAACCCTATACCCCCATCCCTGTAACCCTGGCGCCAAACATGTGCCAATAAAATACCTGTGCATCCCTAATGCCCCTTGGGGTCTGCCCCAGACAGAGGCTACTTATGGGCCTCACTCCACGTGGAGAAAAAGAAGAAGAAGAAGAAGGAGAAAGGGAGAGTGTGTTCCAGAAGAGACCATCGGCCCCGGGGTGGAGATGCTGCGCCCCGGAGTCGGGGGGGTCTCTCCCCGCATTCCTGAAATAAAGCCACCGCCGCCCACTCCTTTCACGGCTGTCCACTCCACTCCTTCCACGGACTTCTTTCCCTTCCTTCCCCTCTTCTTCCTCTCCCCTCTTCTCAGACCTAACACATATCACATGGAATCAGCCCGCAGCACCACAGCAGCCCATCTGAAAAAAATTTTATAGTGATCACCTATTACTTTCTCAATCAGCAAAACTCAGTATTGTTTCAGAAAGAAACCATGCAGTTTGAACAGAGGGAATACTTCTTTCAGGTCATGGTTTGTCTTAATTTTAATTGATCATGGATGCGCACACACTACAGAGCAGATAAGAAATCCTCATGGTCCGGATATGATTTTATTTAAAATCAAATAAAAAAATCTCACTTCCTTACCAGTGATGGATATGAAATTCCCATATCTGTCCGTGGCCATTTCCTTGTGTCAGAAAGGAGTCTGCATTAGAAGAAAGGAATCAAGAAGTGAAACACAGAGAAATGAGAGGATGAGAACTCTAGGTGCTTTTGAAAGTCCAGTTTCCACCAGGTGTTTTTATAGCTGTTCCACAATTCACTCAGATAAACCAATACATTTCCTCATTCCAAGTTTCTATTATATACAAATAAGAAGAGTTCTAATACTATTTGATCTAGTCAGCTTTCCATAATTGTGACAAATAACTGACCCATTCAATTGAGAAAGAAGAAAACAGAGTCATTTATTGTCTGTTTTTGTGTCTGTCTGTTTGTTCGTTTGTTTGCCTTCTCACAACCTTGAAGATCTCCAGTGCCTGGTTGTTGGAACCCATTGCTCAGTGTCCACAGATGCACAACACAGTGAGAGTGTACGATGAACAAAGCCAATCTACCTATGACCAGGAAAGGAAAACCTTGGTTGTACTCATTGCCCTTGAACAGAACACCTCCTGTGGTATGTTATCCCTTAAAGATCCAACCAACTTCTAATATTGCCAAGCTAGTAACTAAGTCTTTAAAACAGTGGCTTTGGAGGTGTATTCTATATTAAAACAATATTATCGTGAGAAAATTTTGTCTTTCAAATAGTAAAAACTCAAAATGTGAGCAATGAATAGATAGCCACAAAACTAGAAGAAAATGGCAGAGGAGACTGCAGCTGGTTCATAGAAGGAAACAAAAAGGCTGAAGTATACAGAGCACAAAAACAAAGATCAGCTGTCAGCCCAAATCTCGTAGCTTTTAGTATATGTTGGAAAAACACCCTACAATACTTACTTCATTCATGCAAATATCCACATCAAAACACAAGATGAATAACAATTTCCACTTTTATTCAGAAAACCTTGTGTTGCAATTCCTCATTGACATTTATGGGACACATGAATGAGAATGTTACTTAATATATTTAACCTATATTTTGTTCATACTTACAGTGGCACTAGTAAAAAGCACTGTTCTAATTCAGTGTAAGATTTTTTGCTGCTGAATCTGAAGAACTTAATCCTCAATAATAGTTCTATAACAACTTATTATTGCAAAAAATGCAAACATATTCAGCGTAAGTGCTGAAATAGCTTTAAAAATTTATTTTTAAAGTAGCTTTTCTTTTTTTATTTAAAGAGAAAAAAGAAAGGAAATAAAAAAAACAAAGCAATAATGGTACAAATAATACAAAATTTAAAGACAGAAATATACAGTAAGAAATCACTAGTTAATAGGTTACACATTGTCATCTTAGAAACAGTTGTCCAAAGTATAAAATTAAAGCATATAAAGTGGACATTCATACAGTGAGATTGCAGACAGTTCCGTTCAATGATCAACAAAAGATCAGTAATATGGTTTTCTATCCTGCACACTCAAACATACATGCAGTTATATCCCTTAAACCACCTTCCTTTCCTCTCTTTTTTACAATAACAATTACACTTTTTGGGTTTTTTTTACTCCCACAGTTCTTTTTTTTTTTTTTTTTTTTTTTTTTTTTTTTTAAGCAAAAAACAAATGTGACAAAGCAAAACAGAGTCGGTTAGAACAGAAGGATTGGCATAGTACATGATGCAAAAATAGAATATCAGGTGATTAAAAATGGTTAGCATTGTGCCTCTTGCTATTTTTAAAAAGAGTTGCCTATATCATCAGGTATAATAGAATTGATCAAAACAGTACAGAACAAGACCAATAAAACCTACACTGGAGACCTTACAGGACTTCAAAAGAAGATAATAGTCAAACCATAATGGGCATCATAGTAAATCTTATTGCCTTCAAAGTGGTTGTCTATTCCCTCAAACTTGATACTATCAAACAAAATAGAACATAGTAAAATCAGACAGAACAAGATGGGGAGAGCAATACTGGGGTTCAAATCAAGTTAATAGCAAAAAAAAAAAAAGATTTACTATAATATATCCTGCTACTATTTAACTTAGTTTTCCCTTAATTGAAAAAAAATAAGAAAAAAATTGATTAATTTTTTTTAAAAGGTGGAGATTGAGATAAAAGAGGACATTGTACCAGAACAACACAGTTCAGAACCGAGCAATTTAAGCATCATTGTGTTTCATCCCCAAATAATCTAACATAATAATAGTCACCATAGTGCCTCTTTCCTTGAATTATTTTAGTATAACTTCGTATACTATAGCATCAAGCATATCAAGACAGTGTGAAGCCATTCAAGAGAATTAAAGAATTACAGGGTATTTAGAAACAGGGTAACAGAAAATGAACAACGGTTTCTATCTTATCTCTTTGCCCATAAAAAATTTGTTTATACTATCGCATATAGTAAAATATAGTAAGATACAACATGTTAAAACCAGTGGAAACAGATGTACAACAGCTTGATGGGACTTCAAAACAAGATGATATTAAATCAGCACTAGCTTTTATGATGTGTTGTTTTCTTCAAAATAGCTATTAGTACTATCACCGATACTAAAATTGAACAACCCAGGTTAAAACCTTTGTAATTAAAGAGTGAAAACATTATGTGGCTTCAAACCAATATGATTGGAAATCATGATTACCACATACTTTTATGTATTCTTATCATTTCTAACACTAGGGAAACTATTCAGGATTTATACATGTGAGTTTGATTTATTTCACTTATGAGTATGAGCTGTGTCCATTATTTATAAATATCTCAATGTGATCATTCTTTATAGCTGAGTAGTACTCCATCGTATAAAAACACCACAGCTTTTTTATCCATTCCTCAGTTGATGGACACTTAGGTTGTTTCCAAGATCTGGCTATTTACAAATTGTGCTGCTATAAACATAGGTGCACATATATCACTGTGGTATGATGCTTTCAGTTCTTCTGGGAATATGCCTAGAAGTGGTATAGCTGGGTCAAATGGGGTTTCAAGTCCCAGTTTTCTGAGAAATATCCAGACTGACCTCCACAATGGTTGTACCAGTCTACACTCCCACAACAGTGCAGGAGAGCTCCTTTTTCACCACAGCATCTCCAGCATTAGTTATTGGTGGTTTTCTTGATCTTGGCCATTCTTTCAGGAGTTAGATGAAATCTCAATGTAGTTTTAATTTGCATTTCTCTAATGACCAGTGACGGTGAACATTTTTTCATGTATTTATTTGCTGTTTGTATTTCTTCATCTGAAAATTGTTTATTCATCACAGATGCCCATTTTTGGATTGGGTCTTTGAATTTTGGGGGTCTGATTTTTTTAAAAATTCTTTATATGTTTTAGACAGGAATCCTTTGTCTGAGGGGCAGCTCACTAAGATTTTTTCCCAGTTTGTGGGTTTTCTTTTCATGATGCTAGAAATTTCTTTTGATGTGCAGAAACTTTTAAATAAGAGATGATCCCAATTATTGACTCTGGGAAGTATTTCCCATGCGGTTTGAGTCCTATTCATGAATTCTGTACCTACCTCTATGTCTTCAAGGTTTTTACCCAATTTGTCTTCCAATAGATTTAGTGTTTCTGTTTTAATGTTTAGATCTTTGATCCATTTAGATTTTGTTTTAGTGAATGGTGATAGGCATGGGTCTAAGTTTTAGTTTTCGGCATATGGAGAGCCAATTTTTCCAATACCATTTATTAAAGATATTGTCATTCTTCCAGTGAACATGTTTGGCCCCTTTATTGACGATAAGGTGGTTGAGTGTGTTTGTAGTTGTGGTTGTATTTTCTAATCTATTTCACTGATCTTTGGCTCTGTTTTGGTTCCAGTACCATGTTGATTTTACTACAGTTGCTTTGTAGTATAACTTCAAGTCAGGGATTGTGATACCTCCTGCCTTGCCTTTGCTGCTTAGAACTGTCCTTGCTATTCTAGGTCTCTTTTCACTCCAGATGAATTTTAGGAGTGATTTATTGGGTTCTATGAGGTATGTTGATGGTATTTTTATTGGGATTGCATTGAATCTGTATAAAAGTTTTGGGAGAATGGCCATTTTCACAATGTTTGTTCTTCCTATCCATGAGCAAAGGATGTCTTTCCATTTTCTGAGCTCTTCTTCAATTTCATTTTTCAGTGTGTTATAATTTTTGCTGTATAGGTCTTTCACTTCTTTCATGAGAGTAATTCCTAAATATCTCATGTTTTTGGTTGCTAGTATGAAGGGTGTGGCATCTCTTATTTCTCTCTCTGTGACTTTGTTGTTAGTGTATAGGAATGCTATTGATTTTTGAGTATTGATTCTGTATCCAGCTACATTACTGAATTTATTATATCTAGGAGTCTTTCAATGGAGTTTTGGGAATCTTCTATATAGAGTATCATGTCATCTGCAAATGATAATTTAAGTTCTTCTTTTCCTATCTTTACACCTTTTATTTTTCTCTCTTGTCTAATTGCTCTGGCCAGTATTTCCAGTACTATATTAAATAGGAATGTTGATAAGGGACATCCTTGTCTTGTGCCTGATTTTAAAGTAAAGGCCTTCAATTTTTGGCCATTTAGTATGATGTTGGCTGTTGGTTTGTCATTGATGGCCTTAATTATATTGAGGTAAAGACCATCTATTCCAATTTTCTGCAAGGTTCTTATCATAAGTGACTGTTGGACCTTCTCAAAAGCTTTTTTCTGCATCTATAGAAATGATCATGTGATTCATACTTTTGGCTCTATTGATATGGTGCATTACATTTATTGATTTACATATATTGAACCATCCCTGCATGCCTGGGATGAATACCATTGGTCATGGTGTATGATCTTCTTGATAATTTGCTGCATCCTATTTGCCAATATTTTATTGAGGATTTTTGCATCTGTATTCATTAGAGAGATTGGTCTTTTTCAGTTCAGTCCTTCTTTGGTTTTGGTACTAGAGTAATATATGCTTCTAAGGATGATTTAGGAAGGATTGCTTCCCTTTCAATTTCAGAGCTTGAGGAGTGTTGGTATTAGGTCTTCTTTGTATTTCTTGTAGATTTCTGCAGTGAATCCATCTGGGTCTGGGCTCTTTGTTGTAGGTAAAGATTTAATTATGTTTTCAATTTCATTAATAGAAATTGGGGTATTCAGTAGTTTTACATTTCATGACCTAGCACTGGTACTTTTCATGCTTCTAGGAATCTGTCCATTTCCTCTGTGTTATCAAACATTTAAGAGTAGAGGTTTTTGAAATAGGTGTTGATGATCTTCTGTATTTCTATAGGGTCTGTAGTAATTTTGCATCTTTCATTCTTTATTGCATGAATTTGAGCTTTTTCTTCCCTTTTTAAAATAAAGTTGGCTAGGGGTTTGTCTATTTTATTTATTGTTTCAAAGAAACAACTCTTTGATTCATTGATTTTTTGCATTTTTTTAGTCTCTGTTGCATTGATTTTTGCTTTGATTTTTATAATTTCTTATCATCTTTTGGCTTTGGGCTTGACTTGCTCTTCTTTTTCTAGATGTTTGAGTTGTAATATCAGGTTATTTAATTGTATTCGTTCTGTTTTCCTGATGTGGAAACTCAGTGCAATAAATTTTCCTCTGAGGACAGCTTTTATTGCATCCCACAGATTCAGGTAAATTGTATTTGTGTTTTCATTTGTTTGCAGGTATTATTTAATTTCTTCTTTAATTTCCTCTGTGACCCATTGATCACTCAAGAGTGTGTTATTCAGGTTCCATGTGTTTGTGGGATTTTTGCAGTATCTTTTATCATTAATTTCTAATTTCATAGTGCTATGGTCTGATGGTATGCAAGGGATAATTTCAACCTGTTTGCACTTATTTAAATATGTTCTGTGAATTAATATATGGTCTATTTTGGAGAAGGACCCATGTACTGCTGAGAAGAATGTGTATTCTGTTGTTGTTGGGTGGAATACTCTGTATATGTCTATTAAGTCCATTTGTTCACAGGTGTGATTCAATTCTTTTATTTCTGCTAATTTTCTGTCTGGTTGATCTGTCTAAAGTAGCTTTTCTAATACAACTTTTTGTTTTCCAAAAAGCAGCATTTAAAGGGATTGTTTAATGAGTTCCTTTTTCCTGGCATTTTTTCTAAATGCTATGGACATATGAAATACTTAAATTAAATCTAAATTTTATTATTTTTAAATATTTAACAAACCAACAAACCTTGGTATTAATTCACAGAGGTTCTATTAGTTATTCAATTCATTAAATGTCAGTGGAAAGTGAAAGAAAAGCATACACTGGTATATAAAATACTTTATTTGCCTTGGATTATTCTAGTTAATAAGATAATAGGAACAGTACAGAATTAGTTATAATTCTCAAAAAAACAAACAACCCCCAAAATAGATATAATAAGATGCTGCATACGTTTATAGGCAGAAAGACTTAATTTGAGGAATTGGATTATGTGTCTTTGAGAACTAGCAAATCTGAATCTTTAGGATGGGATAACCGTGCTGACCGAATTTCAACAAGAGCTGACTTTGCATCTATCAAAATGTAGTGTGTCTGGATCAGTGAATAGTGGGCCTTCTCCCCTCTCGGTTGCCCTCTTATTAGTCTTCTTATGCAGAACTGGAGCTCCTGTCCTCTGAAATCGGACTGGCTCCTGACTTCACTAATCACTAACGTGGTAGAGAGGACATTACTCCAGTTTGGAGACTTAGTCTGAAAAAACCTCAAAACTCTGATTTGTACTTCTCTGTATCCTGAGCTGTGATTTTAGAATCCTAGTCACTCTGTTAGAGAACATGGAAAGGTCACAGGCAACCAGCTGTCGGCTGTCCAGAAGGCCCAGCCATTCTACCAGCCCATTCAATTTAGCTTCCCCCCACCCTGCCCACCATGGAGCCCTGAGCAAGCTCCTTTGCATCTTCCTGCATAGTAGCTCTCAATGTACTTTAAACCTGTTTATGTAGACAGTGTGCCTCTGATCATGTCCAGACACCCCAAAGTAATGTGAGGGGCTTAAAACTCCATAGTGCAGCCCACTGTGGGAGCTTACAACTGCCCTGCTAGTACTCAGCAAATCTTAGACAGCAAACCCCAAGTTTGACTCCAATCTGGGCAATTTCACGAGTTTTTGTCTAAATAAATAAAATAGGCTGGCTGTAGGTCAGTGTGAAAGCCCCAAGTTTAATACCTAGAAAAGAAAGACAAATCCAGGTTTCTGTCTGCCAATTACCTTTAGGAGTTTTCTTACCGTATTTTGTTTTAAAAGCTATATGTATATGTATATATATATATATATATATATATATATATATATATATATATATCTAGCAGCAACACTTCCAATTATTGAAAATAAAGTCACTGATATGCTTGATACTGCCTTAGAAAAGCATGACCACAGAATCAAGTAGAAAAATATAAGAAAGATAAGTTTGTTTCTATCTATATATTTATAATACTTTCCTCAGTTCCATAACTGCCAACCTAACACCTTACTTTCAACAACCCATTAAAATAATTAAGCAAAGTATATGAGCAATATAAGCATTATTTAATTGCAAGAATTTTAATCATAATTTAACTCAAAAATACTTTATAAACAACAAATGCAGTAACTGCTGATCAAATGTTCTAGTTAATGTCTTAATTTTTTTTCTTGTCTACTGAAAATCTTGATTTGCAATGTTGGTGAGAAAAAATGCATTTGAAATTGTTTTAGGTTATTATCATTTTAATAAGTAATAATATTCAGGGAAAAATATAATTTTAATTTAAATATCTTAAAAATGAACTAATTATCTGTTACATTAAAATTGATTTTTCCTTGATTTTTATTATAATTAATAATAGAACATGAAGTGAAATGTTTGTTAATTTATGACTGCAACTCAGATTATAATTATCAAAACTGTCTGCCTTCAATAGATTCTATGTACTCCTCACTCTGTCCTATACATTAATAATAAAATTCATCTCTAGTCTATCAGTGTGAATTTGAAAATTAAATATATATATATAGACACACACACACACACACACACACACACACACACACACATACCTTGAAAAATACAAGGTATTCAAAGAAATTAAGCTTTGTAAATGTGCATAATTTTAATACAAAAATGTTTTCTGATAACAATCATGACTTTGCAGAGCAACGTTACAACAATCCTTACTGAAGAAATTCAGTTCTTTACTGAAGGAATTCAGTGTTAGGCTAGCCATCAAATGTAGACTTTAGAAAACAAATCATAATTTTTCTCATCGTTTCATTTTTGTATGTTCTCTTTTGCTTGAATGTTTCCCTTTCTCTATTTTCTCCTGCATTTCTTTTACATTAACTGAAAGAGTTGCTGGGCCAGACCGGACACTTTAACCAGGAAAAGCTGCAGCCAAGTTAGAAAACTCCTGCCCCCCCCCACCCCCTATAGACTTGACTGTAACCCTATATCCCCATCCCTAAGAACCTGTGCGCCAATGAAATACCGGTACATCTCTAATGGCTTTAGGGCACTGCCCTAAGCTTAGGCTATTTATATTCCCCCACGCCACGTGTCCGAGAGAGAGAGATCGCCAGAGAGAGAGATCGCCAGAAAGAGAGATGGCCGGATTCCAGTGGCCAGTGTGCCAGTCTCCTCTCCCCGGGATAACCACGGCCCTGGGTGCAGTGGAGAGGCTGCGCCTGGGCCGGCGCCTCTCCCCGCATTCCCGGAATAAAGCCACCGCTGCCCACTACTTTCACGGCCGTCCACTCCATTCCTTCCACGGACCTCGGACCTCGACCTCTTCCTCTACCTCTACCTCCTCTCCCCCTCTTCCCATCCTCTCCTTTCTCTCAGACCTAACATTAACATTGTTCAAGACTGATATTTTTCATTTCTGTTTTTTTTCCAAGTACAAGAATATTTTCTAATTATTTCTTAAGCAAGCCAGCTGATATTCGAGCTTCAAGACTTGTTCACTTTTTGCTCAACTTTTGTTCCTTCTCTAGATTACCTCTGTGATAATTATTTTCAGAATTGCCCTAAAATTACACTAAATCTCAGTCTCTCTGCACTTTTTAAGATAGTAAACTGGTATAAGAAATGTATCTTTTCCATGAAATGTCTGCTTGGAATTATTTATTTTTTTATTTATTATTTTTTTCAAATCATCTGAGGTTTTATCTTTGTTAATAAAAGTTGAAAACTTTTTCTCTCCTAAATGTACAGTTTATTTGTGCATGTCGTTTGATAATCAGCGAACTGGGCTTCTCCATTGTTAGCAAGTAGCTTCTAGTCATTTTCCATTGCTCTGCTCAGAAATTACTACAAATTCATTTCTCTAAGATAAAAAACACTTGCCCTTGCTTCCAAGGAGTCTGGACAAACCCATTTCCAAATGGGGGTAAGGAGGCTAAAACCAGGATGTTTATCAGTCTCTAAACACATCTACTTTTTCATATGCACTCAGCTTGCATTCCTTTGTGCTGCCAGACTGCGGTTTGTTTTCAGTTAGCTACCAGTTAAGGGGCAGTCTGAGGTCTTTGGGAGGACTGCAGGCCTATGTTTTATCCTCTAGGGGTGACTCACAGAGTAGGTATTTGTTTTTCCTCAGAGCAGCGGCTTGTGCCTAGTGCCTTATTTTCAGGGTTCCCTTGATTAGGTTTCCCTTTCAGGTAAGTTCACCCATAATAATCTTTTTTTAAAATTTGTATTCAGTTAATTTGTACGTAAGTCTTGAGAGTGATAATACTTACAGTATGTTTCTGGAGAGGAGTTGGCACACAGACGTACTACTGAAACTGAGAATCCCCAGGCCATCTCATGATTTTTACCTACACAGGCTGCTATATTATTTCCACTTCCGTAAGTGTCACACACGGTTTGAAAATCACGTATTATAAAACAGAATGGGTCATAATCATAAACTCTGCTTGCTAGATTTTGTTGTATGTATACTTTCATTATATATTGAGCATATACTTTTTGTTATATGGCAGTCAAAATGTATATATATATATATATATATATATATATATATATAATGAGTATTACAAATATGTTCACTCTAACAATCTTTTAATCTATTCTTAATTTTCATAATATGCAGTCTAAAATTCAAATATTGTGTTCTATGGATTTGTGTTTTAAAAAAAAGAGATCTTGTTGCATGAATTCATATATTTTCAATTTGCATTTTACAATTTTGTGTCATTATTTGTTAAATCTTATTGCACTCCCTCAATTGTATTTTGAAATTTTACAATACAGAAATCACCTAGCTATCTACTAGGCTACAAAGATTTTGAATTGAGAAATACATTTTTATGTATATAATAAACATATTTAGGTAATTTTCTTATGGATGAGACAAATTATTTGACACTCAAAGTTAGAGGAGACAAATGTTGATTTAGTTTACCATTTGTGGAGGTGTCAGTCTGTTATCTCCAGGTTCCAGGCAGGTTGGCATGGCAGAAAAGCACCAGAGAAGACAAAGTTTATAGAAGGCAGAAGATAGCAAAACAAGCAAGAGAAACAGTAGCCCTCTCTATATCTCTTCTCTTATAACAGGGTACCTACCCTTAAGGTGGGTACCACTCAGATCCTTAATCCCAGCACCCTTAATCTTAGCATTGTTAATAAATTAATTAAAGCCGCATAGATTGTAGGTCAACCCACCTCTGAAAAGCCCCACTGCTTGAAGTTTTGAGGGGATGTCCAGGCATAAGCCATAACAACATGTTTTTATTTTATGATTTATCAATTCACAATTCCTTTCTATTAAACCTTAAAGACAAAGACAATAAAATACAAATGGCTTGTAATGTAGAATGAATAATGCTGTAAAAATTTGGGAAAATATTGTAAATATGTCTTCTATCATTTCACCAATTAATGGTATGGAAGGAATTGATAAACACATTATAAAAAGGCTGTTCCATTTAAATTGTGCTCAATTCAATTTTCATGTATTTTCCCCTTTGTTGAAATATATAACAATGCAATTTATGATTTTACAATAAGTAAGTTCTATTACATGCTTCCATTCCTTTTTTTCTTAATACCAGTATCTTTGTGCTCTATAAAATAAGATTCCTCAACATACACAGAAAACAATAATAAATTCTTATTTTTACTGCTATCCGTAAGCAGCCAAGTAGTAGGTAGATTCACTAAACAGTATCACAAAGAGAATTGCATTTGCGTCATATTCCTGAGAGTCAAGTAAAAAATACATTTAGAGCCTGCTAAGATACTAGGATTCCTGAAGTACAATAGTATGAGGAGGTTTCAGAAAGCATCCCTGTAATTTTCTTCTCATCCAGGATTTTAGCACTGATGAATTTGGATGTTGTCCAAGAGAAGACTGAGAACAGACTCTCCAACACCTGTGTTTTTCCCTATATTATGACATAAAATTATAATTTTAATATATGGGTAAATTAGTACACCAAAATATGCACAAATCTGAAATAATATTCATTGAAGTAGCTTCCATTATCACCTCTGCAACATAACAGCAACAAAGGTAGAATAACAAGGCTGAAACGTGGAAAGACACATGAGTGAAATTAGGAAGGTTGGGGACTAATGCTAGATTTCCTAAAAATGTAATAAAAATCACAGCTTACTGTAACCTTTCTAAAGGGATTATCTCAGGCTTTCAAATTCCTTTTGCTATCACAAGCAGATTTGCCACAATGACCATTTGTGTTTTAAAGAAATAGATCTTGTTGCATTTCTGCATAGTTCACCCTCAAGAATCAATTACCTTTATCTTGCAGAGGGCAGTACTGTGTTTCTAGATAATGTTTTATTTCATCCTGAATGACATTTGTGCAATTGTTTCATATGGAAGTATGTCAATTACTATAATGATCCTGCATTTCAGGAAGACATCAGTTTAATGCAAATAACTGAATGCAAAATAAACCCCAGAAAATGGCAGCTCATTTTTGCTGCCAATTGCAGACAAGTGGGATAAATACGTTTTCCATAGAGAACTCAATATCAAACCGAGTCCTTCAATTATAAGCTTACTAGTGTATTCAGTTTGCAAATACAACAGATCATGCACTTCTTTTAGTATATCCATAAAGATACTAATTTTGGAAAGATCACCAATCAATAGTTGCTAATGATTAATAGAGAAAAATGCTGTAAGAAGTAGTGCCACTGAACTTACTATTCTCTTATGTGAAATACTTGTAAAAGTACAATTTAAATTCTCTCTATGTAAAGAAATTTTGTATTTAAGACATATATATCGAGATATTGTTAACCATTTTGACTATTGTTAACTATTTATAACTCTTAAAACTGTATTTCATATTTTTATAGCGCAGAACTACTTTTAGTATTTTAACATACCTCATATTGGCAATATGTTGTAATTATGACTGGCTGTGAAATGATTTAGAGCTTGCACTGTTATCATTTTAAAAGTTATTAAACAATTGGAAAGTTCTCCACCATTTTTTCCATATTGGATTGTTTATATAACAGGATTTGTTCGTGAAACAGATGTAAAATTTTTAAATCTAGTTTTTCTTTTAGACACCTTTTATCAATTGCTTTCTAATCAGTTCAATAACATAATCTTTAAATTTTACATTTCCCCAGGAAAAAAATCATATTTCATAGTGTTCTCAAATCTGATGTCGTAGAACAGTAAAATGCAGCTTAAAATATTGCATTCTCTTAAGTGCTATTTAGTGCTTAAATAGCTTAAGTGCTATTTGGGATATTGTGTCATGCATTGCTTGTTATTTTCCAAATCATTGAGAAACTGTATCTATTAAAGCCACTTTTATATTTACCACTTTATTAACTATTTGGTACCATATGCTGTGAGTACATGTTGTTGTTTCACATTTTCAAGGTTGAAATTGTAATCCATCACCGACCCTCCCTCTCTTTCCTCCTCTTCTCCTGTTCCCTTCTCTTCCTTCTCCATCTTTTTCAATCATGACAGAGTTTTATGTGATGCCTTTACTTACAGTGGAGTAGAGATTTTATTTTACTCAATACATTTTCTTATGCAGTCTACTAAATCTTACTATATTTATTTCCTAAGCTTTTTTCATCACAATTTGACAATATTTTTTGGATTCAGAGACAGCATACTTTTTTATTTCCAGTATCACTTATGTATTTCATTTTCTTTAAATATTTTATTAATCTAATGCAAATACTGTTTCTTTGAATTGCTCTAAATATCATTGTTCATTTTACAAATTTTTGGTACCATTGTTGATATTTGAGTGTGTGCATGACTTACCTTTTGATCAAGACTGGGAAATGCTTATGATGCGTATGTGCATGTATGCATAACAGAAACACAAACCAACACACAAGACAGAGAGAAAAGCATAAATTATTCCCAGTAATAGATTCAGAGGCTAGACAATTAATACAGGTTAACAAATTATTCAGTAAAATACAAAATTAAATTTCAGATGTAAAAATTGTACCTTAGATTCTAAAGTTTACTATATGCAGTGACTGCAATTCTAATCTTAAATAGCCCAAAAAGTGCATGTACTGGTCACCTGTAAAATGTGTCCACAGGACGTCTTTGAATCTTTGAGGGCCCATCCTGAAGAGACACAGACTTTTCTTTGTTCTCTGAGAAGGTCAGTCTTGATTGTTAGGTTCACTGGTGAAGAGATTCCCCAGCTGATTAATAAAGCCACTTCTAAGTGCCTCTGTGGAGCCATTTGCAGATAGATGGGCATCCAGGCCAGCAGACTGAGGGGAAAAGCCTGTCCTATTGAAGATGGCACCGTCCGCCAGGCTGACCGCCCACATGGAAGGAACTGAGGAGGAGGAGGAGGAAGAGAAAGAGGGTCAGGAGGAGGAAGTCAGTGCACTCTTGCAAGCTTAGTCCTTCATGCAGGTACATCTCTTGCTGCGTCAGTTGCTTATCAACATCACAATCCAGTGTTCCAGCCTTTTAGTGTGGACTCACACCACAAGATCACCAGAGCGCTTCCATCCGTTTAGCTTGCGGCTGGTGCTGCATTCTTGGTTTCTCTTCTGTGGCTTCCAGTTTCTTATAGTGGCTACCGATTTGTCCAGATGGCCACCGTGGTCTTCACACCTAAGCCAATCCATGCTCTTTGCCCCTTGCTCACAGATCAACAGTTTTGCTTCAGCACATGTCCCACAGTCCCCCAAACAGCAGAGCTGACTGACTGAACGCTAAATCTTTCAAGACCGAGCCATAGCACTTTGCTCTTTATGGATTGATTATCTAAAGTACCAAACAGGGAGACAGGGCATTGTCAAATGCAGAGGGCGTCAAGGGTTAGGAAAGGAGAAAAGGGGGATGAAAAATAATCCCGATAGGATGCATACATGTACCACTTCCCTACAAGGAATGTAAATATTATGTACTGCAAAAGCATATAAATAAAAATGTAAGAAGTTAAAGATACTTAATTAAAAAACATCAAGTACCCTTTTAATTAATGGAAATCTGATCAACACATTCATAAACTTTCAGTCTTTACACTTCTGTGATGCAAGCCATATTAACTCTGTTTTACAACTCAGTAAGCTTCTAAATTGGAAAAAAATATTATTGACCCCTTGTGGACTCGGTTTTATTTCCATTTGGATCATATCAAATTATAGAATAGACATGACTCCATTCCCATTCAGAAAGAGACAGGGTCCTGTGTAGTCAGCAGTACAGTGAAATCATAGTTATTACTCATGCCTTTCAGAGGTTGGCAACCCCTTTGCCTTTCTCTCATGGCCTAGGATTTACATTTCAGAAGTCTGAGGAGCCTCAGGGTGTCATATGTGTGACAGAAAGAAGAGGGAAAGAGGAGAGAAAAGTAATGAATTAATGAATGTCTGGTCAGCCTCCAGGTGTTCAAGTTTCCAGATACTGGAGTCCTCATAGCTGTGTGTGAAGATAAAGATGTCATGGAAGCGACGTAAACCATCCCAGCTCAGTGAGCATCATAATGAACTCCATCATTTTCATCATGAAGCTGCTATACAGCAGTAAAAAATAAAAAAAAAAAATAAAAAAATAAAAAAGTTTCACCTTTCTCTCTCACCAATGCTTTGAAAAACATATACTATGTATTAATTATTTTGGTAATTTTGCATTTGACAAATATATGGAGCCTAACTTATTTAGTTACCCTCATTTGTTAACTAGAGTGTAAACAATGCAAATTTTTTGGACACACTAAATATCAATGCAATTTTGTAACAAATGCATACCTTTTCTTTCT
The DNA here is from genome assembly GCF_034190915.1 of Cavia porcellus. NCBI lineage: Eukaryota > Metazoa > Chordata > Mammalia > Rodentia > Caviidae > Cavia > Cavia porcellus. Next base: position 72,607,277 of record NW_026947499.1, on the reverse strand, counting down.
AAATTTAATATTTTAAAAATATTGTCCTTAATATTTTTGATTAAACACTAACACTAATAACTAAATTCTTATTCTTTATTGAAGTCACTATAATAAACTTTAAATGTTTTAATTATTTATTGTATTTTTAAAAAATCCTCATCAGCTATCATATGTTTTAAGAGCCATCTTCTTCCAAATTTCATTTGGATTCTTACTAACATAAGGGACATATGCTGAATTCAAAATATTTTTAAAGTAAAATGAAATAATTGAGCTAGCATGTAGGCATCTAGTGTATAAAGAGGCTTTTCCTATATTTCTATCTTTAAATCTGTATCATTTTGGATTATATACGTTCAATATATTTATTGTACTGATTTTATATAGAGATAAGTTATATTATCTTGAATGTAATTGTGTTTATTTTCTTAGCTTTTCATAATAAATCACATCAATATATTAAAATATTATTACTCTTTTCTCAAAACTCTTAATATTATAATTTCATCTTTTATGTTCTTTTCATTGTTTCCATTTTTATCTACTTTATAACATTCTGTAATATATAAGACAATTTCATTACATTATACATTATCACTACAATGTTCTGCACACACAGTTGGTCACTGTATGTTACATTTCCTAATTTATTAGTACATGTGGGTTATTCAAATTACTGCAACCTTTGTGCCTTTGTAAAGAAACAAAACAAAAAAATTTGAATGTTAAGTTTCTTGAGAATATGTATTAAAAGTGTATATAAGGTAGGTGTGGTGATGCATAACTGTAATCCCAGTATTCAGGAGGCTGAGTCAGGAGGATTACCATGAGTTTGAGACTAGCCTGAGTTACATAGTTCAAGGCCAGATTGAGCTACATCGTGAGACCCTGTCTCAAAAAAAAAAAAAAAAGTATCTCTATTTTACTTAGTATTTCTTCATACCCATGATGACTTACATGTTAATACACACACACACACACACACACACACACACACACACACACACACACACAAATAAATAAAACCTATAAATCCTGGATAAGGGTTGATTGTTGGACATCAGTTTGGGTTTGAGCCTAACACTCTGAAACACATTTGTGGAAGGGAGAAATTCTTAGATAACCTTAAAGTGCTTTTTACCACATCAAAAAGAAATGCTGGGAACAGGAGAGAGCAGGAACGGGAGAACCTTGAGGGAGAAATAGAGCCAGGTACACATGGTGTGCAGCCTGCCTTCTGTCTAAGCGTGTCTCTTCAGCAAGCCGCATGGCTGCCAGGAGTGAGCCTCCAAGGGATCCCTTGTGTCTTCTTGGAATGTCCAACTTGCTTACACACCAACCATGGCTGAGCCTCTGATTTTGTCTGGCTAAGTCTCCTGCTCTAAGAGGAATCCAAGTCTAAACTTTGCCAACCGTATGCTCCGTTTCTGGCTTAAAGCAATAAGGATGCTCATTGCCAAGGTTGAAAATGCACTCCTGGTTGCCCATGCTTCATCTTATTAAATACCAAGGGCATTCTGCAGGGATCTGGCCTGGAACATCCTACGGATCTGAAGAGAGGCATAGATTGTTATTTTAAGATGCACCCTGATGCTCTACATGGAAGTCATCATTTTGCCTAATCACAAATTGCAATTTTATTTTCTTTACATTTTTGTATTTTGTTCACTATTTTCAGTGGAGAAAGGGGTAGGGAATGGCTAGAGAACAATTTGCTTGAGGCCTAAATTGAGGTTATTGTCTCAGTAGACATATCTATACTCCATTTTATGCACAAATATTCCTACCTACCCATTAATTTTCAAAGACACAAAGTTATTTTCTATAAAGGTATTAGCAACATAAGCATAGAGATAGATCTAAATTCTAGAAATGTCTAGATACTCTTCATGTAAGCAACCAATATTCAAACACAGATACTGAAAAATTATTGAAAATATTACTTCATTTTTTAAATTATTTCCAGCCCCCTATTAATGTAGCAAGCTCTGAATACCGAATGAGTTACACTATATGTAAATTTATTTTATTTTACCTATTTGGCAAGATATAATCACCAGTATGGGGGAAATTTCACATGCAAATCTGATGGAAATACGACTCAAAGTTTATAACCAAATAAGAAGGAAAGAAAAAAAAAATCTAGCACATTTGTTTGTATAGTCAAGATTTACCTGGTAAAAAGAAAGCTGTATTTGGAGGGCTTCTATATGTGTTGAATTTGCTCCAGAATAGCTGAGAACTTAAAACGTCTGCCAGGTGTTAGTTTAGAAACAACCTCACTAATACCATTATTAGCAGGAGCACGTGATTCTATGCTGCGGTGTTATCTGGTTTTTGTTGTTACTATAGAGACAACGACAGTGCTTTTACTTAACCTTAACTTACTGACAACCTGCATCCAAAATGATTTGACCACCAAGAAACACAATGATGAATTAAAAACTTTGTCCTTGAACCTAACTAGATTCCTAAAAGTGAAATATACCACTAATACTAGACAATAAGTAAAAGTTATATGTATTAAAAGATGAAACTGATAGGAAGGAATGCCCCTATTGTCCATATACAGACACACTTGACTTGTAATCTGCGTCATATAAAATCGGGCACACCATTTCCCTTCCTTACACAGAGACTCTACGAAATGATTCATGCTGAAACATGCTTATGGAAGGTTACAGGGTTGTAGAAGACTGGAGAATGTTAATGGAGAGCTTTGATGTGTTTAATAGGCCTCTACTCTTTAGAGCAGAAAATAGCAACTACATCTAATCAAAGTTTGCAGTGGGTGAGCTCGGTGACTTCTAATGGATTCAAACTTAGCCCTTCATGGATTTGTGGATATTTGACTGTATTCTTCCAGAGCGTTCCTGCAAAGGCTCTGCACTGAGACGGCAGCCATCAGCTTTGGTTCTAGCTGCTCACCTCCAGCCCTGCCTGGCTTCTGTGTCCACTCATTATCAGGATCTGAGCTGAAGAGAGCTGAGCTGTGAGTCCTTAAGAGGGACGATTAAAACCAACAGAGAAAATTAAAGTAACAATGAGGGCTTGATGACCACCTTCCTACAAGCAAGAGGCCCAACGGAGAATTGGTCACCGCAGGTGCTGTATTTTCACTGGAGAAGAGCATTGATGTGGTGACAAGTACTTCAGCTCAGTGGAAAAACCATCTCCCTGCCAAGGACGCCCTGGGGAAAGCTCCCTGCTTGCTGAGCAGTTTGGCTGAGGAAGGAACCGAGGGAGAGTTAGGAGTGGTAAAGTGTCTGGCTCTGCACGGTGGCACAGACCAGGCCTCGGAGCACGTTCACCTCCTCCATGCCAGGTCTCCACAGAGGACGCTGAGAAAGGCCCGCCTGGAGGAGCACCGCGTCGCAGCGGCGTCTGCACTCCTCACAGCCAGGCCTCGGAGAAGGTCAAGGCGGGGCAGATCCAGCGCTGGACCGACCCGCTTCACTACAAACCTCCACATGCGGCGTGTGGACTCCTCCTGGACAGCACAGCCCTCTCCATAAACCCTGCCAGTGAAGGCCTTCGCCGAAGGACCTGAGCTCGCATGCACAGAATCCTCCCCAAAGTCACGCTCCTTGCTTTTTAAGATGGGACACCTTACCAATCTTATTTTTCATCTTGGGAAAGAGGTTTTAAACCTGCCCTTGAAACTGCGCCTTGGACTGCACTGAATTTTTTTGTATTCCACATTTTGACTCATCTAGTGAATCATGTGCTCCTTGTGATTATACATTTGAATAACCTTTCCCATTCTAAACAGTTTCCCGCCCTCTTTTGATTCCAACCATTGCCTAATATTAATTTCCCCAGATTTTCTATTTCTTGCTCAGATAGTCTCTCTGAATTCAGTACTTACTGCTGTTCACTTGGTCGTATTTTCTAGTGTGCTAAATGAGCTCTTAAACAAATTCATCAAGAATGAACTCATTATCTCATTGTTCTGGCAGGTAGCTATTATTTTTCTGCTTTAAAATTCTGTGATTCACATGAATCTAAGAATTTTAGAAAAATTGTCAGTTGTTTCCAAGATTTAACTATTACAAACTGTGCTGCCATTAACACAGGTATGCAATAATGCTATGGTATGATGCTTTTAATTCTCTCAAGTAGACACCAAGAATAAGAATAGCTATGTCAAATGGGACTTCTAATCATAAAATGTAACAATAAACTATTTTTTAAAAAATGAAAAATCATTGGCTAACTTTATTGTCAGTTACCCTACCCATTTATGTATCAAGTGTTGAATATGTTTACTAAATAATTCTTGAGTCTTCATTTGGAATGATTTCTGACTTTGTTTAACCCGAGTTTAATTTCTTTACCTTTTCTATAAATGACAGTGTTTTAGTCAGGTGTGGTGATGCACTCCTATAATCCCAGCACTTGGGAGGCTGAGGTAGGTGGATCACTACAAGTTTGAGACCAGCCTGAGCTACAAAGTGAGCCCGAGGCCAGCCTGATCCCCATATGAGATCCTGTATCAAAAAGACATCATCATCATCATCATCATCATCATCATCATCATCATCATCATGAAATAAATTAAGGTAAAAATAAATGACAGTGTCTTTACAAAAAATGTGTCACTGAATATCACTTTTAATATTATAGTCTAAATGTGATGCATTCAGCCCATACTTTAAAATTTTTTTCTAAATTACCAACTAATTTTTAAAGCAGAACATTGAGCTTTCAGTTTTTTTCATTAATTGGGCACTTATTAGTAATACATATTCACAGACTCTATTTTGTGACTAAAAAATGTTGTCTTATTCCTTTATTCAGTGTTGAATTCCTAATAACTATTACTGTCAAGTTTAAATATTAGTCTTCACCCTTTCTCAAGGAGTACACAGCCTCATCCTGTAACGTTACCATACCGCTCTCCAGGTGTTCAGTAGTTTATTTAATAGATTTTGAGTTACTTACAGATGTGTCATGCCTTTACCCCACTGCCCTCTTTATATCTAATACATCAAAAAAGCTAAAAAAATGATTTCTCATAAAACATTAAAATTAATGAGAGCAGAATCACTAATATATTTTGAAGTCTACAGAAAGCACTGAGACACTTCAGTAATAATTACCTGGAATGTATTTATTTTCCCTCCTTTTGAAGTAGCTCTACCTTCTCTGGAAGAGCTATTTCCAAGAGCTTAAGTCCCTTAAAGTGCCACATGCAGGATGGTTTCAATGTGTTTCCTGTTACCTAGAAGATTAAATTCTAATTCACAGGGTTTGTCCCAAATTGAAAGAATTTGCAGAGAAATTTTCAGAATAATTCAACTATAAAAATGTGAGAAAAATTAGCGTATTACATAAAATCTTTTAACATGCCAGATTTATTCTCCCCATTGTAACTTGTCTGCTCAGTGAAGCTTGAAAGTAGTGATACTTGCCTGCTTTGATAGATACACATTGTTCACATTACATAAACTCTTATTTCAAAATCTAGACAGATACTATAAATAAGGGCATTTTTAAATATCAGAATTGTCTGCAACAAATTCCCATTGCATGTCAATAATTTTTTAAAATGTTTTACTTAAAATATTAATAATCCAAATTCTTAACAGTGTGAAAATTTTAAACACATGGCAGCACTGAACTATTCCTTATCACTTGAAATTATGCAAAAACTAAATTTTATGCATGTAAATTAGTATCAAGTGAAAATTTTTGGAATTCATATGACCTATAAAATGTAACAAAGTAGCATATTAAAAAGAACACTTTATGTAAATCACTTTTTCTACTCAGCCAAACTCCCAAAACCAATTTAGCATGTTTGGTGTGTTCAAAATCTGTCAAGAATGACTAAATTTAATTACATCTAAATTGAAGGTTAGGCCTAGTTGACTTAATCGTCATCCAGTTTGGATTATTGGAAAGTAAACTCAGTAATGGTTACCTATGGGAAAATATCTAAATTCTTTGAATTCAAAACAGATGTGAATTCAAAACAGATGCATACATAAATATATAAGTAACAATATGTGTAATATATATATTGAAAGAAAGAGGAGGAGAGAGGCAGAGATGGAAGACACCACACAAACTGTATTCTATTATATTAGCTATATGATTAGGTTCTGAATGAAGCGTGGGGAATTGTCACTTTTCCAAGATGTTAATGCTGAACAGATTAATATGATGTGTACCAGCAGAGGCAGTGTATAATAGACATTTTTGTAGCTATCATATAATATGAGATGTAGAATCATCTCCCACCAACCATGAGCATGCTAGCTAAAATATCACTTTGTTAATCAGAAATTAAATTAATACTGTTAAGAGTACATATTTTCAAAATTCATAGTCTGAGATACAGTCTTTCATCAGGCAGTTTTTTTTAATCCTGAATCAAACTGTGTAACTTTAGTCAATTTTTTAACCGCTATGAACTTTATGTCAAATTTTATGAAAGATGGGAGACAAAACATAAGATGTTTCTTAGAAAAGAATTAGGTAATACGTCATGATAAAGTGCTTAAGAGAATACTTGCCATAAAGCAATACTTACTCAATTATTAGCATTTGTTTGTCTGTTTCTCATTAATTATCATCATTCATATATAGGAATCAGTGGAACTTACAAATTTAGAGAGGAATACTAACACATGGGTCTGTTTCATTCTATTTTCATCCTGCCGAAGACTACACCCAAAAGTGCAATTAAAAAGCAACTGTCGCTTTTTTTATTGGCTGGCAAAATGCATGAGTTTTGAAAATCTGACATATTCTTAACTGAAATACCAGATCACTTGCAGAAAGCACCTATATTAAAATTACTGACTACTTATTTTTAATGTTGCACCCTTTTAATTTTACAACCCTGAAATAATTTCAGAAGAAGACAGATTTTGGAAATGAATTTTTTCATATTTGCACAAATATTTATCACTATATTATTATTTATATTATTACCAAATTCATTGCCTTCAATAAATAATATATTATATACCTTTAAACCAGTTTTACTGTGGAGTAAGTTTTAGAATATTTGCAACAAGTGCTGGGGATATAGCTCAGTGGCACAAGCACCTGTCTGGCAAGTGCAGGTCCTGAGTTCAATTCCGGGTGCCAAAATAAATTTTAAAAAGTATTTGAAATAATTCATACTCCATCAAGAAATCATTAATTTTAAGTTAAGAGTTTTGAAGTCACATGACCATTTTAAACATTATTTTGCTAAAAGTACATTATTTTTGTATTTCAAAGGAGAATAGAACAATATTTCTTCAACTCATCTTTCGAATTTGTTTTGCCTTGCAACAAGTTGATTTAAAAGAAGCATTTTATAAACAGGTTGTTATAAGCAAAGCACAGAAAAAAAACCTCTCTGAATCGTGGTGTCATCCCAGGAGCAGTGTCCAGCAACCTCCTGAGCTGACTCCTCTCTGCAGGTGTGCAAAGCCTGTTCAGATGCACTAGGATTGTACAAAGACGCTGATGGTTAGACTTGTTAGTCTCCTTGCTTGAAAACCCACAGCAGAGCTACACACTCTTTGTCTTCTTTCTTCTTTGAAGGAAAAGTTTTTGAAAAATCAAAATAGAAACAATTTCAAAACAAAAGAACATGATTTAAACACCAGACAATAAAGTTTTTAGTTAATTCTAGGTGAACTTTTAAACAAATACTCTTTTGGATGGTACACTTAAAAGGGGAAAACCCTATTTTTTTCCATGCTAGTAACTTCATTGAGAGAAAACCTCAGATGTTATTACTTTAGGGATATCTATTCCTTTACAATAACTTTAGGGTACACATTTCTAATGTGTTTAACTGTTTTCCATCTATTCCGTTACTATTGAGCACTGATCAATAATATGTAGGAATTTACTTCTAACAGACTTTACTTTTAGCCATTGTTAAAGGGGCTTTAATTTTCAGAGGTTTTGTGAAAATGTTTCCTCCGACTTCATAACATCTAGACAGAGCCACATTTACACTCCACATATCCACAAGTGTTTCATCAACAAAGGTGTGACAACACTGAAAATCTTTATCCATTTCTAAGTTGGTGTTGGCAATAAGTATTTCATATTCCTGAACACACTGAATAATGCAGCTGAAAACCATAATTTATATAAGTTTTTCACTTATATGACTCAGTAGCCATTTAAAAAAACACTGCTCCTATACTCTTTCATTAGTTGATATTTCCACATCTATACAATTGCCGTATAATTTGTAACACGGAACTCTGTGATTTACTTTGTCTCTTATCAATTCAGTCAATGACATTCTATCCATTTCAGACCAGGTTTAACAATTTCACATGTAGTCTCAGCCCTGAGAAAAAAGGGAAATAGAAGAAAATTAATTGTATAATTATGATTAATAATATAATTACATGATTGCACAAAATAATAATCACCAAATTATCATATAAAATTGATAGTGCAGAAATGTTTTAAAAATAATTTAGCATTTATGAACTCAAATGGTAAATTTCCCCAGATCCATTTTTGGTCACACAGTACAGTAGTTTTGCTGGACATGAGAGTCCATGCCGATAATCCTACTGTAGTACTGGTGTGGCTAAGACAGGATTACATTAGGTTGGAACTCAGACTAGGACATTTATCAAGACCCAGTTTCAAAATAGAAAATTAAAAACAGTGGGGGATGTAACTCAACACAAAAGTCATGGATTGGATAGAAAAAATGTTACTTGTGAAGGGTTTATGGGAAATAAAAATAGAAGATTGCAATTCTTTTTAGAAAAGTAAGCACAGTCATAGACAATCAGGCTCAAACTGCTACTCTTTAAAGGAGAAGAAAAAAGGAGCTAACATATTGAAAATATAATGTACATTTTCAATTTTTTCATTAATTTATCAAATTAATTTATTGATAGTAATGTTGAAGTAGAAAAAATAACTTCTATCATCTCAGTCAATGTACTATGTGCAAGAAAGATAACCTTCAACTTCTCATTGACTGTACATAGTCAATTCGAAATAGTATAATTTGAGTACAATGATAGATAGAATGTCCTAGATATTAATGAACTCAACAGTGGAATCTATAGATTTTAAGTTATAATAAAATCTATTTTAGCTGTAACTTTAAAATAAATATTATTAAGTATTTTTATGAAGCTATATGAAAATTTTTGACAAATTTTTCTCAAGAAAACAGTTCTAAACAGTAATTTATGTTATTATGAAATATGCACCAAAAGTTCAGTTTCTTTGTTTTGGTGAAATATATAATTATTTTTATAATTTGAAAGAGTGCTATGATAAGATTTTAGATAGGAAAAGATTCAAACATATGTAGTTTCCACATTTTGGAGTCCAATGAAAATGTTTTTTCTTTCCATAGCTTAAGTACATTTTCCATGTCTTAGTTTTCTAGCTACGCATAAAAATTGTCCATATTTCTGAGGTACACCATGTGATAGTTCAATACACATGTATATCATTTAAATCAATGTATCTATATCTTTTCCACAATTTAAGTCCTTTGTTATAGCTTCCCAAAAAAAATAGACTGCACATTGTCAGTTTATATAATCATTCACTATTCAATAAATAATAAGAATTTCTCCTAACTGGAGGGGATTTCTAAGTCTTGTCATTAGGACTGTTAAAAAGGTTGTATTTAAATAATTTGTTACTGGATTATAGCAATATTTTAGTTTTTGTTTAAATCCTGTATTGTTCCAAACTTGTTCATTAGTTCTAGTGATTTTCTGGTTGGTTCTTTATTGCTTTTCTATAAACATGACCAAGCAGACTGCAAAACTGGCTTCAAGTTTGGATTCCCCTTTATTCTTTCTCTTGCCTGATTGCTCTGGCTAAGAATTTCTGCAGAAATGGAAAAAATGGCATCTTTGTCTTATACAAGGTCTCAGAGAAAAAGTAATAAATATTCCCTCTTTCTGCAAAATATTTTCTGTTCAGTTATTAATGGTAGTCGTTGTTATGTTGAAATATGTTCTTTCCCTACCTAATTTTCCAATTCTTATCATTAGACAATGTTTATTTTAATCAAATAGTTTTACTTTCTGAATCTTTTGAGACCATATTTTTTCTTCTTCATTTTAATGATATATTTTGTTTTATTTTAACAACTCGTTTTAATTTAATGTTGAGCCTCATGGATTTAACAATTTTACTTTTTAATCTGTGTTTTTCAATATTTTTACTGTTTCTTTTCTGTTGTCTTTGAAATTTTCTTCTTAATTACAAAAACTACGGATTCTCATGAAGTTGCAATGAAATAAAGAGGACGCATACACTGTTTGCCTGATTTCTCTTGAAGTTAACATTTTGCTAAAATATACAATTGAATACTTCTGACACTTCTATAACCAAGATATTTTCATTGATAGAGTCATACTATCTGTCCTGTAAGACACTGTCATCTCTACTTTTTTACTAAGCATAATTCTTTAGGATTCATCCAGTTTGTAGTATATATCAATTTTTCATCTAATTAATTGCAGTTTTTAAACATTAAAATATGTACGTGTTGATTCAGTTTCTGTATTCTACGAATTAAACTGTTAGAAAAGTGCATCTGGGTGCTGGGTATTTAGCTCAGCACCATAAGCACCTGCCTTGCAAGCAGGCAGTCATGAGTTGGATCCCTGGAACCGATTTTTTAAAAAACGAAAAAAAAAAAAAGGAAAAATGTGTCTTTTATTTTGAACCATGAGATATTTTTTGTCTTGGAGTACATACCCTATGATATATTTCTGGGTCCTATGGCAGATAGTTGTATATTTAGTAGTTTTTTTTTTTTTTTTCTTGTTATTCTTAAATAAACTAATAATGCTCATGGAGTGATGCTGTTTACAAGAATACGTGAATGGTTTTATTTCTGTACACCTTCCCCATTGTTTGATATTACAGATATGTAATTTTAGTTTACTCATTCTAGTGTATGAATGTTTGTAGGTCATTGTGATTTTAATTGGCACTTTTCTAATAACTAAGAACTGTACCCTTTTGTGGGATTTCTTGCCACCTTTATATTCTCTTTACTGAATTTATTCCTTTTTTATCAAAATTATTTCTAATGCCTTTGTGAGTACAATATTCTAATTGGTATTTAACATATATTTATGTTTTTAGCAGAGTCTCATAGAAGAGACAATTCCATTTTGAAAATAGTGTTTCATGTCAAATTTAGTTGTCATGTATATAGCTATCATTATAGTTCAATTAGGCATTTATAACAAAGTACCATAATCTAAGTAGTTTGAATAAAAAATAAATATATTTATCATAATTCTGGAAACTTGAGCGTTCATCATATTTAATTTTTTATGTATTTAATCACATAATTTGTCTGCTTTTTCTATATGTTTAATTATATAGAATTATAATTATAATATATATAATTATATATAATATATATATAATTATATATAATTTATATAATATACTATATATATATAATATAGTATTCATAATGCGCCACTTTTAATGTTATTATTTTTATTCATTTTATTCCAATTTAGATTCCCATTTTGTACAGAGCTATGAAGCATTTTAGAATTTGCTTACCATATTGTAAATGGTCAAGAATTTTAATAATATGTTAAATATTTTAAATTTGTAATATTCTTGCAAATGGCATAAATGAAAGATACTGGTTTTTATATACTTGAAGAAAGTTTGATTTTCAGTTTTTATTTTTCTTATCTACAGATAGGGATGAAACTCTGTCTTCATATAGAGAAATAACAAATTTTACTAAAAAGCTATATGCAGAATCCGAAATACTCAGAGAGAAACAGAAAACAATTGATACTTGCACCAAATATCAAGTATACCACTAGTTTAAAATTATTTTTATAATAGCAAATAAAGAGCAGGGATGAGGAACTGTGGGAAGGAAAGAAAATAGGGGGCATTGCCTGTATTCGGTGTTTTAACCAGGGTAGTTATTTTCCTAAATTAAATAAGTTATTGAACTGCTAAACTACCAATCACAAATTTGACTAACTATATATTTTATCTGTATTTTTAAAGAAATCCTCATGGTAGCAATGCTTAAAAACTGTATTTCTTTCTTAAATATATATATATATATATATATATATATATATATATATATATATTCTTATTTATTCAGAAGCCAAATCATTCATTGTAAAATTATGTACATAATATGTCAAAATATAAATATATAAAATTATTTCCATATGGAAAACATCATGATTTTGGCTAGTCATATATCTCTTTATTCTTTTGTTTCTATAAAGAGTATTGTTAATATTGTCTGTTTTCCTTTATCACTGGGCACAATGTTAAAAAATAATGTAACACTATTGTGTTTTAAATACTCAATTTAAGTTTGTAGATAACCAATAGATAATTTATTACAATATTTCTAGTATAGTGCATGTGAAATATTTTATAATGAAATTATTTTTCTACATGTCAAATTTTAATGTTATTTTTTCAAACATTATCAATAATAATGTATTTCTCAATACTCAAAGTTAGATTAAAAATTGATTACATGAAACATACAATAATTATTAAATTTCTTAAAATATATGAAAAATATCTCATTTGCTGGTGGTATAATATGTAATTGAAAATAAATATTTGGGGTATATATGAGTACTTCACTAAGTATCTTTCATAATATTTTAAAGTTAATTTTAATATTGCAACATCTCTACCATTATTAGAACATATTTGATAATGAATTTAAAATGTCAAGATGCCAAGAATAAAGAGTAACGTAATTATGCAGTGTGTATTTCACAACACATATATACTTTCACAATAAATCATTTATTTGCATTCTTAGTGTTTTTAAAGTTGTCTTCAACAACTAGAATTCTTTTAGACTGGAGGTAGTGATTTGAAGTAAGCAGGGTAATTGGCATCGATCACCAAGTAATTACGGAGGAGACATTACCGCAAGAGCAACTGCGCAAGTGAATTTAAATAATTGATTTTCTAAGCAGAGAGGTGGTAGAAAGACTTCAGTTGTTTAGTTGGCTATTACATAAGATCACAAAAAGCCTAATATTTATAAGGTTTGCTAAAATTAATTATAATTATCTAGATAAATTTGAAAGATAGAGAAGGAATGTAGATAGTGAAATGATCAAGTCTGTGGGAGATAGGGATCTCAAATCTATTCTTTAAAAATTCAGTGATTGACAAGAAGAAAACAAATCAATCTTTCAATGGGAAAGAGTTTGTAAATTATCTTACTGGGATAAGTAGAGCATAGGAGACTTCAGAATATCAGTCTGGTAAGAGATTTCTGAGAATTAGATTCAATCTGAACTATGTCAGAGAAAAAATAGAAAAAGTAAAAATGTTCAAGTCAGAAAGACAGTTCAACTAGATTATATTCATTGGGTCTATGGCCTACAAAGCAGATACCTGGTGCTATGGTAATAAAAAAGTCAAATCAACTTTTTAATTAAGAAGTTTTTATTCAGTAGGAGGAAATGGTTTTGTAGAAACATAATAATATCCCAGATGCTAAAAATACATGTCATAGGATGTTTTATTAACCAAAAGTCTGCCAAATAAATACATATGCTCACTGATTTTTATAAGGTTGAATACATAAAACGATTTTCCGTTTAGTCTTTCACTTGTGTTTTATCAGAAGTGTACCAAGAGATTCTCTCTTAATAAGTTTTTATTTTTTTAATTTACTTACACTGCCATTCTTATCCATGTTTTTCCTCATATCTGTTTACTTTTCTAATTTCTCTGTAATCTCCATGTTATTATAGGCTGATTTGAGCAAATTTAGAATTTAAAACTATAAACTCCCTAAAGGCCAAAACTTGTGTCAGATTCTGGATGTTACAGTTTGAAGTATTTTATTTGTGACAAAGTTTATTCAAAATCTGTATCTATAAGAAAATTCTGAAACATGAAATGTTGAATGTCAATTTAAATAAGAAATTGATACTCATTCTTTCTTATTATGCAAAAATTTTTTTGAATACTACTGTTAGCCAATATTGCTATCTGAGGTTAACAAAGTTCAGTAACTATCTATGTGTTATACATCTACTTCTGGTATATTATAATTTTCATGTGCAATGTGAAGGTCTAAAAACAAGTTTTTTGTTTTTTGGTTTTTTTTTTTACAAAATTCGTAATTTTCTCTAGTTATAATATAGTGTATATATCACATGTTCTGGAGTAGCATTAAAATATTAATATCTGGAAGTAAAATGTAAATATTCACAATAAATGGGGTAAATGAGGATTGTACAGTACTGAAGGCCATTTTGAAACCATATAAGGTTTGACACCAAAATTATGGGGGGAATATCATTTAACAATGCTCATTTTGTAGGTGACAGTGGACCTATAATGGTCACTGTGTTTTCTCTCTTCAAGAATCATTCTGTATTAGCATAAGGGAAGAATTATTTTGTAGGAATTTTGCGGATCAGATTCAATTAAATAGTTCCATGATATAGCTCAAGTAATAAGTAGTGATTCATCCTTGATTGTGCAATGATCTTTACTAAACTCTTGGTAGTCCGTGAATAATCTCACAAATACATATTTCATTAATTCATTCCTTTGTCTTGTCTTTCCCTGATTTGGCAGTAAAATCAGTAGATATGCATATATTTATGTAGTTCTCCCTCTGGATGTCTCCTTGAATAGTAACTATAAATATGTTCACAATGAAGATCTGAGGAAAGTTGACAATAACATTGCAGAAATACATCTTGTAAGAACAGAGAGAGGGAGAGAAAAAATAAAAGCAATTCAGCCTGAGAATTATATCTAAAAGTGTACCTTGACTTTGTACATTGTCTTATAGGTTTTATATATTCTTTGGCCATTTTTTTCTGGTTCTGAGTACGAATATGAGACGATAAACAGAATCTTATTAGGTAAAAAGGTGATGCTGGAACAGTAAAAGGAGGGTTAAGGGAAGGGGAAAAAATCGAAATATGTTATAACTGCAATTACCAATAATAATTGTAATCATTTAGTACTTTAAACATATACTAATGAAAGTAAAAAGAAATAGAAGTTGATTTTATACTCATCCTTTAATTATTGAACTAGTAAATTATATGAACATTAGCAAACACTATTCAAGGTTTTGGAGATATGTCTTGTAAAATAAAAATAAATTTTTTTAAAAAATCACCTGAAATTTATATTATCATGGCCATAAAGATGTAAAAGAACCAAATTATTTGGTTACTTAACATATTTAGCCTTATTTGACAAGAAATAATTCCATTCTTATAAGTAACTGTTAGTTTAAGAATTAGTTTGGTAATAGATACATTCAATTAGTGTTTTGTAGAATTGCAGTTTTTCTCAGCGTTTGCAAAATCAATCTTTCTTCATTATTCACAACGTGGGAACATATTCAAGTTCAGAATTTTATTTTAGTCAGTTTAAACCACTTTTCAGAATTAAAGTTTTGTATCTCTTAAAAAATTTTTTAAGAGTCAAATACTATACTTACAAAAGGATATAAAACACCAAAATGTCAATATTTGCCTCCAACTCATACAGTTGGACAATTAGCTAAAAAGTTCAAGGTGTGCTTAACATGCTCAAATTAATTATTTATAAATATAAGTGGTAACCCATGACAACTCAGATTTACTTTCAAAGATGTGGCATCAGAAAATGGAAAAGTTAGTAACAATATTAGAAACCAAATATAGATGCAAACTTTAAACTAAAAATTTGATCTGTTATTTTGGTGCAGGGATGTGATGGATACTTATTTATCTAGATTAGTTCTTCACAAATTGTCTAACTTAAACATTCCCAAATATAGAATTGAATGAATGCTTTGTTTACACACCTGCCAGTAGGAAGGAAGTGAATAAAATCACTTTCAAAAATCAAGAGTTCTTGTTCTTTGTGTTAGTGGCTTGTGGTTACATGCAGATATTAAGTACAGCTTAGTACATCTTGAGACAATGTTATTATAACATTTTATAAATCCCAGACCAAAAAATATCCTCAGATTAAAAACCCTGCTTTTCAATATGTCAACTATTTTTCCAGATTCTTAGATTTTACCACCTAAGTAAAACACTATGATAATCTAGTTGTGTTACTTTTAAAATGAAAGCAATCTCATAAAAGTTGTTATAATATTTTTAACAAAACACTTCCAATTTAGGTATTTCTCATGTCATTTCCATAACCAATGGGCAGCAAATGAAAAACAATAAGCACATGATACTCCTTTGATGATGGGGAATGTAGGGAGCCATTGAAGCAGGAGATTGATCACCACGGGTAACAAAGAAAATCCAAAACAAGCCTGATAAACAAGCTGCTGGAGCTCCAGAAGGCAAGGGGCCCGTGACAAGCCAAGCAAACATTGCTAGGAAGCCAGGTCGTAATTGACATCTTCCCCTTGAGGGTATTAAAAAGGTACTATGTGGTTGTGTAGTTCTTCTCTCCCATCAGGAGGATGAGGGCTCCACCTGACCCCAGCTTTGCCTCTTTATTTTCTCAATCTCTTGTGGTCTTTCACTCCAAGAACCTCAAGAACTGTGTGAGCCTCAGCAGTTGAAGCAGAAGGAGTGCAAAAAAATCACCCGACAGAGCGTCCTTCTTCCTTTTAAATTTCTATTTCCTTGCTGCTTGCTTATTTGGAATACTGCAAACATTTGACAACTTCCAGAGTTCTGATAATGCTTGTCTTTTGTTTCTGTGGAAGGACAAGTACTTCACGCTACCTACTCATTAATTTCCTGGCATTCATGACATTTTTCATACCCTAATAAAATAAGGTAATTTAACCTATCCTATACTTTCTGCACATATAAACTATTAACTAAAGGTTAAGCATGCGATTAATATGCAGCATATATAACATTATGAGTAATTTTTATGAGAAATATAAAATTTCTAGATTTAGAAAATAAATGTCAATTCCCCAAGAAACCCTATATATCCATCTTCAACAGTCTTCCTGCCTAATAAGAGGTAAGATTTTTATGATTTTAATTTCCTTTATCATTTATATTTTGTACATGTATAAAATCCTCAACAGCATAGTGATTAATTACTTTTATAAAGCAAATTAATATGTAAGTCTCTCTTAAACCCTTGTTGAATCAGCATACAAGTCATAGAAAAAAGCATAAACTATTTCAGTTTACCAAAAAAACGATGTCTATTATACATATTTTTTGTCATTTTCTTTTGTTTAATTTTGTCCTACTTGTGCTTTCATGTTTTGTGATGTTTCCTTTTTTATTTTATTTATTTATTAGTTTATTGGTAAGTCTATCTCATGACTTTGCTAGGCAGGCTCTTACGCCAGAGTTAAATCCCAAGTTTGTGATTTTTCTTATATGCAATATACAATTTCTTTTCTTTTAATGCAATCTGAATAACATTGATATTTTTGAGGAAATGTAAATCATGTTCATTTTTTAATTACTGATACAATTAATAAATTTCACCTCTTATCTTCTTTCATTATTATGTTGATTTCCCTGTTTATCTTTTTTCTTGTTATTGAATTACTGTGTTTTTCACATGTCCAGAACAAATCCAAAATTTCACAAGTTTATGGTAACTCATGAAATTTAACTTTTGTATATCATGAAATACGAAACTCATTGACAGTTTTACATTTATTTTGAAGGACAAACCAGCAGATAACATGTGTTTCATAGATTATCCTCTTTTACTCTAATGTTATTTTGATCTAGGATTTTAGTCATTTCAAATAACAAGTAGTAGATACCAAGATAGCGTTATATAGTTTATCACTGAGATCTGTGTATATTTTTATGTATTAAATAGATAATTTAGTTATTGCTGAAAATCTCAGACAAAAAAGCTGAATGTGGATAGGAATCGCCAGGGATATAGCTTGGTGACAAAAACACCTGCCTGGCAAGCACGAGGTCATGAGCTCGATCCAAAAAGAAAAAAAAAAAAAAAAAAAAAAAAAAAAAAAAAAGTCAAGGAACATGGGATTATGTCTAAGAATATTCAGAGAAAAAGATTGACTTACCTCACATCCCAATAGTCCTCAACTTTTAGATTTATATGCTTGAAAAATACTGTGTTTTCAATCAGTGTATATTAATGATGATGACACTGCATTTCCTTTCTGTTATGAGAGTGGATTACAACTGATGGCTCCTGAATACAGAATGATTCATTATAGCAAAAGTTAAGTTCTGACAACAGTAGTCTGTGTCGTGTCCTCAGAATGCCCAGTTTACTAAGCTTTGTTTATGTAGATTTTTATTTTTCCAACAGTTGAGCGACAGTTCGCTCCTCATCCTCTCTGTCTGCCTTCTCTTGGCCCAAGCAGAGGTGCTGTAAGCACTGTGTGTAACTCCAGCACCTTCCTTGTTGTGAAGAGAATATAACACTAGTTTGCAGAAAGGGCATTTCTCTTAAAATGCGATTTGCAGTACTTGTTACACAGTTCAACTTTAAAATAGCTATGACACCTTCTGAACATCTTTAAAGCACAAATGAATAACAAGTAGGTATGGGAAAAGTACCAAATGCTTCATTATGTACTCTGAAATGACTATTTTGGGTGCTCCCCACAATACCTTCCATGGTCTTGTACTTGAACCTTGTAGAATATTTCCACTCATGTTTTGCATAGTCCATGTCCATTCAATTAATGAATCATTTGTGTTGACAGGCAAAACTGAGACTATTATATTGTTATGACTAAGACAATATTTTTTATTAAATATTTAATATACTTACATCTGCTAGTGGCCAAAAGTGAAAGTGTATCTGGAAATCACACTATTATTTACATACTAGATTGAGAATAAAAATAAGATGCAGTTCATACAAATATGGGAACTTCTAGCTGTCTAGACACATAGAAATGTTAGTATTTTGTTGATAATCTTTATACATACATAGAAATAGGACATTGTTTCATAAAGGTATACCTAGAATTCATAAGTTTAGGAGTTACTAATCCCATTTCATTTTTAGTGACATGAGGATATGGCTCTTGGTATGGTTTCTTTGATGACTTATCAGAAATTCCTGCTCTAGAAGGCGTGAGTTGTGCGCTTTATTCCATCTGAACTCCATAGAAAATCACTATATAAGGAGCAAAGGCAAAGAAAAAACAATAATTTATGCCCAAAAATCAAAAATATAAAACTTCTCATGAAACCCAAAAAGTTAGCAAACTTGGTTATATTTTATAGACCTCTTTCTATTCACTTAACTTCTGCATTTTTAAAAATTATAGAGGAGAGTAATTAGAAATTAAACCTGATATTTTAAAATTTTGGATTATAAGGAGCAATGTTAAATATTCAATGAGTTCTTGGTAGAATGTGTCCACGTAGACGTATTCTTGTACAATTTTGGAATCTGCAAAGACATTGACCAAAGAAACAGGAATAATTCCACAAGGAAGACTGACAGTGATAGAATGTTATAACTGATGTGGGATCTCTTCATTCAACCAAACTCCTGCTAATCTCCCTTCACTTTGAGCATTATGGACAGGGGAGGACTACCTGCTGAATGTATCACTAAAAGCTTATGGCATTACTTTATTAAAACATGACTATTCAAAATAGCTTCTGAACACTGGTCAATATCTGACATCATAAGTTCAATCGTATGTTCTTCCAAAGGACACTAAAGGTCTGGTTTGCCAGCATTCATATCTGCCAACTGTTCAGGTATCAACGTTTCTTCTTCTCCAGGGGGTAACAGTTCTCCATTAATATCTCTTCTAATATCTCTCTCACCATAAACTCAATGCATGTAATGTTCACTATAGTCCTGAGAGGCCAAACCTTCCAATCAACTCCTCCTATGCAACTGTAGCATGATAATTAATTGTAATTTAGTTATAACATTGAGTTAGTCCATAAATTATTACCTAGATAGATAGTTTGTGTCAGGGATCCAGATCTCAATTTGTTTGGCTCATTTCATGTAATAATATCATCGTACTAGTATGGGTCCATGTGAAGGCATAGTGCATTATTTAATGTGTCCATGGCATTATCTAAGAATTTATTTTTTCTTTTACAAATGTGCATCAGGTTATAAAGATACCTTTAAGGAGTACTTTGATTATATGTCATACAAGTTATATCTAAACCAGCTATTAAAAAATAAGATGATCATAATTTACATATATAACAAGGCATATTTAAGTCCCATAGGATACAATCTACTCTTTTGCTCAGTATTTTGGGCTTTTGGATATGCAGTCAGTTGGATGGCAAAAATAAGATATGATCAGAAAGAATCTATGGTGATGTAGCTAACTCATTTTAAAAGAACAGATCATCACAAATTTTTAAAGGGAGGAATTTATAATGATATGCTTTTAAGGATGTACATTTTGCAGAATTTTAAGCACTCAATTAGGATTAGATTTTATATTGGAAGGAAAAAAGGAAAATTTTGAATATTATAAAAAAATTAAAGTATACATTTTAATGAATTAATTGGTCTCAGTAAAATTATATTTCTCATTATTTCTAATGCTCCTAAGCATAGAAGGGTCTTTATTTTCATGCCATGTTTATTTCATATGTACCATTAATGCTTTGAATTCTCTCCATTCTCATCTTCTTATTCCCTTTTGTTTCCTAGAGTAGCCATGATCTTATTAAGGCCATTCTTCCTGTATGTTAGCACAGTCAAATAGGGCTTCTGTTTTCAGATTATTCTCCATATTAGAATTTCTCATTTACCGTCTCTAGATATCTCATGAATAGAAAAATATTCATTCTAAAATTTAATGTTTAGTTTCTCTCACCTAAGATTTTTTTCTTCCTAGGTTTTCTACTTTTCTGAATATTTCTATTAAATGCCTCATTTCTCAAAAAGTCCCTCTTTATTATCATTACCATCGGCAGTATTATACAATCGTTTGCATTTTTTCCAAAGTTATCCTCTTGACTTTCTTGCTCTCTTTGCTCCATTTACAGCCAACCTAAATGAGACTCTAAATGAGACTTTCAGAATGGATCATGTTTATTAGGGCAGTTCTAGCCTGATGAATGATTAGGCCTGCAGTTCTCTCTGGGCTCATACTGCCTTCTCTGTGGTGCATTTTCTGAATGCAGTGTTGGTTCTGTTTATATGCATCTACTTCTGAATGGCAGTTATAGCAGAAACCCTCCTGTAGGGAAGTTTAATTTTCTTTAACTGCAAATTTCAAGCATAATTTTCAACTACTGTTTTGTTTTTTAATGACAGGCATTAACGTCTTTGTGTGAATTTTTATTTTAATAAAATATAATAAAGTTTGCAGTACCTGATGATTGCATTTATTGTGAGGAAATGGTCCATGGATACAACACATATGAATTATTTTTTTATTCCCTTTTCTTCTTCTCCCTCTATTTGTTGGTCCTGTCCTTTTGCAAGTGATCTCTCATCCTACTCCCTATTATGTGTCTTTTGTTTTACTCTTTATTCGTACTTTGGCTGTCTTATATAAGAGAAACCATTCCATATTTAAACGTGGATGTATGTCTGATGTATTTCACTTAACATTATTGTTTCAAAGTGCATTTATTTTTCTAACAATGACCCTTTTTTCTATATTATGGCAAAGTATTACTTCATTCCATTAAATATTACATTTTCTGCATTCATCTATTGATGGGCATACAGGTTACTTTCAGAATTTAGTTATTATGAATTTCTGTTATATATGTGGATATACTTATATCACTATAATATTTAAGGAACTAAAAATGAAAGAATATTGTATAAACTGTTTAAAGTATACAGTACTAAGATAAACTTACAATATCATAAATGATGGGAGTAAGGATATATGAAAGATATGGAGGTGATGGTATCAAAACTTAAAAGCTAGCTGAACATATACCCTAAATAAATACAATGTAACTTGGTTAATTTTTGCAAAGAATTGTTTGGTTTAAATCAAGCATCTTGTCTGGAGTTTAAATTTCTATTTATCTTAAATCCTTCAACTCTACATCAGCAATTTCTTGTCTCACCTCCCAGTCTAGGTTTGGCTGAAGCATCACTGTCATGATTGAGATCTAGTAGGGTCTTCACTGCTACACACAATACAGTGACAGGCTTTTACAACAACCTATGGTTAAAAACATTGTGTTATGAGAGTGATTCCTCTGTGACTTGGACAGCATTCCATGTACTGCATCAGGCACTAAAGCCTTCTGGTAAAACTTTCAGAGAATATGTGTGTTTTAACAATTCCACAAAAAAAATGTTTCATTTAGAATTGATTTATTGGATTAAATCATTGTGATGAGACATCATGAAAAGAATATAATGCAACATTATTTTGAAGAAAGAAAGACATTGGAGAGAACTGAGGACCATAAGATTAATTCAACCTTCCATTGCATGAGTCTCATCAGATGGTCAGCTGAAGTGGTCTTTGCAAGGTGGTAGTGGTATGAATATGGAAATAAGTAAAAATATATAAATAGCTAAATAAATAATGCTACTATAACTAATGTACATAGAGTGCTACCTTAAGATTACATTTCACATCCATGTGTTGCATTATTTTACATTCCAACTTATTTTGCACTTTGTAGCATAGGTTGAATAAAATATTTTCTACAGGTTTAAAATTGAAAGTAAATGTCCACTATAAGCTCTTATCCTACTGTAGAAGTGCACTAAAATTCTATTTCATGAAAATGACCATGGTGCTATATATGTATGCATTAGTTGAGTGTGGTCTGATTTTGGTTTCAGATAGAATGATGGGGAAATTGACAGTTTAACAAAGATATAAAAAATATTCATTAACAAAATACAAGGTCGTTATCGTAATATAAGGTAGTATTCCCATAAGCAATAAATAATCTAAAATGGCTTACCTTTTAAGATAAGTTGTTACTTTCCTAATCTGTCAGAGTAAATCAGAGTCTAATTTAATATATTTGAAATATATTCAATATTTGAATAATTATGTTTATGATTTTTGTGGTCTTAACAATACATTTGCATGTTAATATATGTTTGGATCATTTAGCTATTTAGGAGTTGTGCATATGCATATAAGTATGTATATGAATATATGTATATGTACATATGTGTGTTTAGGTATATAAGTGTGTACATAGATATGTATATGTACACAAACACATAATCATTGTTTGATAGCCACAGGAAATTTGTTCTGGGGCACCTGTTATAGCAAAATGCATGGATGACCAAATGTTTAACATACAATAATGGGATATTCACTTGTCACTTGTGCAATTTGTATGTACATCATCTCTGCATTATTTCTAATAGTTCATGTAATATAAATTCTTTGCATTGGTTGCTATACTGCATTACTAAGTAAATGGTGACAACAAAACTGTCTGTATGTATTCAGTACAAATCAGCTATCACTGGCCTAACCATACATTATACAGTTCAGTTGTGGTTGATATGCAGATGCAGACGTCTTAGACATACAGTGCCGATTGTGTGTCTGCATGTGTATGTACATCTTAAAAGAAAGGAATATGAATGTAAGAAATTTTGGCGAAATATTTCTGAAAAAATTTTCTGGGTTTGGTTTATATGTTTAGGAAAGCAAATGCCTCTTGCAGTTTATAAGCATGAATAATAGTCATGGCTCAGGATTCATTTATTCAAAAGAATCTTTGAAATTATCAGTGTTGTTACTGTTTTGAAATGAAAAATTTGCTAAAATGGATTTGATAACACATAATTGCTGAAATAAATTTTACGGATTTCCCAACTATCTGGTTACCAGTTTTGAATTTAATATTAATTTTGAAAACTTTAGAAAGATAAAAAGAAAATACTTACTGTATATCATAGTTAGCATTTTAGCACTTTGTTCATGGTGTGTGCATGTTTGTGTGTGTTTCTGCACCTGAAAAGAAACTCTACAATAAAGTGAGGATTATGTTAATTATACAGCATTTGTATCCTCAAGTAAATATCATCTACCTAAATTTGAAATTCTATTATTAACAATATAATTTATGGATGATCATATAAAATGATTGAAATATATTTGAAGATGAATATTAAATATAATTTATAATATTCTTAGGACTCTCATAAACACTAGTGACTAACTGCAACTCAAACTGATAGCACATGATTAAAATAAATTCTATAGAGAGGTTTTCAAGAGGTGTTTGAAGTCTGTTTGGGAGGATAAATTAGAAAATGATGGATCTTATAGAAAGGCACAGAAGCACAGAAAAGATGTGCTTTATTTCAGAATTCATGAGAGCCTGGTGTAGTTTAAGGAACAGAAGACAAGTGAAAAAAACAAGAGTGGAGGTAAGAGTGTGGGAAAGCCACCAGCGTATCATCAGGCTTTTCAGTGAGGTGAGGTTAACCTTTCTGCTTTTTCAAAGGTGAACTTCAAAATCCAATGAATGAATACCTTTGCGGGTACTCCAAGGAAAAAGAACTGGGTGACTTTTGGACTGTGTTAAAGGAAAACAGGAGCTTCTGCATGTTCACATCATTACAGAATACTCTGGAATGATGCTGTATCCTGGAGAATAATCAAAACGTACTCACACCTCTGAGATGGAGAACTGTAAAATCGACATGCCTCTGAAAGAATGGAAAATTAGTCAACAGTGGCCAAAAAGAAACAATGTGCTCATTTGTTTCCTTTAATCACTTATTAAAACTCCAGTGGATATTTTACTGAGTTTTTTCTGATTATGTAGAAGAACCTTGTAGGATATGAATGTTAAAATCTATATATAATAAAGAGATATGAAATAAAATTATGATTCTAAAAATATTTCCTAATATTTGGTGAAACCTACTGCTTCAACAGTTTTTAGCATAACTTCTTCCAAGAAATTATGTTGAAATTTCAACAAAAGAAACCCACACATGGAGAAATGCACAAGTGTGAACATACACATATACACACACTAAGGAGACAACATCTCATCAATAAATCATCTTGTCAATTATAAAAGCTAATAAATGAAGAATTAATTTGGGGTGATGCACAGTATATTTTTTTAGTAGAATTGTTCACTGAATGCAGTAAATTATGTTAAATTGTATACATTCTCTTCAAAATGTATCCTAAGTACTTTTAAAGATATAATGAATGCATTTTATTTCCACTTCTCATCAATACTGTCTGCATTTCTTAGTTTTGTAGTGTTTCCCTTACTGTATATTTATTTCTCATGTCTCAGTTGAATAATGGGGAGAAAAACAAACTGAAATCTACATCTCCTCATTTTTTATACCAAAGACCCTACATTTTCTAGTGACTTTTTATAGAGTAAAACTACAAAGTGAGGCAGGTCTATGGTAGGGAAAACATGGAAACTCACAAGGTGAGCATAAGGTGGGACAGAAGTATAATCAACCAGTAAGATTAGTTGCTTGAGTAAAATTGATTAAATTGGGGACAGTGGGGGAAGCCAGTCATGTAGCAAACAGGCATGCATAGAGAGCAGTGACTTCCTGCAGGGGGTCAGAGTTAGTGACCCCTGGCTTCTTCATGGTGATAGAGACCTATTTAGAATATCCAAGATAAAGATGTTTATCTTTAGGAAGTTTGTGGGTGCATTTGTTGCACTTTTATCTTGAGATTTGACCCAAGGTGGAGGAGTTTGTCTCCTCAACAGTTGCAAGGTATCTCATCTTCTGCACTGGTTCTTTCAAGGGCCAATACCTGTCTGGCTGCCTAGAATAGTTCTAACTCAGCTGTCTGTACCATCATAATATGAGCCAACACTGACTTTTGTCATATGGATAGCATAGAAATAGGGATGAATTTTTAAAAAAAATATAAATCAATTTAACAATAGTAATTGTTGTTAATAACAGCTTAAATATTAATTGACTTTTCTTCATAGATTATTTTTGTGAAAAAAAAGTTTTTCGAGAGAAAAAGGAAACAGATGAGTAGAGAAAAATACTTTGCACTATACTCCATGGTAATGATTATTATCACCCAAGTGTACTCTGCCACTGATTTACAATTCAGAATGCTTTTAATTAATTTTTTTTTTTCTTTTTAAGACAGCCTTATTTTAACTAAGCTAACGTCCTAACCCATTAGGACTTTGAGGTTGTTAATCTCTTGTCTCAGCTTTTCAAGTAGCTTAGATTAAAAATTTTCCATTCTAAATTTCTAAATGATAACATTGTATAAATACATGACATTTTTGAGTCCTTGTGATACTCTTTCCTTGAAGAGAAAGCATGTATCTTTGAGGCCAAGGCTGGATTAGGCATATGGAAATACTCTGAATGAAAGTATCTGTGGAGATATAAGAGAGACAGCCAATGAGGAGAGATGAGTTATCATATTGCAATTCAGGTTATAGTGAGAAACAGAAAGTTTGGAAAGGCACTTTCCTCAAAGAGCAGCTTAGGTTTCATTTAAACTTGGTGAATAATTAAACCAAGATTTCCTAAAGAGGAATCCAAGCCTCATCCTGCCTCAGAATATTCTGTGTTCTGTCTGGGTTCACACCACTTGCTCTGAAACACAACAATCTAATAAAAATATCCGTAGCTCCTTTGGAGAAAGGATGAAACAGTCATCTCAATATGTGGCCGTTGTCCTTCTCGCCCTAAGCCATCCAGCTCTTCCATGCAGACACTCTACATCTGCAAATGGACGTGCAGGTAACAAATGAGTAGGAGAGCTTGATTTTAATGAGGATTCACTCTTCTTGCCTGTACAAAGCCTCTTCCCGAGAGCAAAGTCGTTGGCTTTTTATTTTTATCACATTGAGTTGTAGCGAAAAGCAGCATTGTTTCTGAGAGTCAATTTATTTTGCCTCCAGAGTCAACATTTCTCATGCCCTTCATAGCCCTGACAAAATGCTTCCAAATCAACCCAGTATTCTGGCGCTCTTTATCAACAGCACTCAAAGTACAATATCTGTATTTTTGTCCTTGCTCTTGCTGGCGTGGGCAAAATGATTACTGCTGTCCATTTGCACTGAGAACCCTTTCCAATTTCATTAGCCCGAGCCCGGTCCCATGCAGGTTATAGCCTTATTCTACCATAGATACTGCTTTGAAATTCAAGCTCCATTTGCTATCATACAAATGGGCTCTTCAGTGTCTTCCATCACTGCGAAAGTGGTACCTCCTACCAGGTCAAGGAAGCCACTGTTGGAATCTGTGAGAGTCCAGCAGCATCAGTAGAGGCTACATTCCGTTTTGTTCATTGGATGTCTGCATCACATGTATAAGCATGTGATCTGTTCCTCAAGGCCCTTTAAAGGGAATCATGGGTATGATTCTGTGTCCTTGGAAATCTGACACTTCATCATATTTTCATGTAATATCCAGCTAAATCCATTCTTCTACAGTAGAAGGTAATGACCTTGTGATAAGCTACCAAAGAGGCCTGGGACTCACGCTTAACAGTTTATTAATGACCTTCAAGCTCTCATTACTCTTATGCATGGGCTCAAAAAACTTAACACTGCCCGCTAACTGTGCAATTTCTGCAGCCATTTTTGCTCATCTTTCAATTCCCGGAGCAATCATTCTTGAGTTATCAATTTTATAAATCACTGATAGGAAAAAAAATTATCATGAAAGCTATGCCAGAATGCAGGTGTTAGATATCTGTCAATTTTTTTCTTTCTCAATTTGAGAAATTCCAAGGCCAAAGTTTAGAATTTTTAAATTGTCTTACATAGATTTATTTTAGTTTGTCCTGGTGTTAGTTTTAAGAATACATTTTGATAGCATGCAGATTGTAAGATTTTTCTTAATCTTTCACTGAATGATAAAGTAAAATATTGATATTGGAGAGAAGTCTAATATTTGAGTACATTTGTTAAATATGTTAATGATTTCTGATATAAAATAGAGAATATTACTTAAATATTTAATTGCCATTGTAGATCATTGAGTGCATTTTAGAAAATGGATTCAAAGGCTCAAATGCTTTTGAAATTTAGTAGAAGTTGGGCAGCCAAAAAGTAGAGAACATTTTGTTACCCTGTGTTTTCCAATTAATGTTAGCTTTGCACAAGACCTTATAGTTCTTTGACTCACAGCGTACACATTTGTAAACTGAACAACTGAGGCACTTTTGTCTCTATCACACTTGGTTGATTATTATATTCAACTATGTGTCAGTGTCATAATCCAGTCAATTGCTAGTTCCTAGTTTTCTTATCAAGAAACTTGGCCTTTCCCATAAGATTGTACTTTTCCAAAGTTTTTCATTTTATACATATTGCCCACATTAAAACAAGATAGAAACAAATATTATATTCAATATGGAATATTTGGATTGATTTTTCAGTTGCATTTGCATCAGTGTCAAAACTGATCATTTCTAGAACTTACTATGATTATATAAACTTGATCGACAATTCCAACTAGATTCCTGTCTTAGTCTATTTCTGTTTCATAACAATATGCATGTATATCACACTGTTTCTTATTGTGCTTATTTAAATTACATTTTACTTTCACCCTTATTTTCTGTTGATATTATCTCATATCCATGTTGCATCTTCTGGAGTTTATAGATAATATTTAATGACTTTTTATTTATCCTCTTCTCTCATTGTCTCCAGAAATATTGTCAAATTATATACTAAAGCAATTGGATTTTGAATTTTATTTGCTTAGAAACTCTCTAAGAACAGCACTTACATCATCTTCCCAGTGACTTTTTTATCACCCTCAGTGTGTAAAGATTGACTGGAGTATACCTTTTTTTCACTTTTACTGAGACATTTTTTTAGAAACCTGAGGATACAAGAAAAGATCTCATCAGTCAATACACTATTGCCAGTAAACAAATAGAGTTTAATGTCAAGGGCAACAAATCAGACACATGTGCTTAAATATTGGATGGTTCCTCTCATGTGAGAAACCTGAAGTATAAATAAATAAAGAGCAAAATAAAAGGTATATAACAGAAAACAAGAATACAGAACTGTTATAAAGGAAGGGTACCCAAGAGACATAGATGGAGGAAAGGGAGAGAAGGGGGAAGGTGGGTTTAAAAAAGAATTCAGATGTGTCACTCACATGTGTTAACTCCTCATAATGAATATAATGATTACATATTGAAAATACATATTAAGTTTAAAACGATTTTTTGAAAAACAAGTAGAATTTTCGTTTTCCTGGGTGAATAATTGTGCTCTAATAACTTGTCTGGGATGTGGTGGTTGTGATAGAATCCTGCAGTGAGTTGGCTCCTGCAATGGAGAATTTCTCCATATTTGGAAAAAAGAATCACCATTACTTTTAGGTTGATCTCTTCTAAGAGAGCACAATGACCCTTTAACCATAGTAAGCAGAAGACATTCTCCGAAATTAACTGCGTTCCAGAATTTAGATTGCATTCAGTAGGCTTAGGGGGAATGAATAAACCATATTTTCTGTGTGTGTGCCCAGCTGTGGCTATGGACAGAGACATTTTAATAACAATAAGTACAAATCTAGAGATAGTATCAAGATAAAAATCCTGTCATACCAAGTTGTGTCTGAATTGGTCATTTTCATTTAATTTTTCTTACTCGAGCTGGGAAAAAAAAATCAGAATTTAATTCCTAAAGTTAAAATCTTCAATGACTGAAAAATCTTTAAAAATTACTCTAAATTATAGTTATAATTAAGTGAGGAATAGCTACCACAATATTCTCATTATACCCAACTATATTTTTAGTAAATTTGCATAGCGCATGTTTTATCAGCTAATTGCTTTATACTGAGACATTGAGAAAAATGACTTTTAAAGCTGTTAGAAAGTAAGAGACTTTCTCCATATTTGTTTTAATGACTGCTGTATTGAATTCATTAAACCATTGGTCTTTTATTTATTCAGCTTTTGTGATTCAAAGCACTCATGATAGTTACTATGTTATTTCATTAACTTTTATTTATTTTAGTTCATGTGTGAGACATCTAAGGCTTGTATGATTCAAGACACTGTTCAAGATAAAAGATAATAGTTCTTATGTTACTCAAAAATTATTGTGCTCTACCATCTTTGCTATTTTTAAGATCAAAAATTTTCAATAGGCTATAATTCTCTACATTAGCTGTGATCTACTACTTCATGCAATTAATGCTTTTTGTTGTATAGAAAAGATAGTAATCCAGTTTGATTACATGCATAATGAAAGAAATAACATTCTCTACAGTGAAAAGGAAATTATGCACTAAAAATTAGAAATGACACAGGTTTCACTGATAAAAGTTTCTGATTATAGTAAATATATCATATTACATTTCTTAGTTTCCCACAAATGTAAACTAGATGAAAATATGAATTGGTCAGAGTATTTTAATTAAGCCATAATAAATTGACTTACATAAATTTACTTTTCATACAATTAATAAATTCATCATGTCTCATAATACTGGAAAATCATATTTGGAAGTCATATGAATTAGGATTAGAACTTTCCAAAATTCTTACAGTATATTTACATGTAAATGTTTCCCCCTTATAAATACATACATACTCACATACACAAATTTCATACACTTTAATGTGCATATTGCTTATTTTTTTTAACTTTAGCTTTTTCATTACAAAATTACAAATATAAGTGTTAGGGGCCATGAGCCACTCTCCAAAGATGGCGCCCGCTTCCTGCTTCCTGGTTCTTGTTGGCCCATTTTGCCGCGTAATTAACCCGCCAAGAGTGATCATCTGCCTAGCAACAGTCGGTTGTGACCAATTGCTATCCGAGTTCCTGCTATGCTGTGATTGGCTGCTTCTCACCATATAAACTCATGTATCTCCTCCCAGAGGGAGAGGAAGAAGAAGGCTTGAGGGCGGCGGACCTTGTTAGGTCCGGCTGAGCTGTACGCAATAAAACTTTGAGAACTGACCCCATTATCGTCTCGCCTCTATCACTCACGGCTCCGGTCAACTGGTGGCCCGTACGGGGACCCTGCATATCCTCTGGCCAAGGTGTGCAGCGAACACGAGTGACGGCGAGACCTCGGTCCAAAGACATCCGAAGACCGGCAGAGCCTCCATTCGACGCCCCAGGTCAGTTACGAACAATACAGCTGAGGTTTCCTAGGACAGGTGAGTACTGGGTCACCTGGGTTGGGTGGACGCACCTAACACACTCCCGAGCGCCACATTCGCTGGCACCGCTCTCTTCCCTTTTACGTTTCTTTGCTTTACTTTCGCTTCGCTGATATGGGTAACGCTGCACGCAAACCTCTCGCTGACTCTTTGGGAGTTCTGCTTCGCTCTCGGGGAATTTATGAATCAGGTCACCCTTGCCCGGTTTCTGGATCTCGTTAACGAACAAGCCCCCTGGTTCTGGCCCACAGACTCCCTGACCCTCCCTTCATGGGAAAAATTGGGCGGAGATCTCCGGGGTGCTCTTGAAAGGGGCCCATTAGATCCGATGGTTATACCCTTATGGGAAATGATCAGGGCATGACTGACTGATGAAGATGCTCCTGGGCTCCATTCAGCCTGACAAGTTTTTGATAAAGCCCGCTCCGAATGCTCTGAAGAGCCCAGAGTTACGGCCGACTTTGGGCCTCAAGAGGGCCCTAGTGATACCGACTTAGAGTCTGATAGCTCTGAGGAAGAAGTGGTTTTCGACAAATGTGACCCACTGGCTCAGACAGGGGAGAATCTAAGGGCCCAGGAAGACAAAAAGGGGAAATGGACACCTCCCTGCCCAGGATACTCCGACTTGTGGAGGGAACTCAGGTCCTTCCGGCCTTGTACAACCTCGCAGCCTGCGGTTGTCCCCTTCCGGGCACTGCACTCTGTTGCACCACCTTGGCCGGAGGAGGAGTTACTCCCTGGGCTGCCACCTCCACTGGTGGCCGCTAGAGGGCATCCACAACCCTCGGTGCCGCCCTGGCCGGAAGGGGAGTTTCTTCCTGGGTTACCTCCCATGTCTACATGGGGGGGGGACATTCCTTCCATCAGAGGGTGTGGTCGCGACTCCCCTTCGAGTGTTCTGGCCTCCATGCCTTTCCGGTACAAATAGGAGGCAGAAGGGGAGGAGGGTACTACAAACCCCTGGAGATCAAACAGCTAAAAGCCATTAAAGATGCAGTCTCGGCCTATGGGCCTAGTGCACCCTTTACCATGGCCCTCCTAGAGGCCCTGGCCGGTCTGCTTTTAACCCCAAGGGATTGGACACAGTTGGCACGCGCTTGCCTCTCCCCTGGACAGTACTTAGATTGGAAGTCATGGAATGAAGAGTTCTGCGTAGAGCAAGCCGCGGCCAATAGAGAACATGGCCACGCAGAATGGGGCAGAGATATGTTATTAGGGCGAGGAGCCTTTGAGGGGGACCAGACCCAATTCCCTCGTCAGGTCTATGAGCAAATTAGCCGTTGCGGCCTTCAGGCCTGGAGACGGCTAGCGGGGAAAGGAGAACATACGGGTCATCTCACCAAAATTATACAGGGACAAGGAGAGCCCTTTTCAGACTTTGTGGCCCGTATGCTTGAGGCCGCTAGCAGAATCTTCCCAGATGCTGAAGCGGCTCACCCTCTTGTCAAACAACTGATATTTGAGCAATGCACTACTTCTGCAAATGGGGGACAGAATGTAACACGCTGCCTCTGGTTGGAGGTTAGATGGCCCTCCATAGATCTTCAATACTGGCTATTGTGACAGTCAGGTGTTCGGGGGAGCCCGACTGTTTACTGGACACCAAATTTGCAACCCGCTAAAGGCTTGTCTTGATCTTAGACCGTTTCTTACACTTAATGGTTCGCTCTCTAACACCTCCACCTCTAGCTCGGAAACTAATTCCTCCATGTCTCTTCACAACTATGTTTGTCTAGACCCCCCCCCCTTTTTTCTGTTTCTTGTGTCTTTTGAGGTCAGGACACGCGGTTTTACAGGCTTGGACCACTAACCAAATTGCCCTAACCATGGATACCGTCAACAACCTCGCCAATCAGACCGCCGCTACGTTGAGACATCAGCAGTCCCTCATTGAACTAATTTCACAGGCAATTCAACAGATCCAAAGAGAGATCGAGGAAATTGGACATGAGATAGACACCCTCTGGAACGTCGCGGGCCAACTCTGCGATCAACGATGGATCCTGCGTCACGTTTGTGTGACTCCGGCTCGTGCTAATATTACAGCCCAAACAAAACAGGTTTCTGACTGGTTAAAACAGACTTATCTAAACTCACACCCATCACTTTTGATCTGTCAGTTCTGAAAGATGCATGGGATTATGTAACTTCCTGGTTTTCCTGGCCCAATCTCACCACCTGGGCCATTATTGCTGTGTTGGTACTGGTGGGCCTAGTGGTCATTAAGTGCTTATTTGACCGTTTGCTTCAGACGCAGCAACAGGTTAGGCTTACAGCACTGGCTGCTATGCAGATGACTGAGCCAGGTCTGACCGGAGGACAGGTGGCGGCCTATCTGCTGCGCATTGCAGAACACCAGATATAGTTTGGCCGGATATTTCCGAGGGTCCTCAATATCCTTTATGCCCTGGGAGATCAGGAAAGGGATGATGTGGCGATGGGATGCGAGACCAAGGGTACTGCAGTGTCATCCACCCAGGCAAGGCCATCGGGGATGACAGGAATGTATGTCTATATGCATCCAGGTTCCGTTCCGATGTATGCCTGGCCCTGCAAAAAAGGAACAACTCATTTCAGCATGGTCCTGGCGCAAGGATATGCATATAACGAAATGATGCACAGCAGGGTATAGTCCTCTACATTCTCCCTTGCCTTACCACCCTGTTTGGCCGGCACCCCAGCAATGGGCCCGCCTGACTCCCCCCCCCCATGCTCAGTCAGGAGTAGAAGAGGACCCTCGTGATTTATCCTTCAAATTAATAAAAAAGGGGGAGATGTTAGGGGCCATGAGCCGCTCTCCAAAGATGGCGCCCGCTTCCTGCTTCCTGGTTCTTGTTGGCCCATTTTGCCGCATAATTAACCCGCCAAGAGTGATCATCTGCCTAGCAACAGTCGGTTGTGACCAATTGCTATCCGAGTTCCTGCTATGCTGTGATTGGCTGCTTCTCACCATATAAACTCATGTATCTCCTCCCAGAAGGAGAGGAAGAAGAAGGCTTGAGGGCGGCGGACCTTGTTAGGTCCGGCTGAGCTGTACGCAATAAAACTTTGAGAACCGACCCCGTTATCGTCTCGCCTCTATCACTCACGGCTCCGGTCATATAAGTTTATGATTTTCTTTCTGGTCAGTTTCTTTCTCTTTTCTTTTGTGTTTCTAACCAAAGAACTTGTATTTTTGCCTAAGTCCACTATCAATATTAATAATATATAAATATCAATAAATACATAATATATTAAATAATTAAATAATATATAAATATCAATAAATATATAATATATCAATAATATAATTTGGAGGGCTTGAAATTTGTACATTGTGCAGCATTGTTTTAATAAAAATAGTACAGTGAGCCAGGTGTGCTGGGGTATACATGTAACCTCAGCACCGAGGAGGCAGAAGCAAGAAAACCACTTCGAACTGCTAGGTCAGTTCAGGGCCAACTTGAACCGCATAATGAGACCATGTCTCAAGACACAAAAACAAAACAAAAGTTTTGTACAATGTTATTCAAAGGTTATTGCAATAAACCCAAAAGAGTGAAGAGCCCTCATACCTAGATTCACCTTCAGCACTGTGGATCTGTGTTGCTCCTTTACATGTCTGTGGCTTACATTATGTTTTGAAGAAAAAATGTGCAAGAAGAAACAATTATTTGGTTCAAAAATTACTCAAAGAAAACACACACATATTTCTGATTGTCTAATAATTATAACACATCACTAGTTTTATGTACCTTTTAAAAATACTGCCTTAATGTATAATTTATAAATTATCATAAAAGTACTTAATTCTCCTTAAGCCCTTTAAACATCTTTAAAATATTTTAATCAATAAAAAGTGTTAATTGTGGACACTTTTACTCTTGATGTTTTCTAATCTCTAGCACTTACAGAGATAGATTTCTCAAGCAAATAAGCTGACGAATATGAACTAAAGAGGAAGCTCATTATTGAAATCTTAAAAACATTATCCTTTTTTTTATATCTCTGCTACTGGCTCACAGCTTCATCTTCAACCTTGCCTCCTGCTCTGCCATGTCTAGCTTTTAATAGATGCTTACGACACAGCCTCTCCGCTTTCAAATGCATCCTTCTCAGTGATGCTAAAAGTTCTATCTGTGATTTTTCTTCCAGAGTATTTATATTAAACACTCTGTCTTGAAATTCCCTGCCCTCTTGCTCCACGTGTTGAATAGTTCTTTCTTAACACAAATCCTAGACAACTTGCTCCTTTCACTCCCACTGAGTAAACTCTTGTTGCAGGGTACATTTGCCACAGTATTTATCTCTCTTTCTCTGTATGGTTTTGTCTGAAGTATTTATTTATACATGGAATCCTCCATTTAGCCCTTTTGATGTATGGAAATTGCCTCTTTTATGTCTACTTCCTCAATATGATATTGAGAAAATGAAAGAGAAAGAAAATGTTCAAAAGGAAAGAACAACTGGTATGGGGGAAAGGAGAAAGGAGAGGAGGGAAAGATTGTGTGTGTGTGTGTGTGTGTAAATATATACAAGATAGATAACTATACTACTAATCTCTGTTAGTTCATTAAGAAGAACAGTCGATGTTTTTATTGTCCGGTTGTTTGACCATTTTTTTATTCATGCCTGAATCTTATAATCTAAGCAATCATTTTCAAGATAACAATATGCAATAGATTAACTAGTGCTAATTTTGTATTTGTTTGAAATTCTTTGTTTTTGTCCTTTTTTGTTGTTATTTGCCTTTAAATTTGAAAAAAAAATTACAAAAAACTCAGTTAGAAAACAAAGTAAAGTTGAACTGAAGGAGATTCCTCAACATTATTTATTTCTTTTCTGATTTTTCAACTTTTTAACTGCAAAGGCAAACTGAACATTTCCACAAACTGTGCTTTCAGTTCCCGCTCAGCGGTTGTACTTGACTCTGCAGCATTAGAATAGACACCCACTGTGCGTGTATTTAGACACTCTGCCTCTCACACATTCTTATGTAGTTCCATATGAAGTCTCTGACTGCAGTCTATGCAAGACCTAAAAGCATTTGACCTGCAATTAGGGCTTTTAGAGTGACTGTATTTGAGTTCCTGGTCACTTATGTGAAAACCAGAAATGTGATAGAATTAATGCCATTTGGCATAGAATTTTCTGCTGGAAGCTACAGTACTAGACATCCATAGACTTTGTGTAATACTGGAGAGGTACATGAAAGCTTCGAGCAAGAGACGAGTCACATTTATGTGTCAGGACACAGTTTGTATAGTCTCCTTTTCTCCCTGATACCCAGATTTCAACACTAAGTTCTAGTGTTCAGTCAGATAGAGCAGGTTTCAAGACTGCAGGCAATGTTAAGGTGTGTGTGTGTGTGTGTGTGTGTGTGTGTGTGTGTGTGTGTGTGTGTGTGAATTGGCAGAGGCAAAGGGTATCTGACTTATTCATCAGAAAAAATGATTTTTATTTGTAGCTTATGCTTGCCTTTAAGATGTCAGGCCAGTGATATTAAATCTACAGATTATAAGGGAGAAAACCATGGAAGTTCAAGATTTTGTGGTAAACTTCTCAATTCCAATGGTAATTTATCATAGTAGTTTGTTACTGCTTATCTAATTAATTATTTAATGAACATTTTGATACCAACATAACAAAATCAAGTGGAATGACTTTGGGACACATGTAGCAATTGGATGGTAAGAAGAGATTTGTGTAAATAGTTTTCTCTGAGTTAATATTTACTTTTGCAGCTTGAAAATGATGTTGTCTAGAGAAATCCAATGCTGTGGATTAACTGAAAAGGAAGTGTTTTTAATTGCAGTTGAAATAGTGATCCATAGGTGAGCAATATAACAGATTGACTCAAAATATTCCCAGAAGTTTATTTATGATATAATAATGAAAATTAAGTAAAATTATAACATTAAGATCAATGCACTGATAGAGAAGCTCATTTTCTATCTATCAATATGTATTTATCTATCTATGAATCTGTATTCTCTAATATAAATGTAATTATTGAGAAACAATAATTCAGTATTCTAATACTAATCTCCAAGCTGATATCAACTCTTCGGATCAGTGTTTAACCAGAGGAATTGTACTGTTTGTCACAGGATATCTTGGAAAATTTGAACACTTGTTTTAGATTCAATAACTCACAGAACTTTAAAATAATTTAATAGTGCTGACAGAATGGCTCAGGCAAATCCTTGATCATAAAACCAATAGCTACCTAACTACTTCCCAATCCTCTATTTTATGTTTTTATTTCAGTGTGTAGTGTATTTGGACTGTGACAAAAGAATACCAGTTGCAGGCACATTAAAGTTTTAAAAATAAACACATTTAGTTTATGAGTATCAATTATTTAACTTGACTCCAATGATTAACAGATTAAATAAAAATATTCGAAAATTGTCACCTCATGTCTTAGTTACTTTTTCTCATCGCTGAGACAAAATACCTGAAGCCCAAAGTTGGGAAAGGAAAGGTTTATTTCTTACAGTTTTTGGAGGTTTCAGTCCACACTCAGTTGGCTCCAAGACAGGCAGGCATGGCTGGGCTGCAGTTCATGGTGGCCGCCAGCAGCAAACTCGAACCAGCAAAAAGAGAAAAACATACCTTCTTCCTGCCATTACATCACATCCTGGCTCCACCCCTATTGGGTGGAGCACTAACACCATCAATCCAAGCACTATACAATGAACCATCACAAATGAGCAATGCAAACTCATGAGTCCTGGGGGACACAAACACAAACCATGACACCTCACTTCTCATTGATAAATGTAAAGATAAATATAGCATGGCAGACATTTGTTTGTGAAATAAATGAAATACCAAAGCAAGAAGCAAGAAATGCAAAATCAAATACAAACTTACTATAAAAAAAGAAGAAAACCTGGACAAAATCACCTGAGTTATGTAATCTTGTTTCAGTTACAAACTCAGTTATCTGATTTCAAGTTTTTTACTTTCCAAATTGGCATAATATATTGAAGTATCTTGCTCATTTAATATGTGAATGAGGCAAAATAACCAATTAAAATTGTTTCTAGGCTTTTTGGCTAAGGTCTCTGTAAATATCCAATAAAAATAAAATGTCTGACAATAAGTACTAAAGATATTAAATGTTTATTCATATTTTTCAAAAACTCAGATATGTGAGAATGATTTTGAAAAGTTCAGTTTTTTATTGGGAACAGAAAAGTCCACAGTGAAACATTTCTGAGGATATCAACTATCATATTTTTGGAGTCTGAACAGGTGTATTTACAGGTATGAAATAGAAAGTAGGAGCGAGATGAAGGACAAGACGAAAGAGGGCAAGGGAAAGGAACAGAGGGAGCAAAAGCAAGATAAGGAGAAGCAAAGGCTGAGTTTTGAGATGTACATTTCCAACCAGAATCATTTCATTTGTACCACTGAAACACAAATGTCGCATGAGTTCAGGCACGTGAGATTTAAAACTTGGTAACTGGAAGTGGAGACCAGAGGGTGTAATGAGGAGATGCTGATCAAAAGATAAATAACACTCAGATGCAAATGATAGGTTTCAGATCTCTGTGCAGTAGTGAAGATGGTTGCAATGCTGTGTTTCTGTAAAACGCAAAATGTGGCTAAGTGTTTTCACCACAAAAATGATGACCCTGTGAGATAATGCATTTATTTATCAGATTTAAACATCCCATAATGTATGCATGTTTTAAAATGTGATACATGTGAGAAAAACATGCAGTGTTATATGTGAGCATTGGGTAAATCTGACACAGTGAAGAAATGGCCAGGCTCTTCCTTTTACCTATGAAAACTTGGAGAACAAGGCTCAGTGTATAGCTTTCCTGAGCTGTCTCCTCATGTCTCTTCCTTTGTCTTCAGTCCATGAAACATGTCGCCTCAATGCCCTTCTGTAACCCCTGGGATGGCTTCAATTCTAGGTTGCAGTGACAAGAGGCACGACTCAGTGGACAGCCAGAGTGTCCATCCCCAGCTCCCAGAGCTGCTATGTTCAGAAAGCACACAAAGGTGTCCAAGGTTAGGGTGGGATCCAGGACCCATATTAACACAACCAACTCCCAAACTGCAATAAGTTGTGGTTCTTCCAAATGTTACATTTTTCCCTTTGACAGTACTGAACAGTACTGAAGATGATATAAATAATGTTATTGTTGTTAGGTACTTTGCTGGTCAGGAACTTAAAATGATAAGCAATTTATAGTTTAGTATTAATTCAGGAAAAAAACAAAACGACTTCTATTTTTCTACCATGTCTTATTTGACACAATCTAATAATTTTAGCTATGGATTAGAAAATAGAATTTAAAGTCTTGCTTGTGTCATAGTTGACTGAAGTTTTGGAATTTCAAAACCAATAGTGAAATGATACAGTATTTTGAAAAAGTACCTTTACTAATCAATGCCATCTTTTTCATCCTTGAGAAGTTCTCTTGATCCACAGTTGGCAAGGCCGTGACTTTCCTAAGGTGTTTGTTCTTCAATGAGCTGCTGTCTTTCTGTGTCTCTCTCTGGATCTGATACACTGAAAAAACATCACATTGTACATTTCTCTCCACTAACTGTCTCCCCCTGCAGAGGGTGTAGTCTCAAAATGACTAAATCGAAATATATTTTATAACATTTAAACTTTATGCTAAATGATTGGAATACAGTTAACATTTACATAATTTTTCCCCAAAGGCATTAGTTTCAAAGAAGGAAGTAATTTAATAAAGATTAAATACTTTTCATTCAGGCTTAGAGAAATGTGGTTTCCAAGAAAGGCAGAGCAGTAGGTTTGTGAGTTTGAACTTCCAGGGCTACAGGCCAACACAGAATGAGAACAGACCATTCATTCTGCTTACGTGAGGGATCTTTCTTATCACCTACTCTATATCAGGCTGTATTGGAGTAGTAAGGGGCAGTGGGCACAACGCAAGTCATCCACTTCTTGAAGTGTAAGAGGGCCAAGAATATGTTAGGTATAAAGAGCCCAGATGCCAGAAAGCAGGAGGAACTTTGTATATGAGTGGTGCAATGTTAGACAGAGTAGTCAGTGTTTGGTACTTCAGGATCACATGAGCATCTGTACAAATCAAAAAAACAAGTTCTGCAAATAGAGAGGGTGTTCTGGAAGCAGACAGAAAACACAGAGAACCTCAGGTGAAAACACAACTCACATCTTTTTTAAAAAGTCAGAGGTTGAAACAGCAAGCATGTGCGGACCCAAAAGAAACCATATGACATTGGTTTGGACATCAGGTTACACCTTAGATACTATCTTACAGGCCAAGTGAAGATTTAAATTTAAACCAAGTGAACTGTAAATTCAACATGGAGTGATGACCAAAATTTTAACATGGTCAAATTTATCATTTAGGAAAGTCTTTACTGACTGTGGAAAATCGACTTTTTAACAAAGAAATTAGGGAAAGTAATTCCAGGGTGTTTGGTAGTTTGGTGTTTAGTATTGAAGTGAGTGGAGATGCATTACAAAAGAGGACATGGTAAGAAGCAGTACTATTCCATATGCTTTGTGTTGGGATAGCTGAACCTTTGTGCTGATTGATTAAGTTGAAAACATGATACTGTAAATCCGAGATGGCGCCAGGTGTTCTGACTGGAGCTAGTGCCTATATATGGACTGATAACAGGGAGTTTACCTTTCCTCATTGGTTTTAAACTCATCTTCCAGAGCAAAGAATTTATGAACTTAGAACTGCAGTTAAGATTTATTCAGTTTATTAAATTACAACAAAAATTATTTTCATCTCTTGTTAGTGTTTTGATCTCTACAAAGTACTTGCATTATTATCTTTCTTTGAGAAATTGTGCAACAAATCTAAAATCAAAATTTTGACAGTTTTAATAATGCAAATGACTTAGAGAAAAGTTTCCCATTCAAAATTTTTGCAATCTATTAAATCCAATGTTATTTATTTTTGGTTTTATTTTGAGTTCAATTTTTTTGATGTTTGTTTGCAGCCCCTAAAAATTACATTTTGTGTGGGAATTGGTGAATGTACATCACATCTCTTAATTCTTTTTTGTCCTCTACCTTTGGATCACTTTTCATTCCTTTCATTTCTTGGTCCTCTCCCCATTTGCAAACACTCTATTTTTATTTGTTTTATATCAGTTTATTTTTTATCCCCTTTCCCTACTTGTCCTTTTCTTCCCTCTCTTTTTCTCTCCTTCTCCTTTGAAAAAGATCCATCTACAACCTGTTTTTTTTTTATTTTAAAGAGAAAAAAACAGAAAAATCAAGAAGAAAAAAACAACAATTAAAGAAAATGACAACAACAACAAAAAAGAATAGCAATATAGGATTTCAAAAGATGATAGGAATTTAGTGATGGTTGTTATTGCATATTGTCATTCTCAAAGTAATTGCTCAGGCTACCAAACACAGGCATGCAAGATGGATCAACAATGTAATTTACCTTTCAGCAGTTTCTTTCCCATTTACTACATCTATTGTATGTTTTGGATCTTATGCTTCCTATCTGTGGTTTGTTATGCTCTTTATTTGTGAATTTTATAATTTCAACATAAATATAGAAAGTGAAATTAAGAAAAGAAGAAAATCAAATGTATGTGTAACATGCAGTATTTGTTAATGGTTATGTTTAATAGTTAAATTATTATTTTATAATACCTATTGTGAGGCTGAGTATTAAATATTTTTATTAATTATGTCATGAATTTTGTTATACATGTATGTTATAAGACTAAGATTTGTTAAATTGTGTTAAATACTAACTCAGGTTACCATGAAATTCAGAAATCAGTTTTAATTGTGAAAATCACATGAAAATAAAATGGAAAAAATTTAAAAAGAACAGAAGTGAAGGAATTATACCATCAGGTTTCAAGATTTCATACAAGGTTATATGAATCAAGACTTCTAGAACTAATCCAGCAAAGAAAGTAATCAAAGACAGGGTTAACAGAATTCATGAAAACAGATCCACTGTGTATCTTTACCTAATTATTACTTGATTTATTATTTATAGGATCCCTCAGGGAAAATACTGTCTTTAATTAAATAAGATTAAACAAGTTGTATATCC
Organism: Cavia porcellus; assembly: GCF_034190915.1. Lineage (NCBI taxonomy): Eukaryota > Metazoa > Chordata > Mammalia > Rodentia > Caviidae > Cavia > Cavia porcellus. The sequence goes on along the minus strand of NW_026947499.1, from coordinate 72,565,244 downwards.
TTAGGGAAAAGAATGAGTCTCAATATCTGCCTTATAATACATAAAAGATTTATTTCAATTATGCAAATAAAAATCCACACCTTTTAGAAGACAACATTGGAGGATATTTTTCTGACATTTTTAAAAAGAGACTAGAAAACTTTGATAATAAAATAAATAATTGATGACATGGATATTATTAAAATAGGGTTAAGAATATCTGCTCATACAAGCCACCATTAAACTGAAGGACAAGAAAAGAAAACACTTGGAATAAACATATTGCCCTCATCCGTTTGGCTTACTGTAACAAATTAACATAAGCTAGATGATTTATATAGCGATGGAAGTTCATTCTGCATATTTCAAATTTGTAGGAACTTGAACTTCAAGATCACAGAGCCAGCAAAGTTGATATCTCGCAAATCATGACAATTCTGTTTCACAGTCCTCTCTCTGTGCTACAAAGGACAAAGTGACAGAAGAAGACTCCAACATTTCTTTTGGAAGAGTACTAATACCATCCACAATGGCTTCATAAACATTAACGTAAACATGAAGCCATTCCAAAACTCCACCAATACATGCATCATGGTAGTTACAGTTTTAATGGTTAAATTGTGGAGGATAAACACTCAGGCCATAGCACAAATTAAACATTAAAAAAAATCCTAAAGTTCAGTGGAAACATAGGCACTGGAATAAGAGATCAATGAAAAATCTATAAGCAGTTAATAACTGAGAATTTTACAGAATATTATGAAAGGATGACTTAAATTTCCATTTAGTAGAAATAAACACAGATTCACATTATGTCTAGAAATAATAACTCTTTCTCTATCTATTTATATATACATACAACATCTATATAGTTGCCAAAGCTGTGGAAGAAATAAAAAAATGTTTATACACTGGTAGTATGGATATAATTTTGTACAATCAACATGGATAGTTTTTAAGTATTTTTTAAAGGTGAAAATATTCTTAGCCTATGATTAAAAATGCTATAATTAGTAGTAAAAGCCATGAAACATGCACAAAAACTTACAGTGTTTACAATACCACCAAACTGGCAACATCCTAAATTTCCATCAGAAATATGCAATGATATACAATACTATATTAATTAAAATAAGGTACATACAATAAAATCAATGAATCACAGAAAAAATATTGAAAGAAAGAAAAAAGAAAGAAACAAGAAAGAAAGAAAGAAAGAAAGAAAGAAAGAAAGAAAGAAAGAAAGAAAGAAAGAAAGAAAGACAGGAAAAAGGAAGAAAGAAAGAAAAATTGAACTCATGGCATCAAAAACTGTAATTATGGTACTTCTCAAGATGAGTCATTTCTTGTAGGTTTCCTGGAGGTTAGCTAGCATTGTTCTTTCCAGATATTTGATTCTTGCTACTCTGGAGTATGTGTTCACCGTGTAAACTGCCTCAGGCTTTGTAATCTGGATTCTTTTTTTTTTTTTTTTTTTAATCAGTACCAGTGATCAAACTCATGACCATGTGTTTTCAAGGCAGACGCTTATGCCGCTGAGCTAAATCCCCGGTCTCTGGATTCACTTTTGTAGATTTATTTCTCCTGACCACTTCAGCATACTACCATAGAGAAGAAGACCATCATTCCTTACTCATATTTCCATAATTTCAAGCAGTTCATTTTCCTGCTGTTGATATCCTCAGTATTACATGCTTCCCATAATGAGAGATCATATAAGGCAAATCCTTCCAATACATGCTCTCTGCCTGGTTGTGTATGCAGATTCCTTACCAATGGTCTAAAATCTCCCTCCTTCAGTCAATCTTGTTTATGTTTTCCTACAACTAACACAATATTATCCATGCAGATACACATATGAAAAAAAACCATTAAGCAAGGCAGACAATTAAACAGAATGGAAAGGTAACAATGCAACAGCAGAAAATAACATGTCAACAATCAACCAATATATAATACTTATAACCATTAATGTAAATGGTCTCAATTCACCAATTGAAAGAAACAGACTGGCAGAATGGATCAAGAAACAACATCCAACCATATGCAAAAGGAAACTCATAGACTGGAAGGCAAAGGATGAAAAACAATACTTCGTTCAACAGGACCACCCAGAAAAGCAGGGGTAGCTATTCTGTTTGCAGGCAGTGTGAACTTCAAATCAAGAATGATTTGAATACATAAAGAAGGTCATGCTACTTACGGAAAACATCAATAGGAAGAAATAACAATCTTAAATATATATGCACCAAATTCCAGAGCACCCACTATACAAAGCAAGTATTAACAGAAATGAAAAATCAAATAAGCAGCAACACAGTTATAACAGGAGAACTTAATACTACAATTGACACAAGAGACAGAACAACCAGACAGAAAATCAGCAAAGAAATAGCAGACCTGAATCATGTCTGTGAACAAATGGACTTGATAGATTTATACGGAGTTTTACATCCAACAACATCAGAATATACATTCTTCTCAGCACTACATGAGACATTTATTGATTTACATGTGTTGAACCATCCCTGCATGCCTGGGATGAATCCCACTTGGTTATGGTGTATAATCTTCTTGATGATTTGCTGTATCCTATTTGCCAATATTGTATTGAGGATTTTTGCATCTGTGTTCATTAGGGATATTGGTCTGTGGTTCTCTTTTGTAGTTGGATCTTTCTCAGGTTTTAGTACTAGAGTAATATTTGCTTCCAGGAATGACTTAGGAAGGACTGCTTCCCTATCAATTTCTTTAAAGAGTTTGAGGAGTGTCGGTATTAAGTCTTCTTTGTATTTCTTGTAGAATTCTGCAGTGAATCCATCTGGGCCTGGGCTCTTCTTTGTAGGTAATGAAATTTTCAATTTCATTAATATAAATTGGGTTATTCAGCAGTTTTACATCTTCTTGACCTAGTTTTGGTACTTCATATATTTCTAAGAATCTATTTCTTCTGTGTTATTAAACATATGAGAGTAGAAGTTTTCAAAATAGGTGTTGATGATCTTCTGTATTTCTACAGATTCTGTAGTGATTTCGCCTTTTTCATTTATCACTGCATGAATTTGAGCTTTTTCTTCCCCTTTGTAAATAAACTTGGCTAGGGGCTTATCACTTGTATTTATTCTCCCAAAGAATCAACTCTTTGATTCATTGATTCTTAGATTGTTTTCTTAGTCTCTATTGCATTGATTTCTGCTCTGATTTTTATAATTTCCTCTCTTACTTTGGCTTTGGGCTTGACTTGCTCTTCTTTTTCTAGATGTTTGAAGAGTAATATCAGGTTATTTATTTGTATTTGTTCTGTTTTCCTGATGTGGGAACTCAGTGCAATATCTGAGGGTGGCTTTCATTGCACCCCACAGATTCTGATAAGTTGTATTTGTATTGTTGTTTGCTTGTTTAATTTCTTTTTTAATTTCCCCTGTGACCCATTGATTACACAACAGTGTGTTATTCAGTTTCCACGTGTTTGTGGGATTTTTGCAGTATTTTTTATCATTAATTTCTAATTTCATAGCACTGTGATTTGATAATATGCAAGGGATAATTTCAACTCTTTTGCATGTATTTAAATATGTTCTGTGAGCTAATATATGGGCTATTTTAGAGAATGATCCATGTACTGCTGAGAAGAATGTGTATTCTGACATTGTTGGATGAAACACTCTTGTATGTCTATCAAGTCCATTTGTCCAAAGGTGTGATTCAGTTCTGTTTTTTCTTTGCTGATTTTCTGTCTGGTTGATCTGTCCATTGGTGTCAATAGTGTGTTAGTGTCTCCTGTTATAATTGTGTTACTGATAATTTGGTTTTTCATTTGTGTTAACACTTGTTTTATATAACTAGGTGCTCTGGAATTTGATGCATATATATTTAAGAGAGTTATCTCTTCCTCTTGAAAATTTCCCCTAAGCCGTATGTAGTGACCTTCTTTATCTCTTCGGATCATTATTGGTTTAAGGTTCACATGGTCTGCAAACAGAATGGCTACTCCTGCTTTTTTGGGGGGTTCCTGTTGCATGCAATATTGTTTTCCATCCATTGACTTTCAGTCTGTGAGTATCCTTTTGGGTGAGATGGATTTCTTGCAGACAGCATATGGTTGGATGTTGTTTCTTGATCCATTCTGCCAGTCTGTTTCTTTTAATTGGTGCATTGAGATCACTTTAATTAATGGTTATAACAGTTACATTGGTTTTTAATACACTATTGACACCAATAACAACATTATTGGTTTATTGTTGACATGTTATCTTTCTGGTGTTGCATATTTATTTTTCTGTTCTGTTTGTCTGTTTTGTTTAGTGTTTTTTCCTAAGTGTATATAAACTGTCTTTCAATATTCTTTGTAGGGTTGGCTTGGGGATCATGAAGTTCTTCAGCTGTTCTTTGTCATGAAAGTATCTTATTTCTCCATCAATTTTGAAGGACAGTTTTTCAGGGTACATCAGTCTAGGTTGAAAATCATTTTCTTTTAGGACCTGGAATACTTCACTCCATTCTCTTCTTGACTTTATTGTTTGTGCTGAGAAGTCTGCAGTGATTCTGATAGGTTTCCCTTTATAAGTGATCAGTCTTTTCTCTCTGACAGCTTTTAATATTCCATTCTTGTGTTGGATTTATTTGATGGTGATTATTATATGTCTGGGTGTAATTTTATTTTGGTTATGACTATTTAGAGTTCTATATGCTCCACTGATCCTGATATCTGTTTCTGATCTCATGTTTGGGAAATTTTCAGCTATTACTTCTCTAAATATCCTCTTGACATCCTTTATGTTGTCCCCTTCTTTTTGATTAATCCCTATCAATCTTACATTGTTTTTCTTTGCATCATCTTGCAGTTGTTGAATTGTTATTTCCTGACTCCTTGTTATTTTAAAAATATTTTTCTTTTCCTATTTACTAGCTGAAATCTTGTCTTCAATGTCTGAAATTCTATCTTCACTTTCATTGAGGTGGTTTTTACAGCTTTCAGTGGAATTTTTGATTTCCTGTATATCTATTTGCATCTGCTTAATATATTCTGTTGGTGTCTTATATTGCTCATCCAAGGATTCCATATTTTTGTTTAGTTCCTCCAATTTTTTACTGTATCTTCTTCAGATATGCCCAGCATCTCCTTCATTTCTTTTATCATTTCTTCTTTTACCTGGGAGATTATTTCTAGTTTGAATTCCTTTGAAGCTTCCCAGAGTTGCTTCTTTATTTCAGTTGCTATTATGTCCAATATTTCAGGAGTATAACATATATTTTCTTCTATGTGCATCATTCCTAAGGCTTCTTTGGATAGGCTGGAGGTTTGAGATTGTAATTTGGTCCTTTATTTTGTCATTTTCCTATATTTCTGTGTTTCAAGTGTTATTATAAGGTCTCCCCAAGGTCTATTGGAGATACTCTTCTATGCTCTCAGCTCCTGGGACTCTGGGCATCCAGCTCCCCAGATTGAGAGAGGGTCTCTAAGGGTGGGGTAGGCTGCCCCAAGCCCAGCCCCTAGAACTGATAGTGCCCACTCACCCAGAGCTCCAGTGTCCTCACTCCAAGCACAGCCTGGAGCGGGGAGACTGCTCTACGCCCACCTAAGTCCCCCCTCGCTGTGCACCGGGAAGCCACAAAGTTCCCTCTCTGGGTTGAGCGAGGGTCCCAAACTAGCTGGACTCAGGGGAAGGTGTGCAGGGTATTCATGCCATGCCACCCAGTCTCTGGAACTGATGGCGCCCACTTGCCTGCTCAGAACTCCAGAGTCTGCCAAGCACTGCCAGCAGCAGCAATGTGTCTTTTACTGTAATAAATTTTTAATTTTTTACTGTGTAGTTTGATCACATCATATACAGTCTCCAAAGTCACACCTCTGTGACTCTCTGCCTCTAGTTAGGCTCTCCACCCCCTAACAGCCCACTCAACTACCATTGATAAGAGTAATTACTGCCTTCAAAATAAAATTGCTCCCCCAGAAATCTCAATCCAGACAGGCTGATGATCATGATTTATTGCACAGATTGTGTGTGCGTGTGTGTGTTCCAGTTTGTTCTTTCTTGAGTAGCCTTCTCCAATTCTACAGGGAGGAATAACTCCCCAAATCCTTTATTCCTGCAGTCTTCAATGCACTTTGAACCTCTGTTATGGTTTATATAAAAAATTTCCCCCCAAATTAGCATATTTTTGGATTAATGAATTTCTTTCTTTTTTTTTTTTTTTTTTTTTTTTTTTTTTTTTGCTACTGGGCATTGGGTTGAACTCATGATCTAACATTTGCAAGGCAGATGCTGATGTGGCTGAGCTAAATCCCCAGCACCTAACAGCATGTGTTTGGAGGGTAAGTAGACCATGGCAGTGGGTTTACTTATGTGTTTAGCAGCTGGACACATTGTAAAGAGGTGGGATCTGGTTGGAGGCGCATCACTAGGGTCATGACCTGGAAGGATGTGTTCTTGTTCCCATTCCTCCCTTCTCTCTCTGCTTCTTGGCTGGCATGAATTGAACTACCTTCTGCTACACCAGTCCTTCTACTATGCTATTCTTCCCTTGATGCGAGATAACCAGGGACTGAAACCATGAGCCAGAATAAATCTCTCCTCCTTCAGGCTATGTGTTAAATGTCTTGTCTCAGTGATCCCAGAGTGAATAGGACACATTTTAGAACTAATTTCATGTTATTAGTTCTTTTCTTTTTCTTCTTTTCTCCCTCCTCTTCCCCTTCATCTTTCTCCTTTCCCTCCTTGTCTCCCTTTCCTCCTTCTCTTTTTTCTCCTCCTCCTCCTCTTCCTACTCCTAGGAAAGTTCTCTGCCCCTGAATATTCATCGGGTCAGATCCTGAGCAACACAGAGAAATATTCAAGCAGAAGTATTGATAAATTCACTTGGAGTGGAAGTGCTTAGAAATGATTTGAGAAATTCTTGGGAGAAAATATATCTAACATTGTGATTGCTTCTCATTTAGGCAACTGAGGAGATTTTGATGCCATTCTCAGAGCTGCAGAGTACAAAATTAAAAAGTAGGGGCAGTGGCATGTGGAATGGATCATACAGATAGATGCCAGACTGTTATATATGGCAAGCAAAGAATTGCAAGTGTGCATCTAGTGGTAAATGAAGGAGCAGCTATGTTTGTTGAAGGTAATTGAAAGATGAGCTCAGGGCAGTTCCGTGCTAACAGAAACAAGAATGTGACATGAACAGAAAAGTGGTGTTGGAACAAGAGAAAAATAAGAAGTACATAGATAAATCAGGGTTCCAGGCTTTAAAAGATGGACATCCGATACACATGCCTGGGGAGCCTCTCAGGATAAGATGGACAGAAATGACAGGGTGCTATGTCATCTCATCAATACAATATACATGACTGTCCCAGCGTCAGATTGATTCATATATCTTAAATTAAAAATTCAAGAGCTGGACTAGATACTTATTCTAGCAATGAAATAAGAAAGCTTGAATGCAAACACTTGCACATTGTATTTTTGTTTCCACTAAATTGATATTCGTATGTTTGGTCGCATGTTACAGTGAAATTCTTTTTGCACTTGATATGTTGTTAACCTTACAAATTCTATCTCCATGCATGAAATAGCTACAAAATGCTGTTCTACCTGAAGAATAATTTGGTTAACTTCTTGGGTACAGTTGTGAGACAGAAGTTGAGTCCATGATTGTTAGTTGTCTGAACAGAAGTCGCCCCAGCTCATTTCCATGCATCTGTTGTCAGTGATGAGGTGGAAGCTGATGAGCATCTGGAGTGTGTCAGGATGGACAGGATGACAGCACAACAGGTGCATGCTGAGAAAATCCTAGGTAAGCCAGAGTGTGATTGTACTCTGTTTGGTCATAATATTTTACTTCATGCTATTATCATGCTGAATGAATTAAGTACACACGATGAGGTCTCATCTTAAACTAATTTTAAAGTAGAGAGGCTGATATTTTTCTTATCTGGAAGCTCCTCTTAGGGTTCAAATTAAGATTTTTTGAGACAGAATCTTAGAATGATATTTTGTGTTAAGCTGATGGAATTAATATACAAAGTTCAGAGAACTGAAAACTTTCTGATAGAGGGACTGCTGATAATAAATTATTGCTTTTTGCTCTTTGAAATAATGTGCTTCCCCCTTTTCTTCCATTTTATCCTTTTTTAATGATAAAAAGAGTACTTTGAGTTTTAAATACAAGAAGCTGAAAGTTGCTTTGGGATTTTTCAATTCAAAGTTTTAACTGGCAACTTCTTTACCCTGGAAAAGATTAAATCTCTTGTTAAAATGGGTTGATGTGATGCTTAAATGGACATTTCTTTAAAAACCATGTACAATGGTCAGTCTTCATCAAAAGATGTTTCTGCTAGAGGCAAGCTCTTCAGTTCTGTGTCCTTAGGGATGGGAAGAACAGCTTGAAAAGGCGTTCATACCTAGTTAACACTTTTCTGACTCTCTACTAGATGTGAACATTTCTTTTACATTAAATGGATGATAGAGAAAAAAAGTATGGTCACCTTTTCCTGCTGTTTCAATGGTTTCAATTAAGCTCATTCCCTTCAATTGCTCTATCAGATGGGCTAGACAAGATTTTACTATTTTGGGGGAATCATATTAAGGTTCTTAAGACAGTAGCTTGAATGATTCACCATAAAGGTTCAATGATTCACCATAAAATGCATCACCATCTGCAGAAAGAAATTCCCAAATTGCTTTACTCAACAAATCCAAAAATGCTAGGCACACTACAGCACAGAAATAGAACTGGTTTGGAAAGGATTATCTCCTGGGTTCAGACAATCCCCACTAAGTTATGTTATGGCATTGAGGAAATCTCAATGCCAGAGAGAAATTTTATTTTAATTTTTTAAAGTCAAGGGAGAATCATTTCAAGTTCTATTTTGTTGGCTTGAATTATTTTCTTGGTTGAAAAGTTATATTTTCTGTTAGCCAATGTGTATGAATGATCAGTTACTGCAAATTTTTCAATACAAAAATGAATGAAAAATTTCTAAGCAACTTAAAGTTATATTTGAAAAGATATGTTTAAATACATTTGTTTCTCAGAACTTATTAAATCTTAAGTTGAATTAATTTCTAAATTCATTGCCCTTAAAATTAATCCTCACATGGTATATATATTCAAAATATTAGCCTACAGCATGAAGACATTGTTTACATTTTTCATGTAATATATTTGCATTTTGGCAGAGATTTTGTACATTAAAGTTAAAATTCATAAGAAAATATGTCTTTCTCAGTTCCTTTTAAATACAATCAAGTAAAGAAGAAAAATATGTGAGCACGAGGAACAAAGTTGTACTTAATTACAGATGTTATTCTTCACTTAATGTTGACTATTCCTTTACATTTTTAAGACAAGACACCATTTATCTTAACACCATTTTAACATTTTCCAAAACTTAAATTTTGTGTCTTGTATTATGAAGAAGAAGCACAGTAGGGATTTTAATTGAAAACCTGAAGCTACTTTCATCCCCTAATATCTATGATAGAGTTATTGCTTTCTAGTAAGAACAAGACAGAGCTAACCTGGAAATTGTTCAGAAGTTATCTATTCCCCAACATACTGTTAGTGATACTTCAACCAACCTCTAGATATGAAGACCATCAAATATGAAATAGACTACTTAAGATACACCTTGTCCTGCTAGCAGACATATCACTCAAGTCTGTGATAAATGGCATCATACAAGTCTTTCTCTGGGATACGCCATTACAAAGGCAGACCTGTCATGTTATGCTTGGTTTTGCCCTCAGTAGCCTTTAAGCTGCCCCAGAAGTCTTCACAGGGGATGAAGGATCAGGCTGTTAACACACTCTGCCATGCTTCCAGCTACCTCACCTTTCTTTCTACCATACATCTGTTCATCCACCTGACTCACATTTTCCAAACCTCTCTGGGCAGGTTTCTGTCACACACTGTAACCCCAGTAAATGAAACAGACACTGTCCCGTGTCATGTTGAATTTACAGTCTGAATGGGGTGACATGAATTGAACAATTTCAGAAGAGCACAGCAAGGGGGCCTACTTAATTTTATTTTGTTTCTTAATTTTGATTTTTTGAAGCAGGGTCACTCAGTATAGTGCAGGCTGGCTTTGAACTCACTATGTAGCCCAGGCTGGCCTTGAATTTGAAGAGATCTTTCTATCTCAGCCTCCCAAGTGCTAGGATTACGCATGTGTACCACCATGCTGAGCAGGCGGCCTATTTTAAATGCGCATTTGGGGAGAGTATTAGGTGAAAGTTACAATTGAACAGAAATATGAAAGTGAGAAATTGGATGAGATAGAATGTGGAGAGCGTTTCAAATAGGTAGCAACAGTGGGAATAAGATGCATGAGTCCCATGATGTCAGAGAAAGGCTGTCTCATCTCAAACCTGAAGTAGCCAATTTACTGAGAAAAGAGAGATAATTTGAAAGACCAGGCAGAGGCTAGATCATGCTGTGATTTCAGATGTCTGTGATTTTATGTCCAAATACATTTAGCTTAAATAATTAGTGTGATTCCCAACTCTATTGTTGACTAAGGCAATGCTCTGTGAAAACTTCCAAATGGGAATGTTTGGAAGTAGTGTTTACCTTTGATCAAAGGTCCGAGAAAGCCAGTGAGCCATCACAGTATGACTGGCTCAAGCAGTGGCCTCCCACCCCATCAGTTTCCTTCCTTTCTGTGCTCTCATGACACATGTCCTTGTGTGCAACATCACATCCTCACAGTCGAGGGACTTTGGGAACAGTGCCACTTGGACAGTCCTCCGAGAGCACACTCACTTTACTCTGCCAGTTTTGCCTCCAGCAAGGTGCGACTGATTTTTGCAGTGGACCCAGGACTTAGCAGAGGCCTGTTTTTCTTCCTTTTACAAGCAGTGAAAAATACGGATCAGTGTCCCTCGCAGCAACCTTCAGTGATAGCTGGACATCAGCAGATAAATGCTTCTGCCTGTCATCCGCCAGTTGAACACTTCTCATGAACTTCCTTAAGGTCTCTCTGGAGCCCCCAGCAGAACTGAGGCCCCGTGGCAGGGCTCTACAACACCCTCTGTTTTCAACTCTCCCTCCAGCTCTTTCTCTTTTAATCCAACACCTGCTCCTTGGAGTGACCTTCATTAAGTTGTTTGTACCTAACCTTGTGCTACAGTCTTTGCTTTGGGAGAACCAAAATGATGGCCCTGGTTTTTGTTTTGTCTAAACATTTGTGTTTCTTCTCATTTTGATGCCTGTAAGTTTTTTCCTCCTTTGTGTGGCTAGGCACGGCCCATTGGTTCTCACTGCTGAGTTTCAGCCTGAATGTTATCTCCTGAGAGGAGTCCTTAGTCCTGTGATGTCCCCAGATGCTTCTTTTTCATTTCTTAGGTCCTAGTGGATTTATGACAATTGCTTACTTTGGAAATGTTCCTATTTCGTATTCATTTATTTCATAGCACACTTATGTCTGTCTTCTCCCTTGAACATAAGCTCTGGGAAAGGCTAATTTTCATCATGCTATGACCAGTGGTGTCCTCAGAGCTTAGGTCAAAGGCTGTCTTATGATGGTGACTCAATAAATATAGGTTCGAATCACAAATGTAATTTCATGTGTTTTAAGGAGGAACACTAAAGTATAGAATGCAATGTTTTATTTTAAGACATGTATTTTTTAAAATGATTTCCTACTAAGGAGATATCTTTAGAGTTTCATGTAGATTTTTTAAAAAGACAAAATAGTTTCAAGTGGAGGTTTGTTTTGCTGATACTCTTTCAGTTATTTTTAGCTTTTCTAAAAATCTCCTGACTTGTTGTCTACTTTGGCAAAAAAGGGTGTAGGATGTCCAGGAATGGAAGGTAGTGCTTTGGGGTGCGGGAGATAGTCTATGCCCTGATCTGAGCTGTGGTTCCTTGGATATATTCATGTGTAAAAAATCATGGGGTGCACTTCACACTCACATGTGTGACTGTATATAAGATATCCTCAATATTTTATTTAAAAATTTAGTTTCATTCTTGATAAGTGATATATAAATCAAGATCATAATTGTTAACAATAAAAGATTCCTTAAAACTTATTTTTCAGATGGTCTGTCAAATTCTGATTTGTGGTACTTCAAATAGGCCAATAAAGAATACTTTGAATACATTTTTACACTTAAGTTATCAAACACTGTTTTTTAATTTTTATTTTAAAGAGTAAAAACCAATCAAAATAAACCAGTGTAAGAGATACAGAACTTCTAAACATTAAAAAATCAACAGTTGCAGTTGCCATAATGCCTTTTGATGTCTCAAGATAGCTGTAGATAACTTCAGACATAGTAAAAATCAATGTTAGTAAAATGTCAAAGCAGAACAGAATAGAATAAAAACAATAGAAACAAAACAATGAATGAAATAATAGATTTCTAGACAATCCAACAGTAAATCTAAAGTTGCTACCATAATATATCTTGCTAGCTTTGAAACAGCTGCTCCTTTCATCAGATTTAACGTAATCAAACAAAACAAAAGAAGCTACCTTGCTATGTTGGACTTAGGTGGCTGCACAGGAAAGCAATTTGCCCGCCTTCTTGGTAAGTGCTCCTGGAGCGGGCAGGGAAGAGAACTATTCAGCTGTTTCTGTGAGCCTACTGGTGCGATCAAATATTCCACCCCCACCCCCACCCCCTGCCCTGAGCAACTGGGGACAGAGGTCTGAGCATCTCTTGGGAGGATGACCATATGCTATATAGTAAATATGGGGGATTTCTTTCTATGTTCTGTTGAAGGCAAAGGTTATTTTCACTGTTATGTTTTGTAATGATTGTTATGCTTTATTCAATATTCTCCTTCAATTGATTTTACAATGTTCTGTTATTGGTTTAATTTTGCTACACCTAACTGACTGGACAACTATTGTGAAGATAATGAGATATACTATAGTACCTAGTACAACTATCCCAGTATCCTGCTTTGGAGTTATGTACCAATGTCACTAAATTGTTTCAACTGGCTTTGTTTTATGATGTTTTGTTGTATTTTTACTACATTCTAAATAAAATCTTAAAAATTAAAAAAAAAAACAAAAAAAGCAAAGCAAAACAAAACAAAACAAAAATACTAAAACTCAAACCAACAAAACAATGAAAACAATTTAGGACTTCAAAACAAGACCCTAGAGAATCAAAATGGCTATAAACTTCAGGAGATCCCCCCCACATGTCACACTGTGTACCACTATTCTCTGAACATATGATCAGACCCCAGACCTGCAATGTTAGTAAAATGTCAAAGCACCACAGGTATCCAATTGCATTTCACCTTTGAAGCTATCATCACTGCCTGTATTTCTCCAGATAAGCCAGTTCCATATGGGGGAGAGGGGAATGGTACTTCTTGTTTGCCAACCAACACACTGGAAGAGGCTGGGATCTGACTTTTCCCGGTCTGGCAGCAGCCCATGCATGGTGCAAACAGTGAATGCTCTTTATTAATACAATGAAGGAGCAAACACTTCAGAATATATATATATATATATATATATATATATATATATATATATATCTTTTGTTAGTAGAGATTAGATATTAATTAAAAATACTATATCAGTTATAAAATGACATATTTTAAAGTTTTTCCTTTGTTTTTCAAAGAAGTGTTATAATAGATATATAAAACTCTTCCATTTTTAAAATTTCTATTTGCCTGTTTATTCCCTTTTATTTCATTCTGTTACCTGACTAAATTAATACCAATTTTAGTTTAAATTCTAAGTGAAATTATAATATCTTCCAACATCTTAATAAGGAACTATGAGTTTTATAACTAGAAATTAAATTTTTTGTTACTACAGTGGCTAAGCTTCTATTCAAGAAGACACTGAAAATCTAGTAGCAATTCAATAGCATGTAGGGTGGACCACAATTTTTAGCCCTGTGGGCTGCCTCTTTTGTGGGGGTGTGTTAAGAAGTTAGGTACTTTGCAGTCCAAAATGCTGCACAGTGTAGCATTGCTCCTCTATGAAAATCTGTCCTCTCTGACTTTTTAAGTAGAGCATCATATGTTCTTATCATGCCTTAAGGAATATTCTGTATTCTTAATGGCCCCAGTGGACAGAGGCAATTTTTTTTTATTGACACCATTTATCCATTCAGGTTTCAGTAAACATGTGTGAAGCTCTCAAATGAATCAAGCATGGACTGGCTATTAAAATGGAAATGCATGAACGTATCTTACCATGTGTTATGTTTTATGCCTAGATATTCCCCCATAGTCTCATATACTCATAGATGGAACTTTTGGGAGGTGGCTGGATCATGAGTATGTGATGCTGGATTAGCCCAAGGCTTTGTTTAGCATGGTTCTAGGAGTGGATAATGGGAAGACACACCCTGATTGTGGGTGACAAAGCAACCACTAGGCTTGTAAGCTAGTAAGGAAGGTATGCTGCTGACTTCTTTCTGTCTATCCCAACATGGGATTTCCTCTGCAGTGTCCTTCTGCCATGCTCCCCTATCTTGGAACCAGTTAACTGTGGGCTCAAAACACTAAAATTTGTGAGCTAAAATAAACCTTTCCTCTATCTGGAGGGCACTGAGTATTTTGTCCTAGCATTGAGAAAATAATGATGAACTTTGGTATAAAAGAAGTGGGGTCATTGCATTGATGATATCAGGCTATATAGTTCAAAAGCCTTTGGAATTGGATGTGCAGAAGGAGTTTGGAAATGTTTAGAGATACCAACTTGAAGATACCTTGGCATACTATGAACAGAACTCAATGGGACATTCTGCCCAAAGCTCAGAAGACCAGAGTGATGATAGAAATTCAACTAGTTAAGACTAGTCACAGGAGAGTATAGTTATAAGCAAGACCTTCCATAGCAAATAAAGATTAAGGATAGTGGACTAATTAATATTACAGGGAAATATCAAAGCAATCTCATGTTGTGGCAGTGTCATGACTACTTTTAGGGGCTTTTAGTCTGATTTGTTTTGAGAATCAAGAGCAAAGGGCCCAGCCAAACTAAATGTTTGGCCCAGCCAAACTAAAATGTTTTTAGTTTGGCCAGAAAGAAATCCCCAATGATGCTGCACCTTGCAAATATGCAACTGAAGAGAACTTGGCTGTTGAAAAGACTAGCAACAAAAATCACGAATTTCAGAGGAGGAAAGTAGAAAATTTGTCCTGATGGCATTACAAGAATCAGGAGTATCCTACCTTTTGGAGCCTCACAGTTGCAAAAGTGGAAGACTTTGCTTTAAAAATAGAGCCTCAGGGCACATGCTCCAAAATGGTGGTAGTGTAGGGAATTTTTTCTTTGGGATTCAATTCATAGTGCTCAGCAATCTAGGAACTCAATCATTATACTCTAGTGAGAAGGAAGCCTGGATATTGCTCTAGCTTGAGACAGATCTTGGGATCATCCACATGGTGCTGGTTTTAAGTAAGTGCAGAATTTAGATGTTGTGGGATCAAGAATGCTTCCATTCACATTTCAGAAGAAATGGGAAGCCAAACATTGTGCTTGAAACAACAGTGTGTGAAGATGTGAGTGTGAGATTAAAGGTGCTGTACAGAACTCCAGATTTGAAGAAGCTAGGAATATGGGTCACCTGGGAAAAGCTGAAGTACTGGACAAAGTCAGCTCAAGAGGAAAGGCATGCGGGCTGCAACCACAGCAACATAAGCTCAGAGCCACTCAAACCTTCTGGAGTTCACATCTTATCACATGGTGCCTAGGGTACTGGACATGGATCTATAGGTTTTAATGTTTGCCTTGATGAATTTTGATTTGTTACCATCCTTTTCCATTCCCTAATTTATACATTTTGGAATGGGAATATTTACTTTGTGTCATTGTATGTTGGAAGTGTTTAACTTTTTTAAAGTTAATAACTTGCCTTAAATCAGAGGAGACTTTGGACTTGTATTTTTTTAGCAATGGTGGGTCTGTTAGAACTATGGCAACTCTTAAAGATGAACTAAAACACTTTTTGCTTAAAGGGATGAACATGAATCTTTTGAGGTTTGGGGTCACAATGTTATGGTTTGTTTCTAGATATCCCACCCCCCTCCAAGTCTTATGTACTCGGAGTTGAAGCTTTTGGAAGTTGGCCATATCATGAGTATGTAGATTAGTCTACTAATTGGTTTAGCATAGTTCTGGATATAGCTAATATAAAGGCCCACCCTTGGAGTAGGTGGAAACCAATCAACAAACTTGTACCCTGGATGGAATTAAAAGGGAGAGGAAGGCTTACTGCTGGCTGCTTTCTGATTGCTATGCTATGGGATATTTCTTCTCTGTCATGCCCTTCTGTCATGTTGTCCTGCATTGGACACAGCCAACTATCGACTGAAACCTCTACAGACTAAAGTAAAATACACATTTCCTCCTTTAACTTGTGAGTGTCAGGTACTTCATCCCATCAACAAGAAAACAACTAAGACATGAAGATTTCAGTGTAAATTGGGAGTTCTTAAAATTAGTTTGTATGAGGACTGATATGTGAATACTTACTCACTTTTTACTGCATTTTTAAAAAATGTTAGTACTCAGTTTTGCACCATTTAACTCAACACTTTTGATGGCCTTATGCTATGGGGAACTCAAAAATACAAACCCATTGGTGTCACCATGAAGTTGCTGAAAATAGTAGTGGGTATATAAGCACCGAGAATTTGTGTATTTTACCAATTCCTCAGTGAATGTAATACACAACTTTGGTGGCCTAGTTTCTTCCTATCTGAAATATTTTTCCTGTGACAACCCGAACCAATTTGAGACTAAAAAGAAAATCTTTATAATAATTTTAGCCTTTCCAACTGATTTATATTGCATGTAAGTATAGTTTTACCCTGGAAGGAATCTTCTTCCAATATGAGTAGTGTAGTTATTATCAAATAAATGTTTGTTGAGTGATGAATGTATCACAATCTTTCAATTATTTGGGCTCAATGATATTCTGGCTAAACATCTATGACATGACTTCAAGACTCCTAAAGAGTATCTGAGATTCCAATATCTACAGTAAAAAGGGAGACTACATAATGCTTTTTGTTGTGTTTTGACTTACTAGTGTCCATGTAATCTGTTATGTTTTATATTAAGCAAAAGTAAATATTATTTTATCTTCTGACTTGGGTAATACAAAGGTTCTCTTAAAGCTGTTTTATTTCAGTGAAATGGAACTCTGAACTTTAAGAAGCACTGAATTTTCTTTTGACTACATATTCAGGATTAAAATAGATATAATTTAAGATTCTAGATATAGGCAGTTTAAGATATGCCATCTATATAACAAGATCAATTCTTAGCTTTCTAGGCTAGATAATATATAATCAAGTTATGGTTGGAAATGACACAGCCTTTATAGTCTAAACAAAAGGAAAAAAAAAAATTTGTACGTGAGTGGCTGCCCTGTAAACAATGATATTACTTTAGATCACTTTGTGAAGTATTTGGAAGATTTCAGCCTACCATGTTTTCTGAATGAGAAATCCTTTAGGGATTTTGGTAGTAAGGTGACAAGGCGATAAGACACTAAAGAAATAAGTCTCTACCTTGAATTATTTTAGTGCATTATCATTATGAAGGTTCTATAGCACTTCAATCCTTTAACTCTGACTGCTACCTTAACTGTGCCTATCACACATTTTTGGGACACCGTTATAAATTATGAAAGGTTGAAAGTGCCCCCAAAAGTATTAAATGAAATGCTGTAAACTGAGTGTTGACATTTTTCAAAGGCACAAATGTACACTAAGGGAAGTTTCACAGTGAACTTACCTGGAGAATGAAATCTGAATATGGAAGGTCAAGTGACTTTTATAGGTGGCCTAAAAGGCTGTTTTCTTATATTTGTGAATAGAATTTAATTAAGTACTTAATTGCTCCTATTCTCCTTCAAATTAGACAGCAGCAGGGCAGGAAGGTCAAGGTACTGTCTAATCTGTTTATTACAAAAAATTCAAACTATTAACCCAGAAATAAAATAACAGAACAAGATCTGGCCAGTTAGGCACCAGGAATAGGCCCAAACTCCAGAGAGATATTACCTGTAAACTTCAAATATATAAACACCCCACTTTCCCAAAGCAGATGTTACAGTTGCATTTCTCCACATCAAGCATGGGATATAATGAGACTATATTTAGACTACTAAGTCATCAGAACATAGAGAGCCTTAAGAAAAAGAGAAATACAATGTGTTTTGTCAGCTTTTGAAAATAGAGCAGCTATTGTTGATTTCCCTATTGTCTGATTTCGAAGGCCTATAATACCTTCATCATTGTGTTCTGATCCGTTTTATACTATTTTGTTTTGTACAGATTAACTTTGTGTGACGATATGGACAACTATTTAGAAGAAAAGAAGAGACATTATGATCTCCTGTTGTCTTGCTCTGAAATCTGTGTTACTTATATTGTTTTCTTCTGATCTGCTTTGTTGTTTTGTTCTGTTTAGTTTACTCTATTTAAAATAAAATTTAAAAAAAAGAAAATAGAACTAGCATGTTTGATCATATACACATATTTCATGGAATTTTCATTTAAAATTTAGATAACATATTTTCCCACAATCTCTGGGGTTTCTTTTTGTATACATTGTTAAGTCAACCATGCAGTATCCAGCTATTGTAATATGACTTGCAGTGCAGAATTATTGTGTAATATAAGAAAAATGGAAACATAATCATTGAATCAGCATTTTGTATTTCAGGAGATATAAAAATAATTTCATAACACCTGTTTTATTTTATTTTAAAGATAAGGGAGCTAAGAATTATGCTACTGTTACAGCTAGTGAGCAGAGCAGCTGAGAGCAGAAAAAAATCCTCTGTGAATAAAAAGAAGTTTTAGGACATCACCTTATGACTCCACACACTTTATGAATAGTGTTATATCTATTCAGGTCTCAATCCTATTCTGCTCTCCATCTGCATAGCGTCTTTCAATAAGATATATCTACCAACCAACTCATTGCTTATAGAGTAAAATACATTCTCCCTCTCATTATACATGAACTTCATCTTCTCCTAACCCAAGTCCAGAATTTCATTCTTTCTCTAGTGATGTACTGGACCATGTACACTTCCTGTTCCTCCTGCCTATGGCTGGGTTTTCTGTTTGTTTTAGCTGATGTCATCTACTCTATCCCATCCCCACAAATCTTCCTATTCTTTATGTAGACAAATCTTATCTAATTTTTCAGATGAGACTAGTTGTCATTTTTCTCAGGTACCCTTTGTAAACTTGATAGACTTTCTATGCAGTTGAGCTAAAATTCTCTATTACTCACCAAAAGCACTTTCATCATCTTACTCTCAGGGTTCAGCTAGGTGCTCCAAATTGACCATTAGTTAATCCACCACACTGACCAGGTGAGTCTTATACACCTTTGACACAAATATACAATGCAAAGCATAAGAAAACCAAACACACACAAATATGGTAAAGGAACCATTTTTACTTTTATAGTTACTTTAAAGTGGTGATACAGTACAGTACAACTGTAAATAAACTAGTATTACATTTACAGTTACCTTAACATGGTAAGGTAGACATGTGAACTACTTCTGCAATTTGTTCACACATACAAATATTCCTAATGCAAAGTCCAATAGTATCTGTGAAAGTTCGTAACTTGAATGTTTGTGTAAGTTGGGGACTTACAGTATAGCTTGTAAGTTGTTCAGCCTTTAATGAATTATAGTGCTAATAAATCCCCTTTTTTTTGAAAAATAAATCAGGCTTCTTATGTGTTCTTCAGTGTCAAATATTGTTTCTTAAATTATTTCATTAATGGGGCTGGGGATTTAGCTCAGTGGCATGAGCGCCTGCTTTGTAAGCAGGCAGTCATGAGTTCTATCCCTGGTACCAATAAAAAAATGAAAAAAGACAAAAAAATATTTCATTAACCTAGTTCTTATGTATTAAACAGTAACATGTGTCAGTTCACTTAGTAATTTCAAACTTATTTTTTAAGTCAATTTTAGATTCACAGAAGAACTGAGTGGAAAGTCCAGAGTCCTCATATACCTTCTGTCTTCAGCTATGTTTGGTCTCACTCCCTGTTGACCTCCTACACTAGAGTGGTGTATTTACTATAGTTGCTCAAGCTGCATTGCCACATTATCTCTGCAGTCCACGGTTTACATTAGAATCACCCATGAATATCTGACTTTTGACAAATGTATAACAACTGTCTCAGTTACTTTCTCCATTGCTGTGACCATGTATGCTACAGACAGTTTAAAGAAGGAGGTTTAGTTTGGCTCACAGTTTGTAGGGGTTTCATTTCCTAGTCATCTGGCTCCAAGGCAGGTTGACATGCAAAGGGGACACCACAGAGGAGAGCTGCTTGTGGCACCGTAGCAGTGAAGCACAGAGAGAAATCAAAGGGGGAAGGAGGGAGACAGACCCTTCCACACCCTCAGGGACCAGCTCCTCCAAATAGGTTTCACTTCCCAAATCACATTTAGCAAACTAATCCACTGATGAGTATCACACCCTCACAGTCCAATCACCTCCCAAAGCCTCACTATGAGCATACACTGCTTTTGGAAAACCTTCAGATTTAATCCATAGCAACATGTGCCCAACATTTTAGTGTTACATAGGGGGTTTTTCTCTGCCTCTCAAATTCCCTGTTTTTTGCCTATTCATGCATCCAACCTGCTATTTGTGGTGACTTTTCATCTTTTTATTGTCTCCATAGTTTTGCTTTTTGTGTAATACCGTATAATGAGAATCATAGTATGAAAACTTTTAAAATTGGCTTTTTTTAAGGGAGATATATTTAATTTTTTTCTGTGTCTTTTCATGGCTGGTCATTTTTCATCCTGTATAACTGGTCCCCAACCTTTTTGGCAAAGACCAGTTTCATGGAAGAAAATTTTTTATTGACTGGGAGGGATGATATCAGATGACTCAAGTATATTACACTTTATTGTGAAATTTATTTCTATTATTATATTATTATATATAGTGAAATATTTATAAAATTTTCCATAATGCAGGATCAGTGGGAGCCCAGAGTATGTTTACCTGCAACTAGACAGGCCCATATAGGTGTAATGGGAGCCAGTGATACCCTTAGCATGTTGTTTATATTCTGCCTATTCCATAATCTCATTCTCATTGCTATCACTGCAGAAAGTCCTGGTTCTCAAAGGTAGGATATTGTAAATGCAAACAGGCTGTTCCATGTAATCTCAGGATATTCTGTCTTGACTCTGATACAGAGAGATAAGAAGTTGTCTCAAACATACTTCAGGGCTACAGTCACTTGTGTTCTCAAGCAGTTGATCTCTTCTGGCATGCACAAAATTGTATTACCTGGCTTATTTGTAAATGGGTTGTGGATCCATTTCGTTCCAATTCAGGGGTCTTTTTGGTTGGAAGTCATGCTCACACTCCTCAAAATCTCTGCCTATGTTTGAAACATGTCAAAAATTCCAGTGTTCAGTTGTACCTCCTGCAATTCTAGTTTAGCTTTGAGTGCATCAGCTTTATCTACAGACTTGAACATAATTGTCCTTCTTCCTTGAAGTGACAGATTCAGTTTGTTGAGCTCATTGAATAGATCACATGAGTAAGCACGTTTTGAAGCCCATTCTGTGTCACTAAAATGTGCTGTTAGAAGCAACTGTTTTTCTAAAAAAGAAGTCATTAGAGCAGCACCCATAATTCAAAAACCCTAGCTAGTGATCTCCCATTAGAAAACCATCTCACTTCTGTGTGTAAAAGATATTCATGCTCTGTGTCCACCTCACAGAGCTGTGCATACAGACTTGAGTAGATGATGCATACATTGATGTGGCTAGTCTTTTAATTACATCTTGCAAAACACTGTTAAGTTCAGGTGACATTTTTTGCTAGTCAGGATTCCTCTATGGAAAACCTAGTGTGTGGACTGAGTCTTCAGGTCTTTGATCTCGGTAATGAAACCAAAGCTGTCCAGTCCTAGCAGCAGCTCCAGGTATCCATGAGGTACAAAGTGACACCATCACCTTTGTGCTGAGGTAGATGAAGACACTGGATGTTGCTGCTTATGGACCCTGATAACAGTTTGAACTGGGACAGTGCTAGTAGTTCAGGAATGAAAGGCTTGACTTAAGAGACTTCTGCAATGAATATTTGGTAATTCTGTCATATTAGAGCCATGTTACCATCCTGGCTGCAACATCTTATCTCTAACAGAGAATTTTTTTGTGCAAATGTTTGACTTTCCCTACCTAAATCACAACAGTTCATCAGAAAATAATTTGAATATTATTTTTAATCTTTTTAAAAATCAGAGACAGTGTTCCTTTATAGGCAGGATTTTAAACAATTTGCCCCATATTCTTAAAGTGCAAATATCAGGAAAATGCATGACTAGAATTTTGCACCACATTTGACAGCTCTCAAAGAGAGATACCTAGTATAATGAATCAAATTATTTTGAGTAGACATCATTATGCTTTAAAGTGAAATCTAATGCTAAATCAATAGTGCTTTTACTATGTATTTGTACAATCATTTTTTCTGATGACCAAATAACCCAATCGGATTGAGAAGTGAGATTTTGCATGTATCATTCTGATTTTTAGTGAAATTTCTGCTCAAATGTAATGAATAGACATAAAGTCACCACTAGGCTGTCGTATATTCTTAGTAATAATTACTTTATAAGAAGTTAATAAATGTCAAATAAAGCCAGCTATGACTGACTGAAAGGTTGAAGTAAATAAATGTAGATAAAATTTTTAAAAAGTGCAGATCATTTATTGACTGACTCTGATTTTTAGAGAGCAGACAATTCTGGAAAGATTAATTGACAATTAAAGTTCAAGCAAGTACCTTTAATCTCTAAACATGGAGATAATTTAAGGGTCCTAACAGGCTACTATTGTGTACTCATCTACTTTCCTTTCCCCTGATTTCTAAGAGTCAGCCCAGTGAGTGATGAGCTTTGCTTCTTCCTAACTTTGTGACCTTGCTGATTTAGTGGAGAAGATACTCACTACCAGATCCCCACAGCAGAGTGCTATAGATGTTACCTTGTAATCTAGAACCCACTTGCATTATGAAAGACACCAAATTTCAGGCCTGAGATGTAAGGTCCTGCATGATATAACCCTGCTTTTGTCTTTCCATTTTCTTTCTTACAGTACTTTTCAAATCATCTGCTCCAGCTAATAAAATACCTACAGCTTTACTAAGTAATCCATAAGTTGGTGATACCCGAAATACCTGATTTCTTCTCAAGTGCTAAGCAAATTCCTGTTTATGGCTCAGGATTTCCTCAGGTCACTTTGTCTTTAGAATATTGTCTGATCCCTCCAGGAGAGACTGTCCATTACAGCACTGATGATATACAGTTTTGCTTAAGTGAACTCACTTTCCTCCTTTGTTCTGCTATAACACCTTTTAAGATAGATCATACTTACACTCCATATATTAAGAATTTACCAGTGACTGGGCCATGGCAAGGAATTGGTAAATCCTTTTTGAATAAATAAACAGAATTTTTAGGAGTAAAAAGAGAATAGTGACAAAGGAAGACTGTACTCTGTTAATTATGACTGAAACATAAATTTACAGCAAAGGGAGTGGTTACATTTATTTATTTCTTGTAAGTTGATATGAATCTTTCTTTTTCTTTAGTGCAGTGATGAGAAAATAATCAGATATAACAATGTGGCCTGGAAGAGAACCAGGAAGAACTAACTCCTTCCCGTGAGCTGATGGTGGTTGTGGGCCAGACAAGTCTCTTCCTGTGAGCCAGCAGCAGCCATGTGACCTGGGAAGAGAACCAAAAAGAAGCTAACACCTTCCTGGGAGTCAGCCAGCATGCAGGTTGATAGACAGGAAGTGTTGAGCCCTCCAACCCCTCACACCATAAGCAACCTGCTTTTCTTTTCTTTTTTTTTTTTTTTTTATTTAAAGAAAAGGAAAGAAAAAAATTCGTGGAGATTAAAAAAAAGGGTAGAAATAATACAAAATTACAGAAAAACAAATGGTAAGAAATTGCTGGTTGATAAGTTACATATTGTCATCTTAGAAATAGCTGCTCGGGTTACAGAATTAAAGTACTTAGAATGACATTCAAAAAGTGACACTAAAAACAGTTCTGCTCAATGATTGAACAAAAGCTCAGTAATATGGTTATCAGTCCTACACATTTGTTTTACATCTCAAAGAGGGTAAGATTAAACATATCAAAACAGAACAAAACAGTTAAAAAAACAATTTAAAGGAATACAGATTTCAAAGCAAGTCCACTGGAGATCTTCGCTGTCTATCTAACTGTCTCCAGTTTCTTACAAATAGTTGTCCCCATCTTCACCCGCTTTATATACTTATTGCATATTATAGAACTAATCAAATCATTACAGGATGATGAAGGCTTTTTAGGTCTTCAAGATCTAACATTAGGGAAGACAGTAATAACCACCATCACATCTCTCATTCTCTTTGTGATAGCTGTCCCCATCTCTACATATGCTGAAATTGAACTCAAGAAACCAGTCCAATGTCATTCTAATCAGCGAACAACAGTATTGCTAGAATTTATATCATAATGCTACAAGATTAGCCTCGGGTTTCTTAGGGTCTCTTCCTCAGAATATCTGTTCATTACATCCTGCATTATAAAATCTGTTCCCATAAATAATTTTTAAAAATCTCATGTGTGAATTTCTACATATATATCTATCCTCTCTGTATTATAGGGGAAACCAAGTCGTAGCAAGACAGCAAAACAATTTCCTAGAAAAAACATGCAATGGATAAGACATATAAGACTACAATATAGATGATCTTCCGTAGTTACTATGTTTTCTCTTGTTATTTTCAATAGATTTGTCCATAACACTGGCTTATTATAGTTAAACATAGTATTACCTATTTTTATAAAAACTTAACTTTGAAAGCATTGTAGGATTTGAGGGCTGTTAATAGTTAATACCAGTATGGATATCCTTTACATCTTGTCATCTTCAGAGTAGTTGCCTCTACTTTTAGGGTTGATACTAACAAGCATACCAAATTCAAATAAAATCAGCCAAGGCCAACCCATAGTCTTATGATTCAGATTCAATTAAAATCAGTCATAGTAAGACAATGTAAGTAATATAGGATTTCAGTTTAAGGCAATAGGAAAGTAAGGATAGTTACCATGGTATAACCTGCTATTTTTAGGTCAAGATGTCTGTGCCCTCAAATCTGACATGAGTGGACAGACCAGAACAAATTAAATTCAAACTAAATATGGCAATAAGACTACTGTGTCTTTTAAATCCTTATACACCATTAACAATGACCTCTGCCTTTTTAAAATAGTGTTTCAGAGCTGTCCATACTAAAGATTATAGCTTACCATCTCTGCCTCATGTCTGCTACTCCACTTTTCTGCTATAATTTGTCCACCTTATTTCCTCATTCCACTGTCTGCCCCATTCATTGAGGCCTCTCTGCCACTGTTGCTGGAATCCTGGTATCCCTTCCTCTCTTTCTCTGTAATGTCTTTCAGCACTCTCTGTAGGGTTGGATTGGTGGCCACGAACTCCCACAGTTCCTCCTTGTCTTGGAAGCATATTATTTCTCCATTAATTTTGAGAGAGAGTTTTGATGGGTATATGAGCTTTGGTTGTATATTATTTTCTTTCAGGACTTGGAATATTTCTCCCCACTCCCTTCTTGACTTAAGAGTTTGTGTTGATAAGTCTGCTGTTATTTTAATAATTTTCCCGTTGTAGGTAATCTGCATCTTTTCTCTGGCTGCTTTTAATATTCTGTTCTTTTGGTGGATTTCTGGAATCTTGATTATTATATGTCTAGGCATAGATCTGTTTTGGTTGTAGGAAGCTGGTGTTCTATATGCCTCTTTTATCTGGATATCATTTCTTTTTGCTATACATGGGAAATTTTGCTTTAATATATATGTGAATATTCTTTGTATTTCATTTTTGGTTGTTCCTGCTTCCTCACTCACATTCTTTATTCTTAAGTTATGTATCTTTTTGTCATCTTCTAGTTTTTGAATTGTTTCTTTCTGGTTCCTTGTTATTTTTAAGAGGCTTTTTCTTTCACGATCATATGCCATAAATCTCTCTTCAAGTTTCAGAAGGCTGTCTTTAGTTTCTGTCAAGGCATTTTGCCAGTGTTCAATGGAGTTTTAGTTTCCAGGTAATCTCTTTGGATCTGTTTCATGTATTCTAAGTTATGTTTAAATTCTTCTTCAGAAGTTTCTCTTTCTTTTCTGATTTCCTCAGTTCTTCCATCTGTGTTCCCTTGGGCGGTGCTTGTCATTTCTTTAATTAATCTCTTTATATCTTGCCTCACTTGGATCAGGAGTACAGCTTTAAATTCATCTATGAGGTCATGAAAGTATTTTTTAATTTTGGCTGATGCTGTGTCGAGTATTGGATGGTTACTGTGCTTGTTCTCTTCAGTGTTTACTTCTCCTGGGCTTATTTTCTCATGTTGGGCAGTTGGAGATTTTTTTTTTTTTAATCTCTTGTCATGTTTCTGGTTTCTTTCAGACTGGAGTGTCATGGGGGTCCCTGGCCCTCTCCGTATTGCTTAGGTCCTTTCAGAAGCATGCTGGCTTGAGTTTTTGCTGTCCTCCCCAATTTGCTGTTATCTGGGGTAGGCTGGGATGCAGGGGCGGTACAGGCTAGCCTCCAGCCTCTGTGCCAGTCAATCTGTAAATTAGGCTGTACTTTCTGGATGTCACTGAGTTGTGACTATTTTGTATCTGCTTATTGGGCCCCAAGCAGAGGCTTGGTTTAGCCCCAGTAGCTCCTTCCAGTTCTCCCTGTACCAGAAGCAGCTGACTAATGTCACTATGGCACAGGTTTCTGCCCAAATCTCAGCTGTTCTCTTCCAGACCTCTCTGTGACAGGAGCACCAGGAGAGCAGGTCTGCCCAAATCCAAGATGTCTACCACTAGTTCTCTGTATGATGCTGAAGCCAACATGGCATCAGGCTCTGCCCAATTTCAAGATGTCTTCCACCAGACCTCCCTACAGGGGGACTCGGTGATGTCACCGAGCTATAGGTTCTGCCCAACTCTAAGATTCTGCCGCCAGACTCTCTGTGTTATTGATGTCCCCATGGTGGCGGGCACTGCCCAGGTCCAAGATGTTCTCTGGCCAACCTCAGCAGCCGCGGGGTCCCCAGTACTCACCAGGGTTCGGCGCAGGTCCTCCTCCCGGGTCCACCATACACCACACCACCCGCCCTCCCTGCACTCCCGGCACAGCGCGGAATGGTCAGAAAACTGCACAGTGTTCAGCTTCGGAACTCCAGAGCCTTTCACAATCTCCTCTGGTGCAGTGGGGCAGTCCTGGCTGCTTCTTGGGGACCCAGATCTCAGTTTCCAGCAGTCACCAAAAGCCAACACAGCTTTTCCTGTTGGGTCCATGGGTCAGTTCGCTGATTTAAAGGCGTGGGATTTGCAGCCTCCCGTTATCAGCCTTCACAGTCTCAGCACGACTTTAAATCCTCCAGCTGTGCTGTCTTGGTTAATAAGAATCGTTATCCATTCATCTGGCCCTCTCCATGTTGTCATATTCTAGCTTCTAATATGATTTCTCCGGAGAGACTCTCCACCCGATCTCCTAGCAAGCTGCCATTTTCTCAGCCTCCCGTAAGCAACCTGCTGATTCAGAGAAACACAGCCTGAAATGATGGCTACTAAAGTTAAAAAAACAAAACAAAACAAAACAAAAAAACACTTAATGCCAGTATTTTTTGACTGACTTGCAGGTCTAAAGTTGATATGCTGAGCATCTATCATGCAATACAGCAATTATGGGGAATTTTCTTCTGAAGATGGTAGCCATTGCTAACTTCGTATTTTATTGTTTTAAAGCCCTGCATCATTTTCATTATTGTGCTTGATTATATTATATCTGATGGTATGAGCAGCTATTTTGAAGATAACAAGAAGCATTATGGTAGCCATTGTTGATTTCCTCTTACCTTGTTTTGAAGTACTGCATATTTTCACTGTTTCGTTTTGATTGGCTTTCTTCTTTTTTGATTAGTTCAGCTTTATTCTCCTTAAAAATTTATAAACTCAAAATGATGCAGCATTGATTACACACCAGAGCTGGTGAAAATGACCTTTGAAAATAACAGCTGCAATGTATTGAGCATCTGCTATAGCTCAAGGTTGTGCTATGTGTTTTACTGACCTTATTTTCAATACAATGACTGCCACTGATTCTTTCACCTTTATATGAGAATAAAACTCATTTTCATTTAAGAAAATAAAGAAAAGTTGGTTCTTATTGTGAAAAAAATCAGATACAGCTGTACAGTTTGCTTTGAACTTTCCAGCTACTTCTGCCTGGTGTGGCTATTAAAAAATAATGATTTTAATGACTTTGAACTGCCTTCAGGGATTGTTTCTTTATTTTTCCTTAGCAATGAAGAACAATAAAAGTGCAACAACAAATGTATTAGTTTTGGTAAATATTTTGTATGTTAAAATATATACAGTTTTTGGTGATTTCCTGCTGTGTAATGCCCTTTCTTTATAACAGACCTTATTATCTACCAGAAAGTAAGTGCAATGACAGGGGATCCTAAGGGAAATCAAATCATACAAGATTTCTCTTAGCAGCAAACAAGAAAACTCCACTTTTTGCACAGTGCAGAACTCACCCACAAACTCAGATCTCAAGCACATTTGTAAGGCTGAGGCCGTGTATGTGTATAGTGGAGAACAAAGAGTCCCTGAGTCACTTGTATGTTCCTAACTGAGACCACCTATACATAGGTACAGAGGATCTTTTAGAGGACTTGTGAAATGCTAAGGGCAAGTAGAGTAGAGTAGAGTAGAGTAGAGTAGAGTAGAGTAGAGTAGAGTTAAAAACCATCCTAAATTTTAATACAATCCCCTCCCAGTTTCCACAGTGATAAATAGTAGATATGATGGCTTGAGTTATAACGAAGTGTGTGTACAACATTTTTCTGAGTGACAAACCACGAAAAAACACGAGTCATGAAATATCTGCTAGCAGATGACCTCTAGGAAAGCAGGATTAGAAATAAAAACAAGGAGAATGATGACCAAATACTTGCAATCATTGTATATTTGGCAGGGACTGGCTTTACAAATTTACTCTTGGCAAGTTTACTAAATAGCCATCATTTTAAAAAAAGCTTCAAATAAAAAACCATAAGGATTCAAAATTGATACAACATATTTTTCAAAAAGGTGGGCAGGCAACAAAACATAAGAAATGAAAAGATACTAGAACTTGTAATACACATTTAAGGAAAAAATCAGTCTGTAAGTATTGTCTCTGAGTGTCCTCACAGGTTGAACTTTACAAAGAGTTAAAAGGAGCTATTACAAGTGTACCAAATAACAAAAGAAATGTGCACTTGAAGAATCAAAGACAAGTATGATGATAAATTAGTGAACAGAAAATTAATAAAAATTATTTTAAAATAGAAACCTGAATAGAAATTCTGTAGCTGAAAATTATAAAAACTGTATAAAAATGTATTTATTTGTTAAAAGACCTCAACAGAAAATAAAAGACACCAGAATATAGAATTGATGAACTTGAAGGTAGACAAATATAAGTTATCCAAAGTGAAGAACACAAAGAAAACAAGATTAAAACAAAGTAAACATGGCTTCAAAGATTTTTGGGGAATTAGAATATATTTACAATGAGTCAGAAAGGAGAGTAAGTAGACAAAGGTGCATACAAATATTTGATATATTCTCAAACTGTATCAAAAATTAATTTACAAATACGAGAAGTTCAATGAATCCCAAATTATACACATTAAGACATGTAATTCTCAAACTACTGAAAGCTGAAGCCAGAGAAAAGACACTTGAAAGCAGCAAGGGAAAGACAAGACCAAACACAGCCAACAACAAAGGCTTCATGGCTGACTTCTCATCAGCAATATCAGAACAGAGTCAACATGCAATAAGATAAGACATTGCTGAAAGACAAGGCTTGTCACCAAGAGTTCTATACACAGCAACATGAAGGTGAGGGCTGAGAGGCGCTATGATATAGTATGTGCTTACCACATACGAGGCTCCAGTTTTAGTCCCCAACATATGTGCACACGCACACGCACACATGCACACACACACACACACACACACACACACACACACACTAAATAAAATGAGAGCTAAATGAATGTGAAATAAAGATATTATATCTAAAGATTTAAAAAAAAAAAACTGCAAATACTTGTCAGCAGCCGCAATGTTAAAGAAAATTTTAAGGCTACAAAGGAATATATTAGTAATTTAACTTCCGTGTGAATAAAGCAGTTAAAAATAAATGTGTGGAAGGATCTGTATTTTTTCAACTTTTTATAAAAACTACTTTAAAACACAATGTGACTGAGTAAAGTACAATATTGTAGTAAATATGCACAATGTATGACTGTAGCTAAAAAGATGGGGAAAAGGAGATGCAAAAAGATAAAATTTATATCTTTTACTGGAATTATGTTTAGTACTATTTTGAGAGATTGTGATAAATTGTGTCCTGTAATCACTTAACAAACCTTTTTAAGAAAATAACAAAAAACAATATCATTAAAAGTTAAAGGAATTTAAATTGCATACACACACACACACACACACACACACACACACACACACACACACATATATATTTTCCCCATAAGAGAAGATATAAAAGGAAAAATAAAGAAAAACTTTGTAGCTGAAAGAGAGGGGAATAGTAACAGCATAGAGGCAGAGACGCTTACTGCCTGGGGAGGGTGGTGGCAGAGCTCTGTGGAAATCCTCTTTGGCTTGTGTATGTCACATTTATTAGCTAAGCATGAAATAAGGGAGGAGACGGTGTAGGTCTGAGGATGAATGAAAAGTGTGTAATGTCATGTAAGGATAGAAGCAGTGAATGGACTTGCCAAATGCAAGATTCCAGAGACACACCAAGGTCAGCTTCACCTTGGAGGTGCAGTAGAGAGGGGAGAATGCAGATTGGAGGATATATAAGGGAGTGAGTATAATGATTGGTACACTGTGTCAACTGGAGAAATCCAGAAGCTTAACAAAGTAACCTAGTAGTTCTACCTCCTGGGGTGTAGAGAACATGCCCTTACCACTAGAGAATGTTGTTCAACATGTCAATTTGAGAAGCTTAACCAAGTGACTTTTTTCACCTAGTATGTCTTTGAGACTCATCCTTATAGCACATATGACTACTTTGTTTCTTTTTCTAGGTAAAGGCTTTTTAAAAGTAGAAGGTCATTTTAAAGAGAATAGTGCCAGTGGAATGGGAGAATTCTAGGAGTAAATATCATCCAAGGGACTCAAATACTACTGGCAGAACTTTTCACAGTATATTATGTTAAGTCCTAAAACCAGTTGACTGAAATGCGCCTGGTTTTTCTGGGCTTTATGCCAATTCCAATAAAGTGATTTCAACTCACTCCTGTGCCTGTCTGGCTCCTGCCTCCCCTGTTTCATGGTAGTCTTTATACTATTTCCCTGTTCTCCTTTTGTCTTCCACCTGTGGCTTTTGCCCCAGTTGGTGACTTTCTCACCTGCATCAGCATCTAAATTACCCCACTGATATGCTGCTAGGAAATCTATTTCCTCTGAATTTAGTGACAACATTTTAAAAGAATCTGTGATTTGCTAAATTTCTGAGTTTCATTTGTCTGTTTTCATATTTAAAAGCTCTATGTGCTCCCTCCCGGCAATAAATATCTTTCAGATTTGCTAACATTATCACTATGGTGTCAATCTCTAATTTGTGACCCAATGTTGGGGATAGTTCGCATAAGAGAGAGTGTCTGTGAACTAAATTATAACTACTTTTTCCTCTTAAGAAGCACTTCATGAAGCTATAAAATGTCATACAGTTTCAGTAATCTACTTGGCATTTTTCTCTATACTTTTATTCTCTTGCCCTGCCTAAGCTCAAAAGACCTTGTCTTGTTTTATCTGAGGTGCTATGCAGAAATGATTGCATGAGGATAGCACAGTGGCCCATTAGCACTTGGCTTGACTTTCTCCACACTCTGCTTTTTATTTCTGCCCTCAGCTACTTCATTCTCAGTGAGAGGTTAGCATAATCTTCATGCTTATTCAAACCAAAGCTTCTAAATACATACCACTGCTTTCACAGTTTGGATAGAAATGTGGTTTCACTTAGTGTTCTGTGTCAAGGCTTTATTTTTCTGTAGTTTAAACTTACTAGATGTTTTTTAAAACATCTTGCAATTCTAGTGCTATTTTCTCCCATTATTTAAAAATTTATAACTTTTATACCTGGTGTTGGAAATTTCCTGTCTTCTTGTGTAACAGACAATAAAGTCAACATTCACTTGTCTAGGTCACACATTCTCCATGATGGGGATGCTGTTCTCCATGGGTTCAAAACTTTACTTCTGCATGGCAGACACCTTGCTTATATGTGTAATCATTACAGATATTCAGTAAAAGTATGCTATTGAAAATTCATTGGTGGGATGATTAGGAAACAAAGATCTTTTAAAAACACTGGATTAAACCTTAAAGTGTAATGTTTTACCATTCATCTGACAGCAAAGTCAAAGGTCAAGTTTTAGAGGTGAAAAGTCCGGGTCTTTGGGTAGCACTCTCAGATAATTCATTTAGACTAATGAGGGTAAAGGAAATCATATTTTCCCAGATGATCCCAAGAAGTGCTACAGTCTGAGAGCTGCCACACTATGCATAGGTTAGGACAGGTATCAATGCAGTATATTGACTCAGGAGTCAAGGCCATGATGTGATATTTTTAAATATGGAATTGAGTGACATTAGCGAAGAAAACATGTCAGAAAGAAGAGTCAGTCAAAGAGGGAAATCCTCGGGGATATCATTGATAAGGGTGGACTAAAGAGGAAGAGTAGCAGGATGAGGAAGATGAAAAGAATAAGCTTAGGGAGCACTGAAGCTGGAGATTGAGCAAATGTGTGGGGCAAAAGCAAGGCCATCTCTGAAAACACAGAGAGCCCAAAAAAAGCCACATCAACAAGCTGTTCTAGCTTTATAAAACAAGAGGCCCAGGCCAGCCAGGCAAACAAGTTGCTAGGCAGTGGGCTTGAAATTGATGTCATCCTTCTGAGTGTATAAATAAATGTTCTACAGTGGTTGAGCAGTTCCTTCTCGTCTATCATAAGAGTGAAGGCTCTGATTGCAGCTTTCATGTCTTCTTTATTTTCTCATTCTCTTATGATCCTTCTCCCCCAAGAGC
Source organism: Cavia porcellus (assembly GCF_034190915.1). Lineage (NCBI taxonomy): Eukaryota > Metazoa > Chordata > Mammalia > Rodentia > Caviidae > Cavia > Cavia porcellus. The sequence continues at coordinate 72,532,083 of NW_026947499.1, read as the reverse complement.
TACATGGGTTGCTGGAAAGAAGCAGGAGGTGAATGTTGTATTCCCCCAAAAGACAAGCCCTATGATGTTGTCTGTTGTCAAGAAGCAGGTGGGGGGGGGCATCTGTAAAAGAGCGCTTTATTTAAGCTGGTACCCACAGACACAGTGCAGATGGAGTTTGCAAAGCTGTGCAACTGAGTCAGAATTTTGACAGATTTTTATCACATTAACTGAGTGACATTAGACAGAGCAGGCATTAGGAAGGCCTTTGTTTCCCTTTGCTTGAGGTCAGAGACATTTCACAGTTGGTGGTTAGCCCCCCCCACACACTTTTTTCTTAAGTTACAGCCCTTGTTCTGCTAATTCCAGGAACATTTGTTTCTCACAAAGCAAACAAAGATTGACACAGCATCATTTGTCTCTCAGAAAGGGAACAATGGTTGACACAGCATACAGGTTACTAAGGTAATGACACATACAGAACAATATGGAGATGCCTCAGTTAACTTATAACAAATTTATAACAATGTGGTCCTTGCTCCAGGTACATGGTTACTAGGGCAAAAAGCATAGAGCACAACATTCCCCACTAATTTTTGTCATTATTCCAAATCTTTGGCTCATAGAGTTTTCAAGCAGAGGTATCTGTTCATAAACTTGTGTCCTTAAAATCATGAGTTTTATAGTTTGAACCTGATCTGGGACATAATTTACCAATTTGTTTATAATACAAGGTTCAATTGTTAAACAAGTAAGTGAGGTTAACAGAGGTCCAGAGGCCATTGTGATTAACATTGTCAACCCAGGAGATAGAGAAAACCATCATTTAAATCAATTGTGTTTAGCTTGTCTGGCTTGTTTTTGTTCCTGTAGCCACCTTTTAAGGCTGGCCATACTTTGTCAGACAACCCCAGAATAATTGGCATACAAGCAACAATTTTCTCCTAATGCCAGACAGAGGCCTCTTTCCTTTAGGAATTGAAAAGACCCTGCCAGTTTTGTAAAACTCTCTCAGCCAGTGAACTTAAAGAATCATTTAATTTGGAGACAGAGTCACTAAGGGCTGCTAGATCTTGGTCAAGGAGTGCACTTAAGTGTCTATAATTTTGGTCTCCAATTATTAGGCTGGACACTCCTAAACCTATTGACCCTGCCATCCCAATTCCCAGTAATACAGGTAAGAATACAGGATTTCTCTTTGCTCGGACTGGACTCTTTAAGCCAGAGCTAGGGAACAAGTGACTCCTACCATTATCTCCAGAGTACCAATACACTTGGGGAAAGATATGGACTAATATGCAAAGCTCAGGTTGCTGGGTGAACAGCTGATGCATGGAACAAAGAATTATACCAAAAGTACAGGCAAACCAGGCTCTGTTGGGAGCAACAAGATGCTGATTAGCAGGATAAAAAAAAAATATGAGTCAAAGCTGAGGAGGTAAGATTACAGAGTGCAGCATAAGCAGAAGTACACAAGGAGTAGGAGGCAGAGTAAACACAGGTTCCTGGAGCACCCTGTATATTGTTCAGTGTGATCAGGGGCCTAGCACCCCACCAACAAGTGGTATCTTTTGCAAAGGAATTTAAAAGTTGATTTGCCATAAGAAATGTCCAGATGCAAGAAGGTGTCTAGAAATGGTGCAGAAATGGCAGAGGGCAAAAGGTCTCAGGAACAAGAAGTCCAGTGGAGGAGAATGAAAGATGGGGTCTTCCAAGTGAGGAAAAGGCAACGACCCCTTTATTTCCCTGCCAAGGAAATACAGATTTACAACCCCAATATCTACAAAAATATTTTGTGTCTGCAGACGGCGAACACTTCTGATCAGAGGCTGGCTGTTGCCTTTGGGGGCAAAAATACCAGCTAGTGACTGTAATTCCTTTTGACTATGTAGGTCCCTGCAAGACCTGGTTGGTTTCATTAGCAATCAGTCATGAAGTATAAGAATGCTAACCCAATAACATTCTCTTTTTTCTAATTTTGGCTGGGATGTTATTTAATAGGGCACATTAATCTATCTTAATTGTTCTATACACAGTAGCATTGGCTATCAATAATTCACCAGTGAAATAGTAATTTTCCAAGTTCCAAACAGTGGATTATGAGGTATCTCCTTGGAGTCTCCATAAGGAAGAACACATAAGAACAAGATTATCAGATACATTTGGCAATTTTTAGCTTTAAAGAATCCTTGGAGGGAACAACAGTCCATTTATATGTAGGCTGATTGTCAGAGACAGGAACTGGCTTGAAATGAGAAAGATGAGTCCAAGGTTTGGAGTATTTGCCGGCAGTCGGAGTATTGGGGACCATGGTGTAGGGGCCTTCCCACCATGGTTCAAGAGATTCACAGTGATGTCTCTTGATGAGGACTACTGTTCCTGGTTCCACTGCAGAACATTTGTCCTTGGAATGGGCTTCAGGCAGAGGATGTTGTCCGAATAAATGTGGATGGAAGTCAGGACTGGCTGACAGGCATGGAGGGACTTAACAAGATCTTGATTAGCCAGACCAGCTAATTTTTCCTCATAAATCTTAGGAATAAAAGGAGGAGGTCTTCCATATAAAGCTTCAAAAGGGGGAAACCATCTTCAACATCGGGAGTACATTGTGCATGCAAGAGGGCAAAAAAAACAGGCACCCAGTTCTTGCCTGTTTCCAATGGCATCTTAGTTACTACCATTTTTAAGGTCTGGTTCATCCTTTCTACTTGTCCTGAACTTTGAGGCCAGTAAGCACAATGGAGTTTCCAATTAATCTGCAAAGCTTGGGTTAGTTTTTGAGTTATCTGGGCTATAAAAGCCAGGCTATTGTTGGACCCCATGGATAAAGGGAGGCCAAATCAGGGAAACTGCTATCAGAGCTGACTCAAGACTTAGTAGGAAAAGCTATCTACCACTGCTAATAAGTACTTATTTCCTTGAAGTCCAGGCTTTCCCATTTCTATGAACTCTATTTCCCAATGTTTTCCAGGCACAGTCCTACATTAATGAGTGGTTTCCATTGGTTGTGGTTGCTTTGGGTTTGCCAACTTGCACTGAGGGCATCTAAGGCTCATAGACTGAATAAGACTCACAGACTGAATAATCAATAGTGAGGGATAAAGAAATGATCTCAAAAAAAGGGCAGCAAGTTTTGATCCTCCCATGTGAGTGGACTGATGAGCTTGTTGGATCAGTTCTCACCTCAAGGTCTCAGGGAGGAGGATTTGCTTATCAGGCAGTTGGTACCAGCCCCCAGGGATATCAGGCTTTGCTCAGAGTTGAGCTGCCAAATGCAAGTCATTTGAGAAAAGGGCTCTGACAGAGTAGATGGAATCAGCAGCAATGCTGGGGCTGTCTCAATTTCCACTGATTTTTGTGGCTGCTTTTCGGGCAGTGGTTTCTGCTAGATTATTTAATAGCCACCTTCCTTGCCATCCAAATGACAGCTAACAAATCCAAAATTTGGGGAGCATTTTTTAAATCTTTTCTCCCCTTAAGTCAATAAACCCCATTCTTGGTAAGTGGCCCCATGATCACGGACAGTAGCAAATGCATATCTGCTCTCAGTCTGACAACTTGAGGGCCTCAGTGAGGGCAATGAGTTCAGCCCATTGGGCTAATGTTTCCAGCTTCAAGGTTTGTTCCCATAGAATCTGAGTGGCCGTAATGGTGGCTCCCGCAACCCACTTATCTTGATAGATGTGACTGCTTCCATTGGAGAAATACGATGGAACTCAGGATAGTGGCTCCTCTGTCAAGCCAGGTCGAAGCTTCATGAGATGATCAGAGGGCCAACGAGGGGTCATCATCAGGCAGCAAAGTAGCTGAGTTCAAAGCCACTGTCCCCTTGAAACTGATGGTAGTCAGATCCAGAAGTAATGCCTGATAGTGCATGACTCAGGAGTTAGGCAGCTATCGGTCCGGCAGAGCTTTGATGCGAGTCTCCAGTGAATGAGAGGAGATAATTAAAAGTTTTTGACAAATGTCAACTTTTGAGCCTCTTTCACCATGAGGGCTACTAAGGCAATCATCTGCAGGCAAGGTAGCCATCCAGCTGCCACATTATCAAGTCCCTTGGGAAGAGAGGCAATAGGCCTTTGCCATGGTCCTAAACTCTGGGTCAGTACTCCTTTTGCTATCCCTCCCTTTTCATCAACATCTATGTTGATGGAAAGAGGTTTTTGCAAATTTGGCAGAGCCAGAGCTGGAGCTTCCGTTAAGGCTGATTTCTTAAAAGCCTGATGTTGTGAGTCTGTAATCTGAAGCAGGCAATAGCCATTGGCTCCTAGAAATTCTCACATTTGCTTTCTAGTCACAGGGACTGGAATTTGGAGGAAAGAGTAATCTAAGCAAACTCTAATAACTAACTGAAGGGCAATTCCTCAAATCCCTCAAGCCTTTGCAATTTTCACTTAATATCAGGGGCCAACAGTTACAAAGGCAATATCAATGGTCCTTGCATTTTCAGGTGCCACAGGATCTATGGGTGTACAAATGTAATAGGCCTCTAGTAAACATTCCAGAAACACCTAGGGGGACTCATCATCCAATTGTCTCACCTTTGCTACCTTGGACAAATTGGTGAGTTTTCTGGTAGCCTTTAAAGGCTTCCAGGAACAACTGGCGATACCAATCAAGAGCCTTCTTACCTCTGGCTGTCCAATCAGGGTGGAACAAAGGGAAAATACGGTTCCAGCATTCAGGATCAGAGGATAGGTTTTCATCTGGAATGCACACTGCTTTTTTTTTCCCCACAGTATGGATGTTGTCTCTTTCTTCTACTGTAAAGAAAACCTACAAAATCTGCTGGCAGTCGTCCCAAGTGGGGAAGTGAGTGGAGAAGACAGATCCTCCCTCTTCTTAGAATATAATCTTATTTTAATGGAAACATTTTGCAGTAAAGGTTTACTGATCTGTCAAATTCTGAATACATTTGTTTTCCTCTGTTTCTTTACTCATTACCAGTCAATTAACTTTTCTCTAGCTTTTTAGACATTAAAACTTTTAACAAAATCCTCAAGTGACTTTCATAGTAGTCCAAAATATATTAAATCATTTTATGTTTTTTACCACCTTAAAATGCTACACTTTAAAAAATGTAACTTTCTTAACTGACTCAATTACAGTATGACCTGGTTTCACTTGGTAAAGTTAATATGGTTTTTAAAAACCATAAACATATATATATATATATATATATATATATATATATATGTGTGTGTGTGTGTGTGTGTGTGTATAAATATATATATGCATATATGTATATTTAAATTTTAAGCAGAAAGAAAAATACTTTTTAAAGGCATGCCGAGGTTGTAAGTAATTAGTTGAGGACTAAAACATTAAACAAGGCACCACAAAAGACAAGACCAACATTAAAGACACAAAGGTTTTTCTGTCCAAGGTTCAGTGACCTAAAGGGAAATAAATTTTCATTATGACCCTTAAGTCCAATAAGCCTGAAACAGTAGTTTAGGAGAAATAAAAGAAATCTGAATGTTAGTACTGAGGCAACAAATTCAAATGAACAAATGGCTCCACAGTAAAAATATACCAAGCACAAAGCCAAATGGACAAAACCCCAAATCACAAGGGCTAGAAGCCCTTTCCCAGAGGGCATCCCACTCTGGTGCAGAAGGAGCCAGCCAGACTCACCTGCAACTTCAAATGTGTGCACCCAAATTACAAAGAACAAATACCCAAATATTTACAGATGGTTCCAGCTGATTGATTGGTGAAAAAATGTGGGGAGGGGTCCCCGAGTAATTCTGGCAAACCCCTAAATGTTGTACCCCCTAAAAAAACAAGCCCTGTGATGTTGTCTGTTGTCAAAAGGTGGGGGGGCATCTGTAAAAGAGCACTTTATTTAAGCTGGTACCCAGTGACACAGTGCAGATGGAGTTTGCAAAGCTGTGCAACTGAGTCAGAATTTTGACAGATTTTTATATCACATTAACTGAGTGACATTAGACAGAGCAGGAGTTAGGAAGATCTTTGTTTCCCTTTGCTTGAGGTCAGAGACATTTCATAGTTGATGGTTAGCCCCCCCCCCCTTTTTTTTCTTAAGTTACAGCCCTTGTTCTGCTCATTCCAGGAACATTTGTTTCTCACAAAGCAAACAAAGATTGACACAGCATCATTTGTCTCTCACAATGGGAACGATGTTTGACACAGCAAAAAGGTTACTAAAGTAATGGCAAATACAGAACAGCATGGCAATGCCTCAGTTAATTTATAACAAATTTATAACAATGTGGTCCTTGCTCCAGGTCCATGGTCACTAGGGCAATAAGCATAGAGCATAACAGTGAAAGGAAGATGGAGAAGCGGACAAACAGAAAAAGGTATTTATACAGAAATCAGTGCTTCAGAGTGATTCTATCTTCTTAGGGTAGAATTACACCATGGCAGAAACAATTGCTTCATGTAAGAGCTGTCTATTTAGACTCTAGTAGAGCAGGCCATTCTAAGCGAAATCCTGGAAATGAGATAATTTTGTGTCAGTGATGTTATTGAGAGTATCTCTCACTGAAGAACAAGTTGAGACTGCAGACAAAGAATTTTCCACCCAGAGAGATGTTAAGATTAAGAACAGACAGACAAGATTAGTCAGACAGACAAGATTCTGACTTGAGATAGACCCCACCCTCAAAAGCAAAAGAAAAAAATAATCATTCAAAACTCTAAGGATTGTATATAATCTCTTTGTAGACAAACTAATTGAGAGTTTTTCTTTGGTTAGATATTGTAATACTAATTTTATAAGCTTTTTGTCCTATGGGTGATTTTATCATCGCTGTTGATAGGTTTTTAACTTTGCTTATCATACAGAATAATCTTACATTAACATCAGCACTAAAATTTTTTGAAACTATGCTGTTGTTTTAGGTGGTTTTGAATAGCAAGTAATTATTTTAAACTTTTGTGATGAATAGTAAATATATTTCAACTGTACTTTTTTTCTAACAGGAAAATGAGGTAGTACACATTTATATTTAGAATTTGTAAGGTAGTTTTCTGCTCATACTTTGTGAATTTGTCTTATGGCTTGAAGTTAAGGCAAAATTATTTTAGATTACAATTAATAATTTCTCAGCAAAAAATTATTGATATGACATCTCCCCTTTATAGAGGTTATGTGATTCAGATCTTCCCAAATAATATTCAATGTCAGTGAGAGAGTAATCCAACTGTGTGTGGCTTCAACTTGACTCTTCATAGATCATTATATTACTTAGTAAAGCAAAAAAAAATGAAATCTAGGTTGAAGACATTGGTTTATAAAATAAAAGCCCTAATGTAAATGCATCTGCACACATTTCAATTGCATTCACTTTCCCCACAAATCAGCTTTATCAGCTCCACTAGCAGCTGATGCTGATAAAAATATGAGCAAGGTTCAGGTGCCTGGTTTCTTAAGTGTCAGAAATAATACATTCCATGCTACAAATGTCTCAGAGGTATACATGTTGGCAGCTTCCAACATGGATGTAAGGTATTCTTCAGGATAAACATCTGCCCTTGTGCTCAGTAAAACTGGTTTTTAAAACATGGGAATTTGAATAAAATCAAATTGATAAGTGAGTAGCCTGATACAGGCTGACTGCAAAGAACAGACTCATTCTGCATTCTGCATTCAGAACACCCACCGACCTCATGTGTGGTTGAGATTTTACTCATGTTATTTGCCATTTATTTATTTGCTTAGAGTTCTATCTCCTAAGTGATAATTCTTGATCAATGAAACCAAAAACTATCAAAGTTTTGGACACTGTGTTCCTGGGTTATTTCATGCTAGACATGATCACCTCTTTCTAAAGATCTAGTGTGGCATGGAAGGACTAAAAGTGTTTAGGTTAAATACAAATATCATTTTTTCCTTGAAAACTTTTTATTGATCCTTGTACTAGTTGGAGATACCATGAGGTTTGCAAGTCCACATTTGGAAGATTGGAAAAGCTCAGATAGTGAGTGCCCAGTCCCCTTTGTGTTTTTCTATGTGTCACAAGTGTAAAGACTTTTTATTGAATTTCTGCTGCATGTGGATGTGCATGAAATCTATCATCCATCTATCAATTATTTATTTTTTTTATTTTGAAGAAAATAAAACCAAATGTGGCAAAACAAAATAGAGTCAGTCAAAACAAAAGGATGGACATAGTACATGACAAAAAAACAATATATAAGTTGTTCAACAGTGATTACCATAATGCCTCCTGCTAGCTTCAAAGGAATTGCCCATATCATCAAGGATAATAAAATTGAACAAAACAGTACAGAACAAAACCAATAAAAACAAAACATTGGAGACATTACAGGACTTCTAAAGAAGAGAATAGTCAAACCAGAATGGGTATCACAGTGAATCTTATTGTCTTCAAAGTACTTGCATATATCCTCAGACTTGATACCTTCTAACATAAACAGAATAGAATAAAATCAGTCAAATCAATACAATGAAAGTAACACAGGACTTCAAATCAAGTTAATAAGAAGTCAAAAGTGGTTACCATAGTATATCCTGCTATCTTTGGAATAGCTGTCCATGCCATCAAATCTAATACAAGTAGAAAAACTAGAACAGAATAAAACCAAACTAAATAGAATGATGAAAACAATATGGGTTTAAAATCATGACAAAAGATTAACAATGGTCACTGTCTTCCTTTTTAGACAGTTCCTTCCCTTTCACATTCACAGGGTGCACTGTACATTTTGGATCCCACTAACTCCTTTAGTTTTTAGATTAAGGAGGCAATCTGATATTCACCTAAGTGATTCTGAACCTTTTTATGTGTGAGAATGATCTCAAGTTGTATCCATGTACCTACAAGAGCTTCATGGTTTTCTTTCTTTGTAACTGAGTAGTTTTCCATTGTATAAAAGTGTTCTGACTTTCTAGCCAATCTGCAGCTGATGGGCAAGCTATTCCCATGTTTATCTGGTTCCCCATCACACAGAGCATCATTTTCTCATCTTTGACTTTCAGTCTACAAACCCTTTTCCAAGTTAGTTATATTTCTTATATAGATCATATTGATAGGCCATATCTCTTGATACAATCTTCTGGTGTTTCTTTTTATTGGTGAATCGAGGACATCCATATTAGTGACTGTAGCCAACCTTCTCTGCCTCATCTCTACCATATTATTTTTCTGTTGTTGGTTGTCTACTTTTCCCCTTCATTCTACTGTCTGTCTGGTTCAGTGAGCCCCTTCTGCCACTGTTCCTGAAACTATGATCTTTTATTTTCTCTCTCTCTAGAATGTCCTTCAGTATTTTTTGTAGGATTGGTTTGGTGATCATGAACTCCCACAGTTCCTCTTTGCCATGGAAGCATCTTGTTTCTCCGTTAATTTTGAGAGATAGTTTTTCAGGGTACATCAGTCTGGGTTGGAGGTTATGTTCTTTCAGGATTTAGAATACTTTACTCCAAGTTTTTCTTGATTCCTGACAAGAAGTCTGCTTCTGCTGTGATTCTGATGGTTTTCCTTTAGAGGTGACCTGTTTCTTTTCTCTGACAGCTTTTAATATTTTGTTCTTGTGTTGAATTTCTGGGATCTTGATTATTATATTCCTGGGTGTAGATCTATTTTGATTGTAGATGGCTGGAGTTCTGTATGCCTCATGTATCTGAATATCATTTCCTTTTCCTGTGCTTGGAAAGTTCTCTTTAATTATTTCTGTAAATAGCCTTTCTATTCACTTGTGTTTACCCCTGCTTCTTCACTCGCATCTTCATTCTTAAGTTATAGATCCTCTTGTCATCTTCTAGCCTTTGTATTGTTACTTCCTGGTTCCCTGTCACACAGGGGACCTTTGTTTTTAAGATAACTTTCATTTCCCTATAGCAAGCTGAAAACCTGACTTAGAGGTTTGGTAGTCTATCTTTAGTTTCTTTCAAGCTGTTTTGCCAGCTTTCAATGGAGTTTTTAATTTCATGGTAATCTCGTTGAATCTGTTTCATGTGTTCTAAATTGTTTTTATATTCTTCATTGAAGGTTTCCTTCCTTTTTCTATGTTCCTCTATTATTTCATCTGTGTTTTCTTTAGAGGTGCTTAGCAATTCTTTTATTATGTTTCTCGTATTTTGTGTGACCTGTAATAGCATTTCTGTTCTTTCAGTTGCTATTGCTTCAAGAACTGCAGGTGTGCAACTCCCAGTCTCTTTCTTGAACCAGTACTGCTTGAGTTGGAGGCAAGAGACTGCCTTTTGCTTCTTCCTCTTGTCATGTTCCTGTTTTTTTCCAGACAAGTGGGTAGTGGAGTCCCTGGCACATTCTGTTTTGGTTATCATTACTCTAAAGTGTGTTGGCTAGGTATTTCCGCTGTTTTCTGCTTTCCTCAGTCTGCTGGTGGCTACTGGAGTATAAGCATGGGGCAGGCTGGCCTTTCCCTTCTGAGCTGATTAACCACAGCGAGTCTTCACCACATAGCATGTGTGCCGGGCAGGTGGGGTTGGTTAGGGATAGCTTTAGAGAAACCTTATGAGTGGCTATTGGACTGCACTGAGGGGAGGAATGCAGCCCAAGCAATTTCCATCAGTCTGCTCTGAGCTAGGAGTGGCTGAATGAACCTGGCTGCAGTTCTGTCTCCAGGCTTATCCTGCCCAACTCCAAAATGGTGCCTGGCCAATCTCCCACTTTCAGGGAAAACTGAGTCCTACACACTCATTGCCAGCCAGTGAAGTTCTCTGGTCCGCTGTTCTCCTCCTCCACTGTGTCTCCACCAGCTTCCCTGTGTCTTTGCATCTCTGGGTTCCAATAGCACTTCTGCATGGTGGTTCTGGCTCCAGTGAAAGCCCTGCCAGCTACCATCTTCTTTTGTTTAAGTCTTTCTTTTCTTTTCTTTCTTTTTTATTCACTCAGTGGGCTTCAGTTCTCACTTTAGTTTCTTCCTGGGTCAGGGGACCCTCTTCTTTCCTTCTTGTCTTCTCCAGAATGCTGTATTCCAGCATCTGGACTGTTTCTCTCAGAGAGGCTGTTTACTCTGCTGCTTTCTGTTCAGCCATCTTCCCAGACTTTCCTATCTATCTATCTATCTATCTATCTATCTATCTATCTATCTATCTATTTGCTTATCTACACTGTTCTTTTGAGAGTGATAATTTAGAGGAGAAAATAAATGTAAAGTAATTCCAATAAATGCAATCATAAGATATTTAGGATTTAAGGTTTATTTCCTCCATCTGTTTACTTATTTTTGCCAATGGGTATCCAAGATGCCCTAGATTAGAATTTGTCTAGGGATTCAGTAAGTTGTGAAGAAAAAGAAAGAGGCATAAAGGAAGGTGAGGAGCAATGGCTTGTACTTCTTATTTCCTACTGTTTCATGCCTTTGCTTCTAAACTTTTGTAGGGAAACTCTTCTCCGTGCTGTCTTCTCATCCAGCCAGTCTTACAGCTCATTTGGTACTCATGTTTCTAGACTGAGAGTGCAAAACAAATGGGTGTGAGCCACGTATAAAATATTTAATATTCTAGAATGTATTTCATGAAAGATAAAAAAATCAATTAACTTTAATAATGTATTCTAATTTTCCAATATAGCCAAAGTATTATCACTTTAATATATAATCAATATGATAAAATGTATTAATGAGGCATTTTACTTTTTTGAAAATGTAAGTACTTTTTAAATTGCGATGTGGATACAGCCTGGTGGTAAAGCTCTTGCCCAGCATGAGGGCCCTGGTTTCAACCTCCAGTATTACAAAAAATTAAAAAAATGATAAACTGTCCCTCAGCTCTGTTTTGACTCATCACACTCCAGCCACCTATGAACTCATCAGAGAGTATTTTCTTAGCCTACATAGAGAAAGCTCACATTTTTTCACGTGTGCTAAAAGAACCCCTGAGGCACCCCTCTGGGAGTTCAGATGGCTCAGTGCTTTCTGCCTTAACGTCCTGCAAACACTGAGGAGTTTTTGAATTTCTTTTCCTAACTCATGAGATTGCTCCAGGACTTGATGCGAGAGAAGGGAGAAAACTGATAGATGAACATACATAGACAGACACTATAACACACACACACACACACACACACACAGTCACACACATGCATGCACTACCACACACAAACACCACATACACACACTCCAATACACACACATGCACCACCATACCCACACTACCGCCACATACTACCACACACACTATACCCCAATACACACAAAAACCCACTACTTACACACACACACAGCACCACATGTACACCACCATGTACAAACACACATACTACCACACACCACCACCATAAATACCACCCCCAAACACACATACATATGTGTACAATACCACACACAAACACACGCTTCAACAGACAAACACACCACCACACACACAGGCCACCACACACATATACACACACATATTTTATTAAGATTTTTACATATAAGACTCATATTCATCTGTCCATTTCAATGGTTTTCAGCATCTTCACACAGCTGTAAAAATATTTCCAAAGTCTGACTTTACATCGTTGTGGTCATTACACGAGGAAGCACATGCTGTCTTCTTTTCTGCCAGGCCCAGCCTGGGCTACCTCTGTCCTTTCCTTTTTTCTTTGTTGGTCCAATCAGGACATTTCACATGGATGCAATCACATAGTTTATTAAGATTGAATCGTGTCAGTGTGAATCGGTATTCCTTTTCCTGTGGTTGAACAATCACAAGGTGTGAATGAACGCTATGGTGAATGTTGAAATTGATAAATATTATCATAGCATAAAACCACATTGTTATTAATCTCCCTCAAAATATTACCCCATACTTTGAACACACACATATGTAATTGCTCTGCCATTTTCTAATGCAGTTAAACATATCCTCTTTTGTGAGTGTCTTTATGAAACAATGTAATGAATGCTGCTGCCAAGAGCCACCCAAAAGAAAGACAGACTCATAAAACCATTATGGCATCCTTATCAGTTTTACTCAGGGCACCTGGCACCATGAGACGCCTGTCTCTTCCCAAAGTCAAACACCCCCAGAAGATAAATGTTTTGAAGCCATTGAGAAAACGAAGGCAGCCACAACTAAAGACATCGTCAAAGAGGACTTTTAAACCTGCTTCAGAGAGTGGCAAGAATGCTGGGATATAAGTGTTTGGAACAAGGGAAAGTATTTTGAGGGGGATTAATGGCAATGTATGTGTCTTTCACAGTAGTACAGTAAACTTTTTAAACTTTAACAGTGCTTCTTGATTTTCACTGCTATTCTCCATCATGTTGATACACCACATTTTGTTTACCATTCACCAGGCAATGAGCCTTTAAGCTGTTTTCACTTTTTGGCTATTATGAAAAATACTGCTATGGGTATTCATCTATAAGTTTCTGTGTGACCATATGCTTTCATTTCTTGTGGGTGTAAACCTGGTAGTGGAAATTGTTCTCTAAAGTGGCTGCACAACTTTACAATTCTATCATCAGTGTACAAGGGTTCTATTTTCTCTGCATCTTGGGCTTCATTTATTGTTTGCATTTTGTTTATAATCTTAGTGCATGTGAAATGATGTTAACTTATGGTTTAGGCCTGACTATCTCTAATGCTAAGGATATCTAACATTTTTATTGTGTGCTTGTCAGCTGTTCATGCACATTTTTAGGAGAAATGTCTGTTCAAATTATCTACTCTCTATAAACCTGGCTTCCTTTAATTGTTGAGTTGCAAGAGTATTTTAATGTATATTTTCTGGATACAAAGCCACTATCATATATATGATTTTCACATTTTTATTCTCATTGCCTTGGTCTTTTCATTTTCTTGATAGCGTTCTTTGACAAAAGTTTTTAATTTTTATGCAACGCAATTGCTTGTGTTCCTCTTGCTCTGTCTAGTTTTGTTGTTGCATAATTCACCATATTTTCAACACCTATATGTATGACTAAATCACAACATGATCTTTGTTTACTGAGGCTGCCACAGGAAAAAAAAAGCAATTAAATAAGCAATACCAGTGAAGCAAGATATGCAGGGTTCAAGATGTTGTGTGTTCACCCAAGATGTTGTGTGTTCCATTAAAATTGACATAAGGCACTGAGAGTCAAGAGAAAGTTTCAGGAGGAATAATTATGAAACTGAGTGGCCAGAAAGTGCTATTTGACAGTTCATAAATGCAGTTTTTAAAAATACTTTGTGACAGAATTTTAGATTTCTCATATAATATAGAGTGAGTCCTATGTTGCGTGTGTGTGTGTGTGTGTGTGTGTGTGTGTGACAGACCAACACACTTAGACACTTTCCCCTATGCCAGAGTCGTCTTTATGAAAGTCAATTACTGACATGGTTCACAGAGAAATACTAATTATCAGAGATTTCTGGTTGGCAGAATGGTAGAGTGTTTAACCAGATTTCACTGTGGTTAAATGATTAACAGTAAGATCATTGCCAACTGCAAATGGTGTATATTCAGAAAATAGCACTGTACTCAGGGATCTTTTTGAACACTCAATTCTTTTCCTGTGTGTTAAGACAAGGAGCAACAGGATAAGGAACAATATTCTCAATTCCAACTTCTTCTCTTGACCAACCCCATTTCTTTCTTACCCATCCATCTGTTTTTCCAAGCATGTCTAGGTAAATGTGTGACTTATCATGAATGCAGGATCAAATGTTCTTGAAATTGTCTTTTGTGCCAAATGTCAAATAGTAGGAGTAGAAACTGAAATTAAAACAGACATGAAAGAGGAAATAAAGACAAAATCAGTAAAGCTGATTTCACAACCCAGCTTTTATGTGGAGTCCAGTTTTCTGTGTAGAAGGAATCTCAGGGATGTGTCCTCCTATTGGCGAGCCTGCCTTGCTCCTGCTTACTTTAATGAGCCTCATCAGTGGGAAACAAGGGGAAAGAGAGTCTGCAGCTCTCCTGTTAGAAAAAATGTGTAGTGCGTGAATTTTGGGTCCTACTCAGATGAGAGATACTGCTGAAGAAAGTATTCAAAATTTTGTGCCGCCTCCTTTGAGCACACCAAGCAGGGGATTCGGTTAGTACACAAACAGCGATTCTCTGAACTGCAGTGTCTTCACCTCAGGCTGTGCAGGTTTGAGAAATGCCTCCAGGCAATCTGCATGCTGAGAGCATTGGCAACTAGGTTCAAACACAGGTAAGATGTTGTTGTATCACTAAGGCTGAGGATGAAAATTACCAGAAAGCTGTGCTTTGCAATCTGGTGCTTTATAATATCTTGAGCTTTTGTGATATGTGAATAAGCAACCTAACTATAATATTTTATGCTTGATTGCTGTACAAGAAAGGAAATCCTCAAATCGATGGTGACTTATTGACTGAATGCATTATAATTTTGAATCTGGCATGCCATGTCCACTGAATAATTATTCTTTCTCACTTCTTGGACCATTATGTCCATAGATGACAATCATGTCTCTACCATATCACACAGACACAGTGTTAAATGCCTCAATCCAAGATGAACAGTACCCTGGAGAAATTTCAGGGCAGTCAGTGAGCAGAGAACTGGGAAGATCTGTCTGAGAGGGATGCTCGGCCTGGCGGGACAGCATAAGTAAGGGCTTCCAAGACCAAGAAAACTAACTCATTTGTTAGTTTTTCTTTATCTAAGCAAATGTAGCATTTTTCTGCCCATTTGATCATTTGTTAGAAATATGCTTGGAAAAACTGAAACATATATGTTCATATATCTATTTCATATTCTGTTTATTAAATGGAGAAGCTTTAAGCAGTGAATGCTCCAGTTCACTGCATTTTGTAGGAGCCTGCTTGCACTAGTCTTAACTTGAATGCTACCTGGTACCCGCGATTATATCTACACTTTCATACTATGGGCTACTTTCTTTGAAGCTGTTCTCTAAGTTCATTTTTTCTAAATCAAGAAGGCTACGGGGAGGGACTTGTGTTAGGTTTCTGTCACAGAGAGAAAATTCTTGTGAATAATGATTTGAAGCAGCAGAGATACATCTGGCTCACTGCTTTCAGGGATGTGAGTAGCAAAACAGCCCTAGGACACGGCTGGGGAGAGCTCTCACCTCCCGCACGCAGGAAGCCCAGTGAGCTTGTCATCAGGTAGGAGAGTGAAGAGCTGGATGCGGCACCCCTCATCTACTGCTTTCTCTTAGACCCACATCCCTTTTCCATGACCTTCCCATGGTCATCAAATCATGATCCCGTCATTGGGTTTGTCCATTTAGGAAACTAGAACCCCCGCAATCTATTCAGTCACCCCAAAGCCTCCTGGCAACCAAACCTTCCACACAGAAGCATCAGCAGCATGAGTCATATTCAAACTATGACAGGAAGGGGGTCAGTCTGGGAAAGAAAGGGGCATCATTGATCTGAGCCTTGGTGGCAGCCACCATAGCCCCGATAGAAGAGGCTAGTCCTGGAGACCTCAGGAAGAGTGCAGGTGAGGTGTAAGAGGCCCAAGAGTGGGGAAAGAAAAAGGGACAGGAGCATTTTTTTTATGTTTTACTTTTGTTTGGTATTTTGATACAGCCTGGGAGATTATTTTAGTTTAAATCCAAAAGATTGGAACATTGTTTCACATTTTATTAAAATGCACACCCACACACTCTTTTGGCATCTGATTCAAACTGTAATTTTATTTCATTTCCTATCTTCCTCCATGTATTATTCTGCGGTGACACATCTAATCTCATGTGTGAGAGCTGCTTTTTCTGGGGACTGGTGGAAGGCTTGGTAACCCACAGTCTGGCCTGAGGGACCATGTCCTGCATTGGCTTCCCTGGCAACACGAACAGTGAACACACAGCTCCACCAGCCCTGGCCAGGGGTCTTCTTCCACCTGCTTCACACTTCTAGGGTTTCCTTCCATGCACCTCAGGATTCAGCAGCGTGTTTACTGTAATTTCCTGCCAGAGCATCGGGGTGATCTTTGCTTGGCAAGACTTCCTGGTGGGACCTCTACTTCACTGTGAAGCTGGCGCCCCCTTAGTTACATGTTTCTACAGGTTGGGAGGCTTGGCACTCGTAAGAGTGAATTTGTTACCGTTGATTCTTTGATTCTCTGGCCAACTTGCACCTGTTTCATTCTTTGTTGCCAGTGATGTGAAGAAAAGACCAACCATCTGTCAATCTGTCTAATTTGCATGTGTGCATAAAATCACTTGTAACTTTAGCAAAACAGAATCACTATGGCATGACTAGCAGCATGCTGAAACCTGCGCATGTCCCGGAGGATACTTTTAGGAGCTAACAGGATCCGTGTGGTCAGAGCACCTAGTGTCCAGTATTTTGTGGTAGCAGCTCGAACTGACTAACACTCTCTACTTTGCTTTCATTGTTATTACCATAGTTTTAGTAAATTTAAGAAATTCTTTGGGTCTAGGAGAGAAAGAAAATGAGGTATGGTTTAAGAGCCAAAAGTGTTGTGAGTTTAATCAAAAACAAAAATGCAATTTGTCACACTGGAGCTAAAATTGTGCTTTCATCGGAGCAGCAGAGGTTGGGTGTCTTGTTGGAAACACGTTTTACCCCAGTATAATTGGAGAGAGTGATTTTGCAAAGATGCCTAAAGGGAGTTGGACCTTTTAATGAACATATCAGGTGTCATTTTATTGCACCGACGCGGACATGTAGAATGTAAGGCTATGTCCGCATAAAGAACAGGCTGCCCTCCTTGTCTGCCCTGCCTTGCCAATAGTTGGCTTTTTGATTAAACAAACTGTTTTTTTTTTCCCCTTGGGCATCAGTACTTTCTTCTGTAAAATAAGGAAGAAGTAATTGAATGGGGCTCTTTTTGAGCCAGCATTAAGTGTGCAAACCAAGGATTGTAACTTTGGTACACTTCAATTTATTAGTTTGAAAGATACTGGTAAAGAGTGCTTAAAAGTCTTCTAATGATTAATAAGTACATTCATTGTGCTATTGTTTTTTGCAGGTTGTTGATTTTATTAGGCTAGCATAGAAAATAAAAATTCTGTAATTTTCAGGTTATTAAGGCAGTGCAAAGAATTTATATGCTTTATAAACAGATTCCTTTTCCTGAACATTATATGCAAATACCATTTAAAAACGTGCTATACTAGCAACTGCACAATAGATGGCAGGAAAGAGTAAGATAACATCCAAAGTTAAAAAATACTTCATGTGGTAAATGAGTCACACTTTTCTGGCTACTAAAATCATAGGTAACATTTCTTGTTTAAAGATGCTAATTAGCACAGAAGCATCAAATAACACTGCTCATTTAAGCCACTGAAACAATATTGGAACTGACCAATTTTTAGGCTAAATCTTATTCCTTTTCTTGACTCTGGATGGTAGCATAAGAAATTAAATATTGAATAATTTATTTTACTTATTGGAATCTGGTGAAGAATCACAATGCAGTAATCATTCAATTGGTGTTGCTCATAGACTTCTTTCTAAAGTTTACACAGATTACATACAATCAAGAATGAATTCTCTGAAGTTTATACTACTGTGCACACTATGATTGGAAATTTATCTCATTGCGTATTATTTTACTTGTACTTCTTTAAATGATTATATATTTACTCTTTCCTTTAAAAATTAGGTGGGTCTTATAATTTATGTTTAAACTGAGAAATGATGCAATAATTTTCATTTTTAAGTTTGTAGTAAGTTAGAACTCCATTTATAACCACAGCCTTACCAAAGTGAATTGCTTAGAGCTACCATTAAAATGCCTTGCATGGAGGGTAAAAGGCCTTTATTTTAAAGAAACATTTTGAAGTAGTTTATGTAGGCAGTAAATCAGAAGGAACACATTCTGTGAAGCAATAATTTCTTCTTGGTATTTAAGATAAAATTTGCTGTTTAGAATGTAAGATGGGACCACTTAATCTATGTTTTCAGTTTTACTTATTTTCTTTTTTGGCTAAGAATAGAGAGGTAAATGTTGGAAGTAAGTATTATGTTGGAAGAGGTTTGGAGTCATACTGATATAGGAGAAATATAACTCCCAATTTGTTAGATGTCAGATGTGCCAAGTTAATGTCTCCTAAAATCAAAGAGTGAATTTCAGGGAACAATGAAGGTTAAGAGAAGGAAAGGTTTATTGAAAGAGAGCTCCTGAGAGACAGGAGGGGTCCCAAGTGGGTTGCCACCAAGCCCCCTTTCAGGGATAATTTACAGCAAAGTTACAATATGTGTCAAACTACCATCAATCTATAGGATTACAAGAACAGCTGCTTAGCTAATATTGATCTGGTAGGGAGGCAGGTCTCGTAGCAAAGGTGCATGGGAAAAATGGAGGCATTTTGGAAGGGGAAGGGTCAGATGCTCTGGTCATCCACCTGCTGACTTATGCCACTGGACTTCCTTGATCAGGCGGTACTAACTACAGCATGAGTCCAAGTTACTGTGCATCCCTCAGGGAGTCTGCAGCCCTGGCCACTGCATCTTCAACCTGAGCCCTGGGCTTTTTCACATGAGCCCCAACCAAGATCCTGATGTCTTCATTTTCCATTGACTTCCTGAGGGTCCCTCACTCTTGGATAGAGTATTTATTTCTATCTAATTTAGCTGCCTATAAGAATTTCTGTATTCTTTGGCTAATACTGCCACTGACTGCCTGGGGAAATTAGAAGTGATATTGTCTCTTGAAATCCATCACTACCCAGCAAGGTTGATAGAGGATTTTAGGGGATAAAGCAAAAGAGTCCATGCATATATTTTGGGTTTGATAATGTGATCATATGATCAGGATATAAAAATGTATGTATTGGATATTTGAAGGAATTTAATCTCCATGAGCCTCATATCTGATATGTGTAAAGATTCTAGGACTGAATAAATCAGTTCAGAGGTTAGCAGACGACACAGTGTTCACTAATAAGCCTTATATGTTAAGGAAGAAATTTCTGGGAAATTTTGTGAAGAACTTCTTAAAAAGTATGTTTCCAAACATCCTATGGCAGAATGATTAACTGTGGCAGGCCCATACTTTATTTGTGAATTTAAGATCTAAACATCAGCAGTCCCATTAATCAGCAAGAATAACAAAAGAGAGGAAAAATAGTGAGGAAAATGAGAACATTTACCTATGCTAGGCAATAGATAATTTAAAAGTTTTTACATGACAATTCAATAAGTTAGACTCAATGACAGTTTAGTTAATGAAACAGGCAACCAGGGAGGGATGTGCTAGGATAGAGTTGCTCATATTCACAGAAAATAGCCCATGCACCCAGTTAAGAATGAATTCAAGCAATGTGGCTAGTTAGGTTTAGAAATGTAAAAACAAATACCAGAAAAAGGATTAAAAAGTGTAAAATGGACAGAAAAGAATCCTTCTGCTATTGAAAGAGACTTACACTGAGAATGTTACATGTTACGTTAGATGGCAACTCTTTCCTGCCTCCAGGGTGGACTTCAATAAACATTAGAACTGCAAAATAATGGTCTTCTTTTGAACTTGGTTGCTTTGAATTTGGCCTGCTGAATAACCAACTGCTCCTCCTATCACATGCTCTGCATATCCATGAAGCCAGCACAAAGAAAATACACTGGAATTTGTCTTCAGAATACACTGCCCCCAGAAACCACAAGCAAGTTTTTTTTTCTTATTTTTAAAAACACTCCCCTGATTTCCTCCATTTGTCTGTGAGTTCATTCTTTGACTTAGTGAGATGAACTTGGATTTATGTGGTTTGGACACAGTTCCTTTCAGAATAATGTGGTATATTATCCACAGGGATCAGCATACGATCAAGGGCTTGTCAACATACATAGTTTTTCAGAGTTTCCAAAACTGTCACTTTTTATGATGTTTAGCTAAGTTTTGTGGAATTTAGACTTAATCTAGTGAATCAGACTCTTATCTTTCAGCCACCCCAGAGAACTGTCATAGGATGAAAAATCCTTACTACGTGCTGGAACAAGCTATACAAGGGGAACAATTGGCCTTTTCTCCATAGACTACAAAAGCCCTGTAGGAACGGCACTTAGCATTTTTTTTTCTGTGTTGTTGTTCATCTCATATCATATTGCATGTAAAAGTTAAACATTAATATCACTTGGGACTTTTATGGCACGTTTAATGGGCTCAGCATGTTTTTGTACCAGTTTCAGGGAGCTGCAATAGCTCAGAGACACATTTCATGGCAGGTTAACTCTTTCTCCATTGTATGACGGAGTGAAGGTGAATGGGTAGAGATGAGAAGAAGCTTAAAAATGATCCTCAGTAGAAGAACTAGGTTAAGGACTTGTGTTACAGTTTGATGACTAGTACAGCAGTTAGATCACAGCTTTTAGTTCAGCATTGATACCTATGATGTTAATAGCTTTATACTATGTCATGAATAATGCTCAAGTGCTTAATGGTACTTGTATTTCTGATGTGTCCAGAAGTACTGAGTACTTAAAATGTGAAGAAAATTAATTACTGTTGTAATTATCATTAGGTACAAACTAACAGTGATAATGATAATAGTGGTTTGCATTTGCATAAAAGCTACCTTTTACACTTTGCAATTCAATTATTATCTTAATGCTTAGTTTGGTATTAAACAGAAATAATATTTCAATAAATATGTGAATCTGTTCAAGGAGGTTTTAAAAGAAATAATGACTTGTTTGATTTTACACAGTGCATTGAGAAAACTTGAGTGGATTTCTGTGAAGCTGATGAAGATTAATAAAATAAATACTGTTTTTGCGGCCATCAGTTACAAGCTTGCTATGCTCTTACCAGGTATGAGACGCTGGCAAAGTTATTTGCACTAACTGAGCTTCAGTTTTCTCAAAAGGAAATTTGGGATGTTAACACAAAATAGTTATTATTTACAGTGGCAAATAAATGAGATTGCACATGTGCGCCTCTAGCCAGTGTTACTGACGATGCATTCAGTTAAGTGATGCACCAGATTGCAGTTCAGGTCCCTTGACTTTGAGTTGGTTATGCTTTTCATTAGGTCAAACTTAAAGCAATGACTTGCCTGTCATTACACCATGATCTGGGGCCAAAATGCCCGCAAAGGCTTTGAAGATTTGTTACTACTTTGCCTTAAGGAAGTTTAAAAAGGCATGCCTTTTTCATGATCTCAAAATAATTAGTGTTTCTGCTGATCCAGAAACAATACCAGTTGAGCTGAGATGGATTTCCCTTGCTCCTTTTCTCCCCTTTGGCCTGAGTCTGTTTAAGCTGAGTTTTCTGGGCTAGCCTTTCCCACATATGGCTGTGGTGTAGTATTCTATATTCGTCTTGTGGCTGAAAGTGCCCAGTAGCTCCTACACCTTAACTCTGATGTATAACCAGCATGTCATGATGCAAACCAATGCAGAAATATCTCTGACTCAAGAAACTGAGGCTGTGAGCCAGATGCCAGGCGGAACACTTGTTAAATCATAGATGGCCCAGGATGGCTGAGGCAGGCAGTATGAGATTTTCCTAGAAATGACTGAAGTTACTTCTTTCTGTAAAATCCAATGGAGATCTTTAAACTCTATTGTGTGGCTGTGTGTGAAACCTTCTGAGAGTCCAAAGCGCCAGGCTGCTGGTTTGTAAGTATTAACAGCAGAGAGTGGAGGTCTGCAATGACTACTTTGATTGTGATTGTGCTCTGTCCTTCTTCCACAGTGCTCAGTGGACTGTCTGGAGGGTCAATTTTGTGCTTATCTGAAACAGCCCCATTCTGTACTGTGAAAGATGGTATTAAAACAAGGTCCATCACATAGTTGCTCTGATATGTTGCGTTCCCAGATGGGCCTGATATATAATGTGCTTATGATTGCACTGGTTGTACTTTGTGCCCAGTGACTGTCAAATGACCCCTACTCTGAAATAGGGGGCCCCTGGGCTCCTCTTTCCCCTGAGCATGCATGTCATGCAGACACCCTCACAAGGCTTGACAGCAAGTGTGTGTCCATACACAGACTTCATTTCACCTGTAGTGCTAAGCATTTCACCTCCTGATTTCCAATTTGGGGCCAGGTTGCATCCACTTAAAGACACATTTTCTCTTGACATTTCTTTTCAAGTCACAGGCCAAATCCCACTAGTTCTGGGTTCTCCTGAATCAACCCATGAGTACACTCAGCTTAACAATATCCTACCCAGTCCTGGAAAGCCTGATGAAGATGCATAGTCACCAAAACCTACATAGGAGGCCAGTGCATTTAAGATATCACTGAGACTCAAGAGAGAGAGTGCTGACAGCACAGACTGCCTTTCGATGCAGTTTCTTGTGTTGCAGCTGAGAGAAGCCAACCAGAGAAGCCAGGGGATGAACTTGTGATTTATACAACCCTATGAGTACATCAGTGATGCCCAGAGGCTGCAGGAAACCCTGAATGTCCAATTTCTGTAGTCTTCTGGAAAGACCACACCTGGATTCCTCTAGGTATGTATGGTGGTCAAATGGGATCCACGGGAACATCAGCATTTATGTTTGCTTACCTCTTATTTAAGAAATTTTAATGAAAACAAAGTGAATTGTGTCTAATCAAATGAATTGTTTCTAATATGACTTTACTGCATCAAGCTAAGCTCCTTTCTACAAAGTTCCTTTTCTACAACGTTAAAGCTAGGGAATCTAACAAAAAATAAGTAAGTGGTGATCAGTAGCCAGTAAGAAAACTGCAGCCTGTAGGGTCCGTGTCAAGTGCTAATTCAGTGGGAGCTCTAGGTTGTCACCCTCTCGAGGTTCAGAGCTCAGAGGCCCATGGGAGGAAAAGTGATTGATGGAGGTCCCTCTCTCCTTAGGTTGGGGCGTAGATTAGAGTAAGATTGGACTTGTCATCTAGAGGTATGAATTTCCCTTTAATCTCTCAGAATAATTTGTCTCTCTGGGTTACTAAACCCAAATTGTGTGTGTGTGTGTGTGTGTGTGTGTGCGCGCATGTTTGTATGTGCACATTTGTGCTGCTGGGAATGGAAATTCGAGTTCTGAAAGTGCTGGCAAATGCTCCACAGCTGCACTACAGCTTAACCCCTAACCCTGACCTTTATACCTATAAGTTAGGACCATCCCCATGACTTAGTCACCCTAAGGTCACAGGCTGTGATGTCCTCTCCACTGTTTAGAAAGGGAGAAGGATCTGCCATCTATTGTTGTTGTTAATGCTTTTTTTTTGTTTAATGTTTTATCAAAGTAACACAAACACAAAATAAAAATTTAAGTGGAATGAAGGACTCAGAATAAAAAATAGCATTTCCTTACCCATCCTTCCCACTGCCATGTTCATTTATTAGCAAAAACAGCCTTTTGTGTTATTTTTTATTTTTTGTGGCTGTATCTCAGATAATTATAATGCTGGGTTTTAGTCAGCTGCATTCTGAAATAATCTATTAATTATCTGCTAAGAAAATGCTTAACTTAAGGTGCTCTCTCCCAGTATTTCTGTCTATTTGACTTGACCTACTGGTAATCACTGCATGTTTAATTAACGTTACTTTACTCTCTGTAGCACTCATTTTTACTGCCTGGAGTCCTCCTCGCTTCCTTCCTGGGGCTTCTGGAGCTCTGTTCCTCCAGGTCTCCTTGAATGACTCGCCCTCCTTTTTTTCCATGGTTTCACTGCTCTGCTCCTCATTCTCCTCCCTTCTCACTCTGAGCTCTGTGAAGTTGACTCCAAAGGTAAACTGAAATCCTTGCTTTCTGTGCCTTTCTCTCTGTCTCTCTCCCTCTGTCTCCCTCTCAGAAATCACATAGCTCTACCCCAAGCTCTGTGTAGGTGATCCCAACCTTGTGTCAGCGTGGACAGCCATGTCTGGATATCTTCATTTGGTTCTGACTGCTGGGGATGAAATGGCCCGAAGTGCACTCATCTCTCTCCTGTTCTCCCTGTAATTCTGCACTCAGGTCACTGGGTCCAAAGCCCAGCAGTCATTTTCTTGCCCCCTTTCCGGGTGCTCCTCCTTCAGTGGACTTCGTTGGTCTTCTTCCTGTTGCACATATCTGAGTTCTTAGTCTTCCTCTCCCCATCCACTGCTGCTTTACTTTCTTGGTTTCTCCTCTGAGGAAACATTCTATTATTAAGGCTTAATGAAGATACAGGATCTAAACAAGCAAAAATTGTCCCAACTCTTGTCCCACTCAACAGTACTACAGCTGTGAGCACTTTGCCCCCCACAGCCCCAAGTCAGTTGTACAGTAGACACCAGAGGGGCACCCTCTGCTTCAGGTAAATTCTTTTTTGGGGAAGGTGTGAGAGACAGGGTCTCACTATATAGATCAGGCCGGCCTTGTACCCATGATCCTTCTGCCTCAGCCTCTAGACTGTGCACTGCCGTGCCTCGCTCAACTAAATTCTAATACTACCTAGTGACTGCTACACTCCCCTGGTGATAGGCCCAGCCCCACGTCACTACTCATTCCCGCAACTTTAGATGCCAGTTGAAAGCACAGGACAAGTCCAATAGAAGAGTTGCATATAGTGATGTCCATAGGAAAGGATATAGAATTTCCATTTTTTTTCCCAGGAGAGCCCCGTCAAAGAACTGCCACATAGACAACCATCCAGAAGCTGTCTGACCTCTGTCCCTTTGGAGGTATAGGAAGGTTTCAGTATGATCATGTGAATGATTGCAACACTGACCATTGGATCAAAGCGCCTTGGTCTTTCTAGGGACCATCCCTTTCATGAGTCTATTTAGACACCAGTGCTCTCACTGGATGGGGAAAACACTCTTATCTCTCAGGAGATTCCACATGCTTTATAGAGTTGTATGCCAAGAAGCAAAATGAAGACCAAATAAATGTTTCAAAGTATCATAAAGTAAAAATCTGTACAGAAAATTGTATGGATTTAGCTGTAACCACTGAGATTTAATCCGACGATTGCCCCAGAATAACCCTAGTCAATTTTCCCTGTAGAATTAATTTCCCATCTTACCATCACAGGTGAATGTTGACGACCAGAGCCCGGCACCAGGAATGTGCCTATTTGACATTAGCATGAGGTAAACTGGGTACATTCTAGTTAGGATGATCCATGCTCCTATGTCACACCCAAATAGGGGGGCACAACTGACCTTGCTGTCACCAGTACTACACTTCTGCCAGAAAACTCCCAATAAATTGTACTATGTGCAATCATGAATCCTTCTCTCTCTTTCGTTCAGTTTCATGTCAGCCTCTATGCATATATACTGGGACAAGATTGTTCTAGAAAAAAAGAAAAAGCATAAAGACAGGCTATAACATCTTTCAGCAAAAGATAGGTTTGTCTTTAACCAGTCCTTTTAGGATTTTTATAGAAACACCTTCCCACACTCCTTCCTTAATAAAAGAAAAAAAACCCATGAATATTTCCCCAACTGCCTACTTAACAAACTCTAAACTCAGGGATGAGTGTTCATATTCATACTTACGTTCTACATTCCGCATATATGAGTGAGCTTTTTATCAGAGTATAACTGAAATGATTTTTCAGTAGCTCGTACAGTTCTATTTTTGCAACTCTTCCCCCACAGTGTAAGCTACCTAAAGCACATGCTTGCCTGTCTTATTTATTGCTCTACTTCCTGAGCTTAGAACTGAGCCTGGTGCCCAGTATGCTTTTCAATATTTGTTATACAAATGAAGGACTCGGTGGTGGCACTGTCCTCCCCTTGTGCTGCCTGGTTTCCATGCTCTTCTGCACAGCACTGAAATTTATTGAGGGTTTGCTGTTATGGACTGAACTGAGTTCCCTTAGTTTTGTATTTTGGAGTCTCAGAATGACTTTATTTATAGGGAGGACATCTAAATAAATGATTAAATTAAAATAAAGGTATTAGATTTGGTCCCAATCCAAACTGCACGAAGTCCTATTAGGAAACTTGGAAAAGGAGGAAGAGGAAATTTGGACATAAAAATAGAAACAGAGAGATGTGTATACATATGGAAGAAGCATGTGAAGCCCTGGTGGCCACCTGTGTGCCAGGTGAGGTCACAGAAGAAACCAAACATACCATTGCCTTATTCTTGGAATTCTAGCCTGCATAACCAGGAAAATATAAATTCCTATTATTTAAGCCTCCAAGTCTCTAGTATTTTATTAGGACAACCCAAACTGACTAATACAGTTACTCTGTCAGACACTGCTTCAAAACTTTTCCATATAATTCTAGTAAGAAAACTGTGGTGTGTATTTATGGCCACTATATTAAATATATAAGGAATTGAGAAATTAAGGCATCAGCTACTTTATGGTCCTAAGGCCAGGATTTGAAATATAGGCAGCTTGGCTTACTGTATTCCTTCTTCCTAGAATCCTCTTCTTTCATGGCTGAACTTTGTCAAAACAGAATAAATACATTCGATCACCAAACTCCTGCCTTTGGATTCTGAATATATATTTTGATAATTGATTTTCATCTTATTTGTAGCTCCAGTCTTGTTGCAATGACCTGTTTAAAAAGCTTCGAAGTTCTTGTGGCGTCTTCACATTCATAGTCGCCATTTAACATTAACCCAGGCCCATTCTGCTGTGAGAATTGGTCCATGTACCTGGTTGGTCCAAGCATCCTGGCAGTAACTCTGCACCAGCTGGCCTAACTAGTATGTATTTAAGAGTTCATTTATGTCACAGTTCCTTCTTGCTATTTTTCTTTCTTTTCTTGCCTAGTACCAGTTCCATGCCCAGATCATCACTGTGTGTGTTTCCCTGCAGCCATCAGATGCTCAGGTCTCTGTACACATGCTTCCCCTCAGGACAAGAGGTCAAGGCTCTCTGAAAATCCCAGGCTTTCTCAGCAGTGAATCCAATTCCAAGTTCCTGTTTATCCTCACCATGGCTTCTGTTATCCCACACATGCAGGAGGTGCCATGCTTGCCCTCTGATACACAATCTTCAGACTTCCAACAATTCATTCTTCTTGAATGAATTCACTTATTTTTGGTTCTTTTATCTATGTAAATAAGAACTTCTTATATGCAATCCATCGTGCACAGTCAAGGACAGACTCTGATTCAACACTGACACCATCAATATGCTTTTGATGCTATTAACACTCTGCAAGGCATATCTCCCAAAGAACACTCTACAAAATACAGTTTGAAGACATGTTACTGATGAGATTCAGATGCCTACTTACATGTCACAGGAGGCTATCTAAAATGAAATCAATGGAAAATAAGTTGCAGACTGGGAAAGTGGGGCATGTCAGGAAGACATAGTAAATGAAGGAGGGAGATGGGAGGTGTAATGAGAAGGAGTAACTGAAGCCCTGAAGACCTGCAAGGAATCCTCAAAAAAGACACACTGTTAAAAAGATAGTTTATTTTTAAATTTTATTTAAAGAAAGACTAAATGAAACAGAAAAAGGGTAGAAGTAAAACATACTTTCAAAGAAAAAATAAACAGTAGAAAATCACTAGTTGATGATTACATACTGTCCTCTTACAAATAGTTGTTCAAGTTAAAAAGTGTAGCATACAGAGTGGAGATTCAAACAGCAAGACTGCCAATAGTTCTGTTGAACTATCCAACAAAAACTTTGTAATATGGTTATCAGTCCTATACACTTAAACATACATGCAGTTATCCATGCCTTCATTTATGTTAAGATTAAACAAACCAAAGCAGGATAAAATCATTCTGAACAAAGAACAACACTATTGCTGGATTTCACATCATGACACTATGGGATCAACACTGGGTACTGTAGTGTCTTTTTTTCTTCAAAGTAGTTGTTAATTACGTCATGCATTATAATATCAGTTCTCATAAACTGTTTATAGGTTCTATTCATGCATGAGTCTCAACATGTATTTCTGTCCTTTCTATATTAGAGGGAGAAACCAAACAAAGCAAGACAAAACAAAACATATTCCTATAAACACATGAAATGAAAAAGTCATATAAAACCACTGTACAAGGAGTTCTACAATGGTTACATGGTGTTGTCTCTTGTTATCTTCAATAGAATTGTCTATATCATCAGACATAGTATAATTGAATATAGCAGTACATAATAATATTAATAAAAATAAAACTTTGTAGATAGTGTAAAACTTAAAAAATATGCAATAATCAAACCTGAATGGGTATTCTAGTGAATATTGTCATCTTTAGAATAGTTACCTGTACTCTCAAACTTGATATTATCTATCAAAACAGTTTGGAATAAAATCTGTCAATACCAAACAGCAATCAAACAAACCAGATTTAACTAAGATCAATCAAGGTAAAACAGCATAAGTTATACAGGGCTCCAGATTAAGTTAATAGGAAATTAAGGATGATTACTGTACTTATCCTGTTATTTCTGGAACAGCAGTCTGTGCCCTCAGATCTAGTGCAAATAGACAACCTGGGACAGAATATAATCTATCTAAGCAGAGTGGTGTGAGTAGTGTGGTTTTACATCCTGATACACTACTAACAATGTCCTCTGCCTTCTTTTTTAAGACTGTTCCTCCCCTTTCACTCCCCCAGGGTGCACTGTGCATTTTGGGATTTCACCAAAATTTAGATTGGGGAGGGGTGCAACTTGCTATTTACCTAAGTGATTCTGAACCTTCTCCCTAGTGGACTTGATCTCAAGTTGTACTCCTTTACCTGTTAAAGCCTGAAAAACATAGTTTAGTGCTGTTGCAGGTACCTCCCCGGAGTGAGAAACTCTACCCAGCACTGTTGTGGAATCGGATGATCAGTCCAATTAGCAGATGTTCCTGAGGGATGGCTATCTAGTGGGCAGTGTTAGGAATACAAATAGAAGTCAAACTTGTTCCTCATTCTTGGGAATTAAGGAAAAATGGATTTATAAACTTGCTTTAGTGTAACAGTAGGGCCAGTGTGGTCATTAGTAACATCAAGGGTGCTATCATCAGAGGTGACTTCAGACACTGACAAGACTCAGATTTCCTAACCATCTCTCTTATGAAAAAGTTGTATAAAATTTCTAGAATTCTGTCTCAGAGTGTGGGTCACAAAAGAAATAGAAAACAACGTATTTTGATGGTTGACAGTGAGAGTATGTTGGATACTTTGCAATCCTCTTTCTTAATACATCCCATCCTCCACCACTCTCCCCTCCTCCCTGAAAGGCTGGCTGTGGGAATGCACCAAGCTGCTCCCAGGCCCTCCAGGGAGCCCCACAGGCAGTGGGAAACAGGGGAGAGTCATGTCAGGGTTCCACTCTCAGGCCCCCATTTGCTGTTAAGCTGACTGTGGTGTGTTCCTCAAATCAAACTTCCCTCTTTTTCTATGTCTTTGTTTCTTTCTGGGTCCAAAGAACTATTTTGTCCTGCCTCCTTTGGCCTTCGTCACAGATGTATTCTTGGGGCTCTGGGTCTAGTTTCGACCTTTGTAAACAGATCCTTTTGTTACATTGTTATCAAAGTAGCCTACTTGAGAGTGAAATTTTTTCTTTCTAAAACCTTCATTTGCTTCAAGATCAATTAAAAGGACTAAAGAGGGGCAGGATGGAGGCAGACTGTTGAATCTAATGTCTAGGGGGTTATAAATATGAAGAAATGACCTGGGTCAGGATTTTTTTGGTCCAAAGTCTGTGCAGCTGTCTGAGATTTATTCCTGGGTGCTAAGTTTGGAAGATCATGGAAACGAAAACTTTAGAACTACCGCTCAAAGACTTGAAAACTTTCAGTGCTATTCTTCTATGTCCCCCAGGCTGCCGTTTGAATCCAAGGTCCTTGGTGGAAGAGCTAATGGTGTCCTGACGCTTTCTAAGGATGTGGACTAAACAGAGACTGTACCTTGTGTCAGCTTTTAGAGCTAGATGGAAGTAGGAACACAAGACAAGGTCTTGGCTTGGATGATAATTGCATTTAAAATTTCTTTTTGGAGTGTTCCATGTTTATCAAATCACTTGAGCTGGTTTGTCAATACTCTCAAATTTGTGCTATAATTTGCCTCTCACAGTGGCACTACTAGATGAGGCATGATGAATGATACTGGTTTGTAAGAGGGCTGGAGGGAACCCCACCGACCTTCCTGTTCTTCTGTTCACTGCCTACCATGTAAGGAAACTGTTATGTGTTAAAAAATGGTAGTCAACCTAACAGCTAGCTAGATTACATCAGCGTGGTGCTGAGTATAGATGTTTGCCAGCATATATAGAGACGTGGAGAAGGAGAAGGTATTAGAGGTGTTGAGACATTGTAGGTTCTCCTATATGTTGCTGTTTGAGCCCTTGGTTCTCCTGGAGAAGCTCTCCCAGAGAAGCTCCTCACATTGAGCATTGCTTCCTGGCTCTGGAGGGGAAGATATGTGCTGTTTGGTCTCCAGGATGAACTT
Source organism: Cavia porcellus (assembly GCF_034190915.1). Lineage (NCBI taxonomy): Eukaryota > Metazoa > Chordata > Mammalia > Rodentia > Caviidae > Cavia > Cavia porcellus. The sequence goes on along the minus strand of NW_026947499.1, from coordinate 72,500,974 downwards.
GTCACGTTGGATTCCTAGCATGTACTCCACTGTGTTTGTTGTTGGAGGTGCTTGGGGCCTCCGTGTCACTGAGGATGGCTGTGGTGCTTTTCAGGACAGCCCTGGTCTTTGTTATGAGTGTGACTTCTCGGCTTCAGCATAGAACCCTCAACCTACCAGCACAGCTCCTCTACCCTGATGGCAAAGACTTTCTGGCTTCCTCTGCTGACTTTTGGGCCTTCCCTGCATGGATCTGTAAAAGAGACTGCCATGAGTCCTTCTTGTGGGCTCTGGACCTCCAGTTGGACTCAGGAGGCAGTGTCATGAGCTCTGTGTCTTCATCTGGACTCATGTAGGACATTGCTGTGGGATTCAGACCCTTGGCTAAATATTCTATGTCTTTAGTATTGTGGACAGATTTCCTGCACTTTCTTGTGTTAACCATCATAAAAATAATATAATAAAATCTATGTCCTGATTCTAATTGTTCTCTGCTTAACTCTTGACTACAACAGACACTACCTGACAGCATTTTCCAGCATGATAAGAGGTGAATCTCTGCTCATCAGTTACCCAGCTGAAACATGTCTGAATTCAAGCAAATTTCCAATATATCATTATTGAGAAGAAAACATAGTAACTAGTTGATAAAACTGTTACTGTCTAAAAGAAATTACATTTTTCATAACAGAATGATGACATAGGACCCATTACATACACTTAAGTGTCAAATCAATTGTTTAAACTAAAATAAGCCAATGAAATTAGGATTTGGTAATCTATATACAGCCAAATATGAAACCTTGAGGCGAAGAGAAACAGAAGACTCAATTAAGTGCCAGGTCACACCACACCCGCAGTGGGTTGAACATTTGGAATTGCCCACTGAAGATACTGGTCCAGCCACCATTTAGAGGCCAGATTTGAAATGGATTCTGCTGCTATCCAGAGGGGGTGGGGACCTCATCCTGAAGGGTTTCAGATTGTTTGGAGGATGCTGAATAGGAGCACATTCCAGATTCTGAGAAAATGGAGCTCGACAGAGTTGCTGCTGCATTGCAGATGAGAAAAAAATTGTCGTAACATTTAAAGATGAAATTTGTCAGTATGGTCAGTTGTCTAGGCAGCCTGGTTGGCCACAACAACACAGAAATTATTTTTTAAATGCATTTTCTAAGAAAGGTTACATGTAATGGAGATATTGAAATACAGATTATTTATTTTGGTTGAAAGAGGAAATGTAAGTGTTCTAAAAGTACAGCATAATTATTTTTGCTTCCTTTAATTTTTCTTCTTAGTGTCAGGTCTCATTTGCCAGAATCTGGACCATTTTTCAAGTAATAATGAATCCACTTTATCTGAAATTGTGCCAGAAGGAGTTAGCTATAGAAACATATCTGCAAGCATGTAAGTGAATTCAGTGAGGAAATCCTAATTGTAAATCTCCCAGGTTTCATGATGGGTGATCTCATGTCTTACAAAGAGCTGGACAGTTCTGGCCCTTGTTTTATAAAGGATCGAGACATATGTGAACAGAATAACAGCAATCAAAAGACAAACACTGACACCAACAGCTCACAAGACTCAGCAAGAAACACCTTCTTAAAAGTCATTAAGCAATTTTGAAAAGAAATTCCAGTGTTGGGACTGAGATCAGAACAATAAGCTCCATGACTTGGAACAGAAGCTTTCTGAAAGGAAGTCCACAGTTTTGAAGAATACTTTCTCCAGACAAGCCTATTTATAAAAGGATATTTTTTAACAAACTTGCCTATTTTTGACTCCGCTGAGAGATGAAATATTTCAAATGCCCTTTCAAACTTAGTATCTCTAAAACTACCCCTTCAAAGTTACACTTTTAGGGGTACTAAAGGAGGGAGATTAAGAGGGACACTGTGTGGGTGAAATTGTCAGATATAGGCCTGATAAAAAGACACAAAAATCTCTGCCATTCTCATCAATTTCTTTAGTGTGCACAATAAAAATAATGAATTGGAAAATATGGCAATATTAACAAGAAGAAGAAAGTATTTCAACATTTAGTTTTGACAAAATAAAATATAAGAAAAAATGCTATTTTTGTCTATTCTAGACTTAGGAGTTTCAAAGGGGAAAGTTTTAATAAAAAATATACTTTGACCAGTTTTGTTTTCTGTAATTAATGTCATTGTATATAAAAATAGTAACAAAATGGAAGATTTATTCACTATTTGAACCATATAACAAAAGCAACAGAAAGAACGTGAAATTATCTCTAAGAGTATATTCTGCAGAAGTGATATCAAACATGGAAATAATTTATCTATACATCGAGGACTTGCTTAGTCTGTTGGTTTGATTTCAGTCATGTGTAAAAATGCAAACTGAGGTAATGTACAGAAAAGAGTCAGAATCAGAAAATATTTTGGCCAACTTGATCCTGCATGGAAATAGAAAGATATTTATGTTATGTGTTGATCTGTGCTTGTGAATGTAAACATTATAAATATAAATTAAAGCAGTTTTTTGTTACAAGATATATGGAAACAACTTGTAAACAATTTTGAAAACAATTCAACTTCATAGTTCAAATTTAATTAAAATCAAATTGATATTTTGCAGAAATGGATTTAAAGTGGTTCTAGCTGTGACTTTCAGTGTTTGGGAGAACTCTTCTCTGCAGGTTCTTTGGGGAATTGCTGTTATTTCTCTGAAGCATTTTTGTGTTCTCCAAATAGCAACTCAACCAAATCGCTGTTCTGTCCGTGGATAGAGTCACTCGTTGTTGATATTGCCCATCCAGTGCCCTTGCTTTCTGTTAGGAGTAAGCCAGGCTGACCTCTCAGGTCTACCTGGCCTTGATAACACTCAATCAGAAACTTCTTACTGAATGTAGTAAGTGGATGCAGGACGACAGGCTTTTTTTTTTTTTTTTTTTTTTTTTTTTTTTGTCCTGCACCTCGTGCTGTGAGGACCATGGAGTTAGAATGCCCACAGCCTTCATTTCTAGTGGTTTGGGCAAAAGGCTGCAAGAAAAAAAGGCAGAGAAAAAGCACAATAAAATTCAGAACTCAGCATCTGACCCTACCTGAAGTCTTGGAATTTCAAATAAAGCACAATTATCCCCCAACTTTTTTGTTTTTGTATTTCAAACTAGTTTGTGTGGATTTCTGTCCCTTATGACTAGAATAATCCTGGCTAATTCAACAAATAACCAATAAAAAAAAAGCTGAAAGAAAACAATTTACAGTGAATAATAAGGCAGACTATCTAATTCTTGGCCTCATGTAGCAAAAAAAAAAAAAAAGGCTTTTTCTTTGTTATGTAACGAGAGAAGAGTAAGAATTCTTGCTTTTGTGTCTCCTAGACATAGACTTGTGGTAATTGCACCAGTGGTGTTAGTGAATGATATGTTTTAGTCTGCTAGCTTGTAAAGATTTTACTTATTTATGTTTCTTAAATTTCTAAATTTTATTCAAATTGACAACTAAAATTGAATATAATTATCATGCATATTATATTTTTGAACACATTTATCATGCATATTATATTCTTGAAGTAGAAACACATTGTGGAATGACTATATCTAGATAATTCACATATTCATTTCCTCACAGTTATCTTGTGCTTGTGTATGTTGAGAACACTGCATTTATTCTGAGCATTTTCCAGAAAATAAAATAAACTTTAAAAGACCTATATTTATATATCAAAAGCACAATCACATTAATAAGAATTCATAGTCACTGACCCCTACTTTGATTATATGGAAGCAAATCATTGACCAGTTATTTGATGACAGAATCTATTCTGATATACAGATAGATCATGTGAAGGAAATATGGGAACCTTAACAAGTTAATGGCACAAGATTCAAAGCAGTTTAGTTGACTTCAAACCATTCACTACCCTATTCATAGAAAAATAGATGTCCAGGTATACTTAATAGTTGAACATTATGGAGAAATATATTTACTGAGTTGTAGTCACTAAACTAAGGGAAATAAAATTGCATGAAGAATTTGGATCTAATTGAATAGCGAAAGTGAGAAATATTTGTATTTCAGGCTGCTTGTGCACAGCAAATTGTTTCCACTCTTTGATTTGAATTCAATTCCATCAAAGTATTTGTTCAAACTAACTTTTAGGTGCACCAGGTAAACTGGGTTGTTATGAAACACCACCCTTACATCTTAGAAAAACCACATTCCTCAGCCCATTTTCCACTAACTTGTGTCCCAGCTCCTCTTTGAGCAAACTTAGGAACACAGACCTGAAACCTTTGACTCTGACTCTACAGCTTTGCCCAAGGCTATCATTATAGCTAAAATGTGAATTCCACCTTTGGAAAGGACCCTAACTGGAAGCTCTTCTGGGGAGATGTCCGAGGTCCTCAGGTAGGTCCAGACTGCGGGTCCCCAGATGCCCACTGGGCTCTTCATTGAGCTGCTGTTGGCTCAGATGTTCTGTGTCCACCTTGATGCTTAACATTGTTTTGTTTGGCTTTATGTGTGATTTGAGGGAGCAACACAGCCTCATGAGTCTAGACTAGAAGCTTAAATTATCTGAATAGATCATCACACTGAATAACCAAATATGAAGGAACTGAAGGACAGCTCCTTATTGAGTTTATTGTCTGTGATAAAATATCTTATAGGTACAAATGCATCTTAACAATTCTGTTTTTTGAGTGTGAAATCATACTAATCATTCTTCCTGGCAATCTCGTCTACTTTTCATTAAATCATCTTTATTGTACCCAGAAGGTCCTTGGCTACCTGCTGTATGTTTGCTTGTTTTTCAGAAACTTGTCTACATAGTAAGGGAAACTAAACCACCTCAGTACAGTCTGCAGCACAATGAGCTTAGGAAAATGAACTTAACAAAAAGTTTTGGGTAACATTCTGAATACACTCTAGTTTCATATGTTGTCATAGCTACATAGGAGAGAAGAGATTTTTTGTTTACAAAATAAAATATCATTACATGAACTTTAAGGCACTAAATCTTTAAGAACACTGGATAGAAATTCTGTCTGTGACAGAGTACCAAGGATGTCCCAAGATAATATTTTGCTAAAATCATGACGTACACATTTCTGACTTTTGAAATACTTAATTTGTGAGGTAACAGTGTCAGTGGTTTGTAATATAATTTTAAGGAAAATATATTGGATTCACACAGGATATAATAGTGAAGTTAGTGTATTTTGGTAGTCAAATCTTGCTTGTAGAGCTAACCTGTGCTTAAATTCCGGTTCCCAAATTTTCTAACTTACGAAGGTTTGACAAACACACTCAACCTTTTGGTGGCTCAGTTTTCCCACCTAAAAGAAGGAGATTAAAAACTAGAAGGTAGATCCTCAGAGATAGGGAAAGAGATGGGGACAGGACAAGAAGAGGGGTTACAGGATCAAAAATGATCAAGCTATGTTACATGGTAAGTGCCAGTCCCCCCAAAATGAACATCCATTATTCAGCATTAAATGCATGCATCAGCTGACAAAAAGGAAGGAATGAACAGTTTTTATCACATAGGTTTGTTGGGACAATTAAGCAAAGAATACATTATACATACTAAAGATGCTCAATAAATTCTAGCTATTTTATTAAAAATAGAAAAATTATTTCACGCTTCTTAAAAATAAAAATTAGTGCTGTTTGCCCAAATTTTCCTGTTTTATATGGAACAGTTTGCAGGGTAAGTGATATTCTTTATGGAATGAAGTGATTCTTTCTAAGTTATAAAACCCTGCAATTTTCCTACAATTAAGGTTATAGATTATGCCTGGTCTGTGAGTGCAACCTAATGATTTCTGAGATTTCTTGATTTGAGTAAACCTTCCCAGCCCTTTTCTTTTATTATTGTAATCATTTCCTTCAGGAGTACCAGTGGAAGCAGGGTAAAGATGTTAAATATTAATGCGGAAGGCGGGAGTATTATCATCATAGTGTAACAAGAAATTAGTCAAGAAAAGAAGTCTTCTGACAAAGAACCTCTCCCTGATCATGCTGTAAGCTGAAGTCCTCTACCCCACCCCACCCCCACTCGTGAAATGGATGAAATGGTTCTTTTCTACTCAATCCCTCTGGAGAAAGCAGCCTCTTCATTCTAAGGGTCAGTGGCATGTGTTTCCTAGGTCAAGAGAGTGGGGTGTCAGGGAGGTGACTGCCCCCAGGTGCACTCGAAGACCTTCCTTTGCCCATATAATAGCTGGCTGAGGTTTGATTTAGATGGGATATTTACTTCAACACTGACGACTCGTGAGTAAAAATGCACTGAACTCAGCGGTGCAAGGGATGCATGAAGAATTTTATGAAAATATGTTAACGCACGTGCACAGCATCCAACAGAGAAAATGAGGAGGTGTGGCTTCCAGATTGGTTTGCAGCTTCTGCCTTCTCCACTCACTATTAATCACACTTGGCTGTGTGAGAAAGCCTGTGGGCTGTCACTTCTGCGTAGAAGTTACCATGACGTGAAGATGGATGTGCTTCTCTCCTCCTTCTTATCCCAAAAGATGAATCCTTAATCTCAATTGCTTCCTCCTAGCATGCACACTTACCTTTGCATTTTGTGCACTGGAGGAAAACTTCCTTTGTGTTTTCTTTGTCTTTCGGGAATATGAGACGAACTCTATCCCCTATCATGTAACTGCCTTCCCTTGTAGCCACACTGACATCCACCTGCAGTAGCGGGCTGAAGACAGACACTTCTGGCTAAGGCACCCTGAGGAGGTGCAGGACACCAGCTCAAAAGGAAGCAAAGGCCTGCTGTTCCCTTTAAGACAAACCTGTCTCTCTCTCTTCCCTTCTCTCCTCTCTTCCTTCCCCTTCTCCCTCCCTTTCTTCTTTGTCCCTTTTCTCTCCCACCCCTCCCTCTTCTTTCTCCCTTTCTTTGGAATCACTTTTTCTTTAAAAAACTAATTTGAATCAAGCTTTCCACCAAGACAACTTTATTAACTTAGTTCAAAAACAGAGACAACAGTGCATAATGTACAAGCAATTAGGTTTAGGTTCTTTACTAGCCCAAGATTGGGCTTAAAATGTTTTTCACAATTTTATATACATAAATATCTATATATTCAGTGAACACACTAAAATCAGACACAAGTAGCGACAGTTCCATTAGGAGAGAAGATGACGGTGAAGCGTCTGCTTTCCATGGCCTGTTAGTACTCGCTGCATTTAGCATAAAATTTAAACTCGTCTGGTTCCCAACTATGTTCATTCCCACCTTATCACTTCTTTAAGTATCTTTGCTGTAGCACACTAATTACCTCACAATTTCTCAGACTTGTCCATTACTTTCTTTCCGTAGTCTTGCATACTTGCAGCTCTTCTCTTTGTCTGTGTAACTTTTTAAAATATTCATTAATATTCAGTGTACATCTTCCTTTCACTAGGAAGATCGTCTCAGTTTCCATTTTCAGGTTAGCCTAGGTGCCTTCTATGGCCCATCTCTTTAGACATATTCTCTCATTATCCTTTGAATTCACCTTATTTGTTCATTCAACAAAAGTATACTGTGCATCACTGACTCCATTTGCATAATGTCTGCTGATGTGCCTTTTACCCAACTGAGTATGACTTTCTTGCAATAAGAGACAAATGGTTACTCTGGGAGTTGTGTTTCATGCAACTGATACAAACACTAAATTAACAAATATGTAGCTGCTGTTCCTAAGAGAAATACAAGGTTAAGTTCCTGTAAGCCCCTGGTCAAAATGTTGTCATCAATTGATATGTCATTTGCGTAGTGTAGGCTTATTTTTTCTAAGTCTTTTTAAAGCCAGTCTCACTGTTTTTGAAAACCTGCCATTCTACATAATCTTTTTATGGTATAGCACTTGACATATATTTTAAAAATTATCTTTATATATACTTTATTTTAATTGACAAACAATTATGTATATGGGTATGATGTGGTGTTTTGATATATGTGTATGTTATAGAACGACTGAACCAAACAAAGCAACATATTAACATCCTTAACCTGTTGGTCGGCAAAGCTTGCTCACCTTCAAGTTTTTATGAAATTCTTAGTGAGTGCGTGTTTGCAGTACATAGCAATTATATTCTTTGTGGGGAGTTGGCACAGGTAGAGAACACAGTTTAATGCTTTTTTCATTCCCTTCCTTCTCCCTCTTCATCTGCCTCTATCTCTTGATCCATTTCCCACTTGAGAAATATCTATTTCTTGACTTACTATTATCTGTCTTTCATTTTGCTTTCTCATATAAGAAAAGTCATGTGACATTGAAGCTTGTGCATCTGATTTGTTTTACTTAACACTATGGTCTCCAGGTCCATCCCTTCTCCTACAAATGAATCACTTGTGTCCTTCTTTATAGCACGGTAGTACTGCATCGTGTATAAACCCATTTTCTTTATCCATTCATCTGTCGATGGGCACATAGGCTACTTTCAAGATGTAGCTGTTATGAAACTTAGCTGCCATAAACATGGGTCTGTATATATTACTGTGATATGTTTAGTTCTTCTGGGAAGATAACTAAAAGGGAACAGCTGGGTCAAATGGAATTCTAGTTTTAGATTTTTGAAGAATCTTTCATTCTTGTATTAACTTACATTCCTACCAATGATGTATAATATCTACTTTTCTCTGCAGCCTTGCCAATATTTGCTTCATTTGATTTCTTGATGATGGCCATGCTTTCCAGGCTAAGATTAATTCTCCTTGTTTTAGCTTACATTTTATAACGTCTAGCAACATTGAACAGTTCTTTTTTTGTATTTATTGGCCATTCTTACTTTTTCTTCTGAGATATTTTCTGTTTATTTTTCTGGCCAATTTTCTGATTGAATCTTTTATTTTGTAAATCTTACTTTTTTTGAATTCTTCATATATTCTAGACATTAGTCCTCTGAGAAATAGCTGACAACAAAATTTACTTAGTATGTGAGTTATGTCTTTGTTTTGTTGGTTGTGTAGAAGCTTTTTAAGTTTGATATGATTCTGTTTGTTGATTCTTGGTACCATTGTGTGTACAACTGGGTTCTGTTCAGAAAGTCCTAGCCTATGTCTATGATTTCAAGAATTTTAAATATTTTGTCTTCCAGCAGATTAAGTGTATGTGTTTAACATTGAGGTCTTTTGTATATTTTGACTTTAGATTGATACATGGTGAGACATGGGTCTAGCCTCAATATTCCATATGTGAAGAGCCAGTTTTCCCAGAACCATTTATTAAAGAAGCTATCTTTCCTCCAGTGTATGTCTTTGGCCAGTTTGACAAAGATCAAATAGTGAATGTATTTGGGGTAATTTCTCTGTCCTCTATTCTGTTCTGTTGATCCACATGCCTGTTTTTGTGCTAGTCTCAAACTGTTTTTTAACCCTGTAATTTTTCTTGACATTTTCAGCTCATGTGGTCTTTTGAAATAAGCGAGCCACTCAGCACCAACCCAAAGGGATCTAACATTTTCCTAACTATAGATGTATAGCTGTAAGCATTTTTTGGCTTTCAATCTATAGTAATGTTCTATAACACTACTTTGAAAAAAATTGGTTGCCAATTCATTAATCCACAAATTTAGCCACAATTCCATTGTTACCATAGCTCCATAATCAATTTAGACATCACTTTAAAAATTTTTGAAATAACCTCATGTGCAGGTGGATGCACTGACCCTTCCTTTGTCTGAATGTACTATAGTATTTATACATTGCCAGTGAATTCAAGTTCAGCATTTCCATAACGCATAGCTGAATGAAACTTAGCAAACATGTAATTTCTCTATAATATGCATCACTGTGTTAAACTTAGGAGCGCTAGAAAGCACTTCAGTAGCACATATATGAATAATTTTGAACTGTGGAACTGGCCAATAACAGGGAAAAATGCAAAGGAAAACAGCTGTATAGATCACAGAAAGGATCCGTTTGCAGTTGGAGAGCTGAGACAAGAAGGGACAGCTTCACCTTGTGTGGCCTCAGCTCAAAGCTTGCATCACCGAGGGAGGTTTTTTCACTATTCTGCATATATCTGCAATGGTCTTCAATGTCTGAAAAAATGCCACCAGTATTGATTCAGGGGTTACAATAAATTTTAGTGAGTCGATATGTTTGTAAGTATTTGACTCCTGAATAATAAGGATCAATTGCGTTCTTTATTAAAGAATAGCTCAATATATGTTTGTTGACAAGATGAAGACTGTTCGCTATGCATAGAGCTCTACCTTAAAGTTCAGTGAATTGAAATTATTTATCAGAAACTGTAAACTGATCAAAGCCTTGTGCTATCCATGTCTAATTTGAGAAAATCCTGTATGAATGCATACTGTTTCTGATTATAGTCCTTCTCCCATCCCTCCCTCCCTCCCTTCCTTCCTTGGAGATTGATGGTCACAACCAACTATTATAATTCTCTCAATAAGTATTCACTGAATGCTCAGAAATATTCATTGGGAGCACTCCAGACCTGTATTAAGTATGGGAAATAAATTGTGAAAGAAACAAGTATAACCTCATCTCATAAAATCAGTGTAGCAGAGGAGACATACGAATACTCAACATATAGAAAGGAAATCACAGTACAATACAAATCTCCAAGGGTATGTTGGAAGAAGGAAGTCTGTTGAAAAAATGTTTGTAGCTAGGAAGGGGAGGGTATTGGAAGGACTTTGCTGGGGTTTGAGTGACTGAGGACCCTCAAAATTGCAGATTGCAAATTAATCCCTAACACACCAAAATGGGGCCTTGCTAGTGATGGAGGTGGTAGTGCACACCTGTAATTCCAGGATTCTGGGAGGCTGAAACAAGCTTGAGCTCAGCCTGGGGAACTCAGAAACTTCCTGAGAACCTTTCTCACAGTAAGAAAAAAATAAAGGAGGGCTGGGGATGCAGCTCAGTGTGGAGGCCCTGGGTTCGATCACCAGTGTTAAAGAAGGAGGAGGCTGAGGAATAGTGGAGAGCTTAGGTGGTGGTTCGGTCCTGAGTGCTTCTGCTTTTTGGGTGGGACTGAGACAAGGCAACCAAGGTTTATGAGGAGTGACTATCCCAACATGACCTGTTACACTGCTTCTGTGGCAGTCAAAGTCTCCTGAGAGGTGAAAAGCACCATGTTGAAGCCTGCATATAGAAATTCCTATTCCACCTAAGAAGAGGCCAAGTTTGGGCCCCTTCCTAAGCCACACTGTGTGCACCAAGAGAAACCTGTGCCCCAGAGTTACCCTGGCATCATCATCATTAGGCAATGTGCACCTCTGGATGGAGACAGGTTGCTAAGGAGATCTGGGATGGACATACAGCCATGAGTGCTATGGTGTGGCCACTGCCTGCCCTTCCTCTGTGTGTGCCAAGGGAAGCCGAGGGCTGCAGCCCTGGATGATGGAGTTCAGGAAAGAGGCAATCAGCCTGCGTGCTGGGAGACAGCAAGCAACACCTGCTCCACTGTTTAAGCAGAGAAAGGCAGGAAATATCTTAATGCAAGGAAAAATGTGTCTTTAACTTAACTAACATCTTAGGAGCCTGAAAATAGGCTTTAGTTTCTCCCCCAGTAGGAACTGGTGAGAAGCAGTGTGCTCCAGCTAATGATTCAGTGTTTTTGAGGCATGTGAACTTGTGCTCAAATCCCCAAACTGGAGTTCACTGGCCATGAGTAAGTTTTCCAGGCTTTCTTAAACCCTAAATTTTTACTCATACAAAATAGAGACAATGAAGATAAACTTCTTATGATGTCATTTTGCATATATATGTATCCTAATTTTAAACTGTAGGTGTATATAAGAGGCATTACTATGGTTTAAGAGACAATGCAATTACAAAATATGATTTTATTACTGGGGCCTGGGCTGTATTTCAGTAGTTGAACACGTGCTTTGTACGCCACTCCCTGTGTTTAATCCCTAGTACCAAAAATCACAACAAAATTATTACTAAGGTATTCTTTATCAAGCTATATATTTTCATATCAGGAATGAGGGAGAGGCAATAAATTATTTCTCTCAGAATCAGTTTTGTCAGTTTCGATTAGTTATAAACAGAACTGTAGCTTACATTGACCAAGTATTTTCTGTGTGTCCAGCAGGATGGTGGATGGCCAGATGCATCCACTCATTGAATCTAGGTAGCAGCTGTATGGTCATGTGATGCCACCAGTCCCATTTTAAAGAAGAGTGTTTGGATCAGGAAACTTCAGAATTTGGTCTACACTCACCAATTAGTTATACATGACTCCATTCTTGGTTATTACCTTTTACTTCTTCTGTCTCTGGCTTAGTCTGTTCCTTGAACTATAACAAAATAGTAAACTGGCTAATTTATAAACAAGAATTTGATGCTCACAGTTTTGGAGGGTGAGAAATGCAAAATCAAGGTGCCAGAAGATTGTTAGGTGAAGGTTGAGAGTTTGTTTCACCAATGACAAGTAGAAGGGACAAACAGGCTCCTTCAGGCCTTTTGATTAGAGATCCATAACTAATCTATTCACACAGCAAAGACTTCACAGCCTGGTCATCTCTTAGCAGTGCCACTCACTGGTACTACCATGAGTATTATGATCTGGTACATGGATTGTTGAATGGAGGAAGATGAGGCACCAATATTTGAATGTAACAATGTGCCATAGCTTCAAAAACATCTTCCTGTGAAGCGTGTTAGTTTCCTCTAAGCAAATATTTCGGATTTTGAGAAACTGTAATTAATATTTGGAAAAGCATGGCTATAATATATGGAAAAGCTAATATATGGAAAAGCAAACAATACAGCAAAGTAATATGAATGCTTCTATAAAAGGAAATGAAATGGGATGAAAAATCTGTGCAAGTATACTGTACGCAAGAGGAAATATCCAGTTACTTATACACTAAAAAACACGGGAGAAGGGCCTGAAACCCTTTAGATGTGAGCCAAGAAAAGGTGACAGTATGCGGCTTGAAGAAATAATATCGCAGTAGTTTCATTGCTTCTCCATCCAGTGCAGCTTGATCACAGGCGCCAGAGGTGGCATTACTGGCTCTGAGAGACGTGACAGAGTTTTGCACAAGTTGGCTAGAGTACGGGATTTTTCATTTCCTTCAGATGGACATGGTACCTAGCAGCTCTACACTTGAAACTTTGTGAGAAGGAAATGACTTGAATGTACTGCTGGAGAATCTGCTTTTTCAATAGTTCTGATATGATTTAAATCTCATAGTTCACAGGCACAGTTTAATTACCAATGGTAGGGAATCACTGGTTCCTCATACTGAACTGGAAGATTCATGCTCTCTGACTGTGAGTCTTTAGTGTGAACCCCAGGTTCGTCTTGTGCCTGGCAGACATTTTCAAAGGCTTATCTCCTGTCTGTAGGTGGCAGTAAGTTATTGCTGTTTTTATTACTTTCCTCCCTCAAAGGAAGATTAAATCCAGTTAGAAAAACAGAATATAAAAAGAATATTGTTCTACCTTTAGGCCAATAAAAAGAACACTAATTCAGTTTTTTCAATGGGAGTTTGACTCCCTTCCCTATTTTAATTTGAAGTAAAATAGAAATGCTTGTGTACTCTCAGTGGCCCTTTCTCTAGCTAGAGTGTATTTATGTTCTCATCAGGCAAAACAAATCTAGAAATGAATGCACAGGGGAGAACATAAAGCAGTTTGTAAAAGTTAGCAGCTCAAGAAACCCATGGCTTCTTAAGGTGACAAATGGAAGCCAAATTAGTTCAGATGATGAAGCCTGCTGCTGGTCTAAGGACACTGTGCTTTCAACTATATGCATCCAAAATGTCGAACATTATTCTTAAGATTCAATAGTAAAAAATGTCTCACCTAAATCACCTCTGGACTCCATTCCTCAGTGTGGAAAAGAATCAGAAACACCCCCCCACACACAAACACACACACACAGTAGCATTTTTGAGTCGCAGCTGGCTTCTGCATCCCCTCTCCTGCTTGTGGTAGTTCACATGCAAACCGTGCTTCCCCACAGATGGAGCTCACGGCTCCTCACTATTAAGGGAAACACAGCATGACCCAGAGAGGATTTGTTGAAGCTGAAAACTGACTTTATAATTAGGCTCTGAGCCTTGATGTGGCTTAAGTCACACTATAAATCAGAACACTGGACCCAGAAATGTAAGACAAATAGAGTGAAATGTGAATTTTCCTCTTCATACTTCTCTCTAGTTAGTACAATTAAAAAAAAAAAAAAAAAAAAACCCAAACAGCCAGCTCCTTTATTGCTTGTGATTTAGCAGTTAGCCAAGTAGAGTGACAATTTCAGGCAACAGCAGACAGAGACATAATAAAAAGAAAACATAACCAGGCAGGTGATGCAACTGCCATTATATTCTGCCGGTAGATTCTGTCAGGTTTCTGAAATAAAAACAATCTTTCCACTCTGGTGAATAAATTAGCTTAGTTTCGTTTCATAGATGCTTTGTATTGGAGTGAGCCCGTTTACACTTGTATCTCTTCTATAATGCCTGCAAAAAATTAGCGGAAGCCACAGAGATTAAGTTGGCTACTTTTCACAGTAACCTGAGTGTGCTCCTGACACTCCCACTGTTCCTGTGCTGGCAGAACACTAGCGGGCAACAAACGTCTTGATGTTGGCATGGGCAGCACCAAAGGGCAGAATTCTCACTCCACACACACAGCTCACTGGCAGGAGCTTGGTTTCTGCACAGAAGATGAGAAGGACGAACACTCGTCTTTTGGAGGAAAGGCAATCTGGTGGGGCTGTCCCATGGCAATAATTTTTCTCATTTCCCTATCTATAGATGGTATTTTTTGCACTAATGTAATTCTTCTTTTTAACTGTGTGCTTTCAATTTCAACAAGCTGTGTACACATATAAAATACATGTAAGTTTTGATGAACAAGTTTATCTCTTTTTACTTTTTTTGCAAGCACCCAAGTATCAAATTGCCATCCTTCTCTCACAGGAGTCAGTGAGTTAGGTTAGGGATCTGTATTTCAGAGTGTAAAAATTCATTCCTGGGTAAAGATCTCTTTCTACGTATCTATTCCAATTTTAACTCTTACATAAAAAAATTTTGGTGGAACTGGAATGGCATGTACAGTTAAATCCGTTTGCTTGATTTAGAAAATGCACCATGATTTGGCTTTTAGGTCTGCTGAAAGATCTGGGGGCAGGGCTGGAATCTTCTCCTTTTTATAAGAAGCTGGAAAGAAAGAGTAAGGCAGACCCAGATGACAGAACCTGTGGCAGAAAATACCTGGGTGCTGTGGGGACAGGACCTTGGAGGTTCCCAGCGATGTCCTTGGGGACATGACACAGGTCTCAGAGTGCAAATGGATCTGTGCTAAAGGACCCAGCTAAGCCACATTCACTACCTACCATGTGGCCTTGAGAGAGTGATTTAAACTCTGTGAACTTCAGTTTACTGTTTGTAACAGGAAAATTTAATGCCTACTTTAAGAATGGTCAACAAGATAATGAGATGGAGTGGTCAGTGTCCTTCTTGAAGCCTAGCAAGGTTCTCCTGAGGCATGAACCCACCTCCCTTGCTGTTTAGATTCTCCAGACCTCGGTTCTGCCATTTGCACAATGGAGGTAACTGCAGCAGAGCCATCACAGTCTTGTGGCTAAGCCTGAGAAGAGGCACATACAAGAGTGTGAGCAGTGCCACCAGCAGTGACATTCAGTCATCACAGGAATGCACCTGGATCTGAATGTGTGGATCAAAAGCTTGAACGTGAGAACAACAGGATGAGCACCTAGAAGTGCTGCAGGATGTTTTCGACTTTTGATCAACCTACTATGGTTCAATTGGTTTTGAATCTCACTATTTAAATAAATCGGTGACTATTTTAGAAATGTGGGAAGTCTGTAATTAATCCCTAAGGGCATTCCAGAAGCTGCTTGTTCAAATCAAAAGGAGCCTTCATGCTCTCATTTTCAATGCTCTATGTCTGTATAGTAAGACATCTTTGCATTTGGATGGTTTCTCACAGTTTAGAGCCTTTGCACACGAAAGGTTTCATTTCAGCCTTTACAGATCTGGAGTGAAGGTTTGATTAACATTGGTTCTTCTTTGTCTTACAGGCAACAAACTGAAATTTTGTCTCAAATCATGACTTTTAAGCAGTTAGTAAGGTTTAAAAAAAGCGCAGCGCTCAACAGGTTTTGATAAGTTAGGCTTTTGCAGTTAATTTTAGGATCTCTAAGATTAGACTGTCACAAGTATCATTGAAATTACTACCACATTATGATTAATATTTTTCCTCCTTTAGCTATATAATAAATGGTTGAATGGTACAAATGGGATTTTCTATCCCTCTCTTCTTGTAAAATTAGTATCTTTCACCTGGGGTTATTTTAATTTAGTAATTCTCTACTTTTTCGAGGAATGTTCATTGGAAGGGACCAGGATATTTGGAAAAATATAGGATGGAAAGATTTGAGAAAAGCTTTAATTTACAATAAAGCTGTGATAGCTTACACTCTACTATTTTCAAGGACAAACAAAATTCTTTATTTCTGTGCTCTTGCATCAGGACTTGTCTACATTTGAGAGACAATGAAAACATCACTATGTAGGTAGAGTGACCAGTTCTTCAAGTAGGGGAAAGAACAGGGATGTGTAGAAATGTTTTTCTTTATCCAAAAGTGAATTACAAAATAAACACACCCATGGAATTGGAATTGCCATGATAGCAGGAAGAGCTTGGATGGGGAGATGGATAACCTTTCATGTCAGTTTGATTTCTCATATCTGTGTGGTCCAATTTCAGTTTGAATATTAGCTATGAGATCTGCAGTTCTGTGTTCTGCTAGGCTAGAAAGGTGAAGCAGGATATTTGAGAGGTTTCTCAAAACCCTAATAAAAATCTCTCCTGCCAGATGACCCCTGATAAACTTCAGTCTTCCTCTCAGTAAGAAGCTCCTCCGGACAAGCTTCAAAGCAGTGACGTTCCTCACTATTAAGTCTCTGGTCAGCCATTGGCGGCAGCTCAGAAATCTCATTGGATGTTTTTCCTGACTTGGCAGTTTTAGGTGTTTTGGTATTAATGCAAATCCAACAGCAAAGAAACTCGGTGGGACGATGAGAAAACTAGGTTTGTATTACAGTAAGTATACCTTTGGTCGAGTATAAATATATAATATTCACCTAATGATAAAATGTGTTGAAACTGAGTTTGTTTTAAAGGCACTCAATATGATGCATTGCACGTACACACCTGCTTACACTGAGCTTATAACAATGAATTTCAGAGATACATTTTTTAGGAAGACATCAGTCCATTCCTGCATTTGTAGAGGAATGTTCACTCCCCTTCAACTTCTTCAGTGTTGAGGGGGCCATTACTCTTGAGATTTATATTTGTACTATTTTATGCCTCATACAATGACTAACACAAAAGGTTCTCCTTTTTGAGCTTATTAAAATCACCTTAAGATAGAAGTTTCTTTGTCTAAGGATGATTTCATAGTGCGAAACCCATACTATGGTGAACAATAGTGAAAATCTTAGAAAAACAATTTTCAGCTGGGTTTTATGAGCCTGGCTTCAGAGGAGAGCCTGAGGAGTTTTTGTTTATGTCATTTCTACTGTATACAGTATAGGCAAGGAGAGAAGCTGGGCCAATAAATTCTGTACAGTCACTGTAATTATGACAGGGACTTTAAATAGTCTCATACAGTATTATTAGGATTATTTTGTTCCCTAAGTATGTATCATTCAGAAGAAAATGAAACAAAGATTCGAAGGTAAGCTATAAATGGCTTGATATATCTGCAGTTCTTCACATATGTAAGGACTGAGAAGGAGCCAGTACTGCACTGACAACCCTTGTTTCTCACCCTGCCACCACTAGACCAAGTATATAATTTGTGGGACCTTGTTTGGGATGACCATGAGGTGCTCTTATTTCTTTTCTTTAAAATTTCATTTAAACAGGAAAAGGGTAGAAATAATACATAATTTCAAAAATAATAAACAGTAAGTAATCACTAGTTGATAAGTTACATATTGTTCTTTGAAACAGTTGTTCAAGTTATAAAAGTAAAGCATACAAAGTGGACATTCAAACAGTGAAACTACAAACAGTTCTGTTCAACAATCCAACAAAAGCATAGTAATATGTTATCGATCCTACACATTTATACATACATACAGTTATATCCTTTAGAGAGGTGCTCTTATTTCAAAAAGCAGAAAAAAGAGCTTCTTAGTTTTCTGTGCAGCCTTTCCCTCCTGAGTTGTTTCTGTGTTTTTTACTACCTTCCACCACACTTCCTTACGTAGCAAGCACTCCTGGGTGTGTGCAGACCCGTGCAGGCACCAGGACCTGCTTTGAGCTAGCACATGGTCATGGCTCCCTGAGCCTGACTCTTCCTGGGCCTGTGCTCAGAGTCTTGAAGCTTTAGGTGACCTGGGCAGGGGTGGGAGGTGAGTGACAGAACTTTCCTGGAGATGTGGAAAGTGTGAGAGAAGCTTCAAGGCCTGAGGCATGCTCCATGGTCGCATTGACATCCCTTTTCAGGGCCCAATGCAAAGGCCTTTGAGTGCCAAGGTCTCACAGAGCTGCAGAGTAGGAGGCTCCTGGTAGGGGCCTGCTGGGCGAGATGCCCAGGGTGGCTGTATCCACTGCCTTTCCATGCACCTGGCCAGGTCTGCAAGACATGAGAGGAACAGGGAGAGGGCCTACTTCTTGGTCCTGAGCCAAGAAGAATCACACTGTCCTTCTCCTGCTCCACTGTGACTCTTCCTTCACGTCAATATGATTTGACTTTCATTGTAATCCATTTCATTGTAAAAGGATGTAATGTGGAAACTGATCCTAGTGAAGTCTAATTTACTGATAAAATCATGATGGTCCCACGAATGCAATATTAGTGATGTCAAGATTTTATTTAACTCTGTAAGTAATGATAGAATAAGTAATGTATCAAAGAACATTTGAAAAACAGTATTACGCCAAGATTGGTAGATTAGATATAAAACTGGCTACTACCCAAATAAAACCATAAACTGTAAATTTGATGTACTTTTCCTCCATTGGGAAGCTGGTCTCATCTTTATCAGACAATATCCATAGTTAATGCCGGTCCCCGCTAAGTTATAAAATAACTGAACAACAGGAGTCAAGCTCAAACTCGGGGAGCTGTACTGCAAGAATGTCTAAGAAACCTCTGTTTATTTCGACTCGAAATCTTGGACACTGGATTTGAGTTACCTTGCTAGAATCCTATCTTGTAGGATTTCTTACTGAGCAAGGAGGAGTCAAGATTTTGTGACACCTGAAATTTGCATAACTTTAGAACTCTTTTTAGCATGCATATATATATATATATATATATGGCTATGTATAGAAGTGCCCTCAAAGCCTCATGTGTGCCCAGAGATTGGATCATGGCTGTCTGATGCTGAGTTAAGGTGTGTGACACTGTGACTTCAGGATGTATGATAACTTATTTGGTTTAGTATCCTTCCATGTGTGGATAATGGAAGCCTCACTCCAGGTGTGGACGGTACTAATCTATAGCCTTGTAGCCTGGGTGGAATATAAATGGGGAGAAGGAAGACAGGTTCACTGTTTCCCTTCTATCATGCCACTCTGCCTTGGAGACAACTAACTAAGAACCAAAATCTCTACAGACAGTGAGCCAAAAACAAACCTTTCCTCCTTTAGGTACTGGCTGTCAGGTATTTTGTCCCAGCAATGAGAAAGTAACTAAGACAGTGTATAAAGCAAATATGAAGTAGCAAAGGAAATCACAACAAATTACACAAGAACCTGAAGATTTGGTTTTCTTTCTCAGAACTCTCTTTAGTTCCTTTACAGAAAATGCCCACCTGGAGCTGTTTCATGATTGCAATATGTTTGCTTCTCCCAAGGTGAACCATAATAACACATTATAATTTCTAGTGACTTCCAGGTCTTGACATGTGCAATGTGCGGGTACATTAGGGTAAAAGCTCTGTGGAGTGTTAGGCTGGGAGACAAATTGAAGATCATGTCTCCGTTGGGCAGAAGATCATGTCTCAGGTGCAGAGTGGAGAAGATCCAAGTATGTATCATCCGGTGATCTGACATTGAGCATTTTTGATAGGATAACAAATTTTACCAAAATAGAATCATGATGGTGCCTGCTAATAAGGAAATCTTTGAACCTCACCTTCCCCCAGTTTCAAATCTGCAGAAACTAGAAGCAGAACAAGGGTAGAAAATAAGCAGCAAGAAACAATATATTCCTTCCCCACTCTAAGGTTTGGAACTCAAAGTCCTATTCAACCTGGCCAGAGACTGGACATAAATTGCACAAGATCTAAAGTTTTAAACTGATCAGCTGTTTTAATATGTGAACGTTCATAGAGGTATTAGAACCTTAATGGAAGGTAATGCAAGGTCCTGTATTTAAGATTCTCACCAGTGATAGAAAAAAATCCTTTTCATATTTGCAACCTTGTAAGTAAGGCTGACTGAACAAATTACATAGATAAATGCCTAAGTGCTCAGTTAACTATTACAGGGAAAAAATTTGGTAAAACTATGAAATCATATATGTGTCTAAGTTTTTACTTAAAACAAGATTGGATATTGCACTTAAAGCAAGGTTGGATATTTTCCTTTTCTGTCTTATTTGTATAGCTACACAGGCTGCCTGCAATTGAGATATTTGGTTATTTATATCTGACAATAATATAACACCAAATACAAAAATTAGTTTTCTACTATGAAATTCTTTATATAATTTTATATAATTTTTATATAATTTATATAAATTATAAGTTTATAATTTTATATAAAAATTCTTAAATTCTTTATATAATTTTGAAATGTTCACTGTAGACATAAAGTGAATATCCTAAGAAGGTTTAAATTTCTGAAGACATTATTAGTCTTAATACGTGGAGGGAAATTGATCCAAAATGGGCTATTTTCCCCTTAGTAGATAGAAAAGTGACTTAGACTGCTGAGCTAGATTAGGGGGGATCTGGCCAGAATACAGAGTAATAATCAAGAGATCCCATCAGGTGATGCTTGGCTGCACAACACTGGGAGATGATGATGAAGACAGGCAAAAATGTTTTAGGGAGACAAGGTGTGGCTCATTGTCAGTGAATGGAAAGTCTGAGACATAATGCCCTAATTCCTTCTATGGTTTAATCTTGTTACTATAGCGATTTCAAATTTGATCTGATTCCTACTTCATTCTGAAGTGTTAAATGACTTGCCTCTAAATCCTCAGAAGCCCCAAAATCTGGCTTCTATCAGGCAATGTTAAAAAAAAATATGTGTACATAGTGAGATAATAAGGAAAATGTATTGAAAGTAAACAACAAAGGAAGCCAATTTTGACTTCTATTCATATGGGACACTAGAAGGAAGGGTTAAAAAAGAATTAATATGTGTTACATACACGTACCAACTTCTCATGAGGAATGTAATCATGTAATGCAAACATGCACCGATGATCAAGAAGTTGTAAACAAAAAAAGAATTAAAAACTTACAGCGAAAAAATACATATTTTTGGAAGTTTCTTAAAATTTGAGTCAAATTTGTTTTGTCAATGAGTTGAATACTATTCACTCTTTTACCTAGTAATGGCTCCAAAACTGTGACCCTGCAGGTCAAATCCTGTCAATCTTCTGTATGTATAAATAAAGTTTTACTGGAAAGCAATCACGTTCATTTATTAACATTTTTTTCATTGGCTACTCTCTTGCTACAATGGAAGAGTCCATTAGTTACCCTTTTATAGAAACAGTTTGCTGACTCCTCCCTGAGACAAGGATGATAGCACTGGTTAGTGATGGGCAGAAATTGTGAGACCAGTTTCAGGCACAGAAAAGGAGTCTCTATGCATGCATAGGAATGATAAACTTCCAGTGCATGACAACAAACATAATTAACTCTTAGCTTCCAGTAAAACTGACACTAAATGCAGGATTAGAGTTTCAATAATTATTTACTGTAACATGAGCGACACCAGTTTTGAGGGCCATGGTCATATGGAATATATCCCCAAACCTGATTTTCTGTCTTAATTATTGTTTGACCTATTTGAAAACATCTGATGCAGAAATCAGAAAGTGATTTAAATAGTACCTATTTAATTTGCTAACCTTCTTTTGCCCTTTTGAAAGCAGCTTGTTTCAGGTCCATGGAGATTCGGATACTTAGAGTAACCTTCTCTATCACTTTTCTAAACTGACTTTTACTGCACTCAATTTGGACTTCTTTGAAATGAACAACCACAGGAAATTGAAAACTCTACACAGATTTATAACAACATGAAAAAAGATTGGATGTTGTTCAGAAACATGTAATGGTACTCAAAGCAGAATGAGGTTTGCTCAGTAGAGTTACTGAAGTGTTACTTCCCTTAATATTCTCCCTCATGAAATCTGTCTTCCTGTAACCAGATTACCAGTATACACAATAATTAGCTATAATTTCATATCACTGAATTTGATCAAACATGCCACTATATTTTGTGATTTTTTAGAAATAAGCATCCATTATAACCTCATTTAACTTCATGGACCCTGGTGTCCATAACTATGGACTGAGCTCTGTTGCTACCCTACTTTTCTTTGAAAGCTCACCTCTTTAAGGTTATCTCTTGTTATGCCATCATTATTCTTGTTGGACAAAATAGGTGTGCATTTCTAGGAGGTATATGTTAGAATGCTCAGTGTTGTGTTCTGAAAAGTTTCTCCTCCTTTTAAATTCTTGTTTACCTCAGTATGAGCCATTCCTCAACCACTGTATGGAAATTATTGCAGGATGACTAAACTGTGAGGGTACACTCTACCCCGGATTTTCAGGTTGGAAGTTTATGCACACATGCTACAGAACAACATGAACGTGTCTGTGTTTTGAGAAAGGAATCAGAGAAGTGGAAGGACTTTTCCTACTTTCTTGTAATTATGATTCTTTTATTCTGAAAGTAGACAATGTATTATTTTGAAAACATAATAAAATGGGCAGGTCTAAAAACGATTTCTTCAGGTCATCTCTTTCTGAAATCCAGAAAGGCTGAATGATTATATATCTTATTTAATTTTATCTGTTACTTAATAAAGAGGAGAAAAGAAAAAGAAGGTTGAAAACTTGGCCTGCACAGACATGAGGTGAGACCAGAGAGAGTCCCAGGATGGGAAGGGCGCTATGTTTGGAAGAACTTGCAGGAATCACCATCTAATGTGGGTCCAGAATGACCCTCAGAAATCCAGGTTTGAGGATTGGTCTCCAATCTGGCACTATTAGAGACAGCAGAAGTCTTAAGCTAGGTGGAAATGTGGAAGGTTTCCAGTCACAGGGAGTGGTGTCCTAGATGGGGTTAGGCACCCTGATCTTCTCATGTCTTCTCCCATAAGGCAAGCGGCTTGCTGCATTGTGTGTTTCCAAGATGGCGTACAGCCTTGCCAAAGCCCCCAAGTAACAGTGCCTGTGGACCAGGGTCAGGACTCTTAAAACTATGAGTCAAACAAGCCTTTTCTCTTTATGAGCTGATTGCTTTAAGCCTTTGTTATGGAGCACTGACTAATACACGCAAGAAGGAAAACATTGCCTTTTGCCAAAAATATAGATGGGAAAATGCATTAGAACAGTTAAACCCCAGCAAGCCAAAGTCAGGCTAGTAACTCATCGTTTCTCTTCATTTTGGGGGAAGAGGGAAAGATACTACACAGCTCAGTGTATTCTCATTGAGGGGAGGTGTTGAGGTCACCCTGGTGGATCTCTGTGTTCTGCTTTACCTGGGTTCTTCTTGATATACTGAAGCTGCTCATGACCTATTGGAAGTCTAGATCCTTTAGGACGAGTTACTCCAGAGTATACTAGACTCATCCATTTAGCTTAAGCAAACTGTATTTATTAACTAATTTTCATTGGCGAAAAGCCTAGTGTGGCTTACCTGTATTTTCTGCACAATCATTTCCCAGTGCAGCAAAAGTACTTATCATTTCAGTGTTCAGTGGAGGAAGTACCCATTTCCAACCACATCAGTTCCTGATAAACTTCATTTCTCTCCAGTTGTAAGACTTAGGGCATCAACATTTCCTGGTTCTTACCTGGCAGCCGCTGTCACCTGCTCACTAACTAGTTGGAGGATGCTCCGAATCGCCTTGTCAAGTCTTCCTCCCCCAAAATGCTAAGTGCTCCATCAAGGCAGGAGCAGCATTTCCTCACAGGAAGCAGCTATGTGACCTAATCATGGAAGTGACATTCTGCTGCCCTAAGCTGCTCGTCATTCAGGTTCCACCACAAAACAGTTGCTTATAATGGGTTTGTTATAACGCAAACCATTTAGTGAGAAAAGCTTTTATTTTGTTTCCTGCAGGAAGGCCATAATGTCATCTTAACCCTTTGCACTCAATTTCATTCACTTTCAGTTATTTGAAGCTTCGTGTCTTGTGCGCTTCTTGTATTAAGTATATCTATATTGCTGCAGTTATGGTTCACATGTACAAACCCAGTCACATACACAGACACTGAATCAGAAGGCAAATTTCTAGGCAGTCTAAGAGATGGTCATTTTCCATTTTACCATGCTCCTTTCTTTTCATAAATTTATTACTGTCAGGTTTGATGTTCTACTGTAAGCATCACATTAATAGCTTGAGCTGTCCTGCCTTAGTCTCTTGTCTTTCCCAGCTGTTGGTTCATTCTCCCTCTCTTTTCACTTAGTATTCTATGGATAACATTCAGAACCCATGTCTGTGCACCATTTTTTCCTGCTTCTTTAAACTTTTCTTTCCCATCCTAGGTATATAATTGTAGATGCCCACTTTTATGCAATCATTGGAAGCTACCTGCTATACTTTCATTTGGAAATATTGAGGTGAATTTAGATATTTGCAATAAGGAATGGCTGATTTTTCCTTGATTTGAATTATCATGACCTAAATATATTTTAGCTCCATTCCTGTCCTTATTTGTAGCCCTGATATAAGAATTTCTCAGTGGATTAAAGAAGCTTGGAAATACATTTCACACTATCGAAATGACACTCCCAAGGATTGATTTGCTGAAGACATTTCAGTGGACCAGAAAGTAATTTTAATTAAGGTCTTAAACTTACACAACATGACAAAACTACATTTCAAGGAGGAAAGATTATGGGATTGAAAACAAAAAGAAAAGATAGATTCACACATATTTGCACCTTACTATTATAGAAATAACCAGTTTTTTTGGGGGGGGGAGGAGGAGGAATATATTAAAAGGAAACAAAATAATAATAAATAGACTAAAAAGATTAACAGATAACATCTCTTATTTATAGTTAAAAATTCAGGAGCACCTAGATGAAAACTTAGATCCATTAGATAGTTCAAAAATAAGATGCAGTTACCTGGCTATTTTGAGGGTCTGATGGTTCTGGAAGCAAAAATTCTAGAATCTAAGGGGTATTGTGGTCTTTTCCTTGTGCTGGCCTTGAAGCCACAGTATGTAAATTCCTCTAAGTCATAGTGCATCTCACAGAAGCGATGTGTGTCAGAATCAGAGTGTCCTGGACCATGGGTTTAAAACCATTAGGACAGAGCTGGCAACCTTTGATCCAATAGCCCTCCGGCAAGGTCCTGACTTCTGCTTCTGCACAGGTCAGGCCACTCAGTCCCGTGGCTGCCTCCAGTCAGCCTACAGAGCACTCCCGCAATGATGAGAAACATTTTGTTGTTCCCTTAAGTTCTGCGATGCAGCCTCTGAACCCATGAATCTGGCCCACGTGCTCATGGAGTTTTACATTTTCAGGAACATGGCCAAAGAACAATGATTCTAAATATCTCTGTAAGAAAAGTAACACCAGTATCTTATTACAAGGTGGTATCAATTTATGTAGGAAAGATGTAGGATGTCTGATTTTGTCGTGATGTGCTTCAGTGTACTTTAGTTTTTATTTTAAAGAGGGTAAAATGGAGGAAAATAAAACAGAATAAAACCAATCAAACTAAACCAGGATAAGTGATACAGGACTTCAAAACTTTATGAAATCAATAATAGTTACCATAGTGCCTTTTGTTGTCTTCAAAATAGCTGCAGATACTGCCTTCAGATAAATAAAAATTGAGCAGAACAGGATAGAATAAAAACAATAAAACAAGACAGTGAATGCAATAAAGGACTTCAAAATAAGCTAACAGTAAATCCAAAAGGGCTGCCATAATGTGTTTTGCTATATTTTAAATAGCTGCTCACACCATCAGATTAAACATAATGAAAACAAAAGAGAATAAAATCCAACTCAACAAAACAATAAAAATGATGTAGTTTCCAGGCAGGCATCACCTTCCAGTGAGCCCTGGTTCTCTCCCTCTGCAGTCCGCAAATAGTGCTGACTCACAGAG
The DNA here is from genome assembly GCF_034190915.1 of Cavia porcellus. Taxonomy (NCBI): domain Eukaryota; kingdom Metazoa; phylum Chordata; class Mammalia; order Rodentia; family Caviidae; genus Cavia; species Cavia porcellus. The sequence continues at coordinate 72,474,741 of NW_026947499.1, read as the reverse complement.
GGAGGCTTGGGTCTGGCTGTCCCCACTCTGGCAGTGCTGGTTTCCAGGTGGGGATCACCTTCTGGTAAGGCTGCATCAGTGTATTTTGCTGGGTAAAATAGATGGTAGTTTGTGGGTATTGTCATGTGTGCTAGGCAGTAAAATAAATAGCTTTAGAAAAGGCTCTTGTTTTTATACTTTTTTATCCCCCAAAATCTAATACAATTTAGTGCAAAAAGTAGGCATTCAAAAAACCTTACTGATTTACTGAACTAAAGTGTACATATTGTATTGTGGATATTACCAACTGACAAGTGATAAAGGGAAAAATGCTGTTAATTCATTATGGCCAGGGATTGAATCATGCCCCTTCTAAGTTTATACACTGAAAAGTTCTAGTCCCAGGCACATCAGGTGGGACCTGCTTTGAAAACTCCAATGGCAAACCTAACCGCTGAGATGAGGTCAGTGTGGAAGAGGTGGATTTCTAATCTAATCGGAGGCCTTGCAACAAAAGGAACATGGCACACGGATCCCCACACAGGCAGGACGCAGAGTAAATGGGAAGGCAGAGACTTGGGAGGTCAGAGACCGCCAGCAAACTGGGAGAGACAAGGTAAGACTTAAGAAGTCTATCCAAGACTGGCATAACAGCTTGAAAGAAACTAAGGACAGACTATCTGAACTGGAAGGCAGACTCGTAATATGGAAGAATGAAATGAAAAACTTCTTAAAAATAACAAAGAAACAAACAGCAATAATACAAAGACAAGAAGATGATAAGAGGAGCCATAACTTAAGGATTAAGAACATAAAAGAAGAAGTAGGGACACAAACAAGTGAACTACAAAAGCTACTCACAGAAATAATCCAGGAGAATTTTCCTAATTTAGCAAAAGGTAAAGATACTCAGATGTATGAGGCATACAGGACCCCAGCTACCTACAACCCTAACAGAGAAACACCCAGGCATATAATAATAAAAATTCCAGAAATTCAATACAAGAACAGAATATTAAAAGCTGTAAGAGACAAGAAACAGACCACTTACAAGGGAACACCCATCAGAATTACAGCAGATTTCTCTGCACAAACCATCAAATCACGAAGAGCATGGGGGGAAATAATTCAAGCTTTGAAAGACAATAATCTCCAGCCAAGATTGAGATAGCCTGCACAACTGTCCCTGGAAATTGATGGAAAAACAAGGTGCTTCCAGGATAAAGAGGAACTGGGGGAAGTTGCAACCACCAATTCAACCCTACAGAAAGTATTGCAGGATATTCTTAAAAAAGAAAAATACAAAGAACCCAGAAATAGTGGCGGGGAGGCCACAACGAATGGAGCAGAGAACAAAATGAAGAAGACAAACTGACAGCTACTGACAGAAAAAGAGCTCAACAGAAATGAGACAGAGAAGATTGGATGATAGAAACAGCTATTTTGGAGAAAATGACATCTTAATAGGTAATACTGATTTAGTATCATCTTGTTTTGAAGTCTCATCTAGCTTTTGTTCTTCTGTCTCCAATGGTCTAAACAGGTTGTATCTTATTGGATTTTATTATGTACGATAGTATAAGCAAAAACCTTTTAAAGACAAGGAGATTATACAGAAACCATTGTTCATTGTCTGTTATAGAATATATTAAATACTCTGTAATGCTGTCATTCTCTTAAATGGTTTTACATTGTTTTGGTATACTTAATGCTACAGTATACGAAGTTATACTCAAGGACTTCAAGGAAAGAGTCAATATGGTAACTGCTTTTGGGTCGGAATTAGCTGGTGGTGAAACACCATTCTGCTTAAATGGTTATGTTTTGATTTGCGCTGTTTCACTGTTATGCCCTCTTTTTTCTCAATCTCCACTCCATTATTTACTTTTTTTATTTTTATCCATTTAATTAAAGGGAAAAATATAGCAGGATATAATATAGTAACCCACTTTGACTTTTTATTATCTCGATTTGAAGCCCTGTATTACTCTCACCATCTTGTTTTTGACTGATGTTCCCCTATTCTGTTTTGCTGGATAGTATCAGGTTTGAAAGTTTAAGCATCAGCTGTGAAGATAATGAGATTCATTATAACGCCCATTCTCGTTGACTTTTATCTACTTTTGAAGACCTACAATGTCTCCAATGTTTTGGTTTTGTCGGTTTTGTTCTTTACTGTTTTGTTCAATTGTATTATAACTAATGATATAGGCAATTCTATTAGAGATAGCGGGAGGCATTATGGTAACCATTGTTGATCGCCTTGTATTATGTTTTTATATTATCTATTATGTCCACCGTTTTGACTTGACCGATTCTGTTCTGTTATGTCTCATTTGGTTTTACTCTCTTCCAAAAAAGCAATAAGAACCGTGGGAGCAATGAAACCCAAAATGTGTAATAGTCATTGTACAAAAGAGAGGAAAAGAAAGTGCTCTAAACTATATAACTGCATGTATATTTAAGTGTATAAGATAGAAAATGATATCACAGAGTTTTATTGGATCATTGAACAGAACTGTTTGCAGTATCATTGTTGGAATGTCCACTTTACAAGCTTTAATTTTGTGACTTGAACAATTATTTCTAAGATGGCAATATGTAATCCATTAACTAATGATTTCCTACTGTTCATTTTTTTCTTCTGTAAATCTGTATAACTTGAACCCTTTCACTGTTTTTTTTTCTTTTCTCCTTAAATAAAAAAAAAAAAAAAAAAAAAAAAAAAGAAACACTGCGCAGATTTGCTCTTGTGGCCAGCACAAAGAAAAGACTGTAATACCGCTCAGATTGTAGAGTGTTTGCTTCAGAGCCATGTGATAGTCCTGTTGTTCAGTCCACCAGCTTGGTGTTAACTTTGTTATGGAAACCCTAGAAAATTAATGCAGTAATATTACATTTCAAGTAGCCTAAAATATAAGCAAAATGTGTGGTACTTGCATTTGTTGCTTAGAAAATAGAACATGTTACCTTTTTTCTTCCAAGAATATGAAAAAAACGTGCTTCAGAAGTAAAACTTTGCTTAGTTTATATTCAGTCCTTTTATTCAGACTTCAACAATCAGGTCAAGAAAAGACTTTGGGGAAGTCTTAAGGGAAGAAAAGAAGGCAGATCACCTCAAAGGCAAGCCACTCCTTTGTAGACAGTGAGTAGAATAAAGGAATTCTGTTAAATTGCGCCCCTCATTCCCCTTCATTTGGACAGTACACAGAAGCCACCTCATGCACAGCATTACTTTTGCCCTTTGGAGGTATGGAGAATATTTCACAGAATTTGAATTTCCTTGGAAATCCTTTAAGCACTGCTCTGGAGGTGGATATGCTTCTGCTGGGATACTCCTGCATGGCCATTGTTCTCTTGTGGCTTTGGAAGAGAAGGCTGTGTTGCAAACATGAAGCTGACCTCTACCGCCCATGTTGTGCAAAGTTTCTAGAACTCTGTGCCACAAAGCACACTATTATGATACATAAGAGGGAACTGGTCCTGAGAACAAAGAAAAGCATTTTTTTCACACCAAATGCTCACTGCTGAACCTTACAGCACTGACCAGAATGATGATGAAATCACAGAATTTAACCTGGAACTTGAGTGCTGCTTTTCTAAACTCAGATACATATATAATTGGGTTTTCATAACTTAGATAGGTATAAAATGAGACTCCTCTCATCAGAAATTTATGAGCTACAGTTGAAGTTTTTAAAAACTGTTGGTGAGGCCCTGCTCCTCAGCGCTGTTTGGATGACAGGTACAAGCGCTGGCTCTATGTCTGTCCCTATTCCCAAAACACACTCCAGCACCTGAGATAGTGAGTGCCCTTATTGAAAAATGATATGGCAAGTGCAATAAAATGGAAAAACAACTTTGCAATAATTCAAACACTAGAGCCAAAGAAGGTTAGGATTCTCAAGGGAGGAGAGCAAAGCAAATTGATAGGCATTTATCAATGTCATTCAGCATTTAGACCAGTACACACTGCGTTGACCCTAAGTGCTTGTAGAGAACAGAAGTAAAGCATATCCACGATCCTCACAGGTCAAAATAGTTCTGTATTTGAGTTCTTGTTTTTGTAGTTTTGCTTTAAGATCCAGTTTTCTCTTAAGGACATTTTTAAATTTTTTCCTGAGTACTTTCTGTCCGAGTCACAGAGGATGACAGCTTTTCGATGTAGAGGGATAGTGTGCCCAGCTAAGAGTCTGCAGAGGTATCAATGGGACCTTTGCACTATGGGAGAGTATCTTGTTTATGCTGAGACATTCTGGGTAAATTACTTTACAAACTCATGCAGTGACCCACTGTTTGATGTCCATCCTGAATTTTCAGACTCTGTATCCAAGGTCTGACCTTTCTATCGCCAGAGCCCTGACATCTTTGTCTGTTGATCATACACCTCAAATAACAAACTATTCACTGCTTTGACAGGGGTGCCATCTCAACACAAAACTAGTAGAGGGTGGAAAAACACCCTTTTCTGTTACTATTGGCAGACAGGAGGGAAGGTCTACTGAGATATCTATGGTTTGTCAGACAATTAAAAACACGCAGAAAGGGAAAGCAGATGACTTTTGCATTTCTTCTGATCTCAGGTGCAAGCTTTGTTAGAGCCCTGAAATATCTCAAAGATCACCTATCCTTGACTGCATGTAGATAATCATTAAAATCTCTCCCCAGACTCTCAATTATCCAAGAGCTGCCTCTGTGTGTAAAGTCATTCCTAAGGAGATGGGTCTTTACATAAGCCTTCTCTAATAACTCCTTGTGAATCAGACTATGAAGAATACAGTCTGCCATCCAGATATGATCTTGCAGGATAAAAGCACAGAGAACAGACACAGACTATCTCGGAATGATCATCAACACAGTAAAACTTAATTGGTGCTTGTGGGAAAAGGACTGCACCTCTGACAAGAATGAAGTGAACATTCACTTTTCCTTTAGTTTCTCTTCAATGGACAAACACACTGTGCTTTTATAACACATGTGAAGGGGGAGTTAACACATAACATATGTGTAGTAAAGGTTTATAGACCAAATAAGGCTTGCTGGATGAGAAGTTGTTTTATTTTTTTCCTTCTTTTAAAGTTGAATTTTAGATATTTAAACTCAATGGAATTGTTTTAAACTATTTTTTAATAAATGTAGGTATTTAGATACCTGCCTTTATGTAATAATATCTTGCTATAATATTTAGTTTTGTTTCTCATTCTCAATGTCTTAAATTAATTGCCTGTCATGTTAATTTATGGGTAGATAACTGAAAATGTACTTCGGTTAAATATATTGTGGTGACCAAGAGTTAAAACTCTCAGCCACAAAATTTCTTTGCTGACACAGTTTGGATTGTCATGAAGTGCAGTACTCATGCTAAATAGGAATCCCACAAGACAGTGATCCATTCAATCCCCACATTTTCCTCCAGATGTATCCAGGTCTATCTTCTTTAGAAGATTTATTTACAGCCAAATATTCTTATTTGAAACTAGAGGAACTTCTGTAAGACCAGAGTACATTGCCTTGCTATATGCAACTTTAATGTACACCTTTGAATACAACTCAGGTTCTCCTAAAAGACTGGCAGGAGCCAGGTGACTCAGAAAAACAATACCTAGAGATGCCTACGCTCTTTGAATATATTCCCAAACCTTTATAAAAACACCAATCTCTGACTACATGGTTCCTCTCCTGGAAAATTTCCAGCTGTCCCTCTGGACAATGTTCTCTGATCAGGATATACTCTTGTCTTCTCTTATTCCAATTTTGGACATTTCCTTCTACGGCTCATGTCATCACCCTGCCATATGCTGTCTTGCATGGCAATTATCAGAGTGTGCTTAAATATAGATACATTTAATGTAGATGTAGATGTAATGTAAACGTAGATACATATTCTTAGATAAGAATATGATCACTTATATTTGGCATGAACTGAATTTCAAGAATTACCACCACATTTTTGTTTTACATATCATTTAAATCTTATGCAAACAATTTCAAAACCAGAAATACCAAATATTGGAATGAAGATGGATGAAATTTTGGGTAAAGTGTTTCAGAAGACAGATTTATTTAATTCATTTTTCACATAAATTCTTAAAAACTGTTTGGAGATGATAAGTGAAAACAAAATCAAAAGGCATATTGATCTATGCGATCATCCCTTTCCAGTGAAACTTTGCCCAAAACATGAGAATCACCCAGTGTGCCATCTCTTCTTCATTAATCTATCACCATTTTAGGGGCCTGGCTTTTGTCCTGGTAACTGTTTGATTCTAAGAGCCCATATAGTTCCTTTGAATGAGAATTTTCCTAGACATTTGTTAAAAATGACCTGTTTTGCGAGACTCCATCTTGATTGGCTTGCCTCCTATTTATCTATGAAGCCTCTTTCCTACTTCTGATGTCTTGCTATTTTACCAGGGCAAGCACATGTGAGTGTCATCTAGGAGGACATTGGGCCATCTTTCCAGCGCACCCCTCTGTCTTTGATGTGTGTGGTACAGAGCACAGTGCAGTGCATGTGTGGAGCCTAGAGAATCCTCTGTGGTTGACAAGAAGTAACTCATATCAAGAGGTTCTATTTTTAAAACCTGATAAACAGCAGTGCAGGCCTCAATGGTCCATGCTCTGTGGTTAAATATTTTATTCTTAAGCTTTTCTTGGGAGACAATATTTTCTAAGTAATATCTTCCCACTTTGTTGAAGAAAATGAAAGATGACTTGAGTTGCCTCCTGTGGACACACTGATCTAGTGAAGTGTAAGTACAATAATTAATGTAATTTTAGGAAATTCAAAGAAAATTAGTTACAGGATAACAGCGTATAGAGCAGAATGATTGCAAAGGAGAAGGCCCAGATCCCCTTCCCCAAAGTCGCCCTAGTTAAAGACCTCAGAGCACTTCCCTCTGGGAGACAACTAGCCATAGTCAAGGGATTCCTCCACTAGGACACATGAAACAGGCTGCACTGCATCTGCAAGGATGATTCCTCACCCTGTGCTCACTCTCTAGCACAACCTGGTACAATCAGGAGAAAACTCTCAGCTCCCAGTTTCAACCTGGGGAAGGAAAGAGAAGCCTGGAGCCTGTTGGTTTTGTTTTTTCTGAATCTAATTACTAACAGGAAGTGGCGCCTTGCTGGGTTCTGGATGTCTGAGCACAGATTAATGCACCACTGCCCTGCACCTGGATTGGATGGAGTGGTGCCTGAAAACTCAACTTCTGGCCCCTTCCTTCCTGGGGTGGGAAAGAACAGTATTCAGATATCCAATGCTTTCATTTTAGGATAGCTGTCCACAGGGTTAGAACATCAAGCAGGAGACATAGATGCCCAAGGTTTCTGATAACAAGGGAGCTGGGCAACTCATCTTGTTTCTGAAGACCCAGGGTAAGCTAGCACTCTCTTTTGGCAGCCTGTCTCTCTCAGAGTGAGCAGGGAGAAGAGGAAAGGAGCCTGTAGCCAGTGTTCTAGATTCTCAGGAGAACACTTGAAGATCTGATTTCTGTCTTGCCCAGCTCGGAGTTCTGTTGGATCTGGCACATGCTACACACTCAGAGGAGGGTGGCTGAAGATTAAAGGGTTAGGCGACTTGTGGTGTCTGCAGAGAACCTGCAGTACCACAGACAGACACCCAAGGGGCCAGAGAGAAGAGAACTGGCAAATCACTCTGATTGCATCTGCATCACAACTCTTGAGAAATTAGATCCACAGGGAAAGTTACAGAGGTTCTCAGACCCCCTAGCCTTGCGCCTGGTAAGTGTTTTTTTTGTGTAAAGCCATGCAAAAGGACAAGACAGGCTTGCTTTTCCACATATGTATGACCTCCACTGTAATTATAAAGTACATATTCAATAGAAAAATAGGCCCACCACAGGAACATGCTAAATCTCCACAAATCCAGCCCTAAAGATACAGAGATAGGGAAAATCTGACAAAGAATTCAGAATGATAATCATTAAGATTCTCAGCTAGGTCAGCAAAAGCATTATGAATTTTGTACCTGAAAAACATAATATCTGAATTTTAAAAAGTGTGTTGTTGATATTCAGCTGCAGATTTAATAAAGCAGAAGAAAAAAATCATTTAACTCAAAACCAGATTATTTGAAATTTCCCAGTTAGAGGGGTAGAAAGAAAATATGAATACAGAAGGAATAAATGATTTATGGGTCGCTATAAAATAGATCAACCCACACAGAAGTCACAGAAGATGAAGGAAAAGAAGGAGAGGCCATAGAAAGACAGAGAAAAATCTTACTTGATAAAGTATTAGCTGAAAACTTTGTAAATATGGAAAGGATACTGGCACCAGAATCAAGATGCAGCTAGAGTAAAGCTACAGTCAATGTAGAGTCACATTATAATCAAATCACTGAAAATCACTGAAGACTCCTAGGTGAGAAAGTGATTGGTCACATAAATGGAAGCTCCCATGAAATTGTCTACAGATCCTTTTCCACAAAACCTTCGAAGGTTGTGAAGGAGTAGGGTGGTCCATTCCAAGGCCTGAGAAACATGGAATCCTTGCCAATCGATCATACCACAGCTGGCAGTACTGTCTTTTAAAGGGGAGGATGACATAAAAATTTTCCAGATAAACAAAAACTGAGGGAAGTCATCATTATACCTGCTTTCAGAAATGGCGAAAGGAACTTGTCAATAAAAGGACTCCAGACAATGACAGAAAACCTTAGCAAAAGTGCAAAGCTGCCTGGTAAAGATAGATGCAACATCAGATGCAGAAGATGCCCTGAGCAGGAGGCAGGGCTCAAACTTGCTTGATGACTGCTCTTTCTCAAGTCTGAGTCTTAAAATGAAGTGGCTTCAGCCCATGGTATCCTTGTTCTACTCCGTACTCCACAGAGGTGAACAGTATATGCACTCCCAGAAGCCACATTGGGGTGCGTTGGCTCAGACAACATCCTTCTTGCCGAGACTTGGAGAGAAGAGGGGTGCATGTCATGCAAGCGGGCTTCCATAGCTTATTATAAATGCTCTTCGATGTAAAGTGGTTCTAAGCCAGTAAAAACACCATGAGTTGGCAATATTGTAAGTGAAAGTACACTTAATAATTCTGTCAGACACAGCACACTAGAGAGGATCAGTGGTACACCCCATGATTCCCAGGCTGATCAGGAGCCTCCTGAACTATGTTTGTCTTTGGCATGTTTATGTTTATGCTTTTGCACCATGGCAAGCTGGACCACTGCAAGCCAGGGAAGGCTTCCCTGTTCCATATTACCAGGAGTGGGGTCTCGTCCAGGAGGATCTGTGATATGTAGCCTCCACCGGGTGACTAAACCGAGCATTGGGCTAACACAAGTTTTGAGGCCACAATGATTTACTCAGACTTTGGAGTCCTTGGGTGGCACTGATCATAGAAAGACACAGTTGTGAAAACATGTGAGAGGCCCTGGAAAGGCTTTAGGGGGCGTTGGTGTATTCTATGTCCATCCCCTGACATTATCCACATTCACTTCATTGTTAATCAGCAATACCATTCTTATCGGTGGGTCTCTGCATGTGCGTGTACATGTCCCATTCCTGGGACATTCTGATCAGTGTTTCATTCTGTCACCCTAAAAGATTGTAAGTCATATTTGCTCTTCCAACAGCAAAAACTTACTTACTGAGCACTTGAATGCTATTTATTAAATGTGCGATTCATTAATGTCTAAGCTAAGAGCATAATGTGTATTATTTGTAAGAAAATATGAAACTTTCAGTGTGAATGTTGGATGCTTTACTCACTTATTGTGATTTTCATAAAATTATAAACATTTCATGTGTATTTCACTACTTGATTATTCTATACCTTGAGTATAAGGATTTGACTCTCTTGGAACGAGATTTTAAAATATGAGAACAGTTTGATTCCTATTCTAACAACCCACTGGAAGTCAGCTGTCATAGCATTTGAAGAGTAATAGAGTGTATCATAAAGGAACCGCAAAGTACTAGGGTTCAGAAAGCCTAGGATCCTTTCTTTGTTGTGAAGCATTTGACAAGTCTGATTTTCACAGAAAAGGATAATTACTCTTACTTTGCAGGGGTCTTGTGAATATCAAATGAGATAACATATAAGGCCATAATATTTATGCAAATGTTAAATATTTTTGTGTACTTCTTTTGGGTTTCTATGCATCAAACACTATGCAACAGGAAATCATATAAAAGAAACCTAAAGGAAGTGAAATTTCCAATTTGTTAGGTCAGAGAATTTTGCCAGCTTCAATGTGTACAAAAATTAGCATTTTGGAGTTCTAATTATACAGATTAACTCTATGATGATCAAATGAACCAGGAATTCTTTATCTTAAATCTATTACAATAAAGTCATTTTAAGAAGCGTGTAACCAACCTTATCATTAAAATGAAAAGGATTTAGAAAATTGCTTGGTCTCTGGAGAAAGAGCCATTCTCTCTTCATTGGACTTGGCTTTATTGAACATTTCTAAGAAACATTTCCTGGCCAATGTAAATCTGGAAAAGTGAGAACAGATTTTTTAACACTATGCAATTACTTATTGTAGCCTAGAAAAACGTAAGCTTTGATCATAAATGTTTTAAGCTGTATCTTGTTCATCCTTTCCACTCTTAACTATCTTTTCTTTTTTAATTAACAGCAGGATATTAAATCCAAAGTCAATTTAAATTTAATGAAATTTTTCAATGGCAGGCAAAATGAAATGTGTTTATTCTAAAAGCATGAGATGAATTTTCTGGTACTTTCTTTTGAGTTTTACAGTAATCTACTCAATTGTGAAGTATAATTAATGCTTAGTAACTTAAATAGTTATCTGAACTGTAGGGAGCAGAATTAATAGTTGTAGTAATAGTTGTTTGTGTACAGACCTGGGAGGTATAGAAGATCTCTGGGTCTTTCTTCTGTAAGGGAGGCTTTCCATCCTCAGCTATTTCAATCATGCAGGCAACCCCAGGACTGCAAAATGACATTGTGTAGCTAGAAGTAAAACAGAAGAGGCTGTTATCAGATGTGTTACTGGGAAGAATAGAGTAACTTCACACTTGAGTGGTAACTACTTCTTCAATGCGAGAGGTACTTTATGGATCACAGTAATCCTGAAATGTGACCTCAACCAAGAGTGAACCTTTTCAGAGAGGTAAAAGATACATTTCTTTTCTAACATTGCGTTTCATTTTCCTCCTCTCATTCTGACTTTCAATAAGGACTTGAAATGCTTGCAGAAACCCTTCTCCTCCAAAACAAGAAGAGCTTTCCGTGTGTAAGTAGGTATTGATAAATTGTAAATGCTTTCTGTGGTTGACACATGGTCTTAACTCACAGAGGGAAACTCTTGGACAAGTGCTGGATTATCAATGTTAAATGATGCTAAACTCCGTAGGTAGAAATTTTCCCTCCCTGGCCTACAGGGAGAATAGAAATGGAATAAGAACTGAAAGGCTGCATACCCTTGAGCAGTGAGATTGCACGGTGATACTGTTACCAGGACCCACAGAGCATGCTGCTAATGTACCAGCTGGTACTCTGTTTCAGAGATAAAGAAGTGTAATATTAAGGCAATTTGCAGAATAAATAGCATGGATGGTCAAAACACAATTGAAATTTTATCAGGAGCTTTTAGAGTGACACAATAAGATGAATAAACACATGCACTAAAGAACTTGGTGTAGTTTTGGGAACACTTCATTTAGTATTTTAAAAGAGGATTAAAATAATATTACCTTGATATATGTAACAATAACAAAGCTTATTCTGTGGAGATAATATTAGAAGTATATGCGCTGTTATTAAAAGTAGCTTTTTTTGCATACTGAGCACGCAGTTGATTTTATCTTCATGCTAGCTTACTTGTATTATCTAAATTCTAGACAATACCCAGAAAGATTGTTTTTCTTATGAAGTTAGAGATCCAAACCAGTAGAACTTGCTCCCATAAACTGTAATCCCAGCCCTTACACTGAAGTTTTATTTTCCTTTTCACCAACATTTCCAGTTTGCCTGGACATGGTGAATTTCCCACAGTGCTGGACTTTCAGTGCAGAAGTCACAGAGGTTCTTAGCAAACTTAAGTCCTCAGTCATTCTATTTTTTTAAAAAAAGGTAAATTTTACTAAAAATAATTCGTAAATAATTTATTCATAAAAATAATTTTGTGAACTTCGTGGTATGGAAAAAAAAGCCTAAGGTTTCCTTTCCCCTCCCTCCTCTAAATGGTCCAGCTCTGGGCCAGGTCCTTCTCTCCTCTTATCTGGAAATGCAAATCTTATATGTCTGTTTCAATAAATCATTCCACTGCTTTTTTTGGCTCCCACTCGAGTTACCAACGTCATTTCTGATTCGCAGCCGGTTACTGAACATTCCTGGATTCCAAGTTTCTCATTTCTATGAACTGGGTAAGATAGGGTCTGTGAAGTCACTGCAAACCTTGTTGATGTGGCCAAATTGACATGTATGGATGATTCACACTGGAGACGGAAGAAGTGGCTTTTAGGAAGTACACATGTTCTCATTGACCAATAAGGTCTTCCTTTCATTCAGAACTTGCGAAGTAGCTGCTGTCGTAAGAACAGAAGCCAGTCTATTTATTTTCTGTTGTTATTCTTCCCAGTATCCTCTGACTTTTCAACAAATATTTGATTCTATTGTTTGATTAGTTTATATATAATTTTGGAAATTCATACTCTAAATCGACTAGAATTTTTCCTATAAGGGCATTGTTTCTTATTTTTATAATGTCATATGTGTTTATGAACCAGTTTGTTTGTAAGACAGGATAATTCTCTATAAAGAAATTAGCCGTTATTGATATAAATCTCTTGAGGAAAAATCTCACTGCATATACTTTATGCTTTTCAAGTATTGCTGAAGTCAGCTGAGTCTAATGATTTAAAGACTTAAGGACTCGATTTTGATATAATCCATTGACTGGCTGAGTGATCTTAGGCAAACCACTTAACTTTTCTCCCTTAAAGTATGATTATCCACAGAAAAGAGATCATCATCCTTGGCTCCTAAATGGTTAGTGAGAATCCCATTATTTAATGTACATAAATCATTCATTAATAATATTAAAGTCCAAGTTAAAGCAATTATTTACTGACTAGATGGGGATCTCTAAAGAGATTTTAGTTAAAATAAATTACATAGTCAAGTTGAAGTGTTCATCTACTTCTGCTAATATTACTCATAATGGAATTCAAACTCAAACACTCAAGTTGTATTATTTTAAAAAAACAAAATTTAATGAAAGATTTTGCTTCAGCTTTTTTACATTTTTATGTTTTAGAGCTATAATATTTAGTTAGGTGTGTTAAACAATGTAGCCTGAAACATTTTGACCAGAAAAAGGAAAATTTATTTGTAAAATTTTGTAGGACTCCATTGGAACTGGGAGTTAAGGGAAAACCAGGAAAGTGTTATAAAAATACCAGAAATCAAGAATAGATTGGTTCATTCATTAAAGTAAGTAACTTATATAATTTAATGCTATCCAACTCTTAAATAAGAGTTATAGAACAATAATTTATATCATGTAACTATTTGAGCAAAACAGAAAAATGATAACTTGGATATGGTATCATTAAAAAAAATAAAGACATAATGCCAGAAGTCTATTCACTAACATTATCAGTGCCTACCTCTGCCTTCTGGTAGTAAGGGTACTTTTAATTTGTATCTTTTGCTTATTTGAATTTTCTAAACTTTAACAGTTTTTGTAAGAGAAAACCGTCTTAGTTACTTTTTACTTGTCATTGAGACAAAATATCTGATGACCAAAGTTAGGAAAGGAAAGGTTCATTTCTTAAAGTTTTTGGAGGTTTCAGTCCATACTCAGTTGGCTCCATGGCAGGGTGGCATGGCATGGTGGTAGGTCATGATGGCTGCAAAAGCCAAGGCAGAAACCAGCAAGAGAGAGAGAGAGAGAGAAATACCTTCTTCCTGCCATTAAATAACATCTTGGCTCCACCCCTAGGCCAGTGTAGCACCCACACCCCAATTCAAGCACTAGACAATGAACCAATCACAAATGCACAATGCAAACGCATGAGGCCTGGGGGCCATCAACAAAAACCATAACAAAAACAACCAGGGATAAATAATTTGCCTACACCTGCTGATTGGTTCCTAGTTCCCACCCTTCCTGGTGATCCCCCTGCCAGGTGCATACTTGCTCCTCATTCCCAGGGGTGAAAACACAAGGTTATGTCACACTCCTGTTCACCCCTAATAATGGTTCAACGGTGTCTGGAATTTGAAAGTCCATGGATTTATTTTTCCTTGGGAACTTTACAGCATCTGATTACTTCCTGCCTTTGACCCAGAGTGTGAAGTAGCACTCAAATCAGTGCAGGCTTCTTCTGTGACTTTCCCTTTCCCCTCTGGCAGCTCTGGAATCCTCTCTTCATCTGCTGTAATGTGGCACTGTGTACTGTCCTCAAGATGACAAGTGAACTTCGGATCTCAAAAATTACACATTTTTGGGATTATACAGTTTGGGAAAATTCTCACGTGAGTCACAAAATGTTTCTCCTTTTAATCTCTGAAATGTATTTCTAGAACTTATATGGGGCATTTTTAAGAAGCCTGTAATGTGCCCTCTAAATTTTTTAAATTTGTTTTCTTTGTGTACAGACAGATGCCTTAATATCTAATCACCACATTTCTGTAACAGTCTCCACAGATTAGGGTTCAGTCTATTAGACCCAAGCTTAAATTTCTTCCTATCTCTTTTCCTCCCTCCCTCCTTCCCTGACTTCCTTTCTTCTTTCCTCTTCCTTTTTCTCTCTGCCCTCCTAGTAGTCTTCCTCCCTTTTTCCTTCCTTTCTATTTTCTTTCTTTCTTCTTTCTTTCTCTCTCTCTCTCTCTCTCTCTCTCTCTCTCTCTCTCTCTCTCTCTCTCTCTCTCTCTCTCTCCCTCTTTTTCTCTCTCCTTTTCTTTCTTTTTTCTTTGCTACTGCTGGAGATTGAGCCAAGATCTTCACACTGAATTGCATTCCCAGCCAGTTTTTAAAATCTTTTGTAATGGGATCTTGTTAAGTCACCAAGTTGCCAGTATGGGCTTACACTTGAAATCCCCCAGCCTCAGCCATTCACAGTGCTGGCGTCATTTTTACAGGCTTATGCCACCACATTCAGTCGAAGTCTCTAAGGTCTATACATTTTTTTTTTCAATCCCAAGATTCTGTCTGTAATTTTTTGCAAGAATTTCTACCTTTTTTCCTTTTTTAATATCATTTTTTAATTAAAAATAATAATTTATGCTTTTCACCATCCTAAAAATACATGAGTGTCTCATCCCCAGGGATGAGAGACTTGCTTGGAGTGATTTGCTTGGTTTCTTTCTCAGTATTACCACGTGTTCTGGTATTGTGCTGTATGTGCTCATTTTTCTATCTTCTGCTGCCCCTAATACATCCTGCATAGTAAGAGCCCTTTATGGACCCTCAGATACCTGAACACTTGGGCAGTGGCTATTTGGTTTATAGAGAATAGTGCGCTATGAGATGTTGATGGGATCTCCAAGCACATTAATGATGCTGATGGAGGATACTCTGGGTAATTCAGGTCCCAATGCTTTGGTTTTCTGTTGTCTTTCTGGGCTGTTGACCAAGTCAGAGTCTCAGATGGTACCCTTCGTTTGTCTGTCAGTCTATCTGTCTGTCTCTTTCATCTGTAGCTACAGGAACACTAAATCTTTCACAGCAGTTCTTTAGCAAGTTGTTTCTATTTCCTTTTTCTTGTAGAGTGGAGCTTCTTGAGTTCTGCACTTACATCTTAGCAAGCCAGCGGTTTGGGTTTTGAATTTCTGTTTCTTGTCTAACGGAGATATCTGTCCTGTTTGGAACTGACCTTTATATTCTTGTCCATTTTTTGTTTTCTGTGTTGTAACCCTGTATTTGACCCTGGGGATGAGAGACTCAGCGGGAAGTTACACAGTCACCTCGAACACATAGCATACATTCTTTCAATAATAAGAAAACACAACAACAAGAGATCAGACTAAGTCCTTGCCTTTGAAAGTCCACATAAACAGACAGTTATCTACAATCTGACTGTGAGATGAAGGAGGAAGAAGAATTAATCTTCTGAGTGATGCCTTTATAATACTGCACCTCTAAGTTTGAAAGGATTAATTTCTCTGGCTTTACCCTTCCCAGGTCTGTTGTGTGTTGTCACCATCTGACTGTATCTGTGTCGTATTTTTCCAGTGGTGTATTTTGAAAACTTGCAAGTAAAACTAAAGTGGTTCGTGTTGCCTTCTAGGGAGAAACAGAAAGTGTGGGTCTTTATTTTATTTATTTATTTATTGGTAAGGTACTGTGTTTGATTTGCCAAATTTGAGAGATACGGACATACCAAATTAAACAGGTGAAAGGACCATTATGGGGCCATGTTGTAAGCACAAGAAGCAGGGTTCACGTGGAGTGAGTGGTAGCCTGAAGCTGTGCTGCCACAGTGACCCACTGAACAGCACCGGTACCTCACAGAGCATGACATCTGTCAGAGTCGGTGACACTGTGGCATGCTTGCATGGTGTCAGCCACACCAGTTCTTTCTGCTTGTCACCTGCTTGCCTGTTTCCCAGAGAGGAGGTTAGACTCTTTATTTTAGACTTTGGCTACGTTTTGGGTTTGTTGGTTATGAAGTGTTTTTCTCCCTTTCCTTTCCACTCTCCCCTCTTTCTGTTAGATTTTAAATATAAATGCATAAATAAGTTCTCTGCAGGGCTAATTTGCCGTATAGGCAGCAGCTAAGTGAATTTTCGGACTAGTGACTGAAATTTCTAACCAGTAACAGTTTGTCTTAATATCTATCAAATTTGAATACATCTGTGAATTTCTCTTTATGTTTTTGTCTATTTTTATTCTATTTTTATTTTTTCTACTTATTTTGTTCTTTTTTTGTTTTCATTTGTTTTCATATTGCTCTGAATAAATAGTGTATGTATTAAGTGCTATCTCAGAACTTTTATTTAAAAGGATCTTCTATGGATTGGCACACTTAGGATTGCCAGACAGTAGGTTCAATTTGTGGTGTCTCCGCCTCCACATTCATCCAAACCCTGCACTCCTCAGGGCCAGATCTGAGGGGAACACAGCTGGAATGGAGACCCAGTGGGACTGCGCACCAGTAGATGGCAACAAAGACACACGCAGGGTTGGAACTTCGGCCCAGCATCTGGACCCCACAAAGATTAATTTAGAATCTAACTTACAGTATGATTGTTTTAGCTCCGTTCATAACAAAAAATCACGGGAAAATACATTTTAAAGAGTATATGTCAGGCAGATGGGTGGAATGTCCAGCGACTGACAGCTCTGCTTAGCTGACACAATGGGCACTGCCTTGAGCAAATTTATGAACCTGCTGTTTAAGGGGATGATGATTTGCGAACACTTCTTGGCAACATGATGTATGTTTTTAGCTGGTCAGTGCACGTCACACACCCAAGCACCCTGACACACCTTGTGCTTACAGCATCAATGAGTCGACCAGCCTGGCCACACAAGCAGTGTATACCCAGACCAGCCTATGACCTCTTGCAGGTGATGTCCTGAGCCCTTCCCGTTTCTGGATGACAGGCCTGGGCTGGTGGTAGATATTAGGTATAGATATTTTAAGAGTCATGGCATGGTCATTGGTACCAGTTTTTGGAGTTTTAACTAGCTTTTATTATGAATAAAAATAAGGCCAAATATACTTAATGATAGATTACAGAGAAAGCCAAGCCATTTCCAGCAACGCGCTGAAGTCTTCCCCATGATTGCTGAGGGCAGCGGGAGCAGGGGTCTTGCTTATACCCCCATCAGCCCTAAGGGAATGTGTGCTCAGCCCTCATGAGTAGAGATTTCCAGGACCCTCAGTGTGCCACCCAATTCGTGCGTGAGGGACCACAGCCTACACCACATATTTCATGGTCTGGTCACCTCAGGGTGCCTTCTAAACTACCAGAGCTCTTGTGTTTTGTACCTAGTAAAACTCTTCACACAAAGACCAGAACAACAGCAAAGTTTAAATTGACATCTGGAAATGTTGCTTATTACATATTCATTCATTTGCTTCCTTTTTTTTTCTTTTTTGTTATGGGGATCAAACACAATCTCATGCTTGCCAGACAGGTGCTTATGCTGCTGAGCTAAATCCCAGCCTTGTTTTTTAGCCAGAAATCCGTCTTTGATCTGGCTGGACATGGCGAAGGGGCTTTCAGGGATGATTACTGCAAGGCAGCCCTGGCTCAGGAGAGCTGCATGTACAGATGTCTTCTAACCCCACACTGAGGGAAACGATCCTGGAGGACTGAACTTAGGCATGGCGGGAGCATGTATGCCAGGGAAACTGGATGATGGTACAAACCACCATTTCCCCCTGATTCTTGACAACTATTTGAGTTTTTAATGGATAACCGAGTTTCTTGAGAGCTCACTTAGAAAAAATGTATTATGAAAGTCGCCAAGCTCAATATCACTGTTGTCATCTCATTTGAGATGTCAACAGAAAATCTCATTTCTTTACAGTTTTTCAGTACAAAGTTCCATGTAGTGCTGACTCACTTCCATGGTGAATTTGGGTTTCAAGAATTGTACTTCTAAAACCCACAAGTGTTCAGTGTAAAAATATTGATTGCGTTTAACTTTATCCTTCATATTCGACACTTACTTCCTCAGTTTGTTGTTTAACAGCTTTTAGGAATATTTGTGTCCAGTTGCACTGGGTCACCAGGCAAAGTTAAAAGTATTGATCATCTATCCTTTCTTCATCATTATCTAAACTCAGACAGGTAGATACTCTGGTGGAGTAAAGTCTTCAAGATTAAAAACTATAGGGAAAATTAGATAATGATCAAATTACTGAGTCTGAAGATAACACAATTTCTGATGGTATTGTTATGGAAATTCACTTTCCTTATGTTACAAGTGAAGGTGTAGACAGATTTTGCTCAGGAAAGGCCCTGCGTGTTCCTATCTTGAGGGACTCACACACTTGCCTAAGTTGTCTAATTACTACAGTTTCTATGTGATTAGTTATTTGTAACATGAAATTTTCCTGGAGATTCATTTTCACTGAGGCTTAGTTAAAAATCAGAAAATATTTCAATGTTAAGATATTTATATTGTTCTGTGTTTGACCCAGTGAAGTCTCTAGTAATCCTTGCTTTACCTTACGAGTAGGAAGAGAGAGTAGATTCATAGAGATGCCAAGGTTTAAATTTGAGAAATGCCTCCTGAGCAGTGTTATAAATAGTCTCATTGCTCTGAGTATCAAAGGCTGAATGATACTCAGTGAGCCATGTCTCAGATCAGCATCTCTTTGGTCTCGTTTTTTCTCCACTGATGAGTGGATGATGGGCATATCCTTTTCCTTGGCTTATTTCATTTGCTTTGATCAACAACATTAACTTCTCATTCTGGTATGTAGATTTTTCTTTATGGTTTCTGCAGTCTTATGTATACTTCTTCCCCTTCTATCTATCCTTCCCATATTCTTTTGCCAGAAATGATCTTCTTGTCTTTAAATTTTCTGATAGAAAAAGAGAAAAAAATCAAGGTATATTCTCAGCTCATAAAAATTTTCGATTTGGAAATAACCTAGAAAAGAAAAGTTTTAGAAATTCAATGAAAGTAAAAAATGGAATTGATGTTACCGCATCCTGGGTTTATTAATGGAAGGAAGAATGACAAGCCCTCCTGTAAGCCTGAGTACATTTCTTATTAACGATTCAGTGAGAGCATTTCCAATTTAATGATCAAAGAAAATTTAACTGAATCAATGATATGATGGTGATGAAAATGCTTTGGTTTGCATTCTTACAATTGAGAAAATACATCTCCAGAGTCGTTTCTTGGAAGAAAAACAATTAAACTAAATGTTTTGGAATATTTTCAGACTTCAATACACAAACTACTCCAAGTGGAACCATAATCTCATGCAAAGAAAAAAATCGCTGACACTTAGAGACACTGACAAGGTTCTGAACTAGTTGGTACAAATAGAAAACTGAATTACCATAAAGCTCATAGATTCAAAAATTAGAGTAAAATTTAACAAGCTCTGAAATCCACAATCTGTGTTAATTTATCTGTCATCTCAGTTAAAATAATTTAAAATAGGTTTTAATACAAAGCAATATAGTGAGGAATGAAAGAAAGACAGTGTTTTAAGTAAAATAACACATAAAATAAATTAATTTTTGGCAGATAATCTTAAATACAAAAGACAGTGCACCTTTTCATTCACAGGATAAATGATCAAATGGTTACTAAAAAGTGACCTTGGCAGGGGGACATGAAAATGCAGGAGGAAGCGCATCTCTGTGGGCCTCTCCAGAGGGTATGGCTGGAAGACTGCAGATCTCCCAGGGACTCTTCTCACAGAAGTCAGAGGAGTGTGGCCGGTCGGAAGCACCGGGGTCCACCTTCGTATCCTTAAGACTGCAGCGGCTTCAAGGCTGCACTCAGACCTATAGACAGACAGACAGACAGAAAGACAGGCGTGGCAGTGTTCTCATTCACAGAGTACAGCTAAGCCTTCCTGCAATAGCCAGGCTCACGAGGCAAAAATGAGAGGAGGAAGTAGTAAGAGTGTCTGGCTTTGCTGCTTCTAGGAAACAGAGGTGAAAAATCCTTTCTCCAATCTCTGACTCTCTCCTCACCTTCCCCTTTCCCTTCTCGATTCCTCAAAACCCTTTAGTTGAGCTCACGAATCTGAGGGCTGAGACAATGGCTTCTCTGGATCAGCCCACTTTTATTAGGACCAAGGACAAAAGGTGGGGAAACTGAGGAAGTGCAGGAAATGAGCAGGGCCTGGGGAGTCACTTCAAAGACTTCTCCAAGTAGTAAATTATGCCCAATTAGGAGAACCATCTTATTTCCAAGATAACACTTATGGTAGGATTGAGACTGCAGGAGCGAGACGCCTGCAGCTGCAGTCTCTATTTACTTAACTAGTGTTAGAGCCAAGTGTCCTCAGCTGTGGCCTTATCTTGCCCTTTGATGTGTCTCTGGCCTCACAGGCCACTACAGGCCTCATCCAGAACCAGTGATTCGTAGAGGTTCACTTACTACGAATCAACTCCCATCGCCAGGCAAAGGACCAAGCTCTAGGACAGACTCATGGATAAACATAGAAAGCCAATTAGTAAAATTTAAATCCTGTTCAGAGCCGCTTTGTAGCTGTTTCCAACAGCTACTTGAAAGTATTAGGGTAAAGATTTACCCTAAATACTTTCATGTAGTAAGTAGTATCTGTCCTATGAGGTGAATCAAAATATTTTTCACACTTACAGATGAGAAAATGGAAGCACCAAGAAGTTAAGTAACATGCTCCAGGTCACACTATTCATGAGTGACAAGAGGAAGCTTTCAAACCTATAAGTTACAGCTCAGGGATATCCTTTGTGATTGCTAATGAGAGCATTATACGTTCCTTTCAAATTATCTCCATCTGCCTTTAGTTACCAGAAAATAACACCCTTTGGCTTAACTGAGAGAGGAAAGCTTTGTTTTCCTTCACTTCTGAAGACACTTCCGTCTGTGCCTGACATCTTGTTCTCTGAAGAGGAAGACTCCTCCCTCCTGTGTTCCACAGTCCTCACCTTTCCACTGCCTGCTCTCCTTAGGTTGGTACTGGGCCATCTGCATGCCCCTTCTCAGGCTGAAGGACTTTCATCTCCAAGACTGGACTCTTGGATGAGTTCTCACCAGGATCTCACAAACACTTCTTTAGACACCTGTTAATAGCAAGAATCAGGGCAAAGGAGTTGGTGCTGTGTTGTGTGCTTCTAGGAGAGTACCTGAAGGGAAGCAATCATGATTCTGCCCCACAGAGCTTGGGAGCAAATTTACTTGGGAACATCTGTCATTCATCATTGTGGGAATCTGCATCCTGGTGGTTAGAGTATCTGAATGATCTAGAGGTGCTCAGAAAGGTGCATTGTCATCATATGGGGTGGTATAAGTTAGGTCATGTTATTGTTCCATAGTGCAACTTTTACAATTTTATTTTATTAGTATAGTGCATGTTTATACCACACAATGACCAGGAGCTGGTATATATACAAACCCAGTTTAATTGTTTTCATGTCCTCTCTTACCTCCCACCTTTTATCTCTTATAATTCTTTTCCTTTCTGCATTTTTTTCCTCTGAATGATGCCATATTCAGATGTTCTTGGCGATCTCAGCTATGAGCATGGTGTCTGAGGCATAGCACACATGAAACATACGCTGGTAACACTGAAGTTAGTTAAATTGGGTTATTTGCCCCAAATAGACCACTAGAGCCAGCTTCTTAAAGGAACTGCTGCCTGCCCTCTTCTCCCCAAAGGAGGGGCCACTCATTAGCAAGTCAACCATCAAGGAAGCCAATCAAGAAGGTGAGGTGCCACAGTGATAAAAGCAGGCCTGGCCTAATTGTGTGTGTAACTTTCAAAAATTGCCGAAGTACCTGTCTTCTTAATACACACTTCACACCCTTTTCTAGACCTTTATATGCTCTTCCAAACACCCCCATGTTCAGTTATTTTGCATGAAAAATAACGTGTTGGAAAATCAGTGATCCATTCTGCTGGTATCCTACCCTATTTGATTTCCAACCTTACTGTGTGTGGAAACTGCAGTGTCAAGTGCACTGCATTGCCATTTAGCTCTGGGAAAAGATGGAGAGAGAGAGAGAGACAGAGACAGAGACAGAGACAGAGAGAAGGAGAGAGGCTCCATTTGAAAGCACAGTCAATAAAGTTTCTTTGGGAAGCAAATTAAGACTTGATTGGCACCTAGATTCATTATAAAATCAGGTTGGAAACATAATAGCACTAGGAAAATGGTCTGTCATTGTATGTTCAGTGTCTTGGTTGTAGATTTTTCACTTTCTAATTAAATCCACGTTCCCTAAATAACTACATGGTAGGCATATTGTTTTATGTGAGAAGAATAAAGCAATAATTTTAAGTGATTAGGTTTCTGCAAATATTATATATCTTTTAAATGATATCTCTACCACCACTTGGTTTTGGTGACATTTCTGTTTTTCTTATATTGAAAGGCAGTACATTGTAAGAAAATGGTCCTTCCAAGCTATTGCAATTCTTGGAATGTGTAAATGTTACCTTATTAAGACAAAGGATGCTTGCAAATATGACTGCATTAAGGAATTTGAGAAGAGCTCACCTGGGATTACCTGGTGTGCCCTAAATCTTGTCACAAAGGTTCGTAGGGAGATAGGGAGAGGAAAGGGGAGACATGAGATACACACACAGAAGAGGATGTGAGGGTGGAAACAGATAGGAAGATGCAACCACAAGTCACAGAAGAAAAAACATCCTAGTGGTTGGAAGCCAGAAGAGGCAGGAACAGGCTTCTCCTTAGAACCGCAGGTAACTGTGCAGACTCCTTGCAAGATGTCTGAATTTAGGCTGCTGGCCTCCCCGCAGTGAAAGAACAAGTTCTATTATTTTAACTGTCAAATTTTCAACTATGCATTACAGTTACAGAGCTATAAGAAACAATGAGCAGATTTTCTTTTTTTTTTAATAAAATGATTTTGTGTTCAATGGTTACAAAGGAATTCAGAAGTAATGAGATTATAATGTACATATATTGGATTGCAAATGGACATTATTAAAGTAAACAGATAATCCAAATGATTTAGATTTAACAAAAGTCTCAGCAGTGGAGACAGCATGAAAGGGATCACAAAGCAACACCGTACTTCCTTCTTTAAAATTTTCATGGAGTAGTGTACTTCGACAGGAAACACTGACATAACCAACAGAAATATCCTGCAAACGTCTAAAAACCAATATCTGCATTTATTGTAATTCAGCAATAAAAGCATTCTATAGACTTCTATAAAGTGCAAAGGAATTATGTTTATTCTTTCCAGAAACATAGTAGTGATTAAAAAAGAAGAAATAAAAGTTATTCAAAAATTTCCATTCCTGTAATGTATGGGGCCTAAAATAACACCACTTGAATTTACTTTTTAATTGCTTTTTTGTGGAAGGGTTACATTTATTATCTATAACAAAAGAAACATTAATATTCAAGATTTTTATTTTTTCTTTTACCAATTGCAGATAATTTTTAATGCTGAGTTAATGTAGCAAATATTTCCATGATGGATTATTGAACTCTGAATTATCTAACAGAGTTAGTGTCCTAATTTCAGGACAAATTATACAAATGTTAAAACCATGAGTTCTTTATGGTAAAGAAAGATCTCAATGGTGGGTTTTGTAAAGATGGAATAACCTTATTCTTTTCTTCAAAGATTTCCAGGGAGCCCAGGAATTAAGATTACTGCAGAAGATGCTCTGCCTTCACTGTGAAATATTAAGGAGAGAAATTTTCTAAATGAAGAAATTTGTCCATGTTTGCTTTTCCAAGCGTTTTCTTTACCAGAAAACATTTTCTGAGTAATTGTTTCCATTTTGACTATCAGTCAAAGTCCAGAATTACCTGAAGGAATAGTTTTCCAAGGAAAAAGAAAGGGAAGTAGGAGTATTCAAATACAACAATGATAAAATGTTTAATTGTGAACACTTAAGAAGAGAGAAGGATAAAGTTACTTTGTTTTCTAACATTTAGGACTAAATGCAGCACTTCATTTTTTTCCTCATGATCTTTTGCAAAATATAAGAATATAATGAGGTTTTATTTGTTTTTACTAGCAGTAAAAATTTGTAAAAATTTAACAAGCTATAAAAAAGGACTTCTTACTGTTATTTAACAGTCACATTTCTCTATGTGATGAAATGGAGTAAGCTAAACCATCCTTGGGTGCACAGTCCTTTCTCTGCTGGAAGGAATACGTTTCTTTAAGATTTTGTAAAGAATGACCTCCACTCTGTCTGACTGTTTCATCTGAAAGAAAGTTCATCACAGCAAAAAATCCATTGCTTCATCGCTAATAATTCTGCTGCCTCCCCAGAAACACTGGCAATATATGGAACTGTGTTCGTCTAACAGGGCACGAGGATGTGGTGACCATCTAGGGGACAGAAGTCTGAAATGCACACAACAACCCTGGACAACAAAGAAGGAGCCAATCATAGGTGGTCAGTGATGGATTCTTTGAGAAATCATTTTAAGGTAAGAACAGTCTACTCACCAGCTAAGTAAATCACAGATACTAATAAGTAGAAGGGACACTGGAAAATATTTTTTTGTGAATAAGATTGTGAATTAAGATTTTGAAATTTTTGTTATCTATAAGCAATGTACTAACATGGTCCCAGATTGAAATGATAACCAATCCCGTGGAATCTGACATCTCCCTCCTGCCCCACTGAGGTCGGCCCCATAAGGAAGCAGGGCTATTCATTTCTTATTTACTTGTGTACAGGTCCTCTCTGTACCTATGTGAAGCTGTATGTCCATGCATACACACTCATGTACGATCTCTGTGTTGTGTTTGGTTACTTAATCCAGTTTGGAGACAATTCATTTCCTATCAGGACACAGAATTCACTCATAATTTCTTTTATGTTGGCAGCATATGCTTATACTTCATTTGGATATATATTTTACTTAAGCACTTCTCTCTTCATAAGTGTTTAGGTTATTTGTGCTATATTTTCCCTGTTACAAATACTGATACAATTGAAGATGTGCTTATTTGTGAGATAAAGCTTTATAAGTAGAATTTCAAAGTAGGAAACTTTATGTTTAGTGATTTTTATCAGATGTTTCCCAAATTACCCTCCATTGAAATTATATTGGCTCCTGTCCCCACTGGCAATAAATGCATGAATGGAATGGATTTCATCATTTAAAGAGTTGCCCTCTCTCTTTATATGCATCTTCAAAACATATTGGGAAATATTTCATGTCTCTGAGGTTCTCATTGTTCAGGTCTCCCAGGATCTGCTCATGTGAGATGATTTTATATACAGTACTTTAAAAATTAGTTATTAACACAGATTAATTGCACAAATTAATGAGTTTCACTGTGACAGTTTCATACATGCATATATTAAGATTTGATCATGTCCGCCTTGCTTTCTCTGCTTCTCTTTTCTCTTTGCCTGATTCTAGGAGATACTTTTATACAATCTATTTTTGTTATAATAAAATGCAATAAAAATTTGACCATTTTAACTAGTTCTAAGTATACAACTCAACACCAGTCCTCTCAATGACATCTACCAGGGTCTCCGGATCTTATGGCAGGAATGAGGGGCTGAGAGCCCAGATATTTTAAACACAGACACTCCTATCACTCTTATCACACTGGAAGGTACAAGGTTTTAGAAGTCCTCTCCCTAAAAACTGGAGAGTCCCAGTTCATATTTCTTGTCATAACACGGCCATCTAGGTCCCTTCTTTGGAGATGGTTTATTCAGTCATTCCACCATCTTTAAATTAGATTTTGTGTTCTTCCTACTTCCAATAAATTGAGTCAAAATACTCCTCAAATAAGCTTTTATCCATTTATTCCAATCCTGCTTCCTGTAGAGACAGCGTCCTTCACACTAATAGGAATGCAGCTATTCAGAGCAGCTTCTTGCAGGATTTGGGAAAGGAATGTTATTTTACTGCTTCAAAAGAATTCAAATGAAATCTATATGGTCTCTATTTCTTTTCCTTCTTTTTTACGCATGATTTGTAGTTCGGCAACTCCTAACTTAGGTGTTAGGCTTTGAATCTAGTAAGACCTCATGCAGCAGTTCATAACCAGGAATGATTCTGTCCTTCTCCTAAAGACATTTGTCAGTGTCTGGAGAGTGTCACAATTGGCGGTGAGGAATGGAGTGATGCTATTGACAGCTAATGTGTAGCAGCTAGGGCTGCTGCAAAGTGCATGGACAGACCTGGACAACAAGGACACACCTGGACCAAAAAGCCAATCATGCACAATTTCAGAAACACTTTACTGATGCCTGTTTTGTCTTAACTATAGTGACAGGAGACATTAGGTATGTTTAATCTTTATTCATCTGGGACTCTGGTTAATTTATATTTCCTCAACAAATTTAGTAGATCTATGTGAGTAGCAGAACCATCTAAATTCTGCATCCCTGCAAACTGTACCCGCAAGGAGAAAAGATGCATCTGATGAGACTGCAGCTACAGGTTAGTGCAGCCTCAGCCTTGCAGATCTGTGGTTCACAAGAAGAAAGAGGGAGGCAGGTAGGGGAGCTGTATCACACATGATTAGATCTCTGAGGAAGCTGGATACAGACATTGTGCATCTCCTGGTGCTCGTTCTGTGGTGTCTGGAGTATATTTCTTTTTGTCTGCTCCAAAACCGCCATGCATTATCTATGAAGTCAGGGCAAAGGATCATGGGAGACACTTGGATGTGTGCTGAGGAAATCTGAAATGTAATACAATGAGAAGACAATCTTCAAATTGATACTTATTTTTTTCCTGTATATTTATTGCATTTTCTTGATATCCTAAATGCTTTGTCCTGAAATCCTAAATCTCTGTCCTGCTTTTAAAGAAATGTTTAATTTTGTCTTTTTAAATTTTATTACATGATAAAACAGTTATTAGAAAGTCTGATTATATACTCAGAATGTCAACCTAGCATTTGCTTTTAAAATTGGTTTCTGGGCTCACCTCTCAAGTTTTGGTTTGGAAAGCTCTACCTCTGATCTTGTTGAAGGTATTAGCAATAAAGAACATTGCTACATGTCTCAAAACATTTGGAACTAGAATTCTGATTATACTTTTTCTCTCTATAATGATCAAAGAAGTCATCATTTAAGAGATCTTACACTACACATTCTCTGATATAACAAAGTAATGTAAAGTGACAGTTTAAATCTGTCTGGAATGGTGTTTGTTGCTTTCCTACTGATCCAGTCTAGGAGATAGCATGTACTAAAGACTTTAAAAACGACAGGACTGCTAAAGTTTGATGAAATTGAGGTGGAGAGTCCGGAGTGTTGAGTGATACTGCTGACCAGTAAGCAATAGCTACATTTCAAGTGATAGATGTACAAAGAGCTTGCAGGCAATAGTGATGGCTTGTGTCTAGATGCCCCCCCCAAAGACTTATGCACTCCTAGGTGGGGCTTTTGAGAGGGACTGGGTCATGGTGTGTGACACTGGATTAGTCCACTGATCATTCTCACACAGGTTGGGATGTGGGTGCTGGACTCACTGAACAGGGAAGTTCCTTCTTGGGCATGGACGGTGCCAGTTGAATGAAATAAAAGGCAAACAAGGAAGCAAGGCCCACTTCTTCCTTTCTGCCATGAAACAAATTGTTTCTTGTCTGCCATGCTCCTCTGTCATGATCCTTTGCCTTGGAGCCAGCCCACAAGGGACTAAAACCTCTACAAACCGTGAGCTAAATGAACCTTTCCTCCTTTAACATGTGGGTGTTGGGTGTTTTGTCTGAACAAGAGTAACTAAGATAGCAATTGAAAGCTTAATTTTGAGAAATAAAATGCTCCTATTCATAGCATAATTACTCTGGGTCTTGGGGAAGATGGCTTGGAAAGGATTAAAATTTAGGCAAAAAAATTACTGAGGAGTATATAGACATCACACAGGAAAACAACCAGGGCACACACTGAGGTATCTTTGTGGAGGTGAAGAGAAAGAGACCATTTAAAAGAAAGATAACAGGAAGTAGAGTGGGACAGCTTTCTTTTGACTATTTTTTAAAGCAGAGGCAAACTTTATTTGAAAAAGTACAAGTGAAATGGGAGGGAGAAACTGATTCCACAGTGAGGGTGAGTAAAAGAGGAAAAAGCAAGATAAAAGTACCCCCTGTAGGAAGCAGGGCAGGCTCCATGAGGAAAGCCACGGCAGCAGCACTTTCTATGTGAGGAGCGGATCAGGAGACGGAGAGAAGGGAACGGGGATGAGAAGAGGAATTAAACTGTGTTGTGGACACGTGCCAACTCCACATGAGGAATCTAGACACCAGCTACTGCACACATGGACTGATCAAAGAAGGGATTTAGATATTGAGGGCATAACACCACTTGCAGCCAGTCTGTAGCGAAGAAATGTGCTGAAGGAATTGAAGTAAGACTCCTAGATTAAGATGCTGATATAGGAAGCCATTGCGTTCTTTGGTAACATTGCCTTGCGCAGTTTATGATGCAATAATCATCACGGGTTAAATGTCTTGATCATGGTAGAGTAGTGTCAAGGCTCGAATCTGTGTCTAGAATGACCTAAATCCAAATTCATTCTTCTAAATATGGTTAATAACTAGGACAGGTAATATAGGCAGAGGAGGAGATTTGAGATGTGAGGAGATGTGAGGCATTGCTTTGAAAATGCAGATCCTCAAATGAATAGGAGCTGCATAGTTGGACCACCTAATTGGCAGCTACAAGATAAGAATTTTAAAAACTTGATCTAATATTGCCTTTCCTATTATAGTATACCTTACTGGTTTTTACAACAATGTCCATGACATACATTTAAATATAATGCCTAAAACAAAACAAAACAAAACAAAAAAAGCACCAATGATTGCACAAGCATGTTACAGGACATATTGGGAATTAGACTGCAGAAAAGGTCCTATTAAAATTTTCATTAGTCATTTTTAATCACATTACACTTTAACACTTCAGTACACTCCACAAAATAGTAATTTGGGCTTCTCATTTAACCACATTTAGTAGAAAAGTAGAAACCAAATTAAATACAATCTAGAAAACAAATAGTGCAAAAAATTTCATGAATATTAATAGAAAGGCAGACAAATGTAATGTATTTGGGTTTGTATCATAAAATGTACAATTCACTTTTTTGTGGCATTGCTATTTTCAACCAAGATAGATCACTCAAATTGCTTTACAAATACAAAGTGTGAACCATTTGAGGAAAAGAGATAGGGCTGGATTATGAGAAAAATGACATATTTCTTAATGAAGGACAAGTTTTTGAATAAAGTGCTCCCTTTGGCAACATCTTAACAAGCTGATAGTTAATGGGTATGAATCTTTAGCAAAGTATGAAACACTGAACAGACACACACATGCAGATGAGGCTGGCTGCTGCTGCGGATCAGCTAGAACTTCCCATCTGTCATTACCCCTGACTTCAGTGGTCTCAAAGTCATTACTAGGGTGCACACAGTCACAATGAATCCTATGCTTGCTTCAGAGCACGTGAGGGTTTAATTTACTGAAAAGTATTTCATTAGATCAGATCAGTAGAAATGTGTTTCATTTCTAAACCTGTGTAGAAACATTAATCACACAGATGCTTAAGCTATATTTTAGGCACTAAGTACAGTTTCAATTTATCTGAATAAAACTGAATAAACATCCAAAAGGAACTAAAACTCATTTTAGATCAAATTGACTTTTTCTGATTAGTGATGATTTAAAATCTACCCATCCAAGATAACTTGGAAACAACCCTCTGCATTTTATGTAACACTAAATTATCCTTTATTCATGGACCTTGTTTCATCTTGTAGAACATTTTTAGTGGTTTGATTTATTTGCTTTCTTTTACTTTACTTTTATTCTGAAAATCCTATTGAGAAGTGAAGAAATCAATAAGCCAATTAGATACTTCAGTTTACACTGTCCCCTTAATTCATGATTGATTAATAGCTGACATTAAATTCTTATTTTAGGTGTTGTTTACTTTGAGCTTTACTATGGTACTTACTTTACTATGAGCTGTACTATGATACTATGAAACCTGGATTCTTCTGAGCAGAAATCTGAGTCAAGTGCTTAGAAAAGAGTAAAGTTTTTGCTACTGTGATTCCTATCATCTTCAGAAATAACAAATGGTCATTTATTAATTATTAGCAACCACATAATTCATTATAATATTTCTGGGCAGAATCAAAGTTGGCTATAAAGTTGCTTATGAGGAAATCAGAGGATATGAAAAAGAGTAAAATTTCTTAAGATCCATTGGAGAAGAGCTGGCTGGGTTTAGTGAGCTGCTGATTCTTCCAATTTGAAATACAGAAATTGATGAAGCCACTTAGGAGCTCCTGCAAGGTGAAGAAATCTACAGCTTGTCTCAGATCTGGGGAAGAACATAGTAGCTTTTCAATGCATTTCTTTGAAATGTATTTCATTTTTGAATGTGTATTATTCACAATTTAATAGTTTATGATTATTGCCATATGGATTTTGTTTTCCTTTTTCCTACGTAGATACAGCTTGAGATTTGGAATAGTGTCCAAAGTGCTAAATTCGAGCAGGGTGGTACATGTTTGTAATCTCAAGACTCTGGAAGGCAAAAGCAGGAGAATTGCAATTTTGAGCCCAGTATGCTAAAGTATAACTTTAGCAAGACTTTGTCTAAATAAATATGTAAAATAAATAAATAGGTAGGCTTCTGTAGATACAGCCAAGTGTCAAGGCCATGGGTTCAATTTCCAGCACCACAAAAATGTTTTAAATTTGATTTGTATATTTATTAACAGTTTTATGGAGCTATAGAAATACTGGTAATCTATAACATTTGTTGAAAACATTTAAAAAAACACTTTGTATATTGCTAATACAAATGTACAATTAATAGTGATTAAGATAATAAAATTTTGTTGTTTTCCACAATAAAAAGCCTTGAATTAGTCTGTCCTTCATAGTACAGATCACTTATTTGACAATATTTGAATGTCTGGGTAATTTGTTACTTCTTTCTCTTACCTCCTGCATTATAATCACTTTTAAATTGTTTTAACCTATCTTTTGAGTCCAAATCCAAAACTTACATCTGTGTGCATATTTTTGCTTAAAAATGTAGAGTCAACCTAGTTGTGTAATAAATGTTTGGAACACAGTTAAGTTCCTCTCCTCCTCTGTTATTTTTTTACACCTTCTGCTATTGCTGTATCTGCTGTCCCCCAAAACCTCATGGGGTGTCAGATGGGGCTTTGCAGAGGTGGCGGAATCTAGAGTATGTGACCTGGAATTAGGTGGTGTGGTCACTAAATTAATCCTGCCATTGGATTGACATAGTTCTCAGCAGGATTAAGGGTGCTCCACCCTAGATGAGAGTGCTACTTGCCTCTGGATACCATATAAAGGACAGAAAGAATCTGTCCCTTTTTACTTATTGCTTGCAGCTTGGATGCTGTTGTTGCCTTCTGCCTGCCATAAACTGTCTTTTCTCTGTGATGCCCCTCTGCCAGGCTACCTTCTTTGGAGCTGGCTATGGACTGAAACTTCTAAAAACTGTGAGCTAAATAAACTTTTCCTCCTTTAACTTTGGGTGTTTAGTATTTTGTCTCAGCAATGAGCAAAAATAGTTAAGACTACACACACATACATACACTACATATACTACATATACTTTTCTCATGTGAGAGAAATCATATTATATTAGAACTTGTGCAACTGATGTATTTCACTCAACATTATATTCTTAAGTTGTTTACCTTAGTTCCTTGAAAAGAAAAATTGGTATTATTATTTGTTTCTGTTTTGTAAGAATCTTTTTGGTTTATCTTCTACTGAGTAACTTCTTTGAAGATGACAGTACATAGTGCAGTAACTGTTATTATTTTCTTACTATTTGATTAATAAATTTTGTTTTATTTTTTCATAAAGAAAAAAAAACGAAACTTGGGGTTTGTGGTTTTGCAGTCTGTATAAATACTTTGAACTAATTGTGATAAAATGTATTTTGAGGTAAAAAATGTATTTAAAGGGGATATAATGTTGTCCCTATAATTCAGTGGGTATGTGTCCGTGGCTTGAGGGGCAGGAATTTAGGTCCAAAGTAGAAAGTTAAAAAGCTATATATTTTATTCTTTTTAGATTATCCACAGTTTTATATTCTCATTTATTTTAATTGATAAAATTGTACATATTTTATTCTTTTGAGATTGTCCAGAATTTTAAGTATTTTGATGTACGCAATCTTTAATGCTAATATAATGGGATTTGTTTTTAAGTCGACAATTTCCATGTCTCAGGCTTAGGTTTGTTCTTATAACATCTCTTAGGCACGGTGAAGAAGAAATCCATCAATAGTGGCATGTCCAACACTGTGATTATCTACAGATTTTTTATAGAAAAAAATTGAAAGCATTTTCTTTCTTTTATTTTCATAGGATTTTTGTCTCGATAATATGATTTCGGGATAAAGAAGAGGGAATGGGAATTAATCAAATTTATTAAAATATTTTCTATAAAGTTTTTAGGTAGACTATAAATGTTTTCTGTAGAGATTTTATACACAGATCACTTTAAAGTGAAACAGCGCAAAGAGATAATGTAGACACATGTTGAGGACGGACTTGCAATGTTAATTTTTCTTACTTGGAATTTTTTTCAGATCTTTAAAATTAGTTTTGTAAAATATTTTGATAAACTACAGCTTTCTATGGAGGTATCTTTTTAAATAACTCTTTTATCTATGTCACTGTCATAGTATGCAAATTGGCAGTTCAAACAAGCTATGTCTAAATCTAGCTAAATTTTTGTGTATTTGCACTAAAGCTTTCTTTTTCTTATCTATTGTGCTCAATTTAACGTCTTGATGTGTCGCCAGGGCTCAGGATTATCTGCAATGCTCTGGGAAGGTGGAGAATTATTGCTAAATTTTTTATTTGATTTTTGTGTAAGGTGAGAGATAAGCGTCTGATTTCATGCTTTTCTTGTATGTGGGCAGCTATGTTTTGGAGAGGCTGTCCCTCTCCTGTTGTTGGTCTTTTCCTCCATTGTTGAAAATTAGCTGGGTATATATACTTGGATGTATTTTGGGGCTCTGTTCAATTACATTGCTCTATCAGTCTGTTTCTATGTCAATACTTCATTATTTTGGTTACTAGAACTTTGTAGTATGCTTTGAAATCAGGTAGTGCGGAGCATCCATGTTTCTTTCTTTTTTTCTTTCTCTCTCTCTCTCTCTCTCTCTCTCTCTGTCTCTCTCTGTCTCTCTCTCTTCTACATTTCTTTGGCTCTTTGGAGACTTTGGTTGTGAAATGCACATTTTAGGATTGGTTTTAGCTCTTTCTATGAATATAGTCATTAGCATTCTGATACAGTATATCACATGTGTAAATCACCTTTGACAATATGGACATTTTAATGATATTAATTCTTCATTATATGAAAATAGGTTATCTTTCTATGCATTTATGTTCTTTATTTTTGTCAATATTTTCCTAGTTTTTGTCCTAGACATCTTTTACCTCTTTGTTTAATTGTATTCCTGTTTTATAATTTTTGCAAGTGGATTGTTTTCTTGATTTCTTTTTCAGTTGCTTTATAGAAATTTTATTGTTTTTTGTGTGTTGATTTTGTATCCTTCAACTTTGCTGAATTTGTTTATTCTAACTGTATTTTGGTGGCCTTTAGAGTTTCTCTAGAGAACATCATGCCATCTGTAAGCAGACAATTTAACTTTTTCATTTCCAATTTGGATGCCTTCTAATTTGTTTCTGTTGACTAAAATCTCTTGCTAAAACTTACTATATTGGATAGAAATTTTTCGTCTAGGTGAGAGTGTCAAGTATTTTGTCTAGCAATATGAAAACTGCCTTATACAAGTACAATGTTAGCTCTGGGCTATTTATGCAAGGCCCACATTGTTTAAAGAACGCTCTTGTCACAGCAGTTTATTGACAGTTTTAATCATGAAGGGATATTTAATTATGTCAAAGGCTGCTTCTGTGCCATAATGATCATTCTACTTTTTGTTGTCCCTCCTGTAGATGTGCTGTATCATGCTTATGAATTTATATATATATATTGAACTATCCTCGCACAGCTTTGTCAATTATGATTAACTTGATCATGGTGAATGATCTTTTTATTTTTTATTTTTTTTATTTAAAGAGAGAAGAAAAAAAAGGACATTAAAAAACAATACAATAAAAGGGTACAAATTATACAGTATTTCTAGAAAAAAATATATACAGTACGAGATCACCAGTTAACAGGCTACACAGAAACAGGCTTCCCAGAAACAGTTGTCCATATCACTAAATTAAAGCATATAAAGTGAACATTCATACAGTGAAATTGGAGACAGTTCCATTCAATGATCCAACAAAAGCTCAGTTATATGGTTTTCCATCCTACACTCTCAAACATACCTGTGGTTATATCCCTTAGTCCACCTTACTTTCCTCTCTTTTTTACAGTAACAATTAGACTTTTAGGGTTCTATTACTCTCACAGTTCTTATTACTTTTTGAAGAGAATAAAAACAAATGTGACTAAGCCAAACAGAGTCAGTTAGAACAGAAGGGTGGGCATAGCACGTGATGCAAAAATAGAATACCAGGTGATCAAAAGTAGTTACCATTGTCCCTCTTGCTATTTTTAAATTGAGTTGTCTATATCATCAGGTATAATAGAATTGATCAAAACAATATGGAACAAAACTCACAAAATCTACACTGAGGACCTTACAGGACTTCAAAAAAAAAGGATATCTTATTGACTTCAAGGTGATTGCCTATACTCTCAAAATTGATACTACCAAACAAAATAGAAAACATAATAACCAGACAGAACAAGACGGGGAGAGCAATACTGGGGTTCAAGTCAGAATAATAGGACAACAAAAAAGTTACTATAATATGTCCTGTTATTCTTTAATTTAGTTTTCCCTTAATTAAAAAAATAAGAGAAAATAGTTTAATTTAAACATAGTGGGAAGATTGAGATAAGAGAGGACATTGTAATAGAATAACGTAGGGCAGAACTGAGCAATTCAAGCATCATTGTGTTTTACCTCCAGATAATCTAACATAATAGTAGTCATCATAGTGCCTCTTTCCCTAAATTGATTGTAACTTCACGTGCTATAATATCAAGCGTATATAGAGAGTGTGAATCCTTTCAAGAGAATGCAAGAATTACAGGGTATTTAGAACCTGCTAACAGAAAACAAACAACGGTTTCTATATTATCTCCTTGCCTATAAAGAGTTTTGTTTATACTATTGCATATAGTGAAATATAGTAAGATACAACATGTTAAAACCAGTGGAAATTGATGTACTACAGCTTGATGGGACTTTAAAACAAGACGATATTAAATCAGCACTAGCTTTTATGTTGTGTTGCTTTCTTCAAAATAGCTATTTGTGCTATCATAGATACTAAAATCGAACAACCCAGGTTAAAACCATTGCGGTTAATGAGTGAAAACATTATATGGCTTCAAACCAATATGATTGGGAATCATGATTACCAATTACTTCTGTGTATTTTTATCATTTCTTACACTAGGGAAATTATTCGGTATTTATACATGTGAGTTTGATTTATTTCACTTATGAGTATGGTCTCAAGCTGCACCCATTTATATACAAATGTCTCAATGCGGTCATTCTTAATAGCTGAGTAGTAGTCCATTGTATAAAAATACCACAACTTTTTTTATCCATTCTTCAGTCAATGGACACTTAGGTTATTTCCAAGATCTGGCTATTACAAATTGTGCTGCTATAAACATGGGTGCACATATATCACTGTGGTATGATGCTTTCAGTTCTTCTGGGAATGTGCCTAGAAGTGGTATAGCTGGGTCATACAGGGCTTCCAGTCCTAGTTTTCTGAGAAATCTCCAGACTGACCTCCACAATGGTTGCACTAGTCTACACTCCCACCAACAGTCCAAAGAAATTCCTTTTTCTCCACAGCCTCTCCAGTATTTGTTGTTGTTGGTTTTCTTAATCTTGGGGCATTCTTTCAGGAGCGAGATGAAATCTCAGTGTGGTTTTGATTTGCATTTCTCTAATGACCAATGATGATGAATGTTTTTTCATATATTTATTTTCCATTTATATTTCTTCATCTGAGAATTGTTTATTCATCTCAGATGCCCATTTTTGGATTGGGTCTTTGAATTTTGGGGGTCTGATTTTTTTTAATTCTTTATATGTTTTAGAAAGAAGTCCTTTGTCTGAGGGGCAGCCTCTCCAGTATTTGTTGTTGTTGGTTTTCTTAATCTTGGGGCATTCTTTTAGGAGCGAGATGAAATCTCAGTGTGGTTTTGATTTGCATTTCTCTAATGACCAATGATGATGAATGTTTTTTCATATATTTATTTTCCATTTATATTTCTTCATCTGAGAATTGTTTATTCATCTCAGATGCCCATTTTTGGATTGGGTCTTTGAATTTTGGGGGTCTGATTTTTTTAATTCTTTATATATTTTAGAAAGAAGTCCTTTGTCTGAGGGGCAGTTCACTAAGATTGTTTCCCAGTTTGTGGGTTTTCTTCTCACCACACTGGAGACTTCTTTTGACGTGCAGAAACTTTTTAATAAGAGGTGATCCCAGTTATTGATTCTGGGAAGTATTTCCCGTGCAGTTTGATTCCTGTTCATGAATTCTCTACCAACTCCTATATCTTCAAGGTTTTTACCCAATTTGTCTTCCAATAGTTTAGTGTTTCTGTTTTAACATTTAGATCTTTGATCCATTTAGATTTTATTTTAGTACATGGGGATAGGCATGGGTCTAGTTTTAGTTTTTGACATATGGAGAGCCAGTTTTTCCAGCACCATTTATTAAAGATACTGTCATACTCCCAGTGAACCTGTTTGGCCCTTTTATCAAAGATAAGGTGGTGGAGTGTGTTTGCAGTTGTGGTTGTATCTTCTAATCTATTCCACTGATCTTCAGCTCTGTTTTGGTCCAGTACCATGTTGATTTTACTATGGTTGCTTTGTAGTATAGTTTCAAGTCAGGGATTGTGATACCTCCTGCCTTGCCTTTGCGGCTTAGAAATGTCCTTGCTATTCTAGGTCTCTTCTCACTCCAGATGAATTTTAGGAGTGATTTCTCGAGTTCTATGAGGTATATTGATGGTATTTTTTTCGGGATTGCATTGAATCTGTATAAAACTTTTGGGAGAATGGCCATTTTCACAATATTTATTCTCCCTATCCATGAGTAAGGGATGTTTTTCCATTTTCTGAGATCATCTTCAATTTCGTTTTTCAGTGTAATATAATTTTCCCTGTACGGGTCTTTCACTTCTTTTGTGAGAGTAATTCCTAGATATTTCATTTTTGTGGTTGCTAGTGTGAAGAGTGTGGCTTCTCTTATTTCTCTTTCTGTGACTTTGCTCTTAGTGTATAGGAATGCTATTGATTTTTGAGTGTTGATTTTATAGCCAGCTACATTAATAAATTTATTTATTATATCTAGCAGTCTTTCAATGGAATTTTGGGGATCTTCTATATAGAGTATCATGTCATCTGCGAATAATGATAGCCTAACTTCTTCTTTTCCTATCTCTATGCCTTTTATTTCTCTCTGTTGTCTAATTGCTCTGGCTAGTATTTCCAGTACTATATTAAATAGGAGCAGTGATAAGGGACATCCTTGTCTTGTGCCTGATTTTAAAGTAAAGGCCTTCAATTTTTGGCCATTTAGTATGATATTGGCTGTGGTTGGTCATAGATGGCCTTTATTATATTGAGGTAAAGACAATCTATTCCAATTTTCTGCAGGGTTCTTATCATGAAAGAATGTTGGACCTTGTCAAAAGCTTTTTCTGCATCTATAGAAATGATCATGTGTTTCTTACTTTTGGCTCTATTGATATGGTGTATTACATTTATTGATTTACATATATTGAACCATCCCTGCATGCCTGAGATGAATCCCACTTGGTCATGGTGCATGATCTTCTTGATGATTTGCTGCATCCTATTTGCCAATATTTTATTGAGGATTTTTGCATCTGTGTTCATTAGGGAGATTGGTCTGTAGTTCTCTTTTTTAGTTCGGTCTTTCTCAGGTTTTGGTACTAGAGTAATATTTGCTTCCAGGAATGACTTAGGAAGGATTGCTTCACTTTCAGTTTCATTGAAGAGTTTGAGGAGTGTTGGCATTAGGTCTTCTTTGTATTTCTTGTAGAATTCTGCAGTGAATCCGTCTGGGCCTGGACTCTTCTTTGTAGGTAAGGATTTAATTACCTTTTTGATTTCATTAATAGAAATTGGGTTATTCAGTAGTTTTACATCTTCATGACCTAGCATTGGTACTTCCTATGCTTCTAGGAATCTGTCAATTTCCCCTGTGTTATCAAACCTTTGAGAGTAGAGGTTTTCAAAATAAGTGTTGAGGATTTTCTGTATTTCTATAGGGTCTGTAGTGATTTCTCCTCTTTCATTCCTTATTGCATGAATTTGAACTTTTTCTTCCCTTTTTTAAAAATAAGGTTGACTAGGGGCTTATCAATTTTATTTATTGTTTCAAAGAAACAACTCTTTGATTCATTGATTTTTTTGGATTTTTTTTTTTTTTTTTTTTTTTTTTTTTTAGTCTCTATTACATTGATTTCGGCTCTGATTTTTACAATTTCTTCTCTTGTTTTGGCTTTGGGCTTGACTTGCTCTTCTTTTTCTAGATGTTTGAGGTGTAACATCAGGTTACTTACTTGTATTCGTTCTGTTTTCCTGATATGTGAACTCAGTGCTATAAATTTTCCTCTGAGGACAGCTTTCACTTCATCCCACATATTCTGGTAAGTTGTATTTGTGTTTTCATTTTCTTGTAGGGAGTGTTTAATTTCTTCTTTGATTTCTTCTGTGACCCACTGATTAATCAAGAGTGTGTTATTCAGTTTCCATGTGTTTGTGGGAATTTTGTAGTATCTTTTATCATTAATTTCTAATTTCATAGTGCTATGGTCCAATAGCATGCACGGGATGATTTCAACCCTTTTGCATTTATTTAGATATGTTTTGTGAATTAATCCATGGTCTATTATATAAAATGACCCATGTACTGCTGAGAACAATGTGTAGTCTGTTGTTGTTGGGTGGAATACTCTGTATATGTCTATTAAGTCCATTTGTTCACAGGTGCAATTCAGTTCTTTTATTTCTT
Organism: Cavia porcellus; assembly: GCF_034190915.1. Lineage (NCBI taxonomy): Eukaryota > Metazoa > Chordata > Mammalia > Rodentia > Caviidae > Cavia > Cavia porcellus. Next base: position 72,435,029 of record NW_026947499.1, on the reverse strand, counting down.
TGCTGATTTTCTGTCTGGTTGATCTGTCCATTGGTGTCAATGGTGTGTTAAGATCTCCTGTTAGAATTGTGTTACTGCTGATTTGGTTTTTCATTTCTGTTAGTACTTGTTTTATATAACTGGGTACTCTGGAATTTGGTGCATATATATTTAAGATAGTTATCTCTTCCTCTTGGAGTTTTCCCCTAACCAGTATGTAGTGACCTTCTTTGTCCCTTCTGATCATTATTGGCTTGAAGTTAATGTTGTCTGCAAACAGAGTAGCCACCTTCACTTTTGGGGGGGGGGTTCTGTTGCATGAATTATTGTTTTCCATCCTTTTACTTTCATTCTGTAGGTATCCTTTTGGGTTAGATGAGTTTCTTGTAGACAGCATATGGTTGAATTTTGTTTCTTGATCCATTCTGCCAGTCTTTCTTTTAACTGGTGCATTGAGACCATTTACATTAATGGTTATAACTGTTATATATTGGTTTATAGTTGACATGTTATCTTTCTGCTGTTGCATCTTTGTCTTTTGGTTCTGTTTAATTGTCTGCTTTGTTTAGTGGTTTTTTCTGAGATGCATCTAGGCTGTCTTTCAGTATTCTTTGCAGGGTTGGCTTGGGGATCATGTAGTTTTTCAGCTGTTCTTGGTCATGGAAGTATCTTATTTCTCCATCCATTTTGAAGGACAGTTTTGTAGGATACATTAGCCTAGGTTGGAAATCATTTTCCTTTAGGATCTGAAATACTTTGCTCCATGCTCTTCTTGACTTTTTAAAAAATTTTATTTAAAAGGAAAAAGAGAAAAAACAAAACAAAACAAGTGTAAGGGTACAAGTAATACAGAACTACAAAAAAAACAGTTAGAAATCACTGGTTAATAGATTACATATTATCCTCTTAGAGATAGTTGCTCAAATCACAGTATCAAAGCATACAAAGTGGACACTCAAACAGTGAGACTGCAAACAGTTGTGTTCAATGATCCAACCAAAAACATTAATATGGTCAGCTATTTAACACCCCTAAACACTCTTGCTGTTGTATCATTTAGAACCCCCTTTTTCCCCCTCTCTTTTTTACAACAAAATTTACACATTTTGGGTTTTATTACTCCTTAGTTATTATTACTTTTTTGGGGGGGAGAGAATAAAGTCAAACATGGCAAAGCAAATTTGTCAGTCAAACCAAGGATAGACATAGCACATGATGTAAAACAGAGTACAATGTATCAACAATGGTTATCAACAATGTCTCTTGTTTCCTTAAAAAGAAGTCTACCTCATTATATATTACAAAGTTGAACAACACAGTAGAGAACAAGACCAATAAAACTTAAGCATTGTAAACATTACAGAACTTCCAAAGGAGACAATAGTCAAACCAGAATGGGCATCTTAGTGAATCTTATTGCCTTCAAAGTAGTTGCCTATACCCTCAAACTTGATACTATTATACAGAATGGAACAGAGTCTAATCAGTCAAAACAAGATAGTGGGAGTATTACAGGACTTCAAAACAAGTTAATAGGAAGTAAAAAAAGTTACTATTATATACCCTGCTAATTTTTAAAATTTTTCCCCTTAATTAAAAAAAACATAAAAAATAACTGAATTATTTTTTAATGAATAAGGCAGAGATTGAGATAAAACAGGACATAACAATATAACAATACAGGTCAAAGCATGACAGTTTCAGCAACCTAGTGGTTCACCACCAAATAACCCGACTTAATAGTAGTTACCATAGTGTCTGTATTTTTCCTTGAAATATTTGAGTAAAACTTCATATACTATAGCTTCAAGTATTTCCATATCAAGAAGCCCAGAATAAAGCCTTTCCAATTAATAAGTGAAAACCTTATAAGGCTTCAAGGCCACATAATGGGGAATCATGATTACCACAAATTTTTATATATTTGAATCATTACTTACATTAGGGAAACTATTCGGTATTCATACATGCGAGATTGATTTATTTCACTTATGAGTATGGTCCCAAGCTGCGCCCATTTATTGATAAATATCTCAATATGATCCTTCTTTATAGCTGAATAATACTCCATTGTATAGAAATACCACAACTTTTTTATCCATTCCTCAGTTGATGGACACTTGGGTTGTTTCCAAGATCTGGCGATTGCAAAGTGTGCTGCTATAAACATAGGTGCACATATATCACTGTGATATGATGCTTTCAGTTCTTCTGGGAATATGCCTAGAAGTGGAATAGCTGGAATAAATGGGACTTCCAATCCCAGCTTTTTGAGAAATCTCCAGACTGACCTCCACAAAGGCTGCACCAGTCTACACTCTCACCAACAGTGTAGGAGAGTTCCTTTTTCCCCACAGCCTCTCCAGCATTGGTTGTTGTTGGTTTTCTTGATCCTGGCCATTCTTTCAGGAGTGAGATGGTATCTCAGTGTGGTTTTAATTTGCATTTCTCTAATGACTAATGATGATGAACATTTTTTCATGTATTTATTTTCCATTTGCATTTCTTCATCTGAGAAGTGCGTTTTCATCTCAGATGCCCATTTTTGGATTGGATCTTTGAGTTTTGGGGGTCTGATTTTTTTTAATTCTTTATATGTTTTAGACAAGAGTCCCTTGTCTGAGAGAGAGTTCACTAAAATCTTTTCCCAATTTGTGGGTTTTCTTTTTACCATGCTGGAGATTTGTTTTGACATGCAGAAACTTTTTAATAAGAAGTGGTCCCAGCTATTGATTCTGGGAAGTATTTCCCGTGCTGTTTGAGTCCTGTTCATGAATTCCCTACCTACTCCTATGTCTTCAAGGTTTCTACCCAATTTGTCTTCCAATAGATTTAGTGTTTCTGTTTTAATATTCAGATCTTTGACTCATTAAGATTTTAATTTAGTACATGGTGATAGACATGGGTCTAGCTTTAGTTTTTGGCAAATGGAGAGCCAGTTTTTCCAGCACCATTTATTAAAGAGACTGTCGTTCTTCCAGAGAACCTGCTTGGCTTCTTTATCAAAGATAAGGTGGTTGAGTGTGTTTGAAGTTGTGGTTGTATCTTCTAATCTATTCCACTGATCTTCAGCTCTGTTTTCATTCCAATACCATGTTGATTTTACTACTGTTGCTTTGTAGTATAACTTCAAGTCAGGGATTGTGATGCCTCCTGCTTTGTCTTTGCTGCTTAGAATTGCCTTTGCTATTCTAGGTCTCTTCTGGTTCCACATGAAATTTAGGAGTGATGTCTCTAGATCTATAAGGTATGTTGATGGCATTGTTATTGGGATTGCATTGAATCTGTACAACAGTTTTGGGAGAATGGCCATTTTCACAATGTTTGTTCTTCCTATCCATGAGCAAGGGATGTCTTTCCATTTTCTGAGATCAACCTCAATTTCTTTTTTCAGTGTATTATAATTTTCACTGTATAAGTCTTTCACTTCTTTTGTAAGAGTAATTCCTAAATATTTCATTTTTTTGCTTGCTAATGAGAAGAGTGTAGTTACTCTTATTTCCCTCTCTGTGATTTTGTTGTTCATGTATAGGAATGCTATTGATTTCTGAGTATTGATTTTGTATCCAGCCACTTTACTGAATTCATTTATTGTATCTAAGAGTCTTTCAATGGAGTTTAGGGGGTCTTCTATGTAGAGTATCGTGTCATCTGCAAACAATGATAATTTAACTTCTTGTTTTCCTATCTTTACCCCTTTTATTTCTCTCTCTTGCCTAATTGCTCTGGCTAGTACTCCCAGTACTATATTAAATAGGAGTGGGGTTAAAGGACATCCTTGTCATGTGCCTGATTTTAAAGTAAAGGCTTTCAATTTTTGGCCATTTAGTATGATGCTGGCTGTTGGTTTGTCATAAATGGCCTTTATTATATTGAGGTAAAGACCATCTATTCCAGTTTTCTGTAAAGTTCTTATCATGAATAAATGTTGGACCTTATCGAAGGCTTTTTCCACATCTATAGAAATGATCATGTGATTCTTACTTTTGGCTTTATTGATATGGTGGATTAAATTTATTGATTTACGTATGTTGAACCATCCTTGCATTCCTGGGATGAATCCCACTTGGTCATGGTGTATAATCTTCTTGATGGTTTGCTGCATCCTATTTGCCCATATTTTACTGAGGATTTCTGCATCTGTGTTCATTAGGGAGATAGGTCTATAGTTCTCTTTTTCAGTTGAGTCTTTCTCAGGTTTTGGTACTAGAGTAATATTTGCTTCCAGGAATGACTTAGGAAGGATTGCTTCCCTTTCAATTTCATTGAATAGTTTGAGGAGTGTCAGCATTAGGTCTTCTTTGTATTTCTTGTAGAATTCTGAAGTGAATCCATCTGGGCCTGGGCTCTTCTTTGTAGGTAAGGACTTAATTACATTTTCAATTTCATTAACAGAGATTGGGTTATTCAACAGTTTTACATCCTCCTGTTCTAGCTTTGGTACTTCATATGTTTCTAATAATCTGTCTATTTCTTCTGTGTTATCAAACTTTTGAGAGTAGAGGTTTTCGAAATATGTGTTGATGATCTTCTGTATTTCTATTGGGTCTGTAGTGATTTCACAGTTTTCATTTCTTATTGCATGAATTTGATCTTTTTCTTCCCTTTTTTAATAAGGTTGGCTAGGGGCTTATCAATTTTATTTATTCTTTCAAAGAACCAACTCTTTGATTTGTTGATTCTTTGGATTGTTTTCTTAGTCTCTATTGCATTGATTTCTGCTCTGATTTTTATAATTTCCTCCCTTCTTTTGGCTTTGGGCTTGACTTGCTCTTCTTTTTCTAGCTGTTTGAAGTGTAGCATCAAGTTATTTATTTGTATTCATTCTGTTTTCCTGATGTGGGAACTCAGTGCAATAAATTTTCCTCTGAGGACAACTTTCATTGCACCCCACAAATTCCGGTAAGTTGTATCTGCATTTTGATTTTCTTTTAGGTATTGTTTAATTTCTTCTTTAATTTCTTCTGTGACCCACTGATTACTCAAGAGTGTGTTATTCAGTTTCCATGTGTTTGCAAGATGTTTGCAGTATCTTTTATCATTAATTTCTAATTTCAGAGCGCTATGATCCGATAACATGCAAGGGATGCAACTCTTTTGCATTTGTTTAAATATGTTCTGTGAGCTAATATGTGGTCTGTTTTAGAGAATGATCCATGTATTCCTGAGAAGAATGTGTATTCTGATGTTGTTGGGTGGAACATTCTGTATATGTCTATCAAATCCATTTGTTCACAGGTGTGATTCAGTTCTGTTATTTCTTTGCCCATTTTCTGTCTGGTTGAACTGTCCCTTGGTGTCAATGGCATATTGAGGTCCCCTGTTGCAACTGTGTTACTGATAATTTGAGTTTTCATTTCTGTTAATCGTTGTTTTATACAACTGGATGCTCTGGAGTTTGGTGCATATATATTTAAGGTAGTTATCTCTTCCTCTTGGAGTTTTCCCCTTATGAGTATGTAGTGAGCTTCTTTGTCCTTTATGGTAATTGTTGGTTTAAAGTTCACATTGTCTGCAAACAGAATGGCTACTCCTGCCTTTTTTTTTGGATTCCTGCTACATGAAGTATTGTTTTCCATCCTTTGACTTTCAATCTGTGAGTATCCTTCTGGGTTAGATGGCTTTCCTGTAAACAGCATATGGTTGGATTTTGTTTCTTGATCCATTCTGCTAGTCTGTTTCTTTTGATTGATGCATTGAGACCATTTACATTAATGGTTATTACTGTTAAATGCTGGTTTATTGTTGACATGTTATCTCTCTGCTGTTGCATCTTTATCTTTCTGTTCTGTTTAATTATCTGCTTTGCTTAGTGGTTTTTTCCTTTGTGTATCTAAACTGTCTATCAATATTTTTTGCAGGGTTGGTTTGGTGTTCATGAAGTTCTTCAGCTGTTCTTTGTCATGGAAGTATCATATTTCCCCATCAATTTTGAATGATAGTTTTGCAGGATACATCAGTCTAGGTTGGAAATCATTTTGCTTTAGGATCTGGAATACTTCACTCCATGCTCTTCTTGACTTTATTGTTTGTGCTGAGAAGTCTGCTGTGATTCTGATAGGTTTTCCTTTATAAATGATCTGTCTTTTCTCTCTGACAGCTTTTAATAATCTATTCTTGTGTTGGATTTCTGGGATGGTGATTATTATATGTCTGGGTGTAGTTTTATTTTGGTTATGACTATTTGGAGTTCTATGTGCTTCACTGATCCTGATGTCAGTTTCTGATCTCATGCTTGGGAAATTTTCAGCTATTACTTCTCTAAATATCCTCTTGACATCCTTTATGTTGTCTCCTTCTTTTTCATTAATCCCTATCATTCTTGTGTTATTTTTCTTTGCATCGTCTTGCAGTTGTTGAACTGTTGTTTCCTGATTCCTTGTTATTTTTAAAAGATCTTTCCTTTCCTGTTCACTAGCTGCAATCCTGTCTTCAAGGTCTGAAATTCTATCTTCACTTTCATTAAGGCAGTTTTAAAAACTTTCAGTGGAGTTTTTTTTTTTTTTTAATTTCCTGTATATCTCTGTGCATCTGCATTATGTATTCTGTTTGTTTCTTATATTGCCCGTCTAGGGATTCTATCTTTTTGTTTAGTTCCTCCAATTTTTTATCTGTGTTTTCTTTAGATATATTCAGAATCTCTTTCATTTCTTTTATCATTTCATCTTTTACCTGGGAGATTATTTCGAGTTTGAATTTCTTTAAAGCTTCCTGGAGTTGCTTGTTAATTTCAATAGCTATTGTGTCCGATATTTGAGGTGAATGGCATATATTTTCTTCTAGATACATTGGTCCTAGGGTTTCTTGAGATGGGCTGGAGGTTTGAGGTTGTAAGTTGGTCTTTCATTTTGTTGTTTTCCTATATTTCTGTGTTTCAAGTGTTATTTGAAAGCTTCCTCAGGGTCTGTTGGAAATCCCCTTCTATGTTTGCAGCTCCTGAGACTCTGGCACCCCGTTACCCCAAGCCTCTGGGCCTGCAGAACCAATGGCCCTCCTCTGCCTGTTCAGAACTCTGCAGCTCCAGATAAGCTGGGCCTCAGGGACACTGTGCGCCCACCTGCCCTTTGGAAGCTCCACAGCTCTCCAAGGGCAGCTGGGATGCGCAGGTGGATGTAGCCTCCTCAAACCCGCCTCTCTATTTCACTGCACCTGGAAGCCTGGAGGGTCCCAAACAGTCTGGAATTTGGGCAGAGTGTGCTGAGCACTCACCACTGGCCGCGGTACCTCTGGAACCTGCGATCCTCCCCTGCTTGCTGAGATATCCCCAGTCCTCCAGATACACGGGGAGGCTGATGCAGGCACCCCAGATCCGCCCAGCCCCTCCTCTGCACACCAATGGTGAGGTGCAGGAGTCCCAAACAGGCTGGGCTCAGGGGACAGCATGCGCCCGCCCACTTGTTGGAAGCTCCATAGTTCTCCAAGTGCAGCTGGGATGGGGAGGCAGATGCAGAAGCCTCAAACCCACCTCCCCACCCCACTGCACCTGGAAGCCTGGAGGGTCCCAAACAGTCTGGAATTTGGGCAGAGTGCACTGAGCACTCACCACTGGCCGCGGTGCGTCTGGAACCTGCGATCCTCCTCTGCTTGCTGAGATATCTACTGCTCTTCTTGACTTTATTGTTTGTGCTGAGAAGTCTGCTGTGATTCTGATAGGTTATCCTTTATAGGTGATCTTTCTTTTCTCTCTTACAGGTTTTAATATTCTATTCTTTTGTTTGATTTCTGGGATGGCCAGTACTATGTGTCTGGGTATAGTTTTATTTTGGTTATGGCTATTTGGAGTTCTATATGCATCACTGATCTTGATATCAGTTTCTAGTCTCATGTCTGGGAAATTTTCAACTATTATTTCTCTAAATATCCTCTTGACATCCTTTATGTTGTCCCCTTCATTTTCATTTATCCCTATTAACCATATGTTGTTCCTTTTTGCGTCATCTTGCATGTTTTGAATTGTTATTTCCTGATTTCTTGTTATTTTTAAAGATCTTTCCTTTCCTGTTCACTGGCTGCAATCTTGTCTTTGAGGTCTGAAATTCTATCTTCACATTCATTGAGGTGGTTTTTACAAGTTTCGATGGAGTTTTTGATTTCCTGTATATCTCCTTGCATCTGTTTTATGTATTCTGTTTGTTTTTTTTTATATTGTTCATCTAGGGATTCTATCTTTTTGTTTATCTCTTCAAGTTTTATAACTGTGTCTTCTTTAGATATGTCCAGCATCTCCTTCATTTCTTTTATGATTTCTTCTCTTACCTGAGAGATTATTTCTAGTTTTATTTCCTTTAAGGCTTCCCAGAGTTGCCTCTTTCTTTCAGATACTATTATTTCAGGTATTTCAAATATGTGGCATATATTTTCTTCCATACACATTGCTCCTAGGCTTTCTTGGGATGGGCTGTATGTTTGAGACTGCATTTTCGTCTTGCATTTTGTCATTTTCCTATATTTTTGCGCTTCAAGTTTTGTTCCAAGTGAGGTAGTGAGATCATCCAGGCTGGGACAGAGGTCCCTGCTCCCACCTTACTCACTGATTTCGACAGGAAGCTGGATCCTGGGCCCCAGGCAAAGAAAATAGTTGGCTGGCCTAGGGCGGGGTTCCCTGCCTCAGCTGTTCCTACCAGACTAACTGGGAGCTGGAGGAAAACAGGAGAGTTCCGTGTCTCTGCTGGACTTAAGTGACCCACAGGCACCAAGATCCTGGGCCCCAGGGAAGAAAACAGTTTGCTGGCCTAGGGCGGGGTTCCCTGCCAGAATGATCTTTTTAAAGTGCAAATGAAATCCAGTTGGTTTGATCCAAATCCAAATCCAAATCGGTTTGATAGTATATTTTAGGATTTTTGCACCTATATGAATCAGAGATACAGACCTATGTTGTAGGTTTTGGGAATTTTAATACAGTGTACAACTAAGACATGAGTTATTAGTTTACATTCTAGGGCAGGAGTTCACACGTGAAGGACTCAGCCACATTTTGCATGTGTTAAATGTTACTAGAAGAGAGCTGTATAACTTTGCTTACACATTTTCTATGGTTCTTTTAGAGCTCTGTTGTGGACAAGCACAATACAGAGGGTATGACTAATGAAACCTAAACTATTTATTATTTGAAACTTAATATGCTTCAAGTGGTTGTCAGTCCTCAGCATAAAGCCCATGGAAAGCTGTAACTGAGATTTATCATTGTCCATGATAAAAAGGGGTATGGACACTGAAGTAAACAAATTGTAAACAAACCCATTTTTCAATAGAGATACTCATATACAAATCTAAAACTAGATTTAGGGCTATGGAAAGTAAAATACTGAAGATTTAGGGTAGGTTTAGAAATAGGCATTCATCTATATTTTAATCTCAACCATGGTCATTTACAAAGGTGCTACATTTCCAATTCTAGGTAACTGTTCTCTTGAACCTTCTGCTGCTTGGAGCAGAGTGGCTTTGCTTCTTCAAATAGCATGTGGTAAATTTTGATGATACAGACAGAAAGAATTACCTGGATCTGCATAATTTGGAGAGAGTTCCAGAACACCAGATCTCTGTCCTTGTCTGTCTGTCTGTCTGCAGTTTTCATGCAAATAGCAACTGTGATGCAAAAAATTTAAAAATTGCTTGGGAATGTGGAAACATGTCTTCTTGTATTGAAGAAGTTTAAAATTAGGCTTCGGTGCTGCTTAACAGGGAGCCAAAAGATAATGGCATTGTATGTAGAAAATGGTAAGTGCTTTGGCCTTTAAAAAGAAAATCTAGAAGATGTTGCCCTCTTCATATGTCCTGGAGCCTGCCCTGACTTGAGAATGAACAGAGACAGCACTAAAAGTGATAAAGCAATCAATCATGAAGCCCAGAGTGCTTCTGTGTCACAACTCTTACACATTCAGAAAGCAATCACCCCCTTCTGTATGCACCAATTTCCCTATGTGGCATGGAAAGTGGAGAGACCGTGAGAGAAAGGGCTGAGGAAAAAAATTCTCTTTACCTCTCTTTTGCTTTCCTTGCTTTGAAATTTCTTCTCGCCACATGTTAATTGGAAAGCTTAATAGATCTGGCTATAAATTTATATCTAAAGCAGGAAGAAAAAAATATGGGGCTACATCTCAGCAGGAATCCGAAGTAAACATAATTATTTCTCTCTTTTCCTATGTTCAAAACATTTTAGGCTCTTTTCACTCTCTTTGTGTGTTACCGGCATTTTCTTTTCACACTTTCAAAACTCACCATTGAAAACACATTGTAGTTTCCAAAAAGCTGTTAGAAAATTCTCCATCCTTTGGAAAGTTCGTCAGACACACACCATATTAGTAATGAGAGAGAGCAGAAATTTTCTTATAATTATAAAGTAATATTGATAAGATGGGAGGTTATTTTGTCTTAGTTTCTGACAGACTGGATTTGGGGTTGTTTTAGATTTAATTTGGTAGAATCAGAGACCAACACTCCCATAGTGATTAGTGTTTCGTGTGGATCTAAATGCACCTGCAATGGGTGGCTGTTCCCTTACCAAAACACTTCACTGTTTTGTGTACCACACTAGTACAACACTGAGCTGGGAATTAGAAAATGAACAATAAGGATTCCTTGCTGTTTCAAAAGTCCAGCAGACTGTGTACCACTATCTCCTGTGGGTATCCCAGGCAAAGCCCCAGGAAGAACGCTCCTTACCATGTTGTGCATACATGTTGTCTTATTGTGTGGTGCTTCTTCGCTTCTCCACATCGTTTCCTTGTGACTGAGTGGAAACCATACTCCCTGCATCATTTGAGGGTGACTTAGTGGCTTCTACTTCTTCTAGGCTTGTCTACACTGTTTTCCACCTGGACGGTGGCTTGGCTCCTCTTCCAGGACTTTGCTTCAGGCGGTTCTCACTGACATACCTTCCTTGTGCCCCACTGTGCGTTTCTGGAACCCGTATCAATCATCCTCAGCTCCTCCTTCTAGAGGGCTGTAGACTTTTCTTCTCAAATTGCTCTCGTAATAATAGAGTGCTGGAGCTGGAACTGAGCCCCAGCTAACTGAGACACCTTGGACCAATTTTTTAATACCCTAGTGCTCGAGTTTCTTTTCTGTAAAGAGTGCATTATAGCAGCATGTATTTGCCTCATGGAATTGCTACATGATTAAACAAGTAAATACAGGTAAATTAGTTGGCAAAGTGCTGGGAAAACAGTGAACAGATAAGAACAATTTGTTTTCCTCAAGTGGGCCAAATACTGACATGATAGTGCTGAACACTTAATTTAAAATAATGATAAAATACCATTTCCACCTAATAATTACCATTTTTAAAAAAATGCAGGTGACATGTAGTGCTAATGAGAAACCAAGTGCAAGTCAAAATGTAACTGATGTGTGGCCTTGCTTTACAACATAACATATCACCAGAGGGCTCAGATTTCATCAGTTATGCCTTTTCCCAGAACTATCATGGTCATAGTATGGATATGCACCGGATGACTTCGAAGGAACATTGGGACATCTAGAATTCTTACATATGGGTCATAAGAGGCCACACCTACTCTCCAGTAACCTTGCTACCATAACCTCTGGCTGTCACACCTGCACCAAGTTAGAGCCAACACTGGAACTGAAGGTAGGGTCCCCTTTGCCATCTAGAGTCTCTGTAACAAATATCCCTGTTGGTCTCTCATTCCTTGTTTCTTTTTTGATACTCCCAGAGCACTGTCTCCCTTCCTCCCAGTGTAGACATGTACCCAGTGGAGAAAGGAAGAAGAGGCTCCTGGAATTCTCGTCTTTGACTTACCACCGCCCTGTTATTTTACTCTGTAAAGGAGTGTTGGTGTAGATTCCAGAGGCGGCTGGAGTCTAAGCTAACAGCCTCTTTATTACGGTTGCACCTGCTCTCTCTTCCTTGGGCAAATAGCCATAACTTATGGGGACATGAAGAGGAAATGAAGTTACCTTGCCTTAATATTCCACCAGTATATTCCACCTACAACAGAAAAAGGATAAATACCAGGAAAATGTCTTATTCATTGTTATTTTGAACTTTCACTATACTAGAACTTTGTATGAAGACCTTTCCCTTGAGTGTCTGGTTCTAAGTAGTGGTTTCACCAGTTATTCCCATTTCCCATGAGGCACAAGGTTAGCTAGATTTTTTTTTTTTTTTATGAAACTGCACACTTGAGTATGCAATAGTCTTGGATCTCTTGATAGTAGCATTTCAAATACTTTCAAGGTCTAAACAACCTAAATATTACTTGTGGTTGATAATGGCTGATAAAAGCGTATCTTTTGTGGCTTCTTTTAATGCTGTTATTTTAACTCCTATATTTGATGAGAAGTGTGCTGCAAAACATTCCCATTAATTGAAAGCTTTGATCACTAATTAGGTGACTGTGATTTAGCTGCATTTTTTTCACTTTTAAGTATGCTCAGGTTCAGTCATTACTAGCTTTGTATCGGTATTGTGCTGCCCACAAAGGTGATTCGATGCAAAGATGCTTGTTAGAAACACGAGGAAAGCTAAAATCAGAATGGTAGACAGCTGAGGAATTCTTTGGAAGGAATGTGAGTTCACTTATAAAGTAGAGTACTCATGTGAGCAGCTGTATTCTGATGCCCAACTCAGCTTGAATGATTCATCATACATCTCTTAGAGTACTTAACATTTTTTCTCTGCCTGTTAGAGCTAAAATTTTAGTTTTCTTCCTTTGCTATTGATAACAGGATGTGGTATTCTTTTTCCTACTTTAAAAATCACGGTGGAACTCCACAGTGAGAATATATGGTTCACTGTGCCAAGCTGTTTTGTTGACTTAGCTTCCAGATGAGCAAGGAAACAAAAGGTAGAAAAGTGTCCAGTTGAGACACCCAAGTGACAAATATAACTTTTGAAAAATGCAAAATAAAAAAGAAATAATGAAATATGAAATGTGAAAATAATGAAATGTGAAATAAAGAAATAAAGAGCAAATTTCTTTACTGAGTCCCCTAGTGATTACCTATGCATGGATCACTGTCTACAGAACATTAGGGTAATTGTCTGCAAACAAATAATGTTTCACTGTAATCAGTCCAGTGCAGGAGGATGCCCCTGAGCAAGTTGTGATGCCCATGGGCCATTCATGGGAATAATCATCTTTTTAGTCAGGTGAAGACAGTATAAATCATCTCCATGATTACTGCAAGCATCTTTGGCTGCAGGTACTCGAATCTACTTTTAAAATAGGCCAAAACATGCTAAGCACAAAGTTATAATACTTCAGTCTCCATCTGATAATGAAAGTTATGCCTAAGATTTACTTTTTAACAATGCAAAGCTTTTTCCAGGAAAATTGTCAAAAGGTGAATATTGATAAATATTTGGGGATTATTGATGGATTTTTCTTTCTTGTTTTTCCCTCAGAGTAACTCAACTTTTGCCTTTAGGTAAAACAATTTATTAGTGACAGTTAAATATTGTATGTGTGAAATGTTTTATATACTTATAGATATGTGTCCACATGCACTTAGACATCTATATATTTTAGAGATTTTAAATATAATTGAAAAGGTTAAGATCCTGGAAGTAGGTGATCAGTGACAATTTGAAGGGCTAGATGATGCTGAAGTAGAAAAGGAATCTAAGAGCAAGAACATTTACAAGTGTGGTCTGATAAGAATAGCCATATATCACGTATCTGTCTCCCACTTGTACCTATTAATCCATTAATCAATTTTCTGCTCATCCATCCCATCCATTCACCCACCCACCCATGTCTATCTGGCACGTGCTGAAACAATGATTCCCACTGCAGTGAAGTAAGAACATGTGTGTGACCTTGTGCCTGCCTCTTCTATAACTACACTTCATTCTGAAGCACGGATTTGAGCTGAAAGAGACTCAAGTGTTATTCTTATACTTTTTTTGTAAACACAAATCCAGCAAAATGTACTACCTTTCTTCTTACTGAGACAAAAGCATTACCATATGAGGAGAGCAGGGTTTTCAAAAGTTGCTTAAGCTTCTTGAAAAACAAAAGAACTATTGAATTATAAGCACTGGCTTTTCCCTTTGTAAACCTAACCTATGAAAGAAAGTCAGCCTGTGATACAATGACATCAGCATTTTTGGCAGTACTCTTTTTCCTTTTGTAATCATCAAAATATCTTTGTTTCCATATCTACAACCTCCAAATCCTCACTTAAAAATGAAGTAGAGTTTACAAATAGGTCATAAATTTGGTGAGTCATTTATTATTTTCTTTGAAAGTTCCAGGACAAAGGACTAGTTTAACTTGTTGGCCACTAAAAATTTCCTCTATTGTCATAGTGAGCCACGCTGAGTGCTAATAATAACACAGAGCACCAATGGTGTTTCCTTCTCAGGAGTATTTTTCATTTATCTTACATTTGAAATTAACCAAGTATTAAAATCAGGTACCACTTTCTTCAGGTAAAGTTGTTTTTTTTTTTTTTTTTTTTTTTTTTTATTCCTAACTCTAATTTAGGTGTGTTATTAGGTAAAATATTAGATGAAATTATAGCAATGGAAGTATAAAATATCTTGGGAAAGGGTAATAATTCAGTCATTTTGTTTTGGTGACTAGAAATTGTTAGTGAATATTGGCTACCAGAAAGGGAATGTTATCAACAGCAAAGGAAGCAAAACATGAAAACTCATCATATTAACATACATAATAAAAAGAGGACATATGAAAACATTTTCACAAGGGGTCAACAGTATAGCAGCCCTGTGCCTGCCTAGCAAGTGGGAGGTCATGGGTTTGATCTTTGATACCAAAAACAAACAAACAAACAAAGAAACCCCCCAAAACCCCAACAACAACTACAACAACACTTCACAAAAATGAGATGTAGGTGGAGGGTTTCAAATTGTCAAGTGTGTGTTTTTTCAAAAGATATACTCCAAGAGCATTCAGAACCCAGGAATGGAAAATGCCAGAAAAAACAAGAAGTTTTTAAAATCATTTTCAAGTTAAATTTTAGAAATTTGAGCTAAAAGACCTCATTCATAGATCTCAAAGAGATAGTTGTAGGATATAGTGATAATATTTTCAAAATACTTGGATCACTATGGAAGTATCACATGATTTTCCTTTGATTGTATTTGGCTGAGTGGTTCTTCCACAGTCCTACAAGGTAGCCACTTTGAGCCTGCTCTTTGTATGTTCCTCAAATGACTAAATCACTGGCCTGAACTGGATCCCCAGTGAATTGGACCTTGCCAGGTATTAATACCGGCAGCACCATCTTTGCTGGCCAAGGGCTGTGACCTAAGCTGGTCTTTTCTGACACACCATCCTTTCACTTTGGGTTTTAAATGGTACTGAGAGCTACTGACATTTTCACTTGGAGAGAGTGACCCAAAACCTTCCAGACATACCCCAGTTTCTGTGCTTGCTAAGCATGGTTATTGAGAATTTATTTTAATACTTACATTATCCCGTACCTTTCCAATAAATTCTTTTGTTTGCATTGGGATTGTGCTTCTATCTGGTTTTCTGTATGAGCAAAGAGTCTGCACTCCATCAAGGCTGGCTATGCTGTGGTCTAAGCTGGCCCAGGGAAACTGAAACAGGAGGGAACTTTGTCCTGGGAAGGGAGAGTTGAAAGGCCTCTGCGGAAACACCACACTTAACTTCTCTACCGGAAATACAATTATGCCAGTAAATGTGACTCTGAGAGTTTCTCATCTGGTTGTTTATGCATGATGTGCGGTGATTATCTGGGCCCCTCTCCAGTACCTGTGTTCATCTAGCAACTTTTTCTCTTCACTTTTCAGTGGTCCTGCAGCCCTTCCACTTGTAAATCTGTTCTCAATTTCCTCTTTTCTATCCAAATCCTCTCATTCCTCAGCTTCTTAAAAGGAAGAATGGTGTCCTTTTCCTTGTAACCCATTGTGACCTGACCTTCTTGTCTTCCTTGGTATAATCCAAAGTTATTTGGAACTATTTCCAACAAGTTCAACTCTTCTTGTCCTGGGCACTTATCCTTCTGTCTCCACCATGTGACTGCTCACACTGGGTCTCTTATTGGAAAGGCTCCCTCTCTTGGACTTCGTCTTATAAAATTCTATTCAATGTTCAAGTCTCCAGTGGTGGTTCTTCCTAATTTATTCACTCATCAGGATTTTTCTGTGAATTCTCAGCATGTTTACAATCAGCATCTTACAGTTCGGTGATTATTGTATACATGAGTGTCTAAAATTCCTTCTAAAGGTAAGATACAGGTAAACTGTGATCAGTTACTTTTTCACCCATATTTTATTATTGAGAATTTTAAACACAAACATAGCTAAATATGTTTCACAGTATAGAGTTATATATGGAACTTGATCCTATAATTAACACTTTTTCATATTTACTGTCATATACCTATGTATAAATAGATATCTATATCTATTTTTTTTGGTGCCAGGAATTAAACTCATGTCTTTGTACTTGCCAGGCAGGCACTGAGCTATATCCCCATTCCAATATCTATATCTATACATCTATAGATCTATATAGAGATGCATTCTAGAGATATCTGTATGTCTTTATATCTACATACATCTCTAGAGCTATCTATAGCTATATATAAATATATTCCTATCTATAGCTATATATAAATACATTCCTACAAATATATTCCTATCTACATCTATAGCTATATATCTCTCTATATATCATTATATATGGATGTATCTTTAAATATCTTTAGATATTGTCATGGTTTATGTCTGTGGCACCCAGGCCTCATGCGTTTGCATTGTGCATTTGCAGTGTCTAGTGCTTGGATTGATGGTGTCAGTGTTACACCCACCTAGGGGCAGAGCCAAGATGTAATGTAATGACACAAAGAAGGTGTGTCTTGCTCTTTGCTGGTTCCTGCTTGCTGTTTGCAGCCACCATGAACTGTGGCCCAGCCATTCCCACCCTGCCTTGGAGCCAGTTGAGTGTGGACTGAAATCTCCAAAAACTGTAAGAAATAAACCTTTCCTTTCCCAAATTGGGCTTCAGGTATTTTGTCTCAGCAATGAGTAAAAAGTATCTAAGAGGGGCTGGGGATTTAGCTCAGTGGCATAAGCAACTGCCTTGCAAGCAGGCGGTCGTGAGTTCAATCCCTGGTACTGATAAAAAGTTTTTAAAAAAGTATCTAAGACAGAATTGGGTAACAGGAATGGGGTCATTTGCTGTGACTATACCTTACCATGTTTCTCAAGAGGCTTTGGAAATGGCTTGTGGGCAGAGTTTGGAAAGGTTTAGACCTGTCCTCTGGATGCATAGAGCTGGAGCAGCTTAGGCTGTTCTATAGAGGAGATTCTGTTCAGAGCTCAGGAGACCAGAAGGCTGATAGAAAGCCTGATAGTAAAGACCAGGCTTTGGAGGTTTCTGCTGGGAAGAAGGACTGCATTGGTTGTTGGACTCCCCATGATGTGTGTTATGGGTTGGCAGAAAGCTTGTCTGCATTTTGCTCATGCCCAGAGACTTTGCCAGAGACTGAGACAAAGGGCAATGGACTGATTAATCTTGAAAAACAAATTTAAAAACAATTGAATGTTCAGTCTGTGGCATGACTATTGTTGGGGGCTTTTAGCAAGCCTTATGTTGCAAATCAAGAGCAAAGAGCCCAGCAGGATAATTTGCAATAGTGTATGGCCAGAAGGAAAATTTCAGGAAGGCTGTGCATTGTAAACACAGAGTTGAGATTTTGACTACTGAGGAGAAACATGGCCCCGGGGCATCCCAGGAAGCAGGTCCCCATCTTTTGCAGCCTCACTACAAAGGTGAAAGAATTTTCTCAGAAAAGCTGCAGAGTGCCATGCTCCAGAATGGTGACAGAGGCCATGTGAGGTTCCAGAATGGCAACAGAGGCCACGTGAATTTCCAGAATGGCAGCAACACAGAGAAGCTTTTCATCACAATCAGGTAAAAAAAAAAGCCCAGCAATCCAGGCAACTGATGTCTACAGCCAAGAGAGAGAAAAGCCTGGCTACTGCTTAAGCTAGCAGCAGACCTTGGTGGCATCCACAAGGTGCTGATTTTAAGTGCAAGGAAAATGCACAAATTCTGAGGCTAAGATGGCTTCCACCTCGATTGCAAAGGGCCTGGCAGCGTGCCCCTGAGAGGGCAATTTGTGAAGATGTAAAGGTGATGCCAAAGGTGCAGTGGAGACCCCAGAAGTTTGGAAAAGCCAGGAATGTGGATAATCCAAGGGAAGCTACAAAAAGTGAGCAGAGAAGATTTAAGAGAAAAGCTGCGGAAGTTGAAATTGCCAGAAGTGTCGTGGGGGTGAAATCACCAAGCCTTTTGGAGCTTGCAACCGTTTTGCTTCAGACGCTGAGCATGGAACTCTAGGACTTAATGTTTATCTTGCTGGATGTTGGACTTGCTTTGTTTCCAATGCTTTATATTCCCCTGCTTGTAAATGTTGGAATAGTAATGTTTATCTTGTGCCTTTGCATTTCAGAAATGTTTAACCTTGTTTCATTTGTACAGAGGGTTATAGTTAAGAGTTTGCCATAGATCTTGGAGGAGAATGGGACTTGGATTTCTCAGCGATGTTGTAATTTAGGACTTTGGCAACTTTTGGAGGTGAACTAAATATCTTTTGTATAAATCATGTACATGAGCCCTGGGGGCCAGGGTTGGAATGTCATGGTTTATGTCTGTGGCCCCCCAGGCCTCATGAGTTTGCATTGTGCATTTGCATTGTCTAGTGCTTTGATTGATGTTGTCAGTGCTACACCCACCTATGGGTGGAGCCAAGATGTAATGTAATGGCAGGAAGAAGGTGTGTCTTGCTCTTTCCTGGTTTCTGCTTGCTGCTTGCAGCCACCATGAACTGCAGCCCAGCCATGCCCACCTGCCTTGGAGCCAACTGAGTGCGGACTGACATCTCCAAAAAACTGTAAGAAATAAACCTTTCCTTTCCCAACTTTGGGCTTCAGGTATTTTAATCTCAGAAATGAGTAAAAAGTAACTAAGACAGGATATATATATATATATATATATATATCTATATCTCTCTCATATATATATATATATATGTATATATAGATATATATAGATATACAGATATATGAATATATCTATATATCTCTAGATATCTCTACCATTTCACTTTTTGGGGGAAACATTGCAAAATAAGTGGCAGAAATCATTGTCATTTACCGCTAGCATTTTAGTATGCATATCTCTAAATTTGGTTAGTTTTTCAATGATATTTGTATGATTAACTTCTCTATTTCACAGGACTGAGCAAAATATTAACCACACAGAGAGGAATTTATTCACATAGAGTTGAGCTGATATGACACCTGCAAAAGCATTGGAAAATATAGGACTAAAAGTCCAGATTCATGTCGTACAGAGGTGGATGTGTTTCACAGAGCTGCAGGGGAGACACACTTTCTCTAGTTTGTACAGGCCCACATTATGACCTCTCAACTACACTCAAAGAGAATTCCTGGTGAGTTTCAGAGAGGCCCAAAAAGCCACTGCTTAATTGACTGAGACACAATATGTGTGGCAGAAGAAAGAGAAACTCTTTTACACAGAGATGAAGTGATAAAATAACCTGAAGAGGCCAGAAATGGGGTTCATGTTTTGCATCTGGTGCCAGCTTGTTCTCTAGGCCCACATGGGCAATAGCTCAGCCTTGCAGTCAGCACCTTTTCCGGGTGCACGTGTTGGGCCAGGTGGATGGGTCCATGCAGGAGATGCCGCCTTCCTGACACCCTACTGGTGTGAGAAGGGAAGAGTGCTTCTTAGATTTGTTGGCATCCTCTAAAACAGTTCGCCCAGATTCATCTGGAGTTCTTCCCTCAACTAGGACATTTGTACACCCAAATCTACACCCACACCCACGTCTGTGTCTGTACTCATGTTCACACACACATGCCCTACTCGGCAGGCTCCCGCACCTTCTTTCTTCTTCTCTCTCTTATTGAAAACCAAACCAAACCAAACCAAACCTCTTCAGCTGGGTGCTCCTAGACTGAGTAGGGAGCATGTTTTGAGTCTAGGGGTGCAAGACAGCCTGGGAAGCACACTGAGAGGCTACCATCGCAAAAGATAAGCAAGTGAATCAAAAGCTCTTCTCCTTGGATACCGTGTTTCGCTTTGAAAACTTTTGCCAGCTCTCAACTCTGAGCTTTGTTCTCACTTTTCCACCTCAGCAGATGGAAATGTTATGGTAGCAGAACTATTTTCCTCCTTTCTTTGTATGATGGGGTAGGGCAGAATTAGTTATCCCATGAGTGCATTTCCTGCTGAACTTTTACTCATCCTCCCGCCCCGACTTGGGGATGCACTGAGACTAGACTGCATGCTACAGGGACGAAAACCATCCGCTCCATATCTTAAAGCCCACATCCTGCAGCTCACCATTCTTAGGGTTGGATGCAAGAAGCTGACTACAAGCAATGGGTGACTGCAAGCTTCTCTCCATGTGTGACATTTCCTGGGAGTATCTACACACTATGAGGATGGTGAAAGCAGCAGTGTGACCGAGCTGCTTAAATAATTTCTGTCAGGTTATGACATTTAGTTGACTACAAAGACAGTTTGAATGATGCAAAAATTGAGAAAAGCAATTTTTTTAGAGGAGGTATCTCTTAATCTTACGCACTACATCTTTTTAGAGTTGAGGGGAAACCTGGGTTCCCTCTTCTGTGACAAATTTTTAGGAGAGCTGAGGCAGTGAGTGAAGAATAAGTAGGATGGTCTCTAACAGATGACAATGGGGATTATGATAGGAGCTGAAAATGTTTTGTTAGAAAGAAAAAAAATCTTAGGTAAAAGGAACAATTTTTCTTCCTCTGAAAATGAACACATTCTTCAATTATTCAATAGTCTGCATACTAGTGGTAAATTAGGTGTTAGGGACAAATCATGATTAAAAACAAATGTAGTTATGATCACACAGAGTCTAGAGTCCATAATTAAGGGAATACATGGTAACTGGTAAGTAAAAACAGAAAAAGAATACTTTGTAGATTGATGCTTATCTTTTATTTTTCTCAGGATAACAGGTAGAAGACAAATACTTATGAAATTGCAAAAATCCCACAGTGTATTTATCAGCACAAAGAAATTCCTAACATGTACATAGTCTACAAATATTGAATGAGTTGTTTCCTGGAATATCACACACTTATTATTGCTAAAGTTTAATCAATACTGTAAAGGTTCAGAATGCTTGTAGAAGATAATTTTATGTTTATTAGGGGTCAGAGTAGAAAATTGCTTATAACTTTTATAAGATTCTATGATTTTTTCCATACATGGTGCCACACTCCTGTAATCCTCGCACTCAGAGACTGAGGCAATTAGATTACCACACGTTCAAGGCCAATCTGGGCTACATAGTGAGTTCAAAGCCAACCTGCACTACATAAAGAGGCCCTGTCTCAAGAAAAAAAAAAAAATTCTAGCTGGGGAGTTAGCTCAGCAGCATAAGCACCTTTCTGGCAAACACGAGGTTGTGAGTTCCATTCCTCACACACACACAAAATCTATGATTCTTTTTTATAAAGATCACTGTTTTCATATATGATAACAAGATAAATGAAAATTACTGCTTTGATGAAAATGGCTGCTTAAGGGGAGGTTTGAAAAGCAGAATTATTTGGTTTTGATTTGGGAAAGCTCAAGAGTTCTGTGGTCTTGGTGTACTGAACAATCAAATGGCAACTCTTTTCTATATGAAACAGAAGTTAACACAGGGGTCACAGAAAGGGAAGGAGGGTGCTGGGGATTTAGCTCAGCAGCATTAGAGCCTGCAAGGCAGGCAGGCGGTCATGATTTCCATCCCTGGTACCGATTTAAAAAAAAAAAAAAGGGAAAGAGCACAGCACCAGCATGTCACCTCTAAGAGCAGACATACTGTCATGCCAGAGGGCAGTCAAATTCTTTCTTTTTTCCTCCTGAGGCCTGAGCCCCAAGTGAGTTTTTTGTTCTCCCAGGTGTGAAGATTCTTTAGCAAAAAAATGAGAGGATTGGACTAGATAGATTATCTGTAATGTAACTCTTAGGTCAAAATATTTTAGACTACTTTGCAATATATGTTTTTCAATGTATATGTTGTGAAGACATTTATTATTCAGATTATGAAAGTAACAGTTTAGATATATATTTTGCACTGAGTATAATAGAATTATCACGTATAATGAAAATACCACTTTTTGCATTTTTGACTCTAACAATAAATTCAGCAATGGAAACTTTTAAAGTAAGCAGTTAGAAATATTTTGATCCTCTTATCATCTTCTTGTCTTTGTATTATTGCTGTTTGTTTCTTTGTTACTTTTAAGAAGTTTTTCATTTCATTCTCCCATATTACAAATCTGCCCTCCAGTTCAGATAGTCTGTCCTTAGTTTCTTTCAAGCTGTTATGCCAGTTTTTGATAGACTTTTTAGTTTCCTGGTTGTCCCTTTGAACCTGCTTCACATATTCTATGCTTTCTCTATTTTCTCCATCAAACAATTCTCCCCTCTTTTTCTGTTCTTCCATTCCACCATCTGTTTTTTCCTGGGTGGTGCTTAGCATTTCTCTAACTATTCTGCTTACTTCTAGCTTCAGGTCATTGATAACTTCATTCCTGAACTGATCTATGAGGCTCTCTAGATGGCGCTTTATGTCTATTGGTGTGGTGTCCGCTATTACCTGTTTCTCAGGATTGGGGGCCGAGGAGCCTTTCTTGTTGCTGCTTCTTCCCATATTCTTTGTTCCTTATATATGCAAGCTTATATAGGAGGCCCAGCTTCCCTCCCTGTCAGCCACAGCCTGATCAAATTGCACCGGCTAGGTGTTCCTGCCCACCGCAGCACACCAGGAAGTTGCAGATCAGACAGCCTATGCGGGGCCCGACCCTCCAGGCCACCCTCAGGCTCTGGGATCTGGGTTGGGCTAGCCTACTGGGTCCTCCAGCAGCGTCACATAGGCTAGGCACTTCTCACCAATCCCTCTTGAGAGGGGGATACATGG
This sequence comes from Cavia porcellus, assembly GCF_034190915.1. NCBI lineage: Eukaryota > Metazoa > Chordata > Mammalia > Rodentia > Caviidae > Cavia > Cavia porcellus. The sequence continues at coordinate 72,412,112 of NW_026947499.1, read as the reverse complement.
CTGAAGTCGCCACAGCGTCCTGCTCCCGCAAGACTGCCTAGTCCCAGAATGTCCTCCGCTGGAGTCAAACTGTGGTAGAGTGTCAGTTTCTCTCACTCACCTCACCACCAGTCAGTGCACAGCTCCATGCCCGTTCCGCTCTCAACTCCGTTCACCGATTCCCGTTCTCAGAGCTTCCGCGCGTCTCTCTCTCTGCCAAGCCGATGTAGATGCAGCCCCCCCCCCAAAAAAAAGAAATATTTTGAACAGCCTACATTTGGTATTTTACAGCAGCAATTCTCTCAAACACAATGGAATATTATTGTAGGGTAATTCCTCAGTCTCATTCTATGAGTTGTGAGTTACATCTATTCTATCAAAATTGGTGATTGAAGAGATAATGTTTATATAGTATAATGCAATAATTTTTTTTTAAATGTAAAAACCTTCTTCTTATGAAGTAGGAAAGGAAGGTACAGACCTTACCTGCCCATTTGGTCTTTTAAAAATATGTCTATGATAAAGTATATTTGATCCATATCATTTTCAAGGATGAAAATACTTCTTATAAAAGCTTTTTGAACAGAATCTAATGATTACAGACTAGTGAATTTTAAGTACCAGAATGTAATTTTTATAGAAGAAAATTTATCTAAATTTGCAATAAGTGTAGCAAAATGTAGTAATTCATAAATTCTTTAGCTTATCACAGCTATGAATTTTGTGGTTTAAAAAAAATTCCATCAGTCCTTTCTGGTAATTCTAGAATTGATATATAGTATATTGATTTCACTTTTTGTGTAAGGCATTATTGCAATCATTAAATAATTTTAACTAAAGTTAATTCTATAAAATTTGTTTTTTTTCTTTTTTTGTAAAATTTCTTAGTAAAGAAAATGTTAATTGCATAAGTCAAAGCAGAAAAGAAAAAAAATTTAGGTTAAAATTTTTTTATATTAATAATCACACTTACAAATTTCTTCTGATAGTTAATTTTAGAGGGAAAAATTTGGAGAATTTTGAAAATTTCATAATGATTTCATGAAATTTGCAAAGCACAACACACCTTGATTTAATTTATTGCCTATATTATAGTGCATGTTATGGTGGGTATTGGCTGGAGTTAGTCACCCAATTCAGACTGCCTGACTTTGAAAATTGTGATTTCTCATCATTCTCAGGCACTATGTGCCTCAGTGTCTGCTGCTTTCCAATAAGTATGGTAACATATTGTAGAGAGAATTTTAAGAATAAACAAATGAAAAGAGGTAAGTAGAAGTGTGCTTGGGAGGTAGTAAGAGCTCTATTAGGGATGTCTATTTTATTACTTACATCATTTAGGTATTAGAGAAAAAATTAAAATCAGTAATTCTTCATGTAACCTCTACTAATGCTAATTTCTTTTCTTTTGAACATAATTTTTGGAATTTCCATTAAGCTTAAGTTTCTAATTTCTTGCTTGAGCATGTCATTTGTGTATCTGTAGATACCAAACTAAATGATCTTAGTGAAAAGCTACATTTCCATAAGCTTCATACACTTAATGGTCTCCTTTAGTACAATTCCCATGATGAATCTTTATGATTATCTTTTTTCTAATTGTAATGTCCTAGCTCACACATACCTGCTATAACCTTATCAGTTCAGTTCCACATGTGGTGTTGGGATTTAGGTATCTCTATAAAGTGGTTATTCTATTTCTTGAGTTTTTGTATTAGCCCAAGTGTGAGAAAAGGATAAGAGCTTTCATATTGCTTGATTTTCCAGGATGAGATCATCATTTATTCAAAATCCAAGGGACATCAGCAGCAGGTAAGAATGTGCTGAGACTTGAGAAGAAAAAAGCCATTTTTTCATATTTACATGTGAACTGGGATTGACTATGAACAGGGACAGCTTGGGAACAGGATCAGCTCACTGAGTGCACGGTGGACAAATCTGCAGGAAACACCTTTCTGAGGAGGAACTGTGGCATCAGCTAAGATGGAACTAAAGGGGGAAGCTAGCAGCACATTTGGGGCTGCAAGAGTCATGGTTCTGATGGAATGGGCAGCCCATTTTAGGTCGGTACTAGAGGCTGATAAAAGAACTGATTATAAGCCACATATTTTGTTCATGAAATGACAGGTGCTGTAGAAAGGGGGCACTTTGCAGATTCTTTGATTTGAGAGTAATCTCACTGAAAGAGTGTTTCAGAAAGAAAAATCTGAATAGCAATAACTGTGTAGCATGATTAAATCTACAGGATGGTAATGGTCCTGTATGTCCCACAGTGGACCGTTTGTATCACTGAAAGCTCTAATAGGTTTGACACCACTGATAAAGGCCATGGAGTGAAATGTCTTAGATGGAAGTACTGTTAAGTTACTAAGTGCAAGACTTTAGATAAATTAATTCATCTCCTAGGCCCCAGTTTCCTCATCTGTGAAATGAGCATTGTAACAGTAACTATCCCTCAGAGATATTGTAAATGACACTGTGAGTAAAATATTTATCTCAGTGCTTCTCTAAATACTGCTATTAATAGATCATTATTAATAGTCATGACCAGTTGACTCAAACAGAAGTCCTGTTAGGTAGGTCTTGTAAATAACATCTTGTTTCACAAGACCCTGTCATGTTGTGCTCATGGTTACCTGGACAGCTTTCTCACCAGATGACATGGAAACCAGCCTGCTTATTACAGTGCAGACACCCACTCTGTGACCCTGGTTATGTAATTTCATGTTGGGTACCAGATTGAGACCTCAGACAGCTCTCTCTGTGAAATTCTAAAGGAGGCAAGGTGAACTACCAAGGAACTTCAAGACGATTGCCTTCAGTGGGCAGCCACTAATAGCACCACTAGTTGCCTAATTAGGAAGTGTTTTATATGAGCTATCACCAAATAAAAATCAGTATGCACCCTTTCTCTAGTTGCAAGGCAACCACAGACTGAGGCGGATGGTAAACCTAATAGTAACACTGTGCATTTCAGGGAGAGTTGATGCTTTTCAAAACACTTTCATATGGATGATACTCACAGAGGCCTGTATGGCAGAAAATGATGTTTTTCTCTTTATGTTTCCAAGAAAGATGCAGAGAGGCCTAATTCCTGGCAGCTGTATGGAGAATCTATTGCCTTTGCCCTTCACAGTGTCCTGCTTCCAGGTGTTCTATGCCTCTATTCGGGATCAGGATGAACCTGAGAAGCCTCCTCTGCTCTGCACCCAGGTCTTTCCTGTTTGGGCAGTGTCTCAGTTCTAACAGGTCATCAACCAATGCCACAGATTCGGCAAGAGGTGTCCGTGCTTATGTGGTGGTGTGATTAGTATTCAGCCCTACACCTTGAGAGTCACTCTTGCATAGGTGGCTCTCAATAATCTAGGGTGAAAGGGGAACCCTTACTCCCTGCTTGATATGATGGGATGACTGTGAGTGTGGCAATAGATGTTTATTTAACAACAACATTAGCTTGCTTCAGTAAGAGTAGCCCTAAGAGTCTTGGGCTTCACTATGTATGAGTGTTGGTGTTAACTGGAGCCTTCCCGGATGCTGTGGTGCACTGCCTGGATTCCCCAGGGGTAGGCAGTCAGCTCAGGAAAATACAGAATCTGAACTTCAGAGCTCCTGGTGGCCACCGAGGCTGCTGCTATAATTGCTGCCATTCAGCCTCTTGAACCTGCTTCAGTCCACACTTTCCTTCCAGATGTTGTTGCTGAGAGGATTGCTGAGAAAACCTCCTGGGTCTCACATACATGGCAGAGTTTGTTTCCAATGAATCTCAATTAAGATATGATTCCTATACCTCAGAATCTGAGAATTTTCTTAATTTCAGGATTACAATGCTCTATAGAATCTCCTCTACTTCCAGAAAGAGTTAAAGACATTACAGTGATCCATGCATATTTACCTTACAGCAGCATAACTCATAATCTTGGAAGTAGCTTATATGTCTGTTCATCATAATATAATGGATACAGAAAATGTATTTACACACAGCCGAGTGCCACCCTGCTATCAACAAGGATCTATTAGACTCATTTTCTAGGAAAAAGGATGTACCTTCAGATCAGAATATTAATGATATAAATAAGATACACAAGCTTATGTAGTGTATGATTTCTCTTACATGGGAAACTCAAAAAATAAAGACCAAAATGAAAGATAGATAATAGGAAATAACATGGTAGTTCATTCTCAAAGGGGAAGGGGACGCAGAGATAAAGGAAAGGGCAAAGGGAATACATGAGAAAAGAAACGGATGTATTCTGACATATGCCAGCTCTAAGTAGGAATGTAAACATTGTATGTTGTAAACAGTGCAAAAATATGGAAAAAGAATCAAGAGATGTGTAGAGGGCATGGTACATTAGCAGAAAGTACCTCCCCTCCCCAGTCCCCAGGTGACAGTGCCTGTTCCCCAAGTGACAGTTCCTGTTCCTGTTCCAGTTGCTCCTGTCTCTTAGAAACAGCTGGTCACTGTGATGCATATTGTAAGAACCAACCCCCGATTGACAAGCCATTCTGCCTCTGTACTTCCTGCTTGGTTATCCTATATAAAGCCTACATCACCAGGGATCAAGGCCTGATATTCTGGGAGTGATCCCAATCAGTGCCCATCAAAGTAAAATAAATCTGCCTCCAAATCCTGGGTGTTGTTTCGATGTTTCTGCCTGCTGTCACAGTAGGGAAGGGAAGGTGGATGAAAGGAAGAATGAAGATGTGTTATGTGCATTTTCTGACTTTCCACAAGCAATGGGAGCACTAAATACCACACACGTGTACTAATAAAGTGAGAAAAATAGACAAGAATCTCATGTTACAATATTTTTAGAAACCCTTGGGAGTGCATGCACCTATGTGCATATATGAGTATAACATGCACATAGAATGAGTACAACATGTGCTTCTTGGTGATTTATGTTTATCATCAGCACAAGATTTTACATTTTCTTCTTTCAGTACTTGTATACAGAAGTTAAGCCAAGCTAGGACTGTGCCTCCATCAGTTTTTCTAAATTTTTTTGTCTTTTTTGTTTTTTTATCGGTACCGGGGATCAAACTCACGACTGCCTGCTTGCAAGGCAGGCGCTTATGCCGCTAAGCTAAATCCCCAGCCCCTCCATCAATTTTTCTAATTCATAGGTGCAAAATAATTTGAGACACTCTGTCCTGATGTCTGCCCTTGTACCCTAGAAGTAAGGTGTGTTCTTGCATGCAAGCAAAAGGAAGGCTCTGTGCTATTTTATTGCTTGGGGAGGGAAAGGGATTCCCAGGACGTAAGTGAACTGACCCTAGCCCACCATATTAGGAATTTCTTGTACCCTAAATGGTGAAACTATTATGTAGATGTTTAATTAGTTCCTGTTTGTCAGGAGACAGCATTGGATGCTTGTGGATATATATTACATCCACAGTAATTTCCACTTTACAGTAACTGCTATAGGGTTTTGTTTGGACTTTCCTTTTTTTAAAATTTTGGTAATGTTTGGTTTGTGAAGGGCAGGATTGCAGAATTGGAATTTTCTGATATCACTAGCAATTAGAACCAGCTATCACAAAGTGGAAAACTGAGAGAGGTAAGTTGCCATTTGCATACCAAATATCATAAAATTTGAAATTTACTATGTCTCTTGATTAGAATAAATGACCTGAGAAATATTCAAATGTTTTTAACCTGTATTTGTTGAAATCAAGCACTTAGTCTTGGTATCAGTCTCTGTCCACAGTACTAGGTTTCAATAAAAAATAAATCTTTCAAAAAGTCTTAAATTATTCCTAGGTAATTGCCATGTTAGGTGACAAGGAATTTACAGATGTTAAATTGTGAAACAATTTATCTCAATCCCTATCTGCTTTTTATTCAATATATTGATGAGGCAATGGATGATTTGTTGAGAAGACTGTCAATGTAGCTTCCTTTAGAAAACCCGTTGTTTGTTTTTTTTTTTTTATTTTTAGAGACAGTCTCGTCTACATTTCAAGTCCACTCAGTGGGAATTACTGGAAAGACCTTAACTAAGAAAGAGAGATTGTTCAGGATGAGACCTAATGCTGAGGATCAGTGCTGAACAATTTTTGCACTAACCTCTTTTTCCTAGTAGTTGTTTTAGGGCAGCAATCCAACATCTTCTAACTGTAATAACAGATCCCAATTAGAGAAAGCTGTGGGGCCTGTAGATGTGGATTGAAATGTACATGAAATATAAATCTGTATTGTTTAAAAAATCCTCCTTCATGGTATTCATGGATCTTAGTTTTCAACACACTAAACCCCTGAATTTTAACTATACAATGTGGCAATGATCTTTGATTTCATCATTTATTACTTTTCTGCCCAAATTTCTCTATACTCGGTTTGCCCAGAAGTTCTCATTTACTTCTTACCATCTTCCTCCATAACTGTCAAAATCTCTTCCTAACATGACACACTGCACACTCATGGGGTTAAGGAGACACAAGGTTCTAAGCATGGACCTCTCTTTTCTGCTACCACAGAAGAGTTACTCAGAATTCTTCAATAGTGTTTCTGACAGCTGTAGGAATCTAACATGAATAATAAAGGAGAGTGACAGGACCCTGCGTGGGACAAAGGACCCTGCCACCCTGCCATATCATACCTTTTTTTTTTTTTTTTTCCTTTTGTTTTGTTTGCTTTGCTTTGAGACAGGGGCTCCCTACCCTATGCAGTTCATACTGACCTTGAACTCACTGTGTTGCCCAGATTGGCCTTGAACTCATGGCGATTCTCTTACCTTAGCCTTCTGAATGCTGGGATTACAGGAGTGAGCCACTTTGCCAGACTAGCATATCTTGTCGGTCCTCAAGCTTTTTCTTTTCTTTTTTTTTTTAATTTTTATTTATTGTAATTCTCCATATTAGAAATAATGCTGTCTGGTGATTGATTGAAGAAGAGCTAAACATCTTCTCCCTTTGAACTTTTTTTTTATTTACCCAATTTCCATAGATTATCTGACATGAGCCTGGTGTTTATTTTGCAGACGTTCTTCCATCTGCAATCACCTGATACATTCCTAGTCTTTCTTCAAAATGCAGCTCCCTTCCACTCAGTAGTACAGAGATCCTAGCCAATTGCTGCTTTTTTTTCTCTTAAATTGGTGCTGTCTCTGAGTCCCGAGGACCAACCACTGTCTATCTCTAGGCTTCTCATCTAGCACACTGGATGATGAGCTGCTGTGGACTTGAGTCTTCACTTTTTGATGTCACTAATGGCTGTTCCATTTTGACAATCTGAACTTAATTGTTCACTTAGGATTAACAAAGTGATTACATAGTCAATCGCTTGAAAGCAATATTTTTTAATATGAGAACAACTGGTAGGGCTCGCTGACATTTCATTCAGTAGCCATATGGTGTAGATCCATGTTCACATTTAGATAAGGATGTTTTCACTTGCAGAGCTCCTTTTTATTTCTGCATCCTTAGGAACCAGACTAACTTCTTTGCTTCTCAAAAAGCATGCACATTTTAAGAACAGTGCTGCGTATCAACAAACAACAAACTCTACCCAATAATCCTAAATAATGTTAAAATTATTGATTATAGATCCATAAATATCCTTTAAAAGTATCATAAGTTTATTTAATGACAAAAGTTTAGTTTTCAATAAATTTTCAATTTAACACAAATAAACTGAGTTACGATGTACTGTCCAGATATAATGTGGATTTGGATAACAGGCAAGACTAATGTTTGCATTTCTGTAACCAAATGCCACAGTAACAATACAGTATTATCTGTGTTTCCCACATTGAGCTCTAGCTGTCCTATATTTCTTATAAGAAATACCAGATGGAGGAGTTGATAAAATGGTACAGAAATTAATATTGAAGTACCAAAGACTGACCTTTTTAAAATGAAAATCTTGCCAAATTTCCATATTGACATGGCAACATGTTGTGAATAAATCTAATATCTTATAGACTTAGCACAGTTCAAAAGTCACCATCTGTTTCAAAAAGTGAAAGTTCTCACTGTGGCATAGTTTTTTTTAGCTCTGAGACTAAAGGCATGAAATCCATAACTTATAAAATACTAAGTTTTAAGAAGGTATGAAAAACTCATATTTTAGAAAACTAAAAATATAAAAAGAATTTTGAGTTAATCTCAAAGTTATCATTGTTAATACACAATGAGTATTCTCCTTGCATTAATTCTTCCCATTCTCTATGTAGATTTATAGGTCAAGACCAGTGAGGAAACCAGTTATAATATAAAGAGTATGCTAAAAAACAGCAAAATAGTGGAACCTGATGCTGAGCAGAGAGGCTTTTGATAAATTAAATGAATATTAGAAAAAAAATAATTATTTGTTCCTTTCTTATTTCTCTAAGAATTATTTACTAATGAATTTTTGACATTCCAAATCAATCTTTAGAATCTTTTTTACCTCCCATTATTTTGAGATTAATTCTGCTTTTGCAGTATAGCAAATTGTTTAATCTACTTTCTTAATCAAACAACTATAGGAAACAACTTATTCAAAATGAATAAAAATAATCTTATATTTGTGATTGTTTTGTTTTTGCAGCATGGGGATAGGACTTAGAACCTTTGCATGGAGCTATATTCCCAGTATTTTTATTATAATTATTATTTTGAAACATGTTCTCACTAAATTATTAAATTCCAAGACTGAGCTAAAACTTGTGATCCTTCTGCTTCAGCCTTCCAGGGTGCTGGGATTACAGTGCTGTGATTGACACACCTGGCTGAGGTTTTCATATTATAGAAATTGAAAGATCCACAGAAGATGAAAATCAGACCACCTATAAAATGCAACAGGAGATTCATTTTGTTTTCTAGAACAAATATTAGAAGGCTACTTTGAGAAAAATACTGATAATGATTTTACCTGATGTGTATTTAGGTATCAGTAAGTGCTAAGTAAGGTTCTTGCTGACTCAATGAGGCACTAGACACATTTTCAGTCTCTGTGACACTGATCTTAAACTTACACGGTGCTTCCCAATAAGAATGCATGATCTGCCAGTAATAGAATCTTTGACCAACACCCCATTATGCTGAACTACGAGCGCGGTAACAAAAATGAATAGGTAAATACTGCAGTATGTCATCAATAGACGTGGGTCACTTTGCGCCTCATGAGGAATCTTTAAGGAAGTAGAAATAACTGAATATAAGGAAGGTAGAATGGACAAGGAGGATTTAAAACATGCAGATAATACAGTAAATCACTTAGAATAAAGGACACAGTGTTCCTTAGAGAGAAAAATACTTGGGAAAGAATCAGCTTTTGTATAGGAGAAGCACTAAAGGTGCCAGGAAAATTTAAACTCTGGAAACTTTAAACGTATATATATATAGTAAGACAATTTTTCTGAACTTCCCCCAAAGAGAATAACCCTTGTGGAAATGAATAGCTCTCTCCATGTGATCCCTTTCAAAATGTGTGGAAATGAAAGACAAACTGCGTGAGTGTGAATTACAGTGCATCTGTGGAGCTCTGATCTCTGCTCCGTTTTATTTAAGAAGAACTTCTATCTTGATACTGAACTGACCTCAATCACTGCAAGTAGCTTATTCAAGTTTGTTTTACTTCTGCCCTCTCTCTTCCATACCAGGTGGCTTCAGCAGAGCAAGCAATGGCTGATGAAACACAGCAATACAGCAGCAACAAAAAAATGTGTACCTTAACAGTTTCCCCTCTAAGTTCTGAAAGTAATTTGTCAGTCTTTCTGCTTTATTTTATGGTTAAAATAAAATGGTTGAAATAGGAAAGAAATCTCCTGGATTCATATGACAAAGAAGAACCAAATCACGTAATCATGAGAGTCTTAGAGAAATCTATCCCAAATTTGTGTACTGTGAGTCTTATTAACGAGTGTTAGGACAGCCAGAAAGAGATGTACAACTTTTTCCCAGTTAACAGGGTATATACATCATCAAAACCTCATATGTTCCCTTACTAATTGTATGATTATTGTGCATGTGTTGCTTTTATAATGCACCAGTTAAAAATGCACTTGATTTTTAAAAAGTAAAACAAAAAGAGAAGAATACAAGAGATAGGGAGAGAAGATGTCATAAGCAGTATACCAGGCAGCTGTAAAGCCAGGGCAAGTCTAGATACAGGGTGGACATAAAGATCAGGTTTGGAAGCTGCAGTGTTCGTGGGTCTCTCCGTTTCCTTACCCTCTCGGGAAAATGCTCTTTCAGTGTGTTTATCTCATTGCTCCAAATTTGTGAGGCTATCGATTCTCAGTTTTAAATATTTCTATATACTTATACTTCCTACTCAACTAATAGTTCCAGTCCACAATTCTCGCTCAATTCTCGCATCCTACATTTTTTTTCCAATTTCTTACTTTCCTCTAATTTGTCCTGTATCTTGTCTATACTTAGCATAACAATTTTTTCTAACCTACTTTTTTCTCTATGCCTTACAAAGAAGCTTTTGGGTCAAAGAATTGTGAGGGACATCCATAGGACTCTCAGAACTCTAGATAAACTTTCCCATGATCTCCTTGGATATTGCATGTTATTGTTTAACTACTGCTCCTCCGGGTATCTGTCAACCTCTCCTTTTTCATCTTCTTCTGCATAGTTATTAAATATTAGCTCAAATGTCATCGTCCGATAATTCTGTCTACCTTAGGGTCTTCTTCATGCCCCTGACCTCAACTATTCTTTGCACGTGATTTACAGATGCAGTTCCAACAAGAGCTCTCCTTTTAGCCTGTCCACTGGAAAGTGCACTTAAATGTTTCAAAGGCACTTTCATCTCGGTATGCTCACGTACACTCTTCTTTTTCTACCACACCTGCTTGTCATCCATTGTTTACTGTTTCAGAGGAGGACACACTCTTCTATCCAGCTGTACATCAGACAGTGAGCATTCATTTCTGACATCATTTTTATTGCTGATATTCAATGAGCGACAGTCTTGCTCTTCCTTGTATCTCATGTTTCATTTGCACTCCAAGTCTACCATATTCCAAGCCACCATGAGGTCTTCTTGGACTTGTCAGTTTCCCCGGTCATTACTCCAGTTTGATATAGTGCTATGCATACTATGGACATAACTTTTAAATGAATAAAAGAAATTAAACAGAGGATGTAAAAAGAAGAAACACAAAGAGAAATGAGAATCAAAAACTAAAACATTAAAAACATTTAACAGATAAATATTTAAAAAGTTTTAAACTAAATGATACCAAATATGTATATGATACACAGTGTAGTCTTAGGAAAGCTTCTTATGCAATCTATTGTTGTCTTGAGCTCTTGTAGAATGCTGCCTACAAAATCAAGCAGATTTACATCTTTGTATTAGTAACACTATCTTCCATTAAAAGATCTCCTTTGTCAGGAGATAATTCCTTTCCTTTCTCCATTTAAGTGTTCTAAAAGGGTATACTTAACTTGCTTTAGGGTGACAAAGAGAATTAATTGGATAAAATTAAACTACGGGCTTAGAAAGTCATTGGTTTCCAGTTTTACTAGAGCCATTTATACTTACATAGCATGTATAAATTACAGAGTGTTTTCGCCTTCAGACTATCTAAGAATCTGAGTGGCTTAAGAACTGCCCAGTAATGTCATTCTTACTGAAAAACAAAGAAGAGAATAAGTCTGGCAAGAAAGTTTGACCCCAAATTAAAAAAAAAAAAAAAAAAGACTTCATCGATAATAGAATGTGTTGTTTATATAAAATTATGACATTGTTTAAAATTATGAACGTCTAAATAGTCATCTTTGTTATTCACCTTCTTGTCTTGCTCAATTTTGTGGTCAACAGGCCAAGTAGATGCTTGTCATGGTTTATGTTGGGTAGCCCCAGATCTGATGGATTTGCATTATGCGTTTGTGATTGGTTCATTGTCTAGTGCTTGGATTGAGGGTGTGAGTGCTACATCCATCTAGGGGTGGATGCAGGATGTAATGTGATGGCAGGAAGAAGATGTGTCTCTCTCTTTTGCTGGTTTCTTCCTGTTGTTTGCAGTCACCATGAACTGTGGCTCCACCATACCACCCTGCCTGGGAGCCAACTGAGTATGGATTGCAACCTCCAAAAACTGTAAGAAATAAACATTTCCTTTCCCAACTTTGGGCATCTGGTATTTTGTCTCAGTGACCAGTTAAAAGTAACAAAGACAATACTTAAAACATGAATTAAGTTCATCACTTGAAGCTTGCTTTGTCTGCACAAATCTCAGTATTCTAAAAGAGCACCTAACATGTGGATGATAATCTCATGACTGTAGGTAATTTTACTCTCTTCTTGTTGTATCCCACTCAGCTGCCTACCCTCACTTTTTCAGACATGCAGCCATGCATTGAGTGTCTCCTGTTTGTCTGATGCCCTGCTAAGGGCATTAACCATGAGTAAGATGCTATCTTGCCTGCAACTTTAGCTCTTCAGATTGGTGTCAATTCCCTGGGTGCTATTTTCAGACTGATCCAGATTCTCAGAAAATTTGTGATTTATATAACCTTCATAGGTTAGCTAAGATTCCAGCTGATCGACCTAAAGTATCCAACTGTCATCTCATATACAAACTCAGCCCCCAAAATAGTATTTTTGCACTGATATCGAATGAAAGACTGAGGCTAGACCAATGAAGAATTTTCAACTTTTGGCTGCTACATGTAATTTTTGTCAGTGATGCCCTCAATATGTGACCATATCTTGCCAGTTTTCTTTTCTGATATTTTCTAATTCTAATACATGAGCAATTTTAAAAACTGCTTTATAAAAATGTGAGCAGTCTAGAAAGGCATTTCATTTAATATTCAGACTTTTTTCCTTTTTCTGTGCAGCCTTTCCCCTTCCATTCCTAGTAGCTGAATTCTTTTTACTTAGTCTATATTTTAATGAACGATTAAACAAGATATTTATTTTAGCTAAACTATTTGACTCTGTAACATATAACCAACAACTTATAAAAATAAAACAAATTGGGCTGGGGATTTAGCTCAGCAGCATAAGTGCCTGCCTTGCAAGCGTGTGGTGGTGAGTTCAATCCCTGGTACCGGTAAAAATACAAACAAACAAACAAAAAAAAAAAAACAGAAAAAAAAGAAAACCCAACCAAACAACAACAACAACAACAACAACAAAAACGAATTGATTCTGCTTTGTGTAAAATTTGATTGCCATAAAATCGTGTCAAATTATACCCTCGCTCAGTTTGTAGCTTATTTCACCAATTGAAAAGAGTAACAGCGAACAAATTTTCAGTTATAACTTGTTTGCCTTTCTATGTTTTAGTGGCTACTGAACTTATACATACTGTACTAATAAATAATGTATTTGAAATAGCACTCTGCAGTATCGCTCAAAGGACTGTGAAATTCTTACTGTATTATGTCAGGGAGGAGTATTAGTGTTAATGCTAAAATTTGCAGAAAGAGCCAAGATATTTTAAGAACTTCCACATCTGAATTTAACAGTGGGCCCTCCTTTCACAAGAAATAAATGCAGGAACTGTTTTCCAAAACTATTTTCAATAACTTTCAGAAAAAACACATTAGTGATTAACACAGATTAATATTTTATTTGATAAGAATCATTCACTTACAAGGACATTCTTGGCTCTCAAAGAGAAAGGACTTATGGGATTCTAATAGTGCTATTAAATAACTTCATTGGAATAAAGGTGGCACTAAACATGTGCATTAGCTCTACAGAGTGAGGTTAGGAAGGTATTAGCAGTATTATCTTGATGAGGATTCAACTTTCGTTACCTAGTAGCCAGATGTATTTTAAACTTAGTTTCTTTCTATGTTAAAATGGGTGAAAAACTACTAAATTTAAGAATTACTGTGAGTTAAAAAAATAAATAGAAAATTCCTGGCACATACTGAATACTGAATAACATATTTATAGTAATAATTATCATTTTACTTAATTTATAATTTTATCTTTCTTCCTCTTTTTCATTTTCTTTCCTTTCCTTTCCTTTCCTTTCCTTTTCCTTTTCTTTTTCCTTTTCCTTTTCTTTTCCTTTCCTTTCCTTTTTTTTTTTTTTTTTTTTGAACTGAGAAGCAAGGGATTTAGCTCATCAGTCAGTATAGGCACCTGCCTCACAAGCGTGAGGTTGTGAGTTTGAGTTTGATCCCCAGCCCCCCCCCCAAAAAAAAAATAACACTTTTCTGAAATGGTCTCAGTATGCAGTTCAGGCTGGCCATGAACTCACTTTGTAGCCCAAGTTAGCCTTGAACTTACAGAGATCCTTTTCCCTCACCCTCTTGAGTATGGGAATATAGGCATATGTCACCATCTCTGTCCTATTTTTTTCATTTCTTAAAGCTATTTAAATTTTATTTACCAAACAGTACACATCATCCATAAAAATTGAGATGGCAGAGTAACATATAAAAAAGGAAAGGAGAAACATTCTTTTCTGTCAACTACTCATACGTAAATATTTACATATCACAATTTTATTTTATTTTATTTTGGTACTGGGGATCAAACTCATGACCACGTCCTTGCAAAGCAGATGCTTATGCCATTGAGCTAAGTCCTCAGCCCCAAAATTTTATTTTTAAAAGCAAAAATTATACTTTATTCATGAACTCATGAACAACTTTGTTCTCTTTTCACTTAGAATAAATTTTAGACACTTGTCTCTATAAGTTCATAGATTTTTAAAAACTTTCTTGATATCTAACTCATGCAGGAAAGTCACATGGAATATAAGCCTCTTTCTCAGGAGTTATTACAAAATGAACCTACTCACAAGATGGTCATCAAGTCTAAAAGTTATCTTCATCGTGGGTCTTGGTAATCACTACTTTCTTCCTTCCAGCAAGAATCATCATTATCACAGAAAGAACAAATGTACATATATAGGCTTGTACATGCCTAGATCTTCTCCAAAAGAGTTTACAAGGATTGATTTTATTATGTGTGATTATATCAACAGCTAATTAGAAGAAAACAAGACATTATGGTAGTCTTTGCTTTTTTCCTATCACCTTGTTTTGAAGTCCAGTAATTCTTTTATTCTCTGTTTTGACTGGTTTTAGTAAATTTTCTATTATTTAATTTCAATATGTGTGAAGATATGGAAAGCTATTTTGAAGAGAACAAGAGACGTTATGGAAGGCATTGTTGATTTTCCTATTGTCTGGTTTTGAAGGCCTGTAATATTTGATTCTTTTGTTTTGATTGGATTTATACCATTTGTTTTGTTTGAATTCATTGTATATGAAGATATGGACAACTTTTTTGAAGAAAACAAAAGACATTGTGATAGCAACTGGTGATTTACTGTTGTCTGGTTTTGAAACCCTGTGTTGCTTGCATTGTTTTGTTCTGATCTGCTTTGTTCCATTTTGGGTTTTTTTTTTGTTTGTTTGTTTGTTTAAAAAGAGATCATCAAATTTGATTCAATATGTTTGATTTTGATCTTTGTATTATTGGAATTATACTGTACGTATTCTTTGTGTTTGTTTTTGCTCAAGATTATGTTGTGGAGAAAGAAATTCACTCATTTCAATATTTATAATAATCTAACACATAACGTTTACAATTCATTCCTTCTTTTTACTGAAGATGACAACTTGCACCCTGGTTATGAGTTATTACAAATAATACTGCTATGACAATCATATATGTGTCTCACACATTTCATTTGTATATACCTGGGAATTGAAACGCTCTGTTAGGAATTATTAATACGATTAACATTAGTAACTATTATAATCATTTATAGTTTTCCAAACTGATTATATTTATTTCTTTTCCAGCAATGCACTAGAGTTCCTACTAATTGACATCACTACTGTCATTTGGAGTGATCATTTTAGAGACCTTACCTATTCTACTTGCTGCAAATTAAACTTTTTTCATCTGATTATTGATGAAGTTCTGATTATTGGTGAAATTTAACATGTCTGTACCTACTTTATATTTTCTTTGGTGAAATACCAGTTTGTGTTTCATTTGACTATTTATATTTAGTTGTTTGGTTTTTCCTTTTTGGATATCTTCTTGGTCAACCACACATGCTGCAAATATCTTCTCTAATTCAGTAGATTGTCATGTTCCTCTCTTAGCTAGTTTTCATGAACCTGTGTTTTTAATCTTGGTGTAGGTGAAATTAGGAATCAATTCCTTCACAGTTGTCACTAGACCTTTTAATATTATGTTTAAGATATCTTTACCAGCCCAAAGTCATAGATTTATTGTCCTCATTACTTTGGGTAAATTTCACGTAAGAGTTAAACTCCATGTGGAATTAATTTTTCTATGTAATGTGAAGTGGTGTGTGGTGGTGGTAGGATGAATACTTGTCTCCAGAGTCATCACATCTTAATCACTGGAGCCTTAACTTGTGCTGCAACAGAGGTGAGAATAAATCAATGAGTTTGAAAGATTTTCCTAGACTCTCTGAAGAGGCTCTAACTGTAGTTATGCATGTCATTAACAAGAGAAACACAGAAAGACCTGAGGGCAGGTGAGAAGGCTGTGCCATCAAGGAAACAGGGATGAAGGTGACATAACCCATGACACAGAATACAGGCAATCACAGAAGCCACACGAGGCAGAGAATGGATTTTGCTCTGGATTCTCCAGAAGGAACAAGCCCTACCCTTACAAATTTTTGTAGTCAGGGGTTATACACAGAGAACAATTAGGTTCAGAACACGGAGTTTATAATATTCTTATAATGGTCACCAGGAGTTAACACAGGAAAATGCACGAAATCTATCCGCAAGACCAAAGACATAGATTATTTAGTCAAGAGCCTAAATCCCCAGCAATGTCCCACATGAGTGCAGATAAAAATCCAGAGCTCAGGACAATGCCTCCCACGAGTCCAACTGGAGATCCAGAACCCACAAGAAGGACTCACGCCAGTCTCTTTTACGGATCCGTGGCAGGAAGACCCAAGGGTCAGCGGTGGAAGCTAGAAAGTCTATGCCAGCAGAACATGAAGTCATACAACAAAGACCAGGACTATCCTGAAAGACACACAGCCGTCCTCAGCAACACGGAGGCCTCGAGCTCCTCCGATGACAAGCACAGTCAGGTACATGCCAGGAAACAGCATGATGAGCTCATCCTGGAGACCAAGCAGCACATGTCTTCCCCTCCAGAGCCAGGAAGCAATGCTCGATGTGAGGACCAAGGCTTCTCCAGAACCAACATCTCAGACAGCAACTTGTAGGAGAATCCACAATGCCTTCTTAATGCCTCAACCCTCAACACTTTCCTTCTTCTCCACCTATCTATTCTGGCAACTTTCCTCAAGTGGAGCATCTTCGCTCACTTTAAGTTGACCACCAGTTCTTAATCCATAACACAAATGGATTCCAGTCTAGTGAAATTCAGTTAGAACTTCTGACCCCTAACACTTGAAGAGAATAAATTATTATTGTTTTAAGCTGCCAAGTTAATTTTATTTTATTGTTCACCAATAGGAAACCAATTCAGGTGTCACTACTGTTAATGTCAAATTTAGTAAAAGATATTTAGATACATCTTACTCTGTATTGAATCAATTGTGAATTGTTACTTTGGTTGACGTGTACCAAATCCAGCCTCACATGGAAATGTAAGGGCAACATTTTCAATAGCCTGAAAAAAATGTTAAAGACTTTAGATTCTTAAACTTTAGTAGTGATGTGCATTCTGTAACTGTACTAATAATCCTTTTCTACTCAATTACATTTAAATCTCATTGATATCTCTTACATTTGATTACATATTTACCATTCATTATTTTGTAATGTCATGAATCATTTGAAAAATATTGATTCACTGAATTATGTAGCCTTTTTAATATTCACACATTTTAAGGTACACATAATAATCAGATTCATTGTGTCATAGTACCATTGAAATCATCAGAAAATATTAGAAAACTCTCAGGTTCATTGGGGACACATGTATTTTCTGCTCATCTGACTTTTCTTTGGTAGACTGGGTTATATCATTGGTCTCAAATATAGTTAGCTCTTTTCCTGGAAGCACCAGGCTTCTTAATTTTTGAAAAATAGCTGCCAAATACTCGGGTCTGAAAACTACATCTTGTCGGTCACTTTTTTGAAGTCATGCTTTCATCATGGTGGCCCAATTGGCTACTGAAAATAACTACATGGGTACTTTTCCTCAAGACAGGGATCATACTTTAATATTCAGCCAGCTTGGTTAGTATGCACTTCTAATTTTATACACAGAATATTAAAAAGTTGTATACTCAGGGACAAGAAACAATGAGATTAATAAATTTTATTGCACCTTAAATAACATTTGTGAGTGTTAACTTCTACTTTGTGCATGTACTAGAAAAGAACTCAGTGACAGCAGGATCTGGTATTACTCTTTTGATACTATGATACTGGCACTTGTATCCACCATGACTTTTGCACCACAAATGCATATGGAAATGCAGTACTTTCGATTTCATGCACGCTTGGAGAGGTCTTAGGGGTCCCTCAGGATTCTGCTGACCCACACAGGATAGCTGTCCTTTGAAGCTTGCTTTATCTTGTAAAATAAAGCAATGAAACTAAAGTTATTGCTAAACCTAAAGATGAATGCTCTTTTAAAACATTCTTCTAAATGTCAAGAACCTGGGAGTACTGCTTTCTGATACTTTGGGATCTTGAGAATGGTTGGAAATGATACTTAGATACCAAAGAATTATTGAGAGTAAAGTGTTGGGAAAATTATGAAATACTTTGAAAGAAGAAGAAAATCTGACCAATCCATTCAAGTCCTATGTATATTTCTTTGGCTCACAGCTACTTCACAGATCTAAAGCTGAGGAAAGTTAATAATAATTCACTGCTGCTTGACTGAAGAAGTGCAGATTAATTATAAATTGTGAAATGCAATTGATTATACACTATGGCAGACTTGTTTTCTTCCATTTGTAATTTTACCTTAGAATTCTTTATTCTTCATCTGTCTCTAGTCTTTAAATTGTCTTTTGAACTGTTTGTGATATCTTATTAGGTCATAAATTAATAGTGAGTAACATCATTGACATGGGTTGATCTTATATAACCCTTTGGAAATTCTTCCAAATGATTCTAAGGAATTCAAAGCAAAATAACTAGTTCTAATTTTTGAAGTTATGATGAATATCAAGAAAAATAATTCAATTTACAGCGGAGCAAATGGTCCTAAGGGGTGAGTATACATGGAATTTAAGAATTACATCTCCTGGTATTAAGTAAGGTATTAAGAGAACTACATCTCCTAGTATTAAGCAGACAGACACAGAATGATCAAGATGGAAAAGAAAGGGAGGGTTCCGAGCACAGCTGAATAATTGAAAAGGGACAGGAATATAAAAATTACAACTTTGTTATCTAAGATGGTTCAAGTTACAGATCTGGAAAGCTGAGAATGTAAATTCGGTAATAGAGCCACACAATATGAAATGTGATAATGCAGAATAGGTCAAACTGGTATCGTAGAAACAAATTGGATACAAGATAGCATACAAGATTTTATGATACATTAGGAATAACAAAAGTCATAATATACCTGGATGAAAATCACTTTTCTGGGATTCTTCTAAGTGACCTCTTCCGGAGACTGCGCCACCACGCAGGTCGCATCACCCTCCTGGGACTCCCTTGGTGTGTGGCATCCAGAAGGAGCCCGGTGCCTGGCAGAGGACCGAGCTGTTCACCTCTGTGAGTCCTTGAGACCCATTAGCAGTTTCTGCCTGGTTTCTCAGCTTTGGTGTTTTGCTCTTTTCTCATGGCCTCCTACTGAATTTCTCAGGCTGCTTTTCTCCGCAGGACTTTTGGTACTACTGTTTTTTACTCCTCTCTTTACTGGTGCTAGACGTGGGGGCACATTAGAAACCCAGGCCTGCTCCAGCACCTTACGTGCTCTTTCTTCAGGTCCTAGAGGGCAGCACCGCTGGATGGTGCCCACTTTTGTAGCTGGCCTGTTCTCCAATCTCATGGTTGTAAGAATGGGGAGGGAGTCATGCATTAATTTTTACTATTGTTTTTACTCATAAGTCTCCTCTAACTTAGCGTTCGAATAAATTGCTTCACTTTGCCATTTCAGACTCACATACCTGAGATGACCTAAAAGCGTAACATACAGAGTACGGCAGACAGCTGAACATTGACATCAACCTGTTATGCCAAATGCAATGGGTTTATCAAGACTTCTGACACTGGATTTCAAAGATCAGTTGTGCACATTCAACAACATGTATGTAGCACCTTGTGAGGACGAGTTATTTAAAGGATGTTCCATCACTAGAAACAATGACAGGGATGACTGGTCCCTTCCAAGTGTGCTAACATCCCTTCACAATCCGCATGGCTTGTTGTACAGCTGGGAATAAAGCTGCTTTACGAAACAGAATGGAAACGACCGTGAGAATATTCAAGCTTAATCTTCTTGACCGTCAGTTATATGTTAACAGTTTTTCATTCATCATACAAGTGGATTTTTAATAAGCATTTTATTTTTTTTTACAAAATAATCTAAAAGTTTTTTTAGTGTCCACTGGCAGTACATGACAGTGGTACATTCCTTGTGCAGAACTGGTACATGAACACAACACATTTTAATTGGCATTTTCTTCCTTCTTCTTTCTGTCTTCTTCTCCAGAAACAATTTTTTTGGCCAGCACCAAATTTTATGATTTATTTCATAAGTTCTTAACAAATCATTTATCATAAAAACAGATTAATAGCCAGACAGGCCAAAATATATATAAATAAACACTAAAGACAGTTACACTAAATCAAGGTACTCTTACAGATGCGTTGTCCATGCTAGATTACAACTTTTTTTTTTTTAATACCACCGCCCCATTGTCTGTCTTTTGTTTGAATAACACTACTTTTAAACTTAGAGTGGGTTGCAAGTAGCATGTGGTGCCAGCAGAAATGTGGAGGACTTGCAGCTACTTATGCATTTACCTGATTTAGAAACAAATAAATCACTTCAAGGAATTGGATTGTTATGGTTAATACCTTGTGTCAACTTGAGAATTTTGGAAGTTTTTCTGGAAGACTCAGCAGGGAGCCAGGATCCTTACTTTGTGAATATCCCTGTCCCATCCGCTTCAAGAGAAAGGCACAGAGATTTTGTGAAAACTATCGCCTCCCAGGAGCAGGGAGGTGGCCTGTGTACAGTATAAGCAAAGGAATGAGGCATGCACCTTTTTGTTCTTGTCACGGGTGGTCTCCATCAACAGTCGCCCCTTATTGATGCCACTCTGCGTTGGAGCCAGCTGAGTAGGGACTAAAAACTCCGGTAACTGTAAACTAAATAAACCTTGCCTTCCCTAATTTTGAGGGTTAGGTATTTTGTTCCAGCAAGGAGAGAAGTAACCAAGAAATGAACTTTAAGGTTTGATCAAGTTTTTCACCCTCCTGTCGGTTGACTCTGTGTCCTATAAACCTGGATTCTATATTTAGAAAAAAGTTAAGAATATATATTTAGGAGGAACTCTTTTACTTTTCACAAATCATCTTGAAACATACTTTTAAACATAGTTACTATGAAAATTATTTGATTCATAGCTGTAAAATGAGTAATTAGTGAGAAAGCATTAACTTTTAAAAATAGAACAACAAAAGAAAACTATAACTAATATCTGTTCTTAGATTATTGCATGCTATATTAAACTTTATGAGTTGCGTAATCCATTTAAATTACTTAAATTGATTACATTTATTTCAGCACTGGTCATTGAATCCAGAAACATTAAGTGACTTGGGCTTAGTATTTAATTCTCCTGTTTGTGTTCTCCTCTCTTTTTGTGTACAAATACACAGTGATGTGCCACTGAAGGGCACGAATATGTTGCTGTTGAACAGTGTCCCTAATTGAACACACACCTGTACTTATACCCAGCTAGGGAATACAAATCCATCACTTGACATTGCCTCTCCATGCAATAAAGATGGGCAAAGATGCTGTTTGCTTATCACAGTCTACTGTCCATCAGAAAATTGTTTTTAAATCAGTAGGAGTGTGGTCTAAAACAGCACATGCAGGATAGTAAATAAATAGAGTATTTGTCATCATTAAGAATAGTAGACCATATCTAGCTGTACAGTTGTATGTGTTATGCACAGTGGGTTTGTTTACACCAGCATCAGCAGGGATATGTAAACAATGCATTCCATCATAATGTTATGATGGCTAGGACATCACTAGATAGCAAGAATTTGTTTGGCTCGGCTGTAATTTTGTAGTACCACATTTGTAGATACAGTGCATTTGACTGAAACATTGTTAGGTGGTATAAGCCTGGATATGGCAGATATTAAAAGTAACATCTCAGCTGGTGATGCAGCTCAGTGGCACAGTGCTTACTTGACAAGCATGATGTCCTGAATTTGATTTCCAGTACCAAAAAAAAAAAAAAAAAAAAAAAAAAAAAAAAGTAGCATCTCTCTCCCCTTAATGTTCCCATTTGTGCTATCTTTGGTAGGAACTTGAAAGATCTAGAAGAGCTTGTTATTAAGCCACAGAAAGAAAAACATTCTGCTGTTTACAGAAAAGATGCTTGGTGATCCATTAGAAAGCATGAACCTAGCTTTTTCTTGAAATATTTCTTTATCCTTTTAGGTTTCATAATAATTTTGTGGACCAATTGTTTATGTATTGATAATGAGTTTATTATCCAGACAATATTTTATAGTAATAAAATCTATAACTCTCAAGTTTTAGTTTTCCTGATTAAAACTATGGATGGTGCCTGCTGACTTAAGATTCACTAAATATTCACTAAACATAAATATGCTGTCCATCTCACTACTCTTTCATTCTCAGTTCTGAGATTTTTAAAATAGTCTCTTTATTCCCAAGGTGCTGTCCAGTGGAAGGAACGTTAATGACACCTCTTCCACAATAGTCTTGTGCCCTGGACTCCCAGCCCCCGGACATCCTTACCCTTGTGGCTTTAGTTAGTGTTGAGGTGGGAAGGGCTTGCAGCATAATGTGAATAAGTAAGATATGTAGCACGTGCTGCAGCGCCTGCCGTGTGCCAAGCACTGTTTGAAGCGTGTTAGCTTTCCCAGTCCCTGCAGTATCTTTTTGATATCTCACCTATTATTGGTCTATACTACAAAAGCCAAAACAGAGATAACTAAGGAGCTTACTGGAAGAGCCAGGCAGTCGAGTTCCATGATATTTTTCTTAATTGTTGAATTATCCTAGTCTCAAAATGAGTGTGCCGCAGTTTCCTTCCTTAGCTGGACTTACTTTTTATCTGCCTTTGCTTGTCTCTCTGTCCACCAAAAGCAAGCTTTTTTCCACTGGACCAGTTGCCTTGGGAGGTTACTTTAGGAGGGGGTGTGTATCTGCCATTAAGTCATTTCATTGATTTCAATCAGAAATAGAATTGAATTAGTCTGTTTCAAGAGGCATTTAAGGAGTCATTGTTCTTGGGCAGGGGCTGTCAAACTCTGGCCCATGGGCCAAATTCTACTACTATCTGGGATGACAATCATTCATTTTAAATTGTTTATATATCTTTTCATGGTATAATTGTACATTTTAACGTCTGCTACAGAAACTCTATGGCTGTTTTAGAAAAATTTACCAAATCGCACTGTGTTTCTGATTGTTCATGTAGACATAAGAAAAGTTTGTGGTTGATTCAATCTACATATTGACTGAACTACTGGAACCTGTGGTGTTTGTTTCTCCTTGTTAAGGAAACAAATATAAGAATGTTCAACAGGCTATTTTCTTAAAGATTCAGTGCATACTTACTTGTCTTTACAAATATCAGGGCTGAGTAATTCACAGAAAGAACTTCAGAACAACTTCCAGGCAAGTGCTGTTCTGTTCCAGGCACTAGCTGTGGAACTGAGGAGGGAGGGGAGAAGAGAGAACTATAAAATATAGTTCCAGATTAGGAAATGTTTCTGCTTTAGTGAGGAGATGTAAACACAGACACGTGGTGTAATGAATTTCTCTACTCTGCCCCGCTCCTAATTTATGCTCCTATTACAGGATCTCTTACAATCAGATTGCCTATGCAATTAGTGTGCGGTATCTCTACTCTAAGTGTTGAGAGACTGGGGATATAGACCAGTTCTTATTTAAATTTACACCTCTTTTTCTGTGCCTCATAGGATGCTGTGCACTTTCTAAGCATTCAAAGCTTGTTGAATTTGACTTGACTGTCATGAACAAAGCACTAAAGGCAGTTTATAAGTACTTTTTGAATAGCTATGCAGGATTTCCTCTATCTTTGCATTCAAAACTTCTCCCTACCTATCTGTCTAAAGCCAGCTTCTGTTGGGAGCTATTAGGGAGGGACAAAGACATTCAAAGAATTGCATAGTACATGCTGCAAAATTGATTGAGATAGCTGCACAATCTTTTTTTTTTTTTTTCTACATAAAAAGAAGACGCTTTTTAATATGATGTCAGGAAATACTGTTGGATTTCATTTCAGGCCATATCATCATTACAAAGCATAATAAATACCGAATAAAAATATGATATGCTCCGCAGAGACTCATTTTATAAAGAAAGACAGTGTTGTGACTCTTTAGATTTAATTTGATTTCTCCAGCAGTATCAGAAATCTTTCTTTAGCCATCCCAAAATGCAAAGCAGCCCTCACAAAATGCAAAACTAATCCCCCTTCAAATCCTACCTGTCTTTTAATTCCTCCCTGCAAGAAATAGCAAAGACTGGTGCTTCTTTTGCTTTCAACTTTAAATACACATATTAAGTAATGCAAAGCTGCTTCTGAATCCTACCCTCCCATGGAGTTGTTTGTGTAATTTGCTTCCTGGGACTTGGTCAGACACTTGCTCCTAATTCTCAAAGATGACTGAATTTTCAAAGAAGCCCCACACAATGGATCTAACCTAACTGCAGAGTAACGCATCCCATAACAAAGCCTCCTGATTGATACCTCTTGCTGAATAGAGCTCATTCCCGGAAAGCTCACTAGGAATACTGTGTGGTCTCATCCTTTCTCTCATGACCTGTTAGGAGGGCCTTTGACTGGGTTGCAGAATTCCGAATTGGTTCAGTGACAGACTCAAAAGCTTTCTTTTCATCTTCACGGCTGTTCTCAGAGCTTTCTCTCTCTCCTAGAGGGTCCTCTTTAAACCATTCTTTCAGAGGATTTTTACTCTAGCTCCATTGGGATTCAAGTTTTAGCTTCCTTTTGTTTGTTTCCAGCATCAATTAAGTGGCAAGGCAAACTGAGACAAGAGAAATAGAGTTTTGAAAAAGGAATAGAATTCAAAGCTGGTGTTGGCTTATCAGCCTGCATTTCTCTTTCTTTTTCCCTTAAGTACTGGATGACATAAATACAAATGTTTAATAAATATTTGCAACATTGAGTTGTATTGAACTAAAATGTTCAAGAATTTAAAAAAGGGTTAAAGAAACAGAAAAACTCAAACCAAAAACCCCAAATCTAAAGTGAAACATTTTAATTTTCTTATTACTTTTAATTGCTCTTACACATAATATACAGATCTTAAAAGGAAAAGAAAATTGACCCATAAGT
Organism: Cavia porcellus; assembly: GCF_034190915.1. NCBI lineage: Eukaryota > Metazoa > Chordata > Mammalia > Rodentia > Caviidae > Cavia > Cavia porcellus. Next base: position 72,386,676 of record NW_026947499.1, on the reverse strand, counting down.
CAAGTTAGGGGCCACTTTTTCAAGATGAGGGTACCTAAGAGTATCTAAATGAATCATCAAAATGTTAAGAGATTTTTATGAAATTGACAAAAATTCAGGGGAAAGAAGGAAGAAACTGCATGAAATGTTCTGCCCAGGAATTGCAGGACTCAGCTTTATAGGAACAAATAACCATCTTACAAATTAACAGAACAAAATGCTTCAAAAACAAACAAACAAAAAAAAAGTGTTTCACAGACAGAAATATTTTCTCTGTTGACAGGCTAGGAAATCCCCTTGAGTAAATATCTTCATTATATTCAATGCTACATAATGACAATGCTGTCCTAAAGACAAGGACAGAAATTGGTGATTATTATCATGGCTTTTGTTTTACTAATAATTTCTAGTGTGATTGCCTAGGTAGGTTATCACAAGAAAAACAAAAACAAGTGTCCAATACTGGTGTTTTATGGGGGTGTACTGAATTTAATTTAAGCACTCCGGAGCATAGAGAGAGTATATGCATAGTATGTACTTCTGTGGCCTTCAGAAGGAGCCGAATGCGGGCAGCAAGGAAATGGGCCAGGAGCCTGGTCTCAGAGCAGAATTCTCAGGGCTGGCTGCTGCTTTGACTATGACCTGTTTTCAGTTTTTAAACACAAAACACTCTTTACCCAAAGAAACACCTTCCAATTCCATGCAGTGTTAAAAATTGCCAAGCCAGAATATCACTTCGCTTATGGCTTTAAATTATTGTTTATGTCTTTTGTTCTGTGTTTTGCTTTGTTTTTCTTGCAGTGCACTATTATCTTCAAATTTCATGGCCATATCTCTGTCCCTAGATTTCATACAGAAAAGTAAGTTTTCCTTTTTTCTTTTATACCCTGTCTTTCTTTTAACATAAATAAATCAGACATTCTGAAACCATCATTTAAACATGGGTGCTTCTGCCCTTGGGGAATAAATAATACTGCCCTAGTTCTGACAATTTAGTTTCCTTTTAAAATAGAACTTATATTTTCAGCTTTAACTTAATGTTCAAAGTTTCTAACTTCACTCAGTGTTCCAAATGCTTCTTTAAGGGATTTTGCTGATGATTAAGTCATTTAAAAGGTTTAAATTTTGTTTAGAAAGCCAAAGTGATGAATCAATTTTGCAAACTATTTCAAAGTAGAGGAACACATCATTTGGGAAATAAGTTAAAGTACAGAAGACATTATACCACTTATATAGGGAATTATTAAAATTATCATAGATTCATTTCAAAAGAGATAAAGCAATTATCACAGTTTGAATACTGCACCTTAATACATTTTAGTAACATTCAATCAGAGAAGAAAAAGGCTCATAAATTGTGGTTATAGAGACTCTTGCAGGCATACTACACAATAATGTAGAAAGGTCTGGATTTAGAGACATTTCCTTAAGCAAATACTATTAATATTATTTTTAATATTTAAACAAGCTTATACCAACAGAATAGATGCTGCTAAAAGAGTAATAGGAATTTTCCCCATTGTCAAATAAATTCTAGCTTTGAAAGCTTTTTTCCAAGTTACTAAGTAATTTATGCAATTCATATTTAGTGATTTATACCATAAAAATATGTTTTGAAACATTTGTGGCATTTATGTTTTACTGCTATAACCATATGCCATCAAATTCACGTGCTTGCCACATTCTTTCTTGTCAGTTCAGAGCCTGTTTATAAGTCATGTTTCAGTTGAGTGGCTCATGAATTAAGGACACTTCTAAAAATCTTCAAAGAACTAAAATTTCTCCTTGGCGGTACTCCATGCACTAGCCTAGAAAACTTTCCAACAGTATTTAAGTAAATTCACTGATTGAATAGGTTAACATTTGAGAAAGAAATATGATATAGAAGGTCAGACATTCAACACTCACTGTTGAGGATAGCCACACTCAAAGCATCCGTTTTTATGGTCAAGTAGATGGTAACAACTCCACTATGTTTGTTTCATTTCCACGGCAAACTCCAGTTAATGCTTGGTTGCAAAAAATGGCAGTCTGAAGTAAGAATGTGCTATTAACAAACCTGTATTGGAAAAAGGGATCATGCTAGTATATTTTATAGCATTTTATTGTTACCTAAGTAGATAAAAATCTAGCATTTGTAGTTAGCATTCCAATAAAACAGTAACATTGATACTTTTAAATATTAAATATGACTTTAAGAAATTTAGATAAAGAAGTGTAATAAGAAACGTTATCTCAAACAATTAATCACTAGTCCAAAGGAAAAGGCTTATGATGTTCAAGGGTAGGATTTAAAGGTCAACAAACTTTACAATTATATGAAGAATCTCCATAATTGCATATATGAAACCACAGTTTTCTTCAGATACCTAAAATAGTAGGACACATATGACTATTTGCTTGAAAATCATTAATTTATACAAAGAAACATCAAGAAATTTTATTTGTTGTAATTCTAATTTACTGTCAAAAAGTGACAAAAATTGTGGTGCATAAAGATTAGAAAATTGTCATACAGAAGTTTTACCCATATCCATTAATATTTAGTACTTTTCAGTAATCCTTAGATTTTTTAAGTGATATAATAGGCAAGGTTATAGTTTTAGAATTATTCTTTTAGAACTAATATCTAAATAACTGGTCTCACAAAATCTTGAAGTACATGAAATTTGAAAAGCATTTCATTTTCTTGTCCTGTATCTCTATATATTTGCTACATGGAACATGTTTAAGGAATGTTAGAAATAAAATTTTAGTTCTTGCTTTTGTTTGAATGGGAGAAAATTTTCATGAATGATAAGGGTTTTTTGCCACAGGATGAAAATGTAGGTATCTCCCACAGTCCTTCCATATTCTCTAAGTCACAGAGTGATTTGGAAACTAGAGTCCACTCAGGTAATATGCTAACACTCATATCTTCTCTCCAACATGGACTTGTGCTGCTCTTCTCCACCAAGTCAAGGCCTGGAGGTGACCTGACCCCTGATGTCTGCCCCCTCCAGTGGGGAGGGGTTGCTACTATTTCTAACCCTCCCAGTTTGGCCCAAGGAGGAAGTGTGACATGGAATTGAGTTAGAAATATTATAGGCAGCCCCGACAGGACTGGGCCCTCAAAGGAGCCAGTGCAGAAGACCAGATATCTTACAACCTTGGAGGATACTTTAACCCCCATGTCAGACCTCAAGACAAAAGATCAAACAAATACATCTGCATCCTAAGAATTGATATTCTAAACACGTCTTTATTACTCTGAGAGGCCAGGAGTCTCCATCCTATGCCCCTACAGAAAGAGTCACTGCTCTTTAAGCATGCCCACTTGCCAAGTGACCCACTTCCCGTTTGTTCCCAGTTTGGTCAATTCTACCTGAACAGTTAATCTTACTGGTTGACCATAGTTCTGTCCCACCTCATGCCCCTCTGCCTTGTGAGTTTCCAGTTGTCCCCACCTGGAACCCATCTCACTCCATGATTTTACTTTATAAAAAATCCCTAGAAAAGTCAGAGTCCCTGGCAACCCGCTTGGGAACCCTTCTGTCTCCTTCTCAGGCAGACGCTTTCTTTCTCTCAATAAATATTTTCTGTTCTTAACTTCAATTGTTCCTAAAATTTATTCTTTCATTTTAGAGAGCACAAACTCCTTTCGGGTATAGTAGGTTGGGAGTTTCCTTCCCCTGTATCAATTTGAGCTCAACTCTTTGGAAATAAAACAAGGAAGAATTTTTGAAAGTTTGGAGTATGAGGGAAAAATATAGGTCATCTGTGTTTGCTAATCAGATTTAGAGAAAAGTAAACTTTCTCTTATCTTCAGAAAAAACAGAGTTTTACAATTTAGAACAAGGTATCACCTGAATGTAGATCTTGACTCTCCCACAGAGGGGCTATCTGCTTTAATGTCTGCATTTCAAAAGAATAACTAAGGTCCTCACAAAGACACTTCTGGGTTGTAAAACTAGCAAAAACTTAAAAAAAAATTACATATTCAAAAAGGGAGAAAAAGTACTTACAATGGAAAGTTTTCTAAAGAAAATCATCTAAGAAAAGGAGGTCAGGAACCTGGAGTTTGGAAAAAGCATGCCTAGCATACACATGGCAGGGCCTAAGCACTTCTCAGTCACTTGACTCAGCCACACTAGGGGCATTATGATGTAAGGAAGGCCAGTCCATCTTTCTGGGGTGTGAAGACTCCAATGTTCTTTTATTGTTTCCTGCTCTGCTGTGTGTAGGGATGTATTTATTTATTTTTGGATTTTTTGTTGGTATGTGTTTGCCATAGTAAATACCCACATTATGGGGAAACTGGCACACATATAATATAAATGATACACTTCGAGCTATGGACCCACTCCACTGCACTAACTTGGACCTGGGCAATGCCTCGCCCAAACTCCTGAGTTGCGTGCTAAGGTCCACTTCTGGAGCAGAAATAAAACAGAATGGCCCACCCAGGCCAGCCTTTGAAGAGTTAGAAGTCCCAAACCAAAACATATGCTTGCCACATTCTAGCATGACCTCTAGTAATGTTTATTCACTGGTGGCTCATTAAAAGTTCATGCATATGCACTGCACTTATGCATGCAATTACAAGAGTGCATTATGGGAAAGGAAATGTGCAGTATACTCAGCTGACAGAACTCAACACTGTCAGTCACCTTGTCAATCATGCTCTGGAAGACCCATTGGGAGGGGCCATAGACCCAGCCCTAAGCCAGCACATTGAGCGCTCACACCAGTTCCCTCTCCACTGGTGGGAGCCCGCTCACTGAGCATACCATCACCTAACAACTTCATTAACCTTCTCTGCTTTGCCTTTCGGTTCTGTGCCATGTCCAGTTCCTTGTAGGACCCAAGAACCTAGAAACCTGTCCAGGACATCGTCTCCCAAGGCAACTTCTACACACCAGGTCTTCATCTGTTTTATCTCTCTCTCTCCTTTTCCCCTGTATTTAATTCTCAGTTTCTTTCCCTACCCATCCCCTTACACTCAGGCACACACACACACCAACCCCACGCATGCACTCCCAGCTCCAGAGGCTGCTGTAGCACCTCGTGCGTGTGTGTGTGTGTGTGTGTGTGTGTGTGTGTGTGTGTGTGTGTTGTATTAGAACATGGTGTTATTTTCCAAGAGTTCTGCTGTCAAAAACACATTGAGAAGCATTGAGAAGCATTTATGGTTTATGAAAGAGGGTGAGGAATGAAAATCAAATGCCAGTTTTCTATGAAAATGTTTTCTACAAAGTTGTGTCTCTAAAATCTTCTTTCTTTTCCAAATACTAGCTCCTTTTTATTTCAAGAACATTTTATGTTAAATATTATATTTAAATATGAGATCTTATTTTATTTATAGCCTCATTTCCTAATATGTGAGAGCTTATTTTTAACATCCTGTTGATGCCTGTAACTTATAAGGTTGCTTTTGAAAAAGTCAGACATAGATAATATATTTTAACAAATTTAGATATAAGTTATGGTGCCATTCTTTATAGTTTCCTGGCTTTCTATATACAATTTTAACTATGTGAAATGTACCTACCTGGTTCTGCATTTTATTGTATTAGCTTTTTTCCCCCTAAAAGGTAAGGGCTTGTTAGCAAAATTTACATTAGCGGTCTTGTGCTTAAAAGTCTGTCTAGCATCAAGCATTTCTTTTTATTAAAACTTTCTCTCCCCTGCCTTCCACAGCCCTTGCTGACCTTGGGCTGTCTCCTTCCCTGCCTGTGGCTTTGCTGTGGACTGTTTCTGCCACCACGGTTCCCCAGACTGTGTCCGAGCCATGCCATCTGTGTCTTTTCTGAATCTGCTCCTCCTCCAGCTTCTTACTCATCACACCTACTCTCCCAAGCTTAGAAACTCCGCATCATTATCCACCTGTCTCTTCTCTAGCTCCTTGCTGGTTCCTGCCATCTCTTCCGTACATAAAACCTTGCATTTTTATTTCTGCCACCCCCACTTTTTAAGTTCTTATTACAGTACAACTCAGATATACAACAACCTCTTCATAACCAGCCTTCTTTCCTACGGTGTCTATTAGCTGTCATCCCTGTCACATTCATGTTACCCACTTGTGGTCTTCTGAGACCTTTGGTCAGAAGTGTTCAGAGGCTGCAGGATGATTATCCAGTAACCCCAGTGCTCCCACATGTACACATCCACTGGTAAGAATGAGTCATGTTTCATTGGTGTTCTGCTTGTGCTCACATTCTTCTGTCTGACGTGTCCTTTCCCTAAACCCTGGGTAAAGAAATCCTCCTTAACTGAAGATTTGAATAACATTTGAATTTCCCATAGCACTGCATCCACAGTACTTTTATAGCATCAATTATTTTCTGCCTTATGCTATAATTCCAAATATTAAATATGATTGATGATTTATTGAATCTGTTATTAGGGGAAAGGAAGCCACATTGACTTTAATTAGTAAAACTGGAGGTTCTGAGTAAGTTTTAAGAAGACATTTGGGATATATGAGTTAAGGAGAAAGCTTGTGTTAACTATTGTGTGACTAGAATACTTCATCGCAGGTTCAGAATTTTATTGGAAGGAGCAGAATGTTTTGCAGACACACACCACTCTTTAATACTATTATATGGGAAAAAATACACCAATCAAGTTAAAATGGTGAGGAAGTTGGACAGCATTCTGGCAGAGGAAACTGGTTAAGATTACAAAGAGGGAGACCAGTTACCAACAGAGTGCTCAGTACCTACCTAGTGGACTATTTAGATCTTATGTATCTGTTGATTCTGTTGCAGACAATGAGTTTATACCTTATTTCTTCGTGTTATTTTTACCATCCTGCTGGGAATCACTCTATTTATTTACTCCAAAAATATTTAGTTCCTGGTCAGGGACTATAAAAATGGCAAATCAAATAAACTCTTCCCTTTCATCGAGGTTAGATTCCAATATCGTCAAGATAAACTTTAAGTTAAGGTTTTCTTCTTCTAGTGTGCTGACTTTCTTCAGGAGTCCTACTTCACTGTGCTCCGTTAGACATCCTTTCTGACTTCCTGTGCCCAGGAGCATTGAGCCTCCTGGGAGATGTAAGACCTGCAAGGAAGGGTCCCAAGCACACCCTCTCCACTCCTCTTCTGCACATTCTCTGAGAAACTGTGTTACATTCACCCTTTAACCCACCCACATGACCATCTCCATTTTGCACTTTCTAAGAAGTGTTCTTAAATAAATGTTTATACAGTTAAAATTATTTATGATGGCTTTTTCTAATATGAGTTTTACTTTTAATGGGCACATGATTATACATAATTTTGGAGTACAGTGTAATAATTCAATAAATGTATGCTATGTGTAGCTTTCAAATCAGAGTAATAAACATATTATCACCTTTAATATTCAGCATTTCTGTGTATTGTGTAACTTTCCCTTCCTACCCGTATTCCTGTATCTGTTAACCACCTATATCCTTCTTCTCCCCACCCCGTACTTTCCAGCTTCTGGGAAACAATTAGTTGTATTTTAAAAAAAACAATAACAGCAATTACAGTCTTTTTAAAAATATTAGTTAAATATAGATAATATTCTACAGGTTACAGAAAGGCTATAGAGATAAGGTTCTAGCATTTTTCTTGTGGTTAAGCTTTTTTTTTTTTTTTTTACTTTATTGCTATATCCTCAGGAAAAGTTGTGGAGGAAGAATAGTATTTACATATGGGTTCACACGAGAATGAAATTATTTGGATCCATATCCAGCAGGTCTTGCTCATTCTGAGAAGTGCTGAGCTCATTTGCTTCAATAGAAGAGGAACTGGATTTGCTTAGAAATGACCGCTGCACATTGAGCAGCAGAGCACCCCTGCATAATTCAGGCGCACCTGCCTGCTACCCAGTTCACACACTCTTTGAAACTTTTTTCAGAGCTGAAAGTTTTATTAGGATCGTGACAGGAAACAGCCATTCTGAACAATAAACATTTACTATTGAATTGCTTTCTAACTATATTAATTGTCATTATCATCACGAGTAGTTGGTATGCTGAAAAACAGAACTGTACCAAGTATGGAAAATAAAACTAATTGAGGGTAGGCGGGGTGTTTTCCTGCTGTTTCTGAAGCCTCTCCTGGCACCGTTATTTGAACACAATCCAAGTTTGTTTTTCTTCAATTCTAAGAGAAAAAACAACTGTGTTTTTAGGGAAACATGTTTTAATTAATTAATTAATTAATTGGTATATGGCATCGAACTGACGACCTCTCGCTTGCCATGCAAGCATGTATGCCATTGAACTAAATCTCTGTCTTGGGGGCTGGGGATTTAGCTCAGCGGCATAAGTGCCTGCCTTGCAAGCAGGCAGTCGTGAGTTCGATCCCTGGTACTGATAAAAAGGAAAAAGACAAAAAAAAAAAAAAAAACTCTGTCTTGGAAAACATGTTTTAAATATTTTACAAAATATAATACATAGTATTCAGTTAGTTGCTTCTGATTCCAAAATAGGCCTATAAGACAAGCTTCATAAATTAAAAGATCTTATTGGATGATCAAATTGATTATGTTAACTTTTGTGTGGTTAACAAAGTAAAATCAGTTCTGGGTCATGAAAACATCCAATAAGCTAACCCAGAAAGAGGATGTTTCATTTCAAAATTACATTGAAAAGTAAAACTTTGAAACCAGACCAGTGAGTTTGAAACACCTGATGTTAAAAATATACATTAACGTGATTATTTTCAGTCAATATACCGCTATAGCCTAATCACAACCAGGAGAAAATAATAACTGTGACACTGAAATTTTATCCAGGAAAGCATTGTAGATGGCATTATGTCTAAGAAACCACAACAGGGACTAATATAGTTACTTCTAAAACAAAGCAACTGAGCTACATCAATGTCACTCACTCTTAGTAGGGACGGAGCTCTTCAGTCTGTGTCATATGTTATGATCCCTTCTGTTTCGTATGAAGGGCTTCTGTCATTTAAAATCAGAAGCTCACTACTAACACACAGATAGAACTGCAAGTGCAACTAGCCACACATTATCTACAAATAGTCTACGGGGATTCTTGGGGCCAGAAGAAACATAGTATTGTATGCAATTCTTCCTTTACATTAGAAATAGGTCTGATTTACTGTATCAAAATTTAAAAATTAGAATAGTGAAATGTTTTTGTTGAATTGTTTTTTACTTTCATCAGAAAGAACATCATACAGATGTATGATTAAATTCACAAAGATGACTAATATGCTATAATTATTAATATATATTTGATTTATTTGTAGACTATTATATTGCTTCATTTGTGTTTCTAATTGTGTTAAATCCTGTGATTAAAATGATTATTAGAAGTTTATAAGCTCATCTAGCTCTTTAGCAAAAAAAGCATTCATCATTAAGAATAATAAATCTAGACAATAAGTTTCAAAGATTCCAAAATTATAATCATCTATATTATTCTAATATTTTATAGTGAAGTATAAATTTCATGGCATAATTTAAATGCTATATATATTGTGATAGTGATAGTGAATATAATCATTAACTTTAAATTAATAAACTATCATGAATAATAATTACCACTATGTTAAAGATTTTTATGTAATAAATAATGCACATAAATATAACATAGTACATTGTATTATAGCATAAAGTACAAAAATTATACTAAGATATTATAGTGGTTGATTGGTTGTGTCAACTTGAGACATTTAGAAATTTAACTAAATTGGTTTAGCAATTCTACACCCTATGGTATAGAAGACCACCCAAGGGTGGCTCATCGCCTGGTTGGTACAAAAGAGAAGGACAGATATTCTTCAGGCAAGCTCCAGTCTTCGCCCTCAGCTTGGATGTCCTCTCCTGGCTTCCAGTTCAGATTCTTCGGTTGCTGCTTTGAATCTTTCAGCCTTCTGTTGCAGACCCATCGGCTTGCTGGTGGGGACTTGAATGGGACATTGGGGTGAACTCTGGACCTTGGATTCAGTCCTTGAGTCTTTGGCATACAGACATCCTCTGTACACTTCCTCATCTGACTCTGTGGCTGACCATTGGATAAGTCAGTACTACAATTTCTTATACATTTGTATATCTCATGTTATATCTGTTTTGTCCAGTAAAAGCTTCACTGATATAGCTATCTTTAACTGTGCATCCATTTTTTTCTTATTTTAGAATACAAATAATTGCATTTAGATGATCAGAGTCTCACAGACTACATTATTACTTTTACTTCTATAATTTCCTCATAGTAGGCTTTCATGTTTTTATTAGTCCATAAGTATTGGTAAAATTGTTAAGTATATAATAAAAATTGATGATAATTCTCTTGTTACTGCTAATATTGATTTTTCTTTTCACTATATTTATTTTTTTCCCAGAGCAAAGCACTACGGTGTCAGAACTTAACTAACATTTCTCCTTTTACCACAATCATTTATCCCTCCATTTTTGGTTTGAAGAAAACTGCTCTTCAAACCAAAACATCTCCCCAGAACAATGCACAAGGAAAACAGAAACAAATCCCACAATAACATAGAAGACACAAAGTCAGAATCTAGAAAAAAACAATTTTCCTATTTTATATCTGCTATGTCTCCAGGAATACAAAACATATTGATAGTTTATGGCACTTCTAAATAATTTAAAGATTTTACTGTGTAGCATATTCTTTATGATTTACAAATAATCATTTTAAATTTCATACTGTTTTCCCAAGGATTTCAACTTACAGCTTACTAACTTAGTAGAGGTGAGGTAGGGTACTCACATTTAATAAAATAAAAATTCTGTTTAACAGACACAATTTGAAATATAGTGTTGAAGAAAGGTAATGTGATAGACAGACAAAGAATGACCCAGATGCTGATATATATATATATATATATATATATATATATATATATATATATATATATCACTGTTTCTTTTTTTACTGGTTGCTCTTGAGTTTGCTATATAACTATTTCATAAGTAATCCAACTGTTTTAAAACTATTTTCTAATAACAAGTTCCTCTAATTTGGTTTGTCTTTTAAAGTATTTATCTTTTACTTTAAAGAATAATATAGGATATAGAAGTCTAGATTTGTGGGATTTTTAATAACATTTTATTTCATTCTATTTTTATTTCCATGACGTCTCAGGAAAACTCAGAAGTCTTTGATCTTGTAGAGTTAGTGTGTATTTTACTCTGGCTTTTTAAAAGTCTTTGATTTTCTGCTGTTGTGAACTGATGTGCCATGGTGTGAGTTCATTTTATTTTTCATTTTTGTGTCTTTTGGCATTCATTCTGCTTTCTGTTCTTTGACCTTGCTGGAACTGTAATTGGATATATGAGATTAATTGAGGGAAATGCTCAGCTAAGATTGTTTCAAATTTTCTTCTGATTTTTTTCTTTGTTTCTTCTGATATTCTCATTGCACATATGTGACAACTTTCATAATTGTCTACCTGTTCTCAGATATTGTTTTTTGTTATTTAAACTGATTTATAGAAGATATAAATTATGTATAATCATAGGGGGACATTCTATGCTTTGATGAGTATATAATTTATAAGTTTACATTTATAGTGACATAGTCTCACCTTCAAAGTGTTGAGGAAAGAACAACTTTGGGAAACTGAAAACTAGGATCAAAATGGCCAGCTCACACAGAACAACTGTCTCATTCCGCTTCTGGAATCTTACTTGTACAGCCTGCCTGGAACCCGCTGTGCTTAACAAAGCCTCATTCTGTACCATAACTCAGTCCGTATGATCCCATCTAAAACTTTTGTATAAGGTAGCATCAGCAAAGGCTTGGGTCTCAGACTGTGGAGGATAGCTCCTCTAAATCATTCACTATACTAAAATATGGTTCTCTCCACCTCTCTGAGTGCTGCTCAGTTTCTTTGCCTCTGGTAAATCTAAATCTGGTTCCCTTATAGGGAAGCCAACTGAGCCAGCCCCTTGCACCACTGGCTCAGCAGCAGGAGAATGGCAATGGATGCCCTCCCTGGGAGAATGAGATGATATGCTCCCCATGTGCTGGGCAGGACTTTCTTCACTGGGAAAGGACAGTCAACAGGCGCTCCAGACCCTTCTGACTGGACTAGGAAAGGGGGACCAGTGCCTCATCATGTCCTAAGTCAAATCTGTCCATAGATGGAAGGAGAGAGACTGATCACCGAATAAAATCTGAGACTAGAGACTTCAATCAGGGATCTCCTGTAGGTAGAGAGGGTTGTTTGAACCTATGAATGACTGTGTGAGTGAATGTGCACGTAGGTGTGGGTCTACTGCTCAAGCTAAGGAGTCTGATGAGTGGGCTTTAGCCTGCATTTCCACAGTTACATCATAGGCCAAAATAGTGACTCTTCCTCTGTCATAAAGAAATGCCTGGCTCTGGGTTTATGTGGGTGTACCTTAGGGGAGATTCACTTAAGTTCTTTTGAGAGACATGGCTAGGCAGGCATCTGAGTGTTCTCCTTGGGAACTCCCTCCCTTCTCTGTTGTGGCACACACACAGGAGGAACATTTTAGGGTGAGGGACCACACAGTTCAAATCAACTGTCTTAGATGGTATGATCAAAATTTCAAAAAGGGCTTTAATGGCAACTGCGAAATAAAAATGAAACCTGCCAAAATCTCACCCCTTTGTGAGGGAGACTGGCTTCAGTTTGAAGTCAGATGGTCACTAGAGGGACTCTTGATCCCAATATATCCTGAGCTGTTTTAAAAGTGGTTACAGGGAAGCCTGGTACAGGGACCCCCAACCATCCTGACCAGTTCTTATAGATAAACTCATAATTAGAGATTACATTGATCTTCCCTCCCTGGGTATGATTCTGTGATGGTAAAAAGGAACAGAGCACAGTCTTTGTTGCCCAGAGTCCAAACCAAACCTTGAGGGGCCAGAAGAAGCCAATTCACCAGGATATATCTAAAGAAGAGTTCCAGCCACTCCCAGACTTTCCATCCCCATTGGACCTTCCACTTCAGCTGCACAGCTGCCACCCCCCTGATGGCCCTCTGTGAGGTCTGGCAACCTGCACAGGTAGGTGATGAGGGAACTGAGCAACATAGTGAGTCATTTCTACTGTCAACCTTTCAGCACTACAGACCTTCTGACTTGGAAGTACCACACCGTAACCTATTCAGAGAAGCCCTAGGCCATCACTGACCTCAGAGAACCCATTTTTCAGACTCACCAACTGCCTTGAATGACTGCCTACAGTCGTTTACTCTTAATACCCTTAATACCAAGGAGGGATACAGCGCCCTCACAGAAGCAAGAAAATGGCTCCAAGAAAAGAAGCTGCCATCCTATAATACTGGGAGGCAATCTTCAGGGGAATCTGAGACAGGGGCCAAGGTCTGCCCCCCACCCCAGGATATAAAAGGCCTCAGTAGCACAGAAATTGGAGGAATCACTAGAGACTTTTATGAAAGGCTGTGAAGGTGTTCTGTATCTTTACCCCATTCAACCCTGAGGTCCCCAAAACCAGTGCATGGTGAGTACTGCTCCTGTGGCTCAATCAGCTTCTGATATCTTAAAGAAACTCTGGAAACCTGGGAGCTTCACTGGGATGAATACTACCCTGTTTCTGGAAGTGGCAAGCAAAGTCTTTGTCAATTGTGATCGAGAAGCTCAGAAAGAAGCTGATACATTTAAAACAGGTTTCCTTTTTTAGTAATGTGATGGGGAGATAAGCCCCACCAGAGGCCAGGGGACCTCACAAGGGGAGAAAACCATGACAGATCCCCTTGTGTTTTGTCAGTGTGCCTCTTGCAAGGAAGGTGAACACCCTGAAAGAATGAGTACCCAAAGTGTAAGAATGCCATCACCATAGCCCCTCCTCCCATGAGAAGAGTAACAGAGAGAGTTAGGTCCTAGAGTCTGAGATCCAGGACCTCATCAGGCCTGTGGGAAGTGAATCTGAATAGGAAAGATGAGCCCCTGTACATACACGGCCTCCTGCTAGTGAGCAAAAAGAAATAAGTCTAACGGTAAGGGGACCTAGGAAAGATAGCTTTAGGGAACGCTTTGGGCTAATATTTCTGCATCTTCCAGCTGTCATCTCTCTTTTTCACTATAAGCAACTTATGTCAAGCCTGTACCTGAAACAACCAGGTCTAATGGCCAAAGCCTACTCAGGGATAAATACACTGGGACCTTTCCCTTTGAAGGTTTGGAAGTCAGCTTCACAGAGGTAAAGCCGTACCATGGCTACAAATATCTGATGGTCCTCATTTGTATGTACTCAGACTGGCAGAAATCATACCTACATGGATGGAAAAATCCTGAGAGGTGGCCAAAATCTTGCAGCAAGAAATAATTCCCTGGCCTGGACTGTCCCTCACTATTGGGAGTGACAATGGACTGGTGTTTGTGGTAGAAATAACATGGACTTTGTAGTGTCTACTGAAGAACAGATAAGACCTCAACAAGGCCTAAAGACCTCAGTGTTAAGTGAAATTAAAGCACATGAATTATATGTGTGATAGAATGTACAACTACACTGAAGAAAATGAGACACCATGATAGCCATTGATGATTTCCTATCATTTTCATTCAAAAGCCAATAATGTTTTATTCTTGGTTTTGATTTATTTTTAGTTTGTTTTTAATTATTTGATTCCAATATGTATGAAAACATGGACAGCTATTTTGAAGAAAATGTGATATTGTGGTATCCATTATTGATTTTCTAGTGTCTGGTCTTGAAAGCTCTTAAGGTTCTCATTCTTGGGTTTTGATTGCTTTTATACTATTTTGATGTGTATTAAGTTATTGTGTGTGAAGGTATGGGTTACTACTTTGAGGAAAACAAGAGGCACTATGGTAGCCACTGCTAATTTCCTGTTGTCCTTTTCTGAAATCCTGTGTTTTTTACATTGTTTTACTCTGCTCTACTTTGTTCTTTTTATTTTATTTTTTATTCTCTTAAAAAAAAAAGGGCCCTAGCCAAGTTCTGTCAGAAAACTCATCTACCATTGGTTGATATGCTGTCCCGTGGTGTTTTTGCAGCCACTTTAGCTATGAAATTCCATCTGGGAGGTCCCTTTCCCTAATTAGAGCCTTCAAGGAAATGTCAGACAGCTAAAAGAATCAAATCTGACCACTGAATTACAGGCCCTAACAAGAGTATTTTCTTGCATCAATAAGATTGTTCCCAAGAGAATCCCAATTACTTCAGGAAACCCTAAACACTCCTGCCAGGGGATTCCATCTGGGTCAAAGATTGGGAAAAGTTATCCTTTTAACCTGTCGGGACAGGGACTCACACTGTTGTGCTTGTCACCCGGACTGCTGTTAAAATTGCAGGTGTGGTCCCTTGGGTATAACATTCATGGCTGAAAAATGCTTACCTCACAGAGTCCCCAGCCACCTGGTATACTCATCCCATCCTACAAGACTGCCTGAAAATTTGAAACTGGTACAGACCATCTGGACATAACATGACCCCAAGGACTGCTAAAAAAAGTATCCCTGTTCTAGTTACACCAGAGACTGAGTTGTAAACACATGGCAGAAGCCTGAGGAAAACTTTCATGGGAGGACATTCCCAGTAAAGGGTGATTATAATGAACTATCACCCCTAGCTCTTAGTAACCCTTGGGTCTATGACCTTGCTCTTTGTTATAGTCCCATCCAGTTCCACAGGAGGTGGAAGGTGTCTGCTGGCCCTAATCTTGTGGGAAGGGTGCTGCTTGTGCTCAGCCATCTGCTGATCCACTCTACTTCCACTTAAAGGTCTTAACCTTCAGACTATTCTAAGACTACATTCATTTAAAGGTCTCAGACTACTTCCATTTAAAAGTCTTAGCCCCCAGACTATTCCAAAGAATGGGCCCCTAGGATCCATATCCTACTCAGTCTGCCTCCACAATCAGATGCTGTCAAAAAGTGAGGCCCAGTGTAGCTCCCCATGAACCCCAGGGTATTCCACTTGTGTGGAGTCACATTTTTGCTGTGTGTAGGTAAGTTGGGTATATGTAATCAGGTTTTCCTTGCTCCTGAAATTTCCATTTCTACAGACTCTGCGATGGAGGTGACCCTGTCCCCTGGAAGCAACTCATGCAGAAGGGAACTTCGTTAGCTTTGGTTTTAATTGGCTCAGAAATAGTAGCCAGAGATAGGGTCAGTTTAGGAGGAACTGGGGCATTGGTAGGACTATATTATTGATGGTCTCAGGGTCTAAACTATGACATAGAATGAGAGGCTGGCTCACCATTCTCCCTCCAGAGCCACATTAATTCATTGGTAGCTGTAACCCTACAAAACAGATACTCCCTAGACCTTCTTACCACAGAGAAAGGTGGTACACGCATCCTAGCAGAAAAATACTGCTATTATATAGCAGGAGTGGTTGCCACCAAGGTTGGGGAATTAAAGGACAGTATCCAGTGAAAGGAAGAACTAAGAGAGGGCTGGAATTGGGTCTCAGCCTAAAGGACACCATGGCTCCTGCCTTTGTGGGATCACTGTTGATCATCCTATTACTTGTGATGTTAGGGCCATGTCTCCTGTGCACTCTAGTGAGATCACAGTCACTAGGAGAACAACTGCCTGGATCATGACCTCAGAACCTACACAGGCTCCTAGGAGATGGTGATGTCCTATAGGTATGCATAGGGCATCAAAGGAGGGGAATGATGAGAACAAAACTTTGGGACACTGAAATTTTAGACCAAAATGTTCAGCTTCCACAACACAACTGCCTTGTTCTACTTCTGGTATCTTGTTTGTACAACTCACTTCTGGTGTCTTACTTGAAAAACTCGTGCTTGTACAGCTCACTTCAAACCCCTTATGCTTAACCATGCCCTGTTTTGTCTCTGTAATTCAGCCTGCACATTTGTACCTAAAACTTTTGTAGAAGACTGCCCCAACTGTGTGACAGCCATTTTGAGTTTCCTAATGCAATACCAGTGATATAATCAGGAAGTTATTCCATGCATTGAACATAATCACCAGCTCTAAAAATGTTAAGAATTACTAGAAGCAGTCAGGAATTATGACTACAACCACACAAGCTACTATTTTCCTAGTTGAAATGTCTCACATGCAAGACCTTCTACAGGTGAAGGTCAAAATCTAGAGCTTAATGCAAAAGAGCTCAGTAGTTTAGTTCAAAGAGCTCAACAATTCAAAAATACATTATAAACCCTGTGCATTGCAATGACTTACATGTCTGGTCATTTTCTTTGGGCCGATATGAAAGCACAGTCTCATTTAGTTAAATGGCTTTGATTTTTGCTAGAAATCATGAGTATGAAAACACTTTGAATATATAGGAAATTGTTGAGTTCAAGTGTGGGGCAAACAATTGGTATGAAAATATGGGAAAGCTTAAAAGTTCACATTGTAAACCAATTTTCCACCTTCTATTAAAATCTAGTGGGATAGAAAATTGTTTCTAAAAACACCTCTTTGAAATCACAGTGAGAGATTGCAAACACACTGTTTAGTCATAGACTCACTTCTTTCTATCGCTGAGTGCTGAATTCTGTTGGATTAAAAGCAAAAATATACCATGAAGTGCTGCTCAGTATGAGCCTTGTGATTAATAGTATTTTGTGCTCATGGAGTCTAAAGAATTCTTTTTTAAAAGTAGGAAATCATAGAGGAAATCTAAAGGGATTCTCACTGCTCTGTTCTTCTATTCTTATCTTACAAAAATACCATAGCTACTTTGGATAAGGAATGAAGTAGAACATTATAGATCTAAATTATTTATGTATAATTTAGACATCATCTCAGATTATTCCATGCTGATCTTTGATTATTCTCTGATCCATTATAATAGGCATTGAGTAGATATATACCCCATGCAGAAAAATACTAGGGAACAATGCTGTGTGTGTGTGTGTGTGTGTGTGTGTGTGTGTGTGTGTGTGTACGTGCGCGTGCATGTGACTAGGAATTTAGTTTTTAAAAATTTGATTTTCAGATCTAGAAACCATCTGGGTTAAAGAGACATTCAACTGAAGATGCTAATATGGTGTTTGTTGGCTACATGAATCTCAAGTTCAAAGATTTAGTCTGAGTGTACACATCTTAGAACTAAAGGAATGCTCACATGCAAGGTAAGCAATGTAGGAATTGTGCAGAAGATACCATAGGGTCATGGTTATGAACTGGTAGTGCTACAGACCTTCCTAATTAGATAATTTTATTTTTAAAACCTAATCAGAAGTGTAGAGGATGATGCAGAAAAGGAAGATACCTGGGTTTTCTTCTCCAGATTTGAATTTTTGTTTGAGGTAGCAGACAAGAATGGAAAGTTAAGTACTTTAGAAAGATTTGTAGTACAGATGTGTAAATACTACCAAATGGGTTACTGTTTGCCAGCATCATGGTACATAACCCCAAATGCACTCAGGTTGTGGGGATTTGCTCCTAATGACAGACATTTATTTCTAGAATACATTCCATATTATTTCACTCTCCTTACGTTTCCAACCTGTCAACTTTTTTAACTTAGATTCTCTGATATCCTCATCTTCCTTTTACTTCCTGGCTTTATTTCACCTGAGAATTTATCAGACTACATCTTCATCCAAAGGGTTAATGAAATATGTGAACAGGACAGACAAATGCAAGGCCTTGCAACATGTTGTTACAGAGAGATTAACCTGAATGAAAGGATATGTGGATTTTAGTAATCTTTTTATCAGTGATAGAATCACAGACATGTATGCTGTGTGTGTGTGTGTGTGTGTGTGTGTGTGTGTGTGTGTTGAGTTGAACCCAGCGCATCACATGTATTAAGTATGTGCTCTACTATTGACCGCACACAAACCCAGAACCATGGCTATCGCACTCTGCCCTTTTAGCACCCTCTCACAGCTAAGAGAGCGCATGCTCCAGGTATTTAGCAATTATCTCACCTAATGGGTAGGTGAAAGTTCAAGGTCAGACTGCACTGTTTATCTCTTCTCAATGTTACTGTAATTCAGATTGATGAGTTATATAAGTATTTTTGAGGTTGAAAGTGATAACATGATATACAGATGTATCCAGAGTCAGTTAACCAAGCTACATAACATGACCATCACCTCAAGAGTTATTATTTATTCTTTTTGCCTAAGAGAGGTAATGGGCCTTCGACAGCCAATTCTGAGATCAGTGACTTTTTACATTGTATTCTGTTCCCTCACACAAGTCACATTCTGTTTAAATAGAGTGCTTACATATTAAATCAATTCTTCTTTTTATTTATCTGCATATTATATATAATGTATAGCTTCAGGCAAATTTGACTCCATTTTATAGTATTTCTTTTTGACTCAAATCTCACCACAAACAAGGTCCCAGGGAAAGTGCTGCATTATCGTTTCCCTTCTTGTCTCCCAAGACTACTACCGGAGGTGAATTTCTCACAGGCATTGACTGCATCAGACTGCATCTTGCATCTCAAATGCAAATGATAAGCTGAACTTAGAGTTCAGGAATTATAAAGTAGACTTTATTTCTGTTGTTTCCCTTAAGGTTTTGTTGATTAGAAAGTGAAAACTGTCTTTGAAGCTACTGGCTGATAAACAGAAATAAATAAGTATTCACTCATAGATCGGATTCAAGCTTGGTTGTAATATACGATATACAGCTGCAGATCAGTAGGTTTAATTGCAAATAGTGTTATGCTAAACTATAAGCTTTCTTATAAGTAAATCTATGCTTCCCAACTGAGAAGGAATAAGAATTTAGATTTCAGAATATTTTTACAGTCACTGGGTGTTGGTAGTACTGGAGCAGAAACTTTGAAAGACCCCTGAGATTTGAATCTCAGATCTGTCACCTGCACCTGGCCCTGCACATCATGACCAGGGCTGCAGTGGGGAACCTGAAGCCTGAAGAGCAGTACCCTGCTGCACTGGACCTCAGAACTGAAGATCAGCCTTGAAGCACACTCTTTGTAACAACACCATGGTGCCCATCACACAGGTACCTGGTATCAGGATGGGCACCACATTATTAGTGAGCTTGCCCATAGTCATACCTGATGGTAAAGGAGAGTTCCTTGACCATCACTTTCTTGTGGGAGGATAAAGCCTTGAGTGACCCAGATGTCTTCGCCAATAATGCACCAAGCACTCTCAGGAACACAGGCATGCTCAAAGCCTTAGTCTTTAGCCTACAATTGTCTCCAACAGCACTGATCTCAGCTGGAGAAGCCATATAGAGAAGGCATAGGACTTCTCTTCCCAGAGCAGAGTCCCCACCCCTCACATCCCTGCATAGGTGAATGTCTCTGCATTCTGAAGTCAGGAAGTCTGAAAGAGGAGAGCTCCCCTAAATAAACACACAGACACTAACTCAAGACAACAGACATGAAAAGTGGGGACAACAGGAGGTAGTCCAAAGAACACAATGTTCCAGTAAGAGATTAAAAAAAAAAAAAACCCAGTAGAGACCTGTGAGTTGGCTAACAAAGAATTCAAGCCAAAGGAACTCTGTAAACTCAGAAAAACAATATATGTGCAAAAAAGATAGAAAAAAGAAAACCATAAATTCTGGAACTACAAAGTACAATGAATGAAAATGAAATACAGTGTCAACATCAGGCATAATTATACAGGAGAAAAAAAATTATGTGAACTGGAAGATGAGATCATTCAGTAACACCTAGACAGAGAATGTGATGGCTTCACTCTAGATGTGCCCCCAAAGCCTCATGCACTATGGGTGGGGCTCTTGGGAGTAACTGGGTGATGTGTGTGTGGTGCTGTGTCGTGGGTGTGTGATACTGGATTATTCAACTCATAGGTTTAGCCTAGTTCTGAGTATTGATGATTGATGTCTGAGAGAGGGAAGACCCACTCAGTGTGGGTGGCACCAACTAAGGGGCTCGTGGACCAGGGAAAGAAGAAAGTCTTACTTCTTGCTACGAATTGCTACTCCTCTGCCTTGCTGCCCTGCCTTGGAGCCTGCATACTATGAACTTAAACCTCTGCAAACTGTGTGCTAAATTAACCTTTACTTCTTTAACTTGTGAGTGTTGGGTATTTTGTCCCAGCAACAAGAAAACAGACAAAAAAGAATAAAGAAGAGGAAAGAACGTGTTTGGGTTTTATGGGACAGTATGAAGAGAGGTAAGTTTTGACTTTATGGATATTTTAGGAGAAGAGAACCAGGGATGGTGGTGCATACCTGTAATCCCAGTACTCAGCAAGCTGATGCAGGAAGATTGCCATGAATTACCCTAACCTGAATTATAGATTGAGTTCAAACCCAGCCCGAACTAGTTTGTTAGAACCTGCCTCAAAAAAATAAAACAAAACAAACAAAAAAAAATCTAATCAACCAAATAAACAGAAAAAATGAAGGAGGGTGGGTGTAAAGGAGAAAGAGAGTAAGAGGAAGAGAAGAGAGAGGGAGAGAGAGAGAAGGAGTGAGAGAGACCGAGAGACAGAGAGAATCTAGACCTTGGTTTTAAAGAAATGACTAAAACTTCCAAATCTGATATCCATGTGTATGAAATCCAAAGAGCTCCTCATGTTTAACCTCAAAAAGACTCCATCAAAGCATATGACAAACTTGAAAACAGTCTAATGTAAAGAGATAATTTTGTAAACAAGGAGGAAAAACACATTCCTACTATACAAGAAAACTTCCATGAGAAATTAATTTCTCAACGGAAATTATCAGGCCTAGAGAAATTGAGCAGAAACATTCAAGGTACTGAAATAAAGAAGTTCTAAGCATGGGGATTTGAATTGGAGAAGCTGTACTTCAGGTATAAAGAAGAGATGACATTCCAAGATACACAGCTGAAGGAGTTCATCACCTCTAGAAGTGCCTTAAAACAAATGGTCAAGGGAATGCCTTAACCTGCAAAGAAAGGCTGTTAATTAATAACACGAATACATAAATGTATAAAAGCCAATGTAAAAATGAGATTATAGTCAAGATTAGAATATCCCCATAATGCAATAGAGGTTTGTAGATCACCAGGAGAAATACTGTAAGATAAAGTATTAAAAGCAATTATAGCTACAATAACTTGTTAATGAATAGAAAATTTAAAACTTGTAACTAGTGATATCAGAAAAATACAGTATGGGGGTGAATGCAAGTATAAATATGTGTTTGTTTTCAATGTTACATCTGATACTATCTTACCATAGACTTACAATATTAAGACTTTTTGTAATTTGTATTTTAAAGAGAATAAAACCAAGCAAAATAAAACAGAATAAAGCCAATCAAAACAGTGTAAGTGATACAAAACTTCAAAACAAAATAACAGGAAATCAACATTGGTTACCATAATGCTTCATATTGTTTTCAAAAATAGCTGCCTGTAGCTTCAGACAGTAAAAATCAAGCAAAACAGAACAGAACAGAACTAACAAACGCAAAACAATGAATTTAATAAAGCACTTCAAAACAAGACTTTAGTAAATCCAGAATGTCTACCATAATGTATCTTGTTATCTTTGAAATAGCAGCCCATGCCACTGGATATAATAAAATCGAACAAGACAAAACAGAATAAAACCCAAGCAAACAAAACAATGAAAATGATGCAGGATTTCAAAACAAGGTAATAGAAAATTAACAATAGGCAACACCTCCAGGAGATCCTACCATAGATGCTACATTGTATATTGTTTTCCTCTGATGACAGATGATCAGACAACCAGCTTTAGGCCTGCAAAGTCAGTGAAACACTAAATACTATAAGAATTAAGTTGTATTTTACCTCATTAGCTATCATCACAACCTGTGTTTCTCCACCAGTTGCATTTGTGGGGAGGTGATGGGGGGACATTGGCTCTTCTTGTCTACCAGCCCAATGTCAGAAGTGGCTGGCATCCAACTCTTCCCCAGTTAGCCCATGAATTACCCAGCTCACAGGAGGTCTTAGCTTCTTGTTGACTTCTTGTTCTCTTCCTAATTTTCATATCTTGAATGACCAATGATAGTGAAAATGTTTTCATATATTTATTTGCTGTTTCTATTTCATCATAGGAGAAGTGTGTATTGGTCTCAGATGACCATTTTTGGACTGGGTCTTTGAATTTGGTAGATCTGATTAATTTGAGTTCCTTGTATGTTCTTGAAAGTAATTTTTTGCCTGAGGAACAGTTAGCAAGCATTTTTTCCACATTGTGGTTGACTCTTCACTCTGTTCGTGATTTCTCTTTCTGTGCAAAAGATTTTTAATAAGATGAGATAGCAGTTGTTGATTCTTTGTGATAGTGTCTGTGCCATTGTTTTTGTTTTGTTTTGTTTTTTAATAAAGTTTTTGATTACATCAATGTCTTAAAGAATTTTCCCTATTCTATCTTCTAGGATATTTGACATTTCTGTTTTAATATTTAGATCTTTGATGTGTTTTGATCTTAGTTAATTGCACAGTGATAGACAAAGGTCTAGTTTCAGCATGTGTAGAGCCAGTTTTTTCAGCACCATTTATTAAAGAGGCTTTCTTTCTTCCAGTGGAATTGTTTGGTCTCTTTGTCAAATATAAATGGGCTGAGTATGTCTGGAATTGTTTTTGCATCTTTTAATCTGTCCCATTGATTTTCAGGTCTGTTTATTTTTAAAATGTATATATTTATTTATTTATGCCAGTAACACACTGTCTTTGATCACAGTAGCTTTATAATATAGTTTAAGTCAGGAATTGTGATACTTACTGTCTTGCCTTTGTTGCCCAGAACTGCCTTTGCTAAATAACAAAGTTATCTTATGGTTCCAAATGAATTTTAGGATTGTTTTTTCTAATTCTTTGAGATATGCTGTTGTAATTTGGATTGAAATTGCAGTAAATCTGTATAAAAGTTTTGGAAATATGGCCATTTTGTTCTTCCTATTTAAGAGCAAGGGATATATTTCCATTTTGTGATATCATTTATAATTTCCTTTTGAGAGTACTGTACTTTTCAATATAGAGGTCTTTCACATCCATCGTTAGATTGATTCTGATGTATTCTATTTTTTGGATGCTATTGTGAAAGGTATTGTTTTCCTAATTTATTTCTCAGTGTTTTTTATTTGCAGACAAAAAGGCTATTGATTTTTGGATGTTGAATTTGTACCCAGTTGCACTGTAAAATTTGCTTATTAAATGCAGCAGTTTTTAGTGGAGTGTTTGAGGTCTTCTAGGTAAAGCCTCATGTCATTTGCAAATAATGAAAATTTAACTTCATCATTTCTTATCATTGTTCTTTTTTTGATATCTCTTGTCTAGTTGCTCTGGCTAAAGTTTCAGAACTATGTTAAATGAGAGTGGAGAAAATGGGCATCCTTGTTTTATTCCTGATTTTAGAGTGAAAGTTTTCAGTTTTTGTTCATTTAGTACAGTATTGGCTCTTGGTTTATCACAGATGGCTTTTATTATATTGAGAAAAAGACCATCACTTCCCAGTTTCTTTAGAATTTTTATCATGAATGGGCGCTCCACCACGTCAAAAGATTTTTGGCGTCTATTGAGATGATCATATGATTTTTGACCTTTGTTCGGTTAATATGGTGTTGATTCATGTATTAATTTATGTATTTTGAACCATTTATGTATTAATTTATGTATTTTGAACCATTACTGTATTTCTGGAATGAATCCCACTTAGTCATAGTGTAGATCTTCTGGATGATTTGCTGATTTGTTTGCCAGTTTCTTATTGAGGATTTTTGTATCTAGGTTAATTAGGTAGATTGACATATAGTTCTCTTTTTCCATTTGGGTTCTTATTTGATTTTAGTATCAGGGTAATGCTTGCTTCCAGGAATGAATTTTCAAGTATTGCTTCCCTTTCAATTTCATTAAAGAGTTTGGGAAGTAGTGGTGTTACATGTTCTCTAAATTTCTTGTAGAATTCATCAGTGAATCCATCAAGGCCTGGGATTTTCTTTGTTGGTATGTTCTTAATTATGTGTTCAATTTCACTGATTGATACTGGCTTATTTAGGATTTTTATATTTTTTTGAGTCAGTATTGGTAATTCATACATTTCTAGGAATCTGTCCATTTCTTCCGCATTTTCTAATTTATTAGAATATACGTTTTCAAAGTAGATGTAGATAATTTGGATTTCTGCAGAGTCTGTTTTCATTTTACCCTTTTCATTCCCAAATATGTGAATTTGATTCATTTTTCCTCTTTTTTGATTAAGATTCAATAAGGGATTCTCAATTTTATTTAGTCTTTCAAAGAACCAACTCTTTGATTTCATTGATTCTTTGTACTGCTTATAGTCTCGAATGTGTTGATTTTTCCTCAGATCTTTATAGTTTTCTTCATTGCATACACTTTTGGCCTAGCCTGCTCTTCTTGTTGCCCCATTTTCATGATATGGGAATTTCACTTTTAGGAAGCTTTCATCGTGTCCCATAGGTTCTGGTATGTTGCATTGTCATTAATATTTAATTTCAGGCACTGTCTAATTTCTTCTTTGATCTCATCTGGGACTCATTGGTTGTTTTGGAAAGTCCTATTTAATTTCCAGGTGTTCGTGAAGTTTTTGTGGTATTTTTAATTTTTATTTCTGATTTCATTTCACTATGATTTGATAAATTACATAAAATATTTTCCTTTGCATTTACTTAAGCATGTTCCATGAACTACTATGTGGTCTATTTTGCAGAATATCCTCTATGTAGCTAAGGAAGTGGGGTGGAACACTAGTCCATTTGTTCAAAAGTTTGGTTCACTTGTAATATTTCATTATTGATTTTTAATCTAATTGATCTGTCTTTTTGTGACAGTATTAGTGCATTGACATCACCCAATACAATCGTATTAGTGAACATCTGATACTTCATGTCCTTTGATATTTGTTTTATATGGTTTGGTATGCTGGTATTTGTGGCATATATATTTATGATTGTTATCTCTTCCACTTGGATTGTTCCTTTTATATAGATGCATTGACTTTCTTTAACTCTCCTAATCAGTCTTGCTTGCAATTCACTTTGAGAATAGAATAGCTACTCTTACTTTTCTCTGGGTTCGGCACATGGAGTATTATTTTCCATCTTTTGACTTTCAATCTATGAATTGCTTTTTGAATTAAATGTGCTTCTCATATGCATCATACTGTTGAAACTTGCTGCTTGATCCACCCTTCAGGCTTTGTCTTTTGATTGGTGAATTGAAACCATTAACACTAATGGTTATAAGTACTATATATTATCATGTTATTTTCCTGTTGCTGATTCTCTATTTTTTCCCTTTGTTTGTTTGCCTTACCAGGGGGATTCCTAGTCTTGGGGTTGTAATCCTTGTTATTTCTTTCTAGAATATTCTTCAAAATATTTTGGAGCGCTGATTTGGGGGTTTTAAATTTCCTCAGATTTTTTTTTAAACTGAAAATCTTATTGCTCCATCAGTTTTGATAGTTTTTTAGGGTATACCAGTCTGGATTGATGGTTGTTTTCCTTTAGAACTTTAAATATTTTACTCCAAGCTCTCCTTTGCTTAAGAGTTTGTGCTGAGAATTCAGTTGTGGTCCTGCTGGGATTTTCTGTATTGATGATTTGGTGATAGCTTTTAAGATTCTATTCTTGGGTTGAATTTCTGGGATTTGACTATGATATGCCTAGCTGGAAATTTTTTTCATCATGGCTAATTGGAATTCTATATGCCTCACTTATCGGTATGTCAAGTTGTTTTTTCCTGCCAGGGAAATTTTCTGCGCTACTAGCTGTGAACATTTTTTTTTTTTTTTTTTTTTTTTAATATCACTTGTGCTGTCTCCTGCTTCTTCTTGACTCCAATCAATATTAAATCACTCTTCTTTGCCTTACCTAGTAGCTAGCTGCTGGATTGATTACTCATGGGCCTTTGCTATTTTTAAAAAAGCTTTCTTTTCATGATTGCTGTCTGTTTTCTGTACCTGAGATTGTGTCCTCACACTAGTTTAATCTGATGCAAAATGAAATTACCAGGTAGAAGAAGAGGAATATTAGGAGTAAAGCTGGAGGATAAAAGGGAATTGTGCTAACTTCTTCAATGAAATTTTATACTCAGGGATATCTGATTGAACCTGCCTTATTTATTCCATTTCTTTCCTCTGCTGAAGATTCATGGCTTCAATAATTTTCTGAAGCTACTCCATTATTTTTCTGTATTCTCTAAATTCACTATGCATAGTTTTCAATGCTGACATCTCATAATATGAGGTATTATTTCTAATTTGATTTCTTCCAGCACTTCATCCAATTGATTTGCTGTCACCACTTCAGAAAGGCCAAGTGGGTGGCTTTAGGATTGTCCCACTTCACTGCCTACTTGGTTTGCTTTTGTGAAGTAGATGTCTTAAAATAGATGCATCTTGTTTAATAACTTTCTCATTTCTTTTTTTTTTTTTTTCCTAAGGTTAATGCTTGTGTATTGCCTAGCATGGGTTTACTATTGCTAGTATTCAGAAACCTTAAAAAATGACTGCTTATGTTGGAACTCAGGGTGCTGGGAAACCAAGCAAGCAGCATGCCTCCCTGCTAAGCAATAGTGAGCCTACTGGTGCACGTGCTGAGAGTCACATCCCCTACCCCCCTTCTCCTGCCCCCTCTTAGCAAATGGGAACCAGAGATCTGAGCATCTCTTGGGAGGTTGACCATAGCAAATAACCATCTCGTTGAGGCAAATATTTTTATTACTGTTTTGCTTTATTAATGATTAGTGGTACTGCTCTATACAATATTCTGTTTTGATAAATTCTATAATGTTCTGTATTGCATTTTATTTTGATATACATGATTGAAAGAACAACTATAGTGAAGATAATAAGATTCTGATGCTTATTACCGTTATCCTGGTAACCTGCTGTGAAGTTCTGTACCAATTTCACTACACTGTCTCAGTTGGCTTTATTCTGTCTTATTCTGTTATATTTTACTACCTTCAAAATAAAAATTAAAAAAAAAAAAAAGAAATGACTGCTTCTCTGAGGTATCTTCCAGGTATAACTGACTTTTGGGCTATGAATGTGTTACAAGATCCTACCACCTAAATTTTTGGAGGATGAGCAGTTGCTGCTTGCTTGGCCCAATCCCTGGTTCTTTGGCACTGTGCCACAGTGTTTTCAATGAACCTTAGTCAATGTCATTCTTGGAATACCAGGAAAAATAGCTGTTTAGAACAATTATATCACTTTTTCCTAATATGGCATCCTTGGCAAAAACAGTTGCATCAATCACAGCCTAGAAAATGACAAACTGAGATGACCATTAATATACTTGCTTTAATTGTGTGAATTAGGTTTGTGGTTTTGTAGCAAAATATAAAACAGATCAGACCCTTATATGTGGTATACAAGTTCTTAATATGTCAATTTTACCCTCAGGGCTAAAAATTTAAAAAGAGTTATGGAAAAGGTAGACAGGTAGAAAAAGCGGGATATTAGAAGTAAGGCTGGAGGATAAAAGAAGATTATGCTGACTTCAAGAAACTGGTGCAGAAGGCTGAATGGAAAGAGAAGGAAGAAGAGACAGGCAGAATAGACCAAGAACCACAAAGAAGCTGAAACCACATTCACACTTACATAAAAACAAGATTGATCACTGATAGAGAAAAACACAAAAACAAAGAACAAAAACAAACCACCACCACAACAAAAACAAAAACAAATGAGAGAGAAAGAGGAAGAAAGATCGAAATCCACTTCCAGGTTTGTTTCCGCTGTCACTGGTAGACAATGTGTGAAGGCGGAGTTCTGATCCATGCTGACCAGTGGCTCCATGGTGGGATACTGGGTAATCTCAGCAAGCTTGCAACTTCTGGCTGAGATCAGACTTATGTGGCTAGCAGCCATCCGCACACTTTCTGTGTATCTGAGCCTAGATGGGAGCTTCTGGATAGAGCCAGCAGCTGCTCTGAGTTCTGAGCTCAACTGGCCCCTTTCCAAGATGGCAAATGGTCAATGGCGCTCTCACATGCTATGACTGAGCTCTCAGCAGTCACCACCAGCTAGTGCAGGCCTTCATGACTGGCCCCCTTCATGGCCCCCTCTGCTGCTGTGTCGCTCCATGGAGGCCTCTGGGGTGACCAGGAGTCACAGTGAGTCCACAGGTTGAATTGTTCTTCTCATACAGTGAGTCCTGTCTCAGGGAGAAGGCTCCACTGGTTACCTCCTTCTTCATTCAAGTTTCTCGCTTCAGTTTGTGCTTCCGATCCTTCCTGGGTCCTGGGGACCCACTTCCTTCTTGCCTTCCTCATGTTATATTCTGACACCTGGGTGGCAACACTCAGAGAGGCTGTCTCTCTGATACCACCACACCGTCTTGGTGCCTCTCCCCCTCCTTTCTTATTCAAGTCATGTTTTCACATTTGGTAGAAATATGAAGTTCAGCAACTTCAGTTTTTCATTCATTTACCAAAATTCAGTTTACAGTTTGTGTTCACCACAGCAACTATTTTATTGATTATTTTTACATAATATTAAATTAATTAGCTTAATAATAAAAACATTGACAGCAAATAGAGTATCTTGGTTTATTATATTTACCACTTGATTGATAGACTTTTCTGCATTTTCATTCTGACCATTTTTATCACCTATAGGTTATACAACATAGTTATAATCATCAAAATTTCCTATAGATTGCTATCAGGACTATATTCAACTTGTTAACTCAGGTTCCTTTCAAGTAAGGGGAGAATATTTAGATAATACAATAAATTAAAATGTGATCTAATTTTGAAACAAATGTAAGCACATAAAATTTGTGAATAATGTTTTATCAATTCAATTTTGTTTAGTGAACAATTTTTGAATCCATAACCACTTCCAGGAATTTAAATTCAACTATCTTTTCGTCTGATGAAATTGATAATATATGAAACATAATACCTTTTAGCAAGTAATATAAATAAAACAATAATTTCTCATTTGTCTCTTTTATTTATAAGTGAAGATTTTGCACCAAAGAGAAGCTAATTATTTAGAGAATTCCAGGTATAGGGCATAGCATAAGGGAGATACATATGTATGTAAAAGCACACAGTGTGCCGGGCATCATAGCACAGGCTTGCAATCCCAGCCGTAGGGGAGGCAGAGACAGGAGGATTCCCATGAGTCCAAGACCAGCCTCGGATACACAGAGAGTTCAAGATCAGTATGAACTACATGGCCTGAACCTGTGCAAAACAACCAGAACAGCAATAAAGAGCAACAAAACAAAGCAAAACAAAACAATGCAGGATGACTGTCCCACACTGATTTTTACGTACCCTACTTCCACGGTGATTTTGCAGGCTTTCCTCTTGGACTATTATAGAATAGAGCTTTTTCCAAGATTAAATTCTTTCAAATGTTTAAATTTACTTTGAACTTAGTTTTTGCTAGTAATAATAATCTCCTTAGTGCTTTAAACATTATACTTGGATCATTATTGGTGTCTTTCCTTCAGTCATTTGGAAAATATTCTTGTATCTTAAATGACAAAGCAAAGAACCAAAATATTGATAATAAAACCACCCTAGTAATGGTCTGTTCATACTACTTTTAGAGATCTCCATCTAGTTAAATTTTAATGAAATCAAATAAAGATGTAGAAAGAAATACATAGACCAAAATTTTTGCAACTCCTGTATGATTGTTACTAAAACATTATTTCCTGATGGGTTTCTCTGAATGTAGACTACTATTTACTTTCAAATGTAAAAGGAATATTGGGATTCAGGAATATATATAACAATGCTACTGAGTTGCTAATCTTTTGATGTTATTATAAAGTACCTATCCATGCCTGTGAATATACTGGTTTTCTGTCTCAGTGCAACAAATTCCCAGTGGCTTAACTGCTTAAAACAACACATATCTATTGGATCATAGTTTCCATCCTTCAGGCCCGTTATACAAATCACCTCACTATTTCTCTGGGATGAAACTGTGGTGCTGTGATCATGGCTGAGGCTCCAGGTCCTCTTCAACACTTACCAATTATTGGAAAATTTATTTCCCTGCAGCTGCAGGGGAGGTCTTGTTTTCCTGCTGCAAACCAAAGATGCCTCGCAGCTCCTTAAAGTTGCCCGTGCACTTGGAAGTTGGCCCCTTCCAACTTCTCCTTGGCAGTATTGTAGACTGATGGGCGCTGACAGCCTCTTACCCATGTGGAGCCGGCCTTCATCAGTACCCATTTTTGTGTGTACACGCATCTACTCTGTAGCCAGTGCTTTCTTGTCTTAACTTGATATCTACCTGTGTTTCATCTCTTTGCCTTACTACCACTGGACTGCATGTGATAATGATAATGGACAGTTTGGTCATAGTTTTTAGCACAAATGCTTTTCTCATTGAATGAAGTAAATACATATTAGCTATTTTTGAAACACTTTGGCCTGTACAGCTTCTACCTGAAGTAATAATTCAAATGTCTTTATCTATAGAAACAGTATCCAAGAGTGAAAAAAAATAAATAAAACGAGTTACAGAAGAGTTGCCAATAATCTGAGATTAGAAAATACGTCTTATGCATAAAAATTAGTACTAAATATAGAAAACACACTTACATGGTTAGATGTGTTTCTTTTTCTTTTTTTTTTACAAATTTTTTTTTTCTTTTTGTAGGTACCGGGGATCGAGCTCATGACTGCCTGCTTGCAAGGCAGGTGCTTATGCCACTGAACTAAATCCCCAGCCTCTGTTAGATGTGTTTCTTGCCTAGACATGTTTATTATATAAGCCTGAAAAATAATTCCTTAGATATGCTTTATAGCTCTTAATTTCTGAGAAAATTTACCTACAGCAATGTACTATGTGTAATGTTACCTTATGTGAATCAATGTGAAGAAGCACTTTATAGAGTTGAAGGCATTCTATGACTAAGCATGGAGCCAGTCGGCCCAATTTTCTGCATCTTCGTCTGTGATTCCTAGTTGTACAGCCTTTGGTAAGATACCCTTTCTCATCTTGTTTTGTAGTTTGCAGAAAGAGACTTACATCAGCTCCATCTCATAAGCATGTTAGCAGATACTATTGTATTGTACAGCAAAGAACTCAGGACTGTACATTAAAATCCATATTTAAAATGAAAAACAAATTAAGAGAGTATTTTGGATAAATATTTACCTTTCTTACTATGTAAATACAGTTTTAGTCTGAAGGCCTTTTAATGCTCATTTACGTATTTCATTTATAATGCAAAATGCAATATAAAACTTTATTAATAGTTACTCATGATGGCTAATAGCATTAAACACAAACATTCTTATTAAGTTAAAAGGTTTAATATTGACATCTGGGGATGTAGCTCAGCAGCATAAGTGCCTGCTTTGCAAGTGTGCAGTCGTGCGTTGATCTCTGGTACAAAAAACAAAAATAAAATAAAATAAAATAAAAGCTACACACACAAAAAAAAAGTTTAGTATTGTTAAAATTTTTAAAAGTTATCTCATTATTTTAAGACATTAATTTTCATTGTTCATACAAAGTTAAAATTTCATTGAGAAACAAATTTTTAAATTATTTCTGTAGGAAACATATTTTTGAGAGATTTTATCAAGGTAGTTGTGCTTTCTGAAGTAACAGCATCCTGAAGTAAACACAACAAAGAAAAGAAAAATCTATCTGTACATAGAAGAGAGATTGCAGCCCAGAAAGTGAGACTCAGCCTTGCCCTGACCCTTTTAGCAGCCTTGGATAAAGCAAGAGACAGTTTTATCATTTCTAACCGCCAGCTCTGGGAGGTTAGAAATCCTGTGAGTTGGATATTTTCAGATTAAATCAAAGGCAAAAATTGGGTCATAAATTCTATGGAGTTTTGTTCTGGGAAATACACTGGGAACCAAAGTGGTCTGCAGCAGTGATTGGAGCCTCTAAGGCCAGGTAGAAACAAACAACAAGATATAAATGCAAAACTAAAATTGATACAATTAAGGTACAGAGTGATTGCAGTCTTCAGATTCCCCATCAGAAACTGCCTTTGGCTGAAAAGTCAAGGACAGCGAGGCTTCCGCGCGGTTCCCATTTCTCCACGCCACTGAAAATTCTCTCCTTGGGCTCAGTACAGCCATCAGGGATTCGTCAGCGCCTTCTAATTTTACAACTACTAGGTAGAATGATAAGGTAGCCAGGTCACTGGAAGGCAAAGCGTCCAAAACAGGATTTTGATGGCTTAAGGAAAATACAAGTGATGTATAAAGCAGGAGCCCCGTGGAACAATATAAGGAAAAGTCAAGGCAAATATAGCTCTAAAAGATGCTTAAAGCAAGATTCTCATAGAGTCTTATTTTGATTTGAAACTTGTAGCCAGGAGCAAAGATTCACATTGTTTTGGCAGGCTAGAAGTATCCCGCTGCCTTTTATTTTACTCAAAATAAGTGTAAGAAGCATATTAATAATATCAGAGCTGTCCTATGCCCTCCACCCTCCACTGTGGCCCTTCCTTCTGCTGGATCCTTCTCTTCTCATCTCCTTTGTCTCCTCTTGACAGGGAAAGTCCTGGAAACTGGCTAGGCATTAGTAAAAGGTTCTCCCTGACAAGCGTTAAATGTATTTCTTCACACATTGCATGTAATGTGAGGTTGACCTCTGTGGGATGCAAACCAAATAATTGTAGACTAAGTGATGACTTCCACAGGCCTGAATTTTAACACAACCTTTGATATCAGAGTAACAGCAGTTCAGTGAAAAACAAAGGTTCATGTCACGTGCAATTTTGAAAATATTCTAGGCAGCCCGCTGGATCACAATTTATGAATTATTTCAATAGTTTATTGCGGAACACCGCAGTTATTTTCTTCACTAAGTTACTTCTAGGAGCTGCATCAGTGATGAGTTTCTTGATTACTATTTTGTTGAAAGAACACTCTTCATTTTATCATGCAAATGCAACTCTTTAAATAATCAAATATAATCAGCAACTTAAGTCAAGCATGACGTTGCCAACAAGGGGGTTACAGAATCAAGGACACTGGAAAGTTAGAGATGCTTTAATCCCAGGACTGAGGAGTGTTTGAGTGGGTGCCCCAGTGGAAAAACAACTTTGAAAATGTATAAAAATTCCTTTTTCAAAATGGTGATTAATATCATCTTGTGGAACAAAGACAAGAATCTCTAACCTATGCTCTAATTTACTTTGGAAAGTATTTTTTGTAACCCTTCTTCCTAACCTGAGTTGGTTCTGGTTCCTGACTGTGTTGGTGGTAACATACACAAGGGGGGTGGTGATTAGAATGTAACCTTGGGAGGTGGCCTCCCAAGCTGCTCCAAAACTTGCTGAATGGCTCCAAAACTTGCTGAACGGCAGGCAGGCAGAGGAGACTGCCTCGCCATCTGTGGAGCTTATCCCTGTGTTGTAGATTCTCCTGTTGTAAAAGAAAGCTGCACCTAAGCTTTCTTCGTGGCTTGCCTCAAAGGAAGCAGGAAAAGAATGGGAGGAGGAGGTTGATAATGTGAGGTGTAGACTGGTCTGACCACTGTGGAAATCAGTGTGGACATACCTTAAAAAACTAGGATTAGAGGTCCCATTTTGACCAAGCGATTTGTGTTCTGAGTATCTTGCCAGAAGAAGTAAAAATAACATACCACAGTGATACATGTGCATCCACATTTATAGCAGCACAATTTGTAATAGCCAGGTCTTCGAAATAAGCCAAGTGTCCATCAACCAAGGAATGGATTAAAAAATGTGTTTTTTTAAAATGTGATGGAATACTACTCAGCTATAAATAAGGACAAGCTTGAGACTTTTATAGGTAAATGGATGCAACTTGAGATCATACTCATAAGTGAAATAAGCCAGACCCACATGTATAAACATTGTATTGTCTCACTAGGGTGAGAATCTAAAAGAGTAAATAAGATTGAACAATAGATATTATAAAATGGGAAGCAACTGTTCAAAAGAAATAGAGACTGAGATGGTGGAAAGAAATGTGCTAGAGATATTGTGAAATGGAATAAACTGCTCAAAAAGAAAGAAAAACTGATAGGAGAAAGAGGAAAGGAAGGAAGAGAAAAAGAAAAAAGTATACACACATGCGCACGCACACGCAAGACAGTTAAGCTATTTGTACAGCTGGTTTCTCTTGGTTCACTGAGGAATTTTGTGCTAGTAATTTTCTGTACAATGTCTTAGGCCTGTATCTTGTATTCTGAACAGCTACTACGAATGTAACAATATGCAGTGTGTTGAATACTGTTACTCCCTTACAAGCTTGCTGTAAAACTGTTTATTGTTGCTTCTTAGTTTTTTCTGTTCAAAATATAAAAAAATAAAAGTTGTCAGAAAACCTCTACCAACATTTTTGTTACAGTATCCAATCTGAACTGAGGCTGCCAGTTGGCGTGTTCCCATCGGCAGTGTTTTCTTTCCCCTAGTGTCTGTTACATCTCCTAGAAACACCCATCATGCTGTGGTTTTCTCTTGGTTCTTTCAAGATATAACCACCAAATTAACCCTTGCTGCTGATTTCCGCATTAGAAGTGTCATTTTGTCTGCCAGGCCCGCCTCTTCATTTACTGCCCTGTCCAGCAGTATCCACTCCCCGCCCTCTCTTTCCTACTCATCTTCCCTAAAATAAGCGCAGTCCCCTTCTCTGCAAAGCCTTCCCATCATCGTGTATGACCTGCTCAATGACTGTAGACAGCTTCATTTTCCAGTGTCAGAAACACAAGATGGCAATAGCTACATGCTTAGTTTTATAATATAAATATTCAGCTCTGCATTGGGTGTCTGGTCTGTGCCAGGTGCCAAATGGGTCAGAAGAAGGCATGGAATCTGCCGCATGCAGAGCCATGTCTGGGCTGTGGACAGGGACCCTCTCACAGCGAGCCAGTGTTTTTTGCAAGTCCTGAATAGGCTAAGTTTAATTCCACTCAAGTTGAATTTGGAGGGACAAATGATTATTTAAAACGTGTAGCCTAGCTTGTCAATAACACAACATTATAAAAACTCTACACTATTTTTTACCACAATATAATCTGAATAATTTATTATTTGTATTGTTTGTATCTAAATTTTTAAAAGCTTAAGACAGATTCTACATCAGTTAAATAGAAGGAAAAAGTCACTCAAATTTACTGTAACTTCATTTTCTGTGTGTATTTCTTGGACTAAAGGGCTTTTTATAATCATCTAAAAATTATGGGAAAGTAAGCTGTGAAAATCACTTTTCACTGAAAAACACTTTTACCTGAAAGGTCTAGCTTTTATGGAGTTAGGTTCTTTTTGTCTTTTGTCTTTTACCAATATTAATAAAATTAGATAATTGCATTTCTTTACAGATTGATTTCATATTGTGCTCAAAATAATTTCTTCAAATTTCTATTTACTTACAGAAGTGAAAACTTGTAAAAAATTCACATTTGCTGTTGCTTGTCACTTATGTAAAGTAACTATTTCTATTGAAAAATGTAATTCAGGTACTTTTGAAAGCAATGCAAGGTGTGTTTATGGTGAGATACACTAAAAAAATAGTTTACAAAGCAACAGACTGGAAACAAATGTGACTGGGGTACAAAGCCCAAGTGGAAAACACGGAGAGAACAAGTGACCAGATTTGGGTAGAGACACAACTGTGTCCTTACTACTTGGTCACCCCCAAAAGCATGGAGGTCGCTCCAGAGGAGGCACCAGCTGGAAGCACGATTAGAATCTTCCCGTTTCCTCAAGAATTGTGCCTCGCCTCTAATGTAATTTTCATAATGATGATATTCACATTTTAGTGTAGTTTTCATAAGGGTTATGAGATTTAATATCAGAGACTTGACAGATTTTTAAATTTTTGCTTTTTATAATTTAAAAAAAGACTAGTCCAATTTCACAGAGCACCTACAAGTATTCCTATTACTCAAATCATAGTAATAATCATTTCTTATTCTTCCAATATTAGTCACTTTCACATGTTAAGAATTTCAAACTGTGTTTTTCTAGTCATTTTGAAATATAGCCTGGGTATTTTACTTCGTGGCTACAGTGCTAAAAAACAACCAGGAGTAATTCTCCTATTCTGTGTTTTTGTGCCAGACAGATGTCATTAACTATGAAAATTAAACATTATTTGATGGAGAAGGTGAAGTTAGATGACTTACAACTTTGACCAAAACCTTGATTCTTCTGACTAGGAGCTCTCTCTACCTGTCTGTGCTAAAGGCTACTGGATTTGAGACTCTAGAAGAAATTTGTTGATCACAGTCTTTTACTACCTTCTGCAGTACAGAGAGCTTATTGTGTTGCTTATCTGACCAATATAATCTTTTATTTTTAGTTTCTTTGAATGTTTCATTTGTATTTCTAAAAATAATATTTTCTTTGCACATGCAATTTTGTGCATCATTGCTCCTAATTGCATCTTTAAAATGCATGCTGTGAATATTTAGCCCAAAAACAAACCATGAGCATTTTAAAATGGAGCATACTTTGATTGCTTTGGTTTCTCAAATTTCTCCATGAAATGAATATCCCTCATGTCTATACTATGAAATGAACAATTCTAGGGGAAGACCATATCCCCAGATGGCCTGCTCGATTCTGATTCCCATAATGTGTATATTCAACAAAAATGAGGTCATGCTTATCTCGAATCTCTTGGCAATCCCTAAAGAGCAGAAACATGAATGTTATCAGTGTTCCAGGATCCTGTGAGCTCTGGTGGCAAGAGTTTTCTGTATTCTACAACAAAGATATTTTAAAGATTATTTATAAAAGATACGGTACCAGAATTGATAGTCTATGTAGCTCTTACTATAATGTTTTCCTGATTTGTTTCTCCTGATCTTCAAAGTCAGATAAAATTGATTTTATTTATCCATTCAAAATAAATTTATTGAATGCTTTCTAAATGTAATCACTATGCTAAAATGCTTATAACTCACTGTTTATAATGATTATGCATTGATGTAAGTGGTGTCAAAAATCACAGGCTGCATAAATGGTAGCATCATCAAAGCTCTGTGAGCAGTATCATCAAAATCAGGTAGTGAAGGGCTAGATTATAATGGTAAAGCAAATATGCATGGCCATTGGCCACATCTAGCCCTGTTTTTATAAATAGAGTTTTGTTAGAACACAGTTGTGGTAATTGTCATATGACAACTTGAATGGGTTAAGACATGCCTAGTGGATTAGAAGAGCAGAGTTCTGAGTGAGTCTATGGATAACTGATGTGCAGGCTGAAAACTGAGACAGGGAATTCCACCTCTGATGTCAGTGGACCAGTCAATAGGCTTGTAGCTGGGGTAGAATAAAAAGGGAAAGGAGGAAGTCTTCCCTTGCACTTTTTCTTGAGGAGATCTGGTCTTTGCCATTGCCCTTAGGTGTTCCTCTCTTGTTGCTTCAGTCACAGCACAGGCTTCAGAAACCTTCCAATACAGACCCTCTAGAAACGGACTCACAGTGGACTCTGTGGTCACTCCTGGCCTTTGACCTTCGACTGGACCCTTTAGCTTAGAGATGGCTGTTTTACCTTCTTCCATCCCTGATTCTGCAGGCTGTCATTTTACGATAACTTAGTAAATCATACATATATGATTTTTGTTATTTTTTCCTCTAGTAAAGCTAGCTGATATGATAGCCAAAACGATTGTTCATCTTTTATTTGCAGCTGCTA
The DNA here is from genome assembly GCF_034190915.1 of Cavia porcellus. NCBI lineage: Eukaryota > Metazoa > Chordata > Mammalia > Rodentia > Caviidae > Cavia > Cavia porcellus. Next base: position 72,348,262 of record NW_026947499.1, on the reverse strand, counting down.
TGCATTGTGCCAGCGGGATTGAGTACATATAACAGACACTGCAGGCCCAAGATTTGAAAATCTTTGCAATCTGCTCCTTTATGGCAAACATTTCTGGCCCCTGATAGAAGGGCCATTCATACAAACAATGGAGAAAAAGGTTTCCATGCAGAGGGAATTATAGGAGTAATTGTACTGAAGTATAACAGAACAGAACAAGCACATTAGAGGAACTGAAAGAAAGCCAGGTAGCAGGAGGTGAGGTGGGAGGGTGCCCAGCACCAGGCTGTGTTGGGCTTTGGAAGCTGTAGTGAACAGTGTGGAATTTTAATTCTTGTCACCACAGGAAGGTATTCGAGGGCTTTGAGAGATGACTGATAATGATCAGATGTATATGGTTCAGAGACTTTGCAGCTAATCCTTGCAGTGTGCTATGTATAAAGTTTTAAACTGTTTTTTGCACTATTTAATTCTACCATTTATGAAGTCAATGTAATTATGATACTAGCTTTACAAAGAAAAGCTGTGAAAACTACTCGATGTGGTCCCCCTGGAAATGGTAAAGGCAGGGATTGAATCCAAGCAATGCTGACCCAGAATTTCTTTTCTCCCCATCTGCGTGAGAGTCTGGACTTTCTTGAGGTTTTCAGAGTGGATGATGTGACATGTGTGTGCATGTGTATGTATATGTTTGTGTGTGTGTTTACAGAAGCAAGAGGAACACGAGTACTTTATGACATTGCAAAAACAGAATGGTACAGTAATTGGCAGTGGCCTGTGCTATGGAACTGAATATCAAACTGAAAAATTTGGTGATGTCAGATGGAAAAGTGTATCAAGAAGGAAGTAGTTACACTCAGTATTGATAGGCAGTGAATTCATGCTCAACTTGGAATCTACTGGCATGCAAAGACACTTCAAATAATAACATGCTACTTTTCAGGGACCACAGATTGTGCTACAGACCACTAAGTACAATTCCATTTAACTCTGTAACTCTAGTTTTCCAGACTAACCTATGGTGGAAGGCTATTTTTAAATGGCCCTCACTATTTTTCTTAATGGCCTACAAAAGCTACATATATATTCTTAAAAGAATGATTGAAAATAAGATTGGCACAATAGCTATCTTTGTGAAATACTATTGGTGAAATAATATACTGCTGCATTATGAAGATAAGAATTTACATTTAGTTCTTGTTTGTTTCCTAATCATACAGAAGATTCTGATAATTTTTAGAAATAAAAACACTCCATTTTATTATATCACTTTTGCTTTTTTTCATGTTTATAAGATGATTAAAATCTCATTTTTACTATCATCATTTTGTATATTAATTTTCCTAATGGAAAATAATTGTCTTATTCTCAATATTTTACTAAATGTTATAATTTCATTCTGGGTAATCCTTGAATTATTGAAATCTTGTGTAACACTGTTAAAATTATTTTCTTATAGACTAGGAGGATTTAAATCATTTTATGACAACATGCTACAGGCTGTTATGGCCTAGTGTGATGTATTATGATAAATTGTCTTTTTAAGTAAATTGAAAATATCACACCATAAAGCTTGGTTTGAAGAAGGGCTTCTATCAAAGCACTGAGGCTCTGAGCCTGCTTAATTCCAATTTAGTCTTGAAGATCTAAGATTCTCAAAAGAACAATTTTTCCACTACTTTTATTAAATGTGGACAGCATTTTGATTCGGATTCAAGAAATTTTGTTAGTCGTGCATAAACAAATTCTTTTGTCATGGGTTACAAATTCTTGGATCTTCTTTGGAAAATAAAGCATGACCCACATGAGCACTCTACCTCTCAAAGAAATTTTGGATCATCCATTTGATCTTGGCAGCACAAGATAAGTACTCTGTACATAGGGCAGCTGCTTAGCTTACATCAGCTGGAATATTACCTACAACCTGCAGCAGAAATTTTTTATGTAAATAATTGTCCCTTTTTCATTATCAAGTCTGTCAGCTTCAGACTTATGTAGATGTATCATTTATTATTTCTATCCATTGCATTAGGCCGACTCTTTCAACCCTCTCAGAAAGAATATAAGGAAAATGAATCTTTTCTTTAAATGTGTACCTCCTATATTTCTTATCTTACTTATGAAATTTTCTTTGTGCTTGACATTACTGCTGTCAATTGCACTTGGCTGCAATTTTATTAGTTTGTTTTATTTTTTGTCTCCAAGATATTAATTTTATAAATGGGGAAATCAAGGTTAACTGGGATTTATTGCTTACATTTAGTTATTTCGGTGGGATTAGCCCCTTAACAGTTTATCTGGAACACATGCCAGGCTTCAGGTTTCCTAACACACTGACATTCTCAAGCACCACGTGGGCAGGTGTCATCTCAGCCAAGTGATTCTTGTAGTAGACAAATTTGATGAAATTGTCATGTTTATGTTTCATGTAATATTATACCAAAATTAATGAAAACGTAATTTTGGTTATCCTGTATTTAAACAATTGGACCAGTAAATGGTTGAAATCATGTAAATTTTTTAAGAGTCTGGTGATACCAGAATGCTTGTCATGTGTGCTGACCTAAGAGCTGGTAGAGACTCCAGTAGCTCAGGCTGAATTCTAGAGTCAGTTAAAAACAGTCTTTTCACCTGGTACCCTCGGCATTTCTGAAGACGCACTCTTACTGCTGTTTTTCATTAATGGCATTTAGACCTTATTGGTGGGTTTGTCATGAAAGAAGATGACTTTGTTTTGTTTTAGCATTGCCTCACCCACTGTAACACTCTTTACACATGCGTGAACACATGCAGAGACCACTTTCTCTATCTGAAGTTTCCAAACCCATAGTTTCAAATAACAGCAGATAAAAAAAAAAATTGAAAGAAAATATTACATCTGAATGAAAGACACAAAGAATTTTACTTATCATCATTCCTTAAACAAAATAGTGTAACTGCTATCACATAACATTTATATTGCATTTAGTTTTATGTGTAAGCTAGAGATGATTTAGAGTGCATGGGAGGGTGTGTACAGATTGTGTATCACTGCCACACCATTTGATATCAAGGACCTCAGTATCAACAAATTTCAGGGGTGGGCAGGTCCTAGCCCAATCCATCATGGGTTCTTAAGTAATGGCTACGTGTATTAAGGAAATATTAGACCATCAACTACCATGAAGATTATGTTACAGCACTAAGACTCTGCATAAACAATCTTGAATCACATGACCAGATTTCTGACTTTGAAATATACTTATGATCAACATAGAGTGAGAGCTTTCAGAGATGAGCAGGAAGGGACTGAAGTAGATACCATAACATCTCTAGCACAGGTTTAAATAGTGAAAAGGGAGCCAAAATGTTTGAGAACTATTTAAACACACTCAGAGGACTTGGAATTGACTGGATGATAGTGGAGTTGATTTATGCAGGGTTACAAGATGAAAGCTGGTATTTTTTACAAGCAGCTTAGTGAGGCTCCTGAGCATCAGGCTTATAAGCATAAAGCTGTTTTGGAGGTTTAGAGAAATGATGGAGCTGGGATTCAGAAGAAATACTTGAATGAGGACCAGACAAAAATAATTAGGAAAAAGAGAAACTGAGTTTAGGGTTCTGGAGTGTCTGCTTCACATTATAAATTTTGCTTGTACTCTTAGAAGTCCTTGTTCATCACACATGAGCTGTGTGGCTGGAGTTACTGTCTCACTTTTTCATTTGAGCAGGCTAAGACTCATAAAATCATCCCCCTAGCTGGTCCAGCTACTAAGCAACAGAGCTAGGATTCAGTCACATTAGCATCAGCATCATGCTCAATTTTGTTGGTATACATTAATTATTTGAAGACAAATGAATGAGGTAATATGAAGATCACAGAAATAGCATTCAGAAAGACGGAAAAGGGACACAGAAATACCATCATTAACAGGTAACCAGAAGTAAATTATAAAATGGCTTGGATGACAAAGAAAGGAAAATTATAGTAGAGTCAAAGTCAAAAAAGGAAAACATTAAAGAAGAACGACATTTAGTGTCCTTATGTAAAAAATATCAAGCAAGAATAGTAAGTATCTGCTGGGTTTTGATATTTCTTAAGTTCAAGCAAAATTTCTGTATCTGTTCGGACAGAGTTCCAGTTGTCCATAATAGATATAAATAGATGAGCTAAAATAGATAAGAAAGAAACGACATTTACTTTAACTGAGGCTTTCCAGGAAGTTTGACAGAAAGAGAAAGGCTGAAACAGCTAGAAGGGGCCAGGAAGGGATGTTTTGGGAGTAGTTCTTCATGAGGATGGAAAAACTGACACACTCGTGAAGTGAGGAGGAGGGAAGACACTGAGGAAAGACAGCACATAAAGTAGCAAAGTTTTAGGGAAGCCGAGGACACGGTGGAAACAGAATCCAAGCAGAAAGACAGGGTTTGTTTCAGGACATTCCACTTTCCAAGCAGAGGGGGTGTGTGTGACAATAAATACAAATGCATGCATGGACCGTGTGGGGAGTCAGGAGGGGTCCTCATAGGGCTTGTATTTCAGTCATGATTCACAGGCAAGGGGATCTTCTGGGAGCAAAGTGATGGAAATGATATGCGGCACTTTGTTAGCATGCCCCTCGTTTGGAACCACTGTTCTGAGAAAAAGTAAAAATAAACCCCACAAGAACTAGAGAAAATAAGTGGTTTCCTCATAAATGTGCAATTTCTCCAACAACACTCAGCAGTTTGCTTGTGCAAGTGCAAAATACACACAAGGAGATACACACTTAAGGCTGGCAGAGAAGGAACTGAAATCAGAGGAGTTAACAGACCAGTTGTCAACCTAGGCAGAGTAGTCGGGCCAGGGCTGGGGGAGGGTCAGGAAGCAAAGAGGGTGCAGAATTTGCATGTTATTATTATTACCTGAGAGGGGAAATATCATAGACAAAGCTAGTAGGTTTGAGATTAATTTTTTTCTAACAGTATGTGGAAATTTATAGAAAATCAAAGACAGATGAATACAAATATAGATTCCTGAACATAAAAATCTAATTGACATCCTGAACTCAGGCTTACTCAATATGTCCATTTTCATGACCTTCCTAAGGCAAATTTGGCAACTGGGAGGTCACTGCGAAGTGTCCAGGAAGACGTATAAAGCAGTCGGAGTGGACGCGTACTCTCGCAATCTGAGATGTCTGACAGCCAGGTTCAGCAAGTGGAGGCAGAGATGCTACATAATCACAGTGAGACCATAGCCACCTTGAAAAGAGACCATGAAAGAGTGAGAGGCTCAGAATTGTGGCTTTTGCCTTGACGCTATGATCAGAACGAATAATTTCAGATCTCGATATTAAATTTTGAAGCTTGACATGTGGAAGGGCTTAAGTTCTGCTGGCCGAAGTCCAGTGTGTTGGAAGGTTATCAGCACAGGGGCTGGAGAGTCTGAGGAGAGAAAATACAGAATTACACTCCTCAAGCTTTGACAAGAAAGTACACAAAAGGAGCAGACCAAAGGGAAAAGGTACACACATGGATGAATAACTGAAAGCATAAAATACATATTCCATTTTAAGGGCGAACCTTCCCCCCTGTCTATTTTGTCTGGAGGTTTACATTACATAATTGATAGGAATCATGAGATTGTATTTTGTCAGTATTTGCAGATCTGTAACAAAAAGAAAACCTATCTGAAGACCTCTTAACTTTGAGGGTTTACATAATATTGATTTAATTTCTCATTATAGATTATTTAGGGTAAAGTTGTGTGCTTCACTCATTCTGTATTGTACGGCATATTAGGGACTCAGTTGGCTGTTTTCTAATTGCTTCTTCAGATGTGCTTTTTACTTCCACCCAGGCCAGCCCAGGAGGCTGATGGCGATGGGAGTTCCTGGGCTGCTATTCTTAAGCCTGCTGGTGGCCAGCTTGGCCTTTGCCAAGAGGGTGCTTTCTGCCTGGCCGCATCCCTCTGCCGGGCTGTGTCCCTGTGCTGAAGGCTACCAGCACACAGCTGGCTCTCCCATCCCAAGTTTTGGTAACTGTACATGGCTTCCTCCTCGAGGCCTGCGAGTGACAAATGCCCCTTTCTTGCTGGGTTCAGAGTTGCCTGCTGTCTTTCATGCGTTTTACAGACTCCCTGAGCCTTGTTCCTGCAATCCCACATAGTCCTGGATGAAATCATCCTTAGACTGCTCTCATTACCTGCACCATCTCTTTCACACTGGGATCCTGACAGCCATACAACCCTTTGCAATTGTACTAAGTTGTTTAATTTTTGTTTGTATTGGAAATTGAACTCAGGACCTCGCACTTGCCAGGAAGGTGCTGTGCTAATGAGCTATATTCTAGACCTAAAGTATGTTTTTAATCATCTTACAGTACTGTATTTGCTCATACCCCAGACAATCCATGTAATTGTAATTTTGAAGGTGGTTTAGTCAGATTTTTAACTTTTTGATCTCACGTTAACTTTATTTCTTAAAAGGTGAAACGAAATATAAATGTATCTTTCTCTCTTAATTAGTTTATATTGAGTAAAATGTCCTGTAATACAATACTTTCTTCTTTCCAAGGTTTTTAAAATACCTCATGATTTCTGGAGAAGTTAATTTAGTATAGATATTTCTACCTATCTTTAAATACATCTTAAGCAAAGATATTGATTGGCATAGTTGCATAAAATTGCTAACAAGCCAGAAGGATATTGTCTTGGCAAGAAAGCAGTTACACTTGGATACTGGATAAAAGTGTTATTATAAAAGGAAAGAAATTGCTTCTCAGAAACTCAATTAAATTGTAAAGGAAGTTGATCACTTTCAATTCTGCAAAGAATTCACTGGAAAAAAAGACTATGTGTCAGAAAGCAAGCGTTAGTACCAAACAGTCTCTTCTTAGTTTTTGGCAATCAGTTAAAAAACTATTTGTAAGATCAGAAAGACCATTAAAAACAAGCCCTTTTGACAGAGAAACATCTTATTCCAAGCTTAAATCCTTTAACTTTGACAACAACATGTATGCTTAAATTCATAAGCTGCAATAATTGAAGAAATACATCTCCAATTCATTCCTACTTAATCACCTCTAGTTCTTCACAACCTAGTATTAAACTATTTTTTAAAGTAGCCAATATTTTTTCTCATGATAGGAATAAGGTTAAATGTTAAGACATCTAAAACAAGTACTGAATGTGTAGCACTGTTTTATATATGTAATCTAGTCTGCCAGTTTGAAGGGTGTGCACACACAGATGCGTGTGTGTGTGTGTGTGTGTGTGTGTGTGTGTTTTTACATTCTCCACTGCAATGTGTTCTCAACCGAAGCTGTCACTGACACCCCCAAGGCAGTTTTTCCCTTCTTAATTTCACACCAAAAACAGAAATACAATGAAAATGAAGCTACCAGGGTAGGCCTAAGTCAGACACACTTGGATTGTATTTGAGGCATTAATATTTTCCACCATCTAATAATGATCTTGGAAGAAAGGGTACAAAGAAGACAGTGCGGTGGGGGAGAGGCTGAGCCATGGCCTTAAGGTAATGGAGGGCCCACACTGAGAAGGCACTCAGAGAGCCAAAGGGTCTGGCCCTGAGTGTCATTTGGGAACATTCCCCAGCTCTGGTCTTGACCACGTGGAGCTCCAATCCTAGACAAATGAAGAGGTCATTGTAGTGCAGCGTGAGAGGTAGTCTGGCATGAGAGGAGATGAGGAGGAGGGGTACTTCATACAGAAAGGATACAATAAGAAGGCTTTCAAGCAGAAGCCAGCTCTGTGCTGATTCTGAAAGTCAGGTATGAATTAGCCAGCCAGGTGCAAAAACAATAGTCCCAGAAAGTGGCACGGCATTTTTTGAGACGCAAAGCACAGGATAACGTGACTGTGAAGTAAGCAAGAAACAGTCGAGAGCCACTGAAGGACAGATGGTAGGCCAGTGCAGTTGGAGGATAGGAAGGCAGGGTTGAAACTACCTAGGCAGTCAGGACCAGGACGTAAAGATGTGCACATGTATGCTTGCTAGTATCATAGAAGGCTATTGAGCATTAAAGAAAGGAGTTGAATAATTCTTGAAGCATCATATGACATGGCATTGGTTGGTTAGAAAAATGAAAAAGGTGATACAAAAAGAGCAGAATAGTAAGTATAAATGATTGTCACCTAAATTAGTGCAGTATAGGGGTAGCAGTAGGAGAGGAGAGGAAATGCTCCTGAGACTGTCAAATTGAAGTGGGGAGAAGGAGAAGGAGACCTCAGCTTTCTTCTCTGTTTTTGAGGAGGATTGATTTGCACCGAGCTGATAGATAGATTCAGTAGGTGAATGAATAAACTCCCAAACATCAAAATAATGGGATTTTTCCAGTTCTAAAACTAAATGAGTTCCACAGCATGGGAGATGTGGAGCAAACTGAAACATCTACCACTAAGTGAAGGAAGCCAATCTGAAGAGGGTATGTGTTGCCTGATTTCAACCAGATGATATTTTGGAAAAGGCAGAATTATTAAGATGGTAAGGATTAGTGGTTGTTACTAATTAAGGAGGACAAATGAATGGATGGGCAGAGAACAAAAATTTTGGATAACAGGAAACTATGCTTCATGGTACTGTAATAAAGGCTACGTATTGAACTTATAAAGAACCTGTAGAATGCTCACACCAAGAGGGAAATGCCAATGTGGGTTCCATGTCTCAAATGATAATGAGCCAGTGTAGAATTATCCGATATGAAAGGCAACAGTGTAGCATGGAATGTCATTACTAGAGGAAGGCATGTATGTGTGGAGACAGAGATTGGGTGGCAATTTACCATACACTTTACTCAGTTTTGCAGGAACCTAGAACTTCGCTAAAAATAAAGATTCCAAAGAGGATGGCAATGATTCCAGGGAGGATACTAAGTTCAAACTTGAGATGTCTTTTAGACATGACTTGCATATGGAGACAGGCAGTGACGAATTGTGTAGCTATACTGCAGGACAGGATACTAGTTTTTGGCCTCCCAACCCAAATAATATTCCTTATCCATCGGTTAGATGAGTTCTGTAATCTTTCACCTGCAGACATGAAATGTAAGTCAAAGACCACAGATGTTCCAAGTCACAAAATGTTTTTGACATTGCTGAAAATAAGCTTAGCCAAAGTGAGATTCTGGTGTCTATACAACTTGTTAGTCTTAGTTATCTGCTATCCTATAAAGAACATGAAATTCAAACTGGTGAGTGTTTTTATGTGGTCTTTTTCTTTGCAGCTCATTAAGTTTCTACTTTTGAAGTAGATTAACTTTCTAAAATATGGTTTACTTGGGACACTACAAGATGTCATTATCTAATCAAACATCAAATGAGAGCATGGAAAAGGGTTTTGAGCAACTTGTGAGACTCAGTAAGAATTTCTCAAGTCTCTGTAGTTTATAAAGTGAAATTCACAAGGGTGTGTGATCTTCTAAGGCTAGGGTTTCTGTAATCTGGCTGCACCTTGCATTTGTTGGTCTGGCATGTCTTTTCATGTCAGTGAAGAGCATCATGACTGAAATTATACAGTTGTAAATTGGAAAGTGGATGCTATGGAACAAATGGTGTCACTTAACAACACTTTACATATGCCTTGTACTACCATAGTGCATCCTTCAGACGAGAGCCAGGCAAGTACTGCAGAGTCATGGCTGGAAGTGTTCACTTGTATTGCTTCAGCTTGGATAAAGGAACAGAGAGAAAACTGCTCTCAAAGGAAACGGATTTCCCAATCTTTCTGGGTAACCTCTGTCCTGTTTCAAGACCTTAAATCATCTCACTCTGAAGCCCAGAGGGTCCTTAGAGTTGAAGCGCCATCACTGCAAGGCCCTGGACCTTGACTACCTGGGACCTTAGTGGCCACAGGACTTGTCTCCTTGGCCCCCACACTGTGCGCTGCTCTGTCACATTGAAGTCAACACTTGCTCCACTTTCCGTGCCCTTGCCTGCCTCGCTCTCCATCCTTTCCCCATTGTCTCTCTCTCTCTCTAATCTGTGGTTCCTGCCTTCTCAGTGTCTTGGGGCTCCTGGGAGGTCTGCTAGTCTGAGGTCCTGCGCAGAGCAAGGCATGCCTGGACCAAAGAGGCTGGCCTCCATGGGAATGGGTGGAAACCACTCTTCAAATTTCAAACAGTGTCAAAAATTAGAAACTAGTCAGTTTCTAAACAGATGACTTCCTGTTCATACGTTTGTGTAACTCTAGTTAGCGAGGTAGCTTTCTCAAAGAAAATCTCTATCAGCTATTCCCTCTGCTAAAATGTTTGTTTTTCTTTTTCTTCTGGTAACTGGTTATCAGTTTGTATAATTCTACCTGTAAAACTATTTTATTAGTAGTAGTATTAGCATTTGGTAAGCATAAAATGATAATAAGTATGAAGGATAAATTTTGGACAGCTTGTACTGAATTAAAAAATGAGGTTATTTTATAGAGTTAATAGTGCTCATTATTACCTCTGGATAAAAATACTTTAATTCTTTTCCCTTTAGCTTTATTTCTGTTTTGTTTTAGAATTATGCATTAACCAATGTATGTAACATAACTATAAGCTAATAAATATTCAGTGCAAATCACTAATTAGAGGAAAAATAGACTGAAATTCATATCTGTATCTTTTAAGAAACAACACGTGTCTTTGAGCATCAGTAATTACTACTTTAAATGGGACAACAAGAGCACGCATTACTGAACACTATCTAACAAGATACGTAGAAACAACGCATGCAGTGTAATCAGTATTTCAAATATATAATGTTGTAAAAGGACCTTGTCAAGCTAAATTATTTTTCCACACCCTTAACATTCTTTGCCAAATTCTTTCTTAATGTCATATACGTATGAAAAATCACAAATGCCAACTAAATTGAGTTTTACACATTTTTTACATTTCCAATTCATTTCCTAGAATAAGTACATGCTTAAAATTTTAAATCCATCTTTTTTTCTTTACCCTTCAAAGAAAGTTCATGCATTTTTGAATAAAGGTTTTAATAATTAAAGGAAAATATAAAAGGCTTAACATATGATTCCAGACTCTGTTTTTCACATTGAATGCAAAGCAGTATCATAAAGCAATACACTCTCCCCCATTGTTTTCTTCCTCCAAGTCTCTTAAGCAACTAAAACCTATTATCAGCTGGACTGATGGAGGGTTACATGAAGCATCAGGGCTCCATGCTGGCACTGATCCCTTCCAAGTTCCCAGACAGAGTCCTGGGAGTGTGTTCACATGACCTTAGGCTTTAGTCTACTTTTCTAAAATAAAATAGCATAACTCCAACTTAAGCTGCATCATTCTCTCTTCATGCTGAAATCTTTTCTGTGACATTTCTCCTTGGGTTGCATAATTTTGGAGTGGACAGAGTTTTAGGTCTCTACTTAACTATAGTTAGGCTGGAGATGCATAAATGAGGATTTTTGACAACAATTGTATCCAATGATATATTAAAATAAGACAATGTCACAAGAAGTTTGTAGACTATTAATCACCATATAAGAAACTTAAAGTTAGCTAAAATTTTCACCATTGATATACAAAAGAGGTTTAGACTTCAAATGTCACCAAAAAGTCTTGTGTTTTGCTGTGGGATTTTGGAAGGTTACTGGATCATTTGGGTGCTGTACGCATCCACTAAAGAGTTCACAGCTGGGTATGCTCTTAGGAGGTGCTCCCTGGTTAGAAGAGGTGGCTCATTGGGGGGAACAAACTAGAAATGAATATTGTTGTCCTTGGTTCTTCCACTTGTTGTCTGTCCCTGCTTCTTGGACACCATGAAGTGAACAGCTTTTCTTCACCAGCAACCTCCATCATGTTCTTTCTGCGTTGGGATCAGTCAACCATGGTCTGAACCCACTGAAACTGTGAGCTGAAACTGTATCTCTTTTTTTGTGAGTTCAGACATTAGGCTTTTCATTCCACCAGTACAAAAATAGACTAATACAAACTTTACAAATATTTTCCAAAATTTCTTTTGTCTAAGTTTTGGATTAGACAGAACCCAAAGACTTGAGTATAAATAACTTATTTGAATTCTATGCATCTTTGTCTTATTGCAATGGAATATAAGATTCATTTTCTTATGAATCAAGAGGTTTACTTAAGTCACACTGTTGGAGGTGCTTATATCCAAACAGCATAGCACAGGCTTGGCAAAGACACCTTGAAGCTGTATCATCTTATGGTGAGTAGTATATGGCAGTGTTGGGTGGGAGTCTATGTGAGGAAAAAGCAAGTGATTACATTTCCATTATGAGTAGCAAGTGAATCATGTCTCTGGATGTGAATAGGTGGGTTGCCTGTGACTGCATGGCAAATCAGTGATAATACAGTATACATGTCTGATAGCAAAGATCATTCATTTTCCAGCATGCAGGGTTCTTTGAGGAAGGATGACATTTAAGACAGTGACTTTGTCACTGGAACTAGTTGTAAGTCTTGTAGAATCCTCTACCATGGAGCCCCTGAGATACCTTCTGAGAATAATGAGAGAAAGAATTACCATGGACCTCTGCCTCTCAAAGATTCCACAGAATTTCCCGGTAACACTACCTTGAAGATAAATCCTGAATCATGTCAGATCCTCGGAGTGTCACTCAGATTCCATGCAATCTTATGTAACGTATGAATCACGTTCATAAGACTGAACGTAGGGGAAAGGTAAAGAAAGAAAGTCAGTATATCATACACTATTGAGAATTATGCTTTGGGGCTTTGGTTTCCTAGTATGTGTGGGAGTACAGAGAAAGCTGCTCATGATCATCAAATTGCAATACAAGAAGGCAGGTTATTTGGTGAGGATTTCTGGTCCCAGGTGATAATTTTCCTCCAACTCAGCTGAGCTCTGTTGACCTTAGTATTATTCAGGGGAGATGGCTCAAAGAAGAATAGCAGATAAACACACCCTTGAGGAAACTGAGACCTAGAATAGGAGTGGGCCTGTGATGTAGTGTGACTAAGAGGAGAGGAATAATGTTTTTATCACTGTCTTTCTCATGAAGAGATTTAAGTTCTTTGATGCCAGGTCAGTTGCCTGAGATTGCATGGCAAATCAGGGATAACACTGTGTATTGAATGTGTACATGTCTGATATCAAAGACCATTCATTTTCCATTACATAGGCTTCTGTAAAGATGGTGACATTTAAGACACTGAGTCAGCTCTGCAGGATGGAATTCCTCATTGGCAGGGCTCATAGGAGCAAATGAAGGCAGCAGGATGATTAAGGATCATGCTGTTCTTTCTCCAGTGTCTGTTGTATGAAAATGAATTGTTACTATGTTAGCTAATAGAAATGCGTACTGAGATTTCTGAGTAATCACTGATTCCTATAGACCTATTGAATATACATTAAATATGTAATAAAATTCAAAGATTTCTTTTGCAAATCCGGGTGGAAGTAATGTGATTACCCATATTATATGATATAACTCAAAGGCAGGAGGAGGAGTAACTTTCTAAAATACACTAGTAGCAAATTTTATGCATTTGGTTTCAGTTACAGATGAAAAGAACATTCAGCAAATATTTGTTATCATCTTCTTCCACACCAAGTACAACTACTGAGGTAGTGATTAAAATATAACCTTGAAAATATTTAGCTGAGACTATAATGTGATTAAACAAATGTCATGGATGTCCATTGCCCAGCGGCATTCAAGAGACTAACAGCTATGGTAGACAGTATGAAGAATTCTCAAGTCTTTGTCCGTCTCTCCTTTACTTCTAAAACCACGTTAGTCATCCAATTGATGCTGGCTTTGAAATGTAAACTGAAATGATATGTGCTATCTTTGAACCAAAGCACTGGACACTGTTGCTCACGTATTCAGCCCTCATTGCCCTGCTGCACAGAAGTATGTGCTCATGCGCAGTACAGAAGCCATGCCAAAACAGATAGAGGGCAGCAGCCTCAGAACCTCAGTGGGCTTTGCATACGTGTGAAATAAGGTTATACTTTGTCAAGCCAATCAGACCTTTGGAATTGCTTGATAGTTTAGCAAGCATATCATAGACTAAATGGAGTGGCAAGAGAAAAATCTGAATCTAAACCCATGTGACTTCAAAAATTATATATATATATATATATATATATATATAATATGCATATATAACATATTACATATAACAGATAATGAGACAAAATTCTCTACTTATATAGAGTAGATATATAAAATATAGAAAAATATAATATATATAGTGCAGAATTTTATCTTGTAAATTATTTTTAATCTTGTCATATGTTTGGTTATGAAAGTAATTTATGGGTCTGGGGATGTAGCTCAGTAATGCAGCATTGACTTAATATGCATGAAGTCTTGGCTTTGATCCTTTGCGTTTTAAAAGTACAGTGATTTATAAACTCCATAATCACTTCAAGATACATAATACAGTCAGAATGAAATGAAAACATCCAATAGTCTCAACCAATTAGAATTTGAATATATGTATTTCATTTCCTATATATATGTACATCTATATTTTTACATTAGTGACACTGCAGAAGAATTGTACACTATATTTTATATTAAATATTATTACTAAGTTTTGTTTAATTCATTAGATATTCATGGGAAACTAACTTTCTAATGCAGTTTGGTTTGTGGAAGGGTGCAGATAATGCCTTGCATTTGTCTCTTGCTGATTCTGTTTGTCCTGTTGCATTACTTAGGTTTCTATTACTCTTTTTTATGCAAAAGCAGTACACATTTCATTTGTTCCCAGCATTGCCCAGCCACACATACCGGGAAATGTTGTCTAAATTTTATCCCTCACATCACTAGTTCAGTTGTTTAGAGTGAAATAAATCACATACTCAAGCGAAGTAGAAGCTGAATGTGGGAGCTGATGAACTGTTCACCACATTGACACACTTATGAAGTGATGATCTTGTATGTTTTATTGCAAAACTGACCTTACACATTCAATTTCATTCTAGACTTTCATTTTCCTTGGACATCTGGGATTTCTGAAAAATACTGTAATACTAACTCATGTTACATTGATCAGGTTAGATACATAATTAGAAGTCAAAATACTTAGAACTATGAACTTTTCAACCCCTAAACTAAGTTATAGAAAAACGTTATGATAAATTTTACAGAGGAAAATGATTATTGCACTTTTATTGTTTCTGATGAAAGATTAACCAAGGATAAAGTCTTTTTGTTTCAAACTTATAAAATACATGTTGCCCTACCCTAGATTTTAATATTCATAAAAGGCAACTAAATCAAAAAACTAGAATCCAAAATCCCATTCAATCCAGCTATTCTTGTTCTGGGTATTTACCCAGAAAAATTGAAAACATTATGTTACAGTAATATGTGTGCATCCATATTTATAGAAGCACAACTTGTAATAGGTAAATCCTGGAAACAACCCAAATGCCCATCAACCACGGAATGAATAAAAATATGTGGTATTTGTGTGCAATGGAATATTACTCAACTACAAAGAAGGATAATCTTGAGACTTCTGTAGGTAGATGGAGGCAATTTGAGACCATACTCATAAGTTAAATGAATCAAACTCATATTTGTAACTATTGCATTATCTCGCTAGTGTAAAAAAGACTGAAATAGTAATAAGATACAAACTGGACAATACATATTGTGATAATGAAAGGGAAAGAAAGTACTAAAAAGGAAAGAACAACTGGGATTAGGGGAAAGGAGGAATGGAAGGAGGGAAGAGACTATGTGTATGTGGCTTTACCCATATAAATATATTTATGTATATTTATATATATGCAAGACAGATAGCTATACTACTAATCTCTGTTAGTTCATCAAAAAGAACAATTTGTGCTGTCATTGTTTGATTGTTTGACTATATTTTCATGTCTAAATCATGTAACATGAACAACTACTTCAAAGATCACTATGCAATATATTAACTGGTGTTAATTTCCCACTATTTTCTATGAAATTCGGTATTGTTTTTATCCTTTTTTCTGCTTTCCTTTTTAAAATAAAATGAAAAATTCGCTATTGAGACAGTTTCAGCCATCATACCCCACATAGTATCCACATGGTGCAGTGTTTTATTTTGTTTTGTGTTTCCTGGTTTACCTGACACTGACATGGCCATCATTTTCCAGTTGCTCTGCTGCCTTTGCAGAAAGCAAAACTGGCGAAATCACCTAAAGCTTACTCAAGTATAATGGCTCATCAGTACCCCACTTTCAAAAAATAAACTCTTGTTCTGCACTTGGGAAAACGTGTGTGGCTGTGTGAGCTTGTGAAAGAAGCGATAGCAGACGCTGCGGGAGAAATCCTTTATGTAGATAGCAACACCTCAGTGGGCAGCAGTGTGGCAAGCCCTCCACACATGCAGCCAAAGAGAAGCCCGAGGTAAAGTCAAATATCTAGCCCTGCCCTGCTTTCATGTGGAGCTTAGCTTATCACAGCCAAATGCTCTAGGGAGGTTAGATGTTCTTCGTAACTGGGCGCTCAGATTTTGCTAGGATAGGTAGCATCTACAAAAATGCAACGGTGTTTTCTAGCATAACAAGGATGACAAAAAGCCACAGAATATGCTTCTGTTCATTTAGTGATTGACATGCAGTGGGCATGCTCATTCTAGGCATTTAAGAGGTTATTAAGGCTGAAAAGCATATGAAATAGACCTGCACAGTTTATAAATGAGAGCCCAAGTAGAAAGGTTAAGTAACTTGTACAATGCCACATAATGAAGATATGAAGGAGACAAAATTTAAAGGTAGCTTGACTCCTTGACTCTCTTAGGCTTTTGTCAAGCACTATGTCTGAGTTCACCTCCCATATCGCCTTGCCAGTGACATTGAACAAGAGCATTTAACTTTCCTTCAATTTCTCCTCTGAATAATTAATGTGCTGCCATCATGGGGGGCTTATGATGAATATCAGAAGGAGCTAATAAATGTCAAAGTGCCCTGTCAACTTGAAATGCCAAATAAATGCGAACTATTTTACAGTCACTATTCTTGATAATAGAAATTGTTTTCCTAATTGGATGTACCCTGCAGTTTCTCTCAGGTAAAGAATGATGCTAGGGTCTGGGGCTTAAAATGTGCCCATAAAACTTAAATTTTAGCATCTCTTGGGAATGTGTGAGAAATGTAGATGCTCAGGCAACAACACACCAACTGAAGCCGAATCTGCATGTTTAGATCTTATACAAAAGCTTCAGCCTATTAGATGTGGCAAGTTCTTATTTAGGGCAGTCTTGACTACAGAGGCAAGCTGGCAAGCTAACAGAGTGCAGGTGCAGAAATAAACCTTGTTGACATGACACCCATGGGATTTTCCCCCTTGCCATTGCTTTTGCTTGCTTGTTTGATGTCTTATTTTGTTTATGGAATCAGTTTTCTGTCACTGGGAGGTGGAAGAAGTATCACACCCAAGTCAGAAGGACCTGGTGATGTGGGGAGGTGGTTGGGTATTACACGCATCAAAATTTCAAAACCTGAAAGGAGGCTATAAACAAGAGGAAGCTGTTGTAAAAATGCTGTAAAAAAGTTTTAAGGACTTAAACAAAGAAATAAAGAGAATAATAATTCTTTTATAAGAAAATAAAGTGTTAAAAGGGAGAAATATGAGTAGGCTAAAGAAAATGGTCAATTTTGTCAGTAGACTTGAAGTTTGGCTGTGGGAAAGAATTATGGAAATGAAGGATGGTGGCAAAGTCATTAATCTTTGAAATTATTTACTTAAAGCTATTTTAGTTGAAAAATTACCAGGAGAAATTTGAATACAATTTGAGGAAAATGCATGATTTTTAACAAAAGAGACAATATAAAGAATGAATATACAGAACTGAAAGCTAATGGGATGAGATCAAATTTCATTCCTATGGAAACATTTGCCAGAATAGCAGATTGCTCAGTAGTGAAAGAAAGAAAGCAGTGTTAAGTGAGAAAGTCCATCTATGATTACACAATTGGAGAAAGAAACAGTTAAATAGAATTCAAGCTTTCCAGAGCAATTTCCCCAGAAATGTAGTAAAATGTAATCAGAATATTTTCAATGACATTTTAGAGACTGTGGTGTCTAAGATGAAATTCTCAGCATTAATTTACATTTATATAGTTGACTTTATGTAATCTGAAGTCCTCTATATGACAAAACACACAGTAATAGTAATATATGCATAGCATATATACACATGCAGAATAGCATTATCCAAGCATTAAACATATAAAAGATGGTTTGAACTTCTTTGGATATCTTTCTGTATCTTTATTATTTTTATTTATGAAGCATTTTATTATTTTCTGACACTTGTAAGCCTGCTTTCTCTCTTAGAGCTGCAGTCCTCCTCTTCGGTAATATTGTTTAATTCACATGTTCAACATTCCCAGATAATTTGAATAAAAATGAAAAGAAGGCATTCTCCTGAACACATAAGTGGAGATTTGAAGTGTTGGAAATTGGAAATAAGAGAATTGGGAAGAAGACACGGGTTAATTGCATGGTGGTTTCCAGATACCATCTCTAGATTGCGAGGAAGAAAAAAAGAGATGGCAGATTTGAAAGTTCAGTGCTCTAACTACTCTGGGTATTTTCTTTTGATAGATAACAGAGAGGGACTCATGAGCTATGAGCAGGTCGCATGAAAGAAATGTTCAGAGACTGTTTTAAAAATGTGGTCCTGTCTGTCTTGCTTTCAGTCTTCAGATTAGATTTTGAGGCTCCTCAACATCAGCTATACCTCGCTGCCTGTATAATTTTCTCTCCTGATCCCTCAATTTTCAGTCCCTTAGGAAGCCTCACAGTCTATTACAAAGGATGTCACTGGTTTTGAAGCTTTTAACCTTACTTTTAGTACTGAGGTCAAGAACAGAATTTTATACCATTGCAATCAAATGACATTTCCAGTTATAGCTGCATTCTGAGATTGTCATTTTTTGCTAAGATTTTGGAAAATGCTATCATTTTGCATCTAAAGAGTCACCTTTGTGAGTCATCTGAAAAAGTGAACCAGTGAGATTGTCACAGTATCTTTCACTTAAAAGAATCAAATCATTTTCATGGCATTCATTAATTTTAACAAGACTATGTGTGTGTATATATGTGTGTGTATATATATATATATATATATATATATATAGAGAGAGAGAGAGAGAGAGAGAGAGAGAGAGAGAGAGAGAGAGAAATTTCTCTAAAGTAGAAAATGAAAACAGCTTAGGACAAAGATAATCAACAAATACCTATGAGAGTGAGGAAAAACTATGATTTAAAAATATTTATTTTTGTTTATATATTCTCTTGGAAGAAACATATTTTGTAAGTCAAAATGTGATTACTGAAGTCTTACTGTTCAAAGTGCTTAGCATATTGTGTTAATCATAATATGTGTAGTATCTAATAATAACAATACTATGTGCCAGATCGAAATCTTGGAATTGTACACTTATTACAAGTTATTGTTACAAAACTTTAAAATCCTTTCAGATTTAGAGTCTGGGGATCATAAGGTGAGGATAGTGAGCCACTGAGATGTTAAATCTCTTTTTAGAAATTACACATAAACAGCAAAAGGAATAAATGATGACTTGAATTTAGATTGACATCTAATGGAATCTAACATCTAATTATGTTTTGAATCTAAAATGATTGGGGCAGTTTTTGAAACAGGCAAAGAAAAATATATGTATATATGCATGTTTAAAAGATACATATGTTTTATATATATGTTTAAAAAATACTGGAAAGCCTCCTAGCCAATGAAATCATCCCCATTAATTTCCATATGACCCAAAGGTCTATCATCTATTATTTCCATTAGAATACATTTTTCTCTGATTGTATAATATAGAAAATGATCTAAACAAATGAATTAACAGAAGAGGAAATTTAAATGGAAAATTCACAGATGAATATATTTTCAACTTTACAAGTTGCTAGCCAATGATAAGTTGAAATAATTGTGAAGTTGTTTTCCATTCTTTTCATTGTAAATCCCCTAGAATCAGGTGCTACCTGGGTGCTGTGATAAACCAGAGACCCTGGAACTGTTTCCCTCTGTGGATGGGACAACACACTGCGGAGTCACTTAGGATGAGCTCTTTGTCAGAGCTGATTGTACTTTCAGATCCAGCAGTTTTACTCTCAGGGCATAGGTGTGCGAGAAATCTCAACACATGTGCGCAAAAATACATTAAAATACCTATTTTGTTGTTGTTTTTCCACTGCTTGTAAAAGGAAAGACAATAGGAAGACATAAATAAATTAAAATGAATATATGAGAGCTACAGTATTCAGAATGGATCCACAAAAAAATAGTTGATTTTAAAATTAAAGAAAAGCAGATTTTCCATTACATTGATTTGTCACTACACACAGTATACACCATAATGAATAGAAATATCAGTGTACAATGTTAATGTGGATAATCATTGAGTGTCAACTAAATATACAAGGTAGGTGTTGGAAAAGACGTATGGAATGTGACAGGATTTATTGAGTCAAAATTTCCAATATAATGCTTCTTGTTACAGGAGGATATATTTATAAGTAGTATAACTTATGAAGTATTAACACATGCTCGCTTTGCCAGCACATATACTAAAATAGTAAGATACATCAAACTTCAAGATAACTGGTCCTGCAAAGAAAGGTCTCCCAGGAGTTTAGCTTTGCCATTTATTCTTTATTTTTACATACATTTTAAAGTAAATGTGCTGAAATATGGGAAGTTGAAAATGCTGGAAGGCAGCTACTTGATATTCATGATCTTCTATATTTTATGTGTGCAAAACAGTTTACAATAAACATACTATGCACTCTTACTAGAAAA
Source organism: Cavia porcellus (assembly GCF_034190915.1). Classification (NCBI taxonomy): domain Eukaryota; kingdom Metazoa; phylum Chordata; class Mammalia; order Rodentia; family Caviidae; genus Cavia; species Cavia porcellus. The sequence continues at coordinate 72,327,541 of NW_026947499.1, read as the reverse complement.
TGGAAAACCAGAATGCAAGGAAATAACCCTGAGCTAAAAGCTGACTACTTTAAAATTCAATTTTCATTGCAGCCAATTTCCAGTTGTAAGTGTACCACAGTCACAATTTTGTGCTCCCTGGATAACTTTTTTCCCCTCCAGCCCCAGTTAAAATGCTAAAACTTTAGGCATGAAAACAAACTAAAATATTACTACTTATCATACCCCAGGCCAGCTTTGTTTGTTTGTTTGTTTATTTATTTTTGAACCATTGTTTTCCAATCACAATATCCTCATTTGCGGTCCTTTGGGATTGTAAGCCTAGCAGCCATATTTCCATAGTGAGAAACGGGCTACATGAAGCGATAACATTCTTATAAAGATTGACCAAGACAATTTATTGATAGTGTCTACAAGAACTAGGCAATTCCAACCTGCCTCAATTTTGCCTTCTGTTTGTAAAATTCTCCAGGTGCGATTTCTGGGAGAGAGAGACACCCTTTGCAGCTGTAGTGCAGTTGTGAACCAGGGCCCTGATTTTCAACACCACGCTGTGAACCTGGTTCTGCTTTCAAGAAAAGCTGAGAGACTGTGCACAGCAGGTGATTGAAGAGGTCAGTAGAAAGACTGAACTCCAATGTACTGTGTGACAAAGTGTAACTAGAGATTCCTTTCATCATATCCTACTATGCCATAAGGAAGAGTAACATAAGAATCTTACCAGCTCTCTCCTTACTGGAAAGAAAAGGAGTTATTGAAATAATCAGGCAAATCGTGGAGTAGGATGAGAGAACTGGGGTTGCGTAAGTACAGGGTCCGATCTTGTTAATGTTTAACTTTTAAATTTTACCTATCATAGACTTCTGAGCTCAGTTTGATTTTCCAAAGGCAATAAAATATTAATCTCAATCACTGAGATTTTTGGTGGATCTTTAAGCTTTTCTTTTCTGAAGGAATGCTTTACTTGCTCTCCTCTAATATCATGGTAAAGCAAAGAATATACAAAAGTAAGAGAACTCAGAAAAAAAGTATTTTTACTTACTGCTGGGGATATACAAATATAAATTCATATCCTAAGTTGGAGTCACCCTGAGATTACCTCTCAGGTAATGTATAAGTTAGCTTAATCAGTGTTTTGCTGAATTCTCATAAATTTCTAAGTGTTAGTGACGCTTTTTGACTCTTCATACTTTCACTCCTACTATTGTTCATGCTTCACAATGTAAGTATTTTTATCTGCTTTTTTCTTTGAAATATTCCAAAATCTATTGACATTATATGCAAAGATGTTGGCTGCATTGATAAATACATGATGGAAAATCACTTAATCTCTAATTTTTTCCTATAGAAGAATTATTTTAGATTAAACAGGCTGCCATATAATACTGAGAACAAATTCTAGGAAGAAAGTTACTAAGAAACAGTTGCTCTGGTCTATAAATATCAGCAGTGGTGACTTGGCTCTCAGCCACACCCAGTGGTGCCCTCCTGTAAATTTCAGGCAAAATGAAGCTGAATTCCTGTACTTTTTGCACTGCAGTGCTTGAAAAGGAACCGCATGAGTACAGAGTAAGTCTCTCAATTTAATTGTTCTTACTCAATTTAATTGTTCTTTACTCAATGAAATTCACTGAACTATCATGTGTGAGTATAGCGTTGGGTGTTGAAAATAAATTAGTGAACAAAAATATAATTTCCTTTCATAGATGGATTTAAAATTATGATTATCATAAAAATGTAGTGGCATTTAATTTGTCAGCCAAATATTAATTGCCTTATATATTCATTCCTATTTTCTCATTTGAGCAATTTCATTTTGCTTTGTGGTTCCTCTGCCTTGGTGGGAAGATGTCCACATTTCCAGAAGTTAATTGAAGAAGAATTAAAAGACTCTTTGACACAGGGTTGGTTAGAGATTTGAACTTTTAAAATTCAGTCTTAATCCTGCATTTTGTCATTGGCTTTCTTTTGTTAGAATAATTGGTTTTGGTATGAAATAATTTAATTCTGACAAAATATATAAGAAGCAGTTATTATTATCCCATTTTCCAAATGATAAACCTGTGGAACCATTAGAGGCAGCTTTTTTTAAAAACCTCAGAGCCAAATGGTAGAACTGGAATTCAACAGAAGGATTTAAACAACTTTCTTGTCTGTTTTTGCATAAGCAAAATAATAATTGAAAGAATTGTGTTAATCTTTGCTCGATAACAATTGCTAGTTCTGGGGAGAAAGTCATTTTAAAATATATTGTTATCTGATTTGCAGTTTGGGTCAATCATTTTAAACTGAAATGCAACTAGGAAATTCATAATCACTTTTATTAGTTGTCGGTATAAATTGTACTATTTTCCTGAAAAAGCAGACCCTTGGATTACTGAAAGAAATGTTCAAGTTAGTGTACTCATTTGCATATATAGAGTACATCATTTTTCTAAAGAAATTATAAAGACTTCCCATTGAACACCAAATTTATTTTAATATTTAACAGGTTAAGCATTCTTGGGGAAAGAGATACCAAGCACATTTGCTGTTTAATTTTGGTATGTGAGTCCTTCTTCATAGCAAGATAACTAACTGGTCATTTAAGCTGAAACTAAAATCTACCTTTAATAAAAAGCTATTAGACTCTGAATTTCAGCCCTCTGATGCATGTGCTGGACTAATTTAAACTTAAACTAAGGTTTTATCTTTTCAGTGCAGGCATTTTCTGCTTTAATGCATTTTTGTCTTTCTGGCCATGGAATGTTTAAAAATGAAGGATGGGTTCAGTGCAGCTCTTTGATGGAATGCGCTCCTGACATGGAGATGCGTGTACCTGCCAAGTGCTCTGCGCTGAGCTGGGGGATGAAAGCTTGCTCAGCTGTACGTTTCCTCTTGGGGTCCACTCCCAGGTAAGTAAGAGACTTCTCTGAGAGCCACGCTGACGTGTTCAGTGAGTTCCGCCAGCAGGGCTATTCCATTCCCTAGACAAGTACATGCTGATTTACAGCCCAGAGGTCTCAGCGACTAAATAAACACGGCTCTGCAGGCCTCAGAGAATATCACTGTGATGAACTTTGTTCATATCATTTAAAAGAATCTGCATGAGAGAGGTGCCTCATTAATAATACAGTTGCTTAATGAATTGGTTTAAAACATGATTCAAAATGCCAATTTTAGATCAGTACCCCCTACTTCAAACCTCTTCAGAAAAATTGCTGAAAATGCAGTACAAGGATTAAAACTGTTCTAATTAGAAGATATAGATGGTATCCTGTACTGTAAAGTGATAATACTGACCAGGCAGGGTACATGAATAATAACAACCTCAAGATTGTTAACACAACCTGAGATGCAGTCATGGGCAATAAACCAAGCAAGGTTTTGCATAACAAAGGGCAGGTGGCATGTCTTGGGGGTAAGATACTAGTAACTGTATCGATGCACGATTGTTTTCAACATATGATTAATTATCTTGGCAAGTCTACATTGGTTTTAACTTTATAAAGGAAAGAGAATAAAACAGTGATACAAAATTTCCAAACAAAATAATAGGAGACTATTAATGATTGATACATTGAGTATTGTTATTGTCAAGACAGTTGTTCAGATTACAAAATATAAGCGTAAAAAAATGAACAATGAAAGGACAAACTTTTCTTTTAGATCAACTAACAGAGATTGGTAGTACAATTATCTATCATATAAATCATATTATATATAATTATCTATCATAAATATATACATATATAAAATCTGGGAAATATACATTCTCAAAAGAGTAGCTAAGATATATTCTATGATCACCTTGAAGGAGTGTAGAAAGCCCTGCACTTCTGACTGGCAGTAAACACAAGGAATGTTTTGAATCACTAAAAAGGAAAGTTTTCCATGATGTCTCTAACAAGATGAAGCAAAGTAAATTATGAGATAAATATTTACTTGAAGAAGTTTTATTATAAGATAGTTTTGAGGTGGACTTATGTGAAGGCCTGCATGGGGTCTGTCATTTTAAAAAAGAACTTAGGTGATCTTACATTGGGCAGAGAGCTGGTAGTGTTAATGTACTGACTTTGTTCAAAGATTTCTCCATGTTGTGTGATTTCTAGATCTATTCTCAGTGAGAGAATTTATTGTGTACATTTATGTGAATATTGCATTGCTCTTTTGCTAAAACTGTTATTGTCAAACCCAGTATTTTTGGTATATGGTGGTGTTACTCTGAAATCTTAGCCCCTCCTGTTCCAGAGGGAAAAGAGAGGAAATGTGTTTTATCGGCAACTCTTGTGGCTTTCACACATGAAAGAATGCATGAGAAAAAAGAAGACAACATTACTGCAAGTCTCTCTGAGGATTCATGGGCTTCAAATCCCTTAAATTAAGGTTTGCAGACCTCCCATTTGGCAAACATATCGCAATTGCATTTATACAAGCATTTTTATATTTATTTTGCTGGTTTTTCCATGACCACTAGACCACAGGATCGATAAAGAGGAAGACTATGGCTTTTCTTGTTCATGACATTTTTTTTCTTTAGTCCAACCAAGGACAATGACTTAGACTGTAAGTCAGGAGACTCCCAGCACTGTGTTCTCTGCTACTCTGCCCGGGGCCCTCTGGGAGTCCTGGGAACTGCTCAGTATAGTGTCCTTTGTTCCCAGACAGGTATAATTGGAACCAGTTGCTAATATTGACCCTTTTGTAAAACTGCACATGGAAAACTGATTCCTCTGGTTTTTGCACAGTGGTTTGGCATTGAAAATCAAAAAATTGAATTTCTTTCAACCTAATTCATAGGCAGAAGAGTATCAGAGGGCTCAAAATTTACTTTAATTTTCATTTTCTCTGATTTCTTTCTTTCTCCAAGTCAATCCAAGGAAACTGTGGCAAAGATTAAGAGTAGCATACTAATTTATCTAAGCACTTATCATTTGTGATACATCACGAAATGATTAAATATTCTATTAGATTACTAAGAGAATAAATTGTGTGTATTCACTGTATCTTGTGAGGTTCTTTTTTTTTTTTTTTTTTTTTTTTTTGAGACAAGGTCTTGCTAAGTATATCAGACCAACTTGGATCTCACTAAGTAGACCAGGCGGCACTGAAACTTGTAGTAATCCTCCTGTCTCAGCCTCTGGAGTGTTGGGATTACAGGTGCACACACCACGCAGGGCTATTTACTATAACTTTAACAGTTTACTACTCACAGATCATGTGAAATCGGGAAATCATGACTTCATTCATTCATTGATTCATTCATGGAATGTTTAGTGGTACTGTTCTGTGCCAGAGACCCTGCTTACTCCTGGAAAGTACGAGAACAAAAGGAGCCGTGCTGTTTCTGCCTTTACAGAGATTATGCTGTCGCTAAGGAGATCTTGCTATACCACTGGCCACAGTGTCTGTGAATCTGAGACCTGGAAGCGTATGAAGGAGTTAGCAACAATGGTATTCAGATGGGGGAAGAAAATTTATTCTAACAGAGGATGGGAAAGACAGTTAGCTTATCAAATGTTTTCTAGTTGCCAAAAAAATGCAACAACAACAACAACAAAACTCACTAAGTTTACAAATTTAAACAAAAATTAAGACCTTGGTACAAAATACTCTAGAGTACCACTATTTTTCTTCCACAGTAATATTTTTGCAAAACTATAAAAATTATTACCTCTTATGTTAGTTGTTTCATGCTGGTTGACTATTTTGTCCTCTTTAAGTTTTTAACAGCTACTATCACTCATTTCCTTCATTCCCTAAGATATTCAGAATAAAAATGCCAATAAAAGAACAAATGAGTATTTTTCCAAGCTCAAGAGACAAACTAACGATATGTACTATTTATTTTTCCTTGGGTATTTCTGTTCCTCAGTTCTAACACAATATATAACCACCTAACTGCACAAGCTTTTGTGTCCTAGTAGAGTTTATCACTCTGAATTTTTAAGACATTTCTAGGGGATAAAAAGAACGACAGTGTTCAGGTGAGTACCAAATACTATAAGTAGATGGAAATGAGTATTATTGAATAATTATGCAACAAGTGCATTTTTCTTCCGGAGTGACTCTAATATTTCTATAGGAGAAAAGCCTTCCCCCTCCCATCAAATCTGGCACTTGGAGGAGCATTTAGAAATTTAGGAGTTTCAGCTGACAAATGAGTATGTACATTGAACTCATTTTATCTTTAAGGGAAAAGCAAAATGATAACAAGACTGGAAAGCTAGAGAGGAGCACATACAAAAGACATTGCTAGAAGGACTTCTGAGCAAGTTTGTAAGATGTCATCATATCAGGAACAAGACAAATAGACACGTTGTTTCTAGGAACAGTAAAGAAAAATTTAAAAACATGGGGTTGCTCTTGTTTTCCAGTTTGGAGAGAAGTGTTTTGCTCATGTGCTGTTTCTCAGATACTCTTTCCCAGGAGAAGAAAACCTGTATTGTCACCCCCAACAGGTGGATGCTTAGGTGAGGTGATGGAGCAAAGTCGTTCTCATCACTCTAGAAAATAACCGTTATCTTTTCTTTTTGACTAATCGCTAAAGGGTAAGGTATAACTAAGTTCTCCCAGCACATAGTTGGGTCTTTTAATTGGTTCGAAGATAGGAATGCAACAATAAATATGCATTTCGACATTTACTGTAAGCCAGGCAATCCATTTTTTTCTTGCAAAAATATAATGCATTAGTTGTTGGGTTCTGAATTTGATATTTAATATCCCCTAGTATATTATAACAGCATTTACTGAAAAACAGTCTTGCTAGCATAACTAAGAAAATGCTAAGGCACACCTGCTTTTATATACTTGTTAGACTGTACTTTAGTATTGGCTGTTTATTTCATTAGCAGTATCATCTTTGTATTAAACTACAAGCTTGCAAAAACAGGGACCATGTTGACACTGTTGCCCCATATAGGATCGGTACCTTGATTTTAAGTAGTGACAGGGCTTATTCATTGCATCCATACAGAAGAATTTCACCAAATTTAGAGATGGCTTAATGTCTTTATGATGATTCTGAGCAAGACCAAAAACATGGACTTCCCTTCGGACTTTTTTTTTGGACATCCTCTCTGAAGCAGAATTAAAATATGTTATATTTGGATTGTACACGATGTGGATGTTTGGCAAATGAATGAAAGGGCAAATAATTAAACCTTGGCATTTTTCTCTACAACGAAATTCACTGGCTATATTATGTAGATAGATAAAATAATTCTGTTTTAACTAGAAAGGTATTATTTAAGGTAGTATAGATTACAATGGTGGCTGAAATATATAATAGATGTAAAGAATTAGCAATGTTTTCCCACACTGAAATCCTTTGAAATACTGAATATATTAATTTTGATCTTTGTGCTTTTTTTCCTGTGTAGGCATTTTTGCAACATTTCTCTTTGGACTTCTGTAATGAAACATAAAATTTGATAAATCTAGGAAAAATTTTGTGCTCATTTATAAATCAAAATGATGAATGAGTGTAGTGAGTTATTTTGGGGCAGTTATGGTATTGGCCAACTGAAAGCATCATCAGATTGTAATATATTATATATGTGCAGTATTTTGTATCAATTACATCTCAATATATTTAGAATAAATTTTAAAAATAAAAATGTTATGTATATTTCAAAAGAAACATGTTGTACTCCTTCATGGAAACAAAGTAGAAACGAAGTTATACGTTGTCATGACTTGTTTGTCGTTAATATCAATCACAGACTATCTGATTTCCTTTGAGTTTATCTAATGTATTAAACAAAAATGACTTGAATTAACACCTTAAGATCTATTTGTCACAACAGAAATGAACATATGTATAAAATTTATGTATGTTATTGTTTGGTTTCTCTGAGAAAAATGCTAAACATAGCTAAGAATTTGAAAAGGGTTCGCAAGGGCTTTGACAATTATTTATTACTAAATCAAAACATAGATTATTGCCTTAACTGTGAATTATGCTTCCTTGACCCTTTTCATGATGATTTTTGGTTTTAGCAAGCAGTTAACTTTCTCTGGGGTTTCCCATGTATTCCCTTGGAGATGAACACTGGCATTTTAGAATTACTTAATGTTTTAAATGTAATTCCTCACTATCCACTCATGCCAAGAAATTTGGATTACCCAGAACATTATTAATTGAGTACCTGAGATGTATGACTTTTCAATGAATGAACACAATGGTTATACAGGAAAAATGCTATAATGGCATTACATATGCCTAACTTCTGAAACAGAATCTTAAATCACTGAACATATGACAATTCCTCCAGTCAAACAGCATAGTGTTTCTTCCTTCATTTGTGCAGATTCAGTTAGGACTAATCAAAATGGAATACATTCATCATATTCCACCTAATTCAGTAGGTGCTAATCTTCATTTAGCACCAACTGGGTGCTAAAATACATTATTGCAATGCATTATTTTTGTTATCATGGATGCTGATGCTGAGGGTGTCTTAGCATGTGTATGTTGGAAAGGAACTTTAGTTATCATACCTTCCAATTGCTTCTTTTGTACAGAAAACTTTGTTCTTGAGATGCTCATGCTAAAACACTTCATGGCATGGATTGGACAGTGATCAATATAGATAGTTATCATGTAATATAATAAAACAGTAATTATCCACCTGCAATGCCCTTGGTGGTGTGACTGCTTCTTGTGTTGACTTCTCTAGTATTCCTATAGCTTACGTGACCCAATATTAAGGAAGTGCTTGCATCCTGAAGGTTAGGTATAAGTGAATTTGCACAGGGTTTCTACTAAGGGGAAGAAATCACTATGTCCCTTGTAGCAGTCACACATTTAATTTTAAAAGCTTATAATTCACAGTTACAAACTTCAGACTTCAGTCTGTGAGGTGTTTTATGACCTGTAGCAAAATTCCCTGGAAAAGAGTGGGAGAAATATAAGAAGAATGTGACTGAGGCCTGTCCAGTTCTAAACTCTGCACTATGTCATCCCAAAGGGCCACTTTTCGTTGCTCTGCTGATTTGAAGCCAAAAGTTTCCGTGCAGAGCAGCTGCCACAAGGCCAGGGCAGGTTTGTGGAGGAGGTATCTGAGAAGACACAGCAGTACCACCAAAGGCAAGGAAATGTTTTGTCCTTTAAAGTTTGAAATGAACTATGTGATAATTAATTACAAAACAGACAATGGTGTTTATAATAACTGATTTCAACTTACCTGCTTCTCTATAACAGTAACCATCTACTGATAATGAGTCTCAAAATCTCATAGTAGCATGATATTTTACTTTGATTTGGTGAAATACTTTCTGGGGGCCATAATGTGTGATTTCTTTTTAGTTTACAAATTCATAAAAAGTTTGCTAAAATTATAGAACCTGCATGTATAAAATAAGAGAGAGCTTCATTCAGATTCCTTACCATTTATACCCAAATAGGTCATTTCATAACTTTATGAAATTATATGAGCAGCACATGTCCTGTTGGCTAATCCAAAACACTTCGATGAGAGAAGTAAGAAAGATTTCAAGTAGATACTTTAAATAAATCTTCCTATCCTGTCTGTTAATGGTTATGCAAATTCTGCAGCAAGACAGGATTATAAATAAGAAAATCACAGAGTAAGGAATGGTTACCATATATTTATTTAGTTGCTCCTCATATGCAAAATAGAGCCTAAAGTATAACACAACAATGTGGAATATGATGAATGTATTCCATTTTGAGCACTCAGTAGATGACAAGGGTTGTGATGGTGATATGGATTATTGATAGTCTGGTTCATGACAAAAAGGTGATATAAGGTGAACTTATCACAGCATAAATCTGACAGTGACAATACTCTGAACAGTAACATCATTTGGCATTTTTCTTTTGCATTTTGTGCATAAACTTATTTATGGGAAACAGGTGCACATTCTGAGTCATTTGAAACCTTAAAATTCCAAGATTAGTTTTTTTACACCTTCATGTAAATTTAGGAAAGGTTAAAGGGAAAGAATTAAAAGATAAATCACAAGGTCCAAAGGATATGTCACTTGTTTGTATATGTGTATTTAGACACACATATACACATGCACAAACATGTACACTTATACATCCACATGAAAACATATATAAATATACACATGAGTAATATATGCTATAAAAAGGTCATTTTAAGTAAAGAAGTGGTAGTCTAAAAGAACGTATTTTATAAATATCCTTCGAATATATTTTTAAATGTTAATGTTAAGATAATCTACATGAAAATAAGGAAAATATTTGGCTAGACATTATAAAAAAGGTAGATACAGAAATGGAACTTTCTACATAAAAAGATGCTTCACATCTTTTGCCATTAGACAAACACAAAAATTGTAATGACATATCACTTTATACACCTTGGAACTGCTGTAACTGGCATAAAATAACACATAATTATGTACCTACATTACTTGTGACAATGTCAAATGATAGCCAAAACAATTGGGCAGATTTCTTAGAAAGTTAAGTATAATCTTACCATATAAACCAACATTTCTATACTCAGTATCTACCAAAATGAAGTGAAAGTCTATATGCATCCATGCATGGCAGCATTATTCCCAATAGCTGAAAACTAGAAACAATACAAACCCCATCAACCTATAAATGAATTTAAAAGTGTGGTACGTTCACATGGCAGAAAACTAGTAATACACCGCTTGCCCTAACTGCTGTAAAAGCACTCTATTAAGTAAAAGAAGCCAGACACAAAAGATCACATATTGTGCAATTCCATTTAATAACATGTCCAGAGAAGCAAATTTTCTAGGTTGTAGAGCAGGATAAATGTATAGCTGGAGTTGGGGGTGAAAATGGGCAGTTAGTGAAAATGTTCACAAAGCAATTTGGGGAGTGAAAAGAGCATTTGTAAAATGGTTGTACGGCTGTAAATATATCTAAAATGGATGAGAGTGGCAGCGTGCAATACACATCTCAATCACCCTGTTCAGAAAATAAATTATATTTTTGGAGAGTAATTAGCAGTAGGATCAGCAAGAGGAAACTTAATTCAGAAATATAACAAGATGTCATTTATAGGGCTCCTGAAAGGAATTAAAAATATTTGGAATGGACAAGGACTCACCTGACATTTATTTTGGTGTCTTACAGCGATTTTACTCCCTTAGATTAGAAAGCTCCGTTGGAATAGAGATCTTAACTTTGTTGTTCATCAGTCTGTTCCTGGAGCTTTTTTCAAGGACTAGTTTAGAGATGTTACTCAGTGAATATTGATCAATGAATGTCCTGGAAAAACTAAGGTGATCTATAGGAGAGCAGTTTCCTGTCAACTCAGATGGAGGTTTTAATTAGGTCAGGTATATGAGTATTGATAAGAACAAAACAGGAGAGAGAAGAGTATCTGTTCTATAAACAAAGGTATATGATGATTATTTTAAAAACTGCTCAAGATATCCAGGTGTGATGGTAGACACCCATAGTCCCTGTATGTGGGAGCTTGAGGTTAAGAGTTTGGGACCAACCTGGACAGTTAGTAAGGCCTCCATCACACACGGACACGTGTTCAAGATGTAAGAAAGTCATAGGGATAAGGAGCAAGCTGAGGTTAGGAAATGAGACGATCTTCAGCAGAAAGCCCTAAAAATGATAGAAAAGAAGAGATCTGAATCCCACGTGGAGAGACTTCACAATAAAATGTCATCTCACCTAGTGACCTAGGGAGAAAGTCTCAGCCAGCATTGACTTCTCACATTGAAAATCAATAAAATAAACACCCTGGCCTCTTTCTCTTCCCTCCAACCACTGTCCTTCTCGGCTTTTCACTGTCTAACAGAAACAAAGATCTAGGACCACAGCAGTCTGTTGAATGCCCCTGTGGCTCAGCCTTGTCCTGTGGAAATCATAGAAGAATATGGAAATGGGAGGAGTCAGACTCCTCAATGATGGTAAGATTGTTTCACCAGAAAAAGGGATTTTCACACCTCAGTGACAGAGGCATCACTGCTCCACCTCCTGTGGTGGTGTCCTTTCTTATACTCAAAGGAGCTGATCCCATGTTGCTAATGGAAATGGCAATGGCCATGTCTCTGATGCAATTACCAAAGGAAACAATGCTGATTCTACTCAGGACCTGCCCTAACCACTCACTGTTGCCTCCAGATTCAAATCTCTGAAGGCTTCTAAAAGGTGAGACACATAGCATGACCCATAAGGAGGTCCACTAAACTCCCAAAGAGTTTAAATTTCCAATCCTTCAAGCAGAGGTCTGAGGAGCAAGTACAGGAATGGATTTTAAGGGTGGGGTATGTAAGTGGAAAATGCTGTGACATAATCAAATTGAGTTTCTCAATGTGGACCCATTAAATAGAGACTAAAACTCTACTATCACACCTTATCGAATTTTAAAACTCATTAATATTTTATTTGATTTGTTGGCTGAATTATACATTGAAAGATGGCTAACGAAATCAGCTGGAGATGCCTGATACTGCTTGGTTCACTCTTGATGAGGGGACTAAAAGGCTCTGATAGAGGGAGCTTGGTGTGAATTTTCCAGGTGAATTCTAATCCTGAAACCTGGAATGGTTTGAAAAAAAAACACTGTTCACTAAGGGGAGCCCCAGCATCCTTAATGGGCCCCATTATTGCTCTTCTATGTATGACACACTTGGTGGTACGGACTGCAGGCACTTAAAGGGAAAATTTAAAGGTGATGGGTTTAATTGGATCTCAGAGCAGCAGGAGCCAAGGAGAAGCAGTCAATTGCTAAAAGAAAGGTGAACACATTGCAGTGGACAGCAGAAGTAGAGCAGTGAGCATAATGGTTTGACATGGACCTACGGTGTTGACTGATTAGCCACTGTGTTCCAGAAGTGAAACAGACAGGAAGCGTGAGAAAGGTTTACTAGATTAATATAAACAGAAAACTTTTAGCGCAAGTGAGCTAAAATTCACCTAAACCATGGCACTGGAGAATCATGGCCTTTTACCCAATATTCAGATGGGAACCAGTTTGTAGACCCAGAATTGCTTGGGTGGAGGTGATATTGGTCCTCTGAATGAAGACCCTCATATACTACCAGGAAAGTTTCACTGTCTTCTCCCATCTTTTCCAAAGAAACTTAAGACCTTTTATCTGCCCAACTGTACCCTGTGGAAAGGGAAACCAACAAACATTTCATGGCCTCCTGGAGTTCTGAATTAATGCTGACTCCAGGAGATCCAAAATGTCCTTGTTGCCCTTGAACAAGCATAAGGGCCCATTGTAGTCAGGTGATCAGTAGAGTTTTACCTAAGGTACAACTCACAGTGGGTCCAGATGCTCCCTGAAGCCATCCTGTCATCATTTTTCCAGTTTGAGAATGCATAACATACACTCAGTATTTGACAGAATCCCTGTAACCTATGGTGTGAGGCTATTGTGGAGGGAAAGGTCAAATAGCAGCTGAGAGAATTGTCCCTACCTGTAAAGAGAGTAAATGAAATCAGTGTCACATCCTTGGAAGAACTGCCAAGATTAGTACACCATCAAGGACTTGAAAGATGCACGGGTGTTGTTCCCACTTAACTTGCCTATTAAGCCTGTGCTGGAGGCTAACGCTTCAAGGATGATAATAGATTACCATAAGCTTAATCAACCATGACTCCAATTTCAGCTTCTGTGCCCTCTGTGGTTCCCTTGCTTGAGTAGATTAACAGACCTCTTGGTACATGATATATATGGTAGCTATTGATTTGACAAATTCTTTTTTCTTCATACCCATCCATAATGTCCACCAGAAGCAATTTAGTTTGAGCTAGCAAGGCCAGCCAGCTCTTTGTCACAGTGTAGTGCAGAGGGATCTTCATGACCTTTATCTCCTACTAGATGTCACATTGCTCCATTACATTGGTCATGTTATGCTGACTGGACCAAGTGAGTAAGAGGCGACAAATATTCTATATTTGTTGGCAAAGCATTTGCATGTCAGAAGATGTGGAATAAATCCAAACAAAATTCAAGGTCCCTCTACCTCAGAGAAGTTTCAAGAAGTCCAATGGCACAGGGCATGCGTCCCCAGGTTGTGTGTGGTCCAAAACAAAAACAAAAATAAGGCATACTGCATAATTAGCCTATTTTGGTTCTAGAGTTAATACATACCACAGCCCATGTACCAAGTGACTCAAACAGCTGATAGTTTTGAGTGTTTGTGGAGGGAGGAGAATAAGAGACAACTCTGTGAGAGGTCCAGGCTGCTGTGCAGACAGCCCTGCCACTGGCACCATATCATCCAGCAGCTCCAAGGGTATTGGAGGCATCGGGGCCAGGCAAGGATGTGTGTTGAGCCTCTGGTAGGCTCCCACAGGGGAATCACAAAAGAAGCCATTAGTATTTTGAAACAAGGCTCTGCCATCAGCTATCTTCCCTTTGAAAAAACAGCTCCTGACTTGTGATTGGGCCTTATTGGAAATTGATTGCATGACCATGGAAATCAGGTTACAGTGCAAGCTGAGCTACCCAACCTAACTTAACTGAGTGCTATCCGATCCACCAGACCATAAAGTTGGCATACATAGTAAAAGGCCATCATTATCAAAAAGTGTTATATATGTGATAGATCCTGAGTAGGTCCAGATAAGATCTGTAGGACTGAAGGCATGGGTCACTCCACAAGGAAAAGAAACAAGACCTGCTGAGGTGCTTGTGGAAGGCCAAGGAATACAGAATGGGGAGTAGAAGAAGACAGTTAAAAACACCAGCTCTGACCATGTGACTGGCTACATAAAGATTGCAATTGCCGTATGAACTTCTTTCCTATTGGGTTAATGTGTTTGTGTGTATACACATGTATTTTAAACACGTATCTTTTTCTTTCTTTGTGACATAACATCAATTGACTTAATAGCAGTTCTCAATTATAGTTAAATCTATATTATAATGCTTAAATTCGGAAGTTAAGAAAAAACTAAGCATCACTGCCTGCTCTGAGGACTGGATTAGTGTTTCCCTTTGAAGGATGGAAGATAGTTGTTCTACATGAAGTGCTATTATATTTAGCGGATAATTAGGAATATTTCCGGAGGTCAATTGACAAGAGGTGGATTGTGATATGTCAACTGGAGCAAGAAGCTTCTAGCAGATTAGCAAGCCACTTGATATGCTGTGGATGATTGACATGTAGGCTACAAGCTGAGGAGGAGAGAGCCACCCTGGCTGTGGTACCACCAATCAGCAGGCTTGCAGTTTAGATGGAATACAAAGGGAAGGGCGGAGAAAGTGCATCATTCTCTTCAGAGGCCTCCAGTCTTCATCCTTGCCTTGGGATGCTGGCATCCTTTTCTATCAGGCTTCTAGTGCAGACTCTTCAGTTTTCTGACACAAACTTGCATCTGCTACTCTGCGGTAAGCTTCCAGGTCTTTGATCTTCAACTGTTCTGAAAAGTTATTTTAGATTCTTCTAGCATGGTAGCTCCTCCCTATCTGACCTGGTAAGCCTATCTAACAAATCCCTTGAATAATCAAATATAGAATTGCCAAAAATGTATATTTCAGGAAGAGAAAATCTTGTTTAAATACTTAAATACTAAACTTATTGAGCCATCATGAAGTTAATAAAAGTTACTTTTGGCCTCTACAGTTATAAGAGGTGCTCAAAGTGGTGATCACTAATTTCTAGATCTTTATTTGTATTGAAGACTGCTGAAGTAATGTGCCTAGAGTTTTGGAGAGACTTTGCATATATTTTATATTTAATCTTGTCATGGTTGATACATTGTGCCAACTTGAGAAGTTTACAAGTTTAACTAAGGGATTCAGCAGGGAGCCAGGATCCTTACTTTGTAAATACCTTCATCTTGTGCAAAGGAGGGCAAGGAGATTTTGTGGGTGCTACACCTGCCCCGGGGTGGGGTGGGGTGACCTGCATACAGTGTAAGGGAGGAGAAGAGGCTTGTTTTCCCCTGTTTTGCTCTGGCTTGCACCGTTGCCTCAGTGCCATGCCACCCTGCCTTGGAGCCAGCTGATTATGTACTGAAACCTCTGCAAACAGTGTGCTAAATAAACTTTTCCTTCTTTCATTTTGTATTTTGTCCAAGCCAGGAGAGAAAAGTAATCAAGACAACTCTGTTCCTCTGCTGAATCCTATTACAGGATGCAAATGGAAAACCAATACAGTAGGGAACCTTGGATCACTGCAGTCTCGCTCTGACTGTGAGAAAGAAGGAACTAAAATATATCACAGAACCTGAGGATTAGCACTGGGTATTTCTAGCTTGAATGTATGACTAGAGGCACTAAGACAGACTGGGAGGTTTTCAGTACTATGTTCCTTTTATGTTTCGGTACCCGAGGTTGAACTCACAATCTCATGCTTACCAGGCAAGTTCTTGAGCAGCTGAGCTAAGTCCCTGGCCCAGTACTATCTTCCTTATAACAGAAATTTTGTTGAAACATGGTAGAACTTAGACTGTAAGTAAGCAATTTCTGTCCTGCCATGTGAAGAGTTTGATACTATAGTATGGATTGGAATGTCTCCCAATGGGTCCTGTATTAAAGCATTGGTTGCCAGCATGGTTCATTTCTGGGATGCAGCACCTGTGAAAATGGAAGTGTGGAGGCTACAGGATCATAGCCTTGGTATCATGAACCGCCTTTCCCCTTCTCTATTTTTTCTTTTGTTTCCTGGGTACAAGGTGAGTGGTTTTGCTTTACAGTCTGCTGCCACCATGATGTGTGGCTTTACCTCAGGCCATGAACAGGATTCTCTAAAACTGTGAGCCAAACGATACCTTTCTTGATACCTTTACCAGGTGATTAGGTCAGGCAGTTATACAAACAGAAAGACAGCAAATGAAGGAAAAGCAGGTTTGGATTTTTATGGTGCTGACCTTCACTAAGCCTACATCCCTCTCTCTCTCAACAAAGTAACATTATGTCTCTCTCGACAAAGTAAAGCCATTTGTGGTGTCTTCCTGTCATTAGAATAAGTAGTACTTTAGAAATAACACATGACCCAATTCAGGAAGCTTAAGGGACTCAGGAAGCAGGAGCTCAAGGCCTGGTGTACTTCTTGAGCGACTTCTTAGATTAATGCATTTATTTCTTGGGGATCTTGAGAGGCACATTTCCTTAGATTAATGTGCTTGTTTCTTAGGGCTTCAGTAAAAAATGACCACAAATGAGCTTTTTGAAAATAACAGAAATTCATAGTCTCATACTTTTAGAGTTTAGAAGGCAGAAAACAAAGCACGACAAGTCCATTCCCCCTCTGAGGGCTCCAGGGAGGAATATTTCCTTGCTTCCTTCTGGCCTTTGGAGGTTCTTTAGTCCAGTCCACACTAATTTAGTGTGAGCTCATCAATATTTGGTTATTGATGCAAAGATCTCACTTCTAAATAAGGACACATTTACAGGTACTAAGGATTAACAGTTCAGCATATCTTTTGGAGACATACAAGTCAACACAACAATTCATGATACAAAAACAATAATAATAAAGATTGATAGGATTTTCGATGCGGTAAAAGAGAGAGAATATAAAGTAAAAATGGCCTTTATTCTAAGAAGACGGAGAAAAACTCCATGACTGCCGGGGCCTGGCTTTCTCTGATACAGACGCGGTGTAGGGGGCATACATATAGTTTCTGACTGGGATGGTGCTTAAAAGTGGCATTGCTGATGCGTGAGTAGCTGATTGGGACACACAGGTAGTTGTCATAGGGGAGGAGAAAGTGACCTCAAGGTAAACATTCCCTGGTCCTTCCTCCCACTGCCATAATGTCCTACCTAGGGCAAAATCCTTTCAAGGATAATCTTATTTTTATGAAGTATTTCATAAAATTTTATGAAAGATACTACTTTCATGTATACTGTGATTGCTTTTGTTCTGTTTTTTTTTTTTTTTTTTTCATTTTAAAGAATCACTACAGAGTTCTGGTGGAACAATTATGGCATATGAAATCCTGGTGCGCATAAAGGCATTCGGCTGCTCCGAGTCCTAGCTGTGATTTGATCCTTTGCCACTGATCCTGAATCTATCTTTTCTTTTTGCTAAATATGCAAACGGAGACTAAATTTTTTGTTTGACAAATTTTAAGTGACAGAGTTATTTAATGGCTACTGTACAGAGTAGTGTAAATTTATTGTCAGTTTTGTATTTAAAATTAAGCATTCTTTAATGACAGTGTTGAGTTGCTAAGTGATTTCAAAAGTACCAATCCATACCCTTGATTATTTTCCTGAATTACACATCTATGTATGGAAAATAAATGAATAGAAAGAGAATAAAGACCTATAGGGACAGGTGGACCCTGGGAATATTTTTGGTTCAGAAAGATGCACAGAGTTGCCAGTGATTGATGCCTGTACTCATGGCGGTGTGCAAGGCCTGTGTAGCCCAGGGTGCAGCTCTTTTAGATGCCTGCTTTGGACTCTGAAATGTTTTTTGAATGAAGGTGTAAATACATTGCAAGTTACGTTGCTAGTTAAAAAATTAAACGTTTTACTGACTTAATGCTAAAATGTACTTTTAAAAACGGGCTGTGGAGCCCTGCATTGGTAGCAAAATTGTGAAAAATCCTTTGCAAAAACTATCGACAGGGTCCTTATCAATAGGTGACAGAAGTTATGTTTCAAGCCAGTAAGCCATATTAGGAATTTAGGCTTAGATAAATAGAAAACAGTCTCTGTGGACAGAGAAGCTTTCAGATAGATTTGACTAGGGCTTCTTTGTTTCTTAGATCTTTGTCAGCGTTTCCCTCTTGGTGAGTTATCTTTTCTACCAGGTTTGGCTTCCCTCATCTAAGCAAGATGCCACTGAAGATTCCATTTCTACCCAATCCATTCCTTTCTCCCGTTCTAAGTCTCTAGACGCCCCCATCTTTAGGTTTTTAGCAAGGGATCTGGTGGTCACTGTGGTTGCTGGCAGGAGATAAGGGGGCTGAAATATACCCGCTGCTTTACGAAAACCAGCAGTCACTCCTGGATTCTTGGTGAAGGGTGGATACCTCAATGAAATTTTCACAAATCTCAAGAAAGGAGAGGACTGAATAAAGAATGCCCTCAGCGTATACCAATTAGCACTCTCAATAGCATTTCTTACGCACTTTATATCACAGATGTCTCCCCAGGAAAAATGAATAAACAAACTTTCTTATTCATCTATTTTTAAAAATTCTCAAATCAAGATCTACACTCTACTGGATTTTATGTGCTTCACTACACTATTAATTATAGCTGTCATGTTGCTTTTTAGGTCTTTAGCACTTACCTCACATAATTGGAACTATGTACACACTGAATAGTAACTCTCAGTCCCTCTGGCCCTGACGCCTAGACAACCACCACTCTATTCTGGTTCTCTGGGCTTAGCAGTTTCATAAAATCTAATGTACACACAGCCCATACATTGTTGGGAATGTAAAGTGATGTGGATGCTTTGAATAATCATATAGAAGTGTTTTTTACAGCTAAAACTATGTGTACCTACCTTATGATCTAGCAATCCTATTTGTGTATACAACTAAAATTATTAAAATCAGGATCTCAAGGAGTTATCTTTGCTTCCCTGCTTACTGTAGCATTATTCTCAACACCTATGAGATGGAATCTATTTAAGAGTCCATCAGTGGATAAAAGGATGAAGAAAGGGTGACATCTACAAACAATGGAATATTATTTAGACTTCAAAAGAAGAACATCCCGGCCTAAGTAACAATATGGTGGCCCTGGAGAGCTGTGTGCTGAGTGGCTAAGGCAGTCCTACGACATGCACTAGCACTCTCCACTGAACAGGCTGCCTATGAGAGTCAGAGTCTTCTACATCTATTAACTAGTTAGTGTGTTTTTGAAGTAAAATCCTTGCCAATGAAAGCTGAGTCCCATTTCTCCCACTGAACATTAGAAAGTTTCCTTCTTTCTTATAAAAAATACTGATTTTATGAATGGCAAATAAATACATGAACACATGCTCAACATTGCTTGTCATTCAGGAAATACAAATTTAAAACAAAACTAGTATTTCATCTCACGCCAAGAATGGCTGCCATTAAGGAATCAACCAATAACAAATGCTGGAAAGGCTGTGGGGGGAATAAACTCTTCTCCACAGTTGGTAGGAGTGTAGACTGGTACAGTCATTGTGGAAGTCAGTGTGGAGAGTCTTTAAAAAACTAAGATTGGAAGTTCCATTTAATCCAGCTATTCCCCTTCTGGGTATTTCTCGGAAAAACTGAAAATTTCATTCCACAATGATATGTGTGTACCAATGTTTATAGCAGCACAATTTGTAATAGCTAAATCTTGCAAACAACCAAAATGCCCATCAATCGCAAGATGGATAAAAAAAGATGTGGTATTTTTATACAATGGAATATTGCTCAGCTATGAAAAGGTTAATCTTGAGGCTTTTATAGGTAAATGCAGGCAACTTGAGACTATCCTCATAAGTGAAATAAATCAGATTCACATTTATAAATATCATATTGTCTTCGTAGTATAAAATAATAGAAAATAAAAATCTGAAAGTGTAATAAGATTCTAAATATACAATAGATATTGTAATAATGAAAGGGAAAGAAAGAGCTCAAAAGGACAGAACAACCAGGATAGGGAAAAGGAAAAAAAGATGAAAGGAAAAGATTAATGCCCTCATTTGTAACTTTTTAGTCTAAGCTAATTTGTATGCTGATAAACACATATGAATGTATGTATGCTAGATAGATAGCTATACTACTAATCTGTTAGCTAATAAAAAAACAGTAAGTGCTCTCACTGTTTAATCAATTTGTACCTAGATTTTGTAACCTAAACAGCTACTTCTAAAACAAAAATATGCAATAGATTAAGTAGTGTGAATTGTCTAATTTTTTTTGCTTTTAAAAAAATTAAAAATTACAGATTTATTGAAGACTGGTTTCTGTCTAGTTTTGCTAGGTTTCTAAGCTTATGTTGGAAGTAAAATGTAATTTAGAGGAACAGATTTCTTCCCAAACACTCTGCTTCCTGAAGAAGCATTTTTGTTAAATATCAAAGTTAAGATTTTTACTTTAGGGAATCTTCCTAGTGATGCTAATTTTGATTTTGCTAAATGTAATCTTTTGGTCATCACTAAGGACTTTTGTTTACTTTCTGTTTTAAATTTAAATTTTACATCCTGGGTTGACACACGAATACATATTTATGAAGTATTATGTGTTGTTTTGATACATGTAGATATTGTGTCGTGTGTGTATGTGATAAAGGATTTCATTTTCATTCAGTCTTCCCAGATTGTAATTTTTAAATTACATTGATAGAAAAATTGTATTTCTTATTCATAGAGATTAACTTAGACTAAAAAGTTACAAATGAGGGCATTAATTGTATGAGATAATTTGGGGGTAGTGTAAAATCTATGAAAAATATATTAAACATGGTAAGATACTTTTCTGTTAAGACATTTGACATATCTCCATCACTTGTTCAAAATTAAATGAAAGTATCTTATGGGGATGTGCACAATAATTTATTATACTACTTCAAATCCTGATTTGATATATTTATTTTTGAAATGGGTATTGAAACTATTGAAGAAAATATTAGATATCTAATTCATAATAAATCATAAAATAGTAAGACATTAAGAGCTCATGTTTTGATAGTGCTAAGACTGGTCAGCTAAGGAAGATTGGGTTTCTGAGGCTTCTAGGATATCAAAAGAAAGAGAAATATTGCCTTAGAGTTCTAAAATGAATTTCACACTGCATCTTCAAGGTTTCTTTCCTTGTTATAGTGTATAGAAACAGATTGGGGGAATACAGTACATTTATGTCAGTTGCTGTATTAACCATCTTCTCCTAATCAGTGCTTCCTCATTCCCTGGGCTTGCCATAGTGCTTGACTCATACAGTAGTGGTGTATAGCATTTCTACGCCTTTGTCTGACATTATAAACTCATATTCACTTATTCAACAAATCCACATCTTTTTTAGTAACTATGGCTTTAACTAGAGAAGCTTGTGTGTGTGTGTGTGTGTGTGTGTGTGTGTGTGTGTGTGTGTGCGTGTGTGTACGCGTGTGCACACACGTTTGGAATGTCATTGCAGAGAGCAGCAGTGAGAGAAGAAATTGTGGAAGAAAAGAGAGAAAATCAGTTGCAGGGATGCGAAGTAATCTGGCTACCACGTAACGTCAGGGATAAAATAGTGCACACAGCCCCTTTCTGAAAGGACAAATGAATGATCATTTCTCCAGAAAGTCCGAACTGGACAGGGGATTTATTCGCTGGCCTCTGTCTCTTTGCAGTGAGGTTAACCTGCCACATTTCCCAGGTGCATATGCAGGACATAAAGGGCATGCAGACATCTCCTTGCTGGGTGTCAGTGGGGGCCCAGGGGCAATGTGGGAAGTGGGGTGTAGAATGGCCTGGGAGACACAGTGAAGCTCATCCTGCAAACTTGGTATTCCCAGCAGAGACTGCAGCTAGAACAAGGACTGAGCCCCAGAGCTTAGATCCCCACAGGGCCTAAATGTAACAGGACCAAAGACGGGAGAGAGGAATATGGCAACAAAGAAACAGCCATCTTTGCCATTGGCCAGGGGAGAAAGATGATAAAGAAAAACATGATAAAGAACACATTCCATATTGGAAGATTAGCACTACTTGGAAAAACGTAAAGCAAGTCTTAAGAAATTTTGGGCTGATGAGATTCAATTTTTAAGAAGGGTAAGTACTGATTTTGCAGAACAAGAGGCATCTGGATACAGGCAGCTGTCACTTAGTTCCTGTGACACTCACAACTCTGTGCTGAGCTAACATGGAGAAAGGAAGCCTGAGATCCAGAATGCCGGAGCTGGCGGGTCGGGTCAGCAGGTAAGTGAGGGGTCTCAGACTGTAACCTTCCCCCTGAGTGAAAAGGACAATCTGAACAGGGCTTTCAGCCACGGAGCATGGAATGAAATGCATGTACTGAATTTTTACTTCCACCTTGGAAATAGACAGTAAATAAATTATACAAGCAGAAAAAACTAGATAGAATGGAACTGGAGTATTTGAATTTATTTACATATTGCATAGTTTCTTAAGATGAGAAATTGTGATGCTAAACTTTTTGGTACCAATATAGCAGAATAAAATGTAACACACCATTTATGTGTATGGGAGGTATGATAAAAATAAGGTGATTGCTTAAATTTTTAAATAATTTCTTACAGTAAATGATTTATTACCACTCATTTCCTTCTGTACACTTGTCCTCACTTCAGGCACACTTATCTCACTATTTCTGTTACTTTCTGGGGCAGTTCTGGAAATCCTCTTTCATGAGTGTCTTTAGTTGAGAGACTGTGGTTGCCTCAGTGCCCTAAATCAATTATAATAATTATATTTCACAGATATTTTGACTTGGAGGAAGAACAGAAATTGCATAGTGTCAGGTCCAATGATTAAAGTGGCTGAGGCCTCAGCACAAGATTTTTATACATCTACTTTTCTGGGGGACAGCGCTTGCCAGTAGCATTCACAGCTCAGAAAGATACTTACAAAATAGGACATTCAGAATTGCTCCAGAAGGTGAAGAGAATGACAGGATAAGTATGTTTTAAGTGAAGGCAAATACTTTGAGAGGGATTAAAGACAATGTGTCTTGTACTGTAACCCATTTTTTTTAAAAAAATTTAAACATTCACCATAAATCTTAATCACCCCTTGTATATACATGTGTACATATATGCATACATATATATGTGTGTATATAGGCACATATGCTACGCATAGACATTGGTATATATCCAAAACTTTTGCAAAGTTTTGTCTTGAAATCTGGAATATTATTTGATGATTTATATTTTAGAGAGACATGAAAATTATTTAATCAGTGTCCAAAATATGACTTAGCAGGGAGAATAGGCTTTTGACATATTTTTCACTTAACATATTGACAAAGTAAGTTAAAGTAAAATTCCTTCTAATACAATAAAAAATGAAAGTTGCCATACTATATTGAAAAAATTCTCTCCTTTTTTTTATTGCTCCTCCGGATAAATCATCATCAATGTTATCATAACTAATTATGTATGGTTATAAAAGTGAAATTTATTAATAAATTGCATCATTTGTAATATTAACTCTTTGGAGGGAAAACAATAATGCACTTATTTGTCCATAATTACTGACTTCACCTGTTAACAGTTACAGAAATTACTGACATCTTTTGAATATCAGAATTTTATTCTTATTTTCTTCCCTTGTACTTTAGGGAAAAGATAAATTGTTTCAATGAGATAATTTCATGTATTGTTCTCTATTTTATTAACTAATTTTCTCCATATCTCTAGTTCTCACTTTCTTTCTCTAGTCTTATTCAATAAGCTATTATAAAGTTAATCAACACTAATGAGATTATATTTTAAATTGTTCTTCTAATTAGTTCCTGCATTTTGGAATGTCATTAATCCTTTGAATTAATTGTTTTTGTATGAATATGCATGACATATTTTTCTGGGAAGTATGTCTAATTTAGTTTGCTGATTGCCCTGCTAATCACCTAGATAATTTTTGGTTACCCTTATCAAATAGTGTTTACTGAGGCTTCTGTTCATCACATGCAGCTATGACAGGTACAATACAAACCTTCTGTGACTTCATGTATTTTGATTCATGCTTGCTATGTCTCTTTAATTTCCCACACTTTACTTTGCTTTTCTCCTGTTCATAACTTGATTTCTCATTAGTACTTTAGATGCAATGAAAGAATCCTCAGTGGTGAGAAGTTTCACTTCATAGTTTGAGTGATTGTATGCATTTGTCTATCGAGAATCTCTGTTCCTGCTTTTGATATGCAGTCCCCTCACGTCATGGTTCAACACATTCCCTCTTTAACCCTATTCTCTAAGAACAACACAACCATCAGGTATGTATAGCTGATTTCTGGCTGGTTAATTTTAGTAGCAGAACCACTAGCCAGTGGTGGGGAGCCTGTGACCCTGTTCCAAGCCAAGCAGCGTCCTTCTCTAGGTTTGTTTTCCCTTTCTTGGAATAAAAGCCAATGATGTGAAAGAAGAGGTACAGACCAATGGCTCTGTAGCTGTTATGTTTTTCGGAGTCCATTATTTTTGTGTGAATGTGGATGCTGCTGCATATTTTACCAGAAAGTTCGCTGTATTTATTGTTGTCCACTCAAGTGAAGGAAAATGTTACACAGAAACAGAAATCAATGTTCAATGAAAAACGCTTCGCAGGTGTTGGTATTTCCGGTTCTGGTGGTAAACATATTTGGGTCTAGCTGGACCAGGTCATGTCCTTAGACATATGACAAAACAGAATTCCTGTCTTCCAAAAATACTCCTGAATCCAAATTTTTCTGCCTGCATGAAAGGTAGCTCGCTTAAATTAATGGCAGCTGACGTTTACGTAGCAAATCCTGTCTGTGTGTTTGTGGATAGCAAGGCTAAAGCTTGTCTGTTCAGTTTTGCAGATGAAATCAGGTGGAAGACAGACTTTTGCATTATGCCTTATCACCATTCTTTTACACTTAGTAGGAAGTGGCAGAATATGATGTGTGGCAGATGACAAACTGTTAATTTACCTTCCCCACTGAAAGATAGAACTGATAAAACAAACAGGGATTTTCAGCATTGCTAGAAAGATACTTGAAAAACACTTCACACGCAGTGGAAGAAAAGCACCAGTAACAAAAAAAAGTATTATAAATAATCTATAATGCTTTACCCCTGACACAGGTAGTTCTTTGCTCGTGTTCTTACAATAATATTAAACCATTATTGCCAGGAGACCTGAATTTATAAACCAAGTTTGGCTTCCACACAAGTTCACAGTTGCCTTCCTGGGCAAGAATGTTGGATTTATCTCCTTTACTTTTCTGCTTGTCTTGTAACTTGGGAATGTACTCATAATATGCAATAAACGTGCATAGTTAGCTCTAGAATTACTAGACATCTTCTTCATGATATTATAAAGCAAATCAGAGCCTCAGGTACTAATTGATTCATTTTGAAACCACCCAATAATTTCTCTGGTGCAAGAATAGAATGCATAATATTTTATTTAAAAAAAAAAACCTAAATAATTTATGCCCTAATAGTTTCAGATCATACTCGAGAGTTCATTCCTTCAGGCATAGTTTCTTTTCTATTTTTCAGTTATTTTGGAATAAGAAATAATAGAATAAGAGGTAGAGAAGTAGTAGGCTTTTGCAGTGAGACATCCTTTTTTGCTTCAAAACTACCTTGGGCTGATTCCATACTAAAACTACCAGAGCATGAAACGCAAGAAATTACATTTTTAAAAAGACCTAAAATGCCAATTTTAAAACACAGTATAAGCCACTAAACTAATCATTAGAATTTTGAAATAAGCAAACTTAAGATATATAGCTCTGAGTTTGGCATTTCCTGTGAAATCCTAGGTTGAGATCCCCCTGATTGTAATAGCACATCAAGACCTGTAAAAGGCCTGCCATGAAGTAGGTATGATGAGCATGCTGAATTAATGATTAAGTGGATGGAAGATGATGGACATTTCAGAGTCCATGACGTGTTTGTGGTGTCAAGCAAACTATAACATGATAACCCCATGCCTCTAGGGTGTCTCCATTCTCATAATTTTCATCATTTGTCTGTATTTTAGGAAGAAATTGTTTTTGGATGTTGAGTACTGGAGCAAAATTGGGAAAATAAAGGCTTAAACAAGGAAAATTTTTGTCTAATTTAGATGAGGCACACTGAGTATGTTCAGAGAAGTAACTCCATATATAGCTAATAAATACAGGAGTAAAGTGAGAAGTGAGAAGAAAGGTACAATTTTTCATATTGTATGGTAATAACGTATTAAGAAGGCATTACAAAATTTGTGGTTTAAGATAGGTTTTTGAATGCAGAGAAACATTGGATTTATGGAGGTGATAAAGTATGGAAGAAAATGCAGTGAGTTTAGAGAGGTAGAAAAGAGCTCAATGCCTGCTACATGCATGTGTAGAAATCACCTGGAGTCCTATTAGCATTACCGCTAATATGTGTTGATAGGAAGTCATCAAAAGTAAGCAAAGGAAGTATTCAATGCTTTTCTATTATGACATTTTTGTTCTATGAAAATATCCATGAAACTATTAGCTTATAAGATAATAGAATTAATATCTTTATTTTTAAGAATTCAAATTAGTATGTGAACATTTTCTTCCTCTCTTGTAAAGCAATATATCCAAGGGTTCAAAATATATATTTGATAGGTAACTTGCCATGAATATTTATTTTCTTATCTAAAAAAATACTGTTTGATCCTCAAATAGTCACAGTTCTAACAATAGAAACTTCATTAACAAAAATATAGCCAATGAAATTAAGTTTGAGTTTCATTTAAAGGATAACTCAACTACATAAACCCATACACAAGTTTAAGAACGAGAGATGTACTGTGAAGTATCAGGAAAGAGTGTGAGATATTTTCCATTATGGACTATGTGCTCCTTTGACAGAAGTAAGGTACAACAGAAAACAAATAGAGAGGTGAAAGAAATCACTGTTCAAATACAGAGTGATACATTATAAAATGCTAACTTGTCTATAATAAAAATTGTGCTCTAATATAAAAAGGATAATCTTGAGGCTTTTATAGGTAAATGGAGGCAACTTGAGATTATCCTCATAAGTGAAATAAATCAGATTCACATTTGTAAATATTATATTGTGTTTCTAGTGTAAAAATAAATAATAATAATAATAATAATAATAATAAACTGAAAGAGTAATAAGATACAAAATATATAATAAATATTGTAATAATGAAAGGGAAATAAAATGGTTGAAAGAAAGAACAACTTGTAGGTATACACATATAATTGTATGTATGTTTAAGTGTGCAAGTTAGATAACTGTACTAAGTTTTTGGTCATCACACAGAGTGGTTTGTGCTGTCATTGTTTGATTGTTCATTTTTTATGCTTCGATTTGGTAACTTGAGCAACTACTTCTGAGGTAACAATATGTAATATATCAGCTGGTGAGAATTTATTAATGCTATTTTTTTGAAATTCTGTATCATTTCTACCCCTTTATGTTTTGCTTTTTTAAATAAAAATGTGCTCTATTGTGAAGACTAGATTGTTCATTGGGCATTAAAGATTTTAGATTAAAAGCAATGGCCTGGCCGTGTAAATTTCAGTACCACATCATTAGATTGCAATACAATTCCTTTGGATGAATGTTCTCTCAAAATACTATTACTTAATAACAAAAATAAATGATGTATTAGTGATGATTTATTTTTCCAAATACTTTATGCTGCATATATTACTAGTGCCTTAAGAATTCCTATAATACACAAAGACAAAATATTAGCCTTTACTTTTTTAAAAACTACAGCATCCTCAATGCAGGTGAATGCTTATTAAGTTTGCTTATTTGATGACACTACTGGTGAGGCAATGTAAACGAATCACCTTTGAGAAAAGGATCCATACTCATTTCCACAGGGGCCAAGGAGACTCATAACATTTCACTAGATTACCTAATTGTCAGAAAATTACAACCAACTGAATAAATGTTAGCATTTCAGTCTTAGTAGGA
Organism: Cavia porcellus; assembly: GCF_034190915.1. Lineage (NCBI taxonomy): Eukaryota > Metazoa > Chordata > Mammalia > Rodentia > Caviidae > Cavia > Cavia porcellus. The sequence goes on along the minus strand of NW_026947499.1, from coordinate 72,299,090 downwards.
AAGACATGTTTTTATCTCCAAAACGCCATAGATAGGTTAAAAAAGAAGCAATTTCTTGTTAATTCTACTGCAAAGGTTGTACTATTTAACATACTGTAAATGACAGGTTTTTCTAAGGATTAGTAAATTAGCTGTTAAATAAGTCATAGCTTTTGCAAATAGTCCATTATTGTCACCAGCATTCACAATTAGTTAAAAAGGACAGTAGACTCTTTTGTCTTTCACTCAGATCTGTCAGAACTTAATTTTTTGTTGTCCATTTCTATCTACCATTGATTCTCTGTTGTCATGTGGTAATGCTTTCTCCAGTAGACTGTGCTAGCAGGCTTTTCACCGCTGTGGCAAAATACCTGAGTGAGTCAATTTGAAAGGAGGAAAGGTGTTTAGGTTCATGATTTTAGAGGTATCAGTTCATGGCATGCTTGGGCCCATTGTGTTGGTCTTCAGTAAAAGGTCAAACATCAGGATGGAGAAGGTCTGGTGGAACAAAGCTATTCAGTACATGGTGAACAGGAAGCAGGGAAAGAGGAAAGGGCCAGACATAAAGCACACAAATGGGGGACAAGGGCACTGCTCCAAGAACCTGCTTCCTCTAACTGTACCCAACTTCTTTACATTTGCCCTGCTTCTCCAAAGTCCATTATGCCAGGAATCTGTATGTGAATGTACCCATTCCTAAGGTCACAGTCCTCATGATGCAGTCACTTCCTAAAAGGCTGACCTCTGCTCATTACAGAGTCACACACATGAGCTTTGGGGGAACATTTAAGATCATAGAAAATCAGGCAAAGTCAAAGTAGATGAAAAGTAATTTTTCTGTTTTCAAAAATCTTTGTGTGTAATGCTTTAGATATGTATCAATTTTATGTTTTAATTGAAACTACTTTTAGAATTATTTAAGTTTGAAATCATCACATATGATACCTCCCCACATCACAGTTTTTCCAATCCATTCACCAGTTTCCCTGAAAATAAGCCCTAACTGGAAAGTAATGAGCCTTGAAAACCAGAGGTCTAAACACCAGCCCCAGTCAGCCTGTCCCTGTCTTACCTGCTGTCACTACTGGGTTACTCCATAAGGCAGGTGAGGCTCGGATAGGCTGAGTAGAGTTGGTATTTCTGATTTGTAGTTTTAAAGGCTCATTATTTTCAGGTTAGGCTTTGTTCTCTAGGAAATCTGGATCTACAATGGCTCCCTGTACCTTACTCTTCCTCACAATTCCATTGAGAGAAAACAGGATTTGGGAAATCCCGCGAGTCACACCATGGCTACAGTGCAGGGAGATTTTGAGTTCCCTTGTAAGAGCACAAATGAGGTATGTGTGTGATGGGGCATCGGAGTCCATTGCGCCAAGAGACCCAATGGCATTCCTCCTCCACTGTCTCCTTTTTCCTGTTGGTGAAGGATTTTTGTGCTGTTTCTATAGTACCATCAATCTTTAGACAGGCCATGACTTTGCTCATCCTAAACAAAGAAACCGACCCCTTCCCTACCACTCCTACCTCCACCCAACATCTCCAGTGACCCTGTAGTTTCTCTTACTGGACCTGAAGTTTCCCCTCTTCCTCATAACAAAAGACAAATCCTTCAGCAGGCCCACTGCGAACCATTCCAGCCTTAGCTCTTCTTCTCTAAGTTCCTGCCATTCAGAATCCCCTTCTTTTTACTCTTCGGCACCAGGATTTCACACTCTCTGAATTCAGGATTGGTGCACACTTCAGGGCCTGGATTTCGTGGTATAAACCTCCCCACCCTCTTCCCCATGGCTGGCACACAGAGTGCTATGCCATAAAATGTTATTTGGCTACAACAAAATACTGTGGTCCAGTGTGTACAAAATATCCTTCACTGAACATTAAAGATGTCAGACCAACTGCAGTGATCTTGTTGCATAAATTTCATTACTTAGTCATTAGACTGCAATAAAATTCCTTCAGGTAAAGGTTCTCTTAGCACATTATTTAGTAAATCATAAAAGTAAGTGATGAACTATACATGATTCTTTTGTTTTGTTTTGTTTTGTTTTTCATTGTCACATGTCCAAAGTAGGTCAAACACTGTGAGAGCTGTGGATTTTTTCTCATGTGTCACTGGATCCCTGGCACTTGCCCCAGGAAATGGAATGTGGCAGAAAGTCAAGAAATATGTGTGTTTGAATGAATAAATGGAGGAAGCTCAATAAATACTTGCAGACTACCATCTGATGAGAATGAGCTTGGAGTCAAATACAGCTATTTGGCTGTGAGGCATGATTTACACACCCTTAAATACAAAGACCAGCATAATTTCTAACCTTCTCTTTGTATAAATGTAAAAAACAAAAAACCTACCCTAAAAACTCTTTCTTAACCATAGGAAAATGCAATATTCCTTTTTCTCCTAACTTTACAAAATTATTTGATAAGGGATGATTGAAACAGTGACAGGACATCAATAATAATAGCTAAATTTGTATAGCCTTCAAAATAAATATCTGATTTTTCTACAACTTTATTTTTTTTTTTTTTGGCAAGGCTTCTCCCTAGAGGATGCATTTTTAAATCATGGCAAAAATCTATAAGAATTTATCCCCATGTTTTGTAGGAAAACAGTTATTATGAAATGAGATAAAATGTAGAAAAAGGTAAATGTTTTCCATTGTGATTAGCAGAAAGCTATTATTCTAGTTCCCCATTGCATTTCTTTGAGTAGGGAAAGTCTAAACTATTCATGGGTCACTCAACACTCTGGAATGCTTTGAACACTCTTATAATAAAAAGTCATGCTATGCAAAAAAAAAATAAAAACAAACTTTGTACTACTGGAATCTTACTTTTACTCTTGGATGGGTTAGCTATTGAAACTAGTTAAAGAAAAGTAGATGCATTATCAAAAGACACACAAAATATCTGGAAAATAATTTACCCCTTGCATCTTTTTCAGATTTTATAAATCTGAATTCAATTCGTAAGTCAGTAAATTAATGCTAATTTGATTTCAATAATCTAGCAGGAAAGAATGAGAGATTAATTACATTATAAAAACAAAATTTCTGTTCTCCCAAGATCCGACCATGGTGGAAATTAGGCAGCTTAATAAGAAAGCAATTCACATGTCATCCTGGTAAGCACCCCTGGCAACAGCCAGGAGAGAAACAGTCAGTGTCTCCCGAGATCCAGCCGTGGTGGAACTTAGGCGGCTGAGCAAGAAAGCAATTCACCTCCCTTCCTGGTAAGTGCCCCTGGTGCCATCCAGGAAGAGAGCCAGTCAGCATCTACCATGAACCTTCAGGTATGTGGGTTGAGAAGCAAACATATCCCCAGGTTAGCAACTGAGGGCCAGAGGTCTGTGCATCTCTTGGAATGATGAACGTATGCAGTATAGCAGATATGGGGGATTTCCTTCTATCATCCTCTTTGAAGGCAAATATTGTTACCATTGTTCTGTTTTGTTCTTATTAATGTATTGCTCTATTCAATACTCTGTTTGATAGGTTTCATGATGTTCTGTGTTTGGTTTAATTTTGCTATACCTGATTGAAAGGACAACTATTGTGAAGATATGGAGGTATGCTATGGTACCTACTGTTATCCTGGTAACTTGCTGTGAAGTTCTGTACAATTTCACTGCATTGTCTCGACTGGGTTTGCTCTCTTTTGTTCTGTTGTACTTTCACTACCTTCAAAATAAAACTTAAAAGGACTCCAACTCCAAAAACAAAGTTTCTACACATTAACAAGTCTTCAGTTGCTGGGGTTTTAGCTCAGCGGTGTTGCCTGATTGGCCAACGCGAAGTCGTGAATGAATAAATAAATAAATAAAAATTGCAATTGTTAAAAAAAGGCAGGTTTTCATTATGCTTTCAGGTATACAGAAATGTCTGTAATTAGCACGGTTATGGTCTGGATGTCTATGGTTTTCCACAATCTCTATACTAAGAACTTAATCACCCAAGCATTGAAGGAGTGGGGCTCTTTAGAAAATGATTTCATTAATGAGGGCAAATGATTCAATAAAATGTGAATTTTTTATCTTAATGTTAATTGGAATTAGCATCTTGTACATTATTTAATAATGCTGAAAAAGAGTAAGTGAATATGATTGCGTGCTTGGAATATTACTGTAATATACAGATAATAGTTGAAATGACAATATTAAGTATAAATAGAAACTTGAAAAGGTGAACATTATTTTGTAAGATAAAATTATAATTAAATAGTTCAATTTATTTTTAATTTCTTACATATACTACACTTGCTTTTCAGGTTCTACCTACACATTTGACCACATGAAGTTACAAAATGAATTTCATTCTTTTGTCTGTCCAGTATGCCAATAGGACACTTTATTTCTCTGTCTTCTTATCAAATTGTACCTCAGAAAATTTGCATGGAATTCCATTATGCCAACTTGAGCAACTAAAAAATATTTCTAAGATCTCATTACTCAGAAATAAACTATACAGAGTAACTCATACATCTCATTGAGCTAACCTGTGTAGCAAAAATATTAAACAAATCTGAATTCCAGGTTATTTTAACACAAACATGTCCCAACCATTTTTACCATGGCTCAAATATTGCCTAGAGTACATTCCAAAATATGAATTATTGTTCATATGAAATTCGAATGGATTTGATCTTGAAGTTCTATCTTCTAACTCTACGTTGAGTTGTTTGGGAGATTAAATCAGATAACTTCAAAAAAGGCCAAAAAATGGTGCGTGTATAACAATTTTCCTTGTCTTCATAAATTCATGAAGAAATGTGTCTTATTGGTCTTTTAATCATTCGTACCAGATTAAAAGTCTAACATAGCTGGGCATGGTATCACATGCCTATAATCACTGAACTCCAGAAACTGAGGCAGAACCATCCCATGCTTGAGTCCAGCCCGTGCATCTTAGTGGCTTAGCAACACTCATTCTCAAAATTAAAAAAATATAAAAAAAGAGCTGGGCATGTACCTCAGTGATACAGTGCCCATGGGTGCAATTCTAAGTATTGCAAATAAAAGTGTCTGACATATATAAAGTACATTAGCGAGTGTAACATAGAATAAAGTGTATTTGTGCTTCTGAGTGTGTGTGTGTGTGTGTGTGTGTGTGTGTGCGCGCACGCGCGCGTGTGTGCGTGTGTGTGTGTGTGTGCTGATGCTCAAATGTTGGGTTCAGGGTTATTTAGAAGACAACATATAAAGGTTGTATTCCATATCTTTTTTATCAATATATTTCATTGTTATTTTACCATTCGTTCTTAGTGTGGAACTAAAAGGTCTCAAAAGATCCTGACAGATATTCTTCTCTATATTGGTTTCCTCAGATAACATCACTCATAAATAAAGTGCTGGATAATGATGATCTTCAATATTATTAAAGACCTCAGAAAATGAATATTTATAATTTCTATTATTCTTTTCTCAATTTCGGAGCCACAACTAGCTTCATTTTTGGAATAGCTGTCACTATCTAATGTTTTAGAGTGCTTTCTGTGTTTGCAGATATACACGAATGAAACATGTTACACATTCAATGCCTATCAACACAAAAGGTTTTATTGAAGCAAGGAGTGGAAAACAATGGTCCAAGGACCAAATTTGGTTTGTGTGATCCATTCATGAGCTAACAACACTGCCTACATTTAGGAATTTTAAGGGAAAAAAATCAGAAGAATAATGATGTTTTGTGATGTGAAAAGTACATGAGATTGACATTAAATAACATTTTATGTCACATTTGCTAGGCTGTTATCTAGTGGAGTAGTACTGTACATGTTGCAGACAAGCCATTTGTAGCTATATAGCATCATTAACAACTAACTATACCAACTAAAACTGGTTCTCTTCATTACAGTGGGAGGATCTTGTAAGTCAGCCGAACAACAGAGGACCAAAAGCTAGGGCTTCATGGCAAAAGAAAACCTGACTCTGCTCTGTGGCATGAGCTCCCAAGGTAGCAGCCTACTGGGCTACCTGCCCGAGGGATGTTAGACTTGCGAGGCCTGCAACTGCATTAGCCAATTTCTTTCCACTGTCCATGGATGGCAGTAATAGAGCTAAGTGGTCCGTTAGAGGTTGGATGCTTCTGAAGGACTCAAATGTTCATTTTCTGGACCTTTCCAGAAAGAACTATAGATCCTGTGCTGGGCAGACTAATTGAAGTAACTCATATATCCTTCATCCAATCCATACAATATTATGTCAAATCCATGTTTACTGAAGCCTGCGAAGCAGGGATGTAGAGGAAATTAACCACAGTACTGACCTGAAGCACTTCTTCTGGTGACTAGCAAGGTAGGATGGAGACTGTGTGCACTGTGAAGGTAGTGATTGGGTGAATCGTGTGTGTGTGTGTGTGTGTGTGTGTGTGTGTGTGTGTGTGCACATGCTGGGATGCCACCCATACCAACCTCACAGGACAAAGTCATGTAGAATTACACACACTATATGGATGGAACACATGGTGAGTGGAACATGCCACTGTGCCTTATGGTAATTAAGTAGATTTCTGGCTATGGGTGTGCTGTGCACATTTTTAAAGCTTCAGTAAGGAAACCTAGAAAGTATCCTGCATAAGTCACAGACTTGTTGCATCAATGGTGAGTAGGTGATCAAACCCAGCAGTTAGAGTATTGCGTGGTATGGAATAATGACAGCTACAGACTCAGCAAGCCGCGTTTCTATTTGGTAGTTACATTTTTAAAACTCAAGTGTATTTCAGTGCAAGTCAGGTAAGTACATTGTCCAGCTTTTAAATGCTGTTAATGTGAAATTTCGAGATTAGAATCCAGAATTTAAGGGGCTTGACTAAAGCGCTTCACTTTTGTTTGGAGGAGTCAGATCGATGCCTGCTTAAAAATCCTCCCTTTCTTCTGAGGAAAATGTTGAGGATGCCCTAGAAAGGATTACAGGAAAAGAGAAGGGATGGCAGAATAAGGATGGAGGAGAGTCTCATCTTCCTGAGAGAGATTGTGTGCAAGAAGCACGTTAATTATACAATTAATCATTTACATGACTCTTTAGGCACTTCCTATCACAGCTGTCCACCCGCCTCAGTGAGGGGTGGAGGTGACTGAGATCAGCACTGCACTGTGGTTTTACTTTGCAGTCCCCTAATTCCTAAAAAGTACATTTTTGTACATTTTCTGGACAGCTATTTCACGTACTTCTGGAAAATATTTATATATTTTGACTAATTTTCCATAAGATATTTTGCTTTTTTTTTTTTTTACAAAGGATCTGTACTCCGCATATTAATCATTTCTTTTTGGCGTTACATTTTTCTGTGAATTTTGTGAGTTTTTCCATGTCTGCCTCATCTTTTCATCGTTCATGGTGTCTTTTGATAAATGGAAGTTTGTAATTTATTTTAGGGACATTTATTTATGTTTTCTTTTAAGGTCAAGTACTTTTGTGTGTCTTAAATTTTCCCCTATCCTCAAAGCATAGACCAATTTTCTTAAATACTCTCTTAAAAGCTTGTCAAACTTTGAAAAATAAAACCAATGTAATTACAAGTAGAATTGCATTGAAACTATAGACCAGTTGGGACCGAACTCATACTTTTATAATACAGTGTTCAAGTTTATGTACAAGTGACTATCATCATTATAGTTTCAAAACAAAGCTTAGCATGGCAAAACACCCTTTATCCAAACAAATACCTCAGTGTTTATACTAAAAAAAAATCTGGACTCTCATTGCATTTATGAATGCATTGTATCTTATCTGAGAGTTGTCTGTTCATTTAAAGATGTATGCATAGCATTTATCTTTACTAGTACGAATATTTAAGGCTATTAGTTTTCTTGTGGATACTGCTTTGAGTCAAAGCAGTTTTTACATGTAAAATGCTATTATTGAATCACAGTAAAACCTTGCATTGTGAGTTACTTATTCTTCAAGTGTTCCACAGGATGAGAAAATATTTTGAACAGATTTTAACCTGATAAACAAGTGATGTCTTGCAGTACTCGTAGTATGTGATGCCAAAAGTCACAACTGAGTCAGTGATCCTTTGCATGTCTCTGTCTCTCTCTCTCAGCAGAATTGAAACTGATCATCTCCCAACAGCAAGAGGTTATGGTAGAGATCTGCTTGGCAGCGGAAAAGCAGAGAAAGAGAGAGGAACTCCTCAATTCAAATGCGATTAGGGAGATGAATAAAATGTGGGAAACTGTGCAAAATCTTGTAGAAATACACCATCCGAATAAGCAGTTTGAATGATGTAGCAGTGTGAACGATGAATCTGTTTAATGACAATGCAATGTCACATTTCCACGAAATCCTCAAAAGGAGACAAAAGCAAGTGTCATTGGTTAAATTCCTTGTCAAATTTGCATATAAAGAGAAAGATTCTATTGAGCCAATATGTAGCAGCGATTCTGTTTGTGACTGTTAGTGGTAGTGAAAGTCATTCGAGGTAATAAATCTCTCCCATCAGCCACAAAGGTTATCAAAGATAAGTTCAGACTAATCTGTTTATTTTTCTTTGTATTTTGTATTTTCTTTGTTATTTTGTATTACACTGCAGTATTGTAATCACTTTCATAAGAATGATTTTGGATTGTGAAACAAATCATCTGAGTTTCTATTATTCTCCTGGGGAAATCTCTCTTGATAAACAATTGCTTCAGATTTTAACCATGTTTCCAGAAGGAATTATAGCATGAATCAAAGTTTTACTGTACTTTATAACTTTTATTTTATTTTGTTTTTATTTTATCTTAGTTTATGCATCACTGGAAGCGTTTCTTCACTGTACCAACATATGTTTTATATAATTATCACTTTTTCTTTTGATTATAGATTTTTAATGTAATTACATTTCAAGTGAGAATGACCTAGTCCGTGGTTTTTGTTTTTGTTTTGTTTTGTTTTGTTTTGTTTTGGTTTTTTTTTTGGGGGGGGGGCAAAACTAATATTAATTTTGGTGAAAATTCATTGGGATTAAAAATGTGAATAATATATTCTCCAGTGGTTGGGCTGGTGTTTTTATAAGCAATATTCCTTGATTGTTAATGCTATTATTCTAAACTTCATATTCATTATTTGCCTACTTGTTCTATGGAATACTAAAAGGTAAGTTAACTTTTAAGATTACAACTTTTAAGATTATAATTATATTCAAATATGACAAAGAACTAAAGTCTCTGGCAGAAAAAGATTTAAAGGTAGAGAAAAGTAAAACTTCAGGCCACTGTCTTCCTAGAAATCTCTCCTGTGCATTCTATGACAAAGATATACTAAAACAAAAGGTGATGATAATGCCAAGGTGAGTGTCTTTCACTTTTCCATGAACAGTGGAACTAATCAGATTGTAGGTAAAATAGTAAGAAACCAAATAATGCAGAGAAAAATGAAAGAGGGATTTTTTAAAATTTCTTTTTGAGGCAGGGTCTCTATATGCTTTTCAGGCTGGTCGCTTTGTAGCCCAGGCTGGTCTCAAGCTTGCAATGATCCAGTTGCCTCACTCTTCTGAGTGTTGGGGTTACAGGAGTATGCCACCATGCCTGGCCTGAAAAAAAGATTTTGTGCCCTTGTTTTTCAGAACCATAGCCATGCTTAAACACGAAAAGTTGGACGTCACAGTGTAGTTAATTTTTTTCCATTCTTAAAACATGCACACTGAAGCCTTGGCCTCCAAGGTGACTAAATGTGGAGATGGATTTTTCTAAAGAAGTCAGATTCAAAATGTTGTAAAGGCAAGGCTCTAATCCCGGAGTACTTGGGGAGCAGAAAGTGAAACGTGGACAAGGACACGTAAGAAAGTAGCTGCCCACTCTCCAGAGGGTGAGTCGTCTGCAGAGATCAAATCTACTGGAACCTAGACTTTGTGATCTCCACTCTGACACTGGAGATTAAGCCACTTAGTGCATGAAATTTCATTATGAGCAGACTAGTACCCAGACATTACAGCACACATACACACACACACACACACACACACACACACACACACACACACACTCAGACTACAAAACCTCAACATAGCTTATAGATCTAAATGCAGAATACAAAACTTCAAAAGTTTTAGAAGGAAATTAATGTGATGTTTGTTTTAATGATGACTTTTTAAGACACAACACCAAGGAGCTGGGGATTTAGCTCAGTGCCATAAGCACCTGCCTTGCAAGCAGGCGGTCGTGAGTTCAATCCCTGGTACTGATTTAAAAAAAAAAAAAAAAAAAAAGCTTAAAAAAAGACACAACACCAAATACCTAACCCATGAAAGCGAAGAAGATCACTAAAAAATTAAACTTGAGGCTGGGAATTTAGCTCAGTTGCATAAGTGCCAGCGTTGCAAGGGCACAGTCATGATTTCAATCCCTAGTACCAAAAATAAATAAATAAATTGAATTAAATTTAAAATCCTGTTCTGTATGATACAGAAGATTTTAAAAATATAAAAATCTACAACTTGAGAGAAAATGTTTACAAAACTTATATTTTATAAAATATTTGTCTCCAAAATATACAAAGAACTCTTAATCATAAGGAAAACAAAATCAATTAAAAAATGATCAAAAAGATCAGAATAGATAACTATGTATGTAAAACAACACTCAATATCATTTGTTCTTAGACAATTGTAAGAGGTTCCAAACATACCGACTACAATGGCTAAAGTACAAATCGGACTGAACAGAGGCCCTGAGAGTACTGAATGCCAGGATTCTCTCAGCACATGCCTGATAATATTGAGAATAAAACTTCGCAGTTACTTTGGAAGACAGTTTGCCAATTTCTTACAGTCGTTTTATGTGAGCCAACAGTTGAAAACCCTCTGGTTGGGGGTGGTGAGATAGTCTATGTGGCTCTATAATGATGGATCCAGGATGTGAGCTCTTAGGATTTACTGATAGGATTTCAAAAAGCAGTTCCACACAAAAACAATGGTACATAACTGTTATTTTTTTCTATATTTTATTTAAAGAAAGACTAAGCAAAACAGAAAATAAATAAAAATAATATATACATTCAGAGAAAAAAAATAAACTGTACAAAATCACTAGTTGATGTTTACATATTGTCGTTTTACAAATAGTTGTTCAAGGTACAAGAGTGGAATATGTAAAGTGGGAATTCAAACAGCGAGACTGTAAACAGTTCTGTTCAACTGTCCAACAAAAACTTAGTAACATGGTTGTCAATCCTATGTACTTAAACATACATGCAGTTATCCATATCTTCATTTATGTTTAGATTAAACAAACTAAAGCAAGTTAAAATCATTCTGAACAAAGAATACAACTGTTAATGGCAGTTTTTTTTTTTTCTTTATAATTTCCCTAACCTGCAGGCAAACAAGGTCTCTCACAATAAGTGAATTAGTCAACAAACTGTGATACATTCAGACAGTGACACATTCTTCAGCCACAAGGACTTAGCCACAGGTTGGAGAAGCTGCAGAGAAAAAGGAGCCTGTACATTGTATGTATGAATGAAAATCAGTACGACCACTGTGGAAGCTATTACAGCAGTTTCTCAGAAAACCTACCATTTAAAACTACCATACATCCTGGTAATACTCCTTCTACATATCAAGCTGAAGGAAATAAAGCCAGCATAAAAGTAGAGATGCTGTCATACCCACGTCTGCTAAGTTACTGTTGAGGGCCCAGGGCTGGAGGCAGCCGGTGGGCCTGCCAAGCGATGGAGGTGTGTGGTGTGTGCACGCACTGGAGAGTCATTCAGCTTTAGGGAAGGAGGAGTCCCATCATTTGCAGGAAGATGGATGGAGCTGGGGTGTGTTATGCTGAATGAAATAACTGAGACACAGAAACACAAGTATTACACGTTATCTTTCACTTGTTAACACAGAAGAGGGAAGGGCCTGGAGCAGGTGAGGGTGAGGGAGGTGGAAGCCATGGCGGGTGTGATCAGTGTGTGTGTTTTGGAAATGTCCAGTAAAACCAATTAATTTGAATAATTAATACATATTGTTAGTAACTTTACAAAATGAACCATCAGACCATGAAAAGGGAGGAAAGTTCTAAATGCATGTTAGCTGAGACAAGCCAGGGTGAAAGGCAACACCCTACAGGATTCTATGAAGTAGGAAAAGTTACAGAGACAGCAAGAAAGGACTGAGGCAGCTGCGGGTTTCCATGGGTGGGGGAAATATGAAGAGGTAAAGCTCGGGGTCCTCCAGGTGGGGGGTGAAAGCAGTCTGAGTGAGTCTACAGTGAGGGATCCAGGATGTGATGAAGTTTTCAAGACCTGTAGAACCATGCAACACGGTCAACCTTAACACAAGCTGTCTACTTCGGTAAATAATGCTACATTAGTTTTGGTTTAGTGACTGAAATAAGTATATTATGCTAATGCAAGACATCAACCATAAAGAAGAATAAACTTAAAACTTTTATAGGCAGAACAGAATCGGTCAAGTCAAAAGGGTGGACATAATAGATAATGTAAAAACATAATACAAGGTGATCAACAATGGTTACCATAATGCCTCCCGCTTTTTTTTTTTTTTTTTTTTTTTTTTTTTTTATAGCCTACAGCACCCGGTATTCCCAGGCGGTCTCCCATCCAAGTACTAACCAGGCCCGACCCTGCTTAGCTTCCGAGATCAGACGAGATCGGGCGCGTTCAGGGTGTCCTGTTATGTCACATTTGGTTTTACTCTCTTCCAAAAAAGTAATAAGAACCGTGGGAGCAATGAAACCCAAAATGTGTAATAGTCATGATACAAAAGAGAGGAAAAGAAAGTGCTCCAAACTATATAACTGCATGTATATTTAAATGTATAAGATAGAAAATGATATCACAGAGTTTTATTGGATCAATGAACAGAACTGTTTGCAGTATCATTGATGGAATGTCCACTCTACAAGCTTTAATTTTGTGACTTGAACAATTATTTCTAAGATGACAATATGTAATCCATTAACTAGTGATTTCCTACTGTTCATTTTTTTCTGTAAATCTGTATAACTTGTACCCTTTCCCTGCTTTTTTTTTCTTTTCTCCTTAAATAAAATTAAAAAAAAAAACTTTTATAGGCATGTGTATGCAGTTTAAGACCATACTCATAAGTGAAATAAATGAGACTCATACGTGTGACATCCTCCTGTCTCTCTGATATGAGGAACTCAAAGAGTAAATAAAGTCAAAATATACAATAGAAATTATGAAATGGGAAGAAATTGTTCAAAAAAAAGAAAGTAACGAGGATGGGTGAAAGGGGAAAGGAAGGAGAGAAAGGGGAAGAACGCAAGTCAGTTACACTGTTAGTGTCTCTTAGTTCATTAAAGAGGAATGTTTGTGCTAAAATTGATTGGAGAAATTGTAATTTGCATATGTTGTACTCTAAATAGCGACTTTAAAAATCATATGCAATGTATTAATTATTGCTATTCTCCTATTACCTTGTTATGAAATTTTGTTTGATTTTTTTTTCCATAAAATAAAAAAAAAAATACAGTGAGTATAAGAGCTAGGGATTGCCTGGAAACTCTAAAGACATGAAGGAAAAATGAGAAGAATATGCAGGCGCTGGGTGCCAGCCCGTGGTAACTGAGACAGAGACTGCACCGTGAACGGAGCCATGGGTGTCTGGCCTGTCTCAGCCTCCTGCCTGCGGGGCACCGGTGCGGGATTATAGGTGAAAGGACTTGCGGTCTTTGCTGGTGCCGCCAGGCAGAAGGGGGAGAAAGAAGAGGTGGAAAAAAGCACAGCACTTGGAAAGGTTAAATTTCAGAGCTTCCCAGTTGCAAATTCCTATTTCATAATTATGAGCTGAAGTTTGTAGTGGCAAGTTTATTATTTTTCTTACAGTCCCATTCCTTCAAAATGATATGAGTGCTAGTGCTAAGAAAGACTGGAAAGTTCATCTCAAAGAAAGTAATGCTAGAAAGGAGGCCCAGAGAGCACTCCGTCTACATTTTGCTCATGTAGGTGTTTTTCTTGGCTCATTTAGCAGATTTTAAAAACATTTTAAAATGTTTTGCTGGACTGAGACTGTTTCAAATGTAATTATCTTCTTAGGAACTTACCACACTTTGGAGTTTCCTGAGATCTGCAACACAAAAACCAACATGATTCAGATTATGAATTTCTTGAATAACAATTTGAAGTATTTTAGTACTGTATCTTTGGTCACCTGAAGGAGAGTTAATATATTCATGCGTAATTCAGCAGTACTGTACATTCAAGTAAGGACAAGATAGTACCTGAATAAAGGTGATGGAGTTATTCTACATCATCTGGGATTTGCTTGTTTCTTTTTTATTCCAGCTTAATTAGAACCATTTCCTATAGTATGACAGAGACAGAAGGTCTATAAACACCAGGTATTTTATGAGCTTTTCTACTTTTTTAAGTGAGTCACATGTGGTGCAAAATGATGAGTTATTGTCACTGTGGGTTAATGGGGCTTTAAATAAAATTAAAACAAAGCCTTGAAACTAAATATTTCTAAATTTAAAAGAATGATTTGTCTTTGCCAAAGAAAATAATATTTTCCCACACACGAGTAGAACAGTCATTATGTACCTTCACCTCCCTGTAACAATGTCTAAACCATTAAAATGACCTGCGATAGAAGAAGGGCAGGAACCCCATTATGATGAAAAACATCTGTAAATCCTCAGAAAAGGGGAAAACAGACACTCTATTTATCCAGAATTTACACTTAGTGAAAAAAAAAAATCCCAAACTACAGAGGATTCCAGCTGTTCAAGTATTTTTAATTCAGATCTATGTGCATTTCAGCAGAGAGCTCCATGGCAGCTTTACAGTAGCTGATACGTCCTTCTAAGGATACAGCGTTGATTGCTCATCCTAGCAGCTTTCATCAGATCAGTAGCTCTGTCGCCCAGGAACATTTAGCATCCTCTGGGGAGCATGACAGTTGGTATTTGGCAAGAGCAGGCTGGCACACCCCACCAGCCACAGGATGCCCCACCAGAACTGGGTGCAGCACTGAGCTCAAGAGCTCAAGCTATAGCAAAGAAACCTCATCCAGAAACAGGTCTGAGCACACTGTGCCTGGGGTACACCTATTTACCCATCATGGGAAATGAAAGAAGGTATGTTTCTTACCCTCAAACTCCAGCCTCTGCCACTAAATCAGATATTTTCATGTGCCATGAAACTTAATGTTGACTCTTTTCTATTTTTGAAATGTAGATTCTCACTGAGCTATGTCCCCAGCTCTTTTTACGTTTTGACATGGGGTCTTGCTAAGTTGCTAAGTTGTCCAGGCTGAGTTCAGACATGAGAGTTTCCTGTCTCAGCCTCTAGAGTGCTGGATTACAGGTATGGACTACCACACTCTGCTTAATATTATTCTTGAGAAGAAAACAAACAAGTGTAATTTCTTTTTTCCAACATAGTAGCTAAAATATTTCAGAAAATAAGTTACTTTGCCAATATTCTTTATTCAAATGTGAAACTATATTACTGTTGTATGAATCACAGATGATAGAGAAGTATTCACAGAGCTTGTGCTGGACTGAATTATAGCTCATAGAAACGTAAGTGTCTACTTGGACTCTGAGATTTTGATCTGACTGGCAAAGGGGCCGAGGTAGAGTGAGTACTGTGGAAGGTAGAGATGAGGCCATATGAGGTGGTAATAGGATCTGAGTCCAGTGTCAGAGAGGCCAGGAGAGGAGAGGAGAAGGAAGGAGAGGAGGAGAGAGGAGTGGAGGAGGCAGGAGATGAAAGGATCCACACTGAGAAGGTGCTCCGAAGACAGGCAGGGTTTGGAGTTGCTCTCTGCAGTCAGGGCAGTCAGGGGAGGAACGCCTCTGAGCTGGCAGGAGTTTGGAAGCCAGGAAGGGTTACTGCACACAGCCACACTTTGTGTTCTGATTCCTGGCCTCCAAGACTGTGAGACAAATTGCTTTTTCATTTTTAATCAAATCACCTGGGGCAATTTGTTATAGCAGTGAGAGAATCCTGGGGCAGAGCCGAGGCCTGAGAGGTGGGTCACATGCAAAGGTGTAGGGGAAATGGGTCCCATAACCCTTCCATGACCAGGGGAAGGCCGACAAGGGCAGACACAAGTGTCAGCAGGCGCCAGGTGACTGTCCTGGTGGGTGGCTGGCTGCCCATGTGTGAATGCTGGCTTGTGAGTCTGCAGACTTTTACCCAGGGTGCACAGGAAAGGAAACTGAGAGATCCCCAGTGTGCGGCAAGGATGGGCAGGTGGAACTGTCTCTGCTGTGTGGAGGGCATGGGCCCCTGAAGCTCAGCATCTAGGTGACGCCTTATCAGACAGGCAGTGCGTGCATGCCCAGCTTCTCCAGGGTCATGCTAAAACTACTGACTCCCAGGAGGCTTTGCTGAGTGTTCAGGTTGAATGCATGAACATGGGAGCTGGGAGATGGGAAAGGCGAGGAGGCCATTAAACACCAGCCACATGGGTCTTGAAAATGTTGCCCAAAGAGAGAAACACTTGTAAAACCAAACTAAAAATAACTGTATGTGTATTTGTCTCATTCCATGTCTAGAACAGAGTCTGACTCCTGGTAGGTACTCTATAAATTATTTTTGAAGGATGGAATAATAGTGCATTGTGCAGAAAAAAAAAAAATATATATATATATATATATATATTCCAAACAGGGTCTATTAGTTATTAGTGTGTATTTTTTCTTAAAATATATCAGTATTCATCATTAATTGTATGAATTATCTTTTTAAATTAATAATAAAATCACATTTGATTACATATGAAAATGAATTCTTTGAGGTTTAAATATTTGGTGCTGAATATTTGAGTACAGACATGGAATCAAAAGAAATGACAGCAGGGAGTAGTTTATCTGCCCCTTTGGGAAGCACGTGTCTGCTATATTATTCTAAGACTTTCGTGTCATTGAAATTGTGGATTATTGCTTCCAACTTGCATTCTTGAGAGATCTCATTTGGTTTTAAAAATAAAAATACTCACAGTCACTTTGAAAGAACAGCTAAGGTTAACCATGAATCTACTCTGTAGATTTCCACTTGTGGGAATTTACACAAGGAAAATAAAATTACATCTTCTCAAAAGAAATTTTCATCAAAAATATCATAGCATCATTTCTCACAATAGCAAAGTACCGCACTGGAAATGGCTTGGCTGCCCGCCACTAATGAGCAGAAACAGAATGAATCATTAGTCAGAAGTGACAAGTAACTGGTACTCACTAAGATATTCGTGAATCTTATGAAATAGTGAAAGGTAGTAGCTCTTCGATCTACTATAGGTACAGTAATGGTTACTTCCATAGGTTCTGGATGAAGGAAGTTATTATAAACAAGCACAGGAAATTTTCTGGTGTAGTGTTTTGAAAGGAGATCACGTAAAACAAGTTCACATGGCAATGCTCAGACAATGGCACATTCTTTACTTATTTTATCAAAAATAAAATATTTGCAATGATTGAGCCCTAATACCCAGCGTGTACAGCTTTTGGAGGGTGTAGGGTACTGAAGTCAGTGACAGAGGTGTGTGAAGAAGTGAACTGATGAATTCATGAAGGGGGAGACGTGTGCTCTAAAGGAGGCCTGGTAAAACGTTAATGTTAACAACGGAACCTAGGTTGTGGTTATGTAGGTGTTACATTTATTTCAGCTCTTCCATAGTTTGAAATAGTCATAATAAAATCTAGGGGCAAAATTAAAATAACTCTTTGTAGCTTATGCTTCAATTTTCTAATTAATATTCACAGCAGGGTTGCTTTTAAAACGTTTAAAAATATTTTATTTCCATAGAAACCAAAAAGATTAGCATAATTCTCTTTCATTAAAAACTTTTATTTAATTTGATTTGTCTGTTTATTAAGATTTGTAATATTCCTTGTGTTTTCCAGCTTTTAAATTATAATTGGGTAATGCATCTCCATCTTTATAATCATAGTTAATTTAATTCTTACATATGATAGTACAAAATTTCCTGGTCCAAATATTTGCTTCATTAGCCATATGATGGATTTTAATTTGAGCACTTTTAAAAGTCCACTCAGAGCAATTTATGTGCTATAGTATCAAATGATAAATTTATAGGTAGTCAAAATTCTATTTTTTGACAGCTCACTGACCAGAATACATAATAACCTGGACTTAAACATTAATTTACCTGCTGATTGTGTCCACAAATATAGCTCAGTGTTTTCTGGGCTGACCTCAGGATTGCTGTAATTCTTGGACTATCCTGGCACTTGGGAATGCTGCTGTTCCTTGGGATGCTTTGCACACACTGTGTGATGTTGAAACGTAGATCAACATATGGCACCTCATGTTATATTCAGCACTTGATGCCACTGTAGAGTGACTTTCAAGGGAGACTGACCTAGCAGTTCTGTGTCACTCAGTCAGGCATGAGAGCCTGCAATAGGTTTCACTAGAACTTGCTTATGTGAGGATTTAGTCCTGGCATTTGGTTCTTCTGGAGATATTGTTTCACATGCACCTACGTTCATATTTTGAAGGAATAGTTGTCATATTTATTCCCCAAACTCACTTAATGGAATCTACTTTTTTTCTTTTTTGTTACCAGGGATCGAACTCACGAGCTCACACTTTCCAGGCAGGCACTTATGGCACTGAGCTAAATTTCCAGCCCTCGAATCCACTTCTAAAAGGTAAAAAAAATCAAGATTCAGGAAAGAAATATCATTTTGAAAGGTCCTGGAATTATAAAAATATATTTATTCTATTTTATATTTAACATGTAAATATTTAAATTATAACCATGAATTAATTATTTGTATATTGAATTTATTTTATAGAAAAGAGGTAAAACAAAATAATAAGAGAATAACAATAGTTAATACATTACATATTTTTATCTTTAAAGTAATTGCTAAGGATACAAGATATGGAAAATATGGACATTAACATTTCTCCAATTGATATTAGAACAAACCTTCCTTTTTAATGATCTAAGAGCCACTAAGCATATGGCTGATTTGCATTTTTTGCTTTTCCCTTTTCACCGTCCTAGTTCTTTTTTCCTTTTGAACAATTTCTTCCTATTTCACAATATTTTTATACATTTCAGACTGTATTTACTCTTTAAATTTCTCACACAATAGAAACAACAGGATGCTTACACATATGGGTCTGATTTATTTCATATATCAGTATGGTCGCAAATTGCATCCTTTTATGTATAAAACTTTCAAGATTATCTTTCTTTATGACTGAATAGTACTCCATTGCATAAAAATATCATGTTTTTAATCCATTATTAAGTCTATGGACATTTGTACTGTTTCCAATATCTAGATATTACAAATTGTGCTGCTATAAATATGAGTGCACATGTATCACTGTGGCATGATGTTTTAAATTCTTTTAGAAAGGTACTCAGAAGTGGAACAACTCAGTAGAATGGGACCTCTACACCTAGTTTTTTGAGGAATCTCCACACTGATTGCCATAGTGGTTGTATTAGTCCATATTTTATTCAACAGTAAAATAGGGTTTCTTTCTGCATATAGTCCCTCTAGCATGTATCATTGGTTGATTTCTTGATGATAGCCATTCTTTCCAGGGTGAGATGGAACCTCAGTGTTATTTTAATTCACATTCCTCAAATGATCAGTGATAGTGATCTTCTTGTATTTATTTGCCGTTTGTACTTTTTCATCTGAGAAGTGTGTTTTTGTCTAGATATCCATTTTTGGATTGAGTTTTTCAACTTTAGGGATCTGATTGTTTTCAATTCTTTATATATTCAAGTGCTTTGAGTGACAGTTGGATAATTTTTTTTTCCCCAATCTGTGGGTTATCCTTTACTTTGCTGGTGATTTCTTTTGCTATGCAAAAGTTTTTTTTGTTTGTTTGTTTGTTTGGTTTTTTTTTTTGTTGGTTTTTTTTAGTAACATGAGCTCTCAGTTGTTGATTCTTTGAGTATTTCCAATGCAATATGGGTTTTGTTTATGAAATCCCTGACTATACTTATAAAATTTCTACCTATGTTCTTTTCAAGTAGATTTAGTCTTTCTGCTTTAATGTTTAGATCCTTGATCTACTTTGATGTTAGTTTAGTGCATGATGATAGAAATGAATCTAGCTTAAGGTAAGGCATGTGGAAAGCCAGTTTTTCCAGCACCAGATTTTAAAGAGGATATCTTTCTGCCAGTGAACATATTTGGCATCTTTGTCAAAAATAAGGTGACTGAGTGTCTTTGTTGCTGCATGTGCATCTTCTAATGTGCTCCACTGAGCCTCACATCTGGTTTTTTCCAAATACCATGATGATAAATATGTTTGTCTTGTTCATGATTTTAGAGAGAAAGCTTTTAGTTTTTGTCCATTTAGTACAACATTGGCTGTTAGTTTGTCATAGATGGCTTTATCAAGATATATGATTGAGATAAAGACCCTTTCTTCTAATTTTAGTAGGGCTTTTATCATGAGTGAGTGCTGGACTTTGTCAAAGGCTTTCTCTGCGTATATTAACATGATCGTGTGAGTTTTTTCTTTGGTTCTGTTGATATGCTATATTACATTTATTGATTTGCATATGTTGAACCTTCCCTATATTCCTGGGATGAATCCCACTTGGTCAGTGTGTATAATTTTCTTAATGACTTGCTGAATTCTGCTTGCTTGTATCTTGAGGATTTTTGCATGTATACTCATTAAGAAGATTTACTTGTGCTTCTCATTTTTGGTTGGTTCTTTCCCTGATTTTGGTATCAGGTAAACACTTTCCTTCATTAATGAGTTAGGGAGTGTTGCTTCCCTTTCAGTTTCATAAGAGCTTCAGGGGTATAAGTATTAATCTCTAAATTCCTTGTAAAATTCAGCAGTGAATCCATTGGGACCTGGACTTACTTTGTTGGTAAGTTTTTCATTGCATTTCCAATATCATTGACTGATATTGGGTGATTCAGACTTTTTATATCTTCTTGATTCAGGTTTGGGAATTCATTCATATTAGAAATCTGTTCATGTGTTCTGTGTTTTCTATCTTTCTCATTGTATGAACCTGAGTCTTTTTTTTTTTTTTTTTTTTTTTTTTGGATAAGGCTGGTTAAGTTTTCATCAATTTAATTTATTCTTTTAAAGATCCAACTCTTTTAATTTGCTAATCATTTGTATTGTTTTCTTAATCTCAATTGCATTAACTTCTGCTCTAATGTTTATAATTTCCTCCCTTCTTTGGGCTTGATTTGCTCTTCATTTTCCAGAAGATTGAGTTGCAATATGAGATTGTTTATTTGTGTTCATTCTGTTTTCCTGTTGTGAGAATTCTTCACTATAAATTTCCCTCTAGGACTTCTTTCACTGTTTCTCACAGATTCTGGAATGTTGCATCTGCATTTTTATTTAATTGTAGATATTCTTTTATTTCCCCTTTAATTTCATCTGTGACCCATTGGTTGTTCAGGATGTTGTTATTTAATTGCCAGGAGTTTTTGTGGAGTAGTTTTGCCATTAATTTCCAATTTCATTGCACTATTATCCGATAATATGCATGGGATAATTTCAATCCTTTGCATTTACTTAGGCATGTTCTGTGGGCTAGTATGTTATATAATTTAGAGACCATCCACGTGCAGCTGAGAGCAGTGTGTATTCTGAGATGGCTGTTGGGTGGAACACTCTGTAAACGGGTACTACTTCCGTTTGTTCATCGATTCTGTTCTATTGTTGTTCTTGGAATTGTGGTTATTTTTATCTCTGTCTAAAAACTTTTAGCACCCTTTTTGTGTTGGTTTGGTGGTCATGAATTTCTTTAGTTGTTTTTTGTTGTATAAGTATCTTATTTCTCTGTTAATTTTAAAAGATAGTTTTGCATGGTGCAATAATCTGTGTAGAAAGTGGTTTCCTTTCAGGACTTAAAATACTTCAAACCAAACTCTTTTTGACTTGAGAATTTGGGTTGAGAAATCTGCTGTGATTCTATTATGCTTCTCATTATTGGTGCTGTGTTTTTTTTTTTTTTTTTTTTTTCCTCTGACAGCTTTCAGTGTTCTGTTCTTGTGCTGAATTTCAGGGTTTTTGATTATCATATTTTGGGGGTAGATTTATTTTGAACATGACTAATTGAGGTCCTATATGCCTCACTTATCTGTATGCCAGAATCTTTTCCATGCTTGAGAAATTTTCTATTACCCCCGAAAATAGTTTTTTACGCCATCTGTGTTGATCTGATTTTCCATTGACTATAATTATTATTATATTTTATTTGATCATGGCAGCTGTGGAACTTTATTTCCTGATCTTTCATTATTTTCAAGAGATCTTTCCCTTCTTGGTCACTAGCCAAGATCCTGCCTTTAGGATCTGAAAGTCTGTCTTCAGTTATGTACAAGTGGCTTTTCCAGCTTTCAATGGAATTTTTAATTTTCTAGCTATCTGTTTGAAACTGTTTCATATGTTGTTTCTTTTCCATATTGATCATTGATGATTTGCATCTTCTTTACATAATTGTCTATTTTTTTTTATTTATCTCTAGATTTGCTGAGCATTTCCTTTATAAATGTTGACATTTCTATTTTTGTTGTTGTTGCTGTTGTTTTTGGGAGAGTGCCATGGGTCAAATGCATGACCTTTGCACTTTGTACCAGGAGGGCACTTTTGCTACTGAGCTAAACCACTGGCCTGATAGTTATTTTTCTTTTTTCTTTTGTTTTTCTTTTTACATGAGACTTGTTTTCTGATTTAATTTGCTCTATAGCTTCATGAATTTGTTTCTTTACTTTAGTTGCTACCTTTTCTGAACTGTCAGGTGTGTGTCTCCCCTTTTCCTCTAGCTCATTGTCTCCTGAACTTGTTTTGGGTGTGCTAGTTTACAGTTCCAGTTTGCTTCTCTGTGTCGTCCTTTGCTACTTCAAAAGTCTTTAAATTTTTATGTGTGTTGATTCTTATAGGTTTTTGTAGGTGGTAGCTTTATCATTATTATCAAGCCTCTCTAGATGGGGTTTGTTCCTCAGGGATGTCTTCTGTGTGTAGCAGGTTCTTGGTTTGTGTGTGTCACAAGGCCCTATATTTCCAATTAATTTAAGAGCAAGATGTTGTTATCTATTTGGCGAAGTTCCCTCTCTGTTGGTGCTGGGGTATGGTGATGGAATTACCCCAGAAATTCTCAGTATTGTTACAAAAGTGAGAATAACTGATTAAAACAGATATACCACCCCAGCTAAAGCAGTTTAATTAGCTATAAAAATAGCATCCAGTGTAGTTTAGAAACTGAAAAGCTGTATTAATTTTATCTTTAATTATAAGAACAAAATTTGCAGTTATATTACAGAATTAACTGTGAATCTGGAGCTTGTATATAAAGTGTTTCCTCTTCATAGAGTGGCCTTACATGTGATCTGGAAACTTAAGAAAGATAGTGAATAAAGCAAAGATAACTCTAAAAGAAGTAGAAACCAGCCTGGAAGACAAAGAAGGATCATACAATATTTGAGAAACTAGAGAAGAGGGCAGAAGAGAAAGAATGAAGTTGTAAGCGAGGAATTATCTGAAATTGGCCTCCGAGTATGAGGTGATGGGGTGTGGGATTAGATTTCTGTGTCTGGAGTTCTCCTGAGCAATTAAAAAAAATAAAAAGATGGAAAGAGAGAGAGAGAGAGAGAGAGAGAGAGAGAGAGAGAGAGAGGCTCCACGTGCTTGCTCCTATTCTGTTTCTTTGTTCCCAAGCACAGCACTGGTTCACCTAACTTACCCCCCTTGGCTCATATTGCTACAGTTGCTTTTGACAGTTTCACTAGTCCCTCCATTCATCCTGTGAACCGTGGGTGGGGCCCTGCTCTGTGGCTGACATTTCTGAGAATCTCTGGGCTTTTTCCCACACTCTTCACCTGGATCTTGGCATCTACAGTGTTCAGGGACACCTTCTTAAAATGTAATAGCACAATTTAACATTATTAATATCACATTTGAGTTTTCATACTATGTTTTACAGGCATTTAATCCCCAAAACAATATGAAGACTTCATTAACTTCCTCAAGGTCCTCTCTTAATACATTGTTACTCAATTAATTTTATTTTGAAACCTCTCTCTAGTAATAAAACCTATTTTTATTACTTAATATTAACTGAGTATTATGTGGCCTAAATTTACATTATCCTTGAATAATGGTTTTCACTGTAATTCCTGATTTTATGGAATTTTTCTACTATTGTTCTTTTCCAAATTCTCTTCAGAACATATTTGCTTCTAATTATTTTTGTGATATCTGAATATCAGAGGGAGAGGTCTTAAGGATCAAAAATGGGTCAGTGATTGGTCCTGAGAGTGGTGAGATTAACCAGGAAATATTTTCATATCATGCCAAGTTTACAAGTCTTATCCTGAGTGACTGGAAACAGATTACAGAGCACTTGAACAATGAGGAGATAGGGAGAGAGGTGGCTGTTGATGCATACTACTTAGTATGTATTAATTGTATTTTTTGTTGATGTGCATTACTTATAATTAGATGTAATTAAATATAATTAATGTCTCTGATAGTGAGTCATTGGATAAATAGAATTTACACCTGAATTTTTTTTGAATGGTATTGGGATTGAATTTGGGCTTTCTCAGCTACATTGTAACAATTTTAATTTGTTTGTTAGTTTTGTTTTGGAATAGGGTCTCAATAAGTGGCTAAACTGCCTAGAGAGGATACAGTTTTGCAAGTCTCAGCTTCAGTCTTCCAGAGCTTTGGATTAGGGCTGTAGGCCACCACCTCTGCTTCAAATCACCTTGTTAACCAACTTTTTCCAGGTCCAAATCACCTTGTTAACCAACTTTTTAAAGGCCACTGTGAAGGTTGAGGAGTGAAAATCTGAGAAGGTACAGGGGAGAAAGAGTTTATTTGTAGGAAATCAGAATCTATTAAGATTTTCTTTATATGTCAAATCTTTGCCAACATTTATGTTTATATTTTTAAAAGTCCCAAAGCTGGCCAGACAGGACTGGCAGGTACAAGGAGCAGCAGTGACTTCAGTCAGTTGCTGCCTTCCCAAATGGGATTGGTGGGGTATGCTTGGCCTGGGTCACATCCCTGGCTGAGACCCAATAAGTTATCTCAAACCAATTTCCTATACCCGGCAGTGCACACTAATGCAGTGAAGGCCTCAGCAGGTTGACTGACACAGAGGAGAGGGGCCAGCATATGCTGCCTCTGTTTGTACCTCAATAGCACACTGAAGTGGGCAGTATCACATAGTCAGTGCACTTCAGAAGAATTGTAACCAACAAAGAAAGAAACTGGGGCCTCATATATACACATGTATGGAAGAAACAAAAAATATGAGAAGAAGAAGCAACAAGAAAAAGCCCCCAGCCCCAAACCAGAGAACATTGATTTAGGAAAGGTAAATACAAAGGAGATTAAGGACAGCAAACATGCAATATCAGACACGGCACCAGTGGACATAAAGAGATATCTTCAGGACCTCATAGACAAGTTCAAAAGTAAAGTATTTAATGAACTAAAGCAAGACATAAATAGATTAATAAAAAGAAAATGCTAACCACCTCTCAAGAAGACACAGAAGGAAGAATGGAGGAACACAAACAAAAGGGAGAATCATTTGACTAAGAATATATAGAAAACATAGAATACATGAAGCAAGTTCAAAGAGATTACCAGGAAACTAAAAACTCCATTGCAAGCTGGCAAAACTGCTTGAAAGAAATTAAGGATAGATTATCCAAGCTGGAGGACAGGTTTGCAATGTGAGATCATGAAAGTTTTATTAAAAATAACAAGGAAACAAGGAGTAACAGTACAAAGGCTAGAAAATGAAAGAGGTTCTATAACTTATGAATAAAGAATGTGAATGAAGGAGCAGGAGTACAAGCAAAGGAACTACAAAGACTATTCACAGAAATAATTAAGGAAATATTCCCAAAGATAGGAAAAGAAAAAGATATTCAGATGTATGAGACATACAGGACTCCAGCCACCTACAACCAAAACAGAACCACACCCAGGAATATAATAATCAAGATCCCAGAATTCAACACAACAACAGAATATTAAAAGCTGTCAGATACAAGAAAAAAATTTTTATAAGGGAAAGTCCATCAGAATTATGGCTGACTTCTTAACATAAACCATCAAATCAAGAAGAGCTTGGAGCAAAGTATTCCAAGCCCTGAAAGAAAATAACCTCCAGCCCAGATTGATGTACCCTGAAAAACTGTCTCTAGGAAATTAATGGAGAAACAAGATGCCTCCAAGACAAAGAGGAACTGGGGGAATTCGTGACCACCGATCCAACTCTACAAAGAATATTGCAGGACATTCTAAATAGAGAGAAAAGTACCAGGATTCCAGGAACAGTGGCAGAGAGGCTTCAATGAATGGAGCAGAAAGTGAAATGAAAAAGGCAAACAGAAAACTAATGATGGAAAAGGAGCACAACAGAAATGAGGTAGAGAAGGTTGGTTATAATCTGTAATATAGATGCCCTTGATACACTAAATTTAAAAAAAAAGAGAGTCATAGACAGAGTAGATCAGGAGGTAGGGTCCACTGAGGTGCTCTTTACAGGAAATATAATTAACCTGAAAAAGGATGTATGGATCAAAAATCAAACATATGAAATCAGTGTTTGTGGCAGGGAACCAGAGAGTAATATGGGCAACTGGACCAGTATTTGTGGATAGGCGGGAAAGACAGGCTTTAATAGATAAAGGAATACAATTAGAGATCAAGTTCAGGAGGGAGAAGGTTCAGAACTAGTTAGGTAAGTAGTATCCCCCGCAATTTAAAATTGAGGGTGTTGATGAGACCCAAAAATGCACAGTACACCCTGGAGGAGTGAAAGGGAAGGAATAATCTTAAAAAAGACAATAGGAGATATTGTTAATAGTGTATCAGGAAATAAAACCCATATTATTTGCACTGCTCTGCTTAGATAGAACTTATTCTGTCCCAATTTGTCTACAAGCACTAGATTTGAAGGTGCAGACAGCTATCCCAAAAAATATCAGGATATAGCACAGTAATCATCTTTAATTTCCTATTAACTTAATCTGGAGCCGTGTATAACTTGTACTGTTATATCAAGACAATCTTAGTTAAATATAGTTGTTTGCTGTTTGATATCAACAGATTCTATTCAAAACTGTTATGATTGATAATATCAAGTCTGAGAGTATAGACAACTATACTGAAATGACAAGATTCACTACGATACCCATTCTGGTTTGATTACTACTGTTTTTGTAGTTTTACACTATCTACAAAGTTGTGTTTCTATTAATACTGTTATGTAGTGATATTTTCTATTATACTATATCTGATGATATAGCCAATTCTATTGAAGATAATAAGAGACAACACAATAACCATGATAGAACTCCTAGTACAGTGGTTTTATATTTCTTTTAAATTTTGTGTGTCTATAGGAATATGTTTTGTTCTGTCATGCTTTGTTTTGTTTCTACCTCTAATATAGAAAGAATAGAATTACATGTTAAGACTCAAGCATGCATAGAACTTATAAACACTTTACAAGAACTAATCTTATGACACACGATGCAATGAACAAATACTTTGAAGGAAAAAAGACACTATAGTACCCATGCTGATCTCAGAGTGTCATGATGTGAAATCAAGCAATACTATTATTCTTTGTTCAGGGAGATTTTAGTCTGCTTTGGTTTGTTTAATCTCAACATAAATGAAGATATGGAAAATTGCCATAATTCTGATGGACTTTCCCTTTTCCTCCAAGCTCTTCTTGATTTGATGGTTTGTGTTAAGAAGTCAGCCATAATTCTGATGGACTTTCCCATTAAGTGTATGGGATTGATAACTATATTACTAAGTTTTTGTTGGATAGTTCAGGACAGCTATTTGAAGTCTCACTGTTTGAATTCCCACTTATGTTCCACTTTTGTATTTTGAACAATTATTTGTAAGAGAACAATATGTAAACATCAACTAGTGATTTACTACTGTTTATTTTTTCTTTTAAAGTATGTAATATTTCTACCTGTTTTCTGGTTTGTTTAGTCCTTCCTTAAATAATTTTTTTAAAAAAATGAAAAAAAAAGCACCAAAGCTAATAAAATTGCAGAAAGTTTGATATTTTCTTTCATTCTTCTGATATAGAAACATACAACCTGTGGGACATTGTGGGTTAAAGATAGATGATTTCTTATCTACTTGCTTGCTCTGTGATCTCATCACTCCAGTGCCCTCCCATCATTGTTGTTCACGTGTTCCCTGTGCTTTCCTCTCTATGAGACCCTCTCCCATGCCTAAGTGTGAGGATTATGCAGCCATAATTTACAGAAGGCAGCTGTGAAGTCTGACTGCTCCCACCATGGGTTATTACATCATGCAGAGCTTTAAAGGCATTTATACATTTTAGGTTATATTAAAACCATTTGTAGGATATTAAGTATGAATTTTATTACATTATTACACAACTAAACGAACACATTATACTGTAGAAGCCTTAAACATCCGTACATAAGACTGCCCATCTCTATAATCTCTTCTCTTATTCTTTAAAATGTCTGACTTTCCCTGGTTAATTTCTGGTGAACGTAGCCATGGAAAAGAAGCAAAAAGTGGCATATTAGAGAAGTTTTAGATGTGTAGTCAAATAAAAGGTAGCATACATAGAACTCAGAGTATTAATGACAAATCTACAAAAATATTATACAAGGAAAATATAGACAAGAACCTAAAATCAATGATTTGTGGTGTATAGTAACACTTTGGGTTACAAGTATACTTATAATTAGCTTTCTTGATATTGTTCAAAGATCTTCTGTGGTTTAATAAACATTTGAGTGCAAGCATACTGTAAGCTTAATTGAGATAGTACATTTGCGAGCATAATTATAAGAAAGAATACTGAGACTGATTTTGTAAGCATCACATCATGATTGAGAAGGACTCTGTTTTCTTTTATGTGCATATTTCATTGTAATTGCCTGTATTAATTGCTCAGTTCATGTTTTAAATAGTGAGAATACGATAACTATGTCCTCTTCCAGGGATGGCTGGTCCACTTCAGTGTCTTCACTTTCCTATTCTACCTCACTGCTCTTTTGATGTTTCCATGATCTCAATTTTCCATTGACACTTTAGCATTGAGGGGATACTTTTACTACCTAATAGTAATAAAGTAACAAGCTGAAAATGCCTAGAAGATCAAATTCTGCTTAAAGACTGCTATATTAAGTTTTACTTTAAAAGCCGCTCTTTAAGACCATACTTCTTAAAATTCTTAAATTACAAATCAGAGTGACAGAGTAAATTAATGTGAGCATTTTCACGGTCCACAGATAACATATCTTTCCTAATAATACTGCAATGGTGGCAAAACAATCAGCTTTGCATTTCAAGTGGAACATGATCAGTGTGGTATTAATATTAGTGGCATCTTGAAACTCTTTTTTCATCCTTCTTATCAATTCTCCCTTCTCCTATAGATGCCGAGAATTGCTTAAATTGAGACAGTTGATCACGGTTGCAGCTAACAGTGCACTAACGTTCGTCTCCTCGGCTAATGTGTGGTCATACGGGTTCAGGCAGTGACCCTGCAGTCTGAAAATCACATCTCCATTTCCTCCGTCTTGTTTTCTGTTCCCGGCCCTTCTACTCTGCTCTCAATTCTTTCTTCAATATTTGTTCACGATTTCACTTTGCAAATCTTACTTTCTTTATTTATAAATATTTCATCTGATCAGCCCCTACCTTCCTGCTTTTAAGAGGTATAACTCTTATTCTTAAATTTGAAAACTGTGGGCCAGAATCTCTGCCTTTAGCTGCTGGCCTAGTTCTTTCTTTTGTACTTAACCGCTGAGTGTGTCAGATTCTTTCAAATGGCCTCCTGACATTCTGATAGTGGCTGTTCTTTTTTTGTGGAAAATGAAGTATTTATTTTGTAACTTCTTTTATCTTGATCTTTTATTTTATACAATTTGGGTCAACAGATTTGAGTGTTTTTCTCTTCCTGTCTTTTCTTTACTTCTTCCTTTTACTTTCTAGGTGCCGCTTTGTTCTAGTGTATTGCCTGTTGTTTAATTTTCTATGCCTTTGCTCACACTTTTCCTAATACAAGTCTGAAGATTGGTGCTACCAGTTTTCAGATAACAGCTCATTTGTAAGTATTCTAAATTTTAAGAATTTGTTCTGCACTACTATCATCCATTTATATTTTCTTACTTTTTAAACAAGTTTAACTTTGTTAAATGGGTATCTGTATGTCATTGTGGCAGATAGATGGCAGATGAGCATTTTCTGAAAATAGATGGCTGGTGTATTAGGGTGCCCGTACCGTGCAGAGAACACCATTCCTGCGTGGAGGGCTAAGCAATGGATGTTACTGCTTCACCTCAGAATCTTGGGTGACCCACTGGAGCAGGCAGCAGGGTTGGTGTCTTCTGAGCCTCTCTCCATGACTCTGGCTGTGTCCTCTGATGGTCTCTTGGTAAAAACGTGTGAGGGGTGTAGGTCTCCTTTTTTCCCTTTATTTTCTAATTTATAAGAAAACCAGCCAGACTGCACTAAGGACCACAATAATGGGCTCATTTCTGCATAAACACCTTTTTTTGGGTCCTGTCTCTTAACATAGTTACATTTTGACACAGTGATGCAGTAATGTTTCCCTGCTTCTCTCCTTAGCTGAAGTCTTTCCAAAATAGATTTATCAAGTTTAATTTATATAACTGTCCTCCTATATCTGTAATAGTCTGTGATTAACTTTATATATCACATATATATGGTTCACATGATATTGCTGTTGCTTACTTTTTCAGAAGGAATGTAGTTTGAGAGAAACACAATATTTGATCACCACTGTGCATGTCCAAATCTTATCTAGAGAGAAACCTGCAAATGTATCATTATCTAAGGGAAACTCCCAGAAAGATTTACTGTGTAACCCAGGCTTTTAAGAAGTCATAGATGGAAGATGAAAGACAAATCTATAGACAAAATGAACACTTAAGAAATATAAACCCCAGAGAAATAATTTTCAGAAAGTAAAGTTTCAAAATAATGACAGACATTCAATTTTAGATACATAAATGTAAATATATCATCTATGTTAAAATATATAAGTATATATATATATACTATATAGTTCATACAGTTAATATATATGTATATATTTCATAAATTACATTATATATATTAAATATGTATATATATTTCATATATTAAATGTAGATATATATTTAAATCTTTATCCATAATATTGGATAGACTACTGCTTAATATAAGAATATGAAATTACTAGGAACCCGATACATGCGTTTGATTCCATTTTCTTCTTCAAGAGGAACATTCATAAAATTTGATGGAACAGAAACCACAATGTAAGTAGAAAATGGATTTTCAGTTTGACTGACAGCAGCACAGAAGTACTCGCTAGGTTAGGGGAGACTATAGATGTCAGTTGGACAAAGAGGGGAAGGGTAACACAGACGCCGATTATATTTGAAGCATTTGAACCTCAGGAATAAAACAAGAGCCCAAGACCCATGGCCAGAGGTGGTAAACCATGACTTTTAATTAAATCCAGCCTGAAATTTCATTTTGTATGATTTGTGAATTGAGTGATTTTTCATATACTTTTTTTTTTTTAGAAAAAGAAAAATGCATAGTGGAAACCCTACATGGCCCACAAACCCAAAAGTATTTACTATTTGTCTCTCTACTGAAAATTCAGAAAACCTCTGTCCTAAACTGCTTTGAAAGTTCTTTCAGCTCTGTTAAACTCTGTTTTAAAAGCACACTCTGTCTCTTGGTGCAGCGGCAGGATCACCAGCTTTACAAATGAAACACAGGACACCCACTTAAACTGCAACCTCAGACAAACAACAAATTAATTTATACTGCAATATGGCCCAAGAATCTTTTGTGAAATACTTGAACCAAAAAATTATCAATTGTTGTTCCTAAATTAAACTGAACAAACTCATACTGAGAAGTTTGAGTTTTATTTGAATGGTTGTAGATATATGTGAATATCCAAGGAATAGTTCGTTTTTGTAGCAAGTTGAACAGTTTACTTTAGAAATATTAATGGAAAAAATCATCTGAATACAGCCCTAGAGGCAGTGTTCACTGAGATATCATAACCCTTTGTTTTGGACTTACTCAATCTTTTTGCATCAGTGAGAGACTATGCTTATATAAAAACCTGGAGAGGGGCATAAATGTATGGAGAGACAGAAACAAGAACATATTAAGCTTCAGGTGGTCCAATTCATATAAATAGTTGGAGGTAAAAAATAAAAATGACCACAGAAAGAAATATTTAATAGTTAATGAAGTATATCTGGACCCAGAGATCTTTTGTTTCCCTAAAGTGAACAATTATGTCAAAAAAATTCATGGAAGCTATTTGGCAAAGTGTGTTCGCATTGTTGATACTGTTCCTTGTAAGTTTTTCTTTTTTTAAATCACCCAGCCCTCCCCTATTCTTTCTAGCTCAACTCCTGGACCAGAGACAAGCCTTACCTACCTACCCACTTAACTTTTACCCTTTCAGATGGGGGAATAATCACCTCTCATATCTTCACTCTTCCTAATCTCACACTTATTTTACCTCACCGTGGCAATGATTCTACCTCAACATAGTCCTGATAAAATGACATATCTAAATCAAGGGCACCTTTCCTCCTACCTCAACTGGGTCCTTAAACATGATAGTGCCATGCCTCCTTATGACACCTTGTCTCTTTGTTTTTCCAGTCTAACATGCAGGCATTCATCAATGATAAAGTTGTCTGGTTAAAACACCTGGCACCAGCTTCTGCATGGGCATCAACCGTCATCCTGTCGACCCTCCTAAACCCCATTATAGCACCCCCTTTTAGCAGGAATCAGTAAAAGAAAGAAAAACTGCCCTTTTTCCTAATAATAAAAAGATGGTAATGAGAGGATTTTGCCCTGGGTGGGAACCTGCAGCAGTGGGAGGCTGGGAGACAGAACCAAGGGCCTCTATCTTGAGGTCACTTTTTCCCGCCCCTAGGCAATTTACCTGTGGTGCAAAATAAATTCCAGTGGGCTACCTGTGCATCAGTAATACCCCTTAGGGCACCATCCCAAAACTAAGCTATATATATATATATATATATATATATATATATATATATATGCCCCCACACCACATGTCGGGCTGAGAAAATGCCAAACCCCAGAGGTCATGGAATCTCTCTCCACATTCTTAAAATAAAAGCCACTTTTATTTCATATTTCTTATCATTTTAGCCACACTGAAAATTCTATCAGGGAGAGTAAATAAAACTAGATTCAGCTAAGTTATCATGAGCTTGTCAAAGAAAATTCAAGAGAGTTTCTGTTATGGTTGGAAATACATGTAGTAGCATATATATAAGAAGCACTAAAAAACATATTACTTCAAAGTAAAGTGATTGGTTGATATGAAAAGTATAGATCAGATTATATAATGGATCAAGAACACTATATGCAAGAGCAGGTAAGCATTATTTTATAATTTGATGAAGAGTGAAATGTAGTGAAACCTCTGTCTGTGTTAAGTGAATAGAGTTTGCAGCAGGTTCACAGTTATAAGTAAAATTTCTAACTTTAAATTAAAAGTAGAAGTGTACTACTGTCAGAGATTTATGAGGCATTGATGTGGAGGTTATAATGCCTTAAAATACATAAGCAGTGAAACATTAGAGGGCATTTTAAAAAGAGTGTTTCAAATGATCTAAATATAAATTAGATTTTTATATACATTTTTTATAACACAAATGGGCTTAAAATGAAGGGAATGCCGCTTCACAATGGGGAACAATTCTATACAGATACACTGTGGGTTTTCAAACATATGCTTAAACATCTGAACAATGGTATGGTTGATTTCACAAATGCTAATTGTATCCAGAGTCACACATTCATCATTTTTAGCAATTTTCAATGTTGGCTATTTTCAAGTGATTGCACAGTAATCTTTTCTGGATATTCATACATAATGCCTTTTTATCACCTCTACCAAGAGGGAATTGTAAATCAACTTAACATGAAAATGGGTACAGTTCTCAAATTTCAACCTAGAAAGGGAACAGAACTATAACATAAATTCTTTGTACAAGAAATGAAACTCACTTTGGCTTTTTGCTTTTATTTTCCATTTTGTTTTAATTTCCTGAATTTTCCAAAAATGTTAAAAGGTTCTTCCTGAAGCACACGTTTGGCACTGTACATGCTAATTTGAATAAGGTAACTAATCTTAAGCAGCTCTTTTGCATTTTACACCAAGACATATCAGCTGTGCTGCACACAGAAATTCACAACAGATTGGATTTTTGGAGTATTTCCTAAACCTGGCAATAAAAATTGTGAGCAAGCAAAAATTACTCTATTTGATTTACAACAAAGTTGGTTAATGTTTTATTGTGGAATGATGTGCTTTTTTGTATGCATATGACTTATATGTGTAATTCGGCCCATCAAATAAAAATAATGAGTAAAATTGCACAGGTTTAAATAAATATATCACTTGTTTGAAAGTTCCATTTCACTTTGAATGATTTCAAGTCCTTTCCTTTTTTTTTTTTTATTTTAAATTCTATACAGAGAGCTCTAAACAACAATTTTCAGTGGTTTATGGTATATCAGTTGTGAGAATTGTATTGAATTACTTAAATCATGTAAAATATTAGCATATGTTTATGATGCATTATAAAATGGTCATCGTGGGGAACTGATGCACACACATACTGTGTCTTGACCCTTTTACTTCCCCTTCCCGTCTCCTCCCCTGTCTGTACCATCTTCAGAGCCCTTCTCATCTCTGCAAGGTCCACTCCTGTAGGTGTCATCTACCTCTTATTTTGCTTTTCAAGTTATTCCTGCTCTGGATTTCTCATGTGTGAGTGATTTATCTCATATAGCATTATGGACTCAAGATGCATCCATTTTCCTACAAATGACTTGAATTTGTCCTTCCTTATGGCTAAAGAATCTTTTAATAGTAATTAATATTTGGTAAATACTTATAACAAGGGTAATTTTCAGTTTACTAAATACACAAAATTATAGCAAAGGTTCAGGCATGTACTAGAAATACTTTACCTAGATTTTGTGTTTGATATTTACAATGTTATGATAGCCACAAGAAAATATCCTAGACAAAATTTGCTAGACTTTCTGTAAAAGCACTATATTCCAAATATTTAACCTTTTATCTACAAAGAGAGAGAAACATCCATGTAAGCATTATGAAGAGTTATTCGATAAACTGAAGTTGTAAATGTTGCCTGAACACTCAAGGAACTGACTGGTATAAACATAAAATTTCAAGTAAGTATTCAAGTTTAGAACTAATTTGGTTGGGGAAAAATTAGGAATTACTTCTTTAAATTTTAACAGAAAGCAGCAATTTTTATATTTCTTCCTTTCTTCTTCTTCCATGTGATGATATCTACCAACTATATCCCAATACCTAAATGAGTGCTTGGCTATTTTAAAACTTATTTTTTTTTTAATTTAACACAAATATTTAATTTCTTTCTAGATCCTAGGTGCTGGATAGAGGCCGGAATGAGAAAGATATACAAAAGCATTACCTTCTTCACCATCTTAGCAGCCAGGAAGGGGACCTGAGTTAATTCACATGAAAATAGGAGACAAGAAAGCCAACTAGAGAAAGGCACAGGATGCTTTAGAATGGGCAGTGGAAACAAAAAAAAAAAAAATCAAGCTTCAGCTTTGATGAGAAAAATGGTGTCCCACAGAGAGCAGTAATGGATGCATTACTTTTTGTGTCTTTTCAGATGCAAAATAGCCTGCTAGGTTAAGATTATGTTGCACAAGAAGGAACTTGGAGCACAAAAATGCAGAGCAATAGGGGACCGGAGATGCTGGGGGATTAATCCTTTGGTATAACAGGGTTCTAGGTTTAGCTGGCAGGAACCTTTAGGAAAACAACACTTAATGAGAGAGCATTTGTCAGATCATGAAAGCCAAAGTTGTCACATATGTAAAGAAATGTGTCTGGAAGAAGACTCAAGATCAGATCCTTTCAAAAATAAGTCAGGAATGAATCCAAGTGTGTGTGAGACACCCAGGACTCCAAGTATTAGGCAGTAGTAATGAAAAAAAAAATCACATTGTTGAAGTTTGTACAGCAATCTCTTAATTAAGAATACAAAAGAAAACAAGAATATGAATTTCAGAAAGGTCTGCAGGACTCCCAACAGCACCTTCTCTTGCAAAGTCCTGTTTTTGTTAACTCCATTTGTGAGTAATACCAGAGGAAGTGCAGAGAGAAGCTCTTGGTGGAATTCCCAGGCCAGCAAAGAGGAGGACATTCCACAGTCAAATCTAAGAGGACAGACATAAAGGAGGCACACTGGTGTGATCCATGTTGGGAAGGCTCACTGCTCAGCATGCCTGCTGCGTTTCTTCCCAATTGTGCTAATTTTGAGAGTTCTCTTCTGAAAGATTTCCTGCATTATAACCTGGGTCTCAGACTTGCTTTGCAGGGAACTCAGCCTCAAAAACTCAGTAGCAAGTAAGGTAATCACCTGAAGAGCAAGGTTTCTTGCCAATATAAGGAAGCATAGTTGCTTGGGCTGCCCTTAGTCCACAACCTAGAGTAATGGCTGACCACAAGGGAGTAGGATTCATGTTAGACAACCAGCTGGAAGTTAACAGATGTTAAGAATTAAAAGGGCTCTCAGCCCTTCTTTGATAACCTCAGGAATGCATCCTCCCTGCTGGGCTAATGGTTAGGATTTGGAGCTCTCAGATACCCATGACCTGAATGTCAGATTTGCTTCTAGTTTCAGAAAAAGAAATATGAAAATCCTCCTGTTTACAATGCAACACAGGTGTGGTAAAATGGAAGGAGTACATGAAGTTAAAATCTAAAAAAGAAAGCAAGACTTGAGATTTTGGGATCCAGCTATGTCTCAGAATCCCTTTGAGTACAGTTGAATCTTCCTGCCTCCAGGGATAAATCAGTGTGAATATTTGAAAAAGGTGGCATGAAGAAAGATTGTTTCTAAAGAGTGGGTTAATTTCTCTCCTAATTGAAGTGTAATTGTAGCTCTACATTAATAAAAATACACTGTGTGAAGACCTTTCCTGTGTTCCCAACATTCTTACTAAAGTCTCCAAAGTGTCCCTTCAAATAGAGAGATTAAACATATTTAGATATTGTACACTAACTGGTGTATGTATTACCACCTCCCACACCTCTATCATAGCAGGAACTTCCTCAGAAGGTTCCAAGGAGCAGAAAGCATGGTGGCCTCTTCCAGTGCCACACCACACTGAATGAAGCTGTCTCCAAAGTATCACTCAGAAACAGCAAGCACCAAGCCACTTGCTAGGGAATGGACACCATTTATGTGATGCTCCCCCTAGTCAGAACACTTGTGCAAACTGGACAGAGAACTGCAAAAGTCTTGCTATGTAACAACACCATTAAGACCCTGTGCAAGAGTGGACCAAAAGCTAGCATGAATTCTGGAGGCATAAGGATTTGTCCCGAAGGTGACCCCAGCTATCCCCATGTGCTCCAGCTAAAACATCAACCCAAAGCTGGAAGATTCATTATTTGCTTTAAGCAATACCCCAAAGCAGTCTTGGGACCTTTCTTTCCTAGAGTACTTACTGAGTTTACGTAGATTAGCTCTTCTTTGGTTCCTGTATGCTTCTCCTGTGACTCAGAGCATCTTTCCTGGGAACGTGGGAGCCCTCCCTCTGGAACACATTCAGTGGCATGCACAGTGCTGTGCTCCCCCATCTCTGCAAGAGGACAGATTCCAGGCTAGTATCATTGCCAGCAGGCAGGTACAGCTGCTCTAACGTGTCACTGGCCATCCCTGGACATTTTTCATTTCTCTCACTCTGCTCCCTTCCCTGCTCATCTGTCTCCCTCATAACTCATTTAAAAGATAGGCATTAAAGTGCCCAGTGGCAATCACATTCCTCTGTGCAAACTGGGAAATCACTCAGTCCCAGACGCTGAGGAGTTTCTGAAAAATGTGTGTTCACCACTTTAATAAATACCAGTATGGATGACATCTTGGAGGTAGTGGGTAAGGGATGAAAACTGGGGTCCACCTCTTGCTGGGAGAATCCTGGATGCAGCTGGAGGAACATTAATGAAGTGAGGGAGGGCCACATATGTACATGTTTGTACCTTGCCTAGTTGGCAGGATGGGAATGTTTGAGATTCTTGGTGGTGTAAATGATGATAGGGAAGTTATCAAAGCTCAAGTTATCTAGAAATAATCCTGTCCAAAAATGGGTCTACTTCCTCAAAAGATCCAGTCAAGAATGGGTGGAAATGCACTTTTCCCACGTTGCTAAAGTGGATTCACAGCAGACTCGCTGAGAGCACACAACTTCTAAGAGGGAAAGAGGTTGCAAAGAATCACCAAAGGCCCACTGATGAATCTGGAGGGCAAATGGGCCTACAGCTGTTGCTAACTCACAATCAACACCTTTGAAGGAGTGTGACTGCTTGTGTTCTTCTGAGTCCTATTGCCCTGATCTGACCTGGAGGATTTGGCCTTAGGACAGAAGGGTATCAAGAGAGGAACAAGAGGAAGTGGACAATGTCAGCTTCCTATGAGAGTGATTAAATGTGATTACTTTCTAAGGCCTGTAGGTGCCTTAAAACTATGGAATATAACACGTTGTTACCTAACAAAGTGAAAGAACCCTGACAATATTTCTCAAGTCAGGGCAGGAAGAAATTTTCTTGAGTGCAGCAGAAAATCAGGTCACTTAATAACTAAATGCACTAGGATGTCAGTGTAAGTAGCATTGGTTTGATGTTTATACCCTGGTATTCTTGCTTATTTATTTTAAGGTGAAAATTGTAATAGAAATGCATAGTGGTTAAAAGAAAAACATGCACTGGCATTAAATACAGCATGGTTTGAGTTCTGGTTTCTCCAATCACTGAACGACCCCTGAAGATTATTCTCTGAGTGTGGGATTGGGAATGGGAATGGGAATGGGAATGTGTCCTCTTGAGGTCAGTCTCTTCCTCAGAAAGACAGGATCTTCACATGCTTGTGGTGTACTCACAACCTGCAGCAATTTCACCTTTGTGGACACGACTTTCTGATCTGCAAAGATAGCAGGCAGGCTGGCATGGCATGCTTCTGACCAAAATTCACTAGCAAGCATCTTTTCCTTAGAGTCAGTCCAACCATGATCCAGCCCCACCTTGGGAGAAAGAATCTATAAAACGGATTCAAAAACCACATCAAGAGGTACATGGAAAAGAGTCAAGCATGGCTCTAACGGGAGAACCAAGGTACATCTAGCCCTCATGTGTGCTCCCTGTCAGGATAAAACCTTTGCACTCCATTCTGAGGATCTATAAGGTCCTGCGGTGTGTGTGCGTGTGCGTGTGTGTGTGTGCGTGTGTGTGTGTGCGTGTGTGTGTGTGTGTGTGTGTGTGTGTATGTTAAGAGCCTGTTACTCAGGCTGCTGTTGAACTTGGGAGTTCACATGTTGCTTCCATATCATTCTCTTGAGTAACCAGGACTACAAGTGTGCACCATCACCATGCTTGGTTGCTATATTTTTATGAAAAAATTCCTTTTTTTAATACATTAACATAGGTCAGAGAGGTAGAATAACCCCAAAAGTTGAATTCAGATCCCAGTTTCAGAATTTACTGGCTGGGTAACTATGGACAGGTTATGTAATATCTAGTCCTCATTTTCTCTACTGAATTATGAAGATAAATAGTATTTACTTTAAGACAACAATCATTATGAGAACTAAATGAGTCACTATCACTTAAGATTATTCCTAATACTATGCATCAAATCAATGTCAATTATTATTTCTATTGAGTTGGTTTCAATGGCTTGGAGACAGAACTTGCAATAACAAAATATAACTTGATTCACAGCATCAGGGAGTGGATTGAAAAGAAAATGATGACAGAAGTTCAGCGCAATGCACAACGCATACCAAGTGTGGCGCAGTAAAAGCTGTGGCATCACCTGCTGCTTTCCCATTTCTCAGTTATCACCCTTGTGCTGTGCTTTGATACACGGCTTCCATAAAGCACGTGCTGGAAATCTGAGTTTCAGCAATCACAGAGAAGAGGTGGGATCATCAGTCCGTGAGGTGGTGAATGAGTTTATGTTACTTTCACCTTTCACCGTGGAGTAAGCAAACCAGAAACCCCTTTCAGAACCCAGAACTTCCCAGTGTCCAGAGCCACGAGCCTTTAAATTTCTCTTAGTCAGAGTTACTCAGTCCATGGTTTTCTGTTATAGTAGTGGGAATGATGAGCTAAAGCAGCTGGTCACGTGGGTGTGGTGCCCTGAAAGTGTGGTCAGCTTACACCCAGAGGAGCTGTGAGCTGTGAGTGTGTGAGGTGAACACCAGACTTCGGAGAGTACAGGTAAGAATACATGGTGCTTCACTAATACTTTATATGGTGACAATGGTTTCTATAGTGATATTTAGTATATACTAGCTGAAATAAAACATTGTTAAAGTTCATTCTCCCTGTTGCTTTTGAGATGTCGATGTGACAACAAGACATTTTTTAAGGTTCTTGTCTGTCTTTCATTATATTTGTATTGATATGTGCTTGTACAAAACCCTGAAAACCAACTATTTTCTAGTTATTGTGTCTGCTTAAACAATATAACTTCAAAATGATTTCATGGAACTCAGATTAGCCATTCCATTTTTGTAATTAAATTCACTTTAAGAAAATATTTTTAAACATGCTTATCAGTTAAAATGATCAGTGATAAATTCATTAAATATTATGTTTATGTGTTTACAGTCAAATATATCTATTGATACTCTGGTATAATTTAGTTCATTACTGTATTAGTTTAAATTTATGCAATTTTTATCTCAAGTATATACAATTGAATAATTTTACTTACAACTAAATGTGGGATATTCCACACATATATAATAGCTAAACAATAGTTTTCATGCCTGTGCATTGTGTTTGAGTTATGTATTTGCTCTATTGGTAGTATTTATGCTTACTATCCCTCTTGTGGACATTGTTTTCATACCTATGAAATATTAGTCCCAACTACTTTAATTTTAATGTGTGTTTCAATAGTAAAGCATTTTAATATCCACTCTAAATTCTACTGTTAAATAAAATAGTAGACTACTTTGACAATTATGTTTTGAATTTTCTTTGTGTGTCAGTGCCACATGGATGATAAATCTATCACAAACACCTATTTTTGCCATAATATCATGGCTTTTGAGGGATGCAGCAGTGAAACAGATGTGTGCACAGACGCATGTGCTTAAAATATTTAGTGAGATACTCACCTTTGTTTTGACCATAATTTTTTTGGTGAATATCCCCACATCATTAACTTTATTATCAAGTCTTTTTGGTGTGTAAGATTCTGGAATGCTTCAAAAAGGTAGGGCAGAAGCTGGTGCACAAAATTAAACATGGACATTCAATGTGACATTATTTATAGTCACATTCTATACTACACATTTTGCTTTCTGTAAAATAATGCATTGCAAGATATCAGTCTGATTCAAGCCCATAAAAGTTTTGATAAATAAATTGATACTACATTCTGTACAAAGACTGTAAAGGTCTACTCTACTTTCATGCATTAGGGAACACTTGGGTTACAAGAGTGTTTGTCTTATTTTCTAGCCTGTTTTAATTGATTCCTAATTCTTCTCTCCATCTTATTCCCTTCTCTGCTGTAATCTTTTCTATATTCCACTCTCAAATCCATCATTTAAAGCACAGCTTTGGTCCTTACATCTGCCTGGCTGAAAGTCATTGTTAATAAATTTCATATTTTAATCTGTCACTGAATGCTCTTGCAACATGAGTTCCATCTGAACTTACAGGTTTGTTTTTCAGCTGAGCCTGCATGTGCCCTGCACCCAAACCAAGCTACCTTTCCTTCCTCCTTCATGTGTTTAATCACTCACTCTAAATTCTCAAACTCATCCTTTCGGGTATAGTTTATGATATCAGTTTCTCTATGGAATATTTTTCCTGATACCTAATTTGAATATAATTGCCAAAATCTTTTGTGTTTACAAGGATAAGAGTGCAAACAAGATTTTCCTAAAGGATTCTGCAGTACAATTGAATGAAACAATAGAAGTTTAGGGAGAAAACAACAGAAAAGTGATAAGGAGGTAAGTACTAAAGATAAAGAGCACTGACATTCAGTGTTAGGGATGCTGTGTGAGCTCTGTGTGCGTGAGCATATGAAATGTGTGCCGTTGTGGCTGACTATGTTTTCTGAGTGAAAATGAAGAGGAGACCTGGTGTGTGAGACCTTAGGAGATAACAAAAGTATTGTTTGAAGATTATAATGAAAAATGCCTTCCTCTGTCTTTCTCACGTGCTTTTCTGTAGATGTAATGGGTGAGCACATGGCTGAGATTTTGCCAGTTAAACAATTTTAGTATCTCTTGAGTCTTGAGCAAAGGCCAGGTGGAACGCAACACCTGCATGAACTCCTGTCTGCTGCTAGAGACCAGCGTGTTCCTGGAAGAGCTTGTGTGGGCTCTCTGCTGTCCCCCAGACAGTTCTTCAGTGTATTTTCCAATCTGGTTTCCACAAAGTACTCAACGCTGTGAGTACCAGATATAGTTCTATAAATCTCCTTTGCATAGCCAAAAGCAATTGAGGTTTAGGGATTCAGACTGATATTCAAATGACTTCAAGATATACATTTTATGCTAAATGATGTCAGTGGGTTCTGTGCAATCTCAGGGGTTGTAAGCATAGAGAGGAGCTGTGGAAGAGCAAACCTGGGTGACACAACATGAGATAGCATAGATTCACTATCCTTTGCTTTGATTGTGGATGAAGACTCTGTGGGCCAAAGAACCTGTTTCAGAAGCCCCAGGAATAAACTTTGGCTTCCAAAACCTTGGTTTCAACTCACTGATGCCATTGTTACAAGCACAAGAATAAGGAACAAAGTGCCCCTTCCCACCAGCTGAGCAGGGTGTGCCTTGCTGGACTGTGAAGGCCATCTCATGGCAGAGCACAGCAGGGCAGATGGGAGTCTCTCAGCTTGCAGCTTCCAGCATGAAGCCTGTATCTTTGATACCAGGTAATATTTTCTTCAGACCCTACCTTGACTTCAATCCCTGTTCATTACCAACTTAAGTCTTAATATTCCAGCAGTTGTCATTTTCTAGTGAGAGGCAGCATTGCTCTCTGATTTCAGGTTTTCAGACAGTAGCACTGTGCTTGAAAAGGCAGATTCTCGTGCCGGGGACCATCATCTCTCAGAAGAGGGTACACAGCACTGCTGTGATACCCATACCAGTCTTGCTTCTCAACCTTCTGGACTTTGAGATGTTTCGTATTCAACCGCCTGGTTTACAGTTAATAAATATAGATTACTCTGATATAACATTTAAATACACTCTTATTTTGGTATAAAACAAAGGCTTTAAGGCAGTCTCTTTTTTTAATAAGATAAAATGCCTACTAAAACCTCACATTTTTTATTTCTAGTTTGCGAGTTACTATAAGTATAGTTAACCTTTAAACATACATAGAATATACACAAACGAGTTATCAAATCAAATCAAAGGTTTCTTTTAATGTATGGTGTTCAAATATTATTTTATTTCACTATTTATAACACTGGTTTATAGAACACTAAATAGTATGATGCTGCTTAAAAATGTTACTTCTGTAATATTTGCCTATAACATAATGCCTAGAAGAGAGGCATACACTTCTCCCAGAAAAAGGCACTGATATTCTAAATGTGTCACTGTGAACTTTACAATACCAGATGAGCATCTACCCGTATGAAGCCTGTATGAAGACAAAGAAAAGATGAAAGTACTTCTGTTTTCCCTGGAGGGGATCAGGGTCACTATGATGTAGTAGTTGACGAGGCTTACCTAATAGGAATTAAGATAGCATGTGCTAAGGGAAGACAAGAAACATATTCAAACAAATTAATTCCACAAATCAGTGTCCTTAGGTAATTGGATATAGCTGACTTGTGGAACAAGACTATGATGCAGTGTCCCTGTAGGCAGGAGACACATGTATGAGTGACCCATTCCTGAGCCCCATCGCTCTCCAAAGGCATTCACTGTGCTGCTGAATCTGGTGCTATTTTCATTAAGGCTTATAGTGTAATTTACACCTCCATTTTGCTACAAGAGAACAAAGTTGTTAAAATAAAATACTTTAACATTCTATCACAGGCTAAGAATATTAACTGGATGTAAAAAAAAAAAAAAAAAAAAAAAAAAAAAAAAAAAAAAAGCAGGGCTTGTAGAAATAAAATCAATTCCCAAAGAATCTTTTCATCTAGATATCTGTGTAATTACATCTTTTCAAAGAATCATGGTCTTTCATCAGTTATGTCCAGATTTTTCTGAAACTTAAGTACTCTTAAATCTACTTTCTACATTTTAGTTTAAATAAAATCATTGTGGAGAGATATTAGCACTGACACACAATCCTTCTGCAGTTGCCTAATGTGTTTTCTAGCTTAAGATAATAATACTACCTTCTTTCTTATACATGTACTAGATCAACATTTATTTCAGTTTTCTGATATTCTATCCCTAGTCCCCTACAAATAGAATGTAATAGAAATGATCTCAATTATGGTAGGAAGTGAACCTCATGATTTTTCTCAGGTATGTGGACTATGTATCCAAAAGTCAAGTCAGAGTCTGATGTCTTCCAAAGCATTTTGTAGTTAAAGAAATACACATCAAGAATATCAATATGATATTTTAAACAGATATAAAAGTACATGTTTGTATGTTCTTGCTTACTTGGTTAAATGTTAAAACATTCC
Source organism: Cavia porcellus (assembly GCF_034190915.1). Taxonomy (NCBI): domain Eukaryota; kingdom Metazoa; phylum Chordata; class Mammalia; order Rodentia; family Caviidae; genus Cavia; species Cavia porcellus. The sequence continues at coordinate 72,254,408 of NW_026947499.1, read as the reverse complement.
CAGCACTCTGGGGATGCATCCTGCTAATTGCATGGAGGATCCGTGCTCTGCCCAGCCCAAGCATCCCAGCACAACCCAATGCAATCCATCAGAGGAATGCCATGCCAGTCTCACAGGTCACAGAGGCACTGGTCCTTGGCCACTCCAGAGCCCTGTAGCTATCCATCAAGGAGTGATCAATCTTGCTGACATATTCTGAAGATTTTGAGCTCTGTCCATCACAGTGCAAGGCTATGGCATCATAGTTTGAGGGTGCACCTTGGCTAGCCATAAGGTTATCAAGCAGTCAAAACTCTGCCAAGTACAGTGTTCCAGTGCAGTCCATCTTGAGGGTGCCTGGCCAGTCACACAGGTCCCAGAAGAAAATGATAAAATGAAAGGGCAAGACGCAGTCTCAGTCATACAGCCTACCAAGAGAAAAGTCAGGGCACGTTGAAATGGAAGACATTGGACATTTCAAGACTGAACTTTCTGAAATGATAGCAACTGAAGTAAAGACACAGCTCCATGAAGCTATAGAGGAAATCAGATCAGAAATAACCTCTCATGTTAAAAATGTGACATACATTATGAAACAAATATTGAATGTATCTAAAGAAGATTGAGATAAAAAATAGAGGATCATAAAGTGATGGAAATCTTAAATGAAAAATATAAGACAGAATTGGAATGCATGTAACAGATTCAAAGGATATTCAGGAAATTAAAAATTCCACTGAAAGCTGGTAAAGTTGCTTGAATGAAATTGAAGATAGATTCTCAGCTTGAAGACAGAATGGAAACTTATGCACATGAAAAAAATGCTCTCTTGAAAATAACAAGGAACCAGGAAGCAACAATTCAACAGCTGCAAGATGATGCAAAGAGAAATGATATAAGATTGATAGGTGTCAATGAAAAAGCAGGGGCAACATGAATGATATACAAGCACTATTTACAGAAATAATAGCAGATAATTTTCCAGACATGAGGAGAGCCTGCTGACCTGAGGCCATGCGTGCATGGCTTAGGAAATGAATTGGTGGGTACCTTCTGGGCTTGTCCCACCTCATTTCCCCCTTCCTCCTGTGTCTGGCCCTGTTTTACACATTTTGGGTTCAAGCAGTTCAGCACCTCCAATGCATCAGTACATATACCTACTGCTACTTTTGATTTCTGGAAGGCACGAAGTTTCAACTTGTAACAAAAACATTTGTAGTATTCAATAACCTTGGTATGTAATTTTTTTGTTTGTTTGTTTAAAAGAATCTGATAAAGGGGCTGGGGATTTAGCTCAGCAGCATAAGCACCTGCCTTGCAAGCAGGCAGTCGTGAGTTCAATCCTTGGTACTGATAAAAATGAAAAAGACAAAAAAAAAAAAAAAGAATCTGATATAGAGATAAGTGAGACATATGGAACCCCAACTAACATAACCAAAATAGATATTTTTTAATTGTTGTTTTTTTTTTATTTTTATTTTTTTTTTTTTTTTGGTACTAGAGATTGAACTCACAACCATTTGCTTGTAAGGCAGGTGCTTATGCTGCTGAGCTAAATCCCTGGGCTACCAAAATAAATCTTAACCCAGACATGTAATAATTAGAATATCAGAAACTCAGCACAAGAACAATATACTAAAAGCTATCACACCAAAGAAACAGTTCACCTATCAGAATAATGGTAGACTTCTTTTTTTGTCTTTTTCCTTTTTATTTGTACCAGGGATCGAACTCATGACTGCCTGCTTGCAAGGCAGGTGCTTATGCCGCTGAAGCTAAATCCCCAGCCGCAGAATGATGGTAGACTTTCCTACACAAACCTTCAAGTCAAAAAGCACTTGGAGTGAAATATTTCAAGTGCTGAAAGGAAATAATTTTCAACCCAACAACATTAGAAAATATATTCTTTGCAGGTATACATGGGCCATTCTCTAAAATAGATCATATACTGGCCCACAGAACATGCTTAAGCAAATGCAAAAGAATTGAAATAATTCTACGCATATTATCTGACCATAGCACAATCAAATTGGAAACAATGACAAAAAATCTCACAAGAAACACATAACTAAATAATATTCTCCTAAATAAACAATGGGTCACAGAAGAAATTAAAGAAGAGCTAGGCCAGCGAACTGTTTTCTTTGCTGGGGCCCAGGATCCGGTGTCCTGTGGGTCAAGTAAGTCCAGCAGAGGTGTGGAGCTCTCTTCTTTGCCTGGGGGCCAGGCTCCAGCTCCCTGTTGGTCCAGTAGGACCAGCAGAGACAGGGAACACCCCCCCCCAGGCCATCCAACTATTTTCTTGGCCTGGGGCCTAGGATCCGGCTTCCTGTGGGTCAAGCAAGTCCAGTGGAGGTATGGAACTCTCTTCGTTGCCCGGGGTCCAGGCTTTGGTTTCCTCTCAGTGGAGGAAGTCCAGCAGAGTCAGGGAACGCAGCCCAAGCCTGCAAACTGTTTTCTTCACCTGGGGCCCAGGATCCAGCTTCCTGTTGAAATCAGTGAGTAAAGAGGGGGCAGGGAATTCTGTCCCAGCCTGGCTGACCTCTCTACCTCACTTGGAACAAACCTTGAAGCTCAAAAATATATGAAAATGACAAAATGAAAGACCAAAATGAGGTCTCAAACATCCAGGCCATCCCAAGAAAGCCTAAGAGCCATGTGCATAGAAGAAAATATATGCCACATACCTGAAATAATAGTAACTGAAATAGAGGAGCAACTCTGGGAAGCATTAAAGGAAATCAAACTAGAAATAATCTCTCAGGTAAAAGAAGAATTCATAAAAGAAATGAAGGAGATGCTGAACATATCTAAAGAAGACACAGTTAAAAAATTTGAGGAGATAAACAAAAAAGATAGAATCCCAGGATGAACAATATAAGAAACAAACAGAATATATAAAGCAGATGCAAAGAGATATACAGGAAATCAAAAACTCCATCGAAAGTTGTAAAAACCACCTCAATGAATATAAAGATAGAATTTCAGACCTTGAAGACAAGATTGCAGCCAGTGAACAGGAAAGGAAAGATCTTTTAAAAATAACAAGAAATCAAGAAATAACAGTTCAACACCTGCAAGATGATGTAAAAAGGAACAACATAAGATTAATAGGTATAAATGAAAAAGAAGCGAACAAAATAAAGGATGTCAGGAGGATATTTAGAGAAGTAATAGCTCAAAAATTTCCCAAACATGTGATTGGAAACCGATATCAAGATCAATAAAGCATATAGAAACTCAAATAGCCATAAACAAAATAAAACTACACCCACACACATAGTAATGGCCATCCCAGAAATTGAACAAAAGAATAGAATATTAAAAGCTGTAAGAGAGAAAAGACAGATCACCTATAAAGGAAAACCTATCAGAATCATAGCAAACTTCTCAGCACAAACAGTAAAGTCAAGAAGAGCATGGAGAAAAGTATTTCAGATCCTAAAGGAAAATGATTTCCAACCTAGGCTGATGTATCCTGCAAAACTGTCCTTCAAAATGGATGGAGAAATAAGATACTTCCATGACAAAGAACAGCTGAAAAACTACCTGATCAACAAGCCAACCCTGCAAAGAATACTGAAAGACAGCCTAGATGCATCTAGGAAAAAAACACAAAACAAAGGAGACAAACAGAACTCAAAGACAAAGATGTAACAGCAGAAAGATAACATGTCAATAAAAACCAATATATAACAGTTATAACCATTAATGTAAATGGTCTCAATGCACCAATTAAAAGAAACAGACTGGCAGATTGGATGAAGAAACGAAATCCATATGTTGTCTACAAGGAACCCATCTAACCCAAAAGGATACGCATAGATTGAAAGTCAAAGGATGGAAAACAATACTTCATGCAACAGGAACCCAAAAAATAGCAGGAGTGGCTATTCTGTTTATAGACAATGTGAACTTCAAGCCAATAATGATCAGAAGGGATAAAGAAGGTCACTACATACTGGTTAGGGGAAAACTCCAAGAGGAAGAGATAACTATCTTAAATATATATGCACCAAATTCCAGAGCACCCAATTATATAAAAAAAAGTACTAACAGAAATGAAAAACAAGTTAACAGTGACACAATTCTAACAGGAGATCTTAACACGCCATTGACACCAATGGACAGATCACCCAGACAGAAAATCAACAAAGAAATAAAAGAACTGAATCGCACCTGTGAACAAATGGACTTAATAGACATATACAGAGTATTCCACCCAACAACAACAAAATACACATTCTTCTCAGCAGTGCATGGGTAATTTTCTAAAATAGACCATATATTAATTCACAAAACATATCTAAATAAATGCAAAAGGGTTGAAATCATCCCTTGCATGCTATCAGACCATAGCGCTATGAAATTAGAAATTAATGATAAAAGATATTACAAAATTCCCACAAACACATGGAAACTAATAACACACTTTTGAGTAATCAGTGGGTCACAGAGGGAATCAAAAAGAAATTAAACACTCCCTACAAGAAAATGAAAACACAAATACAACTTACCAGAATCTGTGGGATGCAATGAAAGCTGTCCTCAGAGGAAAATTTATTGCACTGAATTCACACATTAGGAAAATAGAATGAATACAAATAAATAACCTGATGTTACACCTCAAACATCTAGAAAATGATGAGCAAATCAAGGCCAAAGCCAAAAGAAGAGAAGAAATTATAAAAATCAGAGCAGAAATCAGTGCAATAGAGACTAAAAAAAATCCAAAATATCAATGATTCAAAGAGTTGGTTCTTTGAAAGAATAAATAAAATTGATAAGCCCCTAGCCAACCTTATTTAAAAAGGGAAGAAAAAGCTCACATTCATGCAATAAGGAATGAAAGAGGAGAAATCACTATGGACCCTATAGAAATACAGAAACTCATCAACACCTATTTCAAAAACCTCTACTCTCAAAAGTTTGAAAACACAGAGGAAATGGACAGATTCCTAGAAGCACACGAAGTACCAAAGCTAGGTCATGAAAATGTAAAACTCCTGAATAACCCAATTTCTATTAATTAAATCAAAAATGTAATTAAATCCTTACGTACAAAGAAGAGCCCAGGCCCAGACGGATTCACTGCAGAATTCTAAAAGAAATACAAAGAAGACCTAATGCCAACACTCCTCAAACTCTTCAATGAAATTGAAATGGAAGAAATCCTTCCTATGTCATTCCTGGAAGCAAATATTACTCTAGTACCAAAACCTGAGAAAGATCCAACTAAAAAAGAGAACTACAGACTAATCTCCCTAATGAACACAGATGCAAAAATCCTCAATAAGATATTGGCAAATAGGATGCAGCAAATCATCAAGAAGATCATACACCATGACCAAGTGGAATTCATCCCATGCATGCAGGGATGGTTCAATATACGTAAATCAATAAATGTAATACACCATATCAATGGAGCCAAATGTAAGAACCACATGATCATTTCTATAGATGCAGAAAAGCTTTTGATAAGGTCCAACATTCATTCATGATAAGAACCCTGCAGAAAATTGGAATAAATGATCTTTACCTCAATATAATAAAGGCCATCTATGACAAACCAACAGCCAATATCATTCTAAATGGACAAAAATTGAAGGCCTTTCCTTTAAAATCAGGCACAAGACAAAGATGTCCCTTATCGCCTCTCCTATTTAATATAGTACTGGAAATACTAGTCAGAGCAACTAGACAAGAGAGAGAAATAAAAGTCGTAAAGATAGGAAAAGAAGAAGTTAAGCTGTCATTATTTGCAGATGACATGATACTCTATATAGAAGATCCCCAAAACTCCAATTAAAGACTGCTACATATAATAAATAAATTTAGTAATGTATCTGGCTATAAAATCAATACTCAAAAATCAATAGCATTCCTATACACTAACAATAAAGTCACAGAAAGAGAAATAAGAGAAACCGTATCCTTCACTCTAGCAACCCACAAAATGAAATATCTAGGAATTATTTTCATGAAAGAAGTGAAAGACCTGTACAGGGAAACTTATATTACACTGAAAAATGAAATTGAAGATGGTCTCAGAAAATGGAAAAACATCCCTTGCTCATGGATAGGAAGAATTAATATTGTGAAACTGGCCATTCTCCCAAAACTGTTATACATATTCAATGCAATCTCAATAAAAATACCATCAACATACCTCATAGAACTCAAATCACTCCTCAAATCACTCCTAAAATTCATCTGAAGTGAAAAGAGACCTAGAATAGCAAGGACAGTTCAAAGGAGCAAAGGCAAGGCAGGAGGTATCACAATCCCTGACTTGAAATTATACTACAAAGCAACAGTAGTAAAATCAACATGGTACTGGAAAAAAAACAGAGCTGAAGATCAGTGGAGTAGATTAGAAGATACAACCACAACTGCAAACACACTCAATCACCTGGTTTCAATAAAGGAGCCAAACATGTTCACTGGGAGAATGACAGTCTCTTTAATAAATGGTGCTGGAAAAACTGGCTCTCCATATGTCAAAAACTAAAACTAGACCATGCCTATCACCATGTACTAAAATAAAATCTGAAGGGATCAGAGATCTAAATATTAAAACAGAAACACTAAATCTATTGGAAGACAAATTGGGTAAAAACCTTGAAGATATAGGAGTAGGTAGAGAATTCATTAACAGGACTCAAACTGCATGAGAAATACTTCCCAGAATGAGTAAGTGGGATCACCTCTTATTAAAAAGTTTCTGTACATCAAAAGAAGTCTCCAGCGTGGTGAGCAGAAAACCCACAAACCGGGAAAAAATCTTAATGAACTGCCCCTCAGACAAAGGACTTCTATCTAACACATACAAAGAATTACAAAAATCAGACCCCCCAAATTCAAAGACCCAATCCAAAAATGGGCATCTGAGATGAATAAACAATTCTCATATGAAGAAATACAAATTACAAATAAATATATGAAAAAATGTTTATCATCATTGGTCATTAGAGAAATGCAAATCAAAACCACACTGAGATTTCATCTCACTCCGAAAGAATGGCCAAGTTCAAGAAAACCACCAACAACAAATACTGGAGAGGCTGTGGAGAAAAAGGAATTTCTTTGGACTGTTGGTGGGAGTGTAGACTAGTGCAACCATTGTGGAGGTCAGTCTGGAGATTTCTCAGAAAACTAGGACTGGAAGCCCCGTATGACCCAGCTATATCACTTCGAGGCATATTCCCAGAAGAACTGAAGGCATCATACCACAGTGATATATGTACACCCATGTTTATAGCAGCACAATTTGTAATAGCCAGATCTTGGATACAACCTAAGTGTCCCTCGGCTCAAGAATGGATAAAAAAGTTGTGGTATTTTTAAAGAATGGAGTCCTACTCAGCTATAAAGAATGACTGCATTGAGACATTTATAAATAAATGGATGCAGCTTGAGACCATACTCATAAATGAAATAAATCAAACTCACATGTATAAATACCGAATAGTTTCCCTAGTATAAGAAATGATAAGAATACATAGAAGTAATTGGTAATCATGATTCCCAATCATATTGGTTTGAAGCCACATAATGTTTTCACTCATTAACCACAATGGTTTTAACCTGGGTTGTTTGATTTTAGTATCTATGATAGCACGAATAGCTATTTTGAAGAAAGCAACACAACATAAAAGCTAGTGCTGATTTAATATCATCTTGTTTTAAAGTCCCATCAAGCTGTGATACATCTGTTTCCACTGGTTTTAACATGTTATATCTTACTATATTTCACTATATGCAATAGTATAAACAAAACTCTTTATAGGCAAAGAGATAATATGGAAACCATTGTTTGTTTTCTATTAGCAGGTTGTAAATACCCTGTAATTATTCCATTCTCTTGAAAGGCTCCACACTGTCTAGATACGCTTGATATTATAGCATGTGAAGTTACACTCAAATAATTTAAGGAAAGAGCCACTGTGGTGACTACTATTATGTTAGATTATCTGGTGGTGAAACAGTGATGCTTGAATTGCTCGGTTCTGCCCTGCATTGTTCTATTACAGTATCCTCTCTTATCTCAGTCTTCCCCCTATTTTTAAATTAGTCTGTTTTCTCTCGTTTTTTTAATTAAGGGAAAACTAAATTAAAGAATAATGGGACATATTACAGTAACGTTTTTTGTCCTCTTAACCTGACTTGAACCCCAGTATTGCTCTCCCTATCTTGTTCTGTCTGATTATTATATATTCTATTTTGTTTGATAGTATCAAGTTTGAGGGTATAGGCAATCACTTTGAAGGCAATAGTATATACTATGATGCCCTATATGGATTGACTATCATCCTTTTTTTTTTTTTTTTTTTGAAGTCCTGTAAGGTCCTCAGTGTAGATTTTATTAGTTTTTTCCCATATTTTTTGATCAATTCTATTATACCTGATGATATAGACAACTCAATTTGAAAATAGCAAGAGGCACAATGGTAACCACTTTTCATCACCTGCTATTCTATTTTTGCATCACATGCTATGCCCACCCTTCTGTTCTAATTGACTCTGTTTTGCTTAGTCACATTTGTTTTTATTCTCTTCAAAAAGTAATAAGAACTGTGAGAGTAATAGAACCCTAAAAGTCTAATTGTTACTGTAAAAAGGAGAGGAAAGTAAGGTGGACTACAGGATATAACCGCAGGTATGTTTGAGAGTGTAGGGCGGAAAACCATATAACTGAGCTTTTGTTGGATCATTGAATGGAACTGTCTCCAATTTCACTGTATGAATGTTCACTTTATATGCTTTAATTTATTGATATGGACAACTGTTTCTGGGAAGATAATGTTAAGTGGTGATTTTGTACTGTATTTTTTTTTCTAGAAATACTGCATTAATTGTACCCTTTTACTGCATTGTTTTTTTTTTTATGTCTTTTCTTTTTCTCTCTCTCTCTCTCTCTCTCTCTTCTCTCTTTAAATAAAGAAAAAATAAGTAAGGGAAAGAAAGTGCTCTAAAGTATACAATTGCAAGTGTGTTTAGGTGTGTTAAATAGATGAATGTATAAATGTTTTGATTGTATCATTGAACACCACTGTTTGTAGTCTCACTGTTTGAATGTCAACTTTGTATGCTTTAATCCTGTGACTTGAACAACTATCTCTAAGATGATAATGCATAATCTATTAAATGCGGATTTCTTACTGTTTTTTTTTTTCAGTTCTGTATTACTTGTACCCTTATACTGTTTTGCTTCGTTTTTTTTTTCTCTTTTTGCTTTTAAATAAAATTTAAAACAAAGAAATTATATTGCAAAGCTATTGTGATAAAATCAGCATGGTATTGGTATAAAAGTACTTGAAGATCTTTGGAGCAGATTAGAAGATATAGGTACAACTACAAACACACTCAGCCACCTCATCTTTGGCAAAGGGGCAAACATATTCACTGGAAGAAAGATAGCCTTTTTAATATGTGGTGCTGAAAAAACTGGCTTTCCAGTTGCTGAAAACTAAAACTAGACCCATGTCTATCACCATGCACTAAACTAGAATCAAAATGGATCAAAGATCTAAATTTTAAAACAAAAACAGTAAATCTGCTAGAGCATAAACTAGGTAGAAATCTTGAAGACACAGGAATAGGTAGAAAATTCATGAACAAAAATCAAACTGCACAGGAAATACTTCCTAAATCAACAATGAGAATCTCATCTTATTAAAAAGTTTTTGCATTTCAAAAGAAATCTCCAACAAAGTGGGAAGGGAAACCACAAATTGAGTAAATATTTTGGCCAATAGTCCCTCAGACAAAGGACTTCTATTTAGAACACATAAATAATTTAAAAAAAATCAAGCCCCTCAGATTCAAAGGCCCAATCCAAAAATTATATCTGAGATGAGTATACACTTCTCAGAAGAATAAATACAAATGTCAAATAAATATATAAAAACGTTCAGCATCATTGGTCATTTGTGAAATGCAAATTAATACAACACTGAGACTCCGTCTCACTCCAGAAAGAATGGCCATGATCTAGAAATCAATCTATAGCAAATCCTTGGAAAGGTTGTGTGGAAAAAGGAACTCTTCTCCACTATTGATGGGAGCGTAAGCAGGTATAACCACTGTGGAAATTAGTGCAGAGAATCCTCAAAATACTAGGTTGAAAAGGCTGTGCTTGACCCAGCTATTCCACTTCTCTGCATTTTCCCAGAATTGAAAACCTCATACCACAGTGATATATGTGCACCCATGTTTATGGCAGCACAATGTGTGATAGCCAAATCTTGGAAACAACTCAAGTGCCCATCAATTAATTAATGGTTAAAAAAGATGCTGCATATTTATACACTGAAGTTCTACTCAGATTGCATAGAGGCTTTTATAAGTAAATGGGTGTGACTTGAGATCATTCTCATAAGTGAAATAAATCAAACTCAAATGTATAAATATTGTGTATTCTCCATAGTATAAGGAACTGAAAGAGCAAATGTGATCCAAAATCTACAATAAATATTGTGTAATGGTAAATTGCTCAAAAAGAAATAGTAACTGGGAAACAGGAAAGGAGAAAAGAAGAAAGGAAAAAGAAAAAGACATAAATTTGTATATATATATATATATATATATATATATATATATATACATACATACATACATAAGGTAGATAAAATGACTATACTATTCAATGTAGTAGTTATTGGAAAAGAACAGTTAAAACTCATGATTAGATCAATTTCACATGTATATATCTGGTAATCTAAGCAATATTTTGAAGGTAACTATATAGTATTACCATCATTGTTAAATTCCTATCATCTTGTTTTGAAAACTGTATACTGTTAGTATTTTGGGTTTGGTGCTTGTCTCTTTTGCTTTTTTTCTTTTGTGTTTTTGTCTCTTTATTTAAGGGAAAGACATTTATAGTGATCAGCCAAGCTCACTTAGGAAGATGATGTGAATAACATAGACACATAACTTTGAATTAGCTTTAGGAGGGACCACATTTTAGTATTAAGAAGGTAGTTATTTAATACAAGGTTGGATTAATAATGAAGTTCTGTATAATTTTAATCATACCGAGTGGTGATTCCCTGCCCCTCCTCCCTAATTTAGAATAGTGATTAATTTCACATGGACAGTGGTGCTTTGCAGCAATTAAGGTAGGCACCTGCTATCAGCTGCATTATGACCCATTGATTTTGCACTGTGCACAAGGAATTTCAGGGTGAATTTGGCCAACTCTGATCTAATTGACTGAAATTCTTTTAAGAAGCTTTTAAGAAGATCTTGACAACAGGAAATCTGCTTGTTTGTTCTTTACTTATAAATAACTTCACCAATGCTAAAACCATAAAAAATACTCTCTTTAATATGAAAGTAATTTAAATATGAGATATGTCTCTGGATATAAAATCTGGTGCTGTGAGTAGCAATTAAATAATAAAATTAGTACTATGACCTATGGTGACAAAAGAAGGGTTCTCTACAATTTGAGATGTAATTACATAAATACCTCCGCACTTAAAGCTTAAGTCCTATTGTGTGTAGCATTTCAAAATATATTTCAAGTGGCATTGTTAATATAAATCATCTGATTTGTTTCTATGTTACTTAACTGGAAATACTTTAGTGTAATTCATTTTTAAATATAATTATACAGGTTTTCTTCTTATCTCTTTGTCTCTGGAGAAATTTTCAAAAGGAATACAAATGATTTGTGCTTATATAGCTTGATGAATGATTCTGTCTATATTTTGCAATCTGAGCAAAAACTACTTTGAAGATAACAATATGTAATATGTCATCCATTGTTAATCTGTCATCTGGCTTTGAAATTCTGGGTCATTGTTCTTTCATTTTAAAGTAAAATGACAATAACAATAATAATAATAATAATAACAATAGGTATACAGAAGCAAAATGAAGGGTGAATATTTTTTCAAAGAAATGGCCTGTGAAATGGAGTGGACAGTAGCACTGAAAAGAGATACCATCTTTGGACTAGAGCATGGGACATCAGGTGCCTCTGTGGTGCCATTTGTCCTCCTGGCAGAGAGACAAAGTTGTAGCGGAGGAGTTAAGGGAGGGTCTCTGGGGAACCAATGCCTTTGTCACCCTGGTAAGAGGAATGAGGGTTGCCACTGGAGACAGCACCGGTCCTGGGATCCGCAGTTTATAAAGAGACCAAGACACAATATGTAAGTCAGGAAGTATTGGGACACTAAATAGAAATCATAAAAAAAATTTGGATTCCAAATAAGTGGGTATAAAAAAAAAAACTGGGTGAATGTTGGGTTAAGGTTTAATGAGCACAAATAGAACGAGCATGTTTGTGTTACAGCTGGAGGGTCTTGTAATTAATGAAAAAGTCTGAGACACATAGTATGACTGGAGGAATTTTGAATCTGTAGTCAGTCTACGTGGTTCTGAGAAATTAAATTAATTTCTTCAGGTGGTAAGAAACTTTGTGAAACTGGCTTCTAAACACCTAAGTTTCAGTTCTCTTATGAAAATAATCAGGATTTCCCCTATGTAGCTCTGCTTTGTCTATGTCAAATCTTACGAGCCTATGTTCAAGAAGTGAGGCTATTTTATATACTGGTGGTGAAAGTTGTTAATTATTCCTAGGTTGATTGCATTCCTCAAGGTGACTTTTGGTCATTTCTGGGAGTTATCAAGATTCCATAAATTTTCACAAATATCGCTACTGTCGTAATTTTTTTTTAATTCCCCACTAGACAATGAACATCAGTAAGATTTCTCTGGTGACACTGAATTTCTTTGCATTTATATCCAAAGCCCCCAATGATCTAATTCTAATCCATTTTTTAAGATTACTAGTAAATATCTTCAATTCTCTTAAGCCAACTGTGATTTACACTGTATTATAAATATATCTAATTTTAGAAATTGTTTAAATTATTTACATGCATTGTTATTCCTTTCTTCTTATCAAAATTTCACTGAATGTGCCAAGTCTGAACAATGTTCGTTTTTCCACATAGTCTTCTCACTTTCTTTTTGCCCATAGGGTGACACTAATCTTTCCCTCACCCTGAAAATTCTACGAATGCCATTTGTACCATTGCTAGAATATTTGTCATATGTTAGCGCATAATTCTTCTGTGAGCAACCTCTCCTATTCTGCTGTTTATGTTCATAATAAACACTTTACAAATATTTCTTGAATTTATATCTTTGCCATACTCATAAGTGTACTGTTTAGGAAATAATGCTTTTGGAATTTTCAGGTAATATGATGATGTGAGAATTATATTCTTAATATAATAACCTTGCTTCAATAAGAAATACTCAATAATTTACCTGAGAAATCTTGTACAGTATCATAGAGATAAAACCTTAAACAAGTTAGAGCAAACATTCTCTGAAATCAGAGATTTAGCCAGCTGTTTTTTTTATCTATTGTGCACCCTGATGCCAATGGATTAGAGTAGAATAGAAAAGCTTAAGAAAATGAAATAGATTAGGATTTGTGAAAGATTGTACTGATGTGATGTTAATGTACAGATCAAATCTTTAGCTTTGCAATCCTTTTATAACCTGAGATGGTTTCACACAGTGTTCACCACAGGGTAAGTTGTGAGGATACTTCTATGATTGTTTAAGCTTGTGCTTCTCTTTTGTCTGTGTTGTAGTGCTCAGGAAAGACATGGATCACCTCTGTTCTTTCCTTCATTTGATCTCTAACAGTGCACGACCCTTCGTGAGTTCTACAGTAAATACTTGATAAATGGATTTAAATCATTTATTTGTAAATATGCTAACTATTTTAATAGGATAATATACTAGTAAAAAAAAACAAAGTTGATGCAAATTTTTATAGATGGCTAAAACTTTTTGTACTTTAAGAACAAACAACAACAAAAACCCCCATAAAACTGATCATACAGAATTTGAAAACAAATTAATAGGAAATTAACACTAGCTAATATATTACATATTACTATCTTTGAAGTAGTCATTTAAATTATAAGATTTAGGCATGAAAAGATTATCAAAATATGAAAGCACAAATTGTTCTCTTTGATGAACTGACAAAGATTAATACTTTGGTTTGTCTATCTCTCTCTCTCTCTCTCTCTCTCTCTCTCTCTCTCTACCTAATCCTTTCCCCTCTTCCTGTTCTCCTTTCCCCTATCCCAGTTATTCCTTCCTTTCAGCCACTTTCTTTCACTTTCATGTTCACAATATCTATTATACATTTTGGATCTTATTTACTCTCAGATTTTTTTACAGTAGGTAGAATATATGGTATTTACACATGTGAGTCTGATTTATTTCACTTAAGAATATGGTCTGAAATTGTAGTTGATGCAGTCTTAAAAGCAACTTTTTCTGAATTTATTATCTTGGAAGACATGCGTAGTCTTCTAATTTGTACTCTTAACATAAGCCAGTTGGTCGCTCCAACTTTTCTCAAATTAAGTGGCAGTATTAATTTGAGTTACATAAGATTTATTATTCCCTGTTTCATTTAATTTCTGGTTTTAATATTTCTGAATGATTTCACCATTTATTCTAACACTTGCTGTGGACTTCATGAACTGCAGTCAATAACCTCTTTCCCAGGAATAAATTAGACTGACTTAAATGTCGTTGCTCTTTTCTGTATTATAGAGACTTAGGGAACCTGTGTCTCACCTGAAAAAGTGAATATGTTACAGATTTTTTAAACTAACTATAAAATGTAATTACTATCAATTGATCAATCAATGAAACATCAACATAAATCATATATCAAATTTCTGAATCATTATTATTCAGACATGTTTATAGTGTAAAGAGGAAGGTTCATTTGTGCAATACCACTGTTAATAGTTCTTGGCTTCTAGCAGTCTTCTTTCTGTGAGTTACAAATTATGTTATGAATGTACCCATTTTAGAACTTAGAATTAAGCTACATAAAATTCATTCAAGATTTTTATATATTTCAAAAAATTTAGTTTGTCAAAATTTTAACTTTTTAAATCAAGCTTAAATATATCAAGTTAAAAATGGAGGTTTATTAAAAATAAATAGATGAAGGCCATAATGTAATTAGCTTTAAAATTAATAATTTCTCTTTATTCCAGAAATCAGAAATTTATGAGATCTTAGAAGTAAATTCAGACTCAAGATTTTATAAATTATTTTGAAAATAAATGAGATTTTAAAAGTCAGTCTTGTTTGCTTTATTGTGCATCAATGTCCTGATTAAAAAAAAAAAAAACAGAGAATGAAAACTGTTTCCTAAAAAAATAAAAAATAATAAATGTCTTGATGTACTGTTGTTCCAAAATAATGTGAAGAATCTGTTTGACTGCTTCTTGGATATACATATCTTCATAGAAGGAAGCAGTGATGAATCAGCCAATTGTTACAAGAAAGGAAACCCTCAAGAATTTTTTTTTCATAAAGGATTGATATGTGACTATCATGATAATTTTATTTAAAGCCAAGCTTGGTCATCAGACAAAGATATCTCAACAGGGCAGACTCCAACCACTGGTAGGAGATCTCTTATAGAGCTGCATTTTCTTCATGGCTGGTCTGTCCAGGGAGTCCTCCAGAATCCCAGGGGGTGAAGAGAGGGTGCAAGTAACGCTGTGGCTAAAAATCTCCCACTGCTGCAGCCTGAGGGACTTGACACAATCTTAGCTGACCTTTTAATCACTATTTAGCATGCACTGTCTTTCCTCAAGTTGTTAAAAGAACTAATGTCTCACCCAGATACGTGAATTCCAGGACCACTGTTTACAAACAGTTATGTAAATGGATTCCTAAATTGAGGATGAAGTGCTAAATAGAAAAGAAGTATCTCAGCTAGAAGAATGCTGAGTTCAAGCCTCTTATGACTATAAGAAAAGTTTCAAAAATCACTGTTAGAATTTTAATCATTGAAATCCAGGAAACATGAGTTAGGTACCAATAATGTGTTGTTTTACAAACTTGAGAATATACTATAGACACAAATACTCCATTTTCCTTTGTCTTTTCACCTGTTACAATATGCCATTCAAATTCTGTGTTTTCACCAGAAATTGATTCTGGTGGGCTTCCTTTTCAACTTTTTTTTTAAGCCACAGAGTATTCTTTTTTAATTTTTTTTTTAATTTTATTTTAAAGAGGGAAAACATAAACAGAACAAAACAGAACAAGGCAGATCAGAAGAAAACAATGTGACACAGATTTCAAAGCAAGACAACAGGAGATCATCACTGACTACCATAATCTCTCTTGTTTTCTTCTAAATAGTTGTCCATATCTTCCCACACAATGAATTCATACCAAACAAAATAGTATTAAACTGATCAGAACAGAATGATGCAAGCATTACAGGCCTTCAAAATGAGACAATAAGAAAATCAACAATGGCTGCCATAATGTCTCTCATTCTCTTCAAAATTGCTGTCCATACCTTCATGTATGTTGAAATTAAACAATACAAAACAGACTAAAATCACTCTAAACAAAGAATAATGGCATTACTGGATTTCACAGCATGACTATACGGAATCAGCAATGAATAACATAATGTCTCTTTTTCTTCAAAGTAGCTGATCATTTCATCATGCGTTACATAATTGATTCTCATAAACTGTGTAGGAGAAGTTCTATGCATGTATAAGTATTTACAGTATACTTATCTTTTTGTATTTGAGAGAAAAACTAAACTAAAATGAAGCAAAAAAAATTACTAGGAAACTTAAGCAAAAATGACAAATAAATAACAGTAGCAAAGAGCCCAAAACACTGACAATATAGGCCTTGAAAACAAGGTGGTAGGAGCATAACTAGGGTTGTTATTTTACATAATGATTTTCAAGAGTTCCTCAGATCACCAGATATTAACATGCACAATTATTTCAATCCTATGAATGTTAACTGTTTTGTTCCAAGAACTTATAGAATTTGTAACACTGAGGGACCAGAAATTTAAAGGTTAAAAACAAGATGCTGTTTCTCAGCTAGAAACAGCACTGGGCCTCATGACTTAGTCCAAACTCAGCTCCTAGGGAGGATCAAAAGGAAAACATCTGCAGCTGTGATATGCTTGAGCTGTGTTGTGCCAGGGAACTCAGAGATAGAGCCTGCCGATTACGCTAATCAGGGTTGGAAAACATGTCAAACTCGAGCCGTACAGAAACCAGGTGTCCTAAAGATAAGTTGTGCAGAACAAGACAGTTAATTAACTCTGACCTGCTGGTCATCCCTTATGAGCTCACCAACCACAAATAGGTAAACCACTGACTATCCCGCTCTAACTGCTACGATTGGCTTCTGTAAAAAACTGCTTGCTTTGTGATTTTTTCCCTTAAAAGCACCTGCCTCACCTACACTCGGGGCCCTCTGTTCCCGCTTGTTCAGAGGACACCCTGCACACGGAACAATAAAGACCCCTTTGTTCTTACATGAGAGCGGAGCCCTTGGAGTCTCCTTCGCGACACCGGTCTTACATTCTTACATTTGGAGGCCCCAGCGAGATTTGACTGAGAGCAGACCTCCTCGCAGGAGGAGACCCCAAGGGCACCTCTCTGGGGTGAGTATGGCCGATGTTTTGTTTACTTTCATTTCGATCGATCGCTCATTTTCTCTCCCCTCTTCTACTGCCCTGGACTGTTCGTATTGTTTCTTTGGTCCTGACTTCAAGGGCAGTCTGTTCCTTTCGGGGGATGCCCCGAAGTTCCCTTGCGGAACGTCTGCCGGTGGTTCCCACTGGTTCGCGTAGGCAGGTCGCACCTGCTGAGTTGGGTAGGTAGCTCCTACCGTCTGTGGCAGATTTCCCCGCCGGTCTGTTCTGGTGGGTTCTTCCGCCGGTCTGTTTCAGCTGATTTCTCCACTGGTCTGTTTCCACCACCTAGTGGCTCTGGTGTGTGTGTGCGTGATGCCGGCTCTTGAGTGGTGTTTGTTTTTGTCTGCGTCTTCTTTGTCCGTTGTAATTCTTCTTTTTCCTTCAGGATAAGATGGGACAGACGACTTCCACCCCTCTTTCCCTTACCTTGGACCATTGGCCCGAGGTTCGGGAGCGAGCTCACAATCTTTCTCTCCAGGTTAAGAAGGGCAAATGGAAGATCTTCTGCTCTTCAGAATGGCCCACCTTTTCAGTCGGATGGCCTCCAGAAGGAACTTTCCACCTTCCCCTGATCCTGGCCATTAAGGATGTAATTTTCTGTCCCGGTAGACACGGCCACTCAGATCAAATATCCTTTATTCTGGTTTGGCAGGATCTGTGTGAGGACCCCCTGTCCTGGGTGAAGCCTTTCCTCCCCCCCCCCACCCAGCGAGCCAAACGTTTCTAAACTCCTACCTGCCAAGGCACTTTCGGCTCTGCCTGTCTTGCCAGAATCACAACCTGACCTCTTTCTACTCAAAACTGACCCTGATCCCCCAAGTCCTCCTCCTCCCCTTATCCACCTTCCGCCCCACCAACACCTCAATGCAGCCCATCCTCCTCCTCTAAAACAACATCTTCGACTGTCAGCCCCCGCTTCCCCCGGGGGCTTGGATGAGTTCACCGGGAGGTAAGGGACCTGCTCACGGGACTCGAAATAAGCACACACTCTGTCGGGAGGGAAATCCTGCTGTGACCCTCCCCCTCCGACCTTGTGGGCCTATGATTAGCGATGGTACTGAGGAAGGTGAAATGCCTACCCTGCAGTACTGGCCTTTTTCTTCCTCTGACTTATATAATTGGAGAAATAACAACCCTTCCTTCTCTGATGACCCCTCTAAGTTAACAGGATTAATGGATTCCCTGATATACTCACACCAGCCCACTTGGGATGATTGCCAGCAGTTACTGGGAGCCCTTTACACTACAGAAGAGAGAGACCCCATCTTGCTGGAGGCAAGAAGGAATGTCCTCGGAATAGACGGGAGGCCTACTCAGCTTCTAGATCAAATTGATGACTTGTTCCCTCTGAAGTGGCCCAAATGGGACCCGAACTCTCCTGAAGGTAGGCAGCATCTGTCCATCTATCACCAGACTCTGATGGTGGGTCTCCGGGCGGCCACGAGGCACCCCACTAATTTGGCTAAGGTAAGAGAAGTAATTCAGGGACCCACTGAGACTCCCTCAGTGTTTTTAGAATGGCTAATGGAGGCTTATCACCGGTATACTCCGTTTGACCCTCAGGACGAGGGACACCAAGGCTCAGTGGCCATGACCTTCATCGGCCAATCGGCCCCTGACATCAGGCGTAAGCTCCAGAGGCTAGATGGACTACAGAAACTCTCTCTGAGAGATTTAGTTAAGGAGGCTGAAAAAGTGTACTATAAGAGAGAGACAGAGGAGGAAAAAGAGCAAGCAAGAGACAGGAGACGAAGTAAAGAATTAGCAAAAGTGTTGGCCGCCGTAGCTAATAAGCCAGAAACAGAAAAAAGCCCGGCCAGCCACCACTAGACCCAGATCAATGTGCCTACTGTAAAGAGAAGGATTGTAGGAAACTCAAAAGGAAAAGAGAAAAGGAGGAAGGAGAAAAACTTTCCCCCCAGCGAGCTCCTATGTTCACCCTAGATAAAGAAGATTAGGGAACTCAGAGCTTGAATCCCTTCCCCGAGGTCAGGGTAACTTTTAACGTGGAGGGGACCCCTGTGGACTTTGAGATCGACACAGGAGCTGTTTATTTGGCCCTGCAGGCCCCTTTAGGGTTGCTCTCATCCAAAAAGTCGTTCGTCCAAGGGGCGAATGGAAGCCAGTACCGCTTCTGGACAACTGAGCGTACTGTGGATTTAGGCAAAGGAAAAGTAAAACACTCCTTCTTGGTGATCCCTGAATGCCCCACTCCTCTACTAGGAAGAGACTTATCAACTAAACTAGGGGCTAAGATCTCCTTTGAACCCCATGGGCCACAAGTGACTTTCAGTAACCAAAAGTTTGGGCAGCCCATGATTACAATATTGTCTCTAAAAATGGAAGATGAATATAGACTCTATGATAAATCAGAATCTCAATCCATTCCCCACAAGTGGCTGACTGATTTCAAAGAGTCTTGTGCAGAAATGTCTGGGCTCGGACTGGTGAACCAACAACCACCTGTGGTGGTTACTTTAAAAGCCACTGCCACTCCCATCCTAGTCAGACAATATCCCATCAGCAAGGAAGCCCACCGAGGAATTAAAAAACACATACAGAGGCTTTTAGACTTAAAGGTGCTAACTCCCTGCAGATCTGCATGGAACTCCCTGTTGCTCCCGGTCAAAAAGGCTGGGACAGATGACTACAGACCAGTCCAAGATCTAAGGGAAATTAACAGCAGGGTGGAGGATATTCACCCTACGGTGCCAAACCTATACAACTTAGTCTGTGGCCTAACCCCATCCAAGACATTGTATACTGTTCTTGATTTAAAAGATGCTTTCTTCTGTCTACCTCTACACAAGGACAGCCAGCCCCTGTTTACATTTGAATGGACTGACCTCGATACGGGGGCTATTGGACAGTTGACCTGGACATGTCTTCATCAAGGATTCAAGAACAGTCTGACCATCTTCGATGAGGCCCTCCACAAGGACTTGCTGCCCTTCTGGACCCAAAATCCTAACCTCAATCTCTTGCAGTACGTTGATGATTTACTGCTGGCAGCAAGCTCGGAATCTGAATGTAAAGATGAGACTCAAGCGTTATTACATGAGTTGGCCGCTTTGGGATATTGGGCGTCAGCTAAAAAGGCCCAAATCTGCAAAAGAGGTAATCTTTATGGGCTACACTCTAAAGGGAGGTAAATGATGGCTTACTGAGGCGTGCAAACATACAGTGACTCAGATATCCCCACCCAAGACTCAGAAGCAGTTACGTGAGTTCCTTGGAACTGCTGGGTTTTGTCGATTATGGATTCCGGGTTTTGCGTCTCTGGTGGCTCCCCTATATCCACTCCTAAAAGGGAATTCTCCCTTCACATGGGAAGAGAGTCACCAACAAGCCTTTGATGCCATCAAATGAGCTCTCTTGTCAGCTCCCGCTCTGGCCCTTCCCAACACAGAGAAGCCCTTTACCCTCTTCATAGAGGAGAGAAAAGGAATAGCTGGAGGAGTATTAATCCAGAATGTCGGGCAATGGAAACGACCAGTGGCCTACCTTTCAAAGAGACTAGATGTGGTGGCAAATGGATGGCCGCCATGTCGAAGGGCCATTGCAGCAGCCTCCTTGCTCACTAAGGATGCAGATAAATTGACTTTGGGCCAAAAGCTATCTATCATTGCCCCACACACCCTTGAGAGTGTTATTCGACAGCCCCCAGACAGGTGGCTCTCTAACACCCAAATCACTCACTACCAAAGCCTTTTGCTAAACAAGGACAGGATAACCTTTGGACCCCCAACAGCCCTCAACCCAGCAGCTCTACTGCCAGAAGAAACCTCAGAACCAATATTACATACTTGCCAAGATATCCTAGCGGAGGAAACCGGAGTCCGACCAGACTTTACAGACCAACCATTAGCAGACACTGAAGTGACGTACTTCACTGATGGGAGTAGCTTCCTCCTACAAGGTAAGCGAGTTGCGGGAGCTGCGGTGACTGATTGCTCTAATATAATTTGGGCAACCAGACTCAAAGAAGGCTCCTTGGCCCAGAGGGCGGAGCTGATTGCCCTCACCAAGGCCTTAGAGCTTGCTAAGGGAAAACAAGCAAATATCTACACAGACAGTCGATATGCTTTTGCAACGACCCACATCCATGGGGCTATATATCGACAACAGGGGCTTTTAACCTCTGCAGGAAAGGAAATAAAACATAAACAAGAGATTCTCTGGTTGTTGGACGCAGTTATGCTGCCACAAAAAGTAGCCATAATACATTGTAATAGCCATCAAAGGGGGACAGACCCCATTACTAAAGGAAACAACCTAGCTGATCAGGCTGCAAGAACAGCCGTCATGAGCGACACATGAGTTCTGACGCCCAATACCCTTCCTAAGGAAAAAGTTCAGTCGGGAGAACAACCCAATGAACTAGACCTGACCACTTACCTCCAACAGGCTCACCAGCTCACTCACTTGGGGATTAAAAAACTGTGCTTGCTGGCTCAACATCAAAGTTATCCAGGAATAGCTCCCTCGGGCATTCGTAAAATTGCCACTCAAGTAGTGGCTAACTGTAAGGCATGCCAGTTAACTAATGCCCACCCCACCAAGTTAACATCGGGAAAAAGACTACGGGGCACAAGGCCTGGGCAATATTGGGAAGTGGACTTCACTGAGATCAGACCCACCAAGTACGGATATAGGTATTTGCTTGTTTTTGTGGATACTTTTTCCGGATGGACTCAAGCCTACCCCACTAAAAAAGAGACAGCCGCCACAGTTACTAAAAAACTGATGGAAGAAATCTTCCCTCGCTTCGGACTACCTAAGGTAATCGGGTCAGATAATGGGCCGGCGTTTGTGCCTAAGGTAAGTCAGGGGCTGGCCAACATACTGGGGATTGATTGGAAACTACATTGTGCTTAATAGGCCCCAGAGTTCAGGACAGGTAGAAAGAATGAATAGAACAATTAAGGAGACCTTAACTAAATTAGTCTTTGAGACTCGCTTAAAAGATTGGACAATGCTCCTGCCTTTTCCTCTTTTCTGTGCTCGAAACACTCCATCAGCTAAGCCACCTAATCTAACCCCTTTTGAAGTCCTCTTTGGTGCTCTTCCTCCTATCCGAGACCTCTCTCCCCGAACAAATGGCTCTGCAGTATTACCTACTTTTCTGTCTGATAGGCTCATTGCCCTTGATCGCCTACAAAAGATCCTCTGGAAGCAGCTGTCATCGGCTTATGCCCCCAGCAAATCTCCAACGCCACACTCCTATTAAGTAGGGGACTTCGTGCTGGTTCACCGCCACCAAGCTGACACCTTACAGCCTCACTGGAAAGGACCCTACCAAGTACTGCTGACTACACCCACTGCAGTGAAGGTCGACAGCATCACCCCTTGGATCCCTGCATCACATGTAAAGCCTGCTCCGCCACCAGACAACAACTGTTGGACATTAAAAAAGACTGGTAATCCCCTAAAAATTAAACTGCGCCGAGCCGATTCCCCAAACCCTTGACATGTTCTGCTACCCCCTGGAATTCCTGATTGCATTCATTTTCTTGGTATGTGTGTTTGCTATTGCTTTGTGGGAAATGGCCTCTCCCGACCCTGACTTGTCCTTCAAAGTTTGTTATATTTTGTTTTACTTTGGATATATACCTTTATGCCTGTACCTTAACTGCTTGACCAAGGAGGCCAGATGATTACTCTTCTCTTAAATATTCTTCTGTGCCAAAACCTGTCCACCGCCAAAGAACACCACCCCTGGGTCTGGTCATTAATCAGGTGGGATAACCAAAATGTGGTCGACAAATGGACAGGGTCAGGCAATCCTACTTTCAGCTTTTATTCGTGTGACCTTGTCCCCCTTGATCCCAATTCAGATCTCCCTCCTCGTATTTACCTATGCCCAGCTTCTGTGGAAGGGAAAACTTAATGCAACTCCTCAGGCGACTATTGTTGTGCTTATTGGGGATGTGAGACCATGGCCACAGCGTGGACCCCCCAAATAAAAGATCAACATATTAGCTTGTCATGGACAGGAAGTGGCCGACAAAAGGACACATTAATACTGTCAAAAAGGAGCCTTCTCCCTTTCAATACAAGGCCAGACAATTGCCAACATCTACGACTCACAGTCCTTACCCCCCAAGAGCCATCATGGGTTACAGGAAAAACTTGGGGATTTAGATATTATAAGGCTGGAGTCGACCCAGGAGGATTGTTTTTGATTAAAAAAGAAAGGCCACCTGACTCACCTTTATCCCCAAAAACCACCGCAAAGACTACTTCTCCTAGGCCTATGACGACTACCCTAAATCCAATAGTTACTACGACTCCATATCTTTCTCCCGCTAGGTATTTTACGGCCCCTTCCAATCTGAAACCCACACATGCCCCCATCAGTAGTTATGCTACTTCCAATTCTCTTCTTGAACTAATATTAGGAGCCCAGGATGCTCTCAACCAAACCCATCCAGACCTTGCCCAATCCTGCTGGTTATGCTTAAGCACTAATCCTCCTTTCTATGAAGGGACTGCCCTAAACACCTCCTATACGCTTACAGCCGACTCCAACCAATGCAATTGGGATCAAGTATTTCATATATTCTCCCTCCCCAAACTCACTGGCTGGGGGACCTGTGTGGGGCACTCCAATAGCTGGCCGTCGAGCCTGTGTTACCTCTGTCTCACCCAAAAATCAGTATCTCAACCCTTCTCAAGGGACTTTTTGGTTATGTACCTCTGGCCTCACCCCTTGTGTATCCACTAATGTTCTCCTTACAACTAATGATTCTTGTATCATTGTAGATCTCATGCCTCGAATCACTACCCCCTGCCAGACATGGCCCCCCTCATGAAACACCCAATTCGAAGCAAACGAGAACCGGCTACTATAACACTAGCATTGTTGCTGGGACTTGGAGTGGCAGGAGGGGTAGGAACATTTACAGCAGCCCTTGTTCCCGGGTACCACTCCCGTCAGCAGCTTCTCGCAGCCCTTAACCAAGACCTACTAGCCCTAGAGGCCTCTATAACTGCATTAGAACAATCCTTAACATCCTTGTCAGAGGTGGTGCTGCAAAACCAAAGGGGCTTGGACCTGCTGTTCTTAAAGGAAGGAGGTCTTTGTGCTGCGCTTAAAGAGCAATGCTGCTTCTATACCGACCATACTGGCATTGTCAGAGATGCTATGGAAAAACTCAGAGAAAGAATTCAGTCCCGAGAGCCTTCCCAAGGGGAAACCAAAACGTCCTCCCTCTGGGAATCTCTTTTCCCTTATATTATCCCTCTTCTGGGACCCCTAGCTGCCCTCCTTATAATCATGGCTATAGCTCCCTGCCTTCTAAATCACATAACCCAGTTTATTAGCTCCCAGGTCTCTCAGGTGAAAATAATGGTCCTTAGACAACAATAAACTCCCTTAGCTATGACTAACCTCTAGGATTAGAGGTATCCTACAACAAAAGGGGGGAATGAAGGACCAGAAATTTAAAGGTTAAAAACAAGATGCTGTTTCTCAGCTAGAAACAGCACTGGGCCTCATGACTTAGTCCAAACTCAGCTCCTAGGGAGGATCAAAAAGAAAACATCTGCAGCTGTGATATGCTCGAGCTGTGCTGTGCCAGGGAACTCAGAGATAGAGCCTGCTGATTATGCTAATCAGGGTTGGAAAACATGTCAAACTCGAGCCGTACAGAAACCAGGTGTCCTAAAGATAAGTTGTGCAGAACAAGACAGTTAATTAACTCTGACCCGCTGGTCATCCCTTATGAGCTCACCAACCACAAATAGGTAAACCACTGACTATCCCGCTCTAACTGCTACGATTGGCTTCTGTAAAAAACTGCTTGCTTTGTGATTTTTTCCCTTAAAAGCACCTGCCTCACCTACACTCGGGGCCCTCTGTTCCCACTTGTTCGGAGGACCCCGTGTGCATGGAACAATAAAGACCCCTTTGCTCTTACATGAGAGCAGAGCCCTTGGAGTCTCCTTGGCAACACCAGTCTTACATTCTTACAACACAATCATCTTAGCTGTCCTAAGTGTGTTTATATAATTTTAGATTTTTTCCCTTTTTCTTTTTCCTCCTTTTCCCTGAGGTATTATTTTTTTTCTTTTTGAGCAGTTTCTTATCCTTTCACTGTATTTATTGAGGTTTTTGTATCTTATGTACTCTTACCATTTCTTAAACTAGGGAGACTAAATGGTATTTACAATTTATTTCACTTATGAGTATGGTCTCGAGTGCCATCCATTTAATTATAAATATCGCAATGTGATCATTCTTTATAGCTGAGCAGTACTCCATTGTATAAAAATACAATGTCTTTTTTATCTGTTCTTCAGTTGATGGACACTTAGGTTGTTTCCAAGATCTAGCTATTACAAATTGTACTGCTATAAATATGGATGCACATATATCACTGTGGTATGATATTTTCAGTTCTTCTGGGAATATGCCCAGAAGTGAGATAGCTGGGTCAAATGGGATTTCCAATGCCAGCTTTTTGAGGAACCTCCAGACTGACATCTACACACTAGTTCACACTCCCAAAAAGGGTGCAGAAGAGTTCTTTTTTCCCTGCCATCTCTTGACCATTTGCTGTTGATAGTTTTCTTTATCCTGGCCATTCTTTCAGGAGAGAGATGGAACCTCAGTGCTGTTTTTATTTGCATTTCTCTAATGACTAGTAATGCTGAACATTGTTTTCATGTGTTTGTTTGCCATTTGTATTTCATCATCTGAGAATTGTGTATTCATCTCAGATGCCCATTTTTGGAATGGGTCTTTGAATTTTGGGAGTTTGATTTTTTTAATACTTTATATGTGCCAGACAGAAATCCTTTGAGGTACAGTTCACTAATTTTTTCCCCAATTTGTGAATTTTCTTTTCACTATGCTGGAGATTTCTTTCAACGTGCAGAGACTCTTTATAATAATATGTGATCCCAGTTATTGATTCTGTGAAGTATTTCACATGTTTGATTATTGTTCAACAATTCTACCCCCGTGTCTTCAAGATTTCTACCTACTTTGTCTTCCAATATATTTAGTGTTCCTGTTTTAATATTTAGATCTTAGATCTACTTAGACTTTAGCTTAGACCATGGTGATAGGCATGGGTCTAGTTTTAGTTTTTGGCATATGGAGAGCCAATTGTTCCAGCACCATTTATTAAAGAGACTTTCTTCTAGGGAATGTGTATCAAAGATAAGGTGGTTTTTATCAAAGATAAGGTGGTTGAGTGTGTTTGCAGTTGTGGTTATATTTTCTAGTCTATTCCATTGATATTCAGGTCTGTTTTTATTCTATTACCATGCTGATTTTATTACAGTAAATTTGTAGTATAACTTCAAGTCAGGGATTGTGAAGCCTTCTGTCCTGCCTTTGTTGCTTAGAATTGCCTTTGTCATTCTAGGTCTCTTCTGGTTCCACATGAATTTTGAGAGTGATTTCTCTAGATCTGTGAGGTATACTAGTGGCATTTTGATTGGGATTACTTTGAATCTGTATAACAGTCTTGGGAGAATGGCCATTTTCACAATATTTGTTCTTCTTAACCATGAACAAGGGATGTCTTTCCATTTTCTGAGATCCTCTTTGATTTATTTTCCAGGATTTTATAATTTTCCTTAAATAGATCTTTTACTTTTTTTGGTTAGATTGATTCCTAAGTATTTCATTTTGGTGGATGCTATTATGAAGGGTGTCATTTCTCTTATTTCTCTCTCAGTGATTTTGTTGTTAGTTCATAGGAATAATATTGATTTTTGAGTGCTGACTGTATCCAGCTACATTACTGAGTTTATTATACCTAGGAGTCTTTCAATGGAGTTTTGGGGGTCTTCTATGTAAAGTATCATGTCATCTGCAAATAATGATAACTTATCTTCTTGTTTTCCTATCCTTACTTCTTTTATTTCTCTTTCTTGTCTAATTGTTCTGGCTAGTATTTACAGCACTATATTGAATAGGATTGGTGATAATGGACATCCTTGTCTTGAGTCTGATTTTATGGTAAAGGCTTTAAGTTTTTGACCATTTTATATGATGCTGGCTGTTGGTTTGTCATAGATGGCTTTTATCAGGTAAAGACCATCTATTTTAATATTCTGTAAAGTTCTTATCATGAATAGATATCAGATCTTAACAAAAAACTTTTTCTGCTTCTATAGAAATGATCATGTGCTCCTTATTTTTGGCTCTATTGATATGGTGGATTACATTTATTGGTTTACATATGTTGAACCATCCCTACATTTCTGGGATGAATCCAAGTTGGTCGTGGTGTATAATCTTGATGATTTGCTGTATTCTGTTTGATAATATTTTACTGAGAGTTTTTGCATCTATGTTCGTTAGGGAGATTGGCCTGTTGCTCTTTTTTGATTGAGTCTTTCTCAGGTTTTAGTACTAGAGTAATATTTGCTTCCAAGAATGAGTCAGGGAGAATTGCTTCCCTTTGAATTTCACTAAAGAGTTTGAGGAGTGTCAGCATTAAACCTTCTTTGAATTTCTTATAGAATTCCACAGTGAATTCATATGGACCTGGGCTTTTCTTTGTTTGTAAGATTTAATTACATTTTCAATTTTATTATTTGAAATTGGGTTATTCAGCAGTTTTACATTTTATTGATCCAGCTTTGGTAATTCATATGTTTCTAGTACTCTGTCCATTTCTTTGGTGTTATTAAGCCAATGAGAGTAGAGGTTTTCAAAATAGGTATTGATTATCTGTATTTCCACAGATCCTATAGTGATTTCACCCTTTTCATTACTCATTGCATGAATTTGAGTTTTTATTTCCTTTTTTAAATAAGATTGCCCACGGGCTTATCAATTTTATTTATTCTTTCAAAGAATTATTTGATTAATTAATTGATTGTATTATTTTCTTAGTCTCTATTGCATTGATTTTTGTTCTAATTTTATAATTTCCTCCTTTCTTTTGGCTTTGGGCTTGTCTTGCTCTTCCTTTTATAGATGTTTGAGGTGTAACATCAGGTTTTTTATTTGTATTTGTTCTGTTTCTTTGATGTGGGAATTCACCACAATAATTTTTCCTCTGAGTACTACTTTCATTGCCTACCACAGGTTCTGGTAAATTGTATTTATATTTTCATTTGCTTGTAGATATTGTTTAATTTCTTCTTTAATTTCCTCTGTGACCACTGATTGCTCAGGAGTGTATTACTCAATATTCATGTGTTTGTGGGTCTTTGCAATTTCTTCTGTCATTAATTTACAGTTTCATGGCTCTATGACTTATAACATGCATGGGATAATTTCAATTCTTTTGCATTCACTTAAGCATGTTCTGTGGGCTACTATTTATGGTCTGTTTTAGAGAACAACCCATGTGATCCTGAGAAGAATGTATATTCTGAGGTTTTTGGGTGAAAAACTCTGTATATGTCTACCAAGTCCATTTGTTCACAGGTGTGATTCAGTTATGTTTTTTCTTTGCTAATTTTCTGTCTGGTTGATCTGCTCCTTTCTGTCAATGATATGTTATGGTCTTGTGTTATAATTGTGTTATTGCTTATTTGCTTTTTCATTTCTGTTAGCATTTGCTTTGTATAGCTAGGTGCTCTGGAATTTGGTGCATATATATTTAAGATTGTTACCACTTCTTCTTGAAGTTTTCCCCTAACTAGTATGTAGTGACCTTCTTTATCTCTTTGGATCATTCTTTGTTTGAAGTTCACATTGTCTGCAAACAGCATAGCTACCCCTGCTTTTTTTGGGAGGGTATCCTGTGCACGAAATATTTATTTTCCATCCTTTGACTTCAGTCTATGAATTTCCTTTTTTGTTAGTTGTATTTCTTGTAGATAGCATATGGATGGATGTTGTTTCTTGATCCATTCTGCCAGTCTGTTTCTTTTAATTGGTGAATTGAGACCATTTACATTAATGATTATAACATACATACTGGTTTACTTTTGGCATATTATCTTTCTGCTGTTGCTTCTTTACCTTTCCACTGTGTTTAATTGTCTGCCTTGCTCAGTGTTTTTTTTTTTTTTTTTTTCCTATGTCCATCTAGATTGTTTTTCAATATTCTTTGCAGGGTTGATTTGGAGCTCATGAAGTTCTTCAGCTGGTCTTTGTCACAGAAGCATCTTATATCTCCATCAGTTTGAAGGACAGTTTTGCAGGGTAATCAGTTTGAATTGGAAGTCATTTTCCTTTAGAATCTGAAATACTTCACTCTATGCTCTTTTTGATTTCATTGTGTTGAGAAGTCTGCTATAATTCTGATAAGCTTTATAGGTGATCTGTCTATTTTTTCTAACAGTTTGTAATATTCTGTTCTGGGATATTGATTATTATGTGTCTTGGTGTAGTTTTATTTTGGTTAAGGCTATTTGGAGTTCTATATGCTTCACTGATCTGTATGTAAGTTTCCATTCTCATGTTTGGGAAATTTTCAGCTATTACTTCTGTAAATACCCTGTTGATATCTTTTGTGTTGTAACCTTTTTTTTTATTAATCCCTATCAATCTTATGTTGTTTTTCTTTGCATCATCTTGCAGCTGTTAAATTGTTATTTCCTGATTCATTGTTATTTCAAAAAAAAAAAAAACTTTCCTTTCCTATTCACCAGCAGCTTGTCTTTGAGGTCTAATATTCTGTCTTTACTTTTGTGAGGTGGCTTTGTCAACTTTCAATGGAAGTTTTGATTTCTTCTATATCTCTTTGAATCTGCTTCACACATTCTGTTTTTTTTTTTTTTTTTTTTCTTATATGGTTCATTTAGGGTTTCCATCTTTTTTGCACGGTTCCTTTAATTTTTAAACATGTCTTCTATAGATATGTTCACCATTTTTCATCACTTTTATCATTTCTTCTTTCACCTGGGAAATTATTTCTGATCTGAATTCTTTTATAGCTTCTCATAGTTGTTTCTTTACTTCAGTTGTTGTTATCATTGCTGTAATTTCAGGTGCATGGCTTATATTTTTTTTCTATTTCCATATCTCTTAGGCTAGCTTGGGATGGGCTGGAAGTTTGAGATTGCATTGTTCTCTTTCTTTGTCATTTTCTTATATTTTCCAGTTTTGAGCAATGTTCCAAAGCTTCCATGTGTCCTGGGAATCACCTCATGCACTTTCAACTCCTGGGGTAGAATGAAGGCAATTTCTAGCTGATTGCAGGTTGCTGGGCATGGTCCAGTTAGGCCCAGCCCAGTGATTGGTGATTTGTGATGTTGTTCAGGGTCTTACTGGTTGGGAGTGAAGGTCCAAAGCTTCCCCCATGTGCTGGGAATCACCTCATGCACTTTCGGTTACTGGGCCAGTATCAACCACAGAATATCAGAGTATTCTTGGGGCAGTCTCAGCCACGATAGATCGTTTGGGCAAACCATTATTGATTCTATCAGTTTGTAATTAGTATAGTAATTAGTAAAGTTAAATACCATTATATTTTAATTAAATGTTGTATACACAAACCATGTCCATTTAAATACGTAATTCAGCAATTTTAGGTAGGTAGACTTGTATAGCAATTAACCAGAGTCTAGTTTCATGTTATGTCAATCAACCCTTAAAAAACTATTACAAACATTTAAGTTAGATAGAAATTAATAGGCAGGGAGGGATCAGGATTTCAAGGCAGCCAGTACAGAAGAAGCCCTGCAAGTTTATGGATAGGGAGGTGAATTTGAAGGAAGCTTAACCACAAACAGCTGCTTGTGCTATAAGGTAACCAGCACCATCTGGCCCTACATAGGCACCAGAGGTGTGGGTGGTTGAGCAGAAAACCTGGACCCATACTCCACTCTTTTCCTGGAATGCTTTTGTTCTTTTAAGTTAGGAGTTATAGATAAACTAAAGACAATTATGCTCCTCATGCACCCTTGCTACATGTCTCCCTTTCCTTTTGGATCAGTAGTAGCTAAGACTACACTTGTGATCCTTTTAGGTCAGTTGGAGTTTGACTCATAGATACCCAAGTTGTGAATCTGGGGTGTAAAATGTCCTTGACAAACAGTCTCAGTGGTCACCTACTGTCTCTAGAGCTTTCTTTCATTAAACCTTTCCTCCTTTTCCTCTCCTTTATCCTTGAGACCGTTCTTTGGTATTGGGAGACATAAACTTGGGTCTAACAGGTTGGGAGTTACTCTGCTCTGACAAGACCTTACTCCTTTCACTCCTCACCACGCACTCAGCCTGCCATAGGCAGTCTTCAGGGGACTTCTGTTTATAGCACTCTGCCTCAATTTGGCATTTCATATAAAGGCAGTCATAAATCGTCATGCTGGTTCTTTACACCTAGTATAATCTCTATATACATCTATCAGAACTTTACCTTTCATTACTGAGGATGCATTTTACCTATCTATGTATTGGTTGATAGATGCTTGGGTACCTTTTGGTGATATAATCAATGCTACTATGAACATTCATGCTCAAATATTTGTCCAGATATATCTTGAAGGAATAGATTAGAAATGTTGGATGATACAATGTCTTTCAAATTTTGAGCAACATCAAATTATTTTCCAAAGAGGCTTCACCATTTTACATTTGTACCAGCAAATTCTTAAATTCATGTTGTTCTTTTTCAGGGATTACCCTTTGACACAAATCTTCCCATTGCTATTATCTAACTGTGCATTATGAATTCTCACAAGTGTTATGTGCATTTGCATTTTTTATGGAATTGCTAAGTTTCCCTCAAAATGTTTGCTGCTGCTCAAATAGTGACAATTTTCTCCTTATCTTTAATAGTTACCTAAAAATTAGTAACCTATTGTTGCTTTAAATCTTATTTATTTATCCTTAAACAAGGTAGGAAAAATAATGACTATCTGAAGTTGAAAGTAGTATTTTGTATTGGTCTGACTGTTATCTGTACTGCTCTTCTGGCATTGCTTTGGTGCAGACTAACCAATTCTATTAATATATATATATATATATATATATATATATATATATATATATATATCACAAGCAGTGCTTGCTAACTATTCTTTTGAAACATCTATTTTTCTGTTCAAATATTGTGAAGCACCATAACTGTAAGCACACAATTATTTTTAAGTTCCCCTCCCTCATATATATGTATATCCCATATCTATAAGTAATTTTATGACTTGTACTATTTCTACCAAGCATCTTAGCTGTCAGGCCTTCAGTTCCCACACAAGGTCCTGACAGCAGTTAGTCCCAGTGGTAATGGTTTACAGGAAAAAATCCACAGGAAAATTGAAGGTCTCTTTTAACTTCTCAATCATAAGAACATCATTGTGTCTAACAGAGCATTGAGCATATTGAAAAATGGCTTCAAAACTTTAAATTGTCATCATTCTTAGCAAGCTGTAAAGTTTGATGTTGATTTTACTTTGATCAAAAAACTCTGAAAATCATTAACCATAATGAATTTTACCTGAGAGCAAACCAATGTAGACAAATGCATTCTTTGCATTTTTATGTTAAAAAATAAAATATGTAAAACTACTGCATATGCAAAATTCTCATTTGGTATTCAAAATAAGTATTGGATAACAAAACAATACAATTTCCTTAGGCAAAAATGTAAAACAAAAATAGAATTCTAATTTTTTGTACTGAAGACTTACTTAGAGTCTCCACTCTACTATCCACACGCTCTACCCCGACCTACATTGCAGGCCCCAATCTGCTCCGTGTTTAAAAATACAACATAAATGATAGAATAAAAATTGTAACCTCACTCAATAAAGCTTCATATTTTAAAATGCGAACACAATAGTATGATGTTAATAGATGCTGTTTTCACATATTTCTCACTCGACTGCCTGTCTCATTCTCACGGCTGTGTGTTCCTTAGCTATTTCACATTTATAGAGTTCCTTAGACCACAAGCATCACTGACATCATATCTATGTATGCTAGGTCAGACCAGTACCCCAGGGCTTCCAGACCACTGCTTTTCACCATGATGGTGGATACCACTGAAATGCACACTACCCCAGACAGACTTTGATTCCCCTTTCCTGCCACCCTTCCTGAGAGCTGCTCTCATGATAGACAGCATGAAGTCCCTCTGCGTTTTGGATTCCAGAGCCCAAAGCCTGTGGAGAGTCAGGTTCGCATTTCTGCAACAACAAGTCAAGAAGTAAAAGACACTTTTGAATTTCTTTCTTTCCTTCCCTTCCACCTCTCAAATTTTGTATCTCTCATTTCACTTGGAAAATAATGACATTGCCTCCATCTTTCATCGGGTCTATGCTTTCCTTTACTCTTCCTCTTCTCTAGCTGAGTGACATCTTCTTCCAGTCTACTCTTCCCATCACCTTGCTCTTTTATTGTACCATTTTTTTTTTTTGGCCGACTTATGCAAAATGTGTGTTTTTATTTTGGTGGATTAAGTGGAATGCATGCTTTCCCTTTGATTTGCTCATACTGGAATCAGGGACCAAGCTCCCTACAAGTTCTGTCCCAGATACTAAGCCAGGTTTGCCTCTGCTTTAGCCATGTGTTTCATCTAAGTGCAACAGGTTTATTTTTGAAAAACACAACTTTGATAGCAACTTGTACATTTTCATGTATTAACTGTCCTCATATGCTGCCCTGTGAAAATACTATGATTGTGACTTGTGTAATTTTTTCAAGTTGTTGATAAAGGTCTTCTTAGACTTGTACCACAAAAGCTTGTGGTACAGCTGCCTCTTCCCAGTAAAACTGGAGAAATTGGTGAATTTATCTAATAGCCATTTCCTCAGCCCTCTTATTCCTTGTTTTTTAGTGATAAAGCTTGAAATTTTCTAGAAATCCAATCATTCTTCTCATTACTTTTATGTCCAAAATTATTTCAAGTAAAAATGTACAATATTTCATAACATATTTTCATCATTTTTTAGTTTTTAAATTTTATTTTATGAAAAAGTAGAACGAAATTTCATAAGCAAATAATAAGAAAATAACAATAGTTACTGCACTGTATATCATTATATTCAAAGAAGTTCAATTTTACATGTCTTCCAGTGCCTTAGCATACATCCAATGTATATTCTAAACACATTTCAGTGCAATATTCTTAATATAATGTGCTTCTTGCTTTTATATGCTAGAATTACCCTGAAGTGAAATTTATTTTAAATTTCCTCATGTTTTGTTCAAACTTGGGAGCTCAGGGAAGTCTGCCAGCTAGGTTCTCAGGAAGCTAGGCGAATGTGCTGGTGTATACAGCCAATTTCTGCCATCAAAATCAAGCATAAATAATGCTTTTAAGTAAAACTTAAGAAACTTGTATTTTTCTTCATTTTAAGTTATAAAATATCTTGGGAGTTTTTATTGTGATTATATTTGCATTGTAAAGCTTAGAAATTTTAATGGGAGTTGTTCTTAGTGTAAAATGGCAATATATTTAACAGTTTCTCTATTACAATAATTTAGTTTGCTTAAATTTTTTTTTTCAAATTATGAGTACTGTGGTGAACAGCATACTACAAATATTTTTTTAATATACTGGGTACTTTTGAAGAATATACTACTTTGGTATTAATGTATATTTTATAAAGACTTATAAAAATTAAAAATTATCCAAATAGTTTATGAACTTGTCTAATTCTTTACGAAAGGTAAATATCCTCTTTGTTTAATTGAGTGTATATCTGATGAGTAAAAATTATAAGTACTGATAACTTTATTATGTTTAAATTTTAATGTATAATTTTTCATTTATGTCTTATTTATTTATTCTTAATTTCTAGCATGTATACTTGTCTATCTTCAACTGGGTTGCCTGTTTTTACTTGTCAATTTACAAAACATAATTGCATATTTTGATGTGTGCTGATTTATCTTATGTCTTTTCAGGCAAAATTTCCTGTCTTTTCTGAGAGTTTTATGATGTTTTTGTACCATGGATCTTTAAAGGGAGCGTTACATTAGTATTCAAATGCAAATAGTATATACATTTTGAGGAACAATAGAAAATTGAATTTAAATTGATAAAAATCATGACTTGTCTAAGACCATATTAATGGCTTCATTTAGGTTTAGAACTTGAAGTATGAATACGTTGTAACTACAAACAGTAAGACACACAAACATGCACATAGTGTTTTAAATGTTTCCTGTCAAATACAAGCATTTATTCTATTAGTTAGATTAATTCCATTCATTATGGAGATACAATAATTTGGAATACTTCCAAATTACTATAAAACTTACATGAAATAAGGATATTGTAAAATATCAGTCAACATTAAAAAATACTAATTAACTGCAAAGTATACCCAAATTGGGGACAGCCACATTAATAATCAAAGTGTGACTAAAATGATAATCCCAGCCATAAGCATATGTTGCTGACAAAGAGAGATACACATTTGTCTTCTGAGTCTCACAAGAGCAGAGAAATTACCTAAGATTCGTAAAGGCTCCAAAGAGTATTTTTTGAAGAAGATGCTTTATGGGATTAATATTAGAACATTATCAGTTAGGATTTGAAAACTATAATATGTCAGGAAAGAAGGCAAGCCAATCAATGTAGAATCCACTGTATGTTATTCAATCATATATTTAACCAAAGAGGACCTACAAAGTTTGTCCTGTGAGTTAAGATTATAAGGCAACTAGTGCAAAATGGAACACCTTCACCCAAACTTTTGATTAAATCATGGACCTTAGGACAGAGCTGTATCCATTTTTAATTTTTTGTTTTGAGACAGTGTCTTGTTAAATCACCAAGTTGTCCAGGCTACACTGTAGCCTACCATCCTTCCATCTCAGTCTCTTGAGAATTCTGGAATTGCAGGGGTGTGGCACCATGCCCAGTTTAGTCTAAGTCTTCTGGGAACTGTCTGTCTGGGGTTGAGAAAAAGATACAATGGTGACTCCATAATGTTTTGCATGTTTATTGTATAACCAGCATTGCTGCAGATGCTCCACAACTATTAAAATAATTCAAGCCTCACCAAAATTTAAAAAAAAAATTATTTACCTGCATTTAGAGATCAGAAAAACAGAAATACATACTTAATGAAGTTGCTCAAAATCATGAGACAAATGCATGAAGCATGTGGACTTTAACTCATATGATTTGAAATTTGAATCTTTCAAAATGTTTGTGCTCCTTGCAAGGCACAGAAGGAATTATGGCAAGGTATAATGATCAAAGATGAAAAAATTTGTGCTATTAGAAAGAAAAAAAAGAACTATCAGGAGAGATTTCTTCAAGAAGTTTATTGTAGAATGCTCAAGGGTCAGAAAGCACCCTGTACACTGTCAGAGAACCTGTGTGTTTAAAGAGCTGGAAGAGAAAAAAATTGCAAGTGTTTTGCTATGGAGGAAGTGTGTGTGTGTGTGTGTGTGTGTGTGTGTGTGTGTGTGTACAAACCAATAAAGGAGCCTTGGGTGACAGGAAGAACCTGCATAGTAGTAAGCTTTCTGTTCATGTTTTGAAGCAAAGGCATCAGTCTCATTTAAGTAAAAAATTAATAATCCATATTTGGTTTTGAATTGCCACTGTGAGTTTAACATGGAAGACGGTTTTTAAAGGTGAAATAGTTGAAAACACCTTGAAAAGAGCAGGATTGAGACTTGTAGGAAGAAAGTGTTATTGTAGATACAGAAAAGTGAATGGATTTGAGTGAACCCTGTTTGTTAAAAAACTGGAGATCAATTTTGAGTATGAGATGTCAGGAAACAGATGATATATTCAGAAAGGGTAGTCAAAACAGATTTAATGAACAGATAGCTTCAAGTTGGAAAAGTTTAAGAGAATCAAAAGAGATATGTACATGCCTGAGGACTACAGTGCATTACCATAGTGGAGCGGAGCAGGGAGCACGTGGAATAATTGTTGCAATGTGGCTAAAGGTGCAAGTGTATAGGAAGAACCACCGAAAGCCTGTTGTCTGTGAGGAGCTCACGCACCACAAACCTGAACCCCACAATGGAGAATGGAGAACTGGCACCCCGCCTTCCTTTTTTCTTTGTATTCATCAAAACGCTTCCATCCCACAAACACAACTATAAATCAGAGGCTGGGTGGAGCTGGAGGACTGTAGCCCACAGAAATCAGCCTCCCAGGTTTTCATCCCAGGGGAAGAATGATGGGGAATAGAGCTAGAAATAAAGAGAATATGAATCCCCAAGAGACAGAGGGAAAAACAAAAATGAATCTTAGGTTCTGAGTTTGGGTGAATGATTGAACACTCACATTTACTGATGAGGGAGATATAAATTTCATGATGTGAAAAAAAATTCCCTCCACTTGGTTCTAATTGAATATCTGATTGAATTAGTTTTTGAAATTTCAAAAATATTTCTTTGCCAACTTGTGAGAGTGGAAATATGAGCATGTAAACTTATATTACAACTTTGCATGAGATATCAAAAAATGTAGCTTTTATAAATAAATAACGATCCATTTAATAGCATTCCTGCTCAGCTGGGTCATGAAATGATAATACTCAATATCATCATTCACCTGAGGGAAGAATCACAGGCATCTGTGGACAGAGAGAAATAGTAATTTCTCTAAAGAGAAAACCATACATTCTGTTGGATACTTTAAAATAACTATTTTAACATTTTAAGGTTAATAAAATAGAGCCATAAATTACTAAAGCAATGATGGAATATGCTCATTTCAATTCCAAAAGGCTAGAAAAAATATTGGACACAATTATTTTACATTAAAAACATGATAGCTTGCATTTATTTCAGATTAGTGAGAAATATAATAAATTTGTGCTGAAATCATAGGAAAGTATGCACACAAACTGGAATGTAATATAAAATCATTCACTAAAACTCTATTGCATTTCAAAGTCTGAGCTCTGATAGTTAGTTCCCTAAGTGAATCTCCATTTAAATTCTAAGAAAAGATAAACATACAGCCACATTTTGCATGTGTTTTATATGTATTTGCTCTATTATTTTTCTTTTATGAAAATCTTACAATAGGCAATGCATTGTGTAATTTATTTCAGAAGTGTGCCAGACATTACAAGAAAGCAAATAATTAGATTAGAAGTTATTGAGGCCAAGCACATTATAGATATTAAAGAAGCATTTGCTGGATAAAAAAATGTTTGCTATGTACATGTCTGTGAAAAACTGGGCAACAGCATCCTGAGGACGGTGAAGGGAGTTTATAGACCATCGGTGCCTCTGCATTATTGTTTTTAGAAGTTTTCATCTTACATCAAGGAACATTGATTGGTTAGTTGACCTTTGCCATGGCCTAAATTGATAATGTCTATAAGAACCATACTCCAAAGCATTACCAGTACTATTGAAATGAGGATACACACATGTCTGAGAATCATTGCATAGAAGTATTCCACAGTCAGCGTGCCCTCTGCTTCCACACAGCCTGTCCCACTATGTGTATTAAAACATTTCTCAAAGCTGTTCTGTCTCTGCTAGTTAAGAGAACAAGGAGAGATGCAGGGCTTTCACACTCAGATTCCATTTTGGTTCATTCCCTCTATTTGTTTTACTATGAAGATGCTGTCACAGCTCAGTTTGGCAGGAATAGACAAGTGCTATCCATTCCACTTATTCTGTAATAATTTATGTTGGTTCTACTGTGGGCCAGGCAGTGTGCACGCAGATGACCTGGCCACATACCATTTAGAGACATTCAGTGAGGTTAGTGAGACCCACAGGCAAGTTACTTACAGAGTAGAAAAGGTTCTATCATCACACACAAAAAAAGGAAAAATAATGAAACTGGCTTCAAGAAATTCAAAAGTCTTCATAGAATGGTCAGTTGATCTAACTACCAAAGACCAGAGGGATTTCCAGGTAGCAAATATGATCTCAGGCTAAAGAAATAGGATGTGAAAAAAAAAATAAAATATTGATACAGTATGTAAAAAACTGTGAGATAGTTTTAGTTTTGGAGATTGGGAAGTGGTACAGTTTTGAGGATGAATTGTAAGATGGAACGCATCCTGCTGAGATAGATTATTATAGCTGGAAAGTTCTTAAATGCCAGCTTTGTCTTACAGATGCTGAAAAATCCCAACCTGCTGTAATGCTTCAGAGCAGGTCTGTCTATACAGCTCCACAGCTTCCTTTTTACCTGAGTTCTCACTTTTTCCATCCTGCAAGGCTCCTCCCCAGACAGCTCTCCCATAGAGTCCAATCCCAAATTAGAATCTTGAGCACTCTATCTTTCATTCCTCGCTTAACAAGATCTATTTAATTCACTTGTACATATTTGACTCAGTTCACTTTGACCATCACCTCTCCTCGCCCAGGTGACTGCAAAAGCTTTCCAACTGATGTTCCTGCTTCCAGTCTCCATCCCGTCAATCAGCCTAGTCCAAGTGACCCTGATAATGTGCAAACCTATTCACACAGCTTCCCTCGGACCACCCTGACTGCTCTGTTACTCTTAGTAGCAACTTTAATCTCCTTAGTCTGGCTTTCAAAACCATTCATAAACTGCTTCAACTTCCTGCAGAGTTCCATTCTAATCTGTCAGCCTACAAACCCTTTATCCTCTTTGCTCTGTTCTGCTTTCCTTGATCAATGCCTATATGTACTTCCATGCTCAGTTTAGAAGGTAGTTCTTTAGGCAACTTTGCCTAACACTTAGCAAATTAAATTTTGAAATGCGTCATATATGTTTGATCATTTGGCCTTGTAATAGAAATCATATCACCCTAAAATAGCAGTGGTTTATTTATTTGTACATCCTCCTTTGAATCTAAATTGTAAATTCAAGTATTTTGTCCATTTTTCTCCTCCTTATTGCGTTCTGTATGCCCAACATAGTATACTGAACAGTGATGCTATCCAATAGTTACAGAGAAGTTGTACAAATGAATAAATAAATAAATGTTGGAATCTTGATCAGAATGGCAATAACGGGTCATGTTTAGAGCTATATCTGTACTTTCAACTATATGTCAGAATTATGAAATCCATAGATAAAGCAAGACATACCCTCTGGGAAATCAATATTCCTCAAAGTTAAATATTAATTATTAATATATCAAAAGGTAATTATTTTAATAATTTATTTAATGTTTAATAATTAAGTTAATAATTAACTTTAATAGTTAATTATTAATATATCATTTCAATAGATAAACTAACATTTAATATATACATGTCTTAAATAAGACATTTTAGCAAATTTCTTTACAGTCTGCTAGTAGAGTAAGACTCAAGACATCTGTGAAAATATATTTCTCTTCTCAGCTGTTAATTGCACATGGTAGAAACACTTGAGAAATGCTGCTGTAGGTGTGTGTGGATTTTATGCAAACTGAAATATTACACACAGATACTAGTGTGTTTGGTAGTATTTTTGTTGTAGTAATGAACAGATATCATGTTTTGCATTCAGATTTTTTTTCTTACAAGAATGATTGAACTATGCACATCTTCATAGCTATGGTTTCAGTTAATAGCCACAAATTATTTCCTGGTCCTAGGTATTTCTTTGACATTTCTGATGATCATGTGCTATGGTTTGGATAAAAACATCCTTCCAAATTTTCCTGGCTGCCATCTGTGGGACTTTTAGAAGATAATTAGATCATGTGCATAGTAAGGTAATAACTGATGCATTCATAGCTGACTGTATAACTAGATGTGGCCCTGTTAGGGAAAGCAGGTCACTGTGAGCATGACCTGAATGAGTGGATCCTTTCCCTAGCCCTGTGTTCTCTCTCAGGTTTTTCTCCTGATCCCTGTACCTCTGGCCACCAAGAAGTGAATACTTTTCCCCACTGTGCCATGCTGCAATGTCGCATCTGCCTTGGAGCCAGCTAACCACATAATGATAGCTCTGAAACCATGAGCCAAAATGAATCCTTCCTCCTTTCAATTGCACATATTAGATATTTTGTTTCACCAAAAAAAAATCTTCCTACCCTCTGTTTAGCAAGTGGAAGACAGCTTGAGTTGATGGCAACTAAGGCACACAAAGCGACTAAATGCTTGTAATGTCGGGTTGCTTATGCTGACTTGAGACCAGAGATCTGAGCATCTCTTGAGAGGATGACCACATTCAATATAGTAAATATGGGGGATTTCCTTCTGTCCTCTCTTTCAATCCAACATTGTTTTCACTGTTTTATTTGTTTCAATCAACTGTCTTGCTCTACTCAGGATTCTGTTTTGATAGGTTTTATAATGTTCGGGTTTTGGCTTGATTTTGCTATACCTGATGAATGAACAACTATTATGAAGATAGAAAGATGTACTATGGAACCTACTATTGTTATCCCGGTATCCTGCCCAGAAATTCTGTACCAATTTCACTGCATTGTCTTGATTGGCTTTGTTCTGTCTTGCTTTGTTGTATTTTACTACCTTCAAAATAAAAAATAAAAACCAAAAAGCTGATCGATATAATTTGGTGAGCACCCATGTCTTTTCAGCTGTCACTTCACAAAAACAGCATTGCATCTCTACTAAATGAGGCCTCCTGTGACATCATGTATTCCAGTGAGGACCACTGCACCTGTGCCTTGCACTAGCAGTATTCTGGCTTCCTCAGAATCTGACTGGGTTTACACTGAGGCAACTTAAAAAAACAATGGTAAATTCCAAGAGACAGACTTTACTTAGTTGGAAACAAAGGCTAGGCCTTAGCCACTGCATTAATGTGTCTTCTTTTTTACAACTCAAAACTGCTTGATGTAGTGTGGTAAAGAGGACTCTCTTGGAATGTCCCATGTGCCTAAGAAAATGAAGCTGCAGTCTGATCAACAGTACACCATTTTCTACGCATTCTTCTCCTTCTCTGCTTCATGCCCGTTGTCTCTTGTTCCCTGTGGATTGCATTCCACACAAACTTAACTCTGAATATTCTGTAATGCTGTCATTCTCTTAAATGGTTTTACATTGTTTTGATATACTTAATGCTACAGTATACGAAGTTGTACTCAAGGACTTCAAGGAAAGAGTCAGTATGGTAACTACTTTTGGGTCGGAATTATCTGGTGGCGAAACACTATTCTGCTTAAATGGTTATGTTTTGATCTGCGCTGTTTCACTGTTATGCCCTCTTTTTTCTCAATCTCCACTCCATTATTTACTTTTTTATTTTTATCCGTTTAATTAAAGGGAAAAAATAGCAGGATATAATATAGTAACCCACTTTGAATTTCTATTATCTCGATTTGAAGCCCTGTATTACTCTCACCATCTTGTTTTTGACTGATGTTCCCCTATTCTGTTTTGCTGGATAGTATCAGGTTCGAAAGTTTAGGCATCAGCTGTGAAGATAATGAGATTCATTATAACGCCCATTCTCATTGACTTTTATCTACTTTTGAAGACCTACAATGTCTCCAATGTTTTGGTTTTGTCGGTTTTGTTCTTTACTGTTTTGTTCAATTGTATTATAACTAATGATATAGGCAATTCTATTAGAGATAGCGGGAGGCATTATGGTAACCATTGTTGAACACCTTGTATTATGTTTCTATATTATCTATTATGTCCACCCTTTTGACTTGACCGATTCTGTTCTGTTATGTCACATTTGGTTTTACTCTCTTCCAAAAAAGCAGTAAGAACCGTGGGAGCAATGAAACCCAAGATGTGTAATAGTCATTGTACAAAAGAGAGGAAAAGAAAGTGCTCTAAACTATATAACTGCATGTATATTTAAGTGTATAAGATAGAAAATGATATCACAGAGTTTTATTGGATCATTGAACAGAACTGTTTGCAGTATCATTGTTGGAATGTCCACTCTACAAGCTTTAATTTTGTGACTTGAACAATTATTTCTAAGATGGCAATATGTAATCCATTAACTAGTGATTTCCTACTGTTCATTTTTTTCTTCTGTAAATCTGTATAACTTGTAAAAAAAACAAACAAACAAACAAACTTAACTCTGATTCTATTTTCTAGAAAAGCTGATGGCAGAAAGCCTGATTTTGAGCACTGGTGACTGGCCATGGGTGGCTCCAACGGAGCTTGTATTTGGCCTTCTACATGAGCATCTTGTTGGATCACTGTTGTCAGTTTCAAACTGCTACATCATTGTTAAGCAATGATTTACAACTTTCCATTGAAGAATGGAAAACAAGGTTAGTGTGTGTTTGATGTCTGTCTGTTACAAATTGTATCTAGATGGCCCCCTAAATCTCAGACAGTTATAGATGGGTCTCTTTGGAGGTGGCTGGATCTAGGTTGTGTGATACTGGGATAATGGATGCGATGCTGGCATTCAGGGTGTGTGATCACTAAAGCAGTCCATGGATTGGTTTAGCATAGTTCCAAGTGTGGATAATGGAAAGGTCCACCCTGGGTGTGAGTGGAACCTTCCAAGAGGCAGGAAACCTGAATGAGATAAAAGAGAGAGGCAGGATGCTGCTGCTGCTGCTCCTGCTTTGCTGTTTCCTGTCTGCTTGCCATTCACTATTATTTCTGTGGTCCATTTCTTTCGATGCTACCCTGCACCAGAGTCAGCCAATTATGGAACAACACCTCTATGAATTGTGAGTTAACACCCACCAGTAACCAGCTCAGCCTGGACGCGGTAGCCAGCGCATACTCTGCGCATACTCTAACAGCCATGGTGGGGCTGCTTGCCCTTAACCAGTTCAGTTGGGAGGCAGCTGCTGCCCCTGCTCCCCATGCACACTCTGGCAGCGGTCACCATAGAAAGGAGGGGAAAATTAGGCAACCAACGGCAGGAAAATAGCATGCCAGAGAGGAGACAGAGCATATTGGCCACAATCACTAATATAGGTGGCCTCGACTCACCAATAAAAGAAACACAGAGTGGGACAGAGGACAGCTTTATACAAGAAAAACATTGAACTTGAAAGGGGGCTCATAGACTCTAAGTCAAGGGAGAGAGAACAATGCTCTATGTGACAGGTAACCAGAAAGGAGTGGGGGTAGCTTGTACATCAGCTGCAGAGTGGATAAGAAAAACATGTCTTTTTTATACAATGAAAAGCTAATAGGCTATAAAGAAAGATAATCTTGAGACTCTTGTAGGTAAATGAAATCATGCTCATGGATGAAGTGATTCATACAGGTGAATAGGGTGTTGTCTCCCTAGTATAAAAACTAAGGGAGTTAGTGGGATCCAAAATACATAATACATTCTGTGAAAATGAAAGGGAAAGAAATGTCTAAAAAGGGAAGCTGGTGGCTATTGTTAATTTCTCAACATGATTTGAAACCCACATTGTTTTCACTGTTCTATTTAGTTTGGTTTTACTCTGTTTCAGTTTGTCTAAATTTATTATATATGATGGCATGGATAGCTATTTCCAAGATAACAAAATATATTATGGTAGCCATTATTGATTCCCTATTAACTGGTTTTGAAACCCTAAATTGCTTTCATTGTTTTGTGTTGACTGCTTTTATTCAATTTTGCTTTGTTTGATTGTATCATGTCTGATGGTAGAGGCAACTACTTTGAAGATAACAAGATGCATTATGGTACCCAT
The DNA here is from genome assembly GCF_034190915.1 of Cavia porcellus. Classification (NCBI taxonomy): domain Eukaryota; kingdom Metazoa; phylum Chordata; class Mammalia; order Rodentia; family Caviidae; genus Cavia; species Cavia porcellus. The sequence goes on along the minus strand of NW_026947499.1, from coordinate 72,209,539 downwards.
TGCGGTTTTACTGTTATCTTATTTTGAAGTACTGTGCTGTTTCCATTGATTTGTTTTTATTGGTTTTATTCTGTACTATTTTGTTTGATTTTATTATACCTGATGGTATGAGCAGTTCTTTTGAAGACAATAAGAGGTATCATGGTGGCCATTATTGATTGCCTTATAATTTTTTAAAATCATGTGCCATATTCATTGTTTTGCTTTGATTGACTCCATTCTGTTTTATTTCCTTTGGTTTTATTCTCTTCAAAAATATCTGTGTATAAATTCAAATAACAAAATAAAATCAATAAAATAAAACTTTCATCCTTTAACTCTGGGTGTTGAATATTTCAACTCAATAACAAGAAAATAACCAAAATAATGTCGGTGTAGGTAAAAAGTAGAACTACAACAGAAAACCACTTATTTTTTACAGTCTATGCTGTTATTTTAGGTACTTCAGTTTACTTTTCCAGAGTTACTTTCTAGCTTGCTGCACTATAAACTGCATGCAGGAAATTGACTACTCCGACTGGGTCAATAAAACTCCGACACCCTCTGGCTTTTAGATGTTTTGGCTCAATGGGGAGCCCTAACAAGAGTTGGGAGGGAGGAAGAAGTTGAGTTTAGAGCAAATGTACATGTGAGTGCCCCCTCTGAGGTTACATTAAGATGACTATCGCTCTTGATAGAAAGGCCTATATGTCCTGTCCCATTTGGCACATATGACAAAGTTTTAGGGACTATCGAATTTGAGGGAATTTGGGCATTAGAGACTTTTTGACTAGCACAGAAAGCAAGAGGTAAAATGTTATAAGTAAAACTCAGAAATGGTTATGTGAACAGGAACAGTTTTTCTTTCAAGGTAAATGAATGTCAAATGCCGCATTGAGATGGAAGGAATTGGAGTTTGGAATATATTCACTTAATGCTAGCATTTAACCCATCATTGTTGACTATGGTAATTTCAATTTCAGCAAAGGCTGAATTTGAATTCACCAGAAAATCATGAAATGCCTTGTGAGCAGGAAGTGAGAAAGGAGAAAAGTGAGACCTTCTCTTGCAAAATTTAAGCACTACAGAAAGAAAAAGAATTCTGGAAATGACTGAGATTTTCTCACATACTCACTAGAAGTTCACCAACTGAGATGATGCTTACCCAGTCTGTTTTCTCTCCTCGATTTTCTTTTTTGGTTTCAGGGTTTAGTTTTTTAGTTGTCGTTTTCATTATGTTAATATTTTACTGAAAACATAAGTGTAATTTTTTGCAAATATTATGAGTTACTGGCAACAACATTTTTGGTGATGCAAAATTAATGTTGCACAAAATTCTTTTTGATTATTGATGCACATGGTATTTTGATATTTTTGTTATTGAGTTGAATAAACAAATAACTATTTGTGTAGTGAACTTATTGCTATTTTAATTTAGATGTTTAATCTCAAAGAACAGTACTGGATTATAAAAGTTAATTCAATTTTATCACACAGATAGATGTGTATTTGTGTCTGTGTGTGTACACATAATTTTCTGAGGTACAGAATATAGCACATTTGCCACTTTTGTGATGTGTGTCACACATATAAGTAGCAGGACATTTTTATGCATTCTGACTTTATTTTCTACAAGTATCTAGACAAGTGCCCCATTAGTTCAATGGTCTTCTAAGTAAATAGCAATAATTTGTACATATATATATATATATATATATATATATATATTATTTTGTATTAGGCTAAAGTTACTGATTTAATATAGATATGCTTCTAATTTTATTCTATAACTGAGAGCCACTTACTTAAATGATAACAGTCCAGGGTGTTTCTCTAAGTGCCATGAATAGTCATTTAACCATTAATCTTAACAAAGATTTACAGCTTCAAATGATACTGATACATTGTTTACTGAGGCTTTGCAAAGACTCAGTTTTTAAATTTTCTAATACATCATTTATTATTCATAAATTTAGAATAATAGGGGGTTTAAATCTTTTGTGACAGTTAAACACAAATTTGAGGAAGTGAAAATCTACTCATGCTGAAATGTGTTTGCTTTCAGATCCTTTTTGTATGACTGATTCCAGACATAGGGCTAAGTGGATCTAATCCACCAGACACTTTGCTTTAGCGTAGTGGGGGCTCACAATGAATGGCTGTGTAGAAACCACTTACACCCAGGAGCTGGTGCCTGATATTTCATTTGAGAGGCTCCTGTGGTTTTGGCTCCAATTTTCTTTCAGCTTCCTTAGTTTTCCTTTTAGTGCAAAGCTACAAAGGAAAAGAAGACAAAGAGGCAGGAAAAAGGAAGCCCCACTTAACCATACTGAGAAGTTGCTGAGGTTCACTTGTGCTGTAGTAAAGTCATTAACAGCCCTGTATGAAACCTTTCTCCAGAGGAGAGCATGAGGTCACAACAATACTAGTAATTAAATTTGTCCCTGTGATCCACCAGCTATGAAGGAATGAAAGGCAAGCAAGAAGCATAGCCTACCACTAAACCTCAGTGTCGCTTTTGATGCATGAGACCACCAAGGCTAGAAAAAAATCACGAGAATTCAAACAGTTGCATTGGAATTTGGAGTGAGAAATGATATATTGGAAATTCTCAATTCTATTTCTCCTTCATTGACTCTCTAGAATTTCAATGCCATATTTAGTCTGCAGATCCTTATCTAATATCTAGCCTACATTTGAAAAGCCATGATCTTTTATTAAAATGCTTTTATTTTCATTCAAAGCTGGCTTTTAGATTTAAATATTCAAATTTAAAAACATTAAGATATCTTTAGTTCACTTCCCCTTTTCCTCATTGCTTCTTATGCTCTTTATTCTCTCTGTGATTTAGGATTAAATATTTCCAAGCTTGGACTACTGAAATAATTTCCTAACTGTTCTCATGATCGTAACTTTGCAACTGACACAAGAAAGTTTAGGAAGTTTAGTTCCTAAAACAGGTCAGGAACTTCTTTGCATTCAAACATCCAGAAAATATTCTTAACTTTGTACAGAATCAGTGTTACAGTTGAGCCAGTCATTGCTAGAAGTTCAAAATTAAATGTAGATCTTTGTGCCTAAAGAGTGTCTTGGCTTTACATCTGTGTTGAATTTTTAAAAATCTGATATGGAGATCTTACTACACAGGTTTAAAGGTGTTATGGGTATGTAATCACATGAATTGTAAAAATATTCAGAAAGATGTTTTAAACTGTTTCCTGATGGCCACACACTAAGTAACTTTAGGCTGGAGATATGACTCAGCAGCACAGCATACAATATAAAGCTGAAATAGTGATCACCATTGTAATCTTCAATTATATCATAATTTTTCCCATCAATACCATTTATTACAGGTCTGGGATTTGAATATTCCCGGATAATTCCTGGATAATTCTCATACCATATCATAATTTGCCTATCACTTTTAATTAAGTTGGGAAATGTCTATAATATATAATTCTGACTAATAAACTAAAATACATTGTGTATTTTTGCTTAATACTGGAGACACAAAATTGCTTAAGTCATCAACCCTGCCTTATTATTTATAATTTGGAGACAGAAACAGAAAATGGCGATACTAGTATCCCATGATATACCTTTGCAGTTTGAACAGAGTAAGATGACACTGAGTTCCAAACTTTTCCTTACATGCTTCTATATGACAAAATGCATCTTTCTAGTTACCAAGACTAAAGTAAGATCAGGGAATCTGCATGCACAGGAAGCCCACTGGTGAACTTAGTCTGCAGAACAGCTTGCGAGCCTAAAGAAGTTATGGGCATTCATGCTTTTGTCCAATCAATCTACTTTATTGTTTCTTGGAATTAGGTTCAAATCAAGAATTTGGCTTGATGGAGTTAAACATCCACTTCACATTCCCAATTTTTAGGAGTATGTGTCGACTCCTTGCAAAGGGAACTTCTGAGTATCTCCAATGAAAATCCCTACAGGAGTCTGGGGAGTGGCTGAAGCTGGAGATGGGTCACATGTGAGAAGCCAAAGTAAGGCCAGCCCCAAGAACACGGGGCACCCAAGTTGAGCCACATCAATAAACTGTTCAACCTCCAAGAATGCAAGGTGCCTGAGTTGAGCCAAGCAAGCAAGTTATTAGGCAGAAGGATTTCAATTAACAATAGCCTCCCATGAGTGTAAATAAATGTGCTGCAGTCTTTGGGTGATTCCTTTCTCTCCCACCAGGAGAGGAGGCGCCAGCTGACCTCAGATTTTTGCATCTTGACTCTTGTTTTTCTTCATCTTTCATGAATGCCCTCTTTGGAGGTTCAAGAGCTGTGTCAGATACAGCAATTGGAAACAGGGACTTGGATTACAGAGAAACATCATAAGTGGTGCAAGGACTTCTCAGAGAGTGCATGCACAAACAAAACAGGCTCAGGAGGGTGAAAGACAAGAAAAGGCTCGAGCGAAACATGGGGAAGAGGTGTTTAGATGTTACCAATACTGATTTCATCAGGAGTAAACACAGCAAATAGGTTCTCAAGAACAACAGATTTACACACAGATGCTGGTTGTATTGTTGATTCTTGCATTTACTTCTGGTTGTGGACCTGGATCAGGAATGTCTCCACAATCATACACCTACTGAGATCATTACAAAGGATTTGGCTCAGAGCACTATGTTAAAACTAAGTCCTGAGCAGAAACAGGACAGTGGGGGAGCAACAGCCCCTGATGGAGTTCTAACCTTCCAGCTTTGTTCAGCTGGATGGGAAAGGAGCTGTGGGGCAGGGAGAACCCTCCCCTGCTTGAGGAATATTTCACTGTGACTTATATTTCACAGCACCCAATGTAAAACTAACAATCTTAACTATGCCACGTGTTGCATCTGCTTTGTCTGTTCAGAAAAATTTGCTGAGTCATAGGCTGAGGCTTTCACCCTTCATAAAATAGAGTCATCCTTTCTTTCCCTCTTGCATTTGGCAGTAAAAGAAGCTGGGGCAGGGGGGATAGTGAGCCTCTGGAGAGGTTTTATCATGTCTGCCCTGTTGCTGGACTCTGGGATCCCAGTGGTCTGGGACAGTTTGTGAATCTTTGTGAAGCTGTGCCCTTTAGAATCCTGAACGGACTAAAACAGGTGGCCACTCCCTGTGGTCCCCACAGCCCCTATAACCTGGGTTTTATAGAGATCATAAGATGATGGGTTGTGACCCCAAATAATTGCAAGGGAGTAGCTGGAACATGTTGGGGTGTGGAGGATTGTTTATTGTGGAGGGGAAATGTTTTTGGGTTGTGTGCAGATCAGACTGCTTACAGTGCTGCTCACAGGATGGCCACTGCAGGGGAGTTGGCTGGAGGAAGTGCCTTTCTTGCTACAAATAGTCAAATTGTTTTTGGATTGCAAGCATATGAACAGGTTGAAGTGGCTGCCATGGGGGCTTGGAAGAAACTTCCTTCATGGGATAGGATGTCTTATGATCTGACCTGCATTCATCAGGGTGCTTATAAATCTTTGAAGGGTTTTGTGATATGGTTATTGTAGTACACTGGGAGGATTACCAATGACTTAGAGTATGGTAAACTAATTGTTCAACAATTGGCCTTTGAAAATGCAAGTAAATTGTATAAAGGCACTATCCTTGGCTATCCACAGGCACTTAAGACCAACAGTGTCTGAAACATTTTGTTAAACTCTTCACAGTTCCCTTACCTTGGGAATTCTTTATAATCCTCAAGGTCAAAAAGTATGCTCACTATGTGTTCAACATTCAATTACAGAAACAAAAAACAAAAAACAAAACAAAAAAAAAAAAAGAATCCTTTCCTGCATAATTTATACCTCATGATAGACTTTACTTGATACTCTATGCTACTAAGGTTTGAAATCCTACTAGGGATGAAACTACAGGAGTAGAAAAATGATTCAGTGGGGTTCCTTTGAAAAGATCCTCATACTGGACAATGGAAGGGACCCAGCCCAGCACTCTTATGGGGCTGAGGGTATGCTTGTGTCTCATCAGAAAATTCAGAATGGCCTATCTGGGTGCCAGAGTGTATTGTCTGGCTGTATGATGAACCCAGACCCAGAGAAGGAGTTGGTTCCACCTTTCAAGAAGCTGATGTTCAGTCCTGTGGCAGGGATTCACTGGAGACTACACCACAGCCAATAGACAAAGAAATTGTCCCAGAATGTCCAGAAAATAGTAACCAAAAATTGAATCAGAGGTCTGAGTAGATGATGCAGCATATAGAGATAACTGAGATGGAAGCTACATGTAAGAAGAACACAAAAAGTTTCAGGATCCTTAAGATGAAACAAAATACTAGTATGTATATATATATATATATATATATATATATATATATATATATATATGTTATTTATACACAAAAAGTTATGTTCTTTCAAAGTTTTTCTTGTGAGTTGTCTCTACTAGTGGACCTACAAAAAATTCTGACAAGTTTATTTATTTATAATCACAAACTTCTAAATTTATAATAGTGTTATTATAATTCAATTTGGCCATTTGAGTGCACTCTGATATTGTATGAAGATTCTGTTTGTCCGTTTGTCTGATTTGTAAATCACTGATTTTATTTGAGTTCAACATTTTTTCTCTTATATTTTTGAATCATTTGCTCATAATTTAATTTGATTTATAATTTTAAAAGCATGCTTCCACCTGTGTCGCCAGCTGGTCAAAATTATATAAAAATTGGTTTTTTCACAGGTCATCAGAAACTTGTGAAGGTAACCAGTGGAGATCTTTTGGCTCAGCAGATTATTGGTAAGGGCACCCTTTAATGAATAAAGGAGCAGCTGCCTGGGGAGGATTATATACCAGCCTTTGTTCACTAATAGGAAGCCTCATGATTTCCACAGCCCTATGCATGACACCCCAATGAATGTTATTAAAAATATATTATTGTGATATATTCACACTGGTTGTCATTAAAACTTTAAGTTATCTAAAAATGAAACAATAAGATTTACTGATTTAAAGATGCTTTGGTACAAAACTAATTAAAAATTTTCATCACTATGAAAATTGACTGTAATTAATCTTGTTCTGTATTATATGTATTTATGCCTTCAGGACTTCCATAATGTAAAAGTGGGATTGTTTGTGTTGATAGACCTTTCCTTCAGATTCAGATCTTTGACTTTAACAAAGTTCTTGTGATGTATATGCTATTATGTGCCACTGTACATAGAAATGTCTAGATATTAAGTAGTCCAGACAATATCATAGATTTCTACAGTGACATCCCATTAAAGGTCTGCAATTTAAGTTCTTATCTACTAGATAGAGATGACTGACTAAAAAGGAACTGTTTTATGTCAAAATGGAAATTCATCATTGTCTTATTACAGTATTATGTATGTCTTTGTTTACAAATTTTCTGTGTAAAGCTACAGAACTTTTTGTTAACATTCTATAAGGATTCCATTACTAGAACATCCATGGTTGGTAGAAAATAGCAGTTCTATATTGTATTTCAAGGTGCTTGATATTCAGGTAAGTTATAATAGCTAATTTCGTGGATCCCATTACCATATAATTTTATTAAGCTTCTCTAGATACTCAACAACTGAAGTTTAGAGACCAAAAACAAGAAACGTAGATGGGCTAAGAGAACAGGCAATATTTTGACCCCCTCTGAGGTCAGTGAGATTGCAGGAGATAAGAGAACATCTGCTGTGACCTCCTACAACTTTGGGAGTCCCCAATCTGCCCAAAGAGATTCTTGGAGCACAGAGGAATGAGGTCAGTGGTGTATAGTGGGCCTAAGGAGAGACACTCAGAGAGAGAGAAGTCTTCCACACTCACGCTTTCACAGTAAGCAACTTTTTTTTTTTTTTTTTAATGGGGATTGAACTTAAAACCTTGCACTTACCAGGCAAGTGCTTGAGCTACTGAACTAAATCCTCAGCCTGCAAGCCACTTTTTCAAGCACTGGCCATGACTCATCCAGTTGGCTGATGTTGACAGATATGTAAGAGGTGCTGTACATGGTTCCAAGGTAAATCTTGAGGGGACTTAACTGACCTTGATAGAGAGCAAAAATTGATTTGTACAGGTCTCATCTTAACTTGGTCTTGAATACCCAGCATAAAGTATTAGTACAAGAAATATAAAACAACACTATAGTAATATGTTAGCTATCAATGAAACTCAAATCACTAACACCTCTGACAATTGCCAGCTGTACTGGTAACTAACTGATCTTATGGGTTAGTGGGCTGCATAGCATTAAATTGCTGAACACAGGAACCTTAAATCCTTGTATGAGTACTCTTTAGACCAAACAAGTAATTTCACTCAGAATGGAAGGGGTTTGAGAATGAGAAGTTCTTCTACAGAATCCTTCAAACACAGCTCCTCCAACTTCAACTACCACCTCTCACTTGCAACTATAAAACAGAAAAGGGAGAGATATGGGGAGTAGCTGAAGTTATAGATTGATCACATGTGCAGCACTAAAGCAAGGCCAATCTCAAGAACATGGAGCACCTGAGATGAGCCACACGCATAAGCTGTGCCAGCTCTGAGAACAGCAGGTGCCTGAGATAAGCAGAGCTACCAGTTGCCAGGCAGGGAGGCTTCAACTGACAATAACCTCCTGAGTTAACTAAACACACTGCAGTCATTGGGTGATTCCTTTCTCCGCCATCAGGAGAGGACACTCCACATAAACTCAACTTTTTGCACTTTGACTCTAGTTTTTCTTCATCCTTCATTGTCTCCAGTATGGAATTCCAAGAGTTGTGTGGACACACGAGTAAGCGTGCATGGGAGTAAGCTTCAGGGCATCGAAACAAGAATGTGACACCCCACCCCACACCTGGACAAATCAGAATGGTGCAAGTATCAGTCAGTTGCTAATTAAAAAGGTACCTAAATTTTCATTTTTGGGAAGGGGATGCAAACTTAGAAAGGGCCTTGTACTTTATCCTGCCAGGTCAGAGGAGAAGGTACATAAATGAAAACAGGAAAAGAAAAGGTCACTGTTGAATCCAGGGTTAAAGAAAAAAACAGTTTAAAGAAAAAAACAGAATCTGACTGCCACAGTCTGCCAGATCAGAGATATGCATATTGTCTTTTTCCAATTTTAACAAAATTGCACACACACACACACACACACACACACACACCACTAGTCTAAAAGTATTTATTTTAAGGCACTTAAGCACTATATTGAGATGTATCAAGACCAGCTTTCCACATCCTCGAGTATCTTTTAAAGTGGCTCTAGTTACCTATTTCCTGTAAACCTCCAGACCTTTGCCTACAATCTGCCATATGACACACTGGTAGCCATCTAGCTCAAAATCCAACACAGTGCCACAGTTGTATACTGTGCTAATAATTTTGCCAGCCAAATATCAAGATAGAATTTACGTAGTCAGTACTGCAAGCCATTTGATATTTGATTTTTCTGTGCTTAAGATTAATAGTACATGACATAATAAATAGAAGTGCATTTCATTATATTTGCCCTGTGTTACAGATGCCTCATACTTGTTCTAGCTACTAAGAGTTAACTGAACCTTAAAGTTGCTTTTAGGGGAGTCAGACACTGCAAATTTCTCTTTACCTAGAGGAGCTGTTCTTTCATTATATCCTGGAAGCGTATATTGTAACCAGAAGTTATGGGAGAGTGGAGCTGAGGAAGCCATTTTATTATTCTATAATAAGCCATTCAAACAAGTACTGTATCCTAAAATTACGATCCTAACAGTCTTTCTGTTTTCCTCAGGTTGTTTAAACTATTCAGAGGCTTCTGGCAGCCTGGAGTCCTCTGACCTTCGTTAAGAGCATTTACTTTAGGTAACTTTCAGTTGTAAATTATGTCTCTGCCTGTTTGAGATGTAAATCTTTTCTCAGCTTTCACCATTGTCACAGCCCAGTCTTCCTCAAGGACCCAGATCACCTGTTTATGTGCAGTCCCAGGAGGTAGTGCCCTTACCTCTGGTCTGTGAGATTGTAGGAGCTAAATTCTGAGAAATCAGGACATTTCTATTAGCTTGCTCAAGATCTTAAACACTGCGTGTGTGTGTGTGTGTGTGTGTGTGTGTGTGTGTGTGTGTGTGAAAAGCTGAGTTTGATTCCTCTATCTTGTTCTATAATCTTCAATAAATACAGTTTCCCTTGTTTATTTCTGGAGAAATTTTTCTTCCACAAATTTCTCCTTTGCAGATACAGTTATATTTGCTACCACATAGTTGTTCCACCTAAAACAAAATAACTCAACTGTTTTAAATATTCCAGAAGTATTTCATTAATTTATCTGTTTAAAGCTTTCTCTGTGACAAAGATTGTGAGTTTCCCCAAGATACTCCTGTTTTCCCCATAGAAGCCTCTGGGGTTATCTATCTACAGTAAAGATTTTGTAGCCTCTCTTAATGTTAAATATTCAAAGTGACCAAGTCCTGGCCATGGGGATAGAGGTAATGTGTGAAATACTAGAAGGTGCTTTTCAGAAGCGGGGTCTCCTCTTCTGTTTCTCTTTGACCATTCTGCTTACCAGAACACAGCTAGCACTGCAGTAAGCCAGCTAACTGTCTTACACACAGCCAGGTGTCAGGTTAGGAGCCTGAACCTCTGACTACCACGACCCTGAGATAGTAACAAAACGTACTGCTTATATTCAGAAAAGAAACATTCTTACATTTTCTTTCCTTTTGAAGTTTTTTTTTCATATTTTATTTTTCAGCACCTATTTGCAGTACTTAATGAATACATACATTGTATGGCATTTGTATAAATACATACCACATCTTTATCCTTTTTTTCATTTCTCCCTCCTTTCCCTCACACTTCTCTGTACCTATTGGTCCTTTTTGCAAAAATCCAGTTCCTTGTTATCTGTGACCTATCCTTTACACTGCACTTTATTTATATGCTGGGTTTCTCTTATAAGAGAAACTATGTAATTTTTAAAACTTTCACTAGAACATATTTGCAGTATATAATGACTACATTCAGTCACTGTAGGGAAATGACTTGTGTACACAACATATTTCAGTTTTCTTTTTTCCCTTCCCTCCACTCCCTTTTTATTTCCCCAACATCAGGTTCATTTATTCATATAAGACCATATAAGATTAATTATCATATATACAGATTGGAAGCCAGAATAATTGGCCAAAGAATGTGTAAAACATGTAAGTCTATTTTACTAAGTCAACATACACTTTTAAATACATTGTCTATGCTAGATTACAATACTTCATTTTCTGTCTCTTTCTCTTTTCCTATCATTTGTCTTTAATTTGTAATAGTATATTTGTCCTTCATAGTTTTCCAAACTTATCAAAGAATTGTACTTTGATAACTACAATAGAATTTTAGAAAGAAGAGACTCATACCATTACTTAATTTTGAAATTGAGATACTATTACAATTTTGGCTGGACTAATATAAACATGTATAATGATTCAGAAACTTTTGAAAATTATATTGAACTATTTCCATTTAATTTTTAAGAGAAAAGGTTTATTTTGGTTCACGGAAAATAGAGGTTACAGTCCATAGTGGACTGGTTCCAAGGCAGGGTGGCGTGGCAGAAAGGATTGGGAGAGGAGAATTGCTTGTGGTGCGGCAGGCAGGAAGGACACAGAGAGAGAGATCGGCAGGTGAGGGAAAGAGAGAGAGAAAGAGAGAGACAGAGAGATCAAGGGATGAAGAAGGGAGGTACTCTCATTCCCAGTGACCCACTTCCTCCACGCTGCTGCACCTCCCAACATCACATCACATCACATCACATTTAGTTATCAACTCCTCAGTAGACTAATGTACTGATGAATAAGGTGATTATGGTCCAATCAACTGCCCAAAATAGCACTTCTGATCCATGAAGCTTTGGGGAGACATCCAGATACAAACATAACATTCTGACCCTGGCCCCAAAAGACTCATGCACATTCCTTTGTATAAAATGTATTTATATAAACCCAAAAGTTCCAGAATTCCTGAAAAGGCTTTCTAAAGTCTCCTATGAAATTTAAGGCACACTCTAAGTTATGAATGCCTGTAAAAATCAAAAAGAAAGTTAAACATTTCTAACGCACAAAAACACAGGTAAATTTTCCCATTCTAAAAGGGAACAATAAGGGCTAGAAAGGAATGGGACTGAAGCAAGATGGGAAACGTTTGCATTAAATCCTGGAGCTTTATGTTCACCACCCTGGTGATCTGTGGCAAAATGTGAACTCCCGAGGCCTTGGGTGAGACCACCCCAGAACTTCTTCTTGGGCTGGCTTGGTTCACTTCTTGCAGCTTTTCTCAGATGTTCTACCTTCCTGACTTTTGGAACATCCTGGGAGCTTCAATAGACTTCTGACTTTACACTCCAGCTTCATTTCACCCTCACAGATAGACACCGCTTGGCAACCTGGGCCTCCTCCTGAAATTTGGGCAGAATGCTTCCAGAATGTCCAGTTCTTTTATTCTGCATGTTTTATAAAACCAGCACCACACAGATGACACCAAGGTCTGTCACCAGCTTGAGCAGTAGCTGAGCCTTTCTCAATCTTGCAGAGGCTTTCAACTGCCCAGATGGGTGAGCACTTTGAAACAAAATCCCAAGGAATCCATTTTCTAGATGGCTGCCTTTTTAGGGTATAGTGCCCGGAGACCTTCCTCTCAAAGTAGTCTTTTACCTGTAATGTTGACCTGTAAAGAGTGGAGTCTTAGCTGGGTGTAGTGGCCCACACCTGTCATTTCAGCACTCTAGAGACTCATAGCAGGATCACTGTGAGTTTGATAACAGCCTGGACTACATAGTGAGGTCAAATCTAGCCTGAACTACAAAGTGAGACCCTGTCTCAAAAAGCCAAGTAAAACACAACAGAAAACAAAAAGAAAGAAAGAGTTCAACAAAGAGAAATAAATAATAAATCAATTGATTGATCTTAAAGAATGGAGTCTTGGGGGCCTTTGTGATGCCCTTATGCTACCTTGTTTTAGTCTCTATGTGACTGTTTAAATGCTACATTCTGAATAACAGAATCTACTCTCTTCTGTTTGTGCAGGTCCCAGCTTTACTGAAGCTTCTTGGCTTACTAAATTAAAAACTTCTTACATCATTTAGCTGTGTCTTCTGCTTTTGATTCTCAAGATAAAGCTAGGGAAAGGCCCCTACACAGCCCTCAGCACTGCCTGGACTTACTAGCTGCCTTGGGTTTCATCCACCAGAATAACTAGCCAGTTGCTCTGAACCTAACATTCCTGCAAAGTATCAGGAAATAATCAAAATGTAAACAAATTTTCTAACCCTTTCATTTAGGCAAGTCCTTTTCCTCCCTTGTGATGCTACAGGTAGAACCCAAGACCCACACATGTTAGGTAAGCACGCTACAGCTGAGTTACATGCACGGTCATTTAATTCATGTCTTTTTACAAGAGTAGAAGCATTTTGCTAGCTTTTTCCAGGAAATTTCTGCATTGTACTTGTGAAGATTTTTTTAAAAAAATTTTAAACCTTTATTCTATAGTAAGATGGATTATCTTAACTATAATGTTTTTCATTTGTTAGTAAGACATACATTGTTAATTGATAGTTCACTGTTAAGTTCATTTTTCATTAATCACACTGATATACTTAATACCAGACAGGCATTGCAAATGATAAATTTATTTTGTATTTATTTTACTATCAATGTCTTTCATTTATGGTTTTATTTAAATGACCAGAACTTCCACAAACAGTGGTGAATAATAATGGAAACAGAATCTCTCTTGTTTTGTGTCTCAAAGGTGTCCTTTCCACATCTCATTAGAAACTCAGCATTGATTATGTTGCTGTCTGCCAACTTAAAACATGCTCTTAGTCATTACATAGTTTTCCATTCCTAATTTTCTAGCAGAACAATAAAAAATGTGTTACCGATATGCTGTAAGATAGCAGGAAAAGAGGTAGAAAGGGAACAAGGAGACTGTAATTTTAAAATTGTAATTTTAAAAGCTTGCAACTTCAAGACATGCTGAAATTTACTGAAAGTTAGAAGTTCCCTTTAAGTCCTAGACCTGCTTTGCTTCCAGGCTTCTCCAAGAGTCTTACAGATAAAACAATTCCATAAATTGAGCCAGTGGCTTCCTTTTGATTTACAAATCCAAATATTTCACATTTTTCCACCTTCAAGAAAACAGTCCTGTTAACTGGGTAGCTCATCAACAAATTTGAAACGTGTGAACCATTTGCCTTTTGGTCTAGCGCTCAGATGGGCAATCTGATAGACACTCGGAGCATGCATGGTAGATCACCCTTGTTGAGGATACCCACAAACCCAGACCATGTGGCACCTCAATTTCAAGCATCTGTCCTCCATTCTGGACATGTGTTTGGACTCTGCTTGATAAATCTACCCGCCCTCTCACTGCTGCACCCTGAGATGCTCTTCCATGACAAGGATCCAGGAGCCTTCTCCATCGTGGTTAGCTGAGTCCTCACCTTCTCTCTAAGGAGAATTTCTCAGATTCTACCAGGTGATGGTGTGAGATATGGGATTGAGAGGCACTCTTGCTCATTGTATTTATCCTATTGGGCCTACTCTTGAATATAAGTGTAATTAATATTCAACTCTTCTTATGTGTGTAAATCTCATTAAAGTGAGATGAAATTTTCCATGTAGCATTGAGTCCAGATTTTGAATATTTTACCTAAGATATCTGTAGCTATCTCCAAATGATTTCATAATATGCTGTTTCTCTCTTTATAGTAAGAGCAATTTTATTACATTCTTCCATCTGTCTCTAGCATTGTGTACACACACACACACACACACACACACACATACACACAGTTCATTTAATTTTTTAGTAAACAATTTGAGGTTTGGAATCTTAAACATCATTCAATTGTTTCTATATATTAAAGTTTAAAGTTAAAATTATTTTGCTACTTGTATCTACTTTTAAAATACTGTTTGTATACTTTATATTTAAGTTGTCTGCTACTTTGAAATTACAAGTTTCTCTCTCTCTCTTTTTTGGGGGGGTACGGAGGATCCAATACATGACTTCGCCCTTGACAGGCAGGCACTTACACCACCGAGCTAACTCCCCAGCCCAAGTTTCTCATTTTTAATTGATGACACATATCACCTATATTATGAGCAGTGTGCTTTCTAAGGTTATCTGTTTTGGGGCTGGGGATTTAGCTCAGCGGCATAAGTGCCTGCCTTGCAAGTGTGTGGTCGTGAGTTCGATTCTTGGTACGATAAAAAAGAAAAAGACCAAAAAAATTATCTGTTTCATTAGTACATAGATGGAAATTTATCAGACTTTGTGGCACATTTCTCCATCACCTTTTTTTCCCTTTTGCTTTGCTGTCATTTCTTTTTCTCTTTTGTATTGGGGAGAAAATTCTACAGCATATATTGCTTTTATTATTAGAAGATAAACTGTTTTTATTTTGGTTTTGGCCTAAGTTCTTCCAGTAATCTAAAACTCAACTTTTCAACATGAACATCTTTTCCAAGACTTACCCAGCATGGCTTTTTCTTTTAATTAACTTTGCAAGAATCTAGTAAACTCCTTTATCTGCTTACAGAAGCCCATTTTTGAGCTCACCTGAAACTTTTCTCTTTAATGTCTTGATTGTTGAGAGAAATGAAACAGTTTTATTACATTGGTGCTAAAAGCCAGAGGTTTGGAGTCAGGCTATCTTGGCTTAAAATTACAGTCGACTATTCACAAGTTCTGTAGCCTAGAGAAGCTTCCATAAACTCAGAGCTCTGGTTTTCTGTTTGCAAAGTGAGAACAGTGCGGAAGTCACAGATTACTGAGGACATGAAAAAGCAGCTGTTACTTTTGAAAAAGTACTTGGCACAGGGTAATTATCTATTTGGTTGCTACAATCATCTCATTGTCACCTTTCCTTTTGTTTGATCCCTCTTCATTATGGGGACATTCCAAAAAGTTGTTATCTACAGATTTGATTTTCTCAAGTCATGAAGTTTATAGGGCAAATTCAATGTGCATTTTACCAGACTTTCGCAGTTTCAGTTTTATTGAAGTCTCTTCTGATCAAACCTTTGCCCTTTATATCTCAGCTCATTAACTTGCTTTATCATCTTCTCGTTTTTATAAACCAATCTGTTTTTTCCTTATGATGTTATTGTCCTACTTAAACACTTTTTGAGTTTATTTAATATGGCATTTTTTTCTGGTTCTGTAGTGGACTACTCTTTAAGATACTTTTCCTGTTTCCATAGCATCTTTCTTTTCATTTTTTCTTAGAATTTTTCATAAACACTTTACTTTTACACAGTTTTATATTTATTAATATTCACATACTAATAAAGAAACCGTGGCCAGAAAAAGTACTTTCTAATCATGAAAAGGTAGTGGTTTCCTTTGGACCTGTGCATTGCTTATGGATATATTGGTTTGAAACACAGCTGCTTCTTAAATATAGATTTAGAAGGTAGTGTGATATCTAAAGGTACCAGCCTGAAGTTAAAGTCTAAGATTGTTCTGGTTTTGTAGTTTGATGAAAAATGAGGTGATATATTTTCTTAACAAGGTAAAAATTACAACATAAAATATGCAGTGTTAAGAAGTATCTGTTTTGCCCTAAACAAGTCCTTTAATTTGCTGACTATATTTAACAAAATACAGTGGATCCTTACCTCTCATATGTACTTATTTGCATGCTGTGTAGTTAATATCATAGTTTTTCAGCAGTCATGTGACTTAAGTAAATCAGTACCTGTATAACTTTGAAAAGCTGTCTCATTTTCAGAGAATCTTAGGACCCTGAAATGGAAAACAGCTGACTTATTAGCTGGCTGATGGCATGCCAAAGACTACTCTGAAACAGCCCACTTTAACGTAGCTTGCAACTTTGTAGCTGGGAAATCTGGACTAATCTTAGATGGGCAGTTCTTATTTTCCTGAGGCTTAATCAAGCAGCCTCAGACATCTGCTGATTCTGTGGAAACCCCAGTGATCTCAATCTCCCCCTTATAGTTTCAAAAAAAAATTATTTAGTCATTTCTTATGTTTGTCTTAATTAAAGAAAAAATTCAAAAAAAAAAAAAAAAAAAAAAAGAAGGAAAGTTACTTTTTGTTCTCTGTATTCTCTTGCTGTCCAGCAGACCAGCCATTGTTGTCTTTGTGATGACCCTATGGTATGTAAGAAAGCAACAGACATGTGCAGTTCTTCTTGAGATGGGTCATGAGTGGGCACCATGTCAATAATGCTGCCTCCTAACAAGAAAAGCAATGCATGAGCCTCACCAGAGTCAAGGGGTAAGAAAATAGAATTTACTTTTGATGAAAAAAGTTGCTACATCACATTGGCAAGTGTCTGAATATAACAAGAGGTCATTTAGGACACTTTATGGCCAATCTATTCACAGTGCAGAAGATAAGAAATTTTTTCTAATGCTTCATTGCAGCAAAGCAAAAACTTAATTTGCCTATTTTTTCTTGGTTTTCTTTTCTAAATCTTCGAGTTGCTTTTTTTGAAACACTAAGCTGTTGGCTATTCATGTTACTTTGATTTTCTTATTATTGCTTGATAGCACTTAAGAGGATGATTTGTGCTACAATTGGTAATCACATGCCATTTAAAGGCACAAAAATGTTCATATATTCTTGACTTATAACTCTTTTATATGATGAATACTTCTCTATGAAAGTCCTAGATCTTCACAGCAAGTTGACAACTTGGAAATTAGAGGATAGATTAATATATGCAGTCCAGTTCAACCTCTGTCTTTATAATCTGATCACAGATCTCGATTCGCCAGAGTAACCCTTGGTATCTTGACCTGCTGATGAATTGTCTAAGCTTTCAACTGAGTTTCTTGGACTCCTATGAGATACGAGAATTAACTTTGCAAGGTATCTAGATATTCATAGAAGAATGTTGAGAATATGCTGTGGCTTTTCCATTCTTTAACAAACTTAACTTTGACCAGATAATGATTAGAAATTGAAAACAAACAAAAAATAAAGCAAACTTTACAAAGAACATACTTCAGAATCTAAAAATAGAAAAAAACAAACAGTGAATTTAGTGATAACTGAGATTTTCCCATTACCAGCATGTCTGACTTTTGACAATTTAATCTTCTCCAAAAATAGATTCCATGTTTTAAAACACTGTTTTGAGAATTAATGGGATTGGTATATAAAGTGTTTATTACTAAGTCATAATAAGCATGTGTCAAAAATAACTCTTCTTCTAAGTGGTGCTTTGACTGAAATTTCTTTGTTTCAGTACAATTAAATATAAAGTTATTATGATACCTTCCTCTAAATTTCCCCCAATATTTCATGTCAATTAGTTTGACTTATTCAATAGAATATGAATGAAGAGGCTTTTACGTTGATATCATTTTATATCCTTTAAACATTCATATCTTCATTGATATCCTTTAAAAGTTAAATAATGGCACAGAGTTGCATTTTTTAGAAACTAAATATGCCTAATTTTCAAATGTCTATATATTACTGAGAATTAAGAAGTACAGCTCTTACAATGATTTAATAAAACCATAATCAATTTGCATTGTATAGTATTTCAGTTTCTAATTTATCTCCCCAAATTATAAGTGCATAATCCTCAAACATTAAATAATCAATTAATTCATTAGATAATGAATTTTATAATGTAAGCATGAGTTCTAGCTTGACATTTATTTATAATTAACACCTAAGCCACACTGATTTAAGTTTGAGTGAATGACTAGCAGAATGTCCCCACCGAAAAATAAAACAACAAAACCAAGAATACCTCTAGTAAGTGTTTTACCAGTCAAAAAAACTGTGACACGAGTTCCAGAAGATGGCAGATCAGTAAGCAGCAAAATAGGAGCCCCTCTGAGAGAAACAGCTCAGATGCCAGAATAAAAGATCCTAGAGAAGACCACACAGAGGGAGATGGATCCTCTCAACCCAGAAAGAAACTAAAGGGAAGAAAAAAAAAAAAAAAAAAGAAAGAAAGAAAGAAAGAAAGAAAGAAAGAAAGGAAAGAAAACCGTGGATGGAAGGCTGTAGCCAGAGTTGCTCTCACTGGAGGTGGTCTCATCCACTAGAATCTGGAGACACACAGTCGCCATAAAGTTGGGGGTTTGTGAGCCTGGGGGCCTCGGCAGGAGGAAGCAGTGGAGAAGGGGACTGGCAGAGTAGAGAACAGCACTCAGCTCAGAGACCTGGCTCAGACCTGTGCCAGCTAGCACTGAGTGCAGGGAAATCAGGCCTCCCGCAGGTGTGGTCAAAGGGCTGGGCAGCATTTTGGAGTTGGGCAGGGTAAACCCAGAACCAGAACTGCAGCAGCTTCAGTCAGCCATCCTAGCAGAGAACAGATTGGTGAGAATTTCTAGGACTGAGTCTTGCCTCTGTGTGTAATCCAATAGCAAAGGACGAGGTCTCCCTGAAATTATACCTAATTGGCCCCATGTGCCTGGCGCACACTACCATGGTGAAGACTTCCAGAGCTGGAGGAGCTCAGAAGGGAGGGCCAGCCTGCGTCTCCCCTGCTTGTATTTCAGTGGCCATCAGCAGACTGGGGAGGGCAGCAATCCCTAGCCAGCATGCTTCAGAGTAATCATGGCCAATGCAAGAATTGCTGGGGACCCCCATTGTGCACTCCTGGAGTAAACCAGAACTATGACAAGAGGAAGAAACAAAAGGAAATCTCCAGCTCCCAAAGCAAACACTACTGGCCTCGGAGAGGTAAATACTGAAGAGATCAGGGGTTGCACAACTGTGGCCTCTGAAAAAAGCAGCAAAGCAGCATCTGACATAAAGAATTAAAAGAGTGAAAAATAGAAATTCTAATACAAGTAAAGGAAGATATAGAAAAATAATAAAAGAAATGCTAAGTACCTCTCAAGAAGACACAGATGGAAGAATGGAGGGGCATACAAAAAGTAGAGAAACCTTTGAAGAAGAATATAAAAAAAAATCTAGAATACATGAAACAGATTCAAAGAGGCTACCAGGAAATTAAAAAACGCATTGAAAGCTGGCAAAACTGCTTGAAAGAAACTAAAAACAGACTATCAAATCTTGAACACAGGTTTGCAATGTGTAATTGCAAAGGAAAGATCTCTTAAAAAAATGAAAAGGAACCAGTAAGTAATAATAGAAAGGCTAGAAGATGACAAGAAGATCGATAACTTAAGAATAAAAAATTTGGGTGAAGAAGCAGGGTTTAAACACAAATGAAATACAAAGGCTATTTATAGAAATAAAGATAACTTCCCAAGCATAGGAAAAAGGAAATGTTATCCAGATATATGAGGCATACAGAACTCCAGCCAGCTATAACCAAAATAGACCTACACCCAGACATATAATAAGCAAGATCTCAGAATTCAGCACAACAGAATATTAAAAGTGGTCAGAAAAAATAAACAGATCTCCTATAAAGAAAAACCCATCAGAATCATGACAGACTACTTGACACAAACCATCAAATCAAGAAGAGCTTGGTGCAAAGTATTCCAAGCCCTCAAAGAAAATAACCTCTAACCCAGATTGATGTACCATGCAAAACCATCTCTCAAAATTAGTGGAGAAACAAGATGCTTCCATGATAAAGAGGAATTGGGGGAGTTCATAACCAGCAACCAAGAGAGAAAATAAAACACCATAGTTTCAAGAACAGCGACAGAGGAGGCTCACTAAATGGAGCAGGCAGTGAATAAACCAATGACAGAAAAATAGTACAGAGGAGATGAGGCAGAGAATATTGGCCATAATCACTAACATGGAGAGCCACGATACATTAATAAAAAGAAACACAGGCAGAGTGGGTCAGGAGACAGGGTCCATCAAGGTGCTCTATATAAGAAATATATTTAACCTGAAAGACAGTTTATGGGCTGAAAGTCAAAGATGAGAAAATAATGTTCTATGGGACAGGGAACCAGAAAAAATTGGGGTAGCTCGCCGATTAGCTGCAGATTGGTTGGAAGGACATGACATCTCTATACAATGGAGATCTACTTAGCTATAAAGAAGGAAAACCTTGAAGCTCTTGTAGGTAAATGGATACAACTTGAGACCAAGCTCAGGGGTAAAAAGTTCAGAACCACGTAGGTAAATAGTGGGTTGCCTCCCTAATCTAAAAACTAAAGGAATTAGTAGGATACAAAATGTACAGTGCACCCTGTGAAAGTGAAAGGGGGGGATTGTCTAAAAAGGGAAGGCAGAGGCATTGTTAATCTTGTGTCATGATTTGAAACCCATATTGCATTCATCACTCTGCGTAGTTTGGTTATATTCTGTTCCAGTTCCTATAGATGTGAGGGTATAGACAGCTCTTCCAAAGATAGCAGGGTAAACTGCAGTAACCATTTTTAATTTCTCATTAGCTTAATCTGAAACACTGCACTGCTTTCCCTGCTTTGTTTTGACTGATTTTATTTGAATCTGTCTTGTTCAATCGCTGTCTTGTCTTGAATGATTTTATTTGAATCTGTTATTTTTAATAGTATCAAGACATGGCATAGGCAACTACTCTGAAGACAATACTTTCTGGTTTGACTATTACCCTCTTTGAAGTCTTACAATGTCTCCAATGTTTTGTTTTTATTGATTTTTGCTCCATACTGTTATGTTCAATTTTACTGTGCCTGATGATATGGGCAACTGCATTGAAATTAACAAGAGACATCATGGTAACCACTGTAGATAACCTTGCATTGTGGTTTTAAACCTTGTATTGTGGTTTTACTCTGTCCATTCTTTTGTTTTGAATGACCGCTTTTTTTCTCATTTGGTTTTATTATTTTCAAAATAAAAATCAAAACAAAACAAAACAAAACAAACTGTGACACAATTTATGTTCCTCAGAGTAGATCTGGCTTCAGTTCAGTGAGTTTACTGTTCCAATTTACAAAGAAATTTTTAAATGAAGTTGTTGAATGGATGCTGATTTAAGATATTATGTATCAAGTTTTACTTATTTATTTACTTATTTTTTTTTGTTTGTTTGTTTTTTGGTACCAGTGATCACACTCACCGCCTTGTACTTGCCAGTCAGGTGCTTATGCGACTGAGCTAAATCCCCAGCAATCTGCTATAAGCAAATCCTTTGAAATGTTACAGTGACACTGACTTATTTGGAAATTAGGTTGGCAGCGCCTCAGTTATCCTGCACGAACCTGGAGCAGCGGGGGCTTCACTGGGCTGCAGGACCTGTGGGCAGGAAGTTGCCCACAGTGTTCTCTAGGGGCAGCAGCTGAAGGAGCATTCTCACCAGGTCCTGGAGCGCTCCGTGAGGTTCCACCAGACTAGTGCAGCACTACAGGCTGACAACCTAAAAGGAGGTTGAAATTGCAAGAAAGATGAAAACCATGGCAAATAGGGGCCACTAAATTACCATTCAGGGCTTGCTAACTGTAAGAAAATGTTTGGGATGCTTATTTTGTTTAAAAAACAAGAAAAGACGAAAATGATCACATGCTCCATGATTTTAGTATTAAGCTTTTAGTATTTAGAACATACTCTTTGGGCTGTAGAAAACAGGAGGAATTCTTTTATATTATGTAACATATTTATGTTTTGAAGAATCTGAAGATACTGGAGTCAAGTGAAGGTTTTATTGGTATCCTCCCATGAAATCTATTTAATCCCACCATTTATTTTTTTAAAGGTAAATGTTGCACGGAATTAACACTACAATATAACTGAACTCAGTGAGCTCTGAAGTACTGTGCCAGAATGGCACTGTTGTTCAGTGGGGTGAGAGTTTCATGAGGAAAGTTGGTAATGAAGTTGTCCTCATACAACAAAAAGAGCTCCTGACACGTGTGCTCCGGTCTTTCATGGTTCTGTTGTTTCTTCTCCCCCACGTTAACCCTGTCACCTCTGTCTCAGCGCCTTTCTTTCCACTCTGTGTTCTGTCTGAGATGGCTAGCTTCTCTGCCACCATTCTCAACACTCTTTTCTAGTGACTACCAGGAAGCTTCACTCCTTATTTGAAGCATCCCCATGAGGTTTGCCCTCACAGCAAAGTGAAATCTGGTGGAGTCAACGACCTTAATGTAAAAAATACTGTGAAACCACGATGCTGCTGTGGATAGTCCGTGTAGACACTGAAAAACATCAGAGCCAGGAGAAGCTTAAAACTAGTTACCAAACCAGAATCCAAAAGGGAAGAAAGAACTGCTAGTTTTGACTTCAAATTTTAATTTCTGTTTCCAACACATATGTTACAGGGAATCAATATAAACAGACCAAAAAGCCAATAGAAATATAGTCAAAAGTCAAAACAGAGTACACACACAAAAAAGCATATAGTATATAAACATTAAAATTTGTTATTCCTACTCTTAATTCAGTATTTATAATTGTACCTCTGGTTAGCAAGATTTGTAAGACTGGTCACACCTAGTGGTGGTGAGGTACTAAAGACTTGATTTTTTGCAGTCTAAGGTGATGGGAAGTAAGCCTGTCTTTGTTTTTTTTGTTTGTTTGTTTTGTTTTTTTTTGTTTTTTGTTTTTTGTCTTTTTCCTTTTTATCGGTACCAGGGATTGAACTCATGACTGCCTGCTTGCAAGGCAGGCACTTATGCCGCTGAGCTAAATCCCCAGCCCCCAAAAAGCCTGTCTTTGAAACTTGGTTAATTACCAATATTGATTTAGAATTTAAAAGCATGTGTTTTTCCACTTTGAGTTCATTCTAAGCATGTACTTGCATACATATGCACGTAGAAAGAGGGTTGCAATGGTTTTTGTGTTAAGCAAAAATCAAAGATAGCTAAGAATCCCAGCATACAAATAAAGTAAATTATTGAACAATCATAAAAAGGAGTATTGTGGAAGTAAGAAAAATAGATCTATGTGTGACGGTATAAAAGTTTTCCCATGAAATTGTTATACAAGGACATCAAATAACAGAGTGTGTAGCATGTTCTCCTTTAGGGAAAAAAAGATACACATGTATACAATTTATTGTACATATGAGCAGTCAAATTCAGGGAGAGCATTTATGAACAAATTTTGGAAAACAGGTGGAATGTTACAGACAATTAATATCTTATATGTATATTATAATTAATAAAAAATTGCTATATGACAAGCACATTTAAGGAACTGTAATGGAAGACAATAGAGTTCAGTGGCTCGCTGGGTGAGGTGGTATACACCTGTATTCCCAGTGCTGGGCAGGCTGGAGGAGGAGGACCTACATGAGTTTGAGGCCACTCCGGTTCAAGGTCTGGCTTGAACTATGTAGAGAGGCCTTGTCTCAAAAATACAAAGAAACAAACAAGCAAACAAACGGCATTATACTGCTCTAAGAAACGATGATGCTGATATAGTGGACTAGGAAGAAAATAGAAATGAAGAAAATGAATAGGCTGGAAGTACATATTAGTAGTATGGTACAAGGTTCTTGTTAATAAATAGAATTTTGGTGACCAGACGGATGGAAGCAAGAAATGGGGTGGGTATCTGGCCCACATAACTGAAAAAAAGTCTCATTTTGAAAATCATGAGATAAGCAGGGCCCAGTGTTAGAGGAGATACTTTGACAACCTTTCTCTTTGGCTGAGGAGACTGAAGTTAGAGTAACCCTGCTGTAGTTCTTCTTTCTTTTGTAAAAAAGGAGAAACGATTAAATGCTCTTGAAAGCCCCATGCCAGGGGCACTGCCAGCACTCACAACTCCTTCACAAAGACAATTTACACTTGATTTAACAAAGGAGTAAATGGGAACGGTCTGCAACTTTAACATAGCTTTTTTCTTGCTTGAAGAAAACAAAAACAAACAAAAATATGTGGTTGCTACTGCACTGCTTTAAAACAGAAAAATCCTCTCTGCCAGCTCTTAGCATTGAGTCAGCATGACTGACCAGGGAGTGCAGCAGTGATCAGGACCGCTTTCCTGTGGGAGCAGTTACTAGCTTGTTACACGAGGGTCCACTGAACTGAGATGATGGTGATTTTGTTGTTTAATGTGGAATAGGTTCAGGTTACTACATGAGAAACACCAAAAGAGTCAGAACTAAGCCGGTGCAAGTCATATATGATGATTTCATATGATAAAAGAGGAAGAGAAACTAAAAAAAAAAAAAAAAAAAAAAAATCTATTGAAAAACCCAAGACTGACTTGTGTCACATAATTACTTTAAAGAGAATAATAATCTGAAAAGGAAAAGAGAAGCATCCTTATCTTTATGAAACACATACCACCACCAAACAGCTAACCAAAGAGACAAGCAAACAAAATGGAGGGGGGGGAGCTATTTTACCTTTTATTTTACTCTTCTAATAAATTACCTCAGTAGATATCAAGATAGCAAGTGGTCACATAAGCTATCGGGTATGACATACACTTGTTAGACAAACGATGTTTTAAGTCACTTTCATTTTTCTTATTAATTCTACTATGTTTCTTATTATTTTAAATTCTGAAATTGCTCATTTCTGTCTTTAAATACCATGCTTACGTCTAACTGATCTTCTTATTTTTTATGCTTAATACTATCAAGTACTGAATTCATTCCAAAGTAAAGAAATATGAAATGCAGTCAGCTTACTAGCAATGTTTATCTTTATCAAATATTACTACAAATATGATTGCTTCAATAGTGAAAAATAATTCTTTTAAAAAATCTGCTACAGTCCTTTATGAAGGTTTAAAGAACACTAAGCTTATTGAATGATATCAGTGTACTTTGGCTAATCTAATTCGTAGACATTTAATTTAAATGCACATTTTGTGTAGTATATTAAATAATAGATAACTCAGTAGTGACTGGTTGATACCAATTGTAGCCTAAGTACTTATCAAAATTCTTGATGCAGGTTTATTTTGTCAATTGAAGTTTTAAAAACAGATAACTCTGCTTTGATATGCAATTTCTTATAGACTACCTCATGTTTGGTGTACCGTAACCAAATATTGACTTTCCACTTAGCAAGATTGTGAATATCACTCCTGATTGTGGCCTCCACAATAATCTGCAGTGGTCACATGCAAATACTCAAACTTTCCTGGAAGACAGTACCAACCCTGTACTATAAGGATGTGATGTGTGAGGACAGAGTTATCTTCTGCTTTTGTAGACCTCATATTTATTTTGGATGTTGCAAGATAAGGGAAAACACATATTCAGTCTAACTAATTGATATTAAAGTTTAAATTGTAGATAAGTGAATGGTGAAAGAAGCTCATAATTGACTCCTGGAATTTAATTATAATGAAGAAGATTTACATGGGCAGATGTAGACAGAAAAGTAAGATATTAATTGAAAAATCAATAGTCAGAATAGTATGTCAGGTAAATGTTAACTATTATCACATGTAATAACTGGTTAGGAATATCTTTACATATCCACATGCAAATCTGTAATTAACTTTGAAAGCCCAGTGATAAAAGATTGATTCCACTAATGACAAACAGAACACCAACTGCTCTGGGGTCCCAGGCCCTGCCGTACTTGCTTCTGTAGACAATTCCCTACTCTGAACCTCAGCATGTTCTCTAGTCTGTCTTTTTACTTTTATGTTTTCCCTGATTGAAACAATATAGTGATTAAATTTGTTTCAGTACTTTATAATAAATAGGTAGCTCCACTTTATTCATGATTTACTTATTTTTCATCAATATAATTTTTACTATTATTTCATGTGGATGTGTTTATGTCTGGTTCATGATGTTATGTTAACATGTATTACTTTATTAGTGTTAAGGAAATTGCTAGCATTTCAGTTTCACTCAGTTACAAATAATGACACTATGAATATTCTTAGACACGATTATTGGTGGTTATAGAACAGCAAAAAGTGGAATTTTAGGTCAAGAGTTGTGCATGGATGTGACTTTTAAAAGAGACTATATTACATGTGTCAGTGATGCACGAGACAATGTAACCTTCTGTCTTTATCACCATGTGTTAATTACTTAATTTATGCTTAACTATTTGTTTAACTAGGGCTCAATAATTTTTAATCTAGAAGGATAAAGCCAAACAAAATGAAACAGAACAAAACCAATCAAAATAAGACAATGAAAGTAAGATAGGACTTCAAAGCAAGATAATAGGAATGGCTACAATTAATGCCTCTTGTTATTTTCAAAATAGCTGTCCATACTATAAGAAAAATGAAACAACAGAAAACAGATTAAAACCAAACAAAACAAAATAATGAAAACAATGCAAGACTTCAAAACAAGATAATAGGAAATTAGCAATGACTACCACTTTCCCTTTTCACTTTCACAATATCTATTGTGCATTTTGGATACCACTAACTCCTTCAGTTTTTATATAGGAGACAACACAATATTCATCCATGTGAATCTAAACCATTTCAACTCAGAAATGTGATCTCATCTCAAGATTATCCTTCTTTATAGCCGAATAGCTTTCCATTGTATAAAAATACCATATATTGCTTATCCATTCTGTAAGCTACTCCTGATTTTTTTCTGGGTCCCCATCACATGGAGCATTGTCTTTTCCTCATCATCCATGCATTTCCTTTTGTGTCAAATGTGTTTCTTGTATATAGTGTATTGGTGGATCCACTTTCCCGAACCACTCTGTTCATGTCTCTTTATATTGGTGAATTGAGGCCATCTACATTAATGGTTATGACCAAAATGCACTGGCTCATCTCTGTCATGCTGTCCTCCTGCCATTAGCCCCCTTGATTTTCCCCTTCATTCAGTTTCCTGCTTGCTTGTTGATACCCCTCTGCTGCTGTTCCTGGAGCCATGGTCATATTTTTTTTTTTCTCTAGAATATCCTGCAGCACACTTTGTAGGGCTGGTTTTGTGGTCATGAATTCCTTCAGTTGTTGTTAATCATGGAAATAACTTATTTCTCCATTAATTTTGAGAAATAGTTTTGCAAGGTACGTCAATCTGGGTTGGAAGTTGTTTTCTTTCAGGACTTGAAACGCTTCCCTCCAAGCTCTTATTAATTTGATTTGTGTTGAGAAGTCTGTTGTGATTTTGTTTTCCATTATAGGTGATCTTTTTTTTTTTTCTCTCTAACAGCTTTTAATATTCTGTTCTTGTGCTAAGTTTCTGGGATCTTGATTACTAAATGTTTGAGTGTAGATCTACTTTGGTTTGGCTAGTTGGAGTTCTATATGCTTCACTTATCTACATGTCAGGGCTTTTTCCCATGCTTGGGAAGTTTTCTGCTGTTACTTCTGTAAATTTCCTTTTTCTGTCATTTGTGTTGACCTATTTTATCACTGACATCTATCAGTCTTAAATTATTTTTCTTTATGTTTGTCTTGCAACCATATTATTTGTATTTCTTGTTTCCTGACGGTTTTTTATCCGTTCTTCTCTTTCACTATCACTAGCTGCAATCCCATCTTTAAGGTCTTAAAGTCTGTCTTCAGTTTGTTTTAAGTAGTTTTGCCAGCTTTCAATGGAGCTTTTAATTTCCTGAATATCTCTTTGAATCTGTTTCATGCATTGTAATTCTTTCCTATATTGTTCATTCAAGGTTTCCATTATTTTCCTCTGCTCCTTTTTTACCTATATTTTTTTAGATATTCTCAACAATTCTTTCATTATGTTTGTCATTTCTTCTTATACCTGAAATATTATTTCTGATCTAATTACTTTTACAGCCTTATGAGGTTTTTTTTTTTTACTTCAGATGCTATCCTTTCAAAAATTTCAGGTATGCAGCCTTCATTTTCTTCTATTTCTATGTCTCCTAGAGTTTGTGTGGGCTGCAGGTCTGTGATTGAGTTTTGCTTTTTCATCTTGACATTTTTCTGAGTTCCTTCAGATGAACTGATTGTGGGATCCCAGGCACTTCCCACATTCCCGACCAATTCATGGTGTAGAAAAATGGGTCAAGCACCTGGGTTTCTCCTGACCTAGGTTCCTGGGAGGTAGTGTGGTGGAGGGTGGGATTCTACAGATGTGCAGTTACCACAAGACTTCCCAGTAATGGATGGTGGATACACAGGGGCATAGATGGAGGGTTCTCCAGGCCTGAGAGCTCAATTTGCATCTCTTCACACTTCTACTCAGCTTTTCTATTGAGTTATCCTTTTAATTTGTATCTGATCATTGTAACACTTGCAAAATAGCTATTTGTAATTCTCATAAGTTGCACATGTGTTTCCCAATTGTGTATTATGTTGTAATTTTCCATATAGAACCTGTTATATAGAAATTATATAGAAATTAATTTTTCAAAGGGTAGATTTAGTGTGATACTTTATGGTAGCCAGTTCTTACCACACTTAGTGAATCATGTCCGTCTACTGCTGCATTGTTCTAAGTTTCTATGCCTGTGCTGATACTGTATATTCCTTATTCCTGCAAGACTTATCTAGGAAGTAAATTCACTCTGCCAGGTTGCTTTTCTTTCCCAAATGAAACGTAAATCTATTGATAGTTTTAGTAGAATTGTGTTAAAACTATGTCATCTGTATTTTTATTACTATCCCTGTTCACAGGGGGTGTATTGATATATTTATAATAGTAAATATCCCTATTGAAGAACATATTATTTTGTATTTAGTTATGTCTTTTGAATATAATGGAAGATTTTAACATTCATTATGCACATGTTAAATTTTAATATTTATTTGTATGTATTTTATACATTTATGAATGACATCTCATATTTTCAATTCTCAAAGATTTGTTCCTAAACTACAAAAATGCAGTTTGCTCTTTAATAATTATGATGGGCAGAAGAAAGAAGGACGAAGGCAGCACGCAGTGAAGCGTGAAAGCAGCGAGTCCCATTGGCTGTCCTCCTTCCGTCTCTTACATTCTATCCAGGCTACACGCCCTTAGAGCAAGAGGCACCCACACCCAGGGTGGGCCTCTCTGTTGTTCGCTCTCCAAACTATGTGAAACCCACCAGTGGACTGATTTAGGAATCACACACCCTGGATTCCAGCTTCACATACTTAATCCCAGCATCACACACCCAGATCCAGTCACCTCTGAAAAGGCTTTGGAAGGACATCAAGATACAGCCCATAACAATCATACTGTTTACTGAAGAGTCTTGCACCAATGTGTGCTTTGGTATCTTAGTCAAAAATTAGGCTAAAATGATAGGCTTCTGTCTGGGCTTAAACTGTGTTCCATTGGTCTATGGGTCTGTTTTTTTTTTTTTTTTTTTTTTCTTTATGCCAGTGCTAGGCTGTTTTGATCATTGTGCCACTGTACTCTATTTTGAAGTCAGGTAGTTGCCCCCAGTTTTGTTCTTTCAGCTCAAGATTGCTTTGATTACTTAGGGTTTTGGTGATCCTGCAGATATTTTGGAAGCATTTTTAATTTATCTGAATATGTCAATTTTGTAGATAGTACTCCATATCTATTTTATAGATGTGGTTATTAGTATATAAAAAAGTTATCAATTTTTTCCTGTTGATTTTGTATGCAACAACCTTACTGAATTCCTTTATCAGCTGCAATATATTTTTGGTAAAATATATACATCATCTGAGATAACAGGTAAGTTGACCTCCTCCTTTATGATTTGCGTGTCCTTTACTTCTTTCTCTTGCTGTATTGCTCTAGCTAGTATTTCTGACAATATGCTGGATAAAAATGTTGAAAGTGGACATCCTTCCATTTTTCCTGAAGCAGTTACAGTCTTGTTCCTTTCAATATGATGGTGGCTGTGGGTTTGTCATCTGCAGACCTATTTTGTTGCAATACCTTTTTTGTATCCCAAATTATATCACGAGGCATGTTGAGTTTTATCAGGTGTTTTGTTTTTTTTTTCCTGGACCTGTTGACATGATCAAACGGCTTTGTTCTTCATTCTTGTGATGTGATGTTTTATTTATTTGCATATGTTGAACTGTCCTGGTCTCCCTGGGATGACACTCACTTGGTCATCTCATGTAATACATTTGGTATGCTATTAGATTCAATTGTAAAGTACTTTGTTGAGAATTTCTGTATATTTAGGTTATTGGCTTAAGAAATACTGTATGAATTTCCTTTCTGTTATGTGCTTGTTTGGTTTTGTGAAGGTAATGCTGATCTCACAGAATAAATTTGGAAAGATTTTTTCCCTTTCAGTACTTTAGAATAGTTCAAGAATTGGTCCCTTTTTTTTTTTTCAAGATTTGATAAAATTCTCCCATTTGGTCTTGAGCTCCTTGCTGGAAGATTTTTATTATCATTTATTAAATATTATTTGCTATGTATGGTTTTTATGCTCTAGAGGCATTAGTGAGTTACGTGAGTTCAGACATTTATCTATTTCTTGTAGGTTTTCCAATTTATGAGGATGTAATAATATATTACAATCCCAAATAATGCTTTCTGTTTCTGTGCTATCATTTGTAATGCCTCCTTTTTAAATCCCTGATTTCATTTACTTGACTATTATTTTTTATTAGTCTAGTTAAAGTTTTGGAAATTTTGTTTCTCTTCAAAGACAACAATTCTTTGTTTTAGCTTTCTTCATTGATTTGAAATCTCTAGTTTATGTACACTTGCTTTGGTCACTGTTATACTTTTCTTCCAATAATTTTGGTTTTAGTTTGTTCTTGCCTTCCTTGCTTCTTATGTGGTATTGTTTATCTGAAGTCTTTCCTTCTCAGGCTTTCCTCTCTTCTCCTGTCTTCTCCTCTCCTGTCCCCTCTCCTCTGCTCTTCTTTTCTCTTCTCTCTTTCTTCTCCTTTACTTTTTTATGCAGGCACTTTTTGCTATGAACTCTGTGATGATACTGCTCATGATATATTCCATAGATTTTGGCATGCTCTGTTTTAGTTTGTTGTACCTGCTTAACTCCTTTAAATGACTGTTTACAAATATCCACTGCCAGGCCCTCTAGAATACACCCCCGACCTGTTTGACTTCTTCATTTATTACACCAGATGCATAAGTAGTAATAAATGACTTACAACTTTTTCAGTGGTGATCATGTGAAGATTTTCCCCAGACAGGGTCTGTTGCACTGCTGACCTCGAGCTCAGAATCCTTCTGTCCAGGATCCCACAGGACCTGGGCTTCCAGGTACATACACACCACCGTCTTACTACAACAAGATTTTATACAAGTTTTTATTTCCTTTTGGAATGGAGTAAATGCCTTTATAGTTAGATTTCAACTCAGAATTTCATTTTAAAGGGAAACTTTACTTAGCATTCTCTGTTAAGTCATAGGTCCTGCTAGTCTTCCTTGTTTTATGGCATTAGTAAATTCTCTTCAACAAGTTACATCTTAGTGATGCATACTATATACTTTGGTATTAAGATCTGATAAAATTCCACAATGTAGCTATTTGGTCTTGGGATGTTTGCTAGGAGATTGTTTTTATGCCTCATTGAATCTTGTTACTCGTCCTGGTGAGAATAACGCCTGATCAGATTCACTGCTCTCTCCCCACAGCCCTCTGCCCGCTAAGCATGATGTGAAGCCATAAGGACTCACTTCCTTTCTCCTCACTAAATAAGTGCAATGATCAAATAAGCACATGTGTAGTAGAGGCTGCCTGGTGATTGTAAGCTGCAGCAAGAGGGCGCTGACTCTCGGGGTTTTCTTCCATCCCCAGGTCCCATCACATGTGTACGTTGCCCCAGCACCATGATCTTGCCTCCCAGCCACCTTCCCTCTCCCAAATCGGTGCTCCGTGGTGAAGTTATTCATAATTCTATGTACTTCCTGCAATTCTACCTTGATTTTTAGAAAAGTAGAAATATATGTAAACGAGAAGCATCTTTTAAAATCCAAATCACAACTCCATATATTCTTTGAAATAAACAATTTGTAATTGATGCCTAGATATAGAGATACTTTAAAGTATGATAGTGTTTTCTTCTTTACATTTTGCTTATTTTTGTTTAATTAAAAGTACCTGGTTGGGCATGTCTAAGTTTATACAGCTAGATTAGACCTTTTAAATATAATTTCAAAAACAATTTTAATCTTTACTCTGGGTTATCTACAGTTTGAAAGGATCAGAGCCAACGAGAAATACACATTTATCTCTTGTTTAAAACATGTTACCTTAATAGATAATTTCATTTACGTTTCTGTTAATTTTTAATGAACTCTAGCTTCTTATCTTTCTAATGTAACATTGTCTTTGAAAATGCTTTTATAACCTTGGGATAATCAAGGATAAAGTTATTTTCTTTCCTTCTGAATATTTTAAGATTGCTTCTGGTCCCCAAGGCAGGCGCTTATGCCACGGATCTAAGCCCCCAGCCCTTCTTTTGCATTGACGTCTTTTGCATTGACTTTGTGGTTGATCATTTGATTATTGGCCTGAGTATTTATTAATGGTTAAGTGCGAAGTTTCTCAAAATACATAACTAAGGATTCTACCAATGTAATTTTGTACCTTTGAAAATTTCCAGTAACTGGACATAAGACAAACTGTATTCTTGGAAGTGCATTCACACTCTTCTATCTCTCTGCATCAATGGGATAAAAAAGGAAACTTTATTTTTACTATTTTACTCACCTCTGTCCACTCATTAAAATTTTACCACAAAATGCATTATATCTTAGCTCAGTCTCAAATTATACAAAAACTGCCTTCACCCTAAATCATGTAATAGGTTTTAATTATTAAATGAATCTAGAAACAATGATGGAGATTGCTACTTTGAGCTTAAATTGGAGGCATGAAGAATAATTCACTAAACTGAAATTACTGGAATGGATTAAAGTTACCCAGAAGTAAGATAATGTTTAAAATATTTTTACAGACATCAAAAAATTCCATGAGTCAAGTAAAACAGATGCGTGAAAATCTGACATCTAATGTCCTGATGCAGATTTCTTCAGGATTGTTAAAAATCGGAACAGTAGTAGCACGGAGAGCAGTGGTACTTTTTATGAGATAGTTTCATGACTGTGGTTGCTATCTATTAATTCTTGTCAGATGAAGTGCCCAAAATTCATGCCATCCTCATACAGAACATTTCAGACTTATGGAACTCATTTATGTAATGAAGAGAGCATAAACTTTTCCTAATGCATGCTTTCCCCAAATAAAAAGGAACTAATTTTCAGAAATAGCTTTGTGAAACACACTGTTGCAATTTCCACAGAGGAGCTGAATAAATCCCCCTCCACACCTCAAAACAGCCTAGCTCAGTTTTAAATGATTACTGATAACTTGGTCGGCAAGGCCACATTAATAAATTCTAGAAAGTTTAACTGTACAAATCTTACCTGTCAAGGAAAATGACTTACTATACTTGATGAAGAGTGTGTACCTTAAACCTTGTTTGTCAGGTACAAGCTGGCATACTAAAAACAACTTAAAATATAAATATCAAGATATTTAAATAATCAAAGGTAATAGATAAAAAATATTGTTTAAAAGAAGTTCTAATGCAATTTCAGACAGAATTCTGCGCAACTGGTAACAAATCTAACCCATAATTTTCAGATAATGATTTAAAAAGTTTGGTTCTGGGTTCAACTAAATAATGATGAACTTAGAGGGGAAGCAAGGACAGAATATCCAGAAATCATATCCTTTGAGAGTGGAGGCTTGAATACACTTAGAATAGGCCAAATTGTCTTCATGAAATTCAAAGATTTACATACAGCAAACAATTGTACTAAATCAGAACACTGAATTTGGAAATTTCAGCATGACAGCCTGTAGTTCCCACAACCACTGGGAAATGCCACAGGTTGCCTGCAGGGGGAGGAAAGTGAGACTTTATGTGGTACCACAGCGAGCACCTGGTGAGGCCGCTCTGCAGAACATCAGTGAGTCAGGAGAAAGCTTAACATAGAATTCCTGTGCTGCCCTGCAACTCATGTGCAACATACTGCGTTGCCTTTGTTGGAAGAAAATGTAAAGAGTGCATTAGTCATATTTTCATATCACGGTTTTGAGAACCTTTAGCAATAAAGACAGGACGGAAAAGATTATATATGTGTGTGTGTGTGTGTGTGTGTGTGTGTCTGTGTGTGTGTGTGTGTGTGTGTGTATGTGTGTATGTATATATACATGATAGATAATTATACTACCAGGCTCTGTTAACTCATCAAAGAGTTTGTGCTTTCGTTGTTTGATCATTTTTATGCCTATGTCTTGTAATCTGAGCAACTAATTTGAAGATAACAATATGCAATATATCAAGGTTTGCAAGGAAAACCATTTAATACATAACACATACTTTGCAGAATTATTTTGTAATAGTCATCCAAAAAGTCAAATACAAAAAGTACAGGAAATCTGTCCACACACTAAGACCCAAATAATTTAGCTTAGGGTTTGGAACCCATGAAATGTCCTGCATGAGTCCAGCTGAATACCTATAGCCCATGACAAAGTCTCTTGCAAGCCTGTTTCACAGATCTATGGCGGGAAGGCCCAAAGATGATCTTTCTAGACTTTCTAGTGGTAGCTAGAAAGTCTTTGCTAGCAGGATGAAGGATCTGTGCCAGTAGGTTGATGGTTCTGCACTGGAGTTAGCAAGCAATGATCAAAGTAAGGACCAGAGCTTCCCTGAAAAGCACCACAGCCATCCTCAGTGACAGTGAAGACCTGAGCTCCTGTGACAGTGAGAACAGCCAGGTTCATATCAGGAAAGAAGCTCCTCAGGAGAACTAAGAGCACTACTTACTCTTCTCCTTCTTGTGATGTTGCAACTACCCTCAGGTGGGCCCTCCACACCCTGCACCACACTGATGCAGTCAGCTGGTTGCTGCAAGTTGGCCACCACTTGTCAATCCACCACATTATCCATGGTTAATCTATTACTTTGCTTTGAAATTCTGCATCATTTTTGTTATTTTTTGTTTTAAATTAAAAAAAAATTCACCATTTGGAATGTACATTTTACAGGAACATTCTGCTTTTTTATTTTGTGTAAATAAATTAAGCCTCAGAATTTTAGAGTATTTGAGTCTTCATTTTAATAGGGAACTCACTGGGTGCAATGCATGGAAAACAATGAAGTGTTTTTAATTGAAATTTTGAACTACTCTTTCCCTCAGTGTAAGATATATTATTCAAATATTTCATTGCCTAAAGTTCTAATTTTTCTTAGTAATTAGGTGAACCATTTGGTTGTGTTACGTGCTCCATGTTTTTTAATAATGCTCTAGACTTGGGTATAGCTTGGTGGTAGATACTTGCCCAGCCTGTGAGGGGCTCTGGTTTTGCTCCCTCCTACAAGGTACACACACATGCACACAATCGATCAATCCATCAATCAATCACACACTCAGTAATGCTCAGCTTTCCATTGTGTCAGAATTTTTAATATAGTTCAGCTGACCAAAATCTTTACTAGCGAATCTTTGCTGCTCTAAAAAACATGCACTGAACTTCCTGCAGCTAGCTTTCAGCAGTTTATATTTGCCGCGTAGTTTTCAGTTTTAGTTATACTTAAAGCCTCATGTTTATTTGTGCTCATGGTAGACTAAAACATTTTTAAAAATCCAGAACTTTCATGACCTCAATTACATCCATTATATTTTCTTTAAATAAATACATTAAATAGAAGAAAGATTAATAACGAGATGATATATGAAAATAGCAGGTAGTTTTGCTCTGCAAAAAGAATATTTGTCACACACACACACACACACACACACACACACACACACACACACACCATGGGTTCCCGAGAGGAAAAGAGAGTATTTTAATACAAGCATGAACCATACATTAGCCTGAAGCCAAAACAAATCGATCTCTTTTTTTTTTTTTTTTTTTTTTTTTTCTAAACAGAAAATTCATAGTCAGAGTTGGGGGGAAGACCATTACCAGGCTCCTATTTACTGTAGCTGCTTCTTCTACCGCTAGCAACGCACTTTTCTGTGCCTCAGGGTGGGGGCAAACCATGCTAACTCCTGAGGAGGGAGAGCAGGGCTTGATCTCCCACACCCCAGTCAGGCTTGGAGCACCAGGAAGACTCAGGAGGGTAAGCAGTAGCCAGCTGTTTATTTCCCAAACTCTTACTGGGTCCTTGTTATTTTACTAAATTCAAATTACTTTCTTTTACCACCCTGAGAAGCGATGTGTGGTTGGTTTTGTGGTTTTTGTAGGTTTTGTTTGTTTGTTTTTTGCCTCCTCAGTTTTCTCTTTATCCATGTTTTCTGTACCAGCCATGTGGTTTGTATTCCTGTATCAACACAGAAGAGTCATATATTTCAATATGTTCTGCAGTTGTGTCATACTAATGAATTAAAGGTGTGTGGGCTTTGTTCTGGTTTGATTTTTTTTAACATCTTCAGGGCTCTAGAAACTAGGAAATGACCCAGGAGACACAGCAGAATTCATGAAAAGAGGAGATCTGCAGTTACTTGATTCACGTTTTAGACTAGAAGTGACTTACGGATTTCACTGTTGCGTCCTCATCTTTAAATTGCACTTTATTTTAAACGGTGTAACCGGTTTGTGAAAGCATTAAGAGGGCGGATTACGAGACAGAACCCCACAGAGTAAAGACAGGCGCAGTGTTGCTCCCTTGTTGAAGGGAATGGCTGCGCTGTCAGTGTGTAGGTAGGATGGCGTGCTGGGTGTCCGGCTAACCGTACTGCTTTGGATCCTGGTGGACACACTGTCCGCTGAGTGACCCTGGACTCTGGGTCCTCAGCTTTAGCCACATCAGAAAAGAAGTTGGGCTGCCCAAGACGATCTCCAGGTGGTTTGCAGCTTAAAATTCTAATGTTTTTATAACATCTGGGAGGTACACATATTATAAATGTTCTCAGAGCCAGGTACATTATCTTTGTAGTCGGGAGAGTTCATTCAAAAGATCTGGACTACTACTGGAAGGAAATTTCTACTGCAAATCCCACCGATCATGCTGTTCGTAATCAACACTATAGGAAATAGGTCTACAGGAAGGCACCGATAGTGAAGACCCTGTGATTCTTCTGCTGTCGCTGCGTTAGTCTCAATATTGCAGGGAACAGCCTGCAAAATGCAGCAGTGATCTAACCAAATACAGTAAGAAAATGTCAATGTGTGCGGTCATCCGGCGCTAGGGGGCGCTGCGGGACTGTCCTGTAGGTCTGGCTTCGTGAAGCAGCCTTAAGATTTCATTAAAGAGTTCTGCAGGTTTCAGATATACATACAAAAAAAGCACATAAACTATTTATAATCAATTTAAACTTTGATAAAATTAGGTAACTGTGTAAAATATTTATAAGCAGGTTTTGGAAAT
The DNA here is from genome assembly GCF_034190915.1 of Cavia porcellus. Taxonomy (NCBI): domain Eukaryota; kingdom Metazoa; phylum Chordata; class Mammalia; order Rodentia; family Caviidae; genus Cavia; species Cavia porcellus. The sequence goes on along the minus strand of NW_026947499.1, from coordinate 72,171,518 downwards.
GAAGGTTTCTTTTGTTGCTGAAAGTATCTCTCTTCTTCAATGGGTAGCTATGATGGTAAGAGTGATGTTTTTATTAACTTTTGCAGTCAAGGGCTGATGAAGGACAATGTATGTTTCTGCTGTGGCATTATGTAAACTACTCTGCCTTAATATTTAAAAAATAAGCAAAACTGGCTTACTTAGTTTCTGGACATTTCAATCTACTAATTGGTTTTGATATGGCTAAATTCAGTTAAGTTTTAGTCCAAAGACTTTTCCATAATAATTATAATTAAACCCTGTGATTTAATGCGTCTTTCAAAAAATAAAGAACCTCAAAATATCAGCCGTTCAAGATAATCTCAAAGGTAAGTGACCGCATGGATTTTATTTGCTGTGAGAATGGAGGATAGTCAAGATGGGTGAAATTCAATACAGAAGTTAAGATCCTCAATCTCATATATTTCAAAAATACCTTGAGAAATGATATGTGTCACTTAAACCATTGCATTTGAATTATGAATTACTTAGTAAAATCCATAAATTAAATTGAGTCCGCAGTATCAGGATATACAAGTATTTATATTGAAACCTGAGACATTTTCTAACCCTACAGTAAATGCATGCTTAGCCCAATTATAACTCACTGGTAAAACAGTAAGAAAAGTTGGCTGGATACTTTCAAGCCAAATACATTCAAATTTCCAGGGCCAAATTATTTTTAAGCTAATAGCATAATTTTGTATAGACTAGGGTAAGATTTTGTCATTTTCTAGAACATGGGTCGATCAGAAAGGTCATAATACGCCATCATGAATAATTTAAAACTTTTATGTGATTTGTTGTCATGGACGGGCTGATTTTCAGCTATGTGGGCACTCTAATAACAATACAGAAGAAAGAGGAATTCAGGCAGGCAAATACAGAAGGGAAGATTATTTGGAGGGTTTTGTGCAGTAATCCTGAGCTAGGGCACTGCACTTCAGGACAGAGTATGGGGGCAAATTTTGAGATATACTAGGAGATACAATTGAAGGAGCAGAAAAGCAGGGTGATGAGAGGCTGACCTGGCTGTGATTTAGATGGTGGTGCAGGCGTGTGTCTCTCCTGATGGCAGGGTTGGCACACAGTCACACATTTGTGAAAACACTGATGAGAAATCTGAGTAGGCTCTTAGACTACCCCTGCTTGGAGACCTTGCACCTGGCTAGCTGAGGTCCTAGCAGAACGCACGCAGCCATTCCTGTGAGTCCTGTTAGAATTTCCCACCAGAATGCACGAGTGTCGTAAATAAGTATTTCACACCAGTGACTTTGGGGATGTTTTGTCAGTGAGCCACAGGAGCTGGGATATTGTTCTAGGTAAAGACATTGCCATCCGTGTCTTAGCTGCAAAACAAAAACTTCTTCCAGTTCAGTCCACTCAATCCATCAGAAAACCTGCTTCTCCATTCAGTGGTCACCTTCATGGCTACTGAACTGTTTCTCTACTTTCATTCCTGTGCCTCACAGTTTGTGTACCACACACCAGTTTATTACATGTGTGGTAATCATATCTTACCACTTTTCATGACTCTAATTAATTTCCCAGTGAAAGATACATGGCAGTTTTCAGTTGTCATGTGGACCACTCCATTCTCAGGAAATTTTCTGACTAAATACTGCCTCACTCTTTCCTTTCCAATTCAGTGCCAGTGACAGGGTTACTAGAACACACCACTTCATTCTCATTTCAGTACTTTTATTTTAGATTGTTTTTTTTTTTTTTTTTCCTAAAATATCATTCCCCAAATATTTTCCTGGCCAGATCTCTCATATGATTCGTGTATCTACTGAAGTTTACCTCTTTAGAGTTTAGGGGGAAAAATCAATATTTTCTGCTTCTTTACTTTACTTGCTATGTATCCCTATTATGTTCCACAGTTTGACAACATAATTCATCATTTATTATGTGTTTTCCTGTCTTCTTTATGAGAGTATCAGCTCTGTGATGGCAGGAATTTCAGTTAATTCCTAGAGTCTGTACCACAAAGTCATACATATCTAGTAAGTGCTCTAAAGCATTTACAGAAAGGCTAAGTAGGAGAGTGGAAGACCACATGAGGATCCTGGCTACCAGAGGACAAGCACAGGTTAGTCATATTAAACAAAGGCAGTGATGTTGCATACATGGGACCATTTTTGGTGGGCATGGTGACACATACCTATAATCCCAGGACTGGGGAGGTTGAGGCAAGAGGATTGCCATGAGTTTAAGGCCAGCCTGGGCAAGGTAGTGAGTTCAAGTCCAGCCTGAACTATGTAGTCAGACCCTGCCTCAAAAAAACAAAAGAAAATCCAAAACAAAAACTGTCCCCCTTTCATCCACCTTACTTTGCACAGATATTTCACACTCTTCACAGATATTTCAGATTCTTCAAAAAAGGAAAAAAAATAATGTGTGAATAAGAGAAAATTTGAACTGGAAAATAGAACTGGAACTGGAAATATACCATCTTATAAATCACATTGTCAAGGTAGGCTTTCTTTAACATGCTCTGATATAAGATAAGTACGACAGAAAATTAATATTTTCAATATCACATTAAGGGATAAAATATAATACATACTTAATTTGATGCATTTGATGCACTTGATGCATTTATGCTTATATTAAAAACCTAATTTGATTAAAACTTTCTATCACTTTGTCTTAAATGAAGAAATTCTTTTTGATTTTGTTTCATTTTCTGTGGTTTCTGTAGTAGTACCATCAGTTATAGTAACAACCATCAGTCACATGGAGCCTCTTCACCACCACACCTATAAACCCTGTGGGCTGATGGGTGGTGAAAGCATTTACATACAGGAACAAAGATAGTGACTTTGTGTCCATTTTTCCCAACTAAGCTGAATTATGTATTAGAAACTGAGTCTGTGAACATGAAAAGTAACACTTAACATACTTTTCACCCTGTTTGCTCTACCAGCACAGCCACAGAGGGGCTGGTCAATTATTCTTCAGCATTAGTCACAAAGCAGTGCATGGATCATTCAACAAATGACAAATGTGTTATATTCTATGCATTTTTTATTTTCAGATGTAGAATATTTTAATATTTATGAGAAGATACAGCTCTTTTTTAAACATAAAAAGTGTACTCCAATTAACTTTTGGAATTTTATTATCTAAATCAGTGAGGATTGCTAGAAATCACAAAGGAATCACAAATAGCATAGGTGTTGTGCAGTGAAAAAGACGTAATGTTGCATGATCTTGCTGATTGATGCAGGAGATGAAGCCATTTTGTATTTCAGTATGTTGATCACGACAGCTTGCATGTGGGCTGCCCTGGGAGTGCATATCTTCGTCTATCTCGGCAGTAGAGTGCCGTGGAGGGACTGGCCCATCTCAGGCATCGTGATGACCAGAGTAAGCATTTAACCTCAAACTTCCAAACTGGGCCATCACAATGGGCATGGTGGCATCATGTAGCTTGACTTGACCTATGAACTGTCCTCCAGATCTGACAAGCATATCTCATGGTAACCAACAGAACTGAGAAGTGGTCACACTCTCACTGTTTGGTTTCTCCATTGGTGGTTACAGGAATTCCACAGAGTCATCGGCCAAGTCCAGAAAGTTCAACAGGAGTCCCAGTGACTTAGCAGGGCTCCAAATGAAAATTTCTGAATAACTGGATAAATGAATATGTGAATGTATCTTTAAATGAGAACTATGAGTTACAAAATGATACAGGTAAAGAAAGCCCTGGTGGAAACTAGTGTCACTGAAGTAAGGAACTTTACTGCAATATGATATTGTCTTTCTTATGCTTTCATGGACCGACAGCTGCAGACTAAACACAGCGGTGCTTGTTTATTTGGATTTGGCCAGCTGGGCATCTTTATATGTTTTCATGTTTTTATCTGCTATATTTAGTATTTCCAAATGTATAATTTTAACTTATGGCATTGCCTCAACTTATAGACCCCTTAATATAAATCTGTCCACTGGACATATCTAGGCAAGTGCTCATTCACAAAAGGTTTCAAATTCTACGTATCCAAAAATGGTAATTTTTCTGAGCATGCACATTATACACACAGACATATCATCTAAGGCTGCTGTAGCCTCACCTGTCTTAGCGGTTTGGGGCAGCTGCCCCAAGCAAACTGTCCTCTACTCCTCCTTCCGAATGATGGTCACAGAGGTCGTCATTTCTACAGCCTTCACCAAGACTCTAGCGAGCTTGAATCATCATTGTGCCAGGCAGAGTCTGTGGCACATAACGGGCCCCGTCCTCTCTCCTTGCTTTTCCTTTCTGGGCTCTTGTACCACACGTGGTCATATCTTCTAAGTACCAGCACATGAAAGGCCCTGATTGAGGTACTGTCAGAATCTGTTCCTTTTTTGCTGATAACTGAGTATTAAATCCACTTCATCTCAGAAACTTCACCAAACACCCTTGGAACCTCTCTTGTCTCCTTTTCATCCTCCTCTGTGAGAAGCACAGCAGCTAAATCTAGCCATCTTCTTCTTTTCCAAAGAGCAGACGCAGCACCATCCTCTATTTCTGCCAATGCTGCCCTCTTTTTCTTTGGTTAGTCAAAATCCTTCTGTCTGGTATTTCTAATTCTGGTCTCATTTCCTTCACTTTGGGTTTCACATCTGCAAAGAATGATCCAGGTGCCCAATCTAAAAATGCTTATTTTAACATTAACCCACATTATTTGCACTCTAAGCTCTTTAACCCAGTATACCACGATCTGCTCTGAGCTTACATTTCAGTCCTATAACTTCCTGGCTTATGTTTTAGGTTGCAGCAGCAGCATATACACCATAATATTATTCATTTGGTAAGTTCATGCTTTAGAGTCCAGTTGATCTGTCTCTTCTTTTGCATATATTGCAGCCCCCTTTTCATGGGCTGAGATAGATGACTGTCTTCTGAATAATCTAACATATATGTATCTATGAATCTTTATAGGGATGACTATTGTTTTTTATTTTATACTGTTTTGTCCAGTCCTTGCATCATTATGAAAAAATGATATTTATTCAACAGTGTCTCAGCATGGCAGGGATTGTCAACATGCAAAACCTCTACTACTCCCCTGTTTCAGACTACAAAAAAAGAAGATCAGGCACACTATCTTATTCTGCTGTGGCTGTTGTGAGCTGAGCTCAGGTATTTTCTTCCAAATCTATTTCCTTAAAATGACTCCAAGGTGTGCTTCCTGATGGGGAGAATGGGCCTATTGTGTACATCTTTATATCTTAGAGCTAATTAGTAACAAGAGATCAATATGTATTTAATGAGTGAATAAACAAATATTTCAAGGACATTTCAGGAGTGTCTGATGATGTCTTTTTGAGCTGGCATCAGATAGGTTTCTTAGAAATATGACTTTTGATTTTTATAGTTTCTCATATGTAGCATTCTTCATCTGTAGATTAAGTAGTACAGATTATTTAATGAGCAGGTAGCCAAACTGCCAAATTCTTAGGGAAATGGAAACATGACTGATAAGAGCAGTAAGAGATTACTGGGCTGAAGGGAATCTATTGTACCAAGTAGTATGTTGTAGCTTAGTACCTTTTTGGAGAATAGAGGGCTACGGAAGTATCTCTTTGACTAGCACGGAGCTCAGGGTAGATGACTTTGTACTAGAGAATCCTACTGAGTGGCTGAACTATATAACTTTTATTATGCCCATTGCTATCTTTCAATCAATTACAGGTATTCTTATGGAACCAAAAAAGGCTTTATGTCATTGAAACTGCTCCTTTTCATTATCCCTCTCTTTTAGTATGCTGTGAGTTCTTACCTGCAGAACTCTTCTTATTCATTTAAATATTCTGGGCATAGCAGGAGTTAAAATATTATGCAATTAAGGATGGAGTAAGTAGGTATGGAGAAGAGGAAGTGACGAGACAGAACCTGGAGGAATATGATAGAAGCAGATGAGCAAATGCACTCAGATTAACCCGGATGCTTCCTGCTCCTGCGGAAGGAAGCACCGCATTTCAGCGTGCTAAGGTTGCTGCTCCCTTTAGCTGGGGCAGCAGGCTGCTGCTAGCGTGCCTTCCCAGTGAGGGGCAGAGCTCTTCATGCAATAGTTTAGGGTCTTGAGAGCTCTCCTGTCCCTGCCTCCAGGTTTCACTAGCGCCTCCGTCAGGTCAGGCTTCTTCCTCAAGCCAGACTGTGAAGAGAAATAAGAAGGGAAAAAATGTGAAAGGGTCACACATCTCTTAAATGTCTGGGTTAGTGAATGATACAATTCATTCTCTTCATGTCTCACTGGTGAGAAAACCACTTCAGTTGTACCCGTATACTGGCTTGGTCAGCTTTGTCTATAAAGAGCCAGATAGCAAGCGTATTACTCTTTGTGAGTCATACATTTTGGTCACAAACATTCATCTTTGAAGCTGCAGCCTGAAAACAGCCACAGGTAATATGTAAATCAGGCATGGCTGTCTTCCAGAAAAACTTTATTTATCAATGCTTAAATTTGAATTTCATATAAATTTCAGATGTCACAAAATCTGACTTATTTTGATTTTCTTCCAACTGTTTAAAACTGTAAAAAACAAAAACAACAAAAAAGCCTTTATTTCTGTGCCTTATAAAAATAGAGGCCAAGCTGGACTGCACTTGTCTCTGGGGCAATTTTCTGAGCCCTGCCCTGGACGCAGGTGGGTGGGGCAGGCCGTCCCCAGTCCTGCTGCCTTCTGCAGAAGCTCCATGTGGCACTGGCATCAGTGGCCACTGACTCGCTGAGGCTGCTGCTGGGTCACAGACACAAACCGTGGCTCCTTTTCTATTGTCCAAGAGAGACAGCACCAGTCTCTCTCTTCCACTGCTGCTAGCTCAGACCCAGAGGTATCTGGGCGATGTCTGGAGTCCCTTCCATCTCATCTGTTGGTGGCTCTTAAAGGACAAGGCTATTTTCTTTGTGCTACAAAGGGAACTGGGCTGTATTACTGCATGGCGTGCACACAGAAAGGGAGGAGTAGGCATGCACAGCCCTGATGGAAGGTGATGAATTCATCAACGGAGGCATCTCTGCCTCAGCATGTAGTGTTTCTTGATTAGACCAGTCTTTGGGCTGCCACTTCCTTGTCCTTCCCAAGTGGCCTCTTGGCATCTCCATCAAGGGCTTTGGGCAATACGTGCTTCCTGGGGAAGGCAGAACTTTATACTGCTTCAGGTCGGTATAAGTTTTAGAGTATCTGAAGCAGAGTTGCAGGCTGTTTTAATCCTGCATTGTAGCTTCCTTGACAATCTTCCTTTATTAAGATTTAGCAAGTGGTAATTCATTTCCATTTAATCTGATCTGTGTTTCTAATAATACGCAAGTTTCTCTTTGGCATAGTTTCAACTTGGCTTTAAATAGTTTTTGTTACTTCTAATGCAGTTCTCAACTTGATAACAGTTACATGAAGTGATCTGAACAATATCCTTCAGGGAACTGAGTAACTTTGAGTTTGACCTTTGGCTCAGTTTAGTTCTTACAGCTCCCCAATACATCTAAATGGGGGTGCCCTGCCCTCCTATTATACCTGAATCTTTTGAATGGTGGTTCTAGAAATTTTCAAAGCTTTATATTTTAAACTTTAATTTTACTTTTTACAGTTTTTGTTAGTACATGTTTGCAGGACACAATGTGAGCATTCCTCCAGTCCACGCACATGACACATTACGGTGCGTTAAGTCGGTTTCTGGTCCTTCCGCTGCAGCCTCTCCTCCCCTCATCTTCTGATCTCCGTCCCTTCTGACAAAGACGTATCTCCCTGCTTCCTCTTAAATCTTATTTTGTTTTTATGTTTAATCTCGCTTTGTAATATGAGAAAAACCATGTGATTTTTAAGCTTGTGTGTTGAATCATTTCACTTAACACTAGGGACTCAAGATGCACCCATTTCTCTATAAATGACTCATTTGTCTGTCTCTATGGCAGAGCAGTACTCCCTGGTGTGTAGATACCACATTCTTTTCCTACATTGTTCTGCTGATGGACACATAGGCTGCTTCCAAGATTTAGTGATTGTGAGTTGTCCTACTACAAATATGAGTATGTATCACTGTAATATGGCATCTTTCACTCTTTGGGGAAGATATCCAGAAGGAGAATAAACAGGTCCAATGTAATTTCTAGGTTTAGTGTTTTTTGAGGACTCTCTAAGATGATTTTCACAGTGGTTGTACTCATTTGCGTTCCCGTGAACAATGTAGAAGGCTTCCTTTCTCTCTCTATAACTTTGCTAATATCTTTTAAAAACTTGATTTTTTGATGATGGCCATCTTTCTAGGTTAAGATGAAACCTCAGTTTTGTTTTAATTTGCATTTCTCTAATGACCAGTGATTCTGAACTCTTATTCATGTATTTATTGGTCTTTTGTACAGATGTAAAATATTTATTTCATTTTTCTATTTTTTATTGAGACTTATTTGGAGAGTTCTAAGGCTTTTTTTGAGATATTATGTATTCTGGATATAAATTCCACCTGAGGAATAACTGAAAAAAACATTCTGTGGTTCAGTGGGTTGTCATTTCACTCTGTTGGTGTACACAAGCCTTTTAGTTTCATACAATCCCATTTGTTGGTTGTTGATACTCTGTTCAGAAAGTCCTTGCCTATGACTTCTATAGTTTTACCTGTTTTATCATCCAATAGGTTAATTACTTGTGGTTTGATATTGAGTTCTTTGATCCATTTTCCTTTTAATTTAGTATATGGTGAGAGACATGGATCTAGAGTCAGTCTTCTGCACATGGACATCTAGTTTTCCCCCGTGTCTCATATTAAAGAGGTTTTCCCCCAGTGCATGTCCTTGTCTACTTCTGTTAAACATTAGGTGCTTGGTGGTTGTTTCCACATCTTATACTCCACCACATTAATCCTTACGTCAGTTTTTGTGTAAGCACCTTGCTGCTTTTATTATGGTAGCTTTGTAGTATAACTTCAAGTTTGGAATTATGGTGCCTCCTGCTTTGTTTCTGTTACCAGAGAGTACTTTTGTTATTCTAGGTTCCACTTGAATTTTATGATTGTTTTCTGCAGTTCTGTAGAGCTTCAGTCACTGTGCAGGTTTTCAAAGTCCTCCTCATACTCAGAGATGGCAAATTCTAGCCTAAACATTATAGGCCAGAAGTCACATATTTTAGCTGGGATTTCACTGATGTTGACAAGCCCTGTCATTTAACCTAGGTGTTAGGAGGCAGAGGGGGTTGGATCAACCTATCTTGGCTGGCAGCTACCAGGAAATTTAACTTTTATCTGTGTAAACACTTTTATCCTATAAGACTGTCACCTATTATTACCAGAAACAACAAATGAAAATAAAATATTATTTAAGAACAGTACAGTACATAGAAGCCTGAGAAACCCAAAATACATGCTCCTCATGGGTTTTATTATAATTCTGAATGTGTGAGATCATTATAACAGTGCTGTCCTTACTCAGAAACACTACCATGAAAGCTATTGCTCCAAAATAAATGATTCCTCCACTGCTCATAATAAAGCAGTTTACATACTCTTAGAACATCGAATATTAACATTTGAAAAATATTTATTTCAAATTCCATGTATTTGTATAAATAAAAACCTAACTATATTTGCTTCATTGCAAAACTAAAAGTAGTTTTCTTTCCTGAGTGTTTCATTTTTCAAGTATTAGAACAGACCTTAAAATAAAAAAAAAAATTGATGTCTTTCAGTTGTCAAGAAAAACACACAATGCACACAAGTATAAATGAGATTAATAAAAATATAATGTTTTATAGTTTGTGGAAGTGAAAGTGTATTTCAGTTGTAAAAACTTGTGCAAAATGAAGAAGTTGGCTTGGAATGGAAGCAAAACCAAGTTTTCTGTTCTACAATACTTAGAAACTGTGTGTTTGTACCCTGCTCTTAATTTTTTCCCCCTGTTTCTTATTTATATTTGCATTATTGTATTGTCATTCATTTTAAAACTAGGATAAAAATAAAGCATATTCTATATTTTTTCAAAAAAAATAAAGGTTACAATTTGAACTTTCTGTGAAAAGAATTGCTCTTCTAAGAAGACTATGCTCATAACAGACTGAGAATGTGGTTAGATAAAAACATGTGAAGACATCTGATTACTAATAGTTAGCAAAATGGAAACCATCCCTTGCTAGAGAATTGGACTAAAGCACTGTTAATACTCAATTTTACTTTGTTTTGTCAAATTCATGATAACAATCTTACCATCCCTATCTAACAATAGGGAAACTCATTTAAACAGAGATTAAATGATTGTTCCAAGATTACACTAGGAAGAAACACAGCTGAACTTTTAAACTCCTGTCTAATTTAGAATCATGTCCACAGTTAGTGGTTGAGCTCTCCAAACCTCCTCTGTGTAACACACAGAAGCATCCTTGTGGGCTGCAGAATATTTGTCAAGTAAGGCCATGATCAAGCCTATGTAACAAGGCAGAACATATTTTCAGTTACTTTTGTGGAGAAAATTGTCTTTAATTTTTTGACATAGAAGAGTAGATGTTGTATTGAAAAATATAGGTTTCAGGTATGGTCTAGATGTGAAAAAAAAGTGATACTGTGGAAGTTAATTGATCTTTTTAATATGATTTAAACAATAAATTTAATTTCCAGAGAACAGAAGCCTAATGAGATAAGAATAGATTAAGGAGAGAGCATAGAACTTGGGACAAAGTTATTACTGAGGCCAAGAGCAGGTTTTTAGGAAGTAAATGTTGGAGGAGTAATCAAGGGATTTTTCAGACCAAGTATGGATAATCTTCAGCTTCTTTTACACCTTTTCTGTATTCATGTGCTTTGTGAAATACCTTTGACCTTTTTCCTGACCCATCAAATATTGTTTTAATTGATCTTGGAAAAATCTAGGAAAAAGTCATTGTCTTCAATTGATGTGAAAAAATAATAACATTACCTAGTATACTAAAGTTCACATTATGTATTTGACACTATTTTGCATCAAATCATCCATCTCTTACAGTAATACTCTGTAATTAGTGTCTTTACCATCATTACCATATGTAGAAACTACTGAAATAACACAAGTAGTACAGCCAGCATTCCTCATTTGATGTCACTTACTGTTCTACCTTTCTACTCAACTGGTTCTTTAGCTTCAAACTGCATATAACAGCAGGTATCACTTTGCTTTCAAAATTTTAGTTTGTGACGTTTGTACATTTAATTTTAAATTTTGTGATGTTCATAATGAATGCATAATTTATTTATGGGTGAGAACTGAAATAGTTTCTGAACGTAAGGCAAATTGGCCAATCCATTGTTCATATTTGAGGCATGGACAGACAGTAAACAGATATTAATTATACACCTGTGCTGTTAAAGATTTCAATTGTGCCCTTAATAGTTTGTTCTAATCTATCTTTACAGTCAATGGAAGCTTTGAATGGCTGCTATTACTTTGGTTGTATTTACTCATAGAAAAAATCTACCCAAGTATAACAGGTTATCTTGCCATTCTCAAAGCAAAAAGGACTTTGAAATCTATGGTTAAGTCCACAATGAAAAGCTAAAGACTATTCTTATTTTAGAGTTTTGTGAATTAAGCTATAACTATCAAAATACCACAAAATATAAAAATGTTAAATATTTTTAGAGTTACAATTAGGTAGAGTCATTATACATTTTCCCAAAATGTATTTACTGTGAGACTGCTACAGATATATAGTTTACATTTGGAGAGCTAAGATTAAAAGATTTTGCCTCAGATTTTCAAGACCTGTACAAATTAAAAATAAAGCCAAACTGAAATGTATTTGACAAACAAGAGAGGACCCAGCTCTCTGAGATGATGCATGTACTTTTCTCTGTCTGGAGCATAGCATCTTCTCCTCCTGTAAGTTTTGATTAGAGTAAAACTAAAATATTTACCATATGACTTTATAGATCAAGGGTTCACTCTAGCCTTAATTTCAAATCATACATGGTGAAAATCCTTGGTATGACTGATGCCATTATCTTTTTAAAATTTAATATACCTTCAATGTAAATCTGTTTATCTAAAATAAATGTCAAATGTACAAAATAGTAAGATTTTTAAAAGATGCAAAAATGATAGAATGTTTTTAGAAGGTTAGTACCAAATCACAAACACATGAACATCATAAGGAATTAACTCAGAATAATATTACAAAAATAAAAAACCCAATGAAATAGAGAGAATAATGAAAGAATTATATAGAGCAAAAATTATGCAAACATAAATCAATCTGTTAAGTTCCCAATCCATTTTTGTTAAACTATGAGTGTGAATCATGAAGATTACTATAATTATTGTTATTGTAGTAATGCTAATGTTGTTATAGGCTGTTACTCTAGTGCACAGTTTGTAACTGGATATCCTTGTAAATAATGACAAAATTTCCTCATGGAAGATTCCGACTGTCCTTACTTCCTATGGAAACAAACAATTCTTGGAACGATCTTTATTTGGAAAGCATTACAGTAAGTTGGTACTGTACACATGAAGCAGACATGTCAAGAGAAACCTATTAAAAAGTGTTCTGTATGCATTCAGCTCAGCTTTATGTTGGAAGCCCATTCCTCATAAGTCCCAAATATAGAATGATTATCAAATTGGAATTACAGATCTTCTTTGTTTTCTGACTTTTACCTAAAAGTGATAATCATTTGTCTAAAAGACAAAAAAAAAAAAAATCAATGTTGTAGTAAATACCTATGAGAAGAATCTGAGTATCTAAAACCTGGAGAAATACTGAAAATCATCTATTTTTCCTCAACTTCATTTTGTGATATTATCAAAATAAAATTATTAATGTTGATCATTATTTCTGAATAATTGAAATTTGTTTAATATTATATATTAAAGGTCATTATCTACTAGAAAGTGAGAGTACATGATAAAAATTACATTAATGAATTAGTAGGGAATTAAACCCTAATCTTGGTGTTTATAAATGAAACTCTTAAACACAACTTAAAACCTACGGCATCAACATCATTGTCACAAATATATAACAGCATATTATGTATGCTATGACTTACTCCCTTTGGGGAAGGAACCATATATTAATAATGATATCAATGGCCTATTGAGATGATTTGTGAAATGGGAATAGACGTGTAGATAGTGATCACTGGTGACAGTAAACTTTTCTTTCTGAATCATGTCATTCTTTTTGAATAGTTCATTATTACAACACAGTGTCTTATCTCGGGGAAGGTGATTGTTCAGAAGTGAATGACGGGATGAAATAACATGATCTGGAGTATTCACTGTTACGTGGAACAAACTGAGCATGTGGATAGAGTAAGATCACTGTGCACATGTAAGGTGGCCTTAAAAGGATGCGTAAATGGTATATTACGAACAGCTCCTCACCCTTTTCTCTTACCGGTATGTTTAAGATCTATCTACATATATATAAAGAGAGATCATAATTTTCACTTCATTTGTGTAATCTACCATATTTGTCATTATTTTAAAAACCTGTTTCTCTGTGTTGAAAATTTCTGCTGTTTACAACAGTTTTATTCAGGCCGTTAGTTCACATATGACTGCTTCTGGAAGGCAGAAAACTAAAAGCAGAGCTACTGACTTAGCTGTCCTTGAGTCACACTACACCGATATCTTTCTTTTTTGATTTTTTTTTTATTTAGAGAATAAAAGCAAAACAGATAAAAGGGTAGAAATAATTCAGAATTTTAAAAAAGTAAGAAATCGCCACTTAATAAATTATATATTGTTAACTTAGAAGTAGGTATATCATGTGCACCCATGTTTATAGCAGTGCAATTTGTAATAGCTAAATCTTGGAAACAACCAAAATGCCTATCAACTTCAAAATGGATGGAAAAGATATGGTATTTTTATACAATGGAGTACTACATTGATATCTTTCTATTGCACCTGAATTTGAAAATGTCAACTTTTCATATTCTGGACAAAGGAAATTAGACAATCCATTCTGAGTGTTTTCTTAGAGTCTGCAAAAACCTTTCATATGTTTTGTGAGATTGACACACTTTTAAAAACAATCCTAATATGTTTTTAACTTTTTCATTGTGTATGCATTTGTACTGATGGTCCAAAGTTAGTGACAGATAAAACTACCAATGATTTAGTTTAAATAGGAATAATAGTACTAAATTGTATAGGTAGGTGAAGCATCAACACAGTGAAAAGGATACAAAGCATTTTTTCATAGGGATGTACTCATAAAATTGCTATAAATTTTATTAAAATATAGCCTATGAAATACATTTTAGTAATGGGTAACAAAAAAGGGAATATGCATAAAATATTTTGATGCGGGTTTTAGAAAGGTTGTCTCATAGAAAAGCAAGGGAGTGGTTATTTGTTGTGTAAACTTAACAAACTCGTTCTAAGACATAATTTTACTTGAAGAACAACTACTACTGAGACTCTAACTATGCAACTTAGTAGGTAGGTATCTTCTCAAAAACAAAATAAGTTTGACATTTCAAGGAATAAAACTGCAAATGGTATTAGTTGTTAATGATAAAATTTGAGCTTTCTTGCAAATAGAATTTTAGAAAATTTTTATTTGCCATTGAATCCATTATAGCACTTAAATATTTTTCTGATGACAATGAAGGGGATATTAACAAATACAATTATTTGGGTCTCTATACTGACTGATATTGACATTTGGAATAATTAAATAATTCAAAGAATCAATATTTTGATAGTACAAAGTTCTCCATGAATAAATATCCAGTGAAATGCAATATAGAACACTGGATTTTGTTTGCATACACAAATAACAAACTCACTGAGAGAAGTTAGGGAGACAATGCCTTTAACAGAAAAATGAAACAATTAGTAATCAGCTTAACAAAGGAAATAAAAGACTTTTACACTAAAAATTCCAATATTCTGGCAAAGGGATTGAAGGGGATATTAAAATATAGAAAGAAAGATATCCCCTAAAAGATAGGCAGAATTGATATAGGGAAAATGTCTATACTATACTACAAAATTGCTATACAAATTTCATGTGATCCCCATCAAGATATTAATAGCATACCTTACAAGACTAGAGAAAGCAATTCTAAAATTCATACAGTACCATAAGAGACCTCAAAAAGAAGAATGAATTATAGACAATAAGGGTAAGGCAAGGGGTATCACAATCCCTGACTTGAAATTATTCTTTTTTATTGTTTTGGGTCCAGGGATTTGAACTCACAACCTCACACTCACCTGGTAGGCACTTACACCACTGAGCGAAATCCCAGGGCCCCCTGACTTGAAATTATACTACACAGCTACAGTGATAAAAACATCATAATACTGGCAAAAAAAAAAATCAAAACCCAGACCAAAGAATCAGTGGAACAGACTGGAATATACAAAAACATCTCTAAGCATACTCACCTATCTTATCTTAGACAAAGGAGCCAAATACCTTCACTGGAAGGAAGATAACCTCTTTAATAAATGGTGCTTAAAAAACTGGTTTTCCGCGTGTCAAAGATTAAAGCTAGACTCATAGCTTTTGCCATGTGCTAAATTAAAATCAAAGTGAATTGAAAATCTAAATATTAATATAACAAACATTTAAACTGCTGGAATATAGAATAGATAAAACTCTAGATGGTATAGGTGTAGGCAAAGACTTTATGAACAAAGCCACAAACACACAAGCAATATTACAAAAAATCGATAACTGAGATCACATCAAATTAAAAAGGTATTGCACAGCAGAATAAATGACCAAGATAGTTAAGAGACAACACAAATAATGACAAAATTATTTACCAGCTACTCTTCAGAAAAAGGGACTAAAATATAAATTATATAAAAATGTAAAAAATCAGGCCCTCCCAAATTTAAAATGGGTTCTAAAATGAATATACATTTCTTTTCTTTTTTTAAATATTTCTCAGATGAAGAAATACAAAACGCAAAAAAAGAAAATTTTCAACTTCACTTGTCATTTGAAAAATGCAAATTAAAATCTCACTCTATTTTAATGTAATTAAAACATCCATTAATTTTATGCAAATTAAAACAACAATGGATAATATGAAGAAGTCAGTCAATGAAAAATGCTGGTGAGGTTGTGGGATAAAAAATATTCTTCTCTACTATTAATAGAAGTGTAAACTAGTGCAACCACTATGGAAGTCAGTGTGGAGATTCCTCAAATAAATAAATAAATAAATAAATAAATAAATAAAACTAGAGGTTCCATTTGACCCAGCCATTCCCTTTCAAGGTACCTTCCTGAAAACATCATACCTCAGAATTACATTTTTAGCAGCACATCTTATAATGGGTATATTTTGTAAACAGCTCATTTTCATTAATGATTGAATGGAAAAAGAAAATGTGGTATCTGCATATAGCACAGTACTATTCTGTTATAAAGACAGATAAACCTAAGTCATTTTTAGAAAAATGAAGGAATTTTGAGATCATGATCTTAAGTGAACTAAATTGGACACATGAGGTTACAATATAGAATTATTTTCTTTTGAATGAGAAATGCAAAGCGTAAATAAGGACCATACTGGAGCATGGGTATTGGGGAGTAGGAAGAACATGTTCAAATGGCAGAGGAACAAGGGACAGAGAGAAGGAAGGAAAGAGAAGAAAAGGTATGGGAAAAAAGAGCAACTAAGGTTTTGTAAATGGGAAAGGAAACAAGGCTTAAAAAAGGGGAGGAGAATGAATTAAGATACAATATGAACAGTTACAAATTGCATATGATAAATGACATGAAAATGTAGGACAAACATGTACTAAGAAAAATTTTTAAAAATTAAAGTTAAAAAAGAGAAAATGAGCCGGGCATGGTGGCTCACGCCTGTAATCCCAGCACTTGGGAGGCTGAGGCAAGAGGATCCTTGAGAGTTTGAGATCAGCCTGGGCTACAAAGTGAGCTCAAGGCCAGCCTGAACTGCATAGAGACCCTGCCTCAAAAAGACAAAAAAAAAAAAAAAAAAAAAAAAAAAAAGAGAGAGAGAGAGAGAAAATGCCTATGAATTCCCTGAGAAAATCTCAAACCTGAAAATTCATTGTCACTATAAATTTCATATAGAACTTGAAAGCATTCTAAATATACAAAACAATCCTGAAATATTAGAATAAGATAGGTATTCTCATACTGTCTGATTTAAAAGTTTATTACAATACTACCAATATTAAAACATTTTGATATTGTTATAAAGACCAACATGCAGACCAAGAAAGTAGAACATGAAGTTATGAATTATTATTTTTGACAAGATAGCCAAGTCTATTAAAGTGAAAAATGAAAATCTTTCCAATTCTAGTTCTGGAAAAACTTTATTGAACACATGAAAAGAGGGAAATGAGAACTTTACCTAACACTATATGTGACAATCAACTCAAAGTAGATCAAAGACCTAAATATGGGGCCTAAAAGAAAATGCAGAGCAAAAACTTCACAATATTGGCTTGGTAGTAATTTCTTGGATATAAAAGCATGCATAAATCCACAAAAGAAAAAAACAGACTCATTGCTGCTTGTGAAAATTAAAAAAAATAATTTACATCAAAATATATCAAGAGAAGAAAAAGTAACTTTGAGAGTGGGAGAAAAGATTTGCAAATCATATATTTGATAAAAAATTAAAATTTAGAATGTTTAGATAGAACTTCTAAACTTAACAATAAAATTATACACAACCTGATTTTAAAAAATAAGAAGGATCTGAACATACATTTCTTAAAATTATACTTAAAATAGCAATATATGCGTGAAAATAATCAATGTGTTAGTCACTTTCTGTTTTCAGAGATACAATATCTGATCCCCACAACATGAAGAGGGAGAAACTTATTTTGGCTCATGTTCTCAGCCTATAGTTCCATACTCCAGGACAAAAAGACATTGCAGAGAGGCATAGTATTGGAATAGCTGTTTGAGTCATGCTAGCCAGGAAGAATAGACAAAAGGAAGGAGTTGGGGGGGTATAATATTCCCTTCTAGGGCACACCCCCAGTAACTTCTGATCAGGCACTACCTTCCAGCAGTGCGCCAGCTGTGTAACCTCATAATACAATGACAGGTCTCGTTTCTCATCACACGAGGTCTTGGGAAGATGTTAATGTACAAAACATAACATTCAATCCCAGTCTCTAAAGGGTCATATGCATCACTTTATGCAAAATGCATTTTGTTAATCTCTAAAAGTGATCAAAGTCTTAATAGCTGCAATACTGTTGAAATGTCCAAGACCAAAGTTTCCACTGAGACTTAAGATAAATTCTTAGCTGTGAGCCCCTGTAAAAATCAAAAAGAATGTTAAAAACTTACCACATGTAATTACACATACAATCATTCCGGAGTAGAAACAAATTGCACCACAGTTAGATAGAGAAAGGAAAACACTAAGTGTTGTAAATCCAGGACCTGGGTCAAAGATGTGAACACCAAAGATCCTGAGTGGCCCAAACTCTACAGCATTGCTGATTGGAGCCTTTTCCTCTGCAGATGTTCTACATTCCTGTCATCTCTAACATCTTTGGATCCTCACTGCATTTTCTACTCTACCCTCATGCTTTTCCTACACTGCCCTTTGAGGAATATACTACCTCAATCTCCAAGCCTATTTTTTAAATCGGGGTGGAAGCTTCATTGGCCCAACAACTGTTGCATTCTGCACATTTGCAAAACCAGCACTACATGGATGTAGTGCACCCAGCTCAAGCAGTCGCCAGGCCTTCTTGAATCATGGTTTCAGTGGCCTATGAGTCTGTGAAAGGCCAGGCATCATGAGCCAAATTCTAGAGAACTAGCCCCTTAGGCCACTTTTCTCTAGCAGGATGCCCTGGACTCTCTTCTCAAAGCAAATTCTTTTAGATTTACACTTTACTATGCAAAAGACAAAGTCTTTCAGGTTCTCCACATGGCATCCAGACCTTTTCCCTATTCTGTTGTAAAGTAGTTGGCTTCTTTCTAATGCTAACCTTTTTAGCTACCTGATGAAAATATGGATCCCCTCTTTTTATGAGGAAACTGAAAATTTTAAAAAAGTTTTCCCTCCTGTTTCTCAAATAAATCTTGCTAAAAGCAGTGAGCAATACCCATGTCACAGCCTTAACACGGGGCTTCCTTGAAAGTTCTTTAATCCTTAATCTCAGTCTAACCTTAGGCAAGTTTTCTGCCAGAACATATCACACAGTGTCTTGATTTCCACTACAATGGAGCCCTTATTCTCAGTTGAAAACTTCCTGTGCTTGACCTTTGCTATCTGCCTTTTTATCAGCATTCTGGTCTTCTGAACTCTCATTAAAATCTCTTAATAGCCTCACTTACAACACACTAGGGCTGTTTTTCCAGCTGACATCTTTAAATTTTTCCATGTTCTTCCTATGATCCAGTTTCCAAAGCTTGTAAACCACATGGTCTGGTACAGTCATAGAAACAATCCAACCTTTCAGTCCTGTAATATGCCTTAGGGTATATTTTCTCAGTGCTGGGACAAAGTATTGAATGCACACAATTTAAAGGAGAGGTTTATTTTGGTTTACAAACTCAGTGCATATTTTGCTGGCTCCAAGGAAGAATGGCGCAAAAAAAGGGCATAGTAGAGGAAAAGCTGTATGTGACCGAGTGGCCAGGAAGGATAAAAAGAAATTACAGTCAGGCACATCATTATCAAGATTCCAGAAATTCAACACAAGAACTGAGTCTTAAAAGCTGTTAGCAAAACAAAAGCAAAAACAGGAAAACAAAACAAAACAAAAAATCAATTATAAATGAAAGCCCATCAGAATCATCTGACTTCTCAGCACAAGCCTTCAAGTCAAGGAGAGCATGGCATGAAGTATTTCAAGTTCTAAAGGAAAACAAACTTAAACCCAGATTGATGTACCCTGCAAAACTATCTTTCAAAACTGATGGGTAAATGTTACTTCCATGACAGAGAACATCTGAGGAAATTCATGAGTATCAAACACAAAATATTTGGAAGGACGTTCTAGAAAGAGACAACAAAGAATATAACTCCATGAACTCCAATAGAAGAAATCCACAAGACATAGAATTAAACAGAGTAAAGGAAAAAAAAAAAAAGAGACAGCAACAGGAAAGAACATGACAAAAATAAGTTAATACATGTCAATTATAACAATCAGTGTTAATGATCTCAGTTTACCAATCAAAGACACAGATTTCAGAATAGACCAAGATGCAAGATACAACAAAATGTTGCAAAAAGGAACACATTAATTCAAAAAGGCCAATATCAATCAATGAAATCAAAGATGCAATTAAAAACCTACCAACAAAGAAAAACTAAGTCTCTGATTGATTCACTCCTGAGTTATACAAGAAATTAAAGGTCTACACCTGCTAATTATCAAACTCTTTAATAAAACTGAAAGGAAAGCAATACTCACAAATTAATTCCTGGAAGGAAGCATTACCCCGATTGACACAATCAAGGAAGAGAATTACAGGCCAATCTCCCTAATGAAGATAGATGCAAAATTCCTCAATAAGATACTGGCAAAGAGAATGCAGTAAATCATCAGGAAGATTATACACTGTGACCAAGTGGGATTCATCCCAGGGATGCAAGAATATTTCAACATACACAAATTAGTAAATGTAATACACTAAATTAACAAAGCCAAAGACAAAAATCGTATGATCATCTCACTAGATGAAGAAAAAGATATTGACATGTCCAACACCATTCATGATAAAAATTCTATAGAAAATTGGAATAGATGGTCTTTATATCTGATAAAAGTCATCTATGACAAATCAACAACCAACAACTTATGGATAAAAACTGAAAGAATTCACTCTAAAATTAAGGATGAGACAAGGATGATCACTGTTTCTATTCTTATTTAACATAGTCCTAGAAATTTTAACCAAAGAAATTAGATAACAGGAGGAAATAAAGTAGATAACAATAGAAAAAGAAGGTAAATTATTCTTATTTGCAGATGACATGATAATTTACATAGAAGACTGCAACAACTCCACCAAAAACTGCTATACTTAATAAGCAAATTGAGTAGAATAGCTGGATACAAAGTAAAAAAAAAACTAGTAGTCTTCCTGTACATAAATAAACTCACTGAGAGAGAAATTAGGGAAATTATAACTTTCACAATAGCATCCAAACAAATGAAATACTTAGGAATAAATCCAATGAATGATGTAAAAGTCCTTTACTTTAAAATCTACAGTACTGTGAAAAAGGAAATTGAATAGGATATCAGAAAATAGAAACCAAATCCCTTGGTTTTGGGTAGGAAGAGCTGATATAGTGAAAATGTCTATACTTCCAAAATCATTATGCATATTTGATTCAATTCTGATCAGAATTGCAGTGTAATACGTCACAGATCTAGAGAAAACAATCCTAAAATTCATTTGAAACAACAAGAGATCTAGAATAGCAATGGCAATTCTGGGCAGCAAAAGCAAGTCAGGGAGCATCACAATCCCTGACTTGAAATTATACTATAAAACTACTGTGCTAAGCACAGCACAGTACTGGCAAAATTAAATTAAATTAACATAAAATAAAACAAAATAACCTCACAATGAAAACCTAAATCACAATCAAATCCAAAGATCAGTGGGGCAGACTAGAAGATTCAGAAACAACTCCAGACATACTCAGCCGTCCTATGTTCAACAATAGTGCCGAACACATTTACTGGCAGAAAGTTAGCCTCTTTAATAAAAGGTGCTGGAAAAACTGGCTCTGTACAAGTTGAAGATTAAAACTGGACCCATAACTTCCACTATGTGCTAAATTAAATTCAAAATGGATTAAATATCTGAATATTATAACAAAAATGTTAAATCTGCTGAAAGACAATAGGTAAAACTCTTGAAGGCATTGGTGTATGCAAAGGCTTTATGAATAAATCCCAGGTCACACAGAAAGTATCACGGGGAATCACAAACTGGGATCTTATCTTGTTAAAAAGATTTGTACACCAACAGAACAGTGAGATAACCCATGATGTGAGGAAAAATGCTTACTACATCTTCCTCAGATGAAGTATTACTATCGAGAAATATAAAAACTCAAAAAAATCAGACCTCCTGAATTTAAAGATCCAATTAAAAAATGGACATCTGAGATTGAATAAGAACTTCTCAGGTAAAGAACTATAAACAGCAAATAAATATATGAAAAAAATGTTCAACATCACTGGTCATTCAAGATACGTATATTAAAACAACACTGAGCTTTCATCTAACTCTGGAAAGAATAGATATTATCTAGAAATCAGCCAATAACAAAACCTGGCAAGGACATAAGGAAAAGGAACCCTTCTTCACTGTATGAGATAGTGTAGACTGGTGCAACTACTATGAAAATCAGTGTGGAGATTCCTCAACAAACTAAAATTGGGGGTTCCATTTGACACAGCTGCTAGGGAGTTTAACAGTTTAACAGAATTAAAAACATTGTACCACAGCAATACATATACACCAATGTTTATAGCAACACAATTTGTAATCTCTAGATCTTCAAAACAACCCAAATGCCCATCAACCAAGGAAAGGATAAAAAAGACATGGTCTTTTTATACAATGGAGTACTATTTAACCATAAAAGAGGATATAGTTGAGACTTTTTTGGGTAAGTGGATACCACAAATCATAAGTGAAATAAACTGGATGTATATGTGTAAATACCATATTATCTCCCTTGTGTGAGAAGTTGAAAGAGTAGTAAGATCCAAAATGTACAATAGGCATTGTAAAATGGGAAGAAACTCTTCAAAGGGAGGAGAAACTGGGATGGGGAGAGGAGAAAAAAGAAGGGGAAAGCAAAAAACAACAAAAAAATGGATATAAAATAGTTATGCTACTAATTTCTTTGAGTTCATTGAAAAGAAAGGTTTGTGTTAATACAATGCCTATATCTTGTGCTCTGAGTGCCTAACAACATGCGATGTTTGACCATTGTTAGTCTCTTATTATCTTGTTTTGAATTTTTAAAATTTTTCCTCTTAAAAACCTTTTAATTAATTTTCACTTGAAGAAATACAATAAAAAACAGGCAAAAATATATTCTACTCTTCAGTTATATGCATGTGTATAATCCCAGCTCTTGGGAAACTGAGGCAGGAAGACTCTGTGAGTTTGGGGCCAGCCTGGGTTACCTATGTGAGTGAGTTCAAGGCCAGACTAGACTACACGGCAATACCCTGTCTCAAAAACCAAAACAATCAATCAATCAAACATAGTGTACCCTTAAGTCATATTATCACCATATTTGGTGTCACAATTCTATTTTAAATGTATTAGCCTAAAAATCAAGTTTTATTCAACGAGTAAGAATAAATGTTCGGGGGCTGGGGATTTAGCTCAGCAGCATAAACGCCTGCCTTGCAAGCAGGCAGTCGTGAGTTCGATCCCTGGTACTGATAAAAATGAAAAGACCAAAAAAAAAAAAATGTTCATTTTATTTTATACGGGTTTTAAATTCTAGAATAAACAGACTTATTTTCTACCCACAAAGAAATACATTTAATTGTATTCATATATGCAGGAGATTTGGGATTTTTTTTCTCCTGAGGAGCTTTTTATATATCCATTGGATATTTCATTGATATCTGCTCTACTGTACTAAACTCTCTTCATGGACAGACAATGTATTACTATGTGTTCCTGTTATAGTAACAGATTAGTCACTTTCTCTTCATTGGTACAAAATACCTGATACAGCTAAAACAAGGAGATTTATTTTGTTTCATAGTTTCAGAGGGTTCAGTTCATGGTTGATGATTTTGAGACAGAAACAGCAGGGAGTGAGACCATGGCAGAGGAAACCTGTTTGATCCATGTTGGCCAGGAAGCAGATAAAGGAAGAAGAGAGAAGCTGGAGAAAAAATAGAGCATTCAGGTCACTCGCCCCTTCCCCTCCTCTTTCTACCAGGCCCACATTCTAAGAGCACATCTCATTGATCAATCTGTACTGATAAGTATTGCACCCCCATGATCCAACCTTCCACAGACCCCACTATGAACACATTAGACTCTTGGGGGGGGGGTTACTCTAAACCATAACACATTGGATTATAGTACATAGTTCAATTGCAGTACTTCATATTTTTCATTAGAATGAATCAATGTATTTCTGTTTTGACACAAGTTTTCATGGTGTTTTAAGATCAGCCAGTCTGTGTCACCATGTGGTCTTATCAACTGTATGTGACTCTTTTTCAATGTACAGAGGCCCCCAAATAATCATTTTCTTAACAATCAAGGAAAATAACATTGTCATTATTTCACACCAATATATTAATACCTAATTCTGTCCTAAATGTGCTGCCTTTGGTTCATCCCATCTTCCTAAGCTCGTTTGGAGATTTATATACATAGAAGTGCACTGTTTAAAAGACAGAATACTGGGAATTGAAGCACAAGGACAACTTTTTGGGGTTGGTAATTTGGAGGAAGAAATTTATTTTTTAAAAAGTTTCTCTGATGGATGACATGACAAACTGATTATTTGTTGGTCAATATAATCCTCTCACACAGCACAAAGCAGACATCTGTTATATACAAATGGGCCAAGTCATTGGGATGCAGTTTAAAAATTATATATTCTGTGTGGGAGTAGGATATGGCAGTTTCAAAAGAGTTAAGGAAAGGCAATATAATCTGGCATTCATTAGAGTATTTCATAAAGTAGTATTTTAGTGTGGTTATTTGAACAGGTTATTTGAAAGATCACCAGTGATATTTTTACCTGAAGTTTTCAATGTGATTTTTTTCCACTGCCTTGGATGGAAAGAAAAATCTAGAGTTATTGATTGCTGTGACTTCCAGTAAGATTTTCCAGTGGTCCAGAAATCTGACAGAAAGAGAGAGAGAGAGAGAGAGAGAGAGAGAGAGAGAGAGAGAGAGAGAGAGAGAGAGGCAGATACAGACAGACAGACAGAGAGACAGAGACAGAGACAGAGTGACAGAGACAGGAAGAGGCAGAGAGAGAGACAGAGATAGAGACACAGAAAGAGAGAGGCAGAGAGAGACAGAAAAACAGACAGAGAGACAGAAGAATTTATCTGTAAGATTTTAAAAGTATTATACTCAGTGCAAACTGGTCAAATGGTGAATTCATATATGAAGGCTGAGTTGATTAGTTTAACACACTGATAGAACACTAATTCAACTCTTTTTATAAATATGTACCAAATTACAGTAGAATGTTTAGTCTTACTTATCTATTCTTACTAATGGTGCAGCGAACATCAGCAAATGAACAAAGAACCTGTGATATATGTCTAGTGGATACAGAAAGAAAAACACTGCATCTGTATTTCATTTATATGCAAACACACACGTGTGTGTAAAGTACAGAGAGACAGAGAATAAAACTTTGGACTTGGTTACCAGGGATTCAGAGAAGAACTGGGTAAATGTAGAACAAATGATACAAAGTATGTCTACAGATTTAATGCACAGCATTACACTTAATGATAGTATGTTGAGTTGGAGAAATTTGCTAAGTGACTAGATTTTAGTTGCACTTGGCTACGCACAAAAATGGATAATTATGTACAATAGTGTACGCTTCACTGGAGTGAAATGCAGTATATAAAATGTTGGAAACAGCCATTTTACTCTTTTCATGCATTTCACTATCAGGTTGTAGACCTTAAATAGCTCTGTTCTTTGTATTTTTTCGTCAGATATCAGCACCTTGCCCCAAGGGCAGCTATCAGAACACCTAGAACTGCTCTTCCAGCAATGAAGGCAGCAGTGTAAGGATATAAAAATATTTGATGTCCTGCAGCCCTAAAATGGTATAAGTGTTTTTTTTTTAGTGTTCAATTGTGTAGCCTACATATATTTCTTAAGAACAAGTTAGGCAAAAAATAAAAGGTATCAGAATTCTCAAAATGCCAATAACAACAAAAAACGACATATAATGACACTGGAAAAATTTTATCTTGGTGAATAAAATAATCTTGTAAAGATAAACAGATCACAGCTTTTCATTGTATTCACAGTGAAAATGCAATACCTTACAAGTAATTATGTGTCTCTCCTAACTTATATTTATGGGGAAACAACCAATAAAAGAGGCACAGCTCAGAATTCAATAGCTAGAAATGAACGTTTATTTCAAATTCTTTCTCTGATTTGCTTTCAATACTATTAAATAGTTTAAGCCAAGATGGATCAAATTATAATCATGGCAACCACTAAACTCATACACTGAAAAATAAATTGCATAATTTAATTTTTCAGTTAAAAATATACTACCTGCATTCCCAAGACTTCACTTCCCATTAAATATAACACGGTAACTAAAGAAAGAATAGAAAAAGCCCTTTGCCTTGTTTAGAAATTTTTAGGAAATGTACGTTTTACTCCACCTTTTAAATTATATTCTTCTTATTCAAGCACTTAAATATTTCCTACTTCCAATACAGACTCAAAAGCACTGCGAACTTCTCAACCAGTAGCATTCTGTCAAATGTCAAAATAAGTGAACCAGGAAATAAAATAAAATTTCATGCTACAAATTTGCACAATTCAAGTTAATTCCAAGGAAATCAGAAACATTAAGCTCTTATATGGTGAAGAAAGCATTGATTCCAATTGTAGCTTACAGGTTTTGTAGGCTTCATTAACCTTTTTGCTTTTAAAATATAATCTTATTTTTAATACACTTATACTTAAGCCTAGGTTTTACATTCTAAAATAGTTATTTTTCAGTCTCCTAAAATATTGCAATT
Organism: Cavia porcellus; assembly: GCF_034190915.1. Classification (NCBI taxonomy): domain Eukaryota; kingdom Metazoa; phylum Chordata; class Mammalia; order Rodentia; family Caviidae; genus Cavia; species Cavia porcellus. Next base: position 72,144,816 of record NW_026947499.1, on the reverse strand, counting down.
GTGAATCATTTCAGTTTGCTATTAAACATTATAATTAAATGGTCTAACATGTTTTTGACTTCTATTATTATGAACATTAGAACTTTTTGATATAGATTAGCAGTGGTATAAAAATACATCCACTTTTAAGTAGATGGTTTCCTTTACCCATTAAGATCCTTGTTAGTTATAGAACCAAGACAGAGGTGAAAGTTAGAGTTTTTAAAATAAATACTGTACAGAGCTATCAGAGAGATAAGAAAAATGTTCTTAAAACATGATTTAATTGGCATACAATTGAACTACTTCTTAACACAACATGATTAAATCATATATGGTTTAAAAATCAGTATTAATATGTTAACATTAGCCACTGAAAATCAGTAAGAAATATTTGTCAAAGGCCATTAGCCTGCAAATGTGAATGAATTCAAAGTTCATTTGTTTTCATAGGCTAACAATTTTCATTTTTTCTTGTATTAACTTCTACTGGATTTGCTCAGGGTATATTACTGTGTCTCCAAATAAATTACAATGTAAATATTGTTCACTTGCAGTATGGATATTTAGTTTTTCCAAATAGTAAGGAAACTTAAACACAGAAACATTGCCATTGTATAGTAAAATTCAAGGTTTTTTTTAAAAAAATAAGTTTATAACAAGTTAGCGCTTTCTATTTTTTATTTTAAAAAGAAAAACAAAAATGATATAATTGACACAGAATTTCAAAAATATAGTAAGAAGTTAACACTAGCTTATATAATTACATATTGTTATATTTAAAATAGTTGTTCTGGTCTTTAGGCAATTTCTATTGTAGGAAAACACTTTTCCTTGATTTTGTTCAGTGTGTTGTAATCTGATTAGTTAACCCACAAAGTAGACAGAGGACACTCATGGTTAAGCTTTGACTGTGTATATAATATTTAAAATTTAGAACTAGACAAATTAAAATACAAATAAACCATCTGAACTATTGGAAACATATGCTTGAACATTTGATGCTGTGAAAAAATATGAAAGTATAAAAAGGCTTGTTTTTTGTCATCATGATGTAATAGAAAGCACAAATACTTTACATCTGAATTCATGATTACTCTGTTATTAATTTCCCATTGTAATTTCGTGTTCCTTTTGATTCAGTTCTCTTTACATGGTTATTGCTGCTTCAGTGTTTTCCTGTTCTATCTGCTCTAATTGGTTTAGCCAAACTCAACGGACTTTTTAGGGCAGGTGGACTCAGAAAACTAATCAAACTAATCAAGTTGGCTGAGGATCAAGGAAAAAAGTGGTATTATACGACACAGCAGTGGTTTCGTGTTCATTGTTATTCATTTATTTTGGAAGTCTTATATCACTAGATAACTCCCTTGTGAGTGACTCGATACATTTTTACAAACTGTGTGACACGGAGGCCCTTTAACTCTACCCAGGCCGGCTGTTCCAATCAAGTGACTGAGGACGCGATCGTAGCACTGTGTGTCTCTCCAAGAACGCTGGGAACTGCTCACACGTTCGCTTTCCCTTCAGTCTGCTTTACACATTCGCCTTCTTCAGACTTCCTTTGAACAAGGAGAGGTTCTACTATGAATAGAGCATTTCTGAAGTCTGGGTTACACTGAACCATATGAAAGGAAAATGTTTGCCATTGTGTGGGCGTGTGTACGTGTGTGTGCGTGTGTACATGCTTGTGTGCGTGTGTGTGTTTGTGTGTGTAGCAGTCAGGAGATCTAACTCTGCTGCTGCTGCTCTCTTTGCTGAATTCTTCTCATCCCAATTCATTCTGCACCCCAATTCCGGTCTGAACCTCTCCATCGCCCTTCCCATCCCTCCTTTCTTTTCTGTGTCATTTTCCTGCAACTGAATCAGTTTCCTCTAACGTATGTAGCAATATCAGTGTCATGAAAGTGTATTGCCTCTGGTTCACTTATTTTAATTATGTTTTCTCAAAATTTCATTAATTTGTACTATGTTTAATAATTTTTTTTATCAAATTCAATTTTGTAGTGACAGATTGTTAATATTTATTGTTTACCTTTGGGAATTTAAGATATTTCATTGTCTTCATGTTTGCATGATAACATGCTTCTCTAGTTTGAGATTATTGGGTATGACTTGGAGTTTTCATTAAATTCACACAATTTTGATCTGTAGTTCTCCAACTGTATTTTGTCTCCCTTTCTCTGCCTCTGGAAACGAGTCACACATATTTTGACTTCTGCCACGCCCTCGAGGCTATCCAATCTCACTTTTCTCTGTCTTTTTTCAGTCTTTCAGTGTACTTGGTTTCCACTCCTGTGAATTCCCCTTCAGTTATCTTTTCCTTTGCAAAGTGTAATCTATGTTTGAACCTGTGCAAACTAGGTATTAGCCTTTATCTATAGAGCTTCATTCTTTCTTTTTCACAATTAGCTTTTATTGATTCTTCGTATTCATTGTTCATTATTTAGAACTTTTCTCCTTAATATTATATTTTCTCTCAAAATATTAATTACATTTTGAAGTCCCTCTATCCTAATTAAGAATAAACTGTTAATTTAATTTTTGCTATATCTTCACTTGTTTGCTCTGTTTATATTTATTCTGCATGTAAGCCTTATATTTCTTCTGCTAAACATTAGGAATGGAATTATTTTACACTATGATTCTCCAGATGTTCCCTATATTTTACATCTTTTGGTATATTTATTGATAATGTGATTAAATTTCATCAGTACCAGCTTCAAGCTGCCTGAAGGGACTGGAAGCTCCCAAAGCGATGGAGAACAGCGATAATGTAGTGCTTTACTTTCCATTGTCTAGAAAGTGGAAAGACTGAGTGATATTGTGGCAAAGGAATAGGTGATGGCTTTGATAAATTACACTCGGGCATAAAAGAGAAAGGAAAAAATAAAGAAGTAGCAAATTCAGTGCTATGAATATTTATCACTTTTCTATTAAGTATTTATTAGTTTCTCATAAATCATTCCACAACTGGGGACATTGAGTAGAAATAGAAATTGGTAGAAAATACAGATCTGAATCCATGCAGGTAAACTCAGGTGTGAAAGTGTGGTTCAGATTCTTAGCTGTTATGTGGAAAAACAAACTGGGTAGCAATTATGCACTGTGTGTAATGGAAACTGTCCCATTATCCTATAAATATGCTGATTCTGTTATCTAAGCAACTTAATGGCAAAAAAGTGCATAAAATAGGAATATTGAAGATATTTTAATCAGCTTACCTTATTATGATATATTCATCAAAATGTGTTCACTTTGTGATATTTATGAGATTTATGTGGACACAGCTCACACAGAACATTAAAATACAAAGTAGATATTGAATATTTTTCAAAAGAGAATAAAATTCATAAGTTGATTCAACAGATGTTTATTTGACACACACTGCGTTATAAGCAAAGGGCATCACATCCTGTTAGCCATGTTATGAACTGGCAAAGAGGCTCTTGATGAAGCAGAGTGGAGCTTGAAGTGCAATACATGGTTCTCCTCAAAACTACCTGCTAAGGGCCCCCCCCCTTTTTTTTTTTTTTTACTGAAAACAATCTATCAATTCAGAGAATTCACTTTTTAAAATTCAAGCAGCATCACATAGCCTCTGGGGTTAGGCACTGCTGCAATGTACTATCAATATAAAAATAGACAAAATTCTCTAAAACAGGAAGCTAGGGAATAGTTATCCTAATCTCTGTAAGTTCATCAATGGGGACAGTTTGTGCTGTCATTGATCATTTTTTAATATGAAAATCTTTGTAATCTGAACAACTACTCCTAAGATAACAATATGCAATGCATTAACTAGTGTTAATTTTCTAGTTTTTTAGAAAATTAGTTTCATTTTTATCCTTTTTTGTTTTGTTTTTAAAATAAAATAAAATTTAAAAAGAGAATAATGCATGTCTGCTTATCATAATGGCAGGAAGTCTCACTAGAGATGAAAATTTCAGGCAAACATCTCCTCAGAGTTTGAATTTATATGAAAATTTGTGTGGACTTTCAAGGAGACAGTGAAATGAAGGATAAAAACTTTGGAAGACGAGAGCACAAAATATTGGTGTTGATATTTATTCTTGAAGCATTTTGGATGTGCTGGTGAAAGATGAGATTTAAAGACTCCAAGCAGAGACTGCTGTAAGTCTTGTGGGACAAATTATGGAAATTGTCCATAATGGAAATTGGGAACCTAGTGTGAGAAAAATCAGGATATTGAACACTTTAGGGCATTTTCTACATTCTTTAGTTTAGCAAGTTTTTGGAGCAACCTGGAGTTTACCTCTGGGACATTAATATCATCTAGTTACAAGTTCTAGTTTCTAGTTACAAGTTCATTATAGCAGAAACCGACAAAAATTATCTTGCACGAGGGCTCTAGAAATGTCACAAATGGAATTTCAACTGTATGTTATCTGTTTTTCTCTATTTTTTCCTCAGCAAGATAAGTCATGCTTCTCTTCCATGATACAATTTATAAACACCAACTCCCTGTCCAGATATTCACACATAAAAATTTCAATGCAGTGGTCTCTGTGCTGCTGGATTTCCCATGATTTGTAACAGCTTTATCCAGGTCTAGCTTATATGTAATAAAATTTATCCACTTAAAAAGTGCATCCAGATTTCAGCACATTCACAGAGATGTCGAATGGTTTCTAAAAATGTAACCCCAAAATACATATCTTACACCTTAGCAGCCATCCGCTAAGTATCCAGGGCTAAGCAGCAACTAATTTTACTTTCTGTAGCAATAGATTGGTTCATAGTGAATGTTTCCATGGAGTTATATATATAGAGAGAGAGTACACCAAAATGTATACAAACTTGAGGAAAAGAAAAGTAGTATGCTTTTTCAACAAATGGTATTACCCTCACTCATATGGGGGACTTTAGAGGGTGTTGTGCTTTGCAGAAAACCCACTGCACCTCTGCCCTTAGAGAGAAGAAATAATAACATGCATGCAGCAATCTCAGTGGCCAAGGTTACCCCTGTAGCAGTTCATCATATTAATAATGTCTGAAAACTGATGGCCGCCACCTTGAGTACCTTTTGTAATGATCGAAGACAAAGGTAATTTGTATTAATCTCATGATGTCTCAATAAATTTAGTATTCAATTAGCCAAGTTTTACTTTTCCTGTATGCATTTTTGGGCAGAATATATATATATATATATATATGTGTGTGTGTGTGTGTGTGTGTGTGTGTGTTCCAATTTTAGAGATGTGTTTACAAAACTCTAGAAGATGGAGGGTAAAGGACATATTTGACAAATAAGATGAAATAAGGTTGGTTTGGTGTGTTGTTTTGTGTTTATTCAGTTTGTTGACACTGACAGATGGTTATTGGGTTCATCATACTGCTCTCTACTTTTGTATTTTTTTAAAGAAATGCCTGCTTTTATTGTTTGATGTTCATCACCATATGTACTAATGTCAACTTGTCTTCTTTCATAGCATCATGGAATTCAAATCAGTTCTCCAAACCTAGCACAATGGTATAAAATTCCCTAGTTGTCTGAAAATCTCTATTTCTCCCAAAAGAGTCAATTTTTTTTCTTATCTAATGCCTATAAACTCATTGAACTGTGTCACTATCTTCTTCATAGTAAATTTCCTTCTCTCATATTTTTTAAGCTCTTGCCACCAAGTCTGGAAAATGCACCTTCTTCTTGTACAGGACAAAGCCTCCACTCATAAATGAATGTACATAGTTTTGTACAAAAGGCAAACATTCTAACATTTTAATAATCCATGACTTATGTTTATCTTTTAGCATTAACTTTTCATTCCATACCAGTTACATCCATTAGGCCAGACAAAGAAAGACAAGTTGGCTTGATAAAAGAGGTCATTGATAAAATATTTTTAAACTATTAATATCAATGATACAAAAATGGTAACTAGTAATTACTGAGCACTAGTGTGCACATCTTATTGGTTTCTCATGATAATTTTACTTTGTGGATAAGATCGCTATTTCTGCTTGCTAATTTTCATTTACTGGTTACCATAAATATTATCACTATTCAAGGAATGTATCTCTCAGGCACTATATTTTCACATGGAGGGTTACAATGCAGGTCAAAGCAATAGTTATGCATTTCTTTCACAGCATCTTTCAACTCATCTCACCGTCCCTTTCTCTATTCTTCAAAATCACTGAAGACCAACCTTCAGCGATGGGTTGCGGGACTGCCTCTCAAGTTGCCTCCTCCACATCCAGGTGAGATGATGTCTCCCTGTGAGATAAAGCATCTGAAAGCCCTCTGGTGGAAGACCCAAATCCACATTTCAAATGTAGCTATTATCGATAACAAAGCTACAAAAGTATTTTCATATCTCTGAAGACTTGCATGTGTTATTCAGCTAGTTCTAAACTGGGAAAAAAACTCTCACATTCTGCCCATATTTGTACGTTTTGGAAATTTGAATTTCTCAAGTCACAAACCTGCTGTGGCAGGGCAGCACGGGAGCAGAACTGAAGCCATTGACCGCAGAGCTTGTTGGTTCTTTTCTGTCACCTGCTGTCCAGAGAACCAAGACAGTCTTGCCACGCTTTGCCCACTATGAATTTGGAATTATTGAGTGTAAAGGAATGGTACTTAAACAATGACTGCTTAGTGTTCGATTAAAATACAAACATTTTTATTAAAATTTTGAATAGTGTTGATCACTAATGAACACAATGTTTCAACATGAAAATACTATGATGCATTCCGGGCTTTGTTTACTTTAATGTTTACTTTTGAACTTATAATCAGCAAAAAATTTAAAAATTTGGTATAGATCTCAGCAATTAATTATTGTGAAGCACAATCACTAGTTTATGTAAAAGAATAATTGTGTTGTAATATTACAAGGAACTTTTAAAAATGAATATGTGGTATTAAAAAAGAAATATATGATGTTGTTTTCCAAATGACAGAATGTGGAAGAAACGTTATTATCTTGCTGTGCATATTTATAAAATATTTACACATTAAGTAGGAATAAAGTAAGGTTATTAGTGAGCTGTTAAACATGGTCTATAATATTGAATATTAGGTAAGTTAATGATTCTATAAGATAGGCAAATTGAATACCTTATGAGATATGAAGTATATATTTTTATTAGAGTTCATAATTCTTTTCTGATTTTTCAGTGAAAAATAGAGGGTATTATTGTGAGTCTTGCTTAATTTTTGTCAGTGTAAAAACATGAAGGAACTTTGCAAGAACTAAACTGAATTTTTAACTTGTTAATGCTGTGTGTGACAGTTGTACAGTTCTTTAAATAACAAATCACTTGTGTGTGGCTGTAGCAAAAGCAGGAAGAAGTGCGAGTTAAGTCAAATCTCTCTGTCTCTGTATCTCCCTTTTCTTTCTGCTAGTCCATTTATGAAATACAAGATGTATGTGGAAAATAAAGGATATTTTACTCTGCTGCTTTCAAAAACCAACACATTTTCCAAGATGCCTGCAATTTTAATTCAGTGTGAAGCTCATTACGGAAGCCATTTCACAATTTTTCAGAAGTGCAGGTAATGATATTATTTTAAAATGTTTTATAATATTCTTCAGGCAATGATACTACTTTAGATCCCCATCTGTAATTGTTATGGTTTGTATCTGTATGTCCTCCCAATGCCTCATGCACTCACAGGTGTGCTTTATCCGAGGTGGTAGGCTCTAGAGTGTGTGAGGCTGAGATGAATGGTGTGTGATTATTAGATTAGTACACTGATTGGTTTGGCACCATTCTGGGTAGGATTAAAGGTGCCTCACCCTGGGTGTGAGAGCTCTTTGTCCTAAGGGCGGGTAGCCTGGATACAGTATAAAGGGACAGAAAGCATCTGTGGCTTGTTGCTTGCTACTTGCATGATTTCACTGCCTTCTGCCTGCCTCAAACTGTTTCTCCTTGTGATCTTCCTCTGCCACACCAGCCTACCTTGAAGCCAATGGACTATGGACTGACCTCTACAGACTGTGAGCTGAAATAGCTTTACCTTTGGGTGTCAGGTATGTTGTCTTCAAAATGAGAAAAGTCACCAAGACAGAAATAGTGGAGTATAGCTTGAACAATTTTAGACAAAATAGTTGTATGAGTCTGGGAAAAGTGTAACAGCTGTAAGAATAATAGTAATTTAAATTGAGTCCTTGCTTAAAAAAATTTATTGTACAATATTTCAAACTTTAAGAAATTCATTAAGTAAGCTACAAACAATCCTTCATATTTACAGTAATTGCTTGCTACTCACTATCTTGCTGTTGCTAGATATAAGTTTTCCTTAGATGTGGAGGCATGAGGAGGAAGTCAGTGTGTGGCTCTGGTCACAGCAGGCTGATTTTAACTGCTCTGCTTCCAAGTGTCACAAGTCGTTGTGTACTACTTCCTGTCCAAACGTGTCATCACCTAGCTTGCATACAACACAGGAAACCATGGAAAGGAGATATATATTATTTGGATTTCAAGGAGTTGGCATAATGCCCTCAAAGAACCTGGGGGGAAAGGAACATCCCCAATTGCTCTATTTGTCTGTGTGCAGGTTGAACTAATGTATTGAAATCCAGTAAGTTAAATTTTTTCCACCCATTAACAAATAGAATATTTATCACATGTGTGACACTTCACTGGACGACTATGATGACTAAGAAAATGAGCAAATAAACTCCGATGTTGAGCTGACTATTGTATGATTTTATTTCCATTTTACTTTGCCCTAGGAAATTTTTTTTCAATTTTTCTGTAGGTTCAAATATGATAAAAGTGGAAACAATTGTTCTAATGGAGGTCATCTAGACCAATAGTGCTTACAAATTCTATACTTCTCTCTCTCATTTTACTCACATATTTAAGCTACATATTTTCTACTTATTTTTCTCTATATAAATATGTAGCTGTGTCCTACGCAGCCATATCCTACATCTGTATGTAGATGCACATATAACTATGGTTATGACTACCGATACTTAGCAACCATTTACTAAGATCTGAGAAAAAAATAATTTGTATAAATTAAAAGCACCTAGTCATTTGAAGTGGAAGTATTTCCATAGCAGTTCCACAAATAATGTAGGAGATGGTTGAGAGTTTCTAGAGGGAAGAAAAGCCCTCGTTGTTTATTTCTGTAAAGCAGTAACAAATTTTTTTATTATTATTATTTTTTATTTAAAACAAAAAAGAAAAAACAAAACAAAACAATGTAAGGGTACAAGTAAAACAGAATTACAAAAAATGGTAAGAAATCACTAGTTAATAGATTACATATTGTCATTTTAGAAATAGTGGTTCAAGTTACAGCATTAAAGCACACAAAGTGGACATTCAAACATTGAGACTACAGTAACAGATGTTTCTGGGAGGAAAAATTCTACTTCTTCAACTTGCTCGTAAAGAGCAGTATTACCCAGCATGTCGTATTCTTTCCTGATCTGGCTCTCCTATTCGGCAACTATCACATTAGTTTACAGCGATAGTGTGAAGTACAGTTCTGCCTAACCATAGAAAAAGTTGTCAGTACATTGGCTTCTTTATTGGTAAAATGACACGATAGCACTTAACTTCCCACTGATTGTGAGGTTCTAACAAGCTGATGCAAATAAAATGTTTTCAAAGCAGTAGCTGACACCTAAGTGTTCGATTCAGGTGGCTAATTATCATTCCCATGCATCCACTTAAAAGAAAATCTTGAGGAAGCCTTCCGGCCTCACTCTCTTATTGCTTTCAAACCCTGCTCTTCTTCCCACTTCTCAGTGTCATAGTGGCCAAAGCCACCAACGCTGTTAACCCAAATGGACACCGAGCTTCAGCCAAGCCCTGCACCTCTCAGGGTCTGCACAGAGTGGGTCGTGCTGGAGAGACATCCACTATGGTGACAACAGCTCACCTGTTTACAGGCATACAGTGAGGCAGAGCATCCCAGCTGAAGCGTATGGTGGACCACAGCTGCTCACTCCATAGCAGCCTGGAAGCAGAGAGACAGGGAGTGAAGAGATACACCCTACAAAAGGGCACCCCTCCTGCAAAGATCCACCTCCTCACAGCCTTCTTGGCTGATGAATCAGAAGTGAATTAATCCACTGATGAGGTGAGTGCCTTCGGTACATGAGTCATTTGAGGACCCTTCATATTTAAGCAGTAAGAGTCTTCAGTAAGTGTCTGTTGACTGCAGGAAAGGAAGATTTAATAAATTAAAATATGCAGACTAGGTAGCTACCATCAATAGCAACATACTGGCTCATTCATTTTCAGCTCTTTTTCTTCTACGTGTATAAAACAAAGAAACAGAATGATGACTGTTTTAAAAACAATAGTTGTTAATGTCCTTTGGAAAAAGTTACAGTTAATTTATATTTTTCTTTTTAGATTTGTTTTTTACTTACCCTATTCACCACAAAATTTTTCATTGATACTAAATATGTTGTGTCTTCTGGTTTTTATCCAACCCCTGCAGCAATCTTGCTCTAAAATTTATTCAACATTTTTTTCTCAAGGGTCTTAAATTCATTAGAATTTGTGATGTGGGATATAGACAGATGATGAGCAAGATATATCCCTGCTCTAAAGTGGTACCCAGTAGAGACAACAAAGGAAGCACACAAATGAATAGAATGTAATTTGACAGGAGGCTTCATTAGGATGGGGAATTGTTCTGTCTTGCTCCCTGCTTTATCTGAGACACATACGTTTTGATCAACCTGTCAATAGCTATCTCTCTATCTATCTACCCATCTATCCATCATCTACCTATCTGTCTAGTACCAATGTGTCTATCTACCTAATATTAGGGTACATAACAGTGTCTCTAAGCATCAGTCTTTAAACTCAGTTGAAAACAGAGAACCTGATGGCCTTGTGAATGGATTAAGGCATGCCTAGCGGATTAGAGCAGCACATGCTGGGTGTGTCTGTGGATGATAGACTTGCAGACCAGGATGTGGGCAATGCCAACTAATAAGCATGTAGCACAGACAGGTTAAAGAGGAAAGAAAAAGGAAGGGCCCCCATTTTCCTGGAAAAGCTTGAGTCTCAGCGTTTCCTTTGTACTTGCAGCTCGTTTTTAAGCTTTCCAGTACAAACCTGCACCAGCAACTTCCGTTCATATAATTGTACATCTGTTTCTATTGATTCTGCTTTTTGACGGAACTCTAACAGAATCTCACAGATGCCGAAAAACTAGTTTATCGGGAATGGATTTTTAAATACAGAAAAACAATTAGCATTGGAGCTACATAGGTGACCTAAAGTGATGAACCTGCAGTGAACATTGCTATGACTGATGGCAGAAAGCGTCATTCAAAGCAGCAGGAAGCACTGGATACTTACCTAAACATCGTGACCTAAGCCAGTGTCTTAAAGTGTTTTCTCCTATGTTTTCTTCTAGCAGTTCATAGTTTCAGGTCTAATATTCATCTGATTTTCTCGCCTTTAGTACGAGACAGGAGTCTAGTGCCTTTCATCCACATAGCAATATCTAGATTTTCCTCACCAATTCTTGAAGAGACTGTCCTTGCTTCATATAGGATCTTGGCAGTTTTGTCACAAACAGCTCTAAATATGTGGATTAATCTCTAGGTTCAGTATTCTATTCCTCTGGTCTATTTGTTGATTCTTATGCTACTAATATGCTTGCTGTGGTTTCTATAGCTTTGTTGTATATTTGATGTAAGGTATTTGGGTATCTCTAGCTTTTTAACTTTTTGTTCAGGATGGCTTTGGTTATTTTAGGTGTTTTGTGGTTCTGTTATTGGGTCAATAAACAATGAAAAGGTATTTTTATATCAAAGGACTATTTGTATCCCCATATTAATTACAATACCATTCACCACACCCAAGATAAGAACTCAACCAATTCATATATATGTATATATATATATATATATATATATATATATATATGAAACTACATATATAAACTTATATGTATAAAATTTCATATATTTGAAATCTATAATTTGCTGTAATGTGAATAGAATTGGGAGATACTATTTTAAGAAATATAAGCCAGACAGGAATTGAAATATCATATATTATTGGTTACATGTGGAAGTTAATACAGATAATCTTAGATCAGAAGAGAGCCGAAGAATGGTGACTAGAGAACAGGAAGAATGCAGAGCATGAAAGAAAGATTTTAAAGCAGGTATAAGAATCTCTAGCTCTAATTATCCTCAGAACTAATTGAAATGGATTATAGACCCAAATCTAAAATTTGAAACCATAAAACTGCTAGAAAACAAATTATTTTTTAAAATTGTTTTTAATCATAAAGAGGGTAAAACAAACCATAACAAAACAAAACAAAGTAGGTGAGAAGAAAACAATGTAAGTGACACAGATTTCAAAGCAAGACAACAGGAAATCTACAGTCGCTACCATAATGTCTATTTTCTTCTAAATAGTTGTCTATATCTTCATATACAATTAATTCGTACAAAACAAAATTGTATTAAACTGATCAGAACAGAATAATGAAGGCATTACAGGCCTTCAAAACCAGACAATAGGAAAATCAACAATGGCTGCCATAATGTCTATTGTTCTCTTCAAGACAGCTGCCCATACCTTCATGTATGTTGAATTTAAACAACACAAAACAGACGAAAATCACGCTAAACAAGGAATAAAATCATTACTGGATTTCACAGCATATCAATAGGAAATCAGCAATGGACACCATAATGTCTCTTTTTCTTCAAAGTACTTATTCATATCATCATGTATAACACAATAGATTCTCATAAACTGCATAGAAGTTCTAGGCATATATAATCCTCCACATGTATACCTATCTTTTCTGCATTGGACGGAAAATCAAAACAAAAGAAAAAATAATAGAAAAAGAACAAAAAATACAAATAACTAACAATAGCAAGGAGCCCAAACCAATAACCATATAGGCCTTCAAAACAAGGTGGTAGGAATGTAACTAAGGTTGTTATTTTACATAGTGATCTTCAAAAGAGCTCCTCAGATCAGCAGACACAAACGTGCAAAATTAATTCAATCCTACAAATAAATATTGTGTTCCAAGAACTAATAGAATTTGTAGCACAATCATCTTAACTATCGTGTGTTTACCAAATTTATAGATTTTTTCTTTTCCTTTTCTACTTCTAATAAATGACTGAAGACATTAGTGTAGACAGTGCATCATCTGACAGGCAGTAGGAGATATTTTAGTGTACTGCTGCACAGTGGGGTAGCTATAGTATTGAGTGATTTATGATGTCTTTCACGTAACTGGAACAGAAACATCCAACCATATTAAACATATAGATATGAAAATGCTAATTATCTCGATTTGTCATACACTATGAAATGTAGTGAATTGCTTTATTGTACATTCATATATATATATATATATATACATATATATATATAATGTGTCCATTAACAAAAACTAACTGCTTGTCAAAAATATTATTTACCTTATTCAGCCTGAACCATTTAGCAACAAAATGTTAGCGTAACAAGAGTGTTAAATATATGGATAAAGAGTCCCTTACTTATTTAAGAGGCTCTGTAGGGGAGAGAAGCAAATAACTTGAGGCCATTTCAGAAATAAACAATCACATCTCTTTTGTGGACAATATTAAATGAAATATAATGCCATACAAAGCCCCTTATTTTAAAATAAGTTGTGCTGATTATTCAGTGAATCCCAAACTATAGTGCTTTAAGAAAAATCATCACTCTTTATTATAATCATATAGCTGAAGCTTTACCTTTTATGTGGGTACGTGTGCTCTAATCCCAAGTGCTGATGACTGTTTCTGTGGGTGGGAGGCAATGCAGAACAGAGGCTCAGCATCACAGTGTGTTTCTACACCTCCTGAATGGATTTGACATAGATTTTTTCTCTAGCTTCGCAGTCTATGATGCAAGATTCAAAAGCATATGGAGAACTTGCCAGCATCTTCAAATTCTACCTACATGTGTCCCCTCTTGATGGAAATTTTATTTTTTCTCAAAGTAGAGAGATAATAGAGAACTGATATTCTCATTTCTGAGCATGCTGTCTGTGCATACTATGCACTTTTTAAACCACTTTGCAGGCACTGCCCTGACCACATGGTAAGTTTGCCCTGGCTGTTGAGGCAGTAACGGAAGCATAATGTTAGTAGGATGGTACCAGGAAGTCTGATGCCAGGTGCAGCATTACAACATTTTATTTGATTTAAATATCCTTTATTGAAGAAAAAAGAAAAATGTGCAGAGGTAGTTTGGAGTTACTGTTTCTGTTTAGTTCCATGTATTTCTTGAATAGACTTTGGATACTATTTAGTATCTAGTAATTTAATTCTTTAGAAAATTCAATGCCATACCAGTATCCCAGAAGAGCTGGAACAGTTTTGAAAATTATTTAACTTCTTCCTCCCAAATCAGCTTATACATTAGGAAAATGTTTTATATAGTGTGCACTAGTTGTATTTCTGAATACTTAAGTCAGAATTTAAAATCATCGAGGTGAATATTCTTACCTGGAGCTTACTAACACATGTTAGATTCCACATTTTCTCAGCTATGCAGGGCTGGCCTCAGGTACATCTTCCTGTGCTGGAGGCTCCCACCTTGCCAGAGAGAAAGCATTTCAGCACAGGCTGTAGGTTCTCCTGACTCAACCAGCCAGTGTGGAGTAACAGGCAGGATTGCTATAGGCAGTGAATTTGGGGATTGAGTTGTCCCTCTATTGTGAAAATCTGTTTTATTAGTTGTCTCTTCCTTTCTTTTCTACTGTGAATATATTACTTTTACCCTGAGCAGAGTTAGGCAGTGTTACAAAAAACCCACCTGATGAGCAAGCTTAATTAGTCCAGAATAGTTCTTTGGTGCTCCTAATTCCAGGCCCTAAAGGCAGATATGATTAAAGTATATAAAAAGTAAAAATATACTTAAAATGCTATTTTGAGGTTCATTAAACTTGAATTAGTCAACATCTATTTCTGGAGGTACAATCAATTTGCATTTATTCGGTGATTCTCTTTGGCCAATTAATATTTGGGTGACACTAAATCCCCTGAATCAAATTAAAATAATAGAAATGTGTACTGAAAAGCCTCCAAATAAAAAGTTTGTGAAAATAATTAGAATTCAGAGTCTGGACATGTGTTTCTACTGAAAGTATTATGTACATAATTGTTATAGACTTTTCCTCTCAAGGAACATTGTGCACACGCAAACCAAAAGCCCAAATGCCACGGATGGGTGGCCTGCTGCTGTGGAGAAGAGAACACAGTTTAATGCCAAATAAACTGAGAGTATGCAGTGAGGGGGCATTTTGTTCTATTTCATCTAAAAGAGATACAAGGAAATTCCCCATCTTTCTTTACTACTTCATCGAAGTATTTCTTCAAGGCTCTGGCAGAAATATGTAGGATGTTCTTAAGCTCTCAGATGTATCTGACTGACTTAACCTTTTTCTCATTTCATAGACTTCAATAAAGGGAAGTGTTTAAAACACATTTTGGAAGTGTGTTGGAGACAGAAGTAAAGTGGATCAGAATAAAGTATTCAGATTATGGTTATGGAACACTGAGGGCAGCAAACTTTTTCTTGAAACGGATAGAGGGCAAGTATTTCAGGCCTGCAGTGCCATTTAGTTTGAGTGATCTCAGCTGCTACACTCTGCCTGCAGGCTGGGGAAACAGCCTTAGCCAAGGCGCAAGCACATAGAAGTGGCTGTGGGCCAATAAAGCTTTAACTGAAAACAGGCGGCAGCTTGGACTTGACCCCAGGGCTGTAGTTTGCTGTTCTGCGATGCCACATCAAGTTAAGCCAAGGGGGAATGTTTCCCATTTGTTATCCCAGGAAGACTGTGTTCTGTACTCAAGCAGCTTCATGTATGTAAAGATATGATGGAAGGGACCAGTGGAAGCTTTCAAAACTCCTGACGGGATCCATGGGTCTTTTAGTGACCAAAACAGATGCATCTCATCCGCTGCTGGATAATGATAGAGATCTCCTTATTGAGATCTGTCAATACTGACTTAGAGATGTTTAGAAAGGCTCTGCTTGTTTGATCCACCTGGGTGGTTCCTATTCCTCATTCATTATCAGTGTCTAGCAGATGGTCATTTGTCCACCAATATATTCAGATTGAGCTTGTCAAAGGAGCATCCTAAAACTTCTTTCATCAGAAGATTCTAGTCTATGGCAATGCTTTGGAGCTCTGCCTGGTCAGTTGGACCATCTGTAAAGCATGTCAAAGCTTAGTGGAACAATATCATTTATCTGTATTATTAGAAAATAGCACTGCAGTAAATCACTGAAGTGCTCTGGTGCCCATGGGTATGATGTATGTAATTCCTTCCCAGGACTGTGGTTTCCGTGACTTCAACCAAGGTGTTCCAGCACAGGGTGATACAGTCTCCAATCCCAAAATTCTCATTCTCAGATCTCTGAATGAAGAGTGCCCATCGCTCCCATATTACCCACACAAGGGCACTACAGTGTGGTCCTGGATTTCCACATTTTCACTCTCCAAAATGCATTACAAAATCCAAGAGCATGATATATATGGCACATGGAATACACTCAAGCAGAGTAATACTTGAGAGTAGTGTAGGCTTGACAGTGTTCAAAGTAAACCAAGGATACGATGGCAGAACATAAAGTGAAGACATTTATGGGTGAGAGGAAGCAAAGCAACCAGAAGACAACAGGGTACGTCAAATCAGAAGAAGAAACAGTTCCAAGTAACTGGGTAGTTCCTACAATTAGTGACCAAGTAAGTCTAATTTTTTGTCAAGATAGTGTCTGAGATTTTACCTCCAGTGAGAAATTTATGTGTAATTTTCCATTTGTATAATGTCCTGCTTTCTTTGTGGAAGTGGACATAAGGATATAAACTTTTAAAGTGGATGATTTTAAGACATAATAACATTCCTCTAGCTTTATCTTTCATAGGGTTTCAGATGTGGCAGATGACTCAAATATCCAAAAACATTAGGAATCCTCATGTTGAGTTGTTAACTTATAATTTTCCTTATTAAATTTTTAGCAATGACAATATACTTGTATTATGATTTCAAATAAAACATTGTATTATCAAAAATGATAATATAGCATGAAAAAAGCTTTATATTTTTAAATATCTTTACTGAATTGGAAGGAAATTTTTATTTTAACAGAAATGATGCCAAGTGGAAGTTATCCACAGAACAGTGGGAGTCACCAGCATTGTCTAAATACTCTTCTGACATCAGAATCCATTTCATAAACTCCTTGCAAAATGACTTTCTAGTTTATGTTGGGATTTCTGAAGTTATGGTGAATTCAGTACCACTCGAAGCATTTCATTTATCCACAGACTCTGAAAAATATTTCTAGTTTGCACAGAAAGCTGTCTTCTTATAAGTACACAATACATCCTTATCCCTGTTAGCTCAGGTTTCATTAAAATCATTATAGACTGAGGGGCTTAAAAGATAGAAAAATCACTTTGTCATAGTTCTAGAAACCGGGAGTTTTATAATCAAGTTACTGACCAATTCAGCATCGGTTAGATCTCTCTTGTTAGTGTGGAAACTAGCTCCTTTTTACTGTGTCCTCTCATAGCAATGAAGGGTGGGGAAGAGACCTCTAGGATGTCTTCCTCCCCTTACAAGGGAAATTGCTGAGTCCGACTGAGTCATGCCCTTATTGTCTCCTGGGACCCTAATCATTACCTTGTCACATGCTTGGGCTTAGAGCTGCAGCCTATGAATGTGTAGGAAACAAACGCAGCCCATCACAGCTCTTATTCTACTGCCATGTGAAGTGATCCTCACCCCATCTGCTTGTACCAATCCTACTGTTATTTCAGAAAAGAAAATGTATAGCAATTCTTTACGGCTCTGCTCATTTTCTTCAAATGACTTCAAGAATCTTCATGATTTTTGCCACTCCTTGAATATGGACAAGAAGGTATTTTCACTTCAAAAGGGATACTCTGAACATCAGGAATGTGAGTCCTGTACATTTACTTAGACTTAGCTAAATAAATTCTCCTAATTCTAGTTATCACACCTACTTTCAATAAGGAAATTAACCATTAGAAAACAATAGACCTTTAATTGTCTTTCACAACAATTGGATTTCATCATACTGACTAATCTCTGAGTTCTAACTTTACCTAATTTTTCACACTCCAACCTCATGTTGAGTGTTTAGTAAGAGAAACTGTAGTCAAAAATTGGAGATGAAGCTATAAGATATTGCTGGAGCTACTGTATGCTAGTGTAAGACAAATTAAGATTTCCTGTGTGATATTATGCTGTGTTGACCTATTTCTTGGGCCAGACCTTCCTGGTGGCTTGTGATTTAGCGCTATCTCTGGTCTGAAAGAAACATATGAGAGGAAGAAATAGTACCTGTTATTTGTTTTTTTTGTTGTTGTTGTTGTTTTTTTTTTTTTTTTTCTTCAGCTGTGATACTTTTTGTGTTTTAGGTTAGGTTTGAAAATTCATTTATGAAATAGTGGTTTCAGTTCTGAAAAACTGAATGTTAAACTTTAAATAGCAAGTTTGCTTCCTTCCTTCTCTTTAACATGTTTCATTACAAAATACATACAACATAGTACAAAATGCACAGATCTATTTCCATATACATTGGGCCTGCTGAATGCTAAATATAAAGCCAATATTACTATTACTACAGAAAATGTATCAGCTAGATTAAGGTAAAAAAAACACAATAATTTCTTGAAGAAGTACAGCCTTTAAGGGACTTAGTTTTCAGTGCAGATGTCAGTCCGCACCTGTGCCATGATGTGCAACAAACAAAGAAGCAGGCTTTGGTGTAGCCCTTTGCAGCAAAGGGACGACGGAGTATGTTCTCTTGAAAAAGTAGGAGTAAGTTAGAAAGAGAAACGTCAATCTTAGGCAAAAACAAATGAGTTTTTTGAACTCAGTTTTTTGAACACAACAGTGTATACAAATGAGCTTTTCTGGTGAATGTAGAATATGATCCAAAGAATATGAAACTTTACATTCCAAGTGTCATGCGACTGCATTAACAATCAGGTAAGGATTTCATCAAGCTGTTTTTTTGCCTAAATAAGAACATTTATTCCTTGTACCTATTATTCATCAGGTGCTGCCCTAAACCCTGGGGAGAATGATGCAATAAAATGCCATGAGGGTTTGGGAAGATTGGGAGGAACTTCCTGGCTACAGGAAACCAGATATAAGGCGAACTGACTCAAAGCAATGTGATAACTACTGAAGGGTACCTGCTCATGAAATAGTATGTAAGAGAAAGGCCAAGAAAGCAATTATAACAGCAACATTTGAAGAACTTAGCTTCTATCTATCTATCTATCTATCTCTGCTAGAGTTCTATTTAGTATACATCCAAATAACTATGCATATGAAGTTTTACAGATAGAATTAGAAATTTTGTCCACATTTTGGCTCATTTTTGATAATTTAATTGCATTCTTTAGGTAATCTTTTCTCTAACAAAAGCAAAGATGCTCCAAAACATTCTTGCAAACCTACTATAGATAAGACAACCATGTTTGAAAGAAATATGATCATAAAAGTATGGCTTTTAAAATTGCATTTTTCTCTTTCCCTTCAGAGTTGTTTGTAACTCAGGATGTATCATATTTATATCACTAGATTATTCGTTGCTTAGAATGTCAGTGAATTTCATTTTTTGTTCACCTTAACTCACTGATGGCTATTATCTTAATGCAAGGTGGAGTCATACAAAGAAATTACATTTAGAAACACTTCACGCTTTTATTATATGCTGTCTTTCCAATTGGCTTTTCAGAACTGCCTTTACTTGTTTGAAATTGGAGCCATTTGAATTTCACATTATCTGTCAGATTTAGGTGATTTATTCAGACGTTTTAGGCTTTTTTTTTTGTCTGTATAGGAATGTTTAAATTCTGAGTTTAGAATGATGACATCAAGTAACAGAGAAAAAGCTACCAAGAATATATTTTTGGAGTGTAGGCTACCTTTTTTCTCCTCAAATCTTCATAAAATCTTCATCTTCAACGTCTTCAGACAACTTCCAGTCTTTGGAACATCCACAGGAATGAGAACAGATGAAAATATAGGATAATTTGTTTTACCAACATAATTTTTAATGAAAATCATTAAGTATGAATATAAAATCCTATGCCAAATCTTGTGATAATTGTAATAGAAATTCATGAAAGAATGTTTAAAACACAAAAGTATTTCTTGTGTAGTCATAATAACTATTTTAGGGACAAAAGGGAAAGAATTTAAATATTTTTTTCTACAAATTTTGAAGACTTCTCTATTCTGAAAAGTTGAGGTCACCGATTAAGTGTTAGAGAATAACAGTTCCACTGACAAGACCACTTCCCATCTGTGTATTTGTAAGCTCCACTAAGATGTCATAGTAAATATCTAGAAGTACGTTTTTCCTTGTGTACTTCTTTCACAATAAAAAACAAAGTTATGATATCAGAAAATGTCACAATAATATAACCGGCACACTCCTAGATTCCAGTAACATGTTTAAAGCTTCCTTATCTTCAAAATGTGTCTGAATACAAAAAATTAATTTAAATACTCCAAATCAAATACCTTATACTTGGTAGTAATTAAAGCTTAAAGAATTAATACTTGATAATATCTGATAGTAAATGTAGTATCAGTAAGTACAAATTAATTTAGTTTTCTTTCTCTTCCCTTAATTGCAAATAAATCTGTGCTCAGTTTGAAGTCATATGTTTTAAAGTTTTCTAGTTTTCAGAAACACATCTATTTATTAGAAAAACCAAACTAGCCCATTCATATCAAATAGTTCTTGGAATTTGTATGGAGGAAAGCTTTGTCACTTTTACATTTCAAACAGCTATAAAATCAATAAATGGTGTTTCATTTCTATGGTATTTATTTCAAAACCTATTTATAAAATATAGTTATTGTGCTTCAATTATTAGAATAAATCAACACTGAAACAGGACTTGCATTATTTTGATGCTTTTTGGATTCTGGGAGAAGGTACAATTGTCATAATAAACTATTAATATGACATCGCGTGATTCACTTTGACTCTGATAATGAATTGGCTTATCATTGTGAGGTCAAATTGTTACTCTATCAGTTTTCTCAGGTACTTCATTTAAGTGATCAAAATGTTGTGAAACATTTTCAGCATATGAAGATTAAATCTAAAAGCAACATTAATAATGTGTACTTGGGGTGTGATTTAGATCTAGTCTTTGTGTTGAGAGGTAGGACTTTTGGGAGGTGACTGCATCATGGGGGACTACACTCCTCAGTGGATTAATTCTTTGATATGTGCTGTTAAGAGGTAGGGCCAGGTTGGAAGAGTTGGGTCAATGTGTGTGTGATGAGGAAGACATATTCCTATTCTGTACTCTTCTTTCTCTCTGCTCCTAGGATGCTGTGGGTTAGCAGCTTTCCTGTGCATGACTTTCTACCATGCTGCTTCTAGTTCGGAGTCAGCCAACCATGGACTGGACTCATTGAGGCCATGAGTTAAATCAATTCTCTACTTCTTTAAATTACAGATGATGGGGATTTTGCATGACAATAGAAAAGCTGATAAATACAGAAAATTGATAACAGAGAAGTCAGGTCATTGTTGTGACTTTATCTGCCCCTATGACTCAGAAAACTTTAGAACTGATTTGTGGGGAGAATTTATAAACCTTAGCATGGTATATGTTGCAACTTGGCCTAACTGATGCCATCTTGTGCCCTATATTTGACTCATGTCCTGTATTTGACCCAGAAGAGTAAAAATTACTCAGTGTACAATTTCCATGAGAAAAGCAGGATGAGCTACACCCACAAGAGAAAAAATTAACTTACTCAACAAAGAAGGATACAGGTGTCAACCAAAATTAATGTAAGAGTCTACTAAATTTTTTCCAACAAGTTTGTCTTGCTTTGCGGTTTTCTAAGACTACTCGGTTTTGACTCTGAAACAGGGATCTACATGGGTGGTTGCTGAGCTCAGCATTAATAAAATCCCAAAATTTGTCAGTTTGGCTTCTTGGATTCCTGTATTGATTATGAACCCCCTTGGGTATAATTGGAATCCGTCTGGTAAACCTGGTGGGAGTTTAGAATGCTGATCAGGATGGAAATAGCAAACCTCTGGCTCATGAGGTTCTGGAAGCTAGTGGAATGTGAGTTTGTGGGCCTTTTACTCTTGCAAAGAATTTGTCTGCATGTGTTTTAGGATTTGCATGAGGCTGAATTTCAAGTGTCAAACTAAGTAATGTGGTAGAGGAAATTGGAAGGTAGCTCAGTGTTCGGACTGTAACATGACCACTGCTGGCTGCTTTTAGCCAAATTTACAATGAAGATCTGGAGCAAAAACTGGCACTGAAAGATATGAAAATCATGCAATTGAGCAGAAGGGAATTGTATGCTTATTCGACGCCAAGGAGATTGTGATTACTGAAAGATAAGTATCATCCAAAGAATCTAATTCCTATCTTTTAGAATAATAGAAAAATGACTTAAGGGCATCTCAGGAAATGCCAGACTCCACATATCAAAGGCTCAAAGGTGTAAAAAGATGACATACTGTCAAAGGCTTTGCTTTGATTGGAGTCCCAGAGTGTCAGTTCAGGGCTGACTGAGGAAATCCACCACCACTCTTGCATCCCCACCGCCAATTCAGCTGCCCTGGCACTCAGAAGCCCTGGAGCTGCAGTATATGAGGCATATTTACTGCTTGAGCTGGAGGCAGACCTCAGATCATCCAACTGGCAGGGTGTACAGGCATGCAGAGCACAAGAGTTGTAGGGTGCAAGATTTTTTAAAAAGCCTTGGCAGACAGGAAATGTGTTCCTGAAGCAGCAAGCTGTGGGCATGAACTCCAAGATGAAGCAGAGATGCCAGGAACATGGAGAAACCAGGAACATGCAGTGTCTGCTAGGAAAACCACAGGCACTGGTTGAGCCAACCCAAGTTCCAAGTCAGGCAAGCTGTTATCAGCAAGGCCACAAGGGCAGCGCCGCACAGGCTCTTGCAAGCTCACTACTCACAAGGTACTGCAGGGACTGTCCACGAGCCTATTTTTGGTCCTGCTGAATTTTGATTTTGCTTTTGCTTGATAACTTCGTGTTTCCCATCCCTCCATTTTGGAGTGGAAATGTTTAAACTGTGCCATTTTATGACCGGAAGTATTTAACTTCTTTGAAGAGGCTCACAGCTGAAAGGGACTGCCTCTCAGAGGTGAATCTGGACTTGGAAGTTCAGTATCCCTGGACCTGTTAAGACTTCAAGAACACTCGAGATGGGCTAAATGCACGTTGCATAATGTGGTACACAAGAGCCTTTTAGAGGTCAGAGTGGAACCTTGCAGTTGAGATCTAAAATTTCTTCCTGAAGTCACTTACTTTAAGGGGTATTTAGAAGGTGATTGGATGGGGGGGGGGTCATGAAGCAGTGGGTTCCTTTCCTGAGATTTCACAGTTTAAGTTCTTAGGAGGCAGGGCCTGGTTGGAAGGAGCAGGTCACTGTTCATGTAACCTGGAAGGCTGCATTTCATCCCAGCCTCCTCTCCCCTCTCTGGTTACTGACTTCATCAAAATAACTGTCTTTGCTCCTCCTACACTTCCATGATTACCTTTCTGTACTACAGCCAGCCCACCATGGACTAAACCAGTAAAGCCATGATCAGACCTAAACCTTTCCTCCTTTAAACTGAAGGTGTCTGTTATTTTGTTCCAGCAACAGAAAAATGGCTACTACACTTGGAAATATATTGGGTCATTTTTGCCAGATACTTCCTTGCTCAAACAAAGGAGGATAATGAATTTGATATTTAAAAACAAGAGAAAACTTGATTTACTTTCCTCTCTCTTTCCTCAATGGCAAATAAAACTATTCTTAGAAATAAAATGTTTTAATATTGCTTTATTTTCATGGTCTAATTGCTAGAAATATAATCAAATTAACCTAAATTAAATAGCTCTTGGATTTTTTTTCCTGAGAAATTTAGTTGCTTCTATACTTTTCAAAATGTTCAATTAATGCATGATGAGCATTTTAAAATAGTATTTGGAAGCCAGCATCTCCTGGAATCCAAGCATGCTGGAAGCAGCAAGTCCTTCCTCTTGGTAAGCAGCAGTGTGAATGAGCAGCGGGCATGCCAAAAAGAGAACAAGTCAATAGCTCTTGAGATCCAGCCATGTTGGAACTTGAGGGGCTGTGCAAGAAAGCAAGTCATCCCTTCTGGTAAGTGCCACTGCTTACCAGGCATGAGTGAGGAGTAGGTGAGCCAGGAAGAGCACAAGCCAGCATCTCCTGAGATTCAGCCATGTTGGAACTTGCAAGGACTGAAGAAGAAAGCAACAAGTCCTTCCTCCTGGTAAGCGGCAGCGTGAGTGAGCCACAGGCCAGCCAGGGAGAGAACAAGGCAGCATCTCCCGTGAGCCTACTGGGTGCAGGCTGAGAATCAAATGTGCCTTGCCCCAGTTAGCAACAGGATGGTGTTCAGGACAGCCAGAGTTGATAGCAACTAAGGCACATAAAGCATCTAAATGCTTTTATAGTTGGGTTGATTATGCTGATCTGAGGCCAGAGGTCTGAGCATCTCTTGGGAGGATGACAGTATGCAATACAAATACAGGGGATTGATTTCCTTCTATTTTCTCTTTGAAGAAAAATATGGTTTTCACTGTTTTGCTTTGTTCTGATTAGTTGTTTTGCTTTATTCTATATTCTGTTTTGATAGATTTTATAATGTTCTGTTTTTGGTGTGATTTTGTTATACCTGATTGAATGGACAACTATTGTGGGAAGCCATGTAATTGGCTGCCACCTTATATCTGCAAGCCGCACCACCTTGACTCCTTCTAGGAGTTAAGTTTGGTAGTTAAGCAGCACTTTGATAGCTTGTTTAGCCTATTCAGGGATTATGTTAATGGGCCCACACATGGGAAATTTGAAAATTTGATTTAACCAATGACCCTCAGTCTTGCCACTGTTGCTAAGTTACCTCCTGATGTCTCAGAACCTAACTCCCTCCTCCCCAATACCCTATATATTTGTTACTTATTCCTTGAATAAACCAGATTTGATCGAACTTTGTCTTGTCTCCATTCTTTGCATCTCCTGTTTCCATTTCATCCCCACTCCCCCTCTAGGGTCTCCATGAACTTACCTGCAGGCCACGACAACCTATTACTGTTATCTCAGTATCCTGCCCTGAAGCTCTGTACCAATTTCACTGCATTGTTTTTTTGGCTTTTTTTCTGTCTTGTTGTTGTTGTTGTTGTTGTATTTTTTATTATATTTTACTATCTTCAAAATAAAAATAAATAAAATAGTATTTTTATTGAGCTCCTATGTTTTTGTTTTTTTAAATATTCAATTTCTTTGTATTCCAGAATAAGTTTTACCATGGAAAATAAAGTGAAAGTAAACACAGTGATGAAGTCAAGAAGCAATGAAATAAACAAAAAGCAAAAATAGAAAGTAAGGACAAAGATGAGAAATATTTTTAATTGTCAGTAGCTGTAAGAACTTATGCAATAATAAAGGACTCCTGAACAATGAAGAATGAGCTCATAGCAAGAAAATGAGAAAAGAGCAGGGATATATTTCAGAAAGGAGAAAAGGAGTAACGCAAGTGCTAGAACACATATTTATATGCACTGCAGAAATAATTAGAAATGGTAGCCTGAGGGCCACCTGGCTCTGTGGCCTCTGAAGTTGTGACAGCAGAGAAACCAGTCTTAGAGAGTGAGGTGGGTAAGGATCCTTTATGGCATCCCCCCATGGCAAAGCTGTATCTCACTTCTTGCTGTGCTTCTGAAGTAGGCCAGATCAGGCCACCTAGGAGGATCAAACATGGTCCAAAAGCAGCCTGTGGCAAGAAAGTTATCATCTGCAATCTTTGACATCCCCATACTCTGAATACAAATAACAGGGTAATTAATATACCAACCCGAATCTCTGCTGCTCTGTAGCATTGGCTGACCCAGTGACACCACTGTGAGAGCAGCATGAGTGGTATTTTTAGGACTCCAGGACTAGTGGCATTTTAAGAGCCTAGAAATGGAAATGACTTGGAAGCTTCTGCTCTTGTGCTTTGGGGAAAGGCAGTCAGCAGGTAATGAGGTACACATGTTGCATGCGGAAAAATATCAGGCTCCATTCTGAAGTGTCAGGACCTCTCCTCCCTCACACAGGGTTGAGGAAAGTGGCCCAGTCAGTTCTTTGCTTTGCTCATCACCCTACCAAAGGCACCAGAGCATCTTACTTGGATATTCCAGCCCAAAAGTTAGCAGAAGAATCTGGCGTGAGTTGTCCCTATTGAGTACCACTAAGTTGTTTCACTGTGAACAAATACATCCTGTGTGATGCTTACAATCAATAACAAACATTTAATTTGTTTCTTATGACTTGAAAAATTTTTATGCACTAAAAACAAAGTGGCACCTACAAGCAGGGTGATGACATCACAAAATGGTAAAACCCACACACTTATTTTGGAGAGCAAGTCTCTCAAGACACAATAGACATGAAAAGAAAGGCAATAGACACAGAAACCAAGGCAAGTCCCTGCTGAAGACTGCAGAGCAGGGCCATGAGTGATTCACTGTCAAAAAACTTAGCAAAATTGTCACCTACGGCAGCAAGGACAGGAAAAAGTAAACTTAGTGCTGTGTGAGATTTCTGTAGACTGCCAGGAAGAATGTTAAATGAGGCTTCTTTTATGGTGCCAAAGCTAAAGAACGAGATGAGGCCTAGTCAAGCAGCGTTTAGAGCCTTCTAAAGAAGCCAGTTGTGTCAGATTTGGAAATGAAACTGCTTCTTTTCTTCAGTCTTGCCTACTGTAAAAAGATTATCAAGTTAGAAAATGATTCTGTTCAGATCTCAGGTGCTTTCAATAAAATATGCCTGCAAAGTGTTAAAACAAAGGAAATGATTTGTGATCTTAGAAAATTTTAGGGTGATATTTTTTAGACACTCTTAGTGCATGGGGCTTATAAATACATTAAGAGTGTGGTCCTTATACTGTCTTTTTAAAGTAAAATTCTACTTCTTCATGCTCCACACAGACTTGCAAGCGTCATTTCTACTCCCCTGCCAAGTGTTATGACTTGTGTCTGGATGACCCCTACGAAGTCTCACACAGTCAGATGGGAGGCTCTTCAGGGGTGTCTGGCTCTATGCTCTGTGCTTCTGGGATCAGCAGTGTCTGACTGGTTTGGCATAGTTCAGGTAGGATTAGGGGCGCATCATGCTAAGTGTGAGTGCTTCCCCTTCCCTGGGGAGCGTAACTAGACGGAATGCCGGGTGCAGAAAGAAGCTGCCGTGCTTGTCACTTGCTGCCGCTTCCCTCCTTTGCCGCCCGGCTGCCTTCCACTCACCGTGAACTGTTCCTCCTTTGCAGTGCCCCTCTGCTGTGCCACCACCGTGAACTGTTCCTCCTTTGCAGTGCCCCTCTGCTGTGCCACCACCGTGAACTGTTCCTCCTTTGCAGTGCCCCTCTGCTGTGCCACCCTGCCTTGCAACCAGCCAGCTGAAACCCCACAAACTGGGAACCAAAATCATTCTCTCCTCCTTTGATGTTAGGTGTCAGCTATTTTGTGTCAGCAACAAGAAAAGTAACTAAGTCACCACGCCAATTTTATTGGAAAAGCCGGGAGAGTGTAGCACACATACCTGAGATGGATTCAGAAAGCCACAGCAAGAGCTTCCGTGGCTACGGCAAGGATCCCAAAAGGGACCTGGAAACAGGTGTGTTTAGCTGGACTTCAGCAAATCTACTAATGGCTGTTAACTTCAGCCCCTTCACAGTTGTAGGCTGGGTCTCTGAGGATGGGATGTGTTTTTACCCATGGGTTTTTAGACTAAGAGCAACTGGATTGACCCTGAAAACACTTCTTAACAAGTTTATTTTGCAAAATGATCCGAGAACTAACCCTTTAAAAGGTGAATTTGCTGCTTCTTCATCTAGAATCTGGGCTTGCCTTATGAAAGAACCAGCTAGATGAATGCAAGATTCTGACACTTTGAGACTGGAAGCTATGAAGGTGTGGTAGTTTTCTTTCGTATTCCAGAGCAGTCTCAGCCCCTGAAACTCTTGTAATGTAAGGTAGTTCAAGTAATATATATATATATATGTATATATATATATATATATATATATACATACATATGAGCGAGACAGACAGAGAGACAGAGACAGACAGACAGACACAGACAGACAAACAGAGACAGAGAGACACAGAGACAAAGGCAGAGATAGAGACAGACAGAGAAAGCCAGGAGAGGAGAGAAGACAAGAGGAGACGAGAGGAGACGAGAGAGAGGATATGATCAAGCTAGCCTGCCTTCTGCATTCCCAGCCCTCCTTGCAGAGTAATAAAACATGTCTATAATAAACTCATTTTCAAGTATTCCAGCTCCACCTGATTCCTAGTGGAGCAAAACTACTAGCTCTCCTCCAGAGTCTCATTAATATCGCATGGTTGTGGGCAAATTTGTATCTATTATATTAAACACTCTGTGCGTGGGAATGATTTATTATGAAGCAGTGGTTAAAGACAGCCATGGCAGTGAAAGTCAGTTGTATCAACTGGATGGCTTGGGAGTCACCAAGGGGATTGGTAAAGTGCACCTCCAGGTTTGCCTGGGTAGGTCCCAGAGGTGCGATCTCAGGGGCTGTTTTTGGTTCCTCTCTGGAGCTGACTCATTGTTCTGATTCCTGATTCCCACAAGCTAAACAGCTTTCTTCACCATGAAGTTCCTGCCTCGGAGCGCTGCCCTGAAAATTTATGAAAAAACATCTTCCTCTAAGTTATGATGTCTATAGCTGGTTGTAGGACTAATAGAGTAACATAATTTAATTACCCTGGTTGATCACATTTCAATTTATGCATGCATCAAAATACTCCTTTGTACCTCATGAATATGTACAAGAGTTCCATGTCCAAAAATTTAAACAGAACCCCTAAAAGTGTAATCAGAAATCAGCACCTAAAAGTTGATTTCTTCTCATTTCAGATGCCTTTATTAAAGGCATTAAATTAAAAACAGATTTTGTTATCCAGGACATAAGATGTTAGAGCTAATATTTTTATTGAAGAAGTGAAAAACAATCCATTTTGAAACATTCATAATTAAATATGCCAGTATGGCAAACACAGGATAAGGAAGTAACTCACGAGAGAGCTCAATCCTTTGCATACATGAGGTGAGGGTTCAATGCTCAGGACTGGAAAAAAATAATACGCCAAGCACACAGGCTGTTTTGTGCAGCCTGAATTGTCAAAGTTTAAATCAACTTTACATAAGAAGCTGTCATTTTCCGGACCACAAGGTTGTTTACTTTTGCTATCATCAGCATTTCCTGTGTTAGCCTTAACAACAACTCTTAATTTAAAAATATGAGCTAAGGTGCCTGAACACAGTATAAGATTTTCTCAGGACAACAAGGGGTGATTGTTTTAAAAGTGTTTGACAGCATTTAGCTTCAGTTTCTTTAATAACATCTCTACTGGTGGTGAGTGTATAAAGAACGGAATGTATATAAGTAGATAATTCCTACTTCTGATTACCAGAATTTAAAGATATTTACAAAAACCCTGACACTGACTAAAAATCCAAAATTGAGTCAAGGCAGTTTTCAAGAGGGACTTCTAGCCAATACCATAAACAGAAAAAGGATCAAAGAAGAGGTTGCACTATTATGGGTACCTTTCTCTACTCTGTGCTAGTAGATTTCTTCAGAGAAAGACAAATGAGAGGAGGCAAACAAAAGTGAAGATGTATTTGGAAGCTTAAAAAATGATGCATTGTGCCCGAGACTCCATGATACACCATCTCATATATCAAAATAACAAGTCGAACTACTGTCAGTAGGAAGAACTGTGATTTCTTTTCTTTTTTACCAGTAAATCTCATGCAAATTCAACTCTATCCTATTGGAATTAATCCCATTCCAAAAATAGAATTAAATTCTATATCTTTCTGTTCAAAAATATGAGTCTTTGAGGAGCCAAGTATAAGTAATGGGAATGTAAAATAATCAACTCTATTACTTCAGAAAGGCACATACTAAAGTATGAAAGACAGATGACAATGTGTTGATTTCAGTGAAAACAAATGCTAAGTGTGAGGGTATTTCTGAGGGTAGATTGCCATGGCATCCTTAGAGAAGTTTCCTCAGAAAGACACCTGTGTGGGGAAAGCTAACTTGTGGAGCTGGAGGAAGAGCAGTAGGAGCTGGTGGGTGCAGGCTTACGATCATCTTCTACATATGGTGAGGCAAGTGAGGTCTGCACACTTGTTTCCTTTGAGATCTTGCCTGTCTCAGCGTAAGTTTCCTTGGGAGCCTTACTAGCCCAGAATAAACCTTGGTTGTTCGCTTTGACTCTACTCACTACTTCCTTTCTTAAGAAAGCATGGCCAAGTTGGGGGCACATAGCTGTAATCTGAGCTACTTGGGAGGATGAGGCAGGAACATTGCTAGAGTCTAGGAGTTTGAGATCAGCCAGAACAGTACAATGACTCCCATTAAAAAAAAAAGAAAAAAGAAAAAAAATTGGATAAAGGAAAGTAGAGCCTTATCTTTTTGGTTGTCAACGAAGCCCATAAATTCCAACAAGGAAAAATGCCTTCCACCTAAGCAATCTTAAATGGATTCATAGAGAGAGATAGACCCTGGCTGGCTAGGGAAATAGATTGGTAACCAGATAAACAAATTTCTGCTTACTTTGCTTTGATCCAATTCTTTATAAACTGCATATAAAGATGTTCTTCAGAACATGAATTGGCTTATGAGGAGAATCCATTAGAGTGAAATCTGAAGAACATTATGTCAGGTTTTTAAAAATTTTAATTATGATAGTAAGTGTTTTTTTTTAAATTTTTCTTACAACAGGCATTAAAAGTCATTTAAAAAGGTATATAGCATTGCTATTAGTAGCAAAGCATGGCAGCATGTGTTTTGAAACTGTGAGTTTGAGTTTTACATCAATGCTGGATAACTGTGTACATAGAAGCTTTTGGAAACAGGAAACATTACTATCTCTGTTTCACAATGAGGAATTTGAAGGGCATGAAGGTTAAAGTTCATTTGTGAAAAGAGATAGAAATGTTCTCTTCTTTAAAAGCTTCTTTCTGCCTCAGAATGCAAGTATACAATGCTGTAAGAATGTGAGGAAGGGGCTGCGGATTTAGCTCAGTGCCATAAGCACCTGCCTTGCAAGCAAGCAGTTGTGAGTTTGATCCCATTTACGTATAAAAAGGAAAAAGATGAAAAAAATGTAAGGAAAAGAAAATATAATTATAACTATTAGTGACCAATGTAAAGGCAGTGACTATATATATATATATATATATATATATATATATATGTATGTATAATCAGTATCTTTTTAGTTTTTGTTTTGAAAATAAGATTTTTTCAAATCATATTTCCATGCCTCCAGGGGGGGCCAAGTTTCTACTGTATTCCAACCACCACACAAATGAGTTTCACAATATTGTGGATGCTGGATCCGTATTGACTGTGTTCAAATCCAATTCCACTGTTTCTTGTTTTTATGACCTTGATAACTCTCCTGCTCAATTTTGTCAGATGTAAGCTATGAATATATTCTTTTCCACTTGCTCCATACATGGTTAATGAGTTATTTATAATGATCTTAGAGCAAATTCCAGCCACCCAAGCATGTTCCAAAAACTTTGCTTACTTTAGTAAATGAAAAGATGTATTTCCCTCTACGTTATATTGTGCTATTTATTACACTAATGATAATGACTAATGGATAAGGGATCAAAGCCTGTAAAACAGTCAGGAAACTAGCTGCAGTAAAGAACAAGATTTCATAAAAATTCAGAAAATACATTATGCTTTTTTATTTCTGAAAGACAAACGAGCTACATTGCCTCATATACTAGGAGGCTCTATTTTCACTAAATCACTTTTGTAAGTAAATGACATAAGAAGAAATAATGGGATAGTATGTATTTCAGGAGAGAAAGAGTTACTTCTCTTCTTTTCTTTGAGACAAGATCTCACGATGTGACTCAGGCTTACCTTGAACTCACTATAGCGTCTAGGCTGACCTCAAATTGTGACAGTCTTCCTGCCTCAGCACCTGACATGCTGAGATTACAGGCATGTGCCACCATGCTCAGCTAATTTCTTGTAAATTATTCAAAATTTGCATAGTGTATGAACTAGTATCACATTTCATAATACATGAAACACTAGAATCACATTTCATAATATGAGAAACCATTTGTTCATCACAATGAACTTCAAAAGTGATTTCCATAGTTGATTAAACTAGAAATAACTTTAGAAGTAAAATAACATGTTAATGTTCAAAAATAAATAAAAGAGTGATGTAGGTTAATTGCTGGTGAGTGCGTACTATGCCATATGGCAGTCATGAGTACCACGACTCTAAGAGACTGTGAGAGGTTGATCCTGATTGCCTGCTTGACTGGGAGCTGTGTCATAGCTTAGTAAAGCACCGCTCTGGGTCTGTTTGGATTTGTCATGGGGATTAGCCTGGGGGCTGTATCTAGTTCCTTCGGGGTCGTCTACTCTTTGCCCTTCCCTTGCTTTTTGCTTTCCAGATGCGGTAAAGCAAGCAGCTAGGCTCCGCCACACTGCTCTTTCCTGGTATTTCTGCCTTCATGTCAGCCCACGTCTAGAAGGACTGAACTTTCCAGAACCATGAGTTAAAGTAATCTTCTCCTATAAATTGTAAAGGTCAGGTATTTGGTTTCCACTATGGAAAAGATGACCAGTGAGGCTGGGTCCCCGTTCTGCACGTGAAGAAAAGGAGGCCAGGACAGGATGAATGAGTTGCTTGAGGTATTGCACTTCAAATTAGGGAGCACGGATTCTCACTCCAAAGCATGAACTCGTAATCTTTGGTCTCCATCACCTCTTTTTGAACTAGTGTCTGTAGTGAGATTACTGAATGTTTTAAAAAGAACTCTGTTATGCCATGGGAAAAGTAGCACAGGTCTCAGAAATAGTAAACTGATGAACTCTTAATACTAAGAGGGCTGGTTCCCAGTGACTGAGTGGATTTGTTTTCTTAAACTGTGTACATGGACACTGTCACTTTGTCCTGGGATAGAGCAGTGTAGCTGCTAATAAAGGCAATTTTACTAACATTGGACTATGTAACATTTTACAATGGGCATTGCAAAGTACTTTATTTCCATTTTTATGGATTAGGCAACAAATTCTCTGAGGTGATGTTTCTTTTATTTTCCCAATTCTCAGCCTCCTTAAAATTTAAATTACGATTTTCATATGTGAGATTATCCACCTGGGACTTCTTCGGCTAAATTGGTCTTAAGTCCTGAAATTTAACTTGAAAGAAAACCATCTCCCAAAATAATGACATTCAAGCACTTAACCAAAAACCGATTTTATTTTACTTGTCATTGAG
Source organism: Cavia porcellus (assembly GCF_034190915.1). Taxonomy (NCBI): domain Eukaryota; kingdom Metazoa; phylum Chordata; class Mammalia; order Rodentia; family Caviidae; genus Cavia; species Cavia porcellus. The sequence goes on along the minus strand of NW_026947499.1, from coordinate 72,111,467 downwards.
TTACATAGATTATGTTGCAAAATTAAATAAGTTTCAACAATTTTGATGTGTAATGCTAGAATCCCATAACTAAAATAAACTAGATTACTCTTTGAGTAATGTACTCCATACTCCTAACTACTTGCAAGGAAATACTGAAGAACTTTGATTTTAATATATCAATCAAAATTTTAAAAAAGAGAAAGTAAATATATATTTATCTGTCTCAATTTTATTCTGTATGTTTTAGAGGTAATATTATGGACTTAGAATATGTAATTGGTGGGTTTTGCTTGTTAGTTTTAAAATGAAAACTTTTCAAGGCCTTTCACAATTTAAGTGGACAAGTAGGTGGGAGTGGAAGGAGCAGCAGGTGGGGTTTCTCAGCAGGTTGTTCTCAGGGACACTCGGAGAAAGTGTGGTGATCTTAGGAGAGCAGAACACAACAGAATCCATGCGTGGGCTACTATTTCAATTCAAAAAAATGTCTGTGTGAATAAGTGGCCTATCACACATACATCTGTAAGGCATAAATATAATATACATATATGCATATATATGTGCATATAAGCATCATGAAATGGAATGTATTTTTAAAAATAATAACTTAATCATTATAGAAGAATAACTTGAGGCACAAATATTCTGATTAAAGTCTAACTATATTGCAAAATACTTATTTTTAAAGATATGATTGAAAATCAGGTCTGTACTTCACATTTAATACATTTATATTAATTTAAATTATTTATAGAAAAATATAAGCATATAAAATACATTTTTCACCATAAAAATATTCATCAACTTGATATTTGCAATAAGTTTTGCTTCATATAACTCAATGTGATATGAATATTTTAAAAACTAATAATAAAATGAACATACATATACCTTACAAGGAATGTAAGATTAGCAATGCTGAAACTTGCCTTAAATTTTGAGACCCCTTTTATGATCTGTTCTCTGTCTTTATATAGTAATCACTGTACTAGTTCTGATTTTATTAATGTTTCCATTATTTTTTATTTTACCTGTTGTGTATATGTATATTTTGTGTGTACAGATACAAATTAAAGGGTATATATTATTTAGGTCCTCTTATTTGGGGAATTCACATGATGGCAGTATTTTCACATTTCACTTTTCCACTCTGCAATCACTTACTGAGATGCATTTACGTTGATATGTGCAGCTGGGTTCACTGATTTCCACCACTTTGTTTTGTGTGATACACAGGACACGTGTACTACTGGTAATTAACATTTCTGTTCTTTTCCATTTTTATGTTACAAATGTTTTGGTATGCACAACCCAGTATATATCTCCGGGGTAGATACATAAGAACTTCACCTGAACAAGAAAATCTTGCCACTTGGGATATGCTTGTCTTTGACTTTACAGGTGACACCTAATAGATTTTAGGGCAAGTTTTTTTTTTTTTTTTTTTTTTTTTAACACTAAACTTTCTCACTGCATTTGCAATTTGTATGATTATTTCCATGGGAAAAATATATTTATCGTGCTTCCCTTTTTCCAGGGGACCTATTACTAGTAGACAGAAAATGAAGTAGCTCCTTCACTTAACATCATAAGATTTTCTTTTGTGAACGTTTATCAATGCTGTCTATATTAAATAACTCAATGTATGTTTTAAAGTCTTTATTCTCAAAAGCCTTGACTTTATCAATACTGATCATCCCCTTCTCAGAATGTCCCCTCACCCACCTTGTGATAGTACAGTATTGTTACTTTTGTTTTCCTCTGCTCTGGGCCCTTGGCCTGATTTTTTGGTTGATTCTGATTTACTGTGTCATAAATATCAGACATCCTCAAGACCTTACTCTTGACTTCTCACTGTTGTCACTCTACTAAGCCTGTTATATAATCTGTTCTCACGTTTCAATATTAAATGCCGAGAGTACCCTGAATTGTGAATATAAATGTCAACCTTGGTCACCCTACAAGCCTCACGAGTGACACAGAATGTTCAAACTACTCTAGTTTTCCCCTTAAATGTTTCACCTGTGTTACCCACCTTGGTTATGTGTCTCTTAACTAGCTACTAAAGCCAGAAATCTGTGTTTTGCTCAACAACTTCTTCATAGGTTTATGGTTCAGGGATAAGCTAGTATTGTTTTCTGCTTTTTCTAATAAGATTAACTAACTAGGGTTAGCTAGATTCAGTGGTGCATACTAACCAGAGAGCTTTTGAATATAAAAAACTACAGCGTAATACATGGAGAGATTTTTTGATTTAGAAATAGACACAATGGAGAGATTACAAAGAGATCTAAATGACACTGGAGACACAGAAGGGAGAGAGTGGAAGGCAGAACTTTCCAGGTCCTTGGCATTCAGAGCTTTACAAGGATATGGAAGGGGTGAGCATCATCCACTGGGTCAGTCTCAATCTAATAATTCACAGAACTGTGGCTAGGTGCCATTTATGGTAGAATAGATACTCAGGGATCCAAAAGGCGGTTCGGTGGAATGCAAATGCATTCCTGACCACATACTCTCTCTAAGAAGCAATGCATTTTGAAATGTGGCAAGGAACATTAAAGTGACTGTGATTTTGCTTATGTTTCTAAGAGGTGGTGTCATGTTCATCAGCACGTAGTTTTATGAAAATATCTATTTAAGCAGACTTGTTGTGGACAGATTTTTCTTTTTGATTATCTAGACTGAATATGAACTCAGGGTAATGATTAAGTTTTTAGTATTTGTTGAACTAAAGAATGTTTATTGCTGTCACATTTTTTGATTTTTTAATGACATCTTTCAATTTACTTCTGAGAATGTTTTATTCCCAATGACAAGCATCTTTGAAGAACATGAAAAGACAGAAGCCATCCAATAGGAGTCTATATAAGCATCTTTTCTGAGATCTTGCTGGATGCACATTATCTCTCTGCATTGATGCTGGTTGTGATGAGTAATATAAACTACCAAACAGATACCTTACAGACCATAAAACATGTATACTTGAGGGGTGTTTTAAATTTATAATTCAAGAATCTTTCACAAACTCATAAAAATGATGTCTTTCTGTTTAAGGTGAATAATTTAAGATGTGTAGTTTTTTCTTTTGACTAGTGATTTTTCATGGTTGATGATTTGTAGACACGTTTATAGAAGTAAATCAATGCATATAAAATTAGTTACTGAATTTGTAAATGAATATCCTGGATGTCCATAAGGTTTAATCATACATAAAACTTTTGTTTCTTAAAATGTTTTTAATTGCAAACAAAGTCACAGAAAGTTTTTAAAAATGAATTTTTTTTACTATACTGAAATTCAGAATTAATTAAATTTAAGATAAATGTTTAGATTGTTGGAGTCAGCCACTAATTATTCAAAAAGTCTAATTCAGTATAACAGTACATGGCATCATATGCTGTGAAAAAAAGCATAATATTTCCCCAACTCGTTTTGTACTTTGTATAAGGAAGGACAACTACCAGTCTGTTAACAATAATGTTTATTTCCTTATATTTAGTTCCTTTTCTCACTGCTGAGGCAAAATACTTAACACCCAGTGTTAAAGGAGGAACAGGTTTTGGCTCACAGCGTGTAAAGCTTTCAGCTCACAGGTGCAGGCTCTGGGGCAGGGTTGTCTGCAGACAACCCTTGCAGAGGAGAAGCAGTCCATGGCAGGCAGACACAGAGGCAGCAAGGGGCAGCTGCAGTGAGCTTGCCTTTCTTTCTTTCTTTCTTTTTTTTTTTTTCTTGTTCAGGACACAACACTCTTAGTTATTGGCAGCCACACCCAGGGTGGGATTTGTGGAATTTTTTTGGTTTTTATTTGTTTGTTTGCTTGGTATCAAGGATAGAACTCACTATCTCTTGCTTATAGACAAGCACTTGAAGCACTGAGCTAAATCCCCAGCTCATGGGGCTTCTGTTTTGAGTAAACTCATGCAGTCACACCAGAACTATTTCAATCAGTAGACTCATTTATACCATAATCCCAACACTACATACCATAGATAGAGGCAGCTCCAAACAGCCCCATTTATGAGCACTGAGGTTTTGGGAGGACATCTAGATACAAGACATAACAAAATAGTTACTTTATATCCTTTTGCAATTAACAAACTGAATAGCTGGTGCTATTGTAGCTTTATCTGTATTTGTTAGAGATTAAGGTTTGGTTTCATTAAGTAACGTGGACATGAGAGCAGGAGGATGTGCCCTGAGTAATGTAAGCAATTAAAGCACTACAAGTAAAACGCTTTTCTTCCACCAAATGGAGTCATTGCCTCTCAGACTCTGAAAGTCACTATCATTTATGGTTGTCAGGGAATGTAGAATTTTTTGTACTCCAGGCACAGAATTGGATGTGTCTAAGTGTTTCATTCTTTCATCACACCCGAGCGCTGTGTGGTTTTGTTAAAGGAAGCATTAAACAACCAGTAAACTCATACACATTGGATTAGGGACTATTATCATGTGCTGGGACTTAGGCTAGTACAAAGACGTTATTGGAACCTTAGAGGTTAGAGGAGAAGCATTACTTAGCACTTAGCGGTTTGAGATATCAAAGATAGTTATTTTCCTTGGTGTTTTATACTGTAAACCTGTTGTTTTTAATTTTCTGTGCATGGACAACCTACTGTGCTTAAACAGCATCTCCTAATCAGAACACAATAATTAGATAGTAAAAGTCTGCATGATGCTGAGATAGAGAGGTTGTACCACACAGAAACAGGTTCGCAAGTTAGCTTTCCCTTCTCTTTTTCTGATTTATCATATGATTTTTCTTTAAATACCATCATCAGGCAGCATTCTAAGTTCACTTGCATTAATCATTTTGTGTATAACAATGTAAGTATATGTCACACACATATTCATACATTTTTTCTTATGCACATAGAATGTCTGAGACAAGTTAATGAAATAGAAAAAGGTTAATAATCAACATGGAATCACATAAAACCTTAAAATATTAACATATTTTAGAAAGGGAAACTGCTTAGTTGGAGGTCCTTTTAATTTCAATATATCTTTTTCTAGTCTACACAGTGAATATTGAAATGTCCAGATACCTCACATGAGATGAACACCCAGCATTTAAGAAGTTTTTCAGTAAGTAAATACCAGTCCGTTCATATCAAGTTTTCAGGAGAAAATGTTTAGAACTATAATTTATTATCAAATCTCTGTGCAATTTTGACATATTGTCTTCTCCTACTTAATAACTTCTGTCTCTCATCGTTAACAAGTTTCTAGAGAAAGTAACAAAATCATTCTTTTAATGTCAAAGTTCATCCTTACAATATTATAATTTGCTTTCTGCTCTTATTTTCTTACTCTTCTCTTGAGACTTAAGTTTTGTAGTTCTGGTATTGCATACATAATTCTTTTCCAAAGAATGCACAATTCTCTGGGTTTTCTTTTGTTGTTGTTCTTGTTGTACATTTTGCTTTTTCTATCAATGGCTCTATTTCTCACCCACTTTTGTGGATACTTCTCAGCCCACTCACTGATTGCTGATCCTCAGCTCTCTGGCCTCTGTTTTCATCTACAAAATCAATCCAATCAAAGACTTTGGCTTTGACCACCAAAGTCAAAGACACACAGCCTTGAACTCATTGGCCCTGCAAACTCAGTTCCCTATTTCAGATGACTGATTCTGTATCATGCTGTCCCAATGAGACAAATGGTATTCAGCAGAAATATCTGGATATAGTGGGCTAATGAATTAGTGGTGATGGCAGGACCAGTTGTTGAGTGTTTGAAAATCATTCCCGCCCAAGGATAAGTCAAATGCAAATATAAATTTGTCTCTTTTTCCTGTAAATTTATCTGTTTCTTACTTTAAGAATGACACCATAAATCCTCTAGTGACATAAGCCAAACTGGCTGTTCAGATCCCACTTTTTTCTGCCTTTTTACTATAATTACAGGTAGGTTCAGGAGTTTTCATAGTCACTCTCCCAAACCCATTGGCAGCTTATGTCTTGTTATTCCTGAAATCACCCATTTCTTGCCCGACAGTTTAAACACTCAATTCTATACTTCGGTCGCTGTCAGAGTGAAAACAGCTTAAGCCCGTTCCCTGGTCAGACTCTCACAGGGATTCTTCAGTAGCGCATTGAATCTGCTCTACATTTCACCAGCATCACCGTCCCCTGGGTCCTGTTCACCTGTCGAAAGAGAAGTCCTCCTCATGCGTTCTTTGTGCCAAACTTCATGTCTCTACAATAATCATTTATTTCTCACTCTTCTTTTTCTCTGAGCCTTTCCATTACTTCAGTCTATGTGAAATTACCTTAATCTGGAAGGACAATCAGCACGCATACTCAGTAGGCTTTTTTTCCTATTTTTCTCTTGCTTATGCATATTGTTAATATTTGTGACAGCTAACTAGATTATCAATATTTGTATATCTACACAACAGAACATGGAGATAGTTATATATCTGTCTGGCTATCTATCTATCTATCTATCTATCATCTATCATCTATCTCTAGTTTGTACTACAGATTTGAATCTGGGGTTTACACCCTGAAGTACATCATCAGCCTCCTTTCTCTCTTTTGTGATAGGATCTAAGTTTCCATGACTAGACTCAAAATTGTGATTCTCCTGCCTCCTCTCATTAGAATGCTGGGATGACAGGTATGTGCCTACACCTGGCTTGGATTCTATTCTTTATTTTACAAAAATATAGGCATTGTTTTGAAACAAGAGATCAGTTTAAATGTAAATGATTAAAGGTTAATTTATGTAAGTTTTAAAATCCTTTAACTCATTCTTTAATTGCCATTTTCACGTAAAAATCTTTTATGGATTTATAGTTGTGATAAAACTGTCCTTGCTGTGGTGTAAGCAAAACATTTTCTGCACTTTTGGAACTTACACTGGTTTAGTCAGAAAAAGTCAATAAAGCACATTCATTAATTTTATGGTGAAAGTTTGTTTAATGATCAATAAATATACTTCTAATAGTGTAAATCTGAATCTAAAATATTTCCTGTGCCTGCTGCTGCTGTAGAGTGCCCCAGCTTCATTCAATGCTATGTGTCCCATCAACTTTGCAAGCAAATTTTATTCCTTAGGTGTATTTGCTTTAAAATGTCTATTTTCTGAATACCAGGAGCCATAATACAGTAAACAGATTCATAGGAACTGATATTACTTAGGGCACTTTAAACAAGAACATTTATATTTCTAATAATATGAAGAACATATATTCAAATATGTGAAGTGGGATGGTGAATTTGGTATGAGAAAATATTCAGAAATATAAGTAGCCATTGAAACACTTAGCAAACTACTTTAAGTTTTTAAGGCAGTTCACAGCAATAACACAAAGTGGGGCCAAATAATCTATAGGATTTGCATCAGGTTATTATCCTAAAAAGTAGCCTAATAATGAAGACAGCAAGCTAATTGTCTATGGGGGAAATTTAGGAAGTTGATTAGAGCATTTGCAAAGTTCAATAATGTCTCCATATTTTAGTAAATTCACACAAAACAGAGACTACCCATAACCTGCAAGTTCTATTTTTAAAATACTATTTTTAATGATTTGTTAAGGAACCCACTTCCATGTCCTGTGAAAATCACTAGCTTAGGGATTAATGCTTAGCATTATCAAGAGAAGTTCATAGATTATAGTTATAGGATGAAAAATCAGCTCAGCATTGGAGGAATTCTATTTATTAAAAACAATGAACATTTAGTATAGCGAGTATGATAGGTAAAAATATATATGTGGTTTACGTTAATAGAATTGTTCAAAATTTCCTTTTGAAACAACGTAGATATCCTACCTAAACAGGCAACTAATATTTTGCCTTTTTGTCTTTTCATTAAAATAAGAGAAACATTTGAAAACATCAGTAGAAATACCTAATTTTTCCCTATGAATTTCTGGGACCCACCGATAAAAGTAGAGTCTGATTTGGCAGGGGTTTTTCAGATACCTGATTGATACATTTGATGGTCTTCATGGTCTTCCCTAAAATAGTCAGTTCCACTATACCTGGATCTAAGTTTTCTCTGCAAACACTTAGGAAAGAAACTTGTAACTTCAGTATGTGTTGTATAAACATTTGTCTGACCAGTTCATTAAGCTATTGCCAACTAAGAAAGGGTAACTAGACTACTTCACCATACAACCAACAGAGCCAGATATAGATCAATCCATTTTAAATTAGAAACTTATGTTTATAAATACAACATTAAATTTTGACAAAACAACAAATTATAGCAACCACTTAATTAAAGGATCATGTTTTGAGAATAAACATCTTTTTTCAATCATAAATGAAATAATGTTAGGTATAATATTCTACTGGGGTTAACTTATACATTGTTGAATTATTTTTTATTTGTTGAATTTTTACTGTTGAGTAAAAAGTGCTGAAAAGAATCAGGCTTAAATGTGGTTACAATGTAACTTTATAAGTGTATAAATTATAATTTGTACTTCACACATAGAAAATAAATACTACAAATATTATTTAATAATAGAAATATAATTTGTCCTAATAAATAGAATGCAAAAATTTTAGGAAACAAATTAAATGTAACTTGATTAGAAGATTAAAAGTGTAAAGTTACATGTGTTCTTTTTTATGAAGTTTAGAAAAACAGATATTACAATAGTAATCTGATATGTAGATCCAAGTGTCTCATATTCTGTGACCATATTTTTAACTATTCATTGAATCCAAGAGCTTTCAATCTGTGGCCTATGGACCAAATCTTGCCTAACAGTTCTTGGTAGGCAAACCTTAATTGGAACAGTACAGCTTTTTTCTATATGTCATTAATGGGTGCTTTCTTTGAAGTGTTGAATAGTTGTCAAAAAGATGCTAAAACCCTCAAAACCAAAGTTACGTCCCACTTTTTACAGATCTGTGATCTAATGATGCTCTCTGTTTACCCAACAAATAACCTTGGCTATAGTGTTTTATATGTATATTAAAAACACCCACATGGCAACCACCCAGCTATACCACTCTGTTTCATTAATATGTGACTTTCTGTCTTTCATATGTTTGCACAAACAGCGTATTGAATTTTAAAGCATATAATTAAGAAGATAATGGGAAAGTTTTGTGAAATACCATTTTGAGAACCTATGGAAGTAAGCATCATCTTGGTCAAAAGGTAAAAAATTACTCCCATCTCTTCACATGCACATACAGTCATGCATGCACACCTGCACACCTCTGTCTTTGTCTTATGCTAGGATTTTGGTATTTATTCTTGTTACTGAAGTTAACAGCAGTTTTGGGCTTTCATTTTAAAGATAGAACACCAGATATTTCTAAATTATTTGCTGCACTGTACTTAAAGTGTTGGGATAGTTCCCGTCTGGGGGATGGGGTGACTCGTGCTGTTAGAAACATGTTGCCCATGTGGGTTGGTACACATGAATATGTTTTCTGTTGAAAACAACAAAAAGGAGAGTTCTTTAATTTGCAGATATATGCTCATTTGTTTAAATATAAATGCTCTTTTTTTCATTTAATGTCTTACATTTTTATTTTCTTAATAATCATTTTTACTGTTTTGCTGAACAGAATTGTTAATTTTAATTTATATGAATTGATAAACATTTTACATATTAGCATTTTTGTCGTTGTTTTTGATCTCTCCTTGAAAATATATTTTACTTCAGATATGTAATCAATCAGAGTGATTTTTTAATACAGTTCAAAGTTTGTTCTCTGATGGAAATCCAGTTGACACAAAGTGAGTGAACAAAACCCAAAGTATCCATTTACCACAATTTTTAGTATTGCTTCTGTCATAAATTACGTGTGTGTGTGTGTGTGTGTGTGTGTGTACATATATATGTGTTTGCATTCTATTCTGTGGAATTGGTTAATTTTTCTTTCTTGCACCAATACATAACTGTCTTGAAAGTTATTCTAAAAATAATTTTAGTAGAGTAAGACTTCCTACTTCACTTCCCCCATATTGTTTTGCTGGCACGCACGTGTGTGTGTGTGTGTGTGTGTGTGTGTGTGTGTGTGTGTTTTCCTGGGCTCTCTCATGTTCTTCACACACCTTAAAGAAATGAAATTAATTCTAGGAGTATGTCCAAATATTCAAAACCCAGTCAGAATTTTTCATGATTAAGAATAAATAAGAAATTATACAGTAAAAATTATATAACTTTGGTTATATTTTTTATATTTTAAGAAAATTTTTATACATGTTAATGAGAAATTGGTTTTAGAATTTCCATTCTTGCAAAATTTTGTTATCAAGGTTATACTTTCCTTATGTACAGTGGGTCCCTGATTTATAACCAGCATCACATAGGAACAACTTGGGTTATGACTGGACTTTTATGCTTAGATAATGACAAATTCTTGAGGTACAACCTGAATGCCAGCCACTCATGCAAAGACCCATGAGAACAGAACAGTGTAACTGTAAGTTAACATCGATCCGAGGCCCGGATACATGTATCTGTGGATGTGAGTTCAGCTAGTGCTTTATATAATCACTGATCACTGCTATGACAATGGTCCCCCCAAAAAGCTAGAAAAGAAGCAAAGGAAAGAAGGGAAGGTAAAGAAAGCAATCACTATTGGATAGAAGAAGGGAATTGTGTAGAAATTTGACAGTGGCATTTGTGTGACTGATCTTGCTAACATGTACAGCATATCAAAATCCATCATCTTGAAAATCCTACACAGAAAAGATTTGGATGAAGAAGCCAGTGCTGCTAAAGGTGTTACTTGAATTAGTAAGTCATGACCACCAGTATTAGATATGTTAGAAAGGTTGGTAGTAGGGTGGATAAATGAAAGCCAGGTGACTGGTTATAGTCTATAATTTGTAAAAAATCTAGGCCTATAAAAGTAGGTCATAAAAGGATATTCTATCAATGAGTGATAATGATGAAACACTATATGCCTGTAAGCATGGTTTCTAAATTTTAAATGAGAACTGGGTTTTGTAGAGTAACTTACCATGGTGAAGCAGCCAGTGCTCATAAAAAGTCTAAAAATTACATGTACTACCTCAAAATGATGACACAGGCAAATTGCTTTTGCTCTCATAAAGTTTCCAGCTATGATGCAACTGGCCTTTTCTAGGGAAAATGCTCAGGAGAATATACATTACCCATGAAGAGAAGAAAGTGCGTGACCACAGGCCTGTGAAGGATAGACTAAAATTTTGCTATGTGTTGATGTGAGTGATGACCTAAAGATAAAGCCTCTCTTGTTTATGATTCTGCAACACCCTCAGTGTTCAGAAAATATAAAGTCATGAATAATGGACTAGGGATCATGTGGAGGCTTAACTCAAAAGACTGGGTAACAAGAATCCTTTTGCTTGAATGACCAGGGTGGGTTTCTGCCCTACTATTAAGAGATGTCTAGAGGACAGAGGTTTACCACTAAAGGCTCCCCCTCAGCATGGACAGCGCTCCTGCTGACCCATGAGATTTGGAAAAATAATGGGCTCCCATGGATCTATTGAGTTCCTTTCATCTAATACACCCTACTGCAGCCTATCAGCCAGCAGGTTATAGCTAATTTTAAGAAGCTGTGCATCAAGGAACCGTTTCTGAAATATCTGAAATATCTCTCCAATTCAGATTTAATCCTTAAAGACTTCTAGAAGAAACATCACAACAGCTTTTCCTGTGTGTGATTAATTAGGAAAGCCTTGGGCCAGTGTCTCTCTAAGGACACTGAGATCTGCCTAGAAGAAAATGTAGCCTAAAATAATATAGGAGAGAGATTCTGAAGGTTCGTTCAGAGGAGCCTGAGCCTTCAGGTGACCCTGCAGCTGATGACATTGTCACTGTAACAGAATCCATAAGCTTACAGGTAGACAGTGATGATATTGAGGAACTATGGATGAAGACTCAGAGGAATAATCTACAGAGGAACTCCAGCAAGTTCTGGCTGAGCAACAGAGAATGGCACTGAGGACCTTTCTGAAGAGGAGGGTGATCCACAATCAGTGCAGCAAAGTGCCTTTTCTGAATAAAGAAATCCTGATAAAAGTACCGAGTTACAAACATTTGTAGAGAAGACCCACCCAGAGAGAGAAAAAGCCAATCATTGTGTTCTCTTGCTTAATGATAATGTCATGTCATACTACAGAACAGCATTAAAGAAAGACAGAAGCAGACACTCAGACCAGTTTTTGGCTCTAAAAAGGTTGAAACCTAGAAGCCAAGGCAGGTCTTAATGTGTTACAAACTCCCAAGCAGACAAAAGACACCAATGTTCCTATGGAAGGGGCCTCTCCTTCCAAACAATAACCACCTTCCATGTCATCCCCCTTCCTGCAAGTTGAATGGTGAGCGCACCGTGCAACTATTGTTCCTGGTAAACTAGGCACATTTCATAACTTTTTGGTGAGTACACTGGGAAAGTTATTGCTATTTCTGATAAATTACACACAGTATCCAACCTCTCCCCCTTTTTTTTTATCATGAAAAGGTTTGTTAGGAAGTGCTTTGGGAGGTTTAAAATACATTATGGATATTTTCAGTGTTTCTTATGGGAAAAATAATCTTGGTTTACAACCAAATGGAGTTATGACAAGTTCATACAGATGGATTGACTTTGTAAGTCAGAGATCTACTGTACTTTCAGAAGATCTGCATTATAGTGATGAAACACTTGTTTTATATATGGCAAAACTCACTGGAATAGCCTATTAACTCTGGACTTTTCTTTGATATTTATCTTTTCCTTTGATCTTTAAATTTCTTTCTTTAACTTTTACTGTGTTTACATTATTCTTCTGTTTGTGAGGTTTTCATTTTAATATTCCCTAAAGACTGACAGTTTCCTACACAGACTTAGATGTGTTCACATGTTCTCTTTATTATCATCTGTCAAAGTATTTAGTTTTTTTCTTTTGCTTCAAGAATCATTCAGCATTGCAGAACATAAGATAGAAAATAATTCTGTTTTTTATATTATCATTAAAATTCAAAGAATCAAATAATATTCTCAGAAAATACCCTGTTCACTTTACTTCTTTGAAATGGATTGACTAGCAAACGGTAAATTTTAGTAATATTTTTATGACCCTACAGTATCTATATTTGAGTCTCGTATTCTGTATATATGAGTATGGTCCAGCTTTAAACACACACACACACACACACACACACACACACACACACACACAGAAACACAAATACCTGTAGACATTTTTATAATGAGTTTGGATTACATATGATTAAATAGTTAAACATATTTATATGCTGCATGGGTATTTTTTCACTTTTAAAATAGTGTTTACAGTAATGTTTTGTATCTATTTTCCATTTTTATCATGTTTAAACTTAATAGAGCTAAGATCAAGGACAGCCAGGCGACGATATTGAAGTTTAGCCAAAGAAACGTTTTGAAAATGTTTTAAAATGATTAGTGCTATTTTCTATATGAAAAGCAGAGGAACATTTTTTAGGACCTACTTTATGTTCTTGGATTCTTTATTTAGAAGCAAACTGCAAGCTTTCTGGGTTAATTACTTCTTGTAATTAAACTGTTAAAAATATCTTAAGCAGGATATAGCTTCAAGGAAGCCATTCATTAAATGATAAAAATAAAAAAGCTCAACTATTTCTGCTCCAATCATTTTCTGAATTTTAATGCTTTGAAACACAATTCATACTGTTTTGTGCTATTAAAGGAGTAATAATTATTCACCGATGCTTTGGTAATGAACTAATGTCTCATATTTTACGAAGCAAATAAAATGTATTAAAATATCAAACACAGTTGTTTGGCCTTTGGTTGTAACAAATAAAAGCATAATTTAAAATGTAATATGTATGAAATCTGCTGCTTTTTCCTGAAAATGGAAATGGTAGTTATTCACTACAAAATTTGTTTTTAAAAAATGTACCCTCCATCTCATTAATCCCTTTTTTTATCTGTCTTTCACAACAATATCAACAAAATATGTCAGTAACAAGGCATTGATGTCAGTATATTTTGATTCATGTAAGTTTTTCTTCTGTGACTGTATTACAACTTTCTTCAGTGAACCTATTATGTTTTTCAATGTTTTATTTTTGTAGATGGATTTAAAGGCCATTATAACAAATCAGATATCTTAGTTGTTGTTTTGAGACAGGGTCGCCCTATGTAGTTTTGTCTGGGCTTGAATTGTCTGTGTAGCCTTGAACTTGCTATAATCCTCCTCCTTCAGCCTCTTGAGAGATAGAATTACAGGCATGTGCCACCAGGTCCAACTCAGATATCGTGTATATCAGCATGGATTTGTTTAATTGGTACTTTATAGACTTTTAATGTGATACTTGAATCCAATTATATTTCTTGAATGATTTTAAGGGAATAGTTTAATATTTGACATGCCCACATCCTCTCTTATAACCCTTCAGTGAAGATTTCCTTGGCATTTTAGTTTTTAATTTAAAATATATCATTGTATCCCAAAAATATCAACAGAATTTTTACCAAGATTAAGTTTCATGTTCAGAATAAATTTTACTTTATATTCTAAAACTTAAGAGGGAATGCATATAAACACAAATACATATATATTTCCATATATATATATCTGAATATATGTATCTAAAATATATGACAATGTATTTATTTTGTTGATATTTCAAAGTAAAATGTTTTACTCCAGTAGTAGTATATGAAAATACACACCTGTTCAGTATTTTTGTGTTATTACATGTTTATGATACATAAAAAGTACATTCAATTTATCTTTTTTCTTTATTTAGTAATGTATGATTTTTCCAGTCCACTGTGGTCCTTATTTTATTGAAATTAGTTACTTAATGAATAAAAATGATAAAATGTTACATATATGTAATTTAATGTACACATACTAAGTTGTTTGGTATGTCTACCATAAATTATAAAGTTGGAAATATTTAGATTTCAATGATAAAAATTTCATTGATCCTTGCATGATAATCATTATTTCAAAAACGAAAGATTAATAGAAAATACAGAATTGAGATTCTGGTAGAAGATGTAAGGCATAAGATAAATTATTAAAATGGAGTCTTAAAATCTTTGTGTGCCTGCAGCTGAAAATGAGAGTTGGGTTTACAATCAGCTCACTTCCGCTCCCCTGTTTTGACATGTGAGGTGCTTGTCGGCCCCTGTGGGGACTCGGTTTCACACTACGGGAAGGTACTGCTGTGATCCTGCTGTACTCATGTCTGAAGCGCGGCCTTGTGTCTGACGATGCTACAGTACTATACGTGGAAGCAGTTTACTGAATGTTGTCTAAAATGTTGTCACTTGATACAACAGACAGAGTTTTTATATAAGATAGCATGCTTTTCAATGACAAATATTTATTGGAGACAATTTCATTAGATACTAATATACTAAAAAT
Source organism: Cavia porcellus (assembly GCF_034190915.1). Classification (NCBI taxonomy): domain Eukaryota; kingdom Metazoa; phylum Chordata; class Mammalia; order Rodentia; family Caviidae; genus Cavia; species Cavia porcellus. The sequence continues at coordinate 72,096,149 of NW_026947499.1, read as the reverse complement.
GGAAAAGTACAATAGAAAAACTGTATTTATCACAGAAATATTCTAGTATAATTTAAAACTGTATTTATTTTATAGAATTTTCCCCAACATTGAAAATATCATGTATAAATACTTTCATAGTTAGTCTCCTTTATTAACTTAATAAACACTCAAAGCCAAAATTCTAATCTTTTTTTTTAAACTTTATTTAAAAGGAAAAAGAGAAAAAACAAAACAAAACAAAGCAGTGTAAGGGTACAAGTAATACAGAACTACAAAAAAAAAAAAAAAAAAAAAAAAAAAGTAAGAAATCACCAGTTAACAGATTACACATTATCATCTTAGAGATAGTTGCTCAAGTCACAGTATCAAAGCATACTAAGTGAACATTAAAACAGAGAGACTGCAAACAATTGTGTTCAATGATCCAACCAAAAACATTAATATGGTCAGCTATTTAACACCCCTAAACACACTTGCAGTTGTATCCCTTAGAGCACTTTCTTTCCTTCTCCTTTTTACAACAAAATTTACACATTTTGGGTTTATTACTCCTTAGTTATTATTACTTTTTTTTGGAAGAGAAAAAAGTCAAATATGGCAAAACAAAGCTGTCAGTCAAAACCAAGGATAGACATAGTACATGATGTAAGAACAGAGTACAAGGTTATCAACAATGATTACCATAATGTCTCTTGTTTCCTTAAAAAGAATTGTCTATCTCATTAGGTATTATAAAGTTGAATAAAACAGTAGAGAACAAGACCAATAAAACTTAAACATTGTAAACATTATAGGACTTCCAAAGGAGACAATAGTCAAACCAGAATGGGCATCTTAGTGAATCTTATTGCCTTCAAAGTAGTTGCCTATACCCTCAAACTTGATGCTATCATACAGAATGGAACAGAGTCTAATCAGTCAAAACAAGATAGTGGGAGTATTACAGGACTTCAAATCAAGTTAATAGGAAATCAAAAAGTTACTATAATATATCCTGCTATTTTTTTAATTTTTCCCCTTAATTAGAAAAAACATAAAAATAACTAAGTAATATTTTAATGAATAAGGGAGAGATTGAAATAAAAGAGGACATAACAACGTAACAATACGGGTCAAAGCATGACTGTTTCAGCAACCTAGTGCTTCACCACCAAATAAACCGACTTAATAGTAGTTACAATAGTGTCTGTCTTTTTCCTTGAAATATTTGAATATAACTTCATATACTATAGCTTCAAATATTTCCATATCAAGAAGCCCAGAATAAAGCCTTTCCAATTAATAAGTGAAAACTTTATAAGGCTTCAAGGCCACATAATAGGGAATCATGATTACCACATACTTTTATGTATTTGAATCATTACTTACATTAAGGAAACTATTCGGTATTCACACATGCGGGATTGATTTATTTCACTTATGAGTATGGTCTCAAGCTGCGCCCATTTATTGATAAATATCTCAATGTGTCCTTCTTTATAGCTGAGTAGTACTCCATTGTATAAAAATACCACAAATTTTTATCCATTCCTCAGTTGATGGACACTTGGGTTGTTTCCAAGATCTGGCGATTACAAATTGTGCTGCTATAAACATAGGTGCACATATATCACTGTGGTATGGTGCTTTCAGTTTTTCTGGGAATATGCCTAGAAGTGGAATAGCTGGAATAAATGGGACTTCCACTCCCAGCTTTTTTAAGAAATCTCCAGACTGACCTCCACAAAGGTTGTACCAGTCTACACTCCCACCAACAGTGTAGGAGAGTTCCTTTTTCCCCACAGCCTCTCCAGCATTTGTTGTTGTTGGTTTTCTTGATCCTGGCCATTCTTTCAGGAGTGACATGAAATCTCAGTGTGCTTTTAATTTGCATTTTTCTAATGACTAATGATGACGAACATTTTTTTCATGTATTTATTTGCCATTTGTATTTCTTCATCTGAGAAGTGCATATTCATCTCAGATGCCCATTTTTGAATTGGATCTTTGAATTTTGCGGGTCTGAGTTTTTTAATAAAAGGGGTAAAGATAGGAAAAGAAGAAGTTAAATTATCATTGTTTGCAGATGACATGATACTCTACATAGAAGACCCCCTAAACTCCATTGAAAGATGCTTAGATATAATAAATAAATTCAGTAATGTAGCTGGATACAAAATCAATACTCAGAAATCAATAGCATTCCTATACACTAACAACAAAATCACAGAGAGGGAAATAAGAGAAACCACACTCTTCACATTAGCAAGCAAAAAAAAAAAAAAAAGAAAAAAAGAAATACTTAGGAATTACTCTTACAAAAGAAGTGAAAGACTTATACAGTGAAAACTATAATACACTGAAAAAAGAAATTGAAGATGATCTCAGAAAATGGAAAGACATCCCTTGCTCATGGAAAGGAAGAACATACATTGTGAAAATGGCCATTCTCCCAAAACTGTTATACAGATTCAATGCAATCCCAATAAAAATACCATCAACATACCTTATAGATTTAGAGAAATCACTCCTAAAATTCATCTGGAACCAGAAGAGACCTAGAATAGCAAAGGCAATTCTAAGCAGCAAAGGCAAGGCAGGAGGCATCACAATCCCTGACTTGAAGTTATACTACAAAGCAACAGTAGTAAAATCAACATGGTACTGGAATCAAAACAGAGCCGAAGATCAATGGAATAGATTAGAAGATACAACCACAACTACAAACACACTCAACCACCTTATCTTTGATAAAGGAGCCAAGCCGGTTCACTGGAAGAACCACAGTCTCTTTAACAAATGGTGCTGGAAAAACTGGCTCTCCATTTGCTGAAAACTATAGCTAGACCCATGTCTATCACCATGTACTAAATTAAAATCTAAATGGATCAAAGATCTGAATATTAAAACAGAAACACTAAATCTATTGGAAGACAAATTAGGTAGAAACCTTGAAGACATAGGGGTAGGTAGAGAATTCATGAACAGGACTCAAACTGCACGGAAAATACTTCCCAGAATCAATAACTGGGACCACTTCTTATTAAAAAGTTCCTGCATATCAAAAGAAATCTCCAGCATAGTGAAAAGAAAACCCACAAACTGGGAAAAGATTTTAGTGAACTCTCTCTCAGACAAGGGACTCTTGTCTAAAACATATAAAGAATTGAAAAAACTCAGACCCCCAAAATTCTAATCTTAATAGATCATAATAACTGTTCATATTTATTTCACTTTGATTTATCTCAAAATATTCAGTTATTAAATATTTGAATGTTTTTCTCATGTTTTCTATTTTCTATAAAGCTACATTGTAAATTATATTCTCTAAATAAATATAACTTATCTATATTCTTGGAAAAATTTGTAGAAATTAACCTGCACAATTATTAACTTTCTCACTATTCGTACTGTGAGTTCTTAAATTTCCTTCAGACATTTTTCTCAGCTGAATGGCAGTGGCGGTGGTCTTGTCTGTCACCTTAGGGAGGGACAGTCCCCAGCTCTTTGATTGCTCCATAGAGTGAGCATGTCGGTGAAGACATGTGTGGGCTGCGGCTGGCATCTGCACAGCTGGGCTTCCATAAAGGCAGCGTTCTGGCTGTCCTGGGGGACGGCAGCTGGTGAGTGAGACAGGCTGGGAACAGCACTGCGCTTTCCTGGGGAAGGGAGCCCCAGCTTCTGTGCCCGTTCCCAGCATGCCAGCCTGCCCTGCTGATTTTACTGCCACAGCCGGGTCCCTCACTGAAAAGCCACTTGTTGGGAATCAGTCTCTTAGTGTACACTTCCTGAATCTCTTTACCCAGCAAAACCTTGACTCAGGCAATGATTTGGGTGCTTAGAGTAGTAACAGTAGCGACATGATCCACTGTTTGAACCCATGTGTAAAATGTTTTTTTTTGCATTTTCTTATAATCTGAAAAAGAATTAATATTGATTGATTATTGGGTTGAAAATTTAAATTGGAGCTGGGCCTGGCAGTGGCTTCTGGTAACTCCTTCTTAGTGTTAGTCACATAGAGCCAACTGCAAGCTGGAGATTTTGCATAGTCTTTGACGCTGGTAACTTTGAGGGTATCAGAAAGTATTAGGGAAAGGATAAGAGATCAAGATGAGACTTATTTACAGGAATATTGCCTTGGAGCCTTTCGTTGACACTTACTGTACCATTTAATCCAATCTGTACCCATTGTCACAGAGGTAGTCTGCTTCACTACCAGCAATGCTAGTATCTATGCATTAATTATACTGGCTTTCACCTTTTGGTCAGCGTGAAGATTTTTCTTTTAGTGTTCAAATTTCGCACTGGTTATTCTTGTTTTCATAGCGATTATCATTTCTGAAATACATTGCCCATTGTGAATGAATAGTAGAAGGGCGTATTGTCTTTTCTCATGTATATATCCAGAGAACAGGCAATTCTGCTGAGAGAAGATGAAGGTAGGCACACCGCTGTGATAACAATGCAGACAATCAAGCTTTCCTTACTGAAAATGCAATTTGACTATTTCAGACACGCTTTATAATGGCCGGCATATCTTTCCCCTTAGCTCATTAGAGACCCGATGTTGCTCTGATTGCACTCTATTGAATGTAGTAGGAATTCACTGAACATAGGAAAACAGCCCTATGACATCGTTGTTAGCATTTGCAGAGGATGCAGTTTACCTAACGCATCCTGCAGTGTAGAATTTTCCATTGAGGCTTTGGGAGGCGTTCTCTGAAACTCAGCACATAGGGTGTCTAGGGTCAGATGAATACAGCAGACCTTCTTTTGCATAACTGGAACTGCATAGACAGAACCCCATGAGGACTGCTGCTACTAGAGCTGCCTTTAATTGCTCTTATCCCTAACCTTCCGCAATTGTTCATGTTTGTCCCTTGTACTCACGGAATGCTAATCATCAGTGAGGACCTGTGAAAAAAGTGCCACATGTTCTGCATTCTGTCTACTGTATTTAGGTATTCAGTGTACACCCCAGAGGAAGGTCAAGTGACCGCTGAACCACATAAAGATGTGAGCTGCCCTCTGGTGGATGACACATGGGGTCCAGCATCCTTCCACAGCAGGAGCTGTGTGCCTGTACATGCTAGCAAAATTTGAAAGGTATGGAAGCAATAAACCAGGGCCAGGGATTTAGCTCAGTGGCATAAGTGCCTGCCACACAAGTGCAAGGTCATGTGTTCAATCCCCAGTGCAAAAAAAAAAAAAAAAAAAAAAAGAAAGAAAAAAGAAAAGCAATGAGACAAATGGTAAAATTCTATCATGTTAGAAATCAATTTTCTCGTCTGTCTTTTTCTTGAGCATCACAGAAGTTATAGTTTGGAAATCATTCTGCCTTCGATTTTGTACTTAACACAACTGTTTTAAATTGACAGTAATAAAACTTCCTATAGAACCTTATATTTATGTGTATGTATCTTGTTGGTTGTTACTAATATTTATTGAGCATGTGTAATTGATTCAGCCACATATAGCAATATAAAGAAAGTAGTACTTTTCTGGAGGAGGATTCAGGCCCATAAACTGACTATTCATACGAACAGAAAAAAGCATAAAAGAATCCATTTAGATATTTGACACTGATATATGCTATTTTTATCTGATCAAATCACTCCAGTTATCTGGCGATATTTTATATTCATGTAGTTTAGAAGATATTTATTAAATTCCAACTTTAAATTGATTTTTAAATTACATAGATTTAGAGGATGCATCTTTTTAAAATGAATTTGAGTTTCATAATATTTATTCAGTAGATTCCACAGTCAGCAATGAAATGCTGCCGTTTTTTACTTCCACATTATGACTTTAAAAGAATTAAAATTTACAAAACGTCCCTATTTAACTGGGAGCCTAAGACCATTGCCTAAAGAATTAAGTCTACATCTGCCCATCCAAAATAGGAAACCCTTTCTCTTTTACACTCTTAAATGCTGTTCATAGTTAAGATTTTAAACAAACACCATTTTAAACTTTTCTAATATTTGCTGTTACAATAATTCATTCTTTACCCTCTAATACCATTAAACTATGTAATTTAGCCTTTTAGTCAATTGTATGCTACCTTTTCTTCCTGCATGATTGCTTGACATTTCTGTTTTGTTTCTCCGTAAATAATTACCATATAAACCGGCAAAGTTATAATTTGTCTGTCCTCGACGACTTCATAAAACTTACCTACTGGCCTTAGAAAAGTAAGTTTCCAGTTTGAGTTTTTGCAAATAACTGCGTTCTAATAATGCCGCAACTATTCCTCTGTGTCAGTGAGATTCCCAGACGACAGTTCTTCACGGATGGAAAGTTGCGGGTGCTTAGATGCCCCTTCTCTGTGGCCACGGGTTGGCTCTGGTCTCCATGCTACAGTTCCATCATCCCTCTGCCCACGGGGCATTCTATGGACACACTACCTGATTGTTCTCTTTGGTTATAATCAGATTTTCTAGAAATTAGAGACAGCAGAACAGAGTAGCTGAAGCTTTGAAATTAGCATTGAAAATGTCATGCAATTGAGTTGTTTCCTCAAAGCAAGCATTGCTCTGGGTGATCTTTTCTTTCTGGATGCAGTCGTAAACACAGTGTAAACAGATTGTTATGCCTGGAGTATAGAGGTCCCCCCTCCCCCCAAAGCCTTATGAAGTTATAGATAGGGTTTTTTCAGAGTTGGCTGGCTCTGGAGTATGTGACTGGGGAACTGATTCACAGCTCAACGCTAGGCTTCAGAGTACTAGGATTGAGGGTGTGTGATACCCACCCTGAGCAGTCTGGATAAAATAAAAGGGCAGAAAGATGTTATTAAGGCTGCTTGCTTGCTTTGCTACTGTCTGCCTGTCATGAGCTGCTTGTCCTTTGCGATGCATGCCCCTCTGCTAAGCCACCCCACATTGGAGCTAGTCAATTATGGATTGAAACCTCAACAAACTGTGAGCTAAGGAAACCTTTCCTCCTTTAACATTGGGTGTTTTGTCTCAGCAATGAAAAAAGTAACCAAGACACTGATGCATTTTTTCTTCATTTGTGTTTATTATAAAAAAAAAAAAGTTTTCCACAAACATTTATGCATTTAGCTGTGCTTAGTTAAAACTTCAAGACTTTTCACTGAATAAATGTTTTTTTTTCGCACCTGCAATTGAAATTAAATATCATGATATGATTAATGCTCTGCATTAATAACAATAGGTTTAATTAATTATGATTTAGAGGCTATAAAATAATTGGCAGTAGATTAAATACTGATTATTATTAAATAATCTAATTATATTACTCAAGAAAAATAGATCTAATTATTATATTTTTGTCATGAACAATCAATCCATATTTAGTAAAGTTTCTCTGAGATAAAATATCTCTTTTATAAAAAGAACACCAAGAAAATTCCAAGCATTAGGTTAAGTTAGAACACATTTACATTTTATATCACAAAGTCAATTATATAAACAAAAATATTTGAAGATATAATGCTCAAGTGTTTTAAAAGTTCATGAATATCTTTGAAATTCAGTGTTTTCTAATTACTGAAGAATACAAAACCACAGAATATTTCTGAAACTGAATTCATTAGTTTTAAAATGGATTTGTATAGTGGTACTTTCCTGATTACCATGGACAATCAGAGCATTTTGACTTAAATTGTGACTGGATCCAAAGTGTTCAGATAAATTAAAACAGATCAAGAACACATCCTATTTAATTATTTGTTTATTTATAAAAAGAAGAAAAAACAAACAGAATTTCAAAACAAGACAATAGGAGAGAAACAGTGACTAATACATTGCATCTTTAGAGTAGTTACTCAGGGTAAAGATGAGAGCATGAGGTAGTGTCCAAACAATGAAACTTTCTTTTCAATGAGCTAAAAGAAACTAGCATTACATCTATTCTAGTATATATATATATATATTCCTTTCCCTTTTCCCTCATCAAAGTTTCTCTTTTCTTTTGAACAATTTCTTCCCAATTCACAATATCAGTTCTACATTTTGGGTCCTATTTACTACCTCGGCTTCTCACACCAGTGAGACTATATGAAGTCTATATGCATGAGTCTCATTCATTTCACTTATGAGTAAGGTCTTGAGTTGTAGTCATTTACCTATAAAAGTCTCTTTTTTGTATGATGGAGTACTACTCAGTAATAAGGAAGGTTAAACTGAAGTGGAGGTTTTAGAGCAAGTCTGCTTATTCATAGATAAAAAGAGAAGGTCAAAAGGCATATTTAAAATGATATGGGTGATAAAATCACCTTCAAAGGAACTATTTATTCACTGGTTCTCATTCCTATATATAAAAATTAGCCCTTTAAGTTGCTGCGAGTTTTGGAGCTCATGAAAGATTGTATTACAAGTTTCTATCTTACATCCTATCCAGGGGTGGCCACCCATGAATATTTAAGATAGTGATGGCTACTTCACTTTGAAAATTTTGGAATTAGGCCCCAGTCAGATTAGTCAGACTTAAGGTCACTATATTTTTACATTTTCAGGTCAGTCTAGTTCCGGCTCCACAATTACACATAAAGCACATTATTATTAGACAACACTGATGGAGATTTCAGATATTTCTAGTCAGCTACATTCCTTTTTGTTCTGCTTTATATTTGAGGGTTGATGAAAAGTAATAAGATATATGGGCACTTGATGCACATATCTTGTTTTTTTTTTTTTTTTTTTTTTTTTTTTTTTTTTTACCTGAATTTCATTTCAGCATCTAAATTATTATTTCTATCCCCTGGGACTTTCCCAAATTGTCTCTATGTCTTTGTATACACATGCCTAGGATATAAAAAAATGTGTGCATGCATATAAAGTTATATCTTTCTATCTATCTATCTAGTATGAGAGGAAAAGGAGGAAACATGGCTTTGGAGTCTGAAATATTTCCTCTGATCCTCTGTTTCCAAATCGATTGCCTATGTGACATTTACTCCTTATTTGCTGAGCAGGTGTTTATAAGCATGTCAGAAAGACACTCCCTGCTTGATGCAAATTAGCAAGGGAACAGCAGTGCCCTTCTTTTGTCATTCACATCTCAAGGGAGAGGATGACCCACTGGTACTGAGCATCAAAGCTCTGAGCTCCGTGAAGTGCTGATGGACTCTCAGGTGTCAGGGAATGCATTCCCAGGGAAGAGAGACTTGTGAAGTCCCAAACCAGGAAGCATTACAGCCTAGGGAAAGCAGAATTAGCCAGGGTGGCAGTGGAGGGGACAGTATCTGTAGTGGTCCCTGAGGAGGGCAGTGAGTGGGGCAAGGTGCAAGAAAGCCTGGGATCTCAACACAAGAATCTGCAGGAGGGAGAAAGGAGCACAGTTCCCCCATACAGTCTGTTTTTAAGCAGTTTTTAAAGTGCAAGTTTCTCTCTCCCTCTCTCTTTGATTTTAGGCTAGAAAATGTTTTGGAACTCATTGTTTCCTAAGATTTTTCTCTATTCATCCCTTGCTTTTTCTCTGCCCCATGCATGAATTCAATATTAATTTTATATTTTACATTTAATAAAAATTTCAATTAAAGTTTTAATTGCACATATTATAGGACATTTTATAATAACTTATCACATACATATAGTATATATTAATCAGATGAAGGTACTTAGCCTTTCTTTCCTTTCGTCATTTCTTGATGTTTAGAACTTTCAAGCTCCTCTGGTGTAGATCTCCATGAAATATGTAGCAGGCTCTTGTGAACTATCTCACAGCCACTGCACTGTGACATAGCACACTATCACTTATTGTTCCTGTGTTTTTATGCTATCTGTAAGAAACTGATGACTTTACCAGTAAAAATATACACAGACTGAAAACAGAAGAATGGAAAAGGTATTTAAAGTGCATGAAAAATAAAACCAAGCGGCAGTACCTGTAGTTTAGCAGATAAAGTAGAGTGCAGGATAAAAACTGAAAACAAAAAGACAGGAAGGTTATTATACAATAATAAGAAATCAATTCAAAAGAAACAGTCATTATAAGTGTAAGTCAGAGCAGAGCAGTCATGTTTGTCAAACAGACATCACCAGATCTAAAAGAGGGAGAGAGATTCCAGTGTAAAAGTGAGGGAGATCCTAGAGTCCCATTTTTATCAACAGATCAGCCAGACAAAAAGTTTTTAAAAAGTCAGAGTTAAATTATCAGCAAACAAAATGTGCCTGTATTATCCAGCTTGCCCACTGCTGTAACAAAATACTTGATATTTCCAAATTAAGGGAAAAGCTTACTTCGGCTGTGGTTCAGTCTGTGGTTTGCATGGTTGCCCCAAGATGTGGAGGAAGGGCAGGCCAAGCAGAGTTGCTGTGTCACTGCACCTGGAAAGCAGAGTACCAGGAAGAACAGCGGGGAGCGAGGAGCCAGAGACCAGTCAGGGCCCAGGTCACCTCCTCAGGCCCGCTTCCTTCTCTGACTATACCCCACTCCTCATAGCAAGTTAAGCCACCAGCTCATCAATGGGTCGGCCTCTTCAAGCTTGAATCGCCTCTGCAGGCGTCTCCTTACACAGTCAGGGTGACAACCAAGATTACTTATCCAGCAGCTAACAGACATTTATCAAGCACTGCAGTCAACGCGTAGGTATGCTTTATTCTCTACCTGCAGCCCAGTCGACCTGGCTCCTAAATGTGAGGAATTTTGTTGTTTTGAATTTAATGTGCAACTCTAGAGCATGAAATGGATAAACTCACAGCTCTATTTCTTTATCATGTATTCAAGCAATTTTTGTTTCTGTAAGATACAATCGTGAAAAAAGGTATGTTCATTAAATCCAAATTGCACACACTAAGGATAATAATGATAAGGCAAAAGAATGATTAAATCATGGACCAGAAATTATAATAGAAGTGACACTATTGTCAGCACTAGAAAGTGACTGAGACAAAGGAACAGCCAAATGACAAATGGGAAACTATGAACTCAATGAACTCATTAAATAGAAAACTGCTCACAGAAAGTCTGCCGAGACCCAGATATCCAGCTCCAGTGAAGTGACTCAAATATTTAATACTATACACACCCAGTGAAATGTATTAATCTTTGCCCGAATTGTTGATACTAGATATAACCATGGTCTGAAAGACTGTGTTGTTCTAAAAATCTTATCCTAAATATCTTGCCCTCAAATGACGGAATTAAGAGATATAGGTGGGGCCTCTGGGGGAATGAGATAAATAAGACAGAGTCCCTCTAATGGGATTCTCACACAGGAAGCCCAAGGGAAATTGCTTTCCCTTTCTACTTTGTGAAGACAGAGTCCTTTATAAAGCAAGGAAAAACTCTCCCTAGACAGCAAATTGTCCAGTGCCTTGATCTTAGACATTGCTGCCTTCCACACTGTGAGGAGGAGTAGTTTACTCTTTATGAACCATACGACTTATGGCAATTTCTTTAAAGAAGCATGAGTAGATTGCAATAGGAATTATTAATAAGAGCTCTTTGTTGTGCTGTCTTTTAAAAATCATCATTATCTTCATTTAACAGCTGAGAAGTCATCCAGTTGTTTGAGCACTGCAAAAAAACTTGTCCAAAGCCCAGAGCTGAGAGTTCTTATTCCTTGATGGCAAAGCCCTCTTTCTTTGATACCCTCTGTCCGGCCAATGAGTGCCATCAGAGTGGGAACTGACAACTGATGACGAGCTTCTACCTTGGGAACCTGTGTGCCAGAGGCTGCTCATGGAAGTTAGAGGAGACCCGTGGAAATCAGAGGGTAATGGCTTTGATACTGAGCACACATTTCTCCCTCCCTCTCTGTCTCTCTCTCTGTCTGTCTCTGTCTCTGTCTCTGTCTCTCTCTCTCTCTCTCTCTCTCTCTCTCTCTCTCTCTCTCTCTGACACACACACACACACACACACACACACACACACACAGGGTGTAAGTTTTCATAAGTAATTAGGGTTATCATCCATAACTTGGCGTCAGTCAAAAGCTGCTGTGGGAAGACTTGTTTAGGAAAATGAATATAACGTGAAATCCATCATCACAACAATATCTATGCTTAAAGGTACCAAATTGCTGTGGGTTTAAACCCTGAAATCACACTTGTGACCAGTCTTTCAGTTACCTCAAGGATAGAAAATAAAATTGAAATAAAAATTGATGATTTGGACTATAAAATTTTAGCTTTTGTTTTTATTGGTTGCATACAGCCAGACTCACAAGCTCTGGTTCATTGTTTAAACTGAAATTGACTCTTAGAGAAAAGCTTCATCAATCGTCATGAAAAATAGCACCATTTAAAATGACACAATTGAGACACTGGAGCAATCTTGTGTACTAGTAAGAAAAGTGGGGATTCTATTGCCTCTTTTTAGAAGTTAAGATGTATTCAGCATTATGTATAGTGCTATCAAGGGATATTTGCATGCTGCATCGAGAATTATATACATACAATTTTAAATACTTAACATTAGTGTGTATATGTATAAACATGTATGTATCCACATGCACACAAGGTTTTAATAAAGGTAATACATAATATAGGTTTACCAAAAACTTTTCTTGGAATATTTTTTCTGTGTTAATCTTTTGATGGAAGATAAAATGAAGAATAAATAATGAGATATTTGAAAAAATATCATTAGTTTGTTTTTGAAACATCATGGTTCCTAGTACCTGATGTGTATGACATATATATGAACTCGATGAACTCATTAAATAGAATACTGCTCACAGAAAGTCTGCCGAGACCCATATGAAAACCAGTCACTTGAGAAGTGACAGAGGATGCCTAAGAATAATTTATACAGCCATTCTGTATGTAAATATTTTTGGTAGACTTGTAAATACGTTTTTATAACTGTGTGACTTGAATACTTTCTTTTGGGGATGTAGTGATTATGAGACACATGGTCCACCTTGAGCTCAGGATTAATGTAAATCTCATTGGAGGTGCTATTCCAAAACTGAAAAAATGCAAAGCCATGTTCCTCCCACTGGGAGTGGAAGCTGAATGGAGAACATCTGCATCCTCCTGTGAGAGGAAGCAAAACATAGAAGATATTCTTCCTTGCAAGAAGAGGCCAGCTTATGAGACATCTATAATTATAAGTAATTGAGAAACTCTAAGGATATACATTAGTTGATGTGGTCCTCACAACCACAAGATAGATAATTTCTTTTGTCCTTTTTTATTCCCAGAAACATCTGACAATCCAGTAAAACCCAGAATTGTAAAAGGGAATGAGTTGTGAGAAGTCAGGAAACAGATCTTGGGAAAAGATGGGTATGAACACTCATACCACTGGTTGTAAACATTTGGTGGAATGTTCACCAATAGCGCATTTTAAAAATTGAACAATGCTCTCATTATTTTGGGCTGTCTTGACTTGCTTTAGGAAGAAGAAAGCGAAAATGAAACATAAGGAAACGTGGGCTATCCATAGTCCTTGTTGGGAGCAGCCAGTTAGACAACAGGAAGTTACAGCAGTTTGTATTACTAAGCCTGAAGGCTCCCAAGCGGGTTTACAGACATAGAGAAACCCAAGTTACACAAAGACCCCCTAAAGCAACCAACAAACATACAAATCAAAAACAGAAAATTAACAGACAGACAAAAAACATGTATGTTTTGCAACTGGCATTATGAAAGTGTATTTGAAAATTTAAAGAAAACTACATATTAAACAGATTTTGTATAAAAGAATGTTAAATTGAGGTTCTCTTTCAACTATGAAGATGCCATTTTTTGGATTTTCTTATCATTACTAGCTTTTGGTGAAGTAGACAGCAGCTCTGGGGGTGTTTTAAATTTTATTCAGCTTGGGGTTTGAAAATTCCAACTCTCTCCTTTTAGAGAATAAAAATGATTCTTGTCAATAAGATGTGTTGATGGTGGGGATAAAGGTAAATTTCTCTTGGAGCAATTACAATGGAGCAAATGGAGAGTATTTTTGGACTCTCCAGAATTCTTATGACTGTGTTAACCAGGATAGCAGAGGAGCCAGGGCGCAACTGATTCTGCAACACTCAAGAGTCTGAACTGAGAGCAGTCAACGCTCTGAGCAGCACCTATTGCCTCTGCGTGGGCCAAGTCATCGAGGTGCCTGGCCATGAGCTTTGACCTTTCAAAACTTTGAGCTAAGTAAATCTTTTCTCTGGATAGGTAGCCATTTTAGGTGCTTCCTGATACTAATTCATTTCAGCTGATGGAAAGAATTTCCCAATGTGTAAAGGCTGGTTTTCCCTGCTTGTCTGTGTACTTTCAACTATGATGGTAATGATAATTCACTATTCAGGAATATTTCATTTCCTCTATTGAAGTCTATACCATTTAAGTTTAAATGTTACATGTTTAGATACTCAGAATTTTCTAGATAGTAATTTTTATTTTATTCTTACTTCTAACTTCCCACATAAAGAATAATGGGCTTTTATAAAAATGTTGAGGAGTCTTGTAAGGTTTCAGAAGTTAAAAATGAATGATTCTGCATGTCACAAAGTACACTGAGTATGGATAAACAGGAAACAAACCTGAACTTTATTTCTAGAGGAGTCTTTTATAAAAATTGTTAACCCAGTGCTTTTTTGTTGAAGGTGAAACTTACATGGCAAAGGTTAATGGCTAGAGAACCCAAGGCAAAATGCTCCTCTGAAAAATCATAGAGGTACATTCAGCAGCAGACCCAGTCACTCCTCCATAGGGCAAGCACTCAAAAATGTAATTTTTATTTCACTTCCTCAAGAAAGGAACATCCTTGTTTCCCCCATTTATCAGTCATTTTCCTCTTCATCATACTGTTCCCAGCCTCATTCAAGTGCTCTTTCATAGTTACCATTAAAAAAAAAAAAAAAAAAAAAAAAAAAAAAAAAACCTCTTCCTTGACTCCTATCTTTCACTGCACAGTTCTTCAGATTTTACTTTGCTTTTTAGCAAGAATCTGTAAGAACCTTTTCCGGGGCAGATGCTCATTCTTTCTCACCATTTTGTCTTTCTCACCCCTCAGGTTTGCTGTGTTTGCTTTTTACCTCTGTGTTGCCATCCCAGGGCCAGTTTGCATCGCCGTCTCTTGGCAGTCCTGGCGCAACTTCGGGGTGCTCCTCACTGACCACTTCTTCAGCCTGCTGCTGGGCACCCTTCCAGTTCTTTTGTTAGACTTTAAAACATCACCGGCAACTCTCTCCACTTTCCTGGTTCCCCTTTGTCTTTTTCATTGAAATGTTAGATCAGTTTTGGATTAAAAAAAAAAAAAAAAAGGTAAAACCATGGTTCTCTTTCAGCTATGAAGGTGAACATTTTTGGGATTTCTGAACATTGCCAGCATTTGTCTCAGAGGAACAGACAAGAGTTTTGTCTTGTGAAAAACATTTAAGAAAATGTAAAAATCTGTCTGCATCTGATACTAAAAAGGTGGTTCTGGTGCTAGCAACCATGGCAACCACATGATGTTCCACAGAGGAAACACTATTTTATTAATTAACTCAAATCCGTAACAAAAAATACTTTTTTGGGTTATAAATAATAGAGACTGCAATATGCGTTATGGTTTGCAAGACCACTTTTTCTGCTATTTGGGCTTATTACTTAACTTTTCTGTTCCCTAACTTACCCAGGCTGGACTCTAATCTGTGATCTTCCTGCCTCAGCTTCCCAGAGTGCTGGAATTACAACTGTGCACCCTCAACACCTGACTTAACCACTTCGTTTTATTTCAGAATGTAAATTAGAAAAAAATCTAGTTCTGGGAATGTAATTGTTAAATGTTCTCAAAAAAGATTTACAAAATGTTTCAATTATAATCAAGAAGTCAGTGAAAAAAAGAAATCTGATAAAAGGAAATTGAAGAAAGATAATTTATTATGGCTTATAAAGTAAAAAACATTTTAAAAAACTGCACAGAGGGCTGCACACAGGAAGCAAGCTATCTTTTGAGAGCTTGCATGTAGAGCAAAATATGAATCAACCAACAGGAACTCAAAGTATGAAAATTACAGCTCAGAACTGAATGAAGTTTAATATTAGAAAACTATATCAAAATTTCAAACTTTTATTAATTATGGTTAAAATTTTTAAAAATTATAAGGAAAAATCTATGTTATTAAATCATTAAATATTTTAATCTTATATTAACAAGTAATGGAGAAGCTAATAGAAAGACATGAAATGCCAACCACTATTTTTTGTTCAAAGCATGGTGAAAAGCCAGAGTTCTGTTTTTAATTATGGCAGATGTAATTAACAATAAATCAGATATTTTATTTTTAAAAAATCACTATATAGGAATGTAAAGAATTTGCTTATCTTCAAAGTCAGTGAGAAAATGATTATGATAAAAAGTAATACCGTACTATCAAATATGAAAATGTTGAAAATCTATAAAACATAAAATAATGTAATGAGAAAAAGTTACTGAAATATAATTAAAGTCTTTCAAGTATTTTAGATTTGAAGAGTCATTATAATATTTATGTGAGACTCAGGAACACATAAATGATCAGGGAAAGTTAGATCAGAAAAATTGAAATTAGTAAGCATTACGCTAATTACAAAACCAGACATGGACCCAACCAAAAAGAGAACTATAGGCCAGTGTCCTTGATGAGCACATACACGAACATCCTCATTAAGATAATGGCAAACAAAATGAAGCAATTCATCAAAAAATCAGACATTGTGTTCAAGTGGAATTCATTCCAAAGAAACAAAGATGGTTCAACATATGCAAATCAATAAATATAACTTGGGATGGGATAAAATGTGCTTAGCAAGCCTTTGAAGGCACTTGAACCCTACAGCCAAGAGGAAGCCTGGCTGCTACTCCAGCTAACAGCAGACCTTGGCATCATCCATGTGGTGCTGGTTTTAGGCACATAAAGAATGTAAGTATTGTGGTGTCAGGATTGCTTCCACTCAGACTTCAGGGGAAGGGCTAGGAGGCCAGGGAGTGTCCCTGAGAGGGTAGTGTGTGAAGCTGTGAGTGTGAAGTCAATGTTTCAGCAGAGAACACAGTGATTTGGAGAAGCCAGGATTGTGGATTGTCTGAGGAAAAACTACAACTAGGGATCATAACAGGTCCCCCCAAAAAGCCCTGGAAGTTATCAACACCAGCAGCTCTACAGGGACAGAGCCACCTGAGCCCTGTGGAGTTCACATCTGGCCGCAGATTTCCTCAGATGCTGTCTTTGGAACTACAAGACTTAATGTTTCCCTTGCTGGAGTGTGAACTTGCTGTGATCCCATTCCTTTGTATTCCCCTATTTGTACCTTTTGGAATGGTAATGTTCATATTGTGCTATTGCATGTTGGAAGTGTTTAACTTTGTTTTCATTTGTACAAGGCTCGATGCTTACATTTGCCTTAAATTTAAGAGGAGACTTTGGACTTGGATTTTTCAACACTGAAACTGTTAGGACTTTGGCAGCTCTTGACCAAATTCCTTTTTCTCTCTCTTTTTATCAGTAGCAGGGATTGAACTCACAACTGCCCCACTTGCAAGGCAGGTGCTTATGCCACTGAGCTAAATCCCCAGCCCCAACCAAATGCCTTTTTCATAGAAGGTTCTGTGTAAGTCTTTGGTGGGGTAGGAGTGTAACGTTATGGTTGTGTCTAGATGTCTCCCCGAGGCCTCATGCAGTTTTAGATGGGGCTTTTTTGGAGTTAGTTGAATCTACACTGTGTGACTGATTCATGATGCAATTTAGGATTGAGGTTGCTTGGATTAAGAGTTAGTGGTTGCCAAATAAACCCACTACTTCTATTGGTACCACCCTAATGTCAGTAGATTGTTTACAATATAAGGTACAGAAAGAAGCTTGTCTCTACTCCTTCATCACTTTTTCTGTCTTCTGCCACCATGAATTGTTGCCCTCTGACATGTACTACCCTGCCTTAGAGCCATCAATTATGGACTGAAACTTCTACAAAATGTGAACTAAATAAACCTCTCCCCTATTAACTTTGAGTGTTGGGTCTTTTGTCTTAGCAAAGAGAGAAAGATAACAAAGATCCTATCTCTGACAAATCAATAGTCAAAATAATACTAAATGTTTAAAACTGAAAGCTTTCACTCTAAAATCAGGGACAAGAGATGGACGACCGCTATCATCCCTCCTTGCTAAGTTTAATATGGTTCTGGAAACATTATTCACAGCAATTATATAAGAGAAAATTTTAAAAGACTATGGAAAGTAAAGGAAGAAATTGAATTATCGTTACTTGCTGATGACATGATACTGTATATAGAAGATACCCAAACTCCAACACAACATTCCTGGATTAATAACCAAATTTTGAAGCATAGCAGTTTACAAGTAAACACTCAAGATCAGTAAAAAATAAGAAGCTCACTGAGAAAACGTTAGAGAGACCATAATTGTCACAATAGCATCAAGAAAAATTAAATAATTAGGAACTGATTTAACAAACAGAGTAAAAGAACTCTACATTAAAAACTCCAGGACTCTGACAAAAGAAATTGAAGAAGGTACTAGAAGATAGAAGGAAACATCTTCCTTTTTCTTGGATAGGCACAATGAATACAGTAAGAAAAAGCTATATTCACAAAATTGTTATATAGATTTCATGCAAAAAATAACAATAATATATGTCACAGAACTAGAAAAAATAATCCTAACCTTCATATGGAAGCAGAAGAGACCTAAAACAACAAAAATCATTTTAGGCAACAAAGGCAAGGCTGAGGTCATCACAACCCCTGATATAAAGTTATTCTGCAAAGCTACAGTGATAAAACAGGATGGTACTGGCAATAAAACCAAAACAAAACAAAATAGACCCAAGAATCAATGGAACTGATGTGAAGATCCAGAAATAACTCTAAAGATACTCACCTACTTTGACTCTAACAAATGGTCAAATGCCCTCACTGGAAGAAAGATGGCCTCTTTAATAAATGATGCTGGGAAACCTGGCTTTCAAAATACCAAAGATTAAATCTAAACCCATCCCTCTCACAATGCACCAAATTAAATCAAAATACATCAAAGATCTAAATATTAAAATAGAAACAGTGAATCTGGTAGAAAATAGAATACACAAAACTCTTCAAGGGAGGTATAGGTAAAAGATTTATGAACAAAATCCCAATTACACAGAAATATTACATAAAATTGACAACAAGGATCGTAGCAAATTAAAAAGCTTTTGCACATCAAAAGCAAAAGAAACCAACAGAATGAAGAGACAGCTGACAGAGTGCGGAAAGAAAAAAAACAGCTACAACTTAAAGAATATGGAATATGTAAAGATTTTTAAAAATCCAATCCCCTAAATTTCAAGACCCAGTTCAAAACTGGGTATCTAAAATTAATAAATAAATGAATAAAATGAATAGACATTTCTCAGATGAAGAAATATAAATAGAAAATAAATACATAAAAATTGTTCAGGGATGGGGATTTAGCTCATCGGCATAAGCACCTGCTTTGCAAGAGTGCGGTTGTGAGTTTGATCCCTGGTACCAATAAAAATGAAAAAGACAAAAAAATTTGTTCAATATCACTGGTGATTCCAGTAGTGCAAATGAACGCAATGCTGAGATTTCATCTCACTCTATAAAACATGGTTGTTGCAATGAAATCAACCAATAACAAATGCTGGCAGGACTGTGGGGCAAAAGAATCCTTCCCTAAATTTTCACAACTGTGGAAATCATTTATGGAGATGAAAAACTGAAACTACAGGTGCTTTTGACTCAGCTGTTCCCTTTTTAGGTATCTTTTTGGAAAGGTTAAACGCATCATATGACAGTGGTATATGTATATGCCTGTTTACAACAGCAAAATTTATAATAGCTAAATCTTTAAAACAGCCCATATGTCCACCAACAGAGGAATGGATAAAGAAAATGTGACATACAAAACAGAGCACTACTAACCTATAAAGTAGGATAAATTTGAGATATTTATAAGTAAATGTATACATCTTGAGACCATAATTTTAAGGGAAATACAACTTAAATGTCACATTGGTTCTCCTTTGTGAGAAACAAAAAAGATAAATAAAGATCATAATGGAGGATAGACATTGGGAAGTAGGGAAAGTTTGTTCAAAAGGAGAAATAAGAGATTGAAGAGAGAGAAGGGAAGAAAAGGAAAGGGGATTTTACAAAAGAGACACTGCAAGAGAAAAAATGGAAATAGTGTTTCATAAATGGGGAGTGGCAGAAGAGTTAAAGGGTCAGGGGGAAAAAGAAAGAAGTACAGGTACAGATAGAGTGAATGTGATCAATAGGTATGTCTAAAACATAGCAATGAAAAGTCAGACTCAAAACCAACAATTAAAATGAAAATGAATTAAAATCTGACACACAAAGTACTCTGGCATGGGTCAAAAATTTATAAAAAAAGTGATTAAAATATGTCAAATGATGAATGTATAAAGTGAAATCTGCTATTCATTTATTCCTGGAAATGGATTGAAATTCAACTGTAGCCCGGTCATTAAATACATCAGTGTGAAACTTAAAATAAGTTGAATAAAGAAACAACACTGAGAACTGTAGAATATTTAAAAATATTAATGAAGTGCACTCAAAATATATACGAATATTTGCATGTAACACAGCATAACTGATTTTAAATTATCCATAGCATGTTTTATATTATTACCTATATGTTTAACAAATGACAGCTTGATGCTTTCCTTAAAGCACACAAAAATCATCATTCTCTGACAATTCTTCTCACACATATAAGAAATTTTAATGAAAAAATTGCATAGGCTTCTTAGAGTAATTGTTACCCTAAAAATAATGGGGAGTGAGGGCTCTGTTGATTTAGATGAAGGAAACGTTGAAATGTATTTGCCCACATTTATTAATCCAATATTGTCTCTTCCTTATTACATTGGATGAGTATTGGGGTTTGGTGGAGATAGGAGGGGAAATAAGTGGAGAAAGCAAAGAAAGCATTAGAGAAATCAGTGAGATCGAGGGTTGTAAATATGATGTTCACAAATTCAAAAATTAGCTGAATGTAATGACTACTGTAATCTCAGCACTATGGAAGATGAGGCAGGAATATCACTACAGGTTTGAGGAATGTACTGCATAGCAAGCCCCTGTTGCCAGAAGTGCATGACTATTAGGAACCTAATACTTTTCCCTCTAATGTTGAGGAATATCAAGCATGCCAACTGTTAACCATGTGGTGTGTTAGCAAGGAACAAAACAACATAGGTACTAACTCATAACTGGATGATACTGTAAAAGTAACTTGAATGAATAAGTGGTTAAAGTTGAAAGATTATCCATGTGTAAGCAACTTGTGTCATCTCAAGAAGACTTCACTTTGTCATTCTTTACAATAGATAAAGCAGTATAAATTGACAGTGATGCAGAAAACTGAGAGCATATGTCAGTAGATAATAAAGTTAAAAGAATATTTTGGAGAAAAATCAGATGGAGAATTGCAGCTAATTTAGCAGATTCTTCAAATAAAACTGCCTGTGGAGGATATTGGAGGAAGTCAGCCAGTTTATGACATAAAATTCCTGAACACAAAAAGGGTACAGGGCAGCAGGAACAGGATTCAAACTGTGGACACTACTTGAAGTTCATGTAGTAGGCAAGTGGACAATCAGTTCCTCCCCTCCACACTTCATAGACAAATATTCCCCTATTTCCCCAAAAGAGATCCGAAGTCCTTTCTGCGCTACAGCTATCCGGATCTGGCGGAGACTCAGTCTCCGACGCTGAAACCTGGTGAGGTGTCCCCTCACACAGTTCTCCCCAAGCTCCAGTGCCTTCCTTCTCAGCCTCACGTGCAGAGATGGCATCTTAGCCAACAATATTTTGTTCATTCCTTTACTGATGCCTAAACACCTATAAATAATCTTTTCATTAAAACATCTTCAATTAAACCCTTCAAGTTCAAATGCAACTGTCTCCTTCTGGGACACTGGGGGCATATCAGAAAGCAGTGTAACTGCTCAAAAATCATAAATCTATAATAACTTTGGGGAGAAAAATAAAAATAATACTCTTTTAAAACTGTACAGGTACCAGGAAAAAATAATCAGAGCACTTAGATAAACACCAGTGAAGAGGTCTTAACTTGTTAAAATAAAAACTAAAGGAAATATCCTGAATATTGGGACAAAGAGTAAAGAAATAGAAAAATGTAAGAGACTAAAGACCAGTCCTGAGATACTGGGCAAAAATGGTCCATGAGTATGCTTCCAAGTGAATGATCAAAGGAAATTACTGAGTTCTTGCTATTGTCTAAGTTTTTACGTGTTCAAAATTCATACGTTGAACTCTATACTCCCAAGGGGTTGGTATTCTAAAGTCTGGCCTATGAAAATTAGGTCATGAGGGAGATTCTTCAAGGTTGGGTTTACTGTTTATGAAAGAGGCCTGAGACAGGATGGTCTGCATCCTCCATAGTGCCTTCCAACGTGCCAGAAGACTGGCCGTCAGCTGACAGCAGATCAGGCACTGCCCAGGCCTTGAACAGCCCAGACTTCTCAACTGAAGAATAAAATTGCATTGTTCATGATCTGTTCACATATAGTAATTTTATAGGCATCCAAATGGACTATGTGAATCCAACTTCGTAAAGTTCCAAAATAATCAGAAAAGAGAAAATATCCTAAAAGTTGCCTTAGAAATAAAGAAAAATGAAAGCGTGTCATGAACCAAGTACAGTAGTATACCCTTGTCATTCCAATATTTGAGAAGACTGAGACAGGAGGACTGGATGTTCATAGGTGACCCAAAAAAGCTAATGACTTAACAAGACTCTGCCTCAAAAATAAATACATAAAAAGGGTTAGGGATGTAGTTGTGTGTCCATTCTCCAGCACTAAAAAAGAAAAAAATTCATAAACAAATACATAAACATCTGAATTGTGCTCTAACAGAAACACAGGATGACAAAAATAAATGGATCCTTGCCTTCATGATTCTTAGGGAAAATGGTTCATACACTGCGTATAAAATGTGACTTATCAAGTTAAGTTTGAGAATGGGCTGTACATACATAGAAGCATGGTGAGACTATTACTTTCCATGCATGGTTTGATTTAAAAAGTTAATATACTGTAAAATATCATCATTTATTACAGGAAAACTGAAATTAAATTTAAAAAGAAATATCCAGAAGTCATTTGATCAAAGATAGAACAATATCAAAATGAAGTTTCATCACTGAAAGTTTTATGTAGCATGTGCTGAAGGGTTAAAAAATAAAGCTAGGAATATTGAAAGTAATACAAATAGTACACAGAGACATTATTTATAAGGGTAGAGTGATGACATTTAAAAAAGAAAAATAAATTGGAAACCATAATACAATATTTGACTGGGCAAAAATATGTGTGTGTCCTTCATAGTGGTTTCATTATTTGCTTATTGACTTTCAAAAACCCTAATTATTTTTTTTTATCGGTATCAGAGATCAAACTCATGACTGCCTGCTTACAAGGCAGGTGCTTATACCACTGAGCTAAATCGCCAGGCCCCCAAAACCCTAATTTTTGAAAGGTTCAGTCCACACAGGCAGGATAACACATGAAAGATAATCATCCATCATAACAGGAATGCAGTGATCATTTTGGAAATGAATATGTAAAAAGACAAATTGACATTTACGTTTAAAAAAGTGTGGCCAGGGTGGCTGCCCTGCTCCATGGAGGAAGAACACCAAGCTCTGCCCCTGCTTGGCCACTGGGCTTGCTAATGTACCTCAGCACACCCCCATTGCTGCTGCTGCTACATGAAAGGCGTGGTGCTGAGGAAGCCTCCAAACTCCACCCGGCTCACACCTCTGGGTGTGTCTAAGTGCCTCAGTGTCCCAGGCCACTGCAGACCACCCTGCCATTTTGAGGAAAATTCCTGGGTCTGCCCAGGCTCAGGCAAGTGAGCCAGACTTGCCCATGTCAGCACTGTCCCATTGCCACCTCACAGAAAACTACCACTGTGCTCCTTCCTGTCTCAGGCTGCAGAGCCTTGCAACTGACCCAGCATGCTCCTCCCATGTGCTGACCCATAGAACCACCACACCCACCCTGGCTCAACCCACTGCCCTTGGCTACCCTCTCCATCTCTTAGATCAAGCACTGGTGTGAACATTTGGCTCCCAATCTCCCTCCCAGAACCTTGAACTGAGGTGGATTGGCAGTGCTGGTTTGATGGGAGACTCAGTGGCCCCTCACCCAGACAGAGGATCCCGGTAGGTTCTGGTCAGTATGTACCAACAATTGGGCTGACATCAACCATACAGTAGGATCCTGTCAACAGTTGTGACTATTGAGATTCAACAACCAGATATTGGCCCAGAAGGTGAAAATGAAAAAATAAAAACCAAAATGCAATCTTAAACATCAGGTGCAAGAACAGATGACAGCAAAATGGAAGACTTTAAATGTCATCCACCAGAAATATCTGAAAAGATAGCAAATGAAGTAAAGAAACAAATCCATGATTCTATAGAGAAAATCAAATTAGAAGTAATATCTTATGTAAAGATAGAACTAGCAACCTTATTGTAAACTATTTCCTCAACATAGCTAGGGAGGAAATAGGAAAAAAAAACCATACAGGTGCATGGGAAATTGATTGAAACTTTGAACAATATAGAAAACAAGCAGAATCCATGAAACAAATTCAAAGAGATATCCAAAAAACAAAAAACTCTCTAATGAAAGCTGGCAAAAACATTTAAGTGAAGCTGATGATAGAATTTCAGATCTTAAGGACAGGATCACAGATAGTGACCATAAAAAGATAGAACTTATAGAAACAACAAACCAGCATGAACTGACAATCCAGCAGATTCAAGATAATGCCAAGGAAAACAATGTAATACTAATAGGCATCAGTGAAGATGCAGGAGACAATGCAAAGGAAATAGCTAAAGCTGTTCACAGAAGTCATAGCAGAAAATTATCCAAACATGGGGAAAAATGTGACATACATGTAAGTGAGGTATACAGAATGCCAAACAATCATAACTGGCATGGTTTATATTGGTGGTCCCCAGGCCTCATGCATTTGCATTGTGCATTTGTGATTGGTTCATTGTCTAGCACTTGGATTTGGGGTGTGTGAGTGCTATACTGACCTAAGAGTGGAGCCAGGATGTAATGTAATGACAGAAAGAAGGTGTCTTTTGCCAGTTTATGCCTTGCTGCTTGCAATCACCATAAAATTGCAGCCCTGCCATGCCACCCTGCCTTAGGGCCAACTGAGTATGGACTCCATAACATCTCCAAAAACTGCAAAAAATAAATCTTTCCTTCCCAAATTTGGACATCAGTTATTTTGTCTCACCAAGCAGTATAAAGGAACTAAGACAAAATTTGGTACCAAGAGTGGGGTCGTTTGCTGTGACTATACCTGTCCATGTTTTTCGAGAGACTTTGGAAATGGCTTGTGGGCAGAGTTTGGAAAGGTTCTGACATACTGCTTGGATATATAGAGCTGGAGCAGCTTAGGGTGCTTGGTAGAGGAGATTCTGGTCAGAGCTCAGGAGACCAGAATGCTATAGAAAGCCTCAGGGTAAAGACCAAGCTTGGGAGGTTTCTTCTGGGAAGAAGGACTTCAATGGTTGTTGGACTCCCCATGATATGTGTTATGGCTTGGCAGAAAGTTTGTCTGCATTTTGCTCATGCCCAGAGTCTTTGCCTGAGACTGAGACAAAGGGTAATAGATTGATTAATCTAGAAAAGGAAATTTCGAGGCAGTCAAATGTTGAGGCTGTAGCATGGATATTGTTGGAGGCTTTTAGCCAGCTTTATGTTTCAAATCAAGAGCAAAGAGCCCAGCACGATAATTTGCAACACTGTGAGTTTGGCCAGAAGAAAAACTGCAATAAAGCTGTGGACTGAAAAGATGGAGTTGAAACTTTGATTGCTGAGAAAAAACAGAGACATCAGAAAGATGGCCTTGGGACATCCCAGAAAGCAGCAGGTCCCTACTCTGTGCAGCCTCAAAACTGCAAAAGTGAAAAAAATTTGCTCAGAAGAGAAAGATGTAGAGTACCATGCTCCAGAATGGTGGCAGAGGCCACATGAGGTTCCAAAATGGCAGCAACATAGAGCTTTTCTTCACAATCAGGTTCACAATGATCCAGGCAATCAATACCTACAGCCAAGAGAAAAAAAAAAAAAAAAAAAAAAAACCAGCCTGGCTACTGCTTCAGCTGGCAGCAAACCTTGATGGCATCCACATGGTGCTGATTTTAGGTGCAAGGAAATGCACAAATTCCAAGGGTAAGATGGCTTCCACCTCAATTGCACAGGGCCTGGGAGGCCAAGCAGTGTGCCACTGAGATGGCAATTTACAAAGATATAAAGGGTAAAGCCAAATGTGCAATGGAGAACTCAAAAATTTGAAAAAAACCAAAAATGTGTGTCATCCAAGGAAAGCTACATAAAGCAATCAGAGAGGTTTTAAGAGAAGCTGAGGGAGCTGAAATCACTGGAAGTGCCTTGGGGTGGAATTACCCAAGCCTTTTGGAGCTTGTAACCAGATTGCTTCAGGTACTGAGCATGGAACTCTAGGACTTAAACTTCATCCTGCTGGATTTTAGACTTGCTTTGTTTCCAATGCTTTATATTCCCCCATTTGTAACTTTTGAAATGGCAATGTTTATCTTGTGCTTTTGCATTTCAGAAATGCTTAACCTTGTTTCACTTGTACAGGGGGTTAGAGATAAGATTTTGCCATGGAGCTTAGAGGAGACTGGAGACTTACACTTCTCAGCAATGCTAAAACTGTTAGGACTTGGACTCTTGGAGACTCTTGGACTCTTGGACTCTTGGAGAATGACTAAATGTCTTTGTATAAAGGATGTACATGAGTCCTGGGGGCCAGGGGTGGAATGTCATGGTTTATGTTGATGGATCCCAGGCCTCATGCATTTGCCTTCTGCATTTCTGATTGCTTCATTGTCTAGTGCTGGGATTGGGGGTGTGACATCTACACTGGCATAGGGGTGGAGCCAGGATGTAATGTGATGGCAGGAAAAAGGTTTGTCTTGCTCTTGCCAGTTTCTGCCTTGCTGTTTGCAGCTACCATAAACTGCGGCCCTGCCATGCCACCCTGCCTTGGAGCCAACTAAATATGGACTAAAACATCCCAAAACTCTAAGAAATAAAACTTTGCTTTCCCAACTTTGGGCATCCAGTATTTTATCTCAGTGACCAGTAAAAAATAACTAAGACAACAACCAACATAGATCTACACCCAGGCATATAATAATTAAGATCTCAGAATACAGCATAAAAACAGAATACTAAGAAGAGCTGTTAGAGAAAAGACACAACTCACCTATCAAAGAAAGCCTATTAGAATCAAAGCAGACTTCTCATTACAAACCTTCAGGTTAAGAAGAGCTTGGAGTGAAGTATTTCAATCCCTAAAAGAAATCAATTTTCAATCCAGAAGTATGTACCCAGCAAAACTATCTTTCAAATTTAATGGAGAAACAAGATACTTCCATGACAAAGAACAACTGAAGAAATTCATATCTACCAAGGCAACCATAGAAAGAGTATTGCAAGACATACTAGAAGGAAATAAAAATGACCACAATCTGCAGAACAACAACAGAAAGTAACAGGCTGGATAAGAAATTAAACAAGGGAAGAAAGTGTGAAATCAACAACAGGAATGTAATATGGCAAAGCCAGGCCAGCATGTATCAGTGATATCCGTAACTGTAAATAGGCTCAAGTCATCTGTCAAAAGAAGCAAGAATGGAACAAGACAGAATAGAACAAGAAACAGGACCCCACAATATACAAGAAACACAGCTGACTCAAAAAGAAACTCATAGACTAAAAGAACAGAAAACAGTATTTCATGCAACATCAACTCAGAAAAAGCAGGGGTAGCTATTCTGTTTGCAGACAAAGTGAACTTCAAACCTAAAAATGTTAAAAGAGATAAAGGCCACTTCAAATTCGTAAGTCAAAAACTAGAAGAAGAAGAAACAAGTATAAATATATATGCACCAAATACAGGAGTACCCAACTGTGTAAGACAAACACTAATGGACATTAAAAACCAAGTACACAGGAACACAGCTGTAATAGGAGACCTTAACACCCCACTGTCACAAAGAGATAGATCAACTAGACAAAAATTCACCAAAAAAATAAATAAATAAATAAATAAATAAATAATAACAGAACTGGATGACACCTATGAAAGAATAGACTTAGTGGATGTTTACAGAGTGTTCCACCCAAACACATCAGAATATACATTCTTCTCAGTTGCACATGGGACATTCCATTCTCCAAATAGACAATATATTAACTCATAAAACTTCTTAAGTAAATGTAAAAGGAGTGAAATTATTACATGCATAATATCTGATCATAGTGCATTAAATTAGAAATCAAGGGGGAAAACCCTGCAAAACCTGCATAAATATATGGAAATTAAATAACAACCTTCTGAACAGCCAGGGGATTACAGATGAAATTAAAGAAGAAATAATACAATACCTCCAATACACGGAAAATGGAGACACACATACTGTAACCTATGCGATGCAATGAAAGCAGCCCTAAGAGGGAAATATATAGCAATAAGTAGTCATATCACGAAAATGGAACAAGCACAAATAATTAACCTCATGCGACATCTCAAGCTCCTAGAAAAAGAGGAACAAGTCTAACCCAAAGCTCATAGAAGAGAGGAAATTGTAAAGATTAGAGCAGAAATTAATGCAATTGAACCAAACACACACACACACACACACACACACACACACACACAAAGAATAAATGAATCAAAGAGCTGGTTTTTTGAGAGGATAAACAAAATTGATAAACCTCTAGCCAACCTTATGAAGAAAAAGAAAGAAAAACTCAATCCCTTGCAATAACAACTGAAAAGAGGGAAATTACTACAGATCTCATAGAAATTCAAAAGATCATGAACAGCTGTTTTGAAAATCTTTACTCATATAGGGTGGAAAACACAGAGGAAATGGACAGATTCTTAGAAACATATGAATTACCAAACCTCAGTTGAAAAGATATAACAATCTTGAATAACCCAATATCAGCTACTGAAACTGAAAACTTTCCAACAAAGAATAGCCCAAGTCCTGATGGATTCATGGCTGAATTCTACAAGAATTTAGAGAAGGTTTAATGCCAACACTCCTTAAACTCTTCAATGAAATTGAAAGAAAAGCAGTCCTCCCTAAATTATTCTTGGAGGCAAGTCTTACCCTGATACCAAAACCAGAGAAAGACCCAACCACAAAGGAGCACTACACACCAATCTCACTAATGAACATTGATGAAAAGATTCTCAATAAAATACTGGAAAATAGAATGCAGAAAATCATCAAGAAGATAATACTCCATGATCAAGTAGGATTTATTTCAGGAATGCAGGGATGATTCAACATACACAAATCAATAAATGGATAAATGACCACTTCAACAGAGCCAAAAGTAAAAATTCACATGATCATCTCAATAGATGCAGAAAAAGCTTTCAACAAAGTCCAACACTTGTTCATGATAAAAACCGTACAGAAGCTCAGAATGGATGGTATGTACCTCAATCTCATAAATGCCATTTATGACAATCCAACAGCCAACATTATACTAGATGGACAAAAGCTGAAAGCCTTAACTCTAAAATCACAAACAAGACAAGGATGTCCACTATCACCACTCATATTCAATATTGTTCTAGAAATATTAGCCAGAGCAATCAGACAAGAGGGAAAAATAAAAGGAATAAAAATAGGAAAAGAAGTGAAATTATCATTACTTACAGATGACATGATACTCTACATAGACCCGAAAAAACTCCATTAAGAGACTACTAGAGGTAATAATCATATTCAGCAGTGTAGCTGGATACAAAATCAACACTCCAATATCAATAGCATTTCTGTACACAAACAAAAATCTCATTGAGAAAGAAATTATGGAAATATCTCCTTTCACAATAGCATCTAAAAAATAAATAATTAGAAATCAACCTAACCAAGAATGTAAAAATCTGTTATAAAATGATCTGAATAAATAAATAGATCTATTATAAATAGATCTGAAAATTATGCTACTCTAGAAAAGTGTGGGTGGAGATAGAGAAGAAACTTCTGAAGACTTAAGAGTAATTACCTTCAAAATAAAGTAGTACTTGGTCCAGAGTGTCTTCACTGGCTTCCTTAATCTTTAAATGGAATTTCTAATCATTCTTTTGTTCAAAAGAATCCAAAGCAAAAAATCCAATAAACCCAAAATTAGACTGAAACAAAATAATAACCTACATGACTAGAAATGGCACATCAATGTGGCAAGTTTCCTTGGTGCTCAAAGCCAGCAAGCAATGGTGATGCATGAGGGTTGCAGAATCCCTACAACCACTCAGTGGTGACTGGAGCCCTAGGGGAGCCACAGGAAATTTGCACATGGAATCATAAGTGTGTTTATGTCGAATAAAAACATACCCTTTATGTTTCCTACTACAGAAAGCCCTAGATCTGCATGGTCACCTTGCTCTGTCTGTTCATCTCTGCTTTTCACGGCGATGATGAAGCAAAAAGCTCATTATTCAAAATGCATCTGTGCAGTTTCTCATTTCTGGTACCACCAGCCTGTTTTATTTAGATTAAACATCACTGTGGTTTACTTTCTGTCTCTCTGATACAAGATTCTTCTCAGCAAGAGCACCAAACATCCTCTGCTGATGTCATATTGTTTTCTGTAGTGTCATGCCTGGGCTAAGGCCACTTATAAAAAGGCAGTATCATGTCCTTATATATCTGAAGGAAATGCCACAGTTGAATGTGAAAGCTCATAAATTCCATTGTTTTGAGCTTAGGAATTGTGCTGCTTTTTAATGACCCTTTTAAAAGTATTCTTATTAATCAAAATTGCTAGTGACTTTGCAGGTTTCTTCAAATCACCTGGTATAAATCTAGATTGTTTTAATTCTACTTTAGTATCTCATAAGGAAATGCCCACCAGCAATCCTCAAGCAAATCCTCAAGCAAAACTGTTGACAGTTCCTTTGGAAACATTTCATTTGATGATATTAATATATTTATTTCTCTCAAATATTAAGATGAAGCAAGCTAAACTTTCTAAGCTTCATAGAAATCATCACAAAGAGTTTTTTCCTTTCCTTTTCAAAATGGTACACAAAAAATTGAGCTTAAAGTCTACTTTTCACAAAACTGCACAAGTGCTAATCCAAAAATGTTGATCTCACCTTGGACAGAATCCTAGAACACTGAATTGGAGGCAGATTTTTTTTAGCCACCTTTACCCATGAGCTTCTTTAGAGTAGTGGCAAAATCAATGGTTTCCTTAAATAAAACACTCCAGGGACAGTCGAAATCTGGCCTGGCTCACTTCCTAGAATTTGACTTTGCTTATATGATCGTTCCTTCTTGAGTTCTTTCAAAGTCAAATCTCTTTTTCTACATTTATAATCAAAAGAAATAGGGCCAAAACTCAGATATAAAATTCTGATGCTTAAAGTAATTCTCATCCCAGCATTATGAGAACTATGCTCTCCAGACTGATTTGTATGGCACCTGACATCCTGCCAAGTTAACTAGAGGAGCAATAAACCACTTGGCCTCTGGGCTAATTAAAATTACTTCATTTTAGTGCATTTGGGTAAGTCTTGGCATGAATGCTTTGTACAGAATTATGCTTTTCTCTTCAGGTTTGTTTTGTCTTTTGTATATATACTAATTTATTATGTATCCACACATCATATATTCGTTTCTTCATTCATTCACCAGTGGATTATAACTTTTTACTATTCATCATTTACTGTCGGTGTCGCTCCCGGCCGGCAGGAAGGACACACGACAAAGTCTGGCAGTGGACAACCTTTTCTTTTATTTTCTCTCCATACAGCCTGCCCTGGGATCGCTCCCAGCCGAAGCCTCCTCTGGTCCGCTCCCCGCGGCTCCTTCCGTGCTTCTCTCCTCTCGCGGAAGAGGCACTAGTATATATGCAGATACAGCGCCCAATCATGTTAAAGCCGGTGATGCAAGCTGATTGGCTAACTTCATTAGTTACTAGGTAAACTACATTGTTGAGCGGGTTGTTTCAACCAGGAAGCGGGAAACTAACGTGCTCGATGGGAGGGGTAATCTAACTCAGGCTTACTCTTTACCACAGGCCGCATGATCGCTATATGCGGCGGCTCGGCAATGTGGTGGCTCCCAACAATTTACCATAGGTGAATAGCATGATATTCGAAGTCAATTTCATTTCCATCACTTCTTGCTATCAGTTCTATCATTTTTTTGAACTTTTAGTAGCCTTAGTGAAGATTTTTAAGTCCTACTCAGAAGCAAAGGTTAAAGTTTCCAAAATTTATGCTGCACAAGTGTTGGCTACTAAATAAATGACAATAGAAGGTTAAACAATGTTCATAATAACCAAAAAACAATATTAAGTAACCTTTATAGGATGATTCCTAAATGGTTCACCATAATTGGCTTTCTTAATCTTCAATATATCCAGTAAAGACCCAGAAAACAAATTGACCACCCAGGGAGTGACAATGACAATGGTTGAACTGTGTCTTTTCATCTCAAGAACTCATGCTTTCCAACAACAGATTGTACATGGGCACAATAGTAATGACATAGTGCTGAAATGAAGAATCTTACCATTCCTTGATCTTAGATATACTAGATGACAGCAAAACTCTCACCAGTTAGCATGAAAAGCTGTGCACTTGAACTTATAAATTTGAAGTGGCCAATCATAAAAATAATTGCAAAGATTTACTGAGCACTCTTTACAAAAGGGGCACATGCAATAAATTAAATGATAAGCACAGTGACCTTCTGTCATGGGTTCACTGGTCATTCGTCTTTACCAAGTGAGGGAGTTAAAGATGGCTGTTCAGTAGAAAAGCACAGTGTCACACAGTCAGTGGCAGGGTTGTTATTTTCTACTTGTTTCCAGAACTGTGCTTTAATTGGCATATTATACTTATTCTCTAGTACCAAGAAAAGTGAAAGTATCTACACTTTTTCCAAATAAGCTATTAAGAAACACTTTGTTGTTGTTGAATTAATTGACATTGAATAATGACAAGTTTTCACATAATTAAAACCCATCGATGTTTAGTAAGAATTAATTGTTCAAGGATTTTGTTGCATCTTAATTAAAATTTGAAGAAGAAGAAAAAATCAATTCTGTTTTCAACCATGGAAATCTATGCATATTCTCATGTTGCCACTGCTGAAATGTGTCATGTTTTTGAAAATAGTTTTGTATGCTCATTTGGATCATAGAGTACTGTCTTCAGAATGGATCCAGAGGAAACCCAATATCGCATAGTTATAATGGCCCATCACCCACCTTTCTCATCGCCTCCCATCTAGCTCTCATGCAGAAAAGCTTCTCCTTCCATCTCTTCAGACTGTAGCTATCTATCTATGATCCTACTTGTAAACAATCTCCATAAAGTTGTAGATTATCCATCCATGTTCTCCCAACCAGATATACACAGAGTTTGCTTTAAGAAGGTTCAATGTA
Source organism: Cavia porcellus (assembly GCF_034190915.1). Classification (NCBI taxonomy): domain Eukaryota; kingdom Metazoa; phylum Chordata; class Mammalia; order Rodentia; family Caviidae; genus Cavia; species Cavia porcellus. Next base: position 72,062,757 of record NW_026947499.1, on the reverse strand, counting down.
ACTGTTTTAGAAGTCATAACCTTGTTATTTTTCAATATCCACCTTAATGCTGTCTTACTGTTCCAATGCAGGAAGGATTAATGCAGAAAGACAAGGTGGCTGTGAGTGGAGTAAGTTCCATTTATGAAAAGTCAGTAGGTTGCATCAGATTCATGCTTCTCAATCCTATTCTCTCATGCCTGGTTCCAAATTAGATCAGTTTTGTGGCTTAGTCATGATGTCCCCAAGGAGATGAACTGTACTGTGTTATCAGGATGGGGCATGGACACTGAATAACAGCCACCAGCTACTAGGTTTTATGTTTCAGATATGGCTTAGAGGAGCAGAGTGTGTATGGCAGTACTCTGACTGAATGACAGAAATACAAGACAAACTGAGAAATATCGTCTGCAGCCATGATTTGAATTTTTTTTTTTACTGCTTTTATCCCTATTCCTCAAGCCATCAGCCTGGTAGTTCTGCACAAGTCCTCTTCTGTCCACCCCATTTATTACATCATAAGTGATTATGGCCAGAATGATGGGCAATTTGGGAGGTGGGTTCTACTTATTAGTACAATCATTTAAAGACAGAAATATGCCAGATGTATTTTTTTTTCTTCCCTTACAAAGGATTTTTAAAAATTAAAACATTCTCATAGTCAGAGAAGGTGAATGCTTCAGACAAGTGAATACTTTCCTTTGATTCAGGAACTACGTAAAATTAATTCACTTCTAAATCTTAAACATAATCATTGTGGTATTTACAGTCCAAAAATTTAAAAAGACATAGTTTTTTCCTCTTTCTCTTTACTAAAGACAGAATAATGATAAAAGAATTTCTTATCCTTTGTAGTAATTTGGAAATTACTGAGTTCTGAAGTAGCTCAGGAATTGAGTGTGTGTGTGTGTGTGTGTGTTGATTCTTAAAGTGGGGTGTGTAATTTCCTATCAAACATGATGGAAATATTTTACAATGTATGGAATCATTATTTTTGGTCCTCTTAAGTGAGAGGAGCGGCAGTTCCTGGAAAGACTACATCCTGTGGTACTCAGAACAACACATCTAAAATGTCAACAGTGTCGAGCTGGATTGTCATGAAAGAGTTTAAATTGGGAGTCCACTGAAAAATCTACTGCATGTTAAACAAGCTGTTTTACCATGGCTGCTTTGGGTTTGCTCAAATAACCTTATGTCACAGGCAAATGCGCATTGCATTTGTGCAGTGGTGACAGGAGTTTGGACAGGCCAAGAGCTCATTTCTTGCAAGGCATGACTCAATATGTATGACTTTGTAGCAAGAAACAAAGGTGGTGGAGGACTGAGCACACTGCTGGTACCCATCTGCTGTGAATGCTGTGGATGTAGTGCACATAATCAACTAGGGGCATGAGCAACCACAGAGAGGAAATACTGGCTTTGCTCTATGAATTGAGAAAAAAACATTTTTCTAGAGTTGTCTTTTATTTTTTCTTGCTTTTTAGTTTTTAAAAGTTAGTGTTTTAGAAGTAATATTCACATGTTGCTTATCATTATGTTAATGTATGGGAACCCTAGTAATAAATTTTTCATTATGATTATGAAGTAAATCTGAGATCTGGCCATGGTGGGACTCAGGCAGCTTATTCACCTGCCCTCATGGTAAGCGCCCCTGCGAGGGCCAGGAGGAGAACCACGACCTGTGAGCCTACTGCCACGCGGCCTGGAAATCAAGGACCTTCCACCCCCATAGATACTCGGGATAGATGTCTCAGCATCTCTTGGGAGGATGACCATATGCAGTATAGCAAATATGGGGATTTCCTTCTATCTTCTGTTTGAAGGCATAGGTTGTTTTCACTGTTTTGTTTTGTTGTTTCTTTTGCTCTATTCAGTATTCTCAATTGGCTTTATAGACTTCTATTTTTGGTTTGATTTTGCTATACCTAATTGACTGGACAACCATTGTGAAGTTAAAGAGATACACCATAGTACCTATTCCTACTATCCCAGTATCCTGCTGTGAAATCCGGTACCAGTTTCACTGCATTGTCTCCGTTGACTTTGTTCTGTCTTGTGCTGTCGCATTTTCACTACTTTCAAAAAAAAAAAAAAAAAAAAACAATTATGAAGTAAAAAGATAACTACTATTAACACTGCTTTTACCTTGTATCATGACTGATTTAATATTCTTTAACCACACTGTACTGCAGATTTTTTCTTCAGAAAAGTAATATACATAATAAAAATTTATTTTAATTTAATTAAAATATAATTTCATAATTATATTTTAAAATGTAATATGTGACTACTAGAACTGCAAAAATACAAAAACACTTTTCTATTTTTAAAGATAATTTTTATGACAGTGTCATATGACTATTTTGTCAAAGTTTTACACAGTAATACACTCATTCAGTCAATCAGCCATTCAGTAAAAAAAAATATATTTTTTTTGTAAGTTTTTAGGTTCTGATATTACAAAAATAAGCAAACCTCCAACTTTTAAAATGTCCAGCTTTTGTGGGAGATGGCTGTTACTATGCTCCAAAAATAAATACATAAATAAAAATTAAAAATCTAGTTTTTAATTTAGAAGGTTTTTTTATGCTTTTGTATTTAAACATTCTTGATTTGGCTATTGACTGGAAATGGAGTCATTCCTACTATAAAATCATTTGATTTTAAGAAAGTTGTCACAGGTTCATCAAGTTGAAACCTGTCAAGTGTCAAGCAATTTTATTGTTTAGCTATAAAGTCATTGTCCATTCCAAATTAAGACAGCTGAACATTTTAACTATAAGAGTATTATGTGCATATAAATGCATAAGATAATTCTGATTACTCTCAACTCCTGACAGAAATGTCAGAAATAGTGTTTCTTAGGATCAAAGAGTTTTCGCACCTTTGGGGTGATCCCAGCACAAGAAGTGGCATCTTTGGTAGAGATGCTAAGAAAGAGAATTTTCTAGAACTAGAACTGAGATCAACCTTGACAAGCTTTGTATATTTATGAATGGCTCATGTCATTTGTTCCTTTCAAGTATATTTAAGTGTATGAACATAATCACTTATGATTACTTTAAATGCTGTAATTTCATAGAATAAAATGCTCATTTAGTGCTTGGATTTCCACTTTGTATTTCTTTCAAATGGTGAGCTAAAATTTTTCAACCATTTGAATAAAATTAATTTTCAGTTTTTGTGAGAACTCTTCAATAATTCACACGTTTCAACTGAAAAAAAAATATTACAAGATAAAGTTTGATTCAAAGTTAATAATGTCATCTATTTAAAATAACCACATGATGATAACTAGACTAAATCAATTCAATTTCCATATTTTAGGCAGTTTACAACCTAATTCAAACGTGAGCCAAAACAAGAATATCTGGTAAACTTTATAGGCATCTGCTAACAAGTTATAAATTAGAATGCTATGATATTTTGGGGAACAAAGTGCTTATTTGATGCCGGGGATTGAACTCATGATTTTATGGTTGCCAGGCAAGTGGTGTGCCTCTGAACAGTATCTCCAGCAAAATATTGTTATTATTTTATTACATTTCTGATATGTATCAGATCATTATTTTTTTTTGTTCAGTGACTTAAGTGTGTGTGTTAGTGTGAACGTACAAAAATATCATATGACTCTAGAGAAAAAGTAATTTGAGACTCACTCAATTTGCTGGAAAACCCAGCAAAATGGAAATTTTGTTTTGCTGGCATATCTAAACTACTGTATTGTTTTCCTGTAACCCTTGCTAGTTTCTAAAAGCACAGACATGTCTTACACTTGAAAACTTATTTCCTTTTATTCTTGGTGAATTTTTTCTGCTCTTCAATCCCAAGCAACCCTCAGAACCTGCCTCTTATCCATCATTTAAGAATTAACTTATTAACCAACTCTTTAAAAATTTTAACTGCCTGTTAGGCACTAGAGAATGAGACAAACATGTCCCTCAACCCTGAAATTTAGAGTGTGGCTCAGAATGCAGAACATGAATAAACAAACAAATGTAAGGTAACAGTAGGTGCCACAGAAACAAAACTTGAAATAAAACGCTTAGAGCAATTCAAGAGGGTCTGTCTAAAGACATGGCCTTTAATCTTAAACCTGAATAAGGGAAAGGGGCATCTGAAGCCACTATGAAGACACTGTGGCAGGAAAAGAGAAATCTATTGTAGGCAGAAGGAGCAGTGAGATTAAAGACCCTGACAGGAATAAGGTTGGAGAGAGCTTGCAAAGGGATAGAACGTGGAAGAGAAAGCGGCCCGGAGAGAGGGAGTCATGTTCACTGAGGAGATGGAGGGATACAGGCAGGAGCCCGTGGTGCAGGGCCTGGGTGGCAGTGGAGGGGACAGACAGACAGGCCATAAGAGCCTCCTCACAGAGGCCTGACTCCACGCAGACTGCTTGAACTCTGGCCAACTTGTGAACCATGCTTAGAAGCAAGCAAAAGAGTAGGAGGTGCAAAGCCTTCCCTCTGAAGCAGACAGGGATGGTGATTCAAGAAGAAAGCCTGCTCTCACCTAAATGCCCGGTACAGTGAAGGCAGAAAATTACCTGGGAAGGATGAGCATTGTTTTACATTGCAGAGGACAGAACTTATTTGTGTGGTTCAGAGTAATAACTAGCCACACACCTCTTTTTACTCTGTTTGAATGCAAGCACTTCCTATTCATAGGTACCATTAACAAAAGTCAGTGTCAGTTATGGGAATGTGGGCACCCTATGTGACTAGTTGGAAGGATAAACAGGAAAAAACAAAGTCAAAGTCCCACGAGGAACAGAATGAAATGAGCATAAGGCCTAGAGTGTGGGGTGCTCTGCAGCTGGGGGATTTTAATGTGTACATCTACTTCTTGGGAAAGGGTAGGTTCTTCTAAATCCTATCCCTATTTAGGGCAGTCTATCCAAAACATTTTTTTTTTTGTACCAGGGTTTGAACTCACAACCATGCACCTGCAAGGCAAGTGCTTATGCTGCTGAGCCAAGTTCCTAACCCTTCCAGAACATTCTTTATTTTCCCTGTAAACAACTTAGCATGCCATGCGTAACCCTAGTTTCCAGACTCAAACCTCCAGCTCTGCTTAACCCCATGGGCTTTGCACATTAATCTGTTTCTGGTCCTTAGTGGCACACTAGCTTTAATTTGTTTTAATTTCATGAGTTATAGAAGACAAAACATATGCAACATTATCAGTTTCAGAAAGTTGTCTTGAAACAACCAACTTATATTTTAGCTTAAATTTGGGCAAATTTGATAGCATTGTATTTTTCAAAGTAGCATGGCAATTAGTCATTAATGACTAATAATACAGCTGACAGAATTATCTAAAAATTTACATTTCAATAGTTTCTAGAATTTTTTTCTGTTAGTGATTCAACGCATGCAGCTGTCATGCATTCATTTCTGATGACATGTGATGATCAATGAAGCTTTAACAATTGAAGCAGTTTGCAAGGCTGTAACAGAGGAAGCCAAAGCAGCAGCCAGCCAATCCTATGGATACCCATATGTGACATTCTGTGTGGGCTTCAGTAAATGAACCAGACCTCTGGGAGACAGGGCACACTTCTCAGCTAAATATTTTGAAACAAAGTTCACTAGTGTCACATTTGTTTAAGTTCAAACTTGCTGCCTTAACATACTCTCATTAAAAGAAATGCATATGAGAAAGCTATTTGACTACATTTTCAAGAAAGTTTGATATTAATAGAAAAATGTTCCAAGGCTTTCCATGGATAAGACATGAGGAAAGGTGAAAGTACAGGCGTGACTTTGGGTTGTACAGTTATTCACAACTGCTTTCTACAAAACCATTTGCTATTAATGTAAGCAAATTTACAAATAACACCTAATAAAATTGGATGGGTCTCTTTCATCATTTAAAAAGGAACTGATGAGGAGTTCAACTGGGTTAACTTACTAAAATAATTAATTTTAACTGTTTTTCTAAAATGAGTTCACTCTTTTCAACACAGTTGACTCTAAACATGCGATTTTCCTGACTAGTATTGATTGAGCAAGTTAATTGGGCTGTGATAATCTTTAAGGAAAAGAAAGGAAGTATTTTAAAGTTCTAAATCCAGAGTATTAACATTATTCCAAAATGCATTAAATTGGATCACAGTACATAAACTTCATGGAAATTTAAATTTGTCACTCAACGATTTTCTTTAATATTCTAAGTTTCTCTTAACAACAATGTAAAATTGTGTGTTTGTGTTTTAAATATCAGTAGAATAAGTTTTCTAATAGTTTAACAGCATTACCCATTTTAGCTCTTTGGCAGTGATGAGAGAGAGGCAAGTTCACAAGGCAGCTATGAGTAAAGCTACATCACAGGGATAGGAGACAGTCAAGTAGTCAGGATTTTTAGCCGTAAGTAACTCAGTTTTTTATGGAGGAGGAAAACAAATCAGCATCAAGAACAAGGCAAGCCCAGTATCTAGTTAAAGAGTATGAGTGACCAACAATAGTCTGTAAAACTGTGTCTATGACATGCCAGCCTTTGTTGCTACTTGTTGCTGAGCCTAAAAAGGACATGCGCTTGGATGGCTCAGCACCATTACCAAACTGTCCTGATTCATCCAGAATTTGTTTCTTACCTAGATTACGGAAAAAAAGAACATCCTCACTCCTTTGGTGTTTTCCTCTTTCTGGTCTGTATATTAGCGAGTTTTAAAAAGTGTTTAGAAAATATATTTTTAATTTATCATTTCCTGAAAAAGCAGGGCTACGGCTTTTGAGTGTGTTGTACTTTGAGTTTTTATATTCCGGATGTATGGTAAATATTTTGAAGAAGCAATGTAGTTCCCCAATAAGTGCTTGTGTACATAGAAATTATGCACTGCTTTGCTAACATACCTGGCCATTCTGCCAGTGACATGACCTAAACTATTCGGTTGACTCTCACATGTTAAGTACCACCTTGGCTAAATTAGGCAGAGCCTCTGAACTACATAGTTTCAGCCTTAATTTCTGTAGACTAATAATTCTTTGCTTCAGTAGAAAATAAGTACATGACAGAAGTTAGAGAACATAAGTGTACCTAAAATTATTGTGTGTTCTTCTTTAGTAGCAATGATAGAAGTAACGTTTTCTGAAATTTCTTTCAGCCATTTTGTATTGGGTTAAATATTTATGAAACTGTTAAGCAAAATGATGGGAAGTATCTCACTTTTTTGGTTTCTGAATGTAGTATTTTCTGAATTGTAAAAACACAAAAGGAAAAAAAATGGTACAGAATTTCAAATCAAAATAATAGGGTTTAACACTGGTTAATATATTGAATATTAGTTTCAGAGGCCACGCATCCTGGGGTAAGTGCCCTGTGCCCTCTCCCCCAAACCCAGCTTGTTTGGGACCCTGGAGCCCTCTGGGTGCAGTGAAGTGGCTAGGTGGGACCGAGGTGCCTATATCCGCCTCCCAATTCCGGCTGGGTTCCGAGAACTGTGGAGTTCCAAGCAAGCAGGTGGGCGCACACTGTCCCTGGAGCACAGCCTGTTTGGAAATCTCATACCATCTGGGTGCAGTGGAATAGGCTAAGTGGTTGGGGGTGACTGCATCCTCCTCCTTGTGAGTCTGGAGGACTGTGGATTTCTAAGCATGCAGGCAAGCATCACCAGTTCCAGAGGCCCCACGTCCTGGGGTAAGTGCCCCACACACTTTCGCCTAAGCCCAGCCTATTTGGGACACTTGAGCCTTCCAGGTGCAGTGAAACATCTAGGTGGGTTGAAGGCCACTACATCAGCCTCCCTATTCTGTCTGCGCTTGGAGAACTGTGGAGTTCAAATCAAGCAGTCAGACACCAAGGGTTCCAGAGGCCCAGTAGCCTGGGGGAACTGGGTGCCATAGCCCCAGGAGCTGAGGGCATAGAAGTGGATTTCCAACAGACCCTGAGGAAGCTTTTGAATAACACTTGAAACACAGAAATATAGGAAAATGAAAAAAGGAAAGACCAAACTATAACCTCAAACCTCCAGCCCATTTCAAAAAACCATAGGAGTGATGTATATAGAAGAAAATATATGCTATAAACCTCAAATATTGGGCATAATAGCTACTGAAATAAACAAGCAACCCCAGGAAACTTTAAAGGAATTCAAACTAGAAATAATCTCCCAAAGAAGAAATGATAAAAGAAATGAAAGAGATGCTGAACTTATCTAAAGAAAACACAGTTAAAAAATTGGAGGAACTAAACAAAAAGATAGAATCCCTAGATGAGCAATAAAAGAAACAAACAGAATACATAAAGCAGATGCACAGAGATATATAGGAAACCAAAAACTCCACTGAAAGCTGTAAAAAACCGCCTCAATGAAAGTGACGATAAAATTTCAGACCTTGAAGACAGGATTGCAGCTACTGAACAGGAAAGGAAAGATCTTTTAAAAATTACAAGGAATCAGGAAATAATAATTCAACAACTGCAAGATGATGCAAAGAAAAATAACAAGAATGATAGGGATTAATGAAAAAGAAGGAGACAACATAAATGATGTCAAGAGTATATTTAGAGAAGTAATAACTGAAAATTTCCCAAGCATGAGATCAGAAACTGACATCAGGATCAGTGAAGCATATAGAATTCCAAATAGTCATAACCAAAAGAAAACTACACCCAGACATATAATAATCACCATCCCAGAAATCCAACACAAGGATAGATTATTAAAACTGTCAGAGAGAAAAGACGGATCACTTATAAAGGAAAACCTATCAGAATCACAGCAGACTTCTCAGCACAAACAATAAAGTCAAGAAGAGCATGGAGTGAAGTATTCCAGATCCTAAAACAAACGATTTCCAACCTAGACTGATGTACCCTGCAAAACTATCCTTCAAAATTGATGGTGAAATACGATACTTCCATGACAAAGAACAGCTGAAGAACTTCATGATCACCAAGCCAACTCTGCAAAAATATTGAGAGACAGTTTAGATACACAAAGGAAAAAACCACTAAGCAAGCAGATAATTAAACAGAACAGAAAGATAAAGATGCAACAGCAGAAAGATAACATGTAAACAATAAAACAACATATAACAGTTATAACCATTAAATGGACTCAATGCACCAATTAAAAAAACAGAATGGTAGAATGGATCAAGAAACAAAATCTAACCATATTCTGTTTACAGGGAACCCATCTAACCCAGAAGAAACTCACAGACTGAAAGTCAAAGGATGGAAAACAATACTTCACACAACAGGAATCCAAAATAAAAAGTAGCCATTCTATTTACAGACAACGTGAACTTTAAACCAACAGTGATCAGAAAGGACAAATAAGGTAACCGCATACTCATTAGGGGAAAACTCCAAGAGGAAGAGATAACTATCTTAAATATATATGCACCAAACTCCAGAGCACCCAGTTATATAAAACAACTACTAACAGAAATGAAAAATCAGATTATCAGTAACACAATTGTAACAGGAGACCTTAATACACCATTGACACAAAGGGACAGATCAACCAGACAGAAAATGAGCAAAGAAATAACAGAACTGAATCACACCTGTGAACAAATGGACTTGATAGACATATACAGAATGTTCCGCCCAATAACATCAGAATACACATTCTTCTCAGCAATACAAGGGTCATTCTCTAAAATAGACCATACATTAGCTCACAAAACATATTCAAACAAATGCAAAAGAGTTGAAATCATCCCTTGCATATTATCGGATCATAGCGCTCTGAAATTAGAAATTAATGATAAAAGATACTGAAAAAATCCCACAAACACATGGAAACTGAATAACACACCCTTGAGTAATCAGGGAATCACAGGGGAAATTAAAGAAGAAATTAAACAATACCTACAAGAAAATGAAAATACAGATACAACTTACCGGAATCTGTGGGATGCAATGAAAGCCATCCTCTGAGGAAAATTTATTGCACTGAGTTCCCCCATCAGGAAAACAGAACAAATACAAATAAATAACCTGATGCTACACCTCATAGAGCTAGAAAAAGAAGAGCAAGTCAAGCCCAAAGCCAAAAGAAGAGAGGAAATTATAAAAATCAGAGCAGAAATCAATGCAATAGAGACTAAGAAAACAATCCAAGGAATCAATGAATCATAAAGTTGGTTCTTCGAAATAATAAATAAAATTGATAAGCCCCTAGCCAACCTTATTTAAAAAGGGAAGAAAAAGCTCAAATTCATGCAATAAGAAATGAAAAAGGTGAAACAACTACAGATTCTATAGAAATACAGAAGATCATCAATACCTATTTCGAAAACCTCTACTCTCAAAGTTTAGATAACACAGAAGAAATAGATTCTTAGAAACATATGAAGTACCAAAGCTAAATCAAGATGATGTAAAACTACTGCATAATCTAATCTCAATTAATGAAATTGAAAATGTAATTAAATCCTTACCTATAAAGAAGAGCCCAGGCCCAGGTGAATTCACTGCAGAATTCTACAAGAAATACAAAGAAGACCTAATGGCAACACTCCTCAAACTATTCCATGAAATTGAAAAGGAAGTAATCCTTCCAAAGTCATTCCCAGAAGCAAATATTACTCTAGTACCAAAACTTGAGAAAGACCCAACTAAAAAAGAGAACTATAGACCAATCTCACTAATGAACACAGATGCAAAAATCCTCAATAAATTTTGGCAAATAGGATACACCATGACCAAGTGGGATTCATCCCAGGCATGCAGGAATGGTTCAATGTACATAAATCAATAAATGTAATCCACCGTATCAATAAAGCCAAAAGTAAGAATCACATGATCATTTCTATAGATGCAGAAAAACCTTTTGATAAGATCCAACAATCATTCATGATAAGAACTTTACAGAAAATTGGAACAGATGATCTTTACCTCAATATAATAAAGGCCATCTATGACAAAACAACAGCCAGTATCATACTAAATGGTCAAAAATTGAAGGTCTTTACTTTAAATTCAGGCATAAGACATGTATGTCCACCACTCCTATTTAATATAGCACTGGAAGTACTAGCCAGAGCAATTAGACAAGAGACAGAAATAAAAGGGGTAAAGATAGTAAAAGAAGAACTTAAATTGTTTGCAGATGACATGATACTCTACATAGAAGACCCCCTAAAATCCATTGAAAGTCTCTTAGATATAATAAATACATTCAGTAATGTAATGGATACAAAAATCAATACTCAGAAATCAATAGGATCCGTATACACTAACAACAAAACCACAGAGAGATAAATAAGAGGAGCCACTCTCTTCACACTAGCAACCAAAAAAAAAAAAAAGAAATATTTAGGAATTGCTCTTATGAAAGAAGTGAAAGACCTATACAGGGAAAATTATAATACACTGAAAAAAGAAATTGAAGATGATCTCAGAAATTGGAAAGACACCTCTTGCTCATAGATAGGAAGAATAAGCATTGTGAAAATGGTCATTCTCCCAAAACTGTTATACAGATTCAATGCAATCCCAATAAAAATACCATCAACATATCTTATAGATCTAGAGAAATCACTCCTAAAATTCATCTGGAACCAAAGAGACCTAGAATAGCAAAGGAAATTCTAAGCAGCAAAGGCAAGGCAGGAGGCATCACAATCCCTGACTTGAAGTTATACTACAAAGCAAAAGTAGTACAATCAACATGGTACTGGAATCAAAACAGAGCCAAAGATCAATGGAATAGATTAGAAGATACAACCACAACTACAAACACACTCAACCACCTTATCTTTGATAAAGGAGCCAAGCAGGTTCACTGGAAGAACAACAGTCTCTTTAATAAATGGTATTGGAAAAACTGGCTTTCCATTTGCCACAAACTAAAACTAGACACATGCCTATCACCATGTACTAAATAAAAATCTAAATGTTTCAAAGAACTGAATATTAAAACAGAAACACTAAATCTATTGGAAGACAAATTGGGTAGAAACCTTGAAGACATAGGAGTAGGTAGAGAATTCATGAACAGGACTCAAACCACACGGGAAATACTTCTCAAAATCAACAATGGGACCACCTCTTTTTAAAAAGTTTCTGCATGTCAAATAAATCCCCAGCATAGTGAAAATAAAACCCACAAACTGTGAAAAGATCTTAGTGAACTCCCCCTCAGACAAGGGACTTTTGTCTAAAACATAAAAATAATAATACAAAAAAAAAAAAACCTCAGACCCCCAAAATTCAAAGATCCAAACCAAAAATAGGCATCTGAGATGAATATACATTTCTCAGAAGAAAATATACAAATGGCAAATAAATACATGAAAAAATGTTCATCATCATTAGTCAGTAGAGAAATGCAAATTAAAACCACACTGAGATTCCATCTCACTTCTTAAAGAATGGTCTGGATCAAGAAAACCAACAACAACAATATTGGAGAGACTGTGGGGAAAAAGGAACTCTCTTGCACTGTTAGTGGGAGTGTAGACTAGTACAAACTTTGTGGAAGTCTCTCTGGAGATTTTTCAAAAAGCTGGGGTCAGAAGTCCCATTTGTTCCAGCTATTCCACTTCTAAGCATATTCACAGAAGAACTGAAAGCATCACATAACACAGTGATATATGTGCATCCATGTTTATAGCAGCACAATTTGTAATTGCCAGATCTTGGAAACAACCTAAGTGTCCATCAACTGAGGAATGGATAAAAAAGTTGTGGTGTTTTTATACAATGGACTACTACTCGGCTATAAAGAAGGATCACATTGAGATATTTATAAATAAGTGGGCACAGCTTGAGACCATACTCATAAGTGAAATAAATCAAACTCGCAAGTGTGAATACCGAATAGTTTTCCTAGTATAAGGAATGATTCAAATATATAAAAGTATGTGGTAATCATGATTTCCCATTATGTGGCCTTGAAATTTTATAAAGTTTTCACTCATTATTTGGCATGGCTTTAATCTGGGCTGCTTGATATTATTGCCTGTGATGAAATGAACAACTATTTTGAAGAAAACAAGACATCATAATAGCTAGGGCTGATTTAATATCATCTTGTTTTGAAGCCCCACCAAACTGTTGCTCTTCTGTCTCCATTGGTTTTATCATGTTGCATCTTGCTGGATTTTATTATATGTGATAGTATAAACAAAAATTGTTATAGGCAAAGAGATGATATAGAAACCATTGTTCGTTTTCTATTAGCTGGTCCCAAATTCTCTGTAATACTTTCATCCACTTGAATGGTTTCACACTGTCTTGATATGTTTTGTGCTATAGTACATGAAGTTATATTCAAATATTTCAAGGAAAAAGATACTATGGTAACTACTGTTAAGTTGGGTTATTTGGTCGTGAAACACTAGGTTGATGAAATTACCATGACCTGTATTGTTATGTCCTCTTTCATCTGGATCTCTCCCTTATTCATTAATAACTTTATTTATTTATTTATTTATTTATTATTTTTTAATTAAGGGGAAAAAGATCAACAAAATAGCAGGATATATTACAGTAACTTTTTTGATTTCCTATTAACTTGATTCAAAATCCTGTATTATTCCCATTATCTTGTTTTGACTGATAGACTCTGTTCCGTTCTGTTTGATAGTATCAAGTTTGAGGGTATAGGCAGCTACTTTGAAGGCAATAAGATTCACTATGATGCCCATTATGGTTTGACTATTATCTTCTTTTGAAGTCCTGTAATTTTTCCAATGTTTATGTTTTATTGTCTTGTTCTGTACTGTTTTGTTCAACTTTATAATACCTAAATATATAGGCAATTCTTTTTAAGGAATCAAGAGGCATTATGGTAACCATTGTTGACAACCTTGTACTCTGTTTTTACATCATGTGCTATGTCTATCCTTGGTTTTGAATGACAGCTTTGTTTTGTCATATTTGGTTTTATTCTCTTCCAAAAAAAGTAATAAGAACTATAGGAGAAATAAAACCCAAAATCTGTAAATTGTGTTGTAAGAAAGAAAGGGAATAAAAGTGCTCTGAATGATACAACTGCAAGTATGTTTTAGTGTGTTAGGATAGATGACCATATTACTGAGTTTTTGTTGGATCATTGAACACAGCTGTTTGCAGTCTCACTGTTTGAATGTCCACTTTGTATACTTTCATCCTGTGACTTGAGCAACTATCTCTAAGATGATAATGTGTAATCTATTAACTGGTTATTTCTTACTGTTTTTTTTTTTTTTTGGTAGTTCTATATTACTTGTACCCCTACACTGTTTTGTTTGTTTTGTTTTTTCTCTTTTTCCTTTTAAATAAAATTTTAAAAATATATTGCATATTGTTATCTTCAAAGTAGTTTTTCAGATTACAAGATACATGCATGAAAATGTTCAGTTGAATAATGAAAGCACAAACTGTTCTTTTTGATGAACTAACATAGATTAGTAGTATAGTTATCTATTTTTAAAAGCATACTTATTTTAATTTGTATTTTAAAATAGCTTAGAGAAAGTAGTTGGAAATCAATTTATCATTACATTTAATAGAGTCAAAATCATAATTAATAATGTTTAATTTCAAATTTGATTAACTGTTCTATGAAGACATTTCAAATTTCTCACTGTTTTTATTAAATGAAAAAAATATTCATTGCTGTGCATTTTATGTTGAATAAATATATACAATGATGAAAAAGAAAAATAGGTTTGTATCACAATGATTTTTGCTGGATCAATATCATTTTAGAATTAAAATCAATTGTTTTTCTTCTGTTCAAGTTGAAGCACAATTATTATTTCATTGACATCTTTCTCTTGACACTACTGACAGTGGTTAATGAAAATATTAATGAAATAATGAAACACTTCATTAGATGGCAGAATCTTTACTTTTTGGCAAGTAGTGAAGTGCTTTGTTTCTTTTTGCTTCCACTTCATTGATTTCCAAGCACCTGGAGTTAAGTGCTCCTGCTCTGGTAAACACATGTCAAGTTCCTGGCTTTATTATTAGTGTCTTCCTACAGAAGTGCAAAACTTTGATGTTTACTATGGTAATGTGCTGATTACTGTGTCTTTACTCCAATTGCTACAAAATAAGTGATTTCTTTCAGATTAGTCCGTATTTTGGATGCATAATTTTTTGTATGTTTTAACATATTATCTAATACTCCAGCACATCACAAGGTCAAAGTTTATGGTATTAAAGATTAAATAATTCATCATCCCTATGCATCATATAACAGCACTTTGGATAAGTGCTTATTGCAATTTAAATAATAGAAACACATGAAAATAAAGCAAACACTTGTAAGACTGAAATTGATGGTATTTGCATTTTAGATCACTTAAACTTCTGTGGCAATAAACTACAGATTAAATCATAAAATATAGCAATAATTAGTACAATTATTGAATAAATGGATAGCAATCATATTAATTTATATTCCTTTGCCAGACATCATGAAATGGAAGTTAGGCTTCGTATCCACTTCATGTACTGACTTGTGAAAACATTTTTAATGTGTATATGTCATCTGTACATGTCAGGCTTCTCACACATCACTGCATTGTTCACAAAACAGTATTTTTTTTCAAAATTTTAATATCATTGAATGATGAAGCTTCCCCTAAAGGCCTATGTGTTGAGGTCTTGATTCGCAATGCAGCAATGTTCAGAGGGGGGCAGTTGGCTTAGGAGGGCAGTGACCTCATCAATGGATTAAATTTGTCATGGCTTGATAGCTGAATGGGGTGTTAGGAGGGGAAACAGAAGATGTAGGTCCCTGGACCATGACTTTGAAAGCTATATCCTGTCTCTAGTCCCTTCCTCTCTCCTGCTCACAGTCCTTTCCTGCTTTCTGGTTTCCTGAATGTCAGAGGTTGACCAGCTTTGCTCCACCAGGATTTTCTGCCCATGATGTTTCTGCCTTAGATTCAGATGACCATGGACCAGATCATCTGAAACCATAAGCCAGAATAAACTTGCCCTCATTTGTATTTTGTGTTTCAATGTTGTTTTGTGGTAGGGTTGCTATCCCACCAACAGGTAGCTGAGTCAATACACTCTCTCTAATTTAAGGCCTATTCACATAACTAGATTTAAACAGCAGCTTATAAATGGTTCTAATTAACATAACTAAATATATTGTCTGTGTTGCCCATAGAATCAGGACTGCCTATCCCCAGCTAATTTGCAGGATTCACAAATGCACCAGAAGAATTCATAAAATTCTTTTAATTTTCTTATTAGGTTTCAGTTCTTGAGCTTAAAACTAAGACAATAAATTATTTTTTAAAAAGTTTTATTCAAGGCAATATTTTAATTGATATACACTAAATATGTTTTAAAGTCTCATAACTGATAACTTCAAAGCATAATTTAATTCTATTTTTGAACCTCAAATTCTTCTTTCAAGGATAAAGTACAAGTAGTGGTTTGATGTGAAAATATCCAACATCACCTTTGTTATTAAATGCAGGATAAATCATTATATAATGGTGTTATATATCCATGTATAATTATGCATTAATGTACAATAAGGGTTATGGAGTTTATAAAAAATGGCATAGGGCACACTGATAATATGATTAATAATTTGTAATTAGTATATTTGTAATTAATATAACAATACCAAGAGACATGGATGAAACTTTCCCTAAAGGGGGATTTACACGTGCATTGTGAGGATTTACACATGCAGCTCTTACGTTCTCTCAGTCCTCTGAGCTTGGGACACCTGCATTGTTTGCAAATAGAGAGTATCAAATATGTTTTAGGGTAGATAGTGTCATTCAACAGAAATCAGGTGAAAAAATATAGAGGTGGCAGGAGATGTGAGCTCATACTTTACTCAGATAAAAGAGGAGGATCTTGGTTACTGAAAATAAATCCACTGCATTCTTGAACTATGTCTAGCTTAAAACTGAAGATTTTCATTTTTGTCATGATAAGAATATATTTAAAGTCACAGAGAGAATAAATCAGTGGAGTTCTACCCTTGCTTTATATAGATGATCATCTATGGAAGAGTGTATTTCTAAATTTTTTTCTGTTACA
Source organism: Cavia porcellus (assembly GCF_034190915.1). NCBI lineage: Eukaryota > Metazoa > Chordata > Mammalia > Rodentia > Caviidae > Cavia > Cavia porcellus. The sequence goes on along the minus strand of NW_026947499.1, from coordinate 72,045,816 downwards.
GTATTTCAAACAAACCAAAGACTTGAAAACAAATATTTGGAAATATTTGTGACTTAGGTCAAATATAAAGCACTTTTGATAAAAGGCAACAGTGCATGTAAGTGGCAAATACTATATAGTTGCTTAGTAAAGTAAAAAGAAATATTAATTAACCTTAAAACTGGGTTGTGAGGAGGATAAAGAAATAGGTATTCCCAGGGCTCTTTGAATTTCTTTCTTTATGTTTGTGTGATACATAATCTTGGGGAATTTACATCTTGGTTCTTTGTATTTGCCTTACCTTTGGGTTCCACTCCCATCCCCCCAAGGGGACCTTTTAGTCTTTAAATTGTTTACATCTTGATGATCTCAGATAGCAAAAATCATGAGATACATAACCTTGTCTGTATCCATTTTTCTGAAAATGACTCAAATTTATTCCATCACTTTTTACACTTTGTGTTTCTTTTAAGGAATGCTAAATAGTAGTTTATTTTTCTTAAAAGTAGAGACCAGGTGTGTCAGTAGAAACGGTCATCAAGTCTGGAGGCAGGAGGCTTAGATTCTAATCTTAGTCATTAGGAATTTGATTTTAAGAACTCTGCTTACTTTCTACTCTCATAGCATTCCAAATTAGCTCAAGACTGGCATAGGCTGAACTGATTTCCAGGCAAAATTCTTACATTGAATATTTAAGGTCTGGTTTCTCAGAGTGTGACTGTATTTAGAATTAGGATCTTTGGAGAAGTAGAAAGTGGGAATTAGGTCTAATTTAGGGTGGGTTTTGATAAAGTATTTCCATTCTTAAAACAAGAGGAAATTAGGACACATGCATACATAGAAGAAGATGGAAAGACACAGGTGAAGAAAACCTTCTAGAGGTTGTGGAGGGGAAATATAGATGGGTACTATGTACCGTGATTAGTTTCTGGCTCTGCTGAGTATTTGGAGGTGGCCACCTTCTGACCAAGCTTTTGGAGATGTTTAGTGATGTTTGTGAACTATTCCAGCTGTACTGTGGGATCGTGAAACATTAAAATCTCTTCCTTTATGTTTTTTTTTTTTTCTGAATGTTCCAATTTTCTATAGTGAATATACTTTATTATGTTTACCAAAAGGAAATATCAACTTCTTTGAGTTTTAAGTTTTCTCAATGGAAAGCAATGAGCTTTTCATGGCTTCCTTATTAAAATGCTTATTTAAATTGGTTGATTATCTAACCCTTCGAACATTATAAGTTTTAGAATACACAGAAAAGCTTGATAAACCCTAACTCACACAAAGGTACATATGACTACTAATTGGTATAACCTTGATTCCAAAAGGACAAGGAAAATATCCAGAAAAACAATATTTGTTTACTTATGTGTGTAAAAATCCACCCCGTCAGATAAGCAGAACACATTTTTTATATCATCTGCTCTGATTAGAATGACAACGCTTTGCAAGTTTGCTTCACTAACACAGAAAAAGTGGTTCTGACGGGAAAAATTGCTAAGCATTTTTGAAGCAGTATGAATTTAATAACTTCTAATTGCCCTGGATTGTACAATTTGCCAGTACTTTTAATATTGCATCGGGGAGAAAATATGTTTGAAGCATAAGAAGTGATGGCTAAAGTACATAACTGCTAAGTGTTAGAATTTAATACATAAACATATATTATTACATGTATGTGCATTTGCATACATGTCCACACACAAGCACACATTGTCAGATCACTTCACAGTGTTCCGGTGCAAAGGGTTGATAGAAGAATCATATTGTACCAAAGAAAGGAAATATTGGCAATTTTCCTTACATATCGGGGTGGAACAGGGAAAAGACCAGTTTGATATGAACTGGAGGAAACTATGAAATTATGGAAACTAGGAAATTATGAAACTAAATGGTTTGTTGTTAGCTTTCTGGTGCTTGCATTTGTCTAGGACCACTTGTAGGATTGCTGCTAAGGGCCCAACAAGTCCTAACATAGAAAAGGAAAACCATGTCTGCATCAGGCATGACTGATGAGGTAACTCTGGGAATTCCATGTGTGGGATGCCCCTCACCCCACACATGTGAAGTAGATATCATCCTGTTTTCCATTACTCAGTCTGGAAACCAAAGTGATTTGCCCTTGGTCAGGGAGCTTCAGTGATCTTTTTTCATTAATAATATTTAATGATAATAGTGACACTGCTAATAAGTGAGATGTTTGATATTTGACTCTTGATAGTGAATAGGGATAGTTATATTTTTGGTATGAGAAAACACCAGTACAATATTTTTAGAAATAAGTGTGATATATTAACCTTTCCTAAGTATAAATTTTCCTTTACAAATTTCCAAAGAAATATGCATTTCTTGTATTCCAATAGATCTCAACTTAGCACCACTCTAAAAGTTCAACCATAAACATGTCTTTGTGAAAATTATGATGGAAATGAGGTTCCCTTATTTTTATACTTTTAAATTAGATGTAAAAATTGGAACTTAGTTTCACAAATCATAACAGGGCAGGAGAATCTAAAAATAGTGATAGAATTATGCTGAAATTTCTTCTAAGTCATTCCATGGAAGCAGTAATATGGAGTGTGAAAATGTAGAATTTTGGGTTTCTGTAAAAGTGTAAGAATCCCTGATGTGACATCTTGAAGAACCAGAAGCACACGTGACTCACAGCCGCACTGCCTGAGCATCTCTGTTCCTCTGCAGAATTTTAAGGTACAGAGAAATCAACAAACTCCTCACATAGGATTCCACATCCTGGACACCAGGCTGTGAATCTATTACTATTGATGCCAGTTATTTGACAGTATTGACTCATTTGCTAGTTGAAACATCATTTTTAACTGCACACATTTTACAACTGAATAAACTTAAGCAGAAGGTACAAGCAAGATGCCAGAGTTTCTAAAGGTAGAACTAAAAACTAGATCCTGACAATCCAGTTACAGAGTCCATGAACCAAGCAGATTTCCGCAAACTGGAGACTGACAAATACTTGCAGTGCCATTACACTGAATTCTCAAAACTTTTAAAAATTTAAAAAAAGAACTGTTAAGGATTCAGGCAAAGTTCAAAGAATTTTGTTGCTTCTAATTAGTGACATGAAATTCAAAATTCTGTCACAAAATTTATGGTTTGAGTAAGTAAAAGTGTAGATATGTATTCGAAACCAGAAATTCATTAATGAAGTCAGGCTAAAAAGTGGGGAAGAAAACCAATATGCCTTCAATTTTAACATTCTAATCATTTAGTTGTCATGATATATAAATACGTATTTTTTCAGGCTGAGTTCAAATTGTAATGTTGAAAACACATCAAAACATAATTTCATATATTAGCATTAAAAGGTTTCCAACATTTCTTGGAATGAATCAAGAACAGAGACAAATATCCACTTGATTTAATGCTCAGTTATGAAAGATTACAAAATGCTTTCAGAAATTAACACTGTAGCATGAATATTTTAAATACTGGGGAAATGAAGTGCAACGTACTGAAATACTTCAGAAATAAATATATTGTCCTAACACAAATATCTTTTCTTTTATTCAGATATTTACATTTACCAGCTAAACCTTTAAAAGTGAGGTAACTTTGTCATTGAGCTCTGTATGAAAGCCTTTATATGCACTCAGCATTTGATTCCTCATTTTATTTCAAATACTTAGCTAAGTACTTGTTTCTTTGAGCATTGAATATATTCACTATAGCTTTCAAAAATATAATTATTTTTATTTAAATGTGCTTGAAAACTTGCATTCTGTTGACTTGGGTAAGAATTTAAGAACACTTTGTATAGTATATTGAATTTGTTGTGCTTCCTATTGAAATATATGAAAACAGATTTTTGTACTTCTCTTAGCAAAAGACTTAATCAGATGAGAATGATAGTGATAAGAAGCACAGAATAATTTTGTGAAGAAAATAAATAAAAATCATTTCTAATAATCTTGGCTTAGAGTAAAATAATAATTCTATATGCATTTTTATTATCTTGAATTAAGTATTACATTTGTCTTTTTACTTTCCTAAGTGGAAAGATCTCTTATGAATTATATGCTCTGATTATACCTCTGAAAGTTTTTATATACACTTGAGTAGAAATAACCAGAGAGGTTATTTCAAAATAGCCTATGCAAGAAAGAAAATTAATAGTTTCAGTAAATGGAAATGAAGAAAAGAAGTGATTTTTCAGAAACATATGCATTTATTCAACAAATTAATGGCTCCCTGTATAAACACCAAGATCTTTCCTTCCACTCTGACCTTCACAGGATAACTTTAATCAGATTTCTCTCATGATTCCAATATAGGATCCAGTAGCAGCTTCAGGGATGTAATGCCTAATTCTTATCCAGCCATTTTTTTTTCTCTTTTTTGTGCCAAAGTAAGAAGAATAGAAAAGCTTTGTTTACCAGTCACTGGCTGGACATGGCACCAATGTGAGATAGGATATTAGGGCATAGCAGGGCTGATCCAACCCATGGATCAATCCGTGGGGTATACCTGGAGGGGGAATGGGGATGAAATAAAACAGGGGGAAGACAAAGAGAGATTGAAGCAATTCAAGAGAATCCGATAAAAGCCTCATTTATTCAGGAAGTGGTCGCATCCTTTATAGGCCAAGGGCAGGCTGGTAGGACAGGAAGAGGCTATGGGGTGGTTTTTGATGGGTAAATGTCACCTCTGGATATGGGATGTAAGCAGGAGAGGATTATGGTTAATGTAAGCAAGTGCATCCTATGCCCATAGGAGAGAGGCGGGGAGGCAGCAATAGGGCGGTTGCACCGCTCCCTACATCTCCTGCCTTTCTATATTATTTAATCAGGAGTATGGCAGGCCCTGTGAGGACAGCACCTGTCTTAGGTCAAAGACTTCATCACATGAACCCAACCAGGCCTTCTTTGTCATGGGCTTACAGGACAGCAGTTGGTCCTGTGCCTGTCTTAGGTGGCCGGTGGAGTAACATGCATGTCCTAGTTGCCCATCTCTGACTGCCTGTCCATTGCCCCAGGGCAATTAGGCCACATCATCATATGGGCCACTCGTGGGAATTCCTTCCCAGTAGGTTTGTTGATCTGCCATCTCCAGCTGGTGATAGTGTACCTGAATGGGCTTTGCCATAAATGCATCTATCCGGTTATTAATGAGCATCATAATCCTCTGAAAAATATAAAGACCCACAGAAAGGAGAAGCAACAGGGCAGGTAGAGGACCCAAAAGGGGCATTAGGTAGGGGAAGAATCCAGCCGCCCCCACATTGAGGAGAAGGAGTTAGCAGCCATGTGTTGTCGTCACTGTTGAAGTAGTTCTATTTCTTGGAGCTTGCCTCGCATAACACCGGACTGATTTACATAGAAGCAACATTTTTCCTGTAAGACAAGGCAGATTGCCCCGTGTTCTGCTGTGAGAAGGTTTAGCCCTCATCTGTTTTTAAGATGACCTCTGCCAGGAAGTCTAATTGGTTTTGGAGAGTTTTTATTGTAAAGGATAAAGCTTGAACATCTTTAGACAACTAGTTGGTCAGGTCAGCATATTTATCTAAGGCAATGGCGAGGCCAGTAGTACCCATGGCTACAGCGCCAGTGATGCCCATTCCCACCAAAATTGGGATCAATGTTACCACTCATTTTTGGCAGCCAGCAATGTAATCAAGTGTTGGCACTGGGACAGGTTGGTCACCTGAGACAATATCTATGTCGGGCAGGAGGGAAGCAGTTATGCATGTACCTTTCCAGTTGGCTGTAATATAGGTATAGGCCCTATTATTACTGAAGACAAAAATGTGTCCTGTTGGGAGGCACGGGGGGCCTATATGATTGACAAATTGAACACATGTGGTGGACAAGAGATGGCTCATATCTACAAGGATAGAAACATTTTGGAGAGAGCTCTGTAGGCAAGACATGGTTATGTTGGGTGTTATTAATGGCTGGACTAGAAATGATTGGGAAAGTCTACAGGTAAAATTATATGGATCACAAGACGGGTCAATTGTTGAGTTGCAGGGGATGGCTAAGGCCATGCACAACCATCGGTCTTGTGCTAAAGCAGGTTTAGTGAGGTTAAGCACATGATGAGTGGCTGAAAGGATATCATAAGTTTGTGGGTCTAAATCCATACCCCATGATTTGGGGAGAGCTAACGGGTGGTAAATGATCTTTGGGAATAGACTGTCTTCTATTTCTTTTAGTTTTTTCTCAACATAAAATTCTCTCATTTTTCTTGAGGACCTCCCCCATCTGAGACATGGATTGGAGCCCTCTTATACCAACAGACTGGCATGTTGATTTCACCTTTGAAGGAGGCTGGGGTGTATATGGGGGCTTCCTGATACAGAGGGGTTGAGGCCCCAATCACCTCTGCCATTTTTATTTTTGTAAGTATGGCTATAAAATGAGTGGCATTATCTAAGCGAGTACATTCTTCTACAGCATCATAACAGGAGCTATGCATCTTTATCTGATATGACTTACACTCCTGTGGGCAAGGCCCCAGTTGGTCATTTTGTTTGGGTATAATTTGAGGTTTAATTTTGCATTCCCAATTTTGAGTTGATCCCCCTGTAGGGGAGGGTCTGGCCATAAGAACCGCTAAGGGTCAACTGCCAGACACAGGCGCCATTTTAAGAGTGCCATGAGGCTTGCCAGAGGCAGGTGCCATCTTAGGGGCACTATAAGGCTGTGTAGCTTGGAAGGCCTTGTGTGACCGTCTCCTCAATCTGAGGATCTGCATGCCGTTGGGCAAGCAGCTCAGAGATTAAGTTAAAGTATGCAAAGGTGGTCACTGGAACCTTTTCAGGACTGAAGACCCTATAATAATATTTTAGAGCATCTCCTACTCTTTTCCACCTCTTGGTATCTATAGAACCTCTAGGGGAAACCAAGGGCAAACTTTATGGATAAACTGAAAATACTGAAACAATTCTTTTGTTCTAATCCTTACCCCTCTTGTCTTTAATGCCTTGCTATGGCCTGCCAGGAACAATTTATGTTGCTCAATTCTTGACCCATGTCTGGGAAAGGGGATGGGGTTGCCGTTCACTCACCGTGACTCGGGTGACACATCGGGCAGTCGTCCGTGCAGGCCTCAGTCCTTGATTCAATTTGCTTTCACTTCTAGCTTGCATTCTCAAATGGCTCACTCGTTAACTCCCCCATGCCAGGAGCTCCCACACTGGGCACCCCTTGATCTGGCCCACAGATCAATCTGTGGGGTATACCTTGAGGGGGAACGGGGATGAAATAAAACAGGGGGGAGACAAAGAGAGATTGAAGCAAGTCGAGAGAATCCGATCAAGCCTCATTTATTCAGGAAGTGGTCACATTTTTTATAGGCCAAAGGCAGGCTGGTGGGACAGGAAGAGGCTATGGGGTGGTTTCTGATGGGTCAACATCATCTCCGGGTATGTGACATAAGCAGGAGAGGATTATGGTTAATGTAGGCAGGTGCATCCTAAGCCCTGAGGAGAGAGGCGGGGAGGCAGCAATGGGGCGGTCACTCCACTCCCTACAGCAGGCTGGCTGGAGGACAGAACGTAACCTGTCAATCATGAATATTGGAATGGAGACTGAGAACAGAATATAAGGACATGACCTGATCGATATCAGATGTGACCTGTAAATCAGAGTCTAACTGTGTGGGCAGGACAACTTCCTACAGACAGGATCTCAGAATTTATAAAAGGTTGTGCCCACTGATTTGCTGACACTGCAAACTTGCTGTTCTTGTTCTATTTCTGTGGTGGCTAATCTTGCTTGCAGGATGTATCTCTATTTTTTTTTCTCTGCTCTTCACTCTTTCCTTTTCTTCTTATACTTTGAATCATACCTTATTTTGAGTAAAAATTGTATTCACCTATTCATTGCTTGTTCTAGTCAATTATTTGAATGGGACAGAAAGAGCCTGGAATCCCTGGGGGTGTTTACTGGCAAGAAATGGAGCCCTCCAATATGGATGAGGGTGAGCTTGTTTCTCTTTGACATCTAAAGAGGGCTTTTTGGTGAGAAAAACTGGTACTTCATTGGGAAGAATGTCTCAAAATCTATTTCTGGTATTTCACCAGATTCAAATCTTATTTCCTCATTTATATCTGACTCTCAGATTCTAAGACACAAGATTCTCCATTACATTACCAAGCTAGACATCTCAGCCTTTCATCCACAATTTCTTGCTTCATTTCTCCTTTGAGATAATTCTCACCTTTGTTCTCAGCAGCACACAGTGAGTTTAACAATAAAACCACCCATTAAAAAATAGTTTAAAATGAACCTTGTTGTTGCTAAGTAACTGCCAACATTTTTTACACATATGAATATTCTGCCCATATTAACCTCTAAGCATTCTCATTGCATAAGAATAAAGGAAAAAATAATTCTGTATCAGAGAAGAGTCAGAATCAACAACCCTGCACTCGTCTACTGCACAAAGAAACATTTAAATAGAACAATAATATAATGTATTTTAGGTTAAATGAATAACAGAAATTCTTAAGTTCATGGTGTGAATAGTTACTTAACTATGTTTATATGACATGTAGGTGATTAAAAAATAATGTGTGTAAGTGAAATAATTTATTACCATAAAGGAACGACATGAGTTCCCAAAATACTTTCCCTTGCTCCTCAGACACTTCTTCCATCATGCTTGCCACTTTCTGAAGCAGTCCTGGACTCCCTCTTTGTGTCTTTTTCTGTGTTTTCCTGGCTGGCTTAGTGTCCTGAAGGGATTCAAAATGTTTACTTTTCATGGTCTTTTAGATTTTGAGGCAGAGCCAGAAGTTGTATGACCAGTGAACAAGGTGCATGACATTACATAACAAAATATGTCAGCCAGCGTTTCCACTGGATGCCATCAGACAGCAGCTGATTCTTGAATGTACCTTGTTAACACAGGGAAAAGAACTTCAGAACTGCTTCAGGGAGTGGCAAGACCAACACAATAAGTGGACTCCAAGTGTGTGTGAATGTATTTTGAGAGGGGTTAAGGAAACATGTCTTTTACTAGCAAATTTTAAACTTTAATCATTAAATATTTTGATCACCCCTCATATATTCATACACATACATAGATTGTAATAAATATGAATATATGAATAAATGTGGATGATAATTTATTCTTTGATAAGTTATGAATTATTCCAACATGTTTTAAATGAAAATATGTACTTAGAAAGAATAAATGAATTTTAGCTTAAACTTTTTTTTTATTTCTTAGCAGATCATAACTCTAAGTAGATTTTAAAGACAAGTCATTTTTTTTATTGATGATGAAATGTGAAAGGTAGAACATTTTAAAGAAATATTTAAACACCCAGTTTGTCTATGGAACTGAAAACTTGATAATGGCTGTGGTGACTATATTTTAGGTGGAAGATAGGTATAATTAAACCCTATTTCTAATAGGTTATTGTCAATGACAGTCAATGTCAGGCAAAGGTATTCGCACCCTACCTCACTGCTCAAATGTTAAACAATATTTTGTTAAGAAATGAAATGAAAAATGAAGCTATATATTGTTTTTTGAAAGTCATATAGTAAAAAATAGGGTGTTTTTCTGATATATGTGTGTGCACGCATGTGGGTACATTTTCTGTTAAGCAAAGCAGTAGAGAAAAATTATAATGTATAACAATTAAATGTAATTCATGGAGGCATGTTTATGGCACTATTAAACCTATGTCACATTCTGATTCTGGGTTCTATCACATAGAGATTAGCAATCTTATTATTATACACAAATATTATTCATGGCTTTCTCACTTTATGTTATTTCTAGAAAGAGAATTTGACCTAATCATTGCAAAATACTTCTCATATTTTACCTTTTATCCTTCAAAGTTCTATCAATTGTGTAATTACCTTGAAACTCAACTTTATATAACCATCCTAATTAATCTCAATTAGTTTACTGTATACTAATAAGATTGAAAGTCACATAGGTGCTGTTTACTATTGTTAGGTTTTGCCAAATGAGTTACACATACTTCTTTAAATGGTGCTGTCTTATTTTATCCTGGCAATTTAAAATCTTTGCTCTATGAAAATGTTTTCTTAGTAAGTAAACATGCTTCAAGGTAAATAATGGAATATTTGTTTCTTTCATGCATTCCCAGATTAATTACTATTTGGACTGTAAGTCAATGACATAATTTATTGAGTATGCTTTTATTTTTTCATACAAAATGCTTATAAACTAAGAATATTGAAATTAAAAGCTAGAATACATGATTTAAGAATTGCAGAGATTCCTCGGTGTAGCCAAAAGAAACAAATACAAACTGTAAAAGTAGATTTTAAGAAAATACATGATTACAACTATTGCCCAGGAAGAACTAGTAAAGCTATTCACTGCTTTTCTGCGCAAAAGCAATTAAGTACCTTTTAAAATGAAATGCAAACTTTTATGATCATTTTTTTTACACCAGCAAATGGTGACACTTTACCATGCAAACTTCATTAAAGCAACTTGTAAGGACGGGAGAGAACTCTAAAATCAGATCAAATCTTGTCAAATCTTGCTGAACTGTGATCATTGTGAGCTACCTGGGATGGAATTGTTTAATATTTTCTCTGCATAGAATCTGTAAGCTTCCATTTGGCTTTTGTCTGTTAATGCACAGAATAAGCTATTATTCTAGGATAAACAGAACAGTAACCCTTGCTTTGCTCATCTCTATTGCCCGTGAAGTCCTGCATCATCCTCCTTATATGTGTGATTTGCTCCAGAAATTGTCCTGTTCTGCTGGACCTAGGATCACTGAAACGCTGAGTTCATTGGATTAGTGACAGTACTGGTAGCGGATAGGGCGCATTCAGTGCACTGTTCTCTTTCCAAAAGATTGTGCTGCTTATTCTTCGCCCTGTACCCTTTAATGGAGATCATGGGCTCATTTACATGGGTAAACATCCTATTAAATGGTGTGAAAACTCTTGATACAAGTTTATTTGAAATCTTTTCCATTTATATAATAGTGTAACTGATGTCTTTATTTTTGTATGTGCATATGTGACGTGTCTCTATTTCACTAGGGTTTGCAAAACATTAAGTAGCACTTTAGAATTTTTTCAACATTAAGATTATGTGCTTGTTTTCTTAGGTCATCTTCCTGAAATCTTGCCAGTTTGTTATCATTTTACTTATTTATTTAAATTGTATTTAAATAAAGACTAAACAAAACAGAAAATGGGTAGAAATAATGCATATGTTCCGAGAAAAAATAAACAGTAAGAAATCACTAGTTAATGTTTACATACTGTCGTTTTACAAATAGTTGTTCTAGATACAAAAGCGGAACATATAAAATGGGAATTCAAACAGCGAGACTGCAAACAGCTCTGTTCAACTATCCAACAAAAACTTAGTAATATGGTTGTCAATCCTATATACTTAAACATCCATGCAGCTATCCATATCTTCATTTATGTTGAGATTAAACAATGAAAGCAGGCTAAAGTCATTCTGAATTTTGTTGCCATTTTAAATAGCTCTTTTGCAACATTGTATGTGTAACTCGTTACATTGGTATATGAAATGCAACTATGCTGAGTAACTTTTTGAAATTCTTATTTTTATTAATACAATATTAACTACTAGTATTGAAGTAATTTTTGTTGTTTTTAATTATTAAATATCTTATTAGTTTATTACCTTGAATTCAGCATAAGAAAAAACATTGAAATGAAATTTTAATAATGGAAAATTTCTTTGATTTTGCTTTGTAAGGCAAGTTTTTAAGCTTTTTCGTGATTATGTAATTTTCTTATTAGGTAAAGGTATCCTTTAACACAGTAAGAAATTTTCCTTGAATTCTTAGTTTGCCAGGAATTTTTGAAGAATTTAGTATTATTTTTATATAAGTATCACTCACTATCCGATTGCACTACTACAGCTCTACAGTTTAATATTATTTTTTACTCCACTTATTGAAGTGATTGTACAATTACCAACTTTGATGCATAATATTAAGCCATTAGATTATCCCAAAAATAAACACAGTGTGCACATGGTGTGTGCACAAATGTAGATTGGCTTTGCAAATATTTTACATTGGGAATATTTGCATCTTGCCTGAAGACTGAGATTGCCTTTAAATTCTAATTTTTTTTACCCTTTATGGTTTCAATACTGAAGTACTTTGTTTCATTAAATAAATTTGGCAACAACAGTTTTTTTTCTCACCTGTAAAATAATTTATCTTGACTGGCCACTCAATTTTTTTGTGAAACTATAAAACTGTGTTTGCACAACATCTTAAAACAATGACAAAAACTTCAGTCCTGATTACAGTTGAGCATATTATGGTAAAATGTGTTCTGACTTGTAAGCAGGCTTAGGGTTAATATTTATTTGATCTCTTAGTATATGTTTCTTAACAGAAGTTATTTCACTTTCTACTTTCCACCTTTCCCCATAAAATTAGGATAAATATTATGTAGTTGTGTATGTTTGTGTGTGATCACTGGATAAAGCAACTTGTTCAGTTTTCACTTAAGGAAAGAAACATCTTCTTACAGTGAAACAGAATGTATTTGTAACAAAAATTCATTTTAAGAATAATTGTTACAGGTGTATGATGTGAATGTCTGTGAATCACATAGTCACAGTGTGAACTACCTGACACTACTGTGTTGTGTAGATTTGGGGACAGCGTAGGATGCTGTGTAGAAGACCCCTTTTTTCCATTTCATAAAATCAGCTTATGTATTTACATCCATTCTTTTAAAGGTATTTTACAAATGATGATAACGCAAATTCCATTTCCTTTACTGATTATATAGCATCTTCACATGTATTATCTAATTTAATTCTCATCAATCTGCAAAACTTGTCAGCTCAAAGTTCTTCTGATCCAGGTATTTTCAGGCTAAGAAACTGAGACTTAGGGGAAATTATTTGATTCAAAACACAACATTTGTAAAATGAGCTTCTTCCATCAATGCCTATGTTCTCAGTGCCTCTTCTGTTCCTGTGTGAACAGATGACCTAAACACAGCACCTGAAGTTCCTGTAGAGAACACTGCTTTGGGACTGAGCATGAAACTCTGTGATGGATGTGGAAGCCAAAATAGCCCCTTGTGAGAAGCCCCATGTGGATCATCGTATTGAACTCCTTCTTCAGAGAACAGTCGAGTGATTAATGCTGGTGGCTATAAAAACGGTGTCCCATTTACCAATGGGAGGCAAAATCATTTTTAACCTAGTTTTGAGTGTGATATTTTTGTTAAAATGATATATACATTACTAAACACAGCAAAATTTGTGGTAATTAGTTAATAAAAGTACTCTGAAATGAAGTCATATTTAGTCTTTTAGATGTCTATCTGGCCTTCTTTACTTTTTCTGCAGTTTGACACATAAGGACTATTGGAATCCCACTGGGTTTCAAGGTAGGTTGGAAATCTCCCTGTCCTTAAAACACGATAAGATAAAGAAAAACTTTTATACAAGGAAATGAGATGCAACGACACTGGCGAAGCCTCACGGCCCCCTTTCTCAAATCTTTCATCCTCTTGTTCAACTGGATAACAGTGGGAAGAAACTAGAGCATCAGGACTGTTTCATGTTCTCTAAAGAACTTTCACACATATCTGACATGGATTCTTGTTTTAACCCTGAGAAATCCTTGTGATTTTTCTTAGGATTTGACAAATTTCACTTCCCATTTAGATTGTTGATGGAATAAATACAAAAATTGCAGTCATATCTCAGTTCATGAATGCTTCTGTTTGAAAACAATTCAGTTTGGGGCTGGGGATTTAGCTCAGTGCATAAGCACTTGCCTTGCAAGCAGGTGGTCATGAGTTTGATCCCCAGTACCGATAAAAAAGAAAAAAAAAAAAAGAAAGAAAAGAAAACAATTCAGTTCACAAACAAAAGTGTTTGGCAAAATTTTGCTTTCATTAGCAAACTCCACATGTAGTGACAAATACGATCATAACTGTCTTTCCCAAACAAACAGAAATGCCACTGTCTCTCCAAATCATAAAAAAGCCTTGTTTGTAAACTGAGGTCCCACTGTACTTGAGTGAATAACCTTATATATCAGTGTATATCATCATAATGGAATCCATGGAACAAAAATATCAATAAAAAATAAGGAGTCTTGTAACATTTTATATTTACTGCAAGCCATCATATTTAGATTATAACAGCTGCCTGTAATTCATTTGGGAATAACAAAACTTAAAAGCTTGTTGGTAATGTATGTTGTCTGCTTAATTTCTACCAAAATAAACAGAACTGTTACTGCAATTATTACAAGTACTACAAGTAATCTGTCCACATAACTCATAATTGATTAAAAAATTTCAAAATAACTCCTTTCTGATTTGAGATATGTTGTTGCTAACTTGGGGAAAAGTATAAATAAGTGAAATATTTTGCTTTACTTAAAAACTAAACCGTTCAGTGATTTCCACTCATACAGCGTCTGGTGTTCTCTTATTTGCTCACCTAGTATTCCTTATAAATGGCCTTTAATTTGAATTCTATAACATTACATAAAATAAAGCCTATAATGTAATTGTCATGTCCCAGCTGTCTTAGTCATTACCACTTTTAATTCTTTTCAGTGGTTTCAATTTCTCAATTTCTCAAGAACAGTAGATGTGTTAGTAGAGATTATTCATATCTCACCTTTTATCAAGTCATCAGATTTTAATTAAATGTAATTTTCAACTCCTCACCTGATATTTAACTATTCTCATTCTTAAAACTTATTTCTCTTACCCAAACGGGAAGAGTAGGAAAAAAATTGTGCTTTTAGTAATTGTGGGACACAGCTGAAAGGAAGAGTAGTGATAAAGAAAATCTTTCACAGTTTAGTGCTACACACCCACCAGAACACATGCACTCACATAGACACAAACACACAGAGTGATTTTAATATGACTTCCATTGATGGGATACTTCTTGCAGGTGATGACTCTTTCCCCTAAGCCGTGACAAGCTGACACATTTACTTTGAAAAGAGCTATTCCGGCAACCCTAAGGCCTATTCACTACTAATGCTTCTGCATGCTTTCTCTTCATGAGCTTGTCACATTTCTTTGCCTATATTTTTACTCTGTGACTGTTGGGGAGAGGTTTATAAGGCAAAACAGTGGCATTTCCTGCATGAGGCTGGAGGGATGGGTTGAAAGGTGAGCAGGGCCGTCCTTGCACGGTGGCATTTCTGCAGATGGCTTTGGCAGAAGGTTGAGGAACACTGAAGTTCAACATACACTTGATTTTCTAGGCACATTTTGAAAATGTTATGCGCCCTTTTCATTATATTCTGAAATGTTTAAATACCAGTGAATTAATAGAAATACACAATTGTATTGTTGAAAGCCAAACTGGTCAAGAACTGTGTCAACACTAGGAACACTGAATCTGGACTGGAAGACATGTTTGCATGGGAGCTCAACACTTGAGAGTTGGGCAAATACGGAGAACAATGTGGCAAAATGTCCGTGTGACAATTGTCATGTAGGTCCTGTGGTCAGTATGGCAATCCTTGACAAATTATATTTTTCAGGGCACATAGTTTGAAAGTTGATTTTGTAGAAATTATTTGGAGAAGAATATTGAGTAGACATATTATATTTGCTTTTTATTCATTAAACAAACTCATAAATTTCCATTCAATCAACTTGCAGATATTTTATATCCTTTATCTATATGTGCTAATGAAGAAACCTTCAAAAAATATCCATCTGGACCAAGTGTGATGTGTATGACTGTAATTCCAGTACTTAGAAGGCTGAGATAGGAGATTCACAAATTTGACCCCAGCCTGGGCAACTTAAAAAACTTAGTGAGATTTTTGCCTCAACATAAAAGAATAATAATAAAAATGGGGAGGTAGCTCATTGGGAAGACCTGAGTTCAATTCTGAATACCACAAAAAAAACAAACAAATATAATCCAGTTTTAAAGACGGAACTTTTGAAATCTGTTAGATACTGAAATGTTTGAAAATATTAAACACTTTCTATTTTGATGTTTTCCTGCTTTAAACCAAAAAACTACTTTATGATTTTGTGTAGGGGTAATTTTAGTGTGTGTCTGAGAATATACTCCTTTCAGAAAAAAATTGTTTAAGATAAAAATATGCTAATTTAATTTAATTTAATTTAATTTAAATGATGTGTTCACAAAACAAATAGCAGTGAACCACAAGACATAAGAAAACCACACATGCATTCAGCTGGGCAAAGATTTGAAGCTTTTTGTTGTCGTATGTAGTTTAAAAGAAGGAGTATGAAACAGGATAATATGCTGCATTAAGGACAGAAATCAGTCTAGCTTCATGCAAAGCGCACTGAGCACATCAGCACATGGACGGTTTGCTGAAGGAGGTGTCAATGCCAAAGGATTAACTGGTGGGTTTTCATCCACTCTCACGTGTCCTTCCCATCATCTAGAGCTGTCACTTCCGAAGGCTTTTGTAAATGCTGTGCTGTACATCACAACGTGCCTTTGCTTTTCTCACTGCCAACTTTAGTTTCCAAACTCTCAGTTCTCTTAAACTTGTCTGCTTGGAATTCTATGTGTGTGCCTTTCTTCTGTCATTATATTGGTCCTAATGATTTGCTGCTTTTAAAAATACTTCACTCACTATCTGTGAAATTTCAGGAGACATAGGTAAGTCTATGTAATGAATTTGTCATTTTTAATGAGAATGCTAATTTGTATTAATTTATGTGTTTTCATTAGGTAAGTGAATATTTATTCTCTATATATCTCAGAAGGGTTTTTTTTGTTTGTTTGTTTTGTTTTGTTTTTTGTCTTTTTATCGGTACGGGGGATCTAACTCACAACTGCCTGCTTGCAAAGCAGGTGCTTATGCCGCTGAGCTAAATCCCCGGCTCCGATCTCAGAAGCTTTTAAAGCATTAATATTTGGTTTAATGGCATAACTAAAATAAATGTGAAGGAGGAGTCTGGATATCCTTATTCGGGTCACAGCACTGTTTCAACTTCTAATTTGTTGAAATTGTAAGACTGCTAATTATCCTAGGCCTGTAGAATTTGCACCTCCCAGGAGAACATTTCATTTCATAACGCATTTTACTCTCTTATATCTACTCCACAAATACTAGTGAAGCTACTGTTATTTTCAGGTTGACACTTTCTAGAACATACTGTTGTAGATAAATTTTTAGAGTGAAGTCTTCATATCACATTGTAAAGCCAAGAAGCAATCTTGAACATTTCTGATTGTGTGATTTTTTTTCAGATTTCAAACATTATAGGAAAGTGGAATTCATGTAAATTAAGGTATAATTTGATAAAACAAAAATGAAAATTACTTTGATTCATTGTATAAGTATTCATCTAATGGGTGTTTAGATTTTTTTCCTATGGCTTTGGTATCGCAAAGACTGCCACATTAACTATGGATGTGTAGTTATCTCTTTGGTATGCTGATTTTTATTTCCTTTGGATATTATAGAAATGTGATGTCTTTGACAGACAGCAGATGTCTTTTCAGTTTACTGTTTTTATGGCGATTGTACTAATTTACACTCACGTCATTCATCTTGGAAAGCGCCTTGTTCTCTGTGTGCCCACCAGCCATTTTTGTAAAATAGTCATTCTCATTTGAGTAAGATATCTTACTGTTGTTTCAATTTGTATTTCCCTGATGAACAAAAATGATATTTTTACATTAATGTAAAATATGCATGTTACTTTAATTTGTTGGCCATTTGTGTTTCTTGTTGGCGGCAGTACATGGCGGGGATCTTGGCAGGGAACAGGAAATCCCTTTGTCTTCTCTGCTGTGGACAAGCATTCTTCTCTGCACTTGTGGAAATATGATCTCTTCCTTTCCTGTTTTGTGAAATTACAAGCTGGTTGCTAACTGCAGCTTCTCACCTTAATCTCTGTTGTAGTCAGTATTTTGCCCTGGAAATAATTCAATATAGGACACATACCTGATAGACTTATTTTATAGTACTTGCCCAAAGAGTCAAATACAAAAGAGTGCAGGAAATTTGTCCTCACACCAAAGACTCAAAGAATCCAGCTGAGGGCCTGGATCCCAGGGCGATGTCCTATATGAGTCCAGCTGGAGGCCTAGAACCCACGACAATGACACATGCAAGTCTGTATCATGGATCTGTGATGGAAATGCCCAGCGGTCAGTGGAGGAAGCTAGAAACTCTGTGCTAGCAGAATGAAGGATCTGTGCTAGTAGGCTGAAGGACGTGCACTGAAGTCAGACAGCAAAACTCAAAGTAAGAACCAGAGTTCCCCCCAAAAGTACCACAGCCATTGTCAACAACAATGAGGTCCGAGCTCCTCCAACAATGAGAACACCTAAATTGATTTTAGGAAAGCCAAAGTGACAAGCTTTTCCAAGATAACCACCAGCACAAGCTCTTCCTGTGCAGTTCTTCTTTTTATGTTGTCGGCAACAAGCCTCAGGTAGGCCTTCCACACCCAGGACCACACTGATTCAGTTCAGCTGCATGTTACAAGTTGATCACTAGTTGTCCATTCAATAGTCTCCAAGTGGAACAATATTTAGAAACAGAACTAGAGAGTCATTCCTCAGTGTTTCTAGGAAAAGATTGTTAGGGTGAATGAGTTAATTGAACACCTTTTTCATTGATTTAGCTGGGATGCACTGAGGGCCTACTATGCGTCAAAAATTATCCCACACATTTATCATTCTGATTTTCTTCACAGACTGATTTTTTTCTTATTTAGAAGGGAAATTTCTTCTCATTTTTGCTGAAATCTTTAATAGCTTAATATGTTTTCTCAGATTTGTGGGATCTTTCACAGCACATTCTGGAGTTAGATTGGAGTATACAATTGCATTATAATTAATAGTATAACTAATGCAACTTAGGCCTAGTAAACATAGCCCCCATCCCCCATCATGATTCTGTTTGACAGAGGTAAAAAGGGACTTCTAAGAATTAAGTCCTTCAAGTTGCACAGACTGTCCTTCACATGAGAAAGCAAAAACAAATTTATTTCCGAAGTCAACTTGGGAAAATGTATGGAAAGAGAAGGCAAATTGGCAGAAAAAATACTAAAATAAGAATTGAGTAGATGAATTTAGATTATATATAAGACACAGTATTTTCCCTTATCTTTACTGGGAAGAAGCATGTTTGACCATTGTTATAATGTCAAGCTCAGATTTTATTTATAAAAAATGCCAGATGTAAATTTAAGTCAGTTTGCTTGCTTGTTTAAATGAATTTGGCAAACCATGTAGTTATTTTATTCCAAAGCTAAGAAAGATGACATATTAGTTAAATTAGGAGAAATTTAAACATGAAACAAACATAAAAATAGAGACAAAATGCTTTTCAATTCCAATTTATGCTCTAACACAAATTTATAAAAATTATCTCATATAGTAAAGTGTTCTTTTGTGAGGTAATTCAATTAAAATACTTTGATACCACAAGAAAAATGAAAAATACATTTTTCTGAATTAACTTGAATTACAATTGTATTATACTGCTCACAATATTGCCATAGAAAGAACTAATTCTGAGCCTCAATTTTACTTACAGTTTTGGTGAGAAAAAAAATCATGATGGTAGTTAGTATCTAGAATTTATTTCATTGTTGGACTTGTAGAATTAGGAAGAAGACTGCGAATTAGAAAGAATAAGATTCATGTAATTTAATAGAATTCCAGGGAGTTACTTTACTAAAACTACATGTATTTGGGAGGATTGTGAGTTGAAAAATAAAACCCAAGCTTTTTCATTAACAATAATTTTATGCTGTTCATTATGGTTTGTACCTAAATGTCCCCCAAAAGCCTCGTGTAATCATGGGGAGCCGGTTTTTCAGAGGTGGGCCAATTTTATGGTCCAATGCTATGATTAAGGCTGTGAGGTTCTACACTCGCTCTAGCATGAATTCAGCATAGCCTGAATACAACATAAGCATGGGAAATCTCGCCCCTTCCTAATCTCTTTTTATTTTAGGTATTTTCCATTGCCAAGAACTATTGTCCCTCTACCATGCTACCCTGCCTGGGAGCCAGATGAGTATGTATTAAAACTATAAACTGTGAGCTAAATAAACCTCTCTTCACTTGTTTTGTCTCAGCACTGAGAAAATTAATTAAGACACTCTATTAGTTTACAGAAAATAGCAAATTTATTCATATATTAATTTTGTAGCATCTCTTATAGTGAAAATTTTACCCAGTGACCTAGTACTTAAAATATCATGAGCACTTTAGTAAGAATAGATTAAAAATACTCATAATATATAGGTATAAGCCACCCTGTTTCCCATAACTGTTTCTGTGCTGATATGCCTGGACACCAATGACTAAAAGTTTTGCTAACATGACTTTTTAAAAACTAGTGCTGTCAGGGCTGGGGATTTAGTTCAGTGGCATAAGCGACTGCCTTACAAGCAGGCAGTCATGAGTTCGATCCTCGGTACTGATGAAAAAGACAAAACAAAACAAAACAAAACAAAAAACTAATGATGTCAACAATGATATGAAATCTTAATGCCATTAGAAGTAAATAACAGAATATCACAAATATCATTGCTCTACATGGGTTATATTTTCACAAAAAATAAGCAGTAAGTGAAAGTCCACGATTTCATATTCAGGTTGAAAATTTTGCATTAATTAGTTTTGATAGATGTTGGAGTTTTACTGAGCTAATGATTATAAAATAAATGTTTTAAGTGGACACCAGTAGGTGAATAAGGACCCGTGGGCTCCCACATTTAGCTGAAGGTTTAATCACCAGTGAGATGCGTCTCACAGAACATGGGGTCACCTACATCAACATGAATTATAGAGGACTGCACCCCTCCAGGAACATGACTCCACTGCCGGTTTCAGAAAAAATTTATGCTGGGAATATACAAGACTACAGACCTGTATATAACTTTATTTTTTTATTTACGGTATTCATCAAAATGATTATCTTTTCTTATCAAAATAATGGAATTATAAGTCATTTACTTATCGAGAACTGCTGCAAACTGTACTTTATACATTCTTATATCCCAACTTTTGTCCATTTTCAGCTCCCGACCTTGAAAGATCACATCTTTCCATCACTGTGTTTCCCGCCCTTCTTCCTTGTAACTATCACATTTCTAACTCTTTCTCTGAGGCTTTGCTCGTGATCCATCACGTGCTGTTCTTTCTTACTGGAGTGAGTGATGATGACCTGTGTTTATCGTTTACTAGCAGAGTATTTATTAGTGTTTTGGTGAATTTTCCCCATGAACTAATGGCTTCTTTGACCAAGGTTAGCACACAAATGAGTAACATGTTCTTGTTACAGTGTAATGGAGTCACATACATGACCATAGGGGAAGAGGTAGCTTCAGCGTTTTAGTCAAAGGGCAACTGGGAAACTAGGAAAATATTACACACATCGTCTAGCCTTA
Organism: Cavia porcellus; assembly: GCF_034190915.1. NCBI lineage: Eukaryota > Metazoa > Chordata > Mammalia > Rodentia > Caviidae > Cavia > Cavia porcellus. The sequence goes on along the minus strand of NW_026947499.1, from coordinate 72,024,457 downwards.
GTTTCCATTCATTTTCCTTTATTCAATGCAGAGTTTTGCTTAAAATTATATAATAAATTTAAGCGAAAACTCTGATTGCAGTTCTTAAACGTTATTGATATTCTAGAATCTTATTGTTAATCCTAAATTTGCATACCACAGAGGAAAGGAAACCCAGGACTTCTTTGTTCACACTTTTTCTGTTAATACTAATGGTCATAGTTAACTGACAGTTTCAGGCCATTTCACAAACTTATACTAGCAGCAGCAAGATTATGTTAGGATGTGAAGTGATAAGAATTCAACAAGAGCAACACCACGGAAAGGCTGAGTTTCAAGGTTAGAAAGGTTAGATTTGATCCACTAAGTATAAGGTATTGGATAATTTACTGAAACAATCAGGAAATTCAATGATAAAATAATATAGCGTTTTTGTCATTCTAGTTATACCTCTGTATGGACTTGGTTCTCTTTGATCACAGAAATGGTCAGGGAAATGCATCGCCCAAGACCATGGACAGCCACAGTGCCTTTCCATTTCAGCTGTTTCTCTTAGGTCTCTTTCTTCAAAGCCATGGTCCTCAGGAATAATCGGTGACAAAGCACAGACCGACACATATCTTTTACCTTTTTTATTACATTACAATTAGTTTAGAAAAATACTTGCAGATTGTGTTTGCTAAAGATGCTCTTTTATTTATAAACCCTAAAAAGTCTTTCTCAATCTCCATCTTGTCAACTTTTTCCTGTATTATCTATTTACTGAGCCTATTATAATTCTGTAACACATTCCTTTTCTGCTTATTGTACAGCTGCTTTTTTTCTGCTGTTTATAGGATACATTTCATATTAAATAAGGTGAAAAAATGAGCACCGAGCATAGTACCAGGCACCTTGTAAAATCTTAACATCAGATAACTCTAACGATCATGATTGAGTTATAAGATGGCTTCTGCTACTTATTAACCTTTTTATATTCACTAACTGTTTTAATTGATACATGAAGACATAAACATTGCACATATTAGTGAGATAACAAGATGTCTGATACGTATATAGGGTATAATGTTTAAATAAATTAACCATTCTTGTCTCTATATTGAAAGCACTTGAATCTCTCACTTAAGCCTTTTGAAAAATACATGATTGTCTATAATCCCCAATGCTCAGTAGCATACCAGAACTCTGACTCACATCTGATTGTATCTTAGCACACATTGATGAGTGCTTTCTCGCCCTCTTCTCCTTTCGTATTTCCCAACCTCTGGTTATCATGATTCTCCTCTCCTCTGTGACACGAACTGCATGTCTCATCTATGACCCATATCACTGTCAGACTTAGAGTGGGATGGGGCCACGCCCCCAATTCCCACAGCCCCCTGAGACAGTCTACATCCATCTGATTGGGATGCCCCCAGCTTAGCATTAATTCAATGGCAATGAAGGCTGGTGTGAAAGTGAGTCATGCTTGATTCCATAGAACAAAACCTCCGTAGTCTGGTATGCACACCAACTCACACAAATCTACACCACTTCAGTGTGTATATCTGCAGAGTGCTTGGGCAGGCCTTGAGGTTTCATCTGCAAGCATTCGCCCAAGGATGGATGGGCTGCCTGAGGGTGGGGATGGGTGACTGAGAAACTCCTGTGACTACTAGGGCTGGTACCACAATGGATCCCCTGAGTCTCTTAGCCCACGAGCCTGGACTGTTTCATGGGTTTGGGTATAAGTGACTGATATGGTCGATATTTTGTGTCAGCCTGAGAAGTTTGCAAGTTTAACTAAGCAACTCAGCAGAGGGTCCTCTCTTCGTAGATATCCTCATCCTGTGCAAGAGAAACACACGGAGATGGTGTGGTTGGATAGCTTGCTTACACTGTGTAAGGGTGGAAAAGAGGCTTAGCCCCACCCATTTTTGTTCTTGCTGCTTTTCCTGTCTTTTGCCACCCTGAAGTGTTGCTCCTGCGCCATGCTGAAACTTCCACAAACAGTGAGCTAAATAAGCCTTTCTTTCAGTAATTTTGGGTGCTGGGTATTTTGCCTCAGCAACAAGAGAAAAATCACTAAGACAGTAACCCAGGTCTATTCTAAGTCTGACAGTGATGCTGGGCAGGTCTCCAGACTGACAGTGAGCTATGGCTTGGGTAGACAGCCCTTGGGTTTCCTTGAGTCTTACTCTGATGAGATGAGCACTAAGTTTCAAGACAAAATCCTGTGCTGTCCTTCATTTCCTGCTACCTGGAGTCGGGAGGTCTTGTTTTATTCTTTTCCTGCTGAGATTGGAGGAGGGGTGGAGACAGCAGTGATCAGGCTGCCTGTATAGAGCAGTTCCTGGGCTCAGTGAGCAGGTATTGGGTTGGAGTTGAGGGTGGCATGGTTCTATCCAGCCTACGGTTTCCCAGTGTCAGACCTAGTACTGCCGGATTTCACATCTAAGGCTTAGACTTAATTTCCTCCCCCTCCCTAAGGAGGGGAGTTCTTCACTGACACTGTTTAAGGCTGCAGGAGAGGTGAGATGGGCAACACTTTCCTTCTTGCTTTTTTCAGTGCATGTCATCTTTTTGCTTCAGTGAAGCTAGCCCTGTGGCCCCTTTCCAAATTTCCTCAGCTCTGGGAAGGAGGTTTGGGACATTCATAGCTCTTTCAGTTGCTGTGGCAGGATCACAAGGGCATCTTAACTACTATCTTTCTCTGACTCTCTAACCTTAAAGTGAAGTTCAACCCATGAAAGCTTCATTTATTCTCCTTTAAAACGGAAGTAGTAGTAACTCTTGCTTAATTTTCAGTATCCCTGCTTCAAATGTGCTACTATTCTGATTTTCTAAATGATTAAAATCTTCAGCATGGCATTCAGGCTCATGACTCAGTCTCGATCCTTGCCTCTCAGCAGCCCTCTCTGTGCCATCCTCTGTGCTGACGTCCTTTCCTGTCTCCTATCTGCGATGTCAGACTGTAAGCTTCTCCCTTGCATCCCATGTCAGGTGCACTATAGAGGTAAATACTGAGTAACACGCATGTCTCTGATGAATCCATGGCACCATTTAAAGTAAAACTTAAGTCAGAGTGATAATGATGCAATCCTTCCCAAGATCTCTGTGCCCTTACAAGGTGACATAGTTAACTCTCTTGAGGAAGCAAAAAAGCAGAGATTACATGTTTTATGTGTTAAAACATCTATTAACTGAGTAGATATGCTCATTTTGATTTCCTTTGGCCTCATGCTGTTCTTACCATCTCAATAGCACCAATTACATTAGTCATTCTACTCTATATATGTTACTATTGTCAGTGGGGTATAAGTGAGTATCAACCAAAATATTTTTGTTTCAAAGTTATCTAAATGAAGGATCATAAGGAAACACACACACACACATCATTTCCAACACTTTCACAGGTTTCTGTATTTGCTATTTAAATATACACCATGTGCTAAAAAAATGCAGGTCAAGTATGTAATGGAAGACTGAAAAAATGAACTTTTCAATAGCTCATTGGCTTGAAATGGTACAGGGAAGCTACACCACATCAGTCTTTCCATCAGCCAGGATTCAGTGCTACAAAGAGAACAGAAACCAGTTTAAAACAGTATACGAATCTGATTCTCACATACAGCAAGACTTTTCCTTAACTCTCACTTGTCACCATTCTCTCAAGACAGTCACTGGCCAGACGATCCCCAAACCCTTCATCCAGGCCACAACCAAATTTCCAGGGTAAATTTTACTTTTCCTTAAAGGTCTTTCTGTACTGTACTGTTTCAATAAGTTAATTTTTATTCAAATGAAAAAGTATCTGTTCAACTGAGTGTAGTGCTGTATGCCTGAAATTGTAGCATTCTGGGAAACTGAGGCAGGAGGATCACAAATTGGCATCCAGTCTTGGCTGTTCTGTGATTTACAACACACGGATCAAAACAAAATGAGGAAGGCTGGAGAAGCAGCACAATGCAAAGGATTGGGACTTGATCCTTAGAGCCACAGAACAAAATAAAAAACAAAATGTCAAGGGGTATTATCTTTTCTGTCTGGAATAATGAAGGATGTCCTTGATTCCTTTGTTTTTACCCTATGACGTGTGTTTTCTTGAAAAGAAATATGTATTCTATATTTAATAAGATATGAGCAAAAATCTTTGAAAATTGGAACAATGTAGACACATGAAATATTTGGGGAATTAAGCCACATCTTTCCATCTCGGTTTCCTCCACTGGAATTACCACTACTTTTCATTTTTAGCGAATTTCTCTCTCATTTCCTCTCAGTCCTGCTGCTATCATTAGCAAGCTTCTCATTTTCAGCAAGTGTTGTTTCATTACTATGCCCCTGATTTCTTGTGCTTGTGCTCATTCCATTCCCGTGGTATGTTCCACTGTGTATTTAGTAAACTGATGATTTTCATTTAGATTCAACACAGATACTGAAATTCTCCGTGGAATGTTACCATGGGTTCAGAAGACATTTGGTTATAGTTGTCTTATGTATATTCTTACTGTGTTTTGCATGTATTTCCATATACATAATATCCTTGAATGATATTTGCACTTAAATTTGTGCTCTCAAATTTGAATATAATACTTTAGGTCCTAGAACTGTATTTTGGTGTCTTTCTAGCTCAGGGCCTAGCCTTGGGAAAATGAGAATTTTAAAATATAAAAAAAATTAAATTTTAAAACTCTTTCTCCACTGAAAAGCTCTACAGAAGAAAATACATCACTATGAGTATTTTTGACAATACTGTGACTAATTTGTTAGTTGCTTCCCTTTCATGACTAGTTAGTATGTTATTATATAAATCATTAATATGAGAAAAAATGTGGTTTATTCCGTGTCAAATAGTAAGTGGAATTCTTCAAGAGGATAATCTTATTTAATCTTAAAAATAGTCATATAAAGTAGATACAATTGCAATTCTAATTTTAAATGAGAAAACTGTTCTTGAAATATACTTTTTAAAAAGATGTTTTACAAAATAGAAAAAAATATTTCTATATAATATCATAATTTATTTCATTTAAAACTAGTTTTCTTATAAATTTATAGGATGGAATATTGTCAGTTATTTCATAGAAATGGCCTATTTCAGGTAATGGTAGTATTTGGTTTTAATGTTAATTTCAACATGATTTTCTTACAAGCTTTTCATGACTGAAAGATACCAAGTATTCCACTTAAGTTGTCATTATATTTCTTTAGGACTTTAGAGCACCGGAACACTACACTGTTTATTATCTCAATATGTGACCTAGCTGAAGTGGCACTGTTTAAAGATTGATGCAGCTATCAGGATAAAGAATTTCCAGAAGGTTAATTCTTGTCATATATTACTGAGGGATATTACAGCGTCTTGTATTTTCCTTATGCAATCACTATAATCAAAATAATAACAAATTAGGAAATGCAGTGAAAGTGAATGCACAGACCTGCACAGGGCGGAGGTGCAGGGAGCTGATGAAGAGATTTGGGTCCTTACCTCTGCTTTCCTGAGGTCCTGGACCTCCTCAGATCCACAGTGGCCTAGAGCAAACTCCCGGCCCCTGCTCAAGCCCAGCGCCCTCCGACTCTGCGTGTCATTGTTGCAGTTACTGTTTTACCTTTGTCACTTTCCTTTTCCATGATAGTGTCTACTCTGCACAGTGCAAACTACTCAGCAGAATATTTAAAGCCTTTCCAAGAATGCCGCTTTCTAGTTTTACCATTCACTTTCCGTTACTACGCATCGCTACCAACCCTTTACAGCTTCTCACTCTAATGTCAGATGCCGCGCACGGTTTACCGTCTTTCTGTCTCATGAGGAAAAATACAGGCGAGTGTTTCTGAGGCCGGGATCCCTCTAAATTTAAGGTTACGTTATTTGGTTTTAAAGATTATCTGAGCCTCTGCTTGTAGTAGCCCTATACTTAAAAGAAATTAAAGCATTTTTTTTATAAAAACAAACATCTCATTGTTTGGATGTATTATAATGCTTAAATAAAATTTTAAAAGAGAGGCTTTTATATTTTTACATATGTATATGTGTAGTATTGGTATATGTTTCGATGTAAAATGATCATTTTGTGGAACTGAAACACGTATCTATCATATCTTAATCATTTTACAGCTCCTCTCTGTCCTACTCTTTCACTCCTTTTTTATATTATCATCTCTCTTATTCTACTCTTTAAATATTTTGTGTTTCTTCAGTAAGTTGAGTTTCAGATAACTCAGAAATTTATCGACACTGCGTTTGGTGTGTAATTATTCCTGCAAGTGTTAAATCTGTCAGAACTGCTGGATTCTGCTGGGAAGTACACAAGGCCCACATCACAGTGGATCATATGGAATGTGACCAAAATTAGGGCAGCAAAGGTTTATTTCTTACATTTTGGAGGTTACAGTCGATAATCAGCTGGCTCCAAGGCAGGCTGGCATGGTGGAACCACCATTCATGGCTCCTGCAAACAACAAGAGTGAACAGAGTCAAAGAGAAAGACACACCTTCTTCCCACTGTCACACTGTGTGCTGGCTCCACCCCGGGGCTAGTGCGGCACTCATACCACCATCTGAGCACTAGACAATGAACCAAGTGCAAACACTAGATTTGGCTGTTTCCATGATTGTATGAGTTGTGTGTGTGTGTGGGGGGGGGGCATCTGATCGTAAGCCATGCCACTGCTAAAGAGAGACTAAATTATAGGGTATATTCAGAATTAAGCATTTATTCCCACAAATGAAAATATACCCATTAAAATGTCACGTACTGAATTTCTCTGCTGTTTCATTATTGTTAATAGTAGTAAATATTATAAATCTCAAATTTACCAGGTATAAGGTCAAACAATTTGTGAAATCCAGTTTAGCAAAAATAAGTTTTGTTGCTTACACAATCAACTTGCTAATTCACTTGGTGCTTATTCTGTGGCTGATGTATAAGTCTTTAGCTATAAACTACAACATACATTTTAATTTGCAGGCCATCAGGTTAAACAAAACACTCCATGTATTCATGAAAGTTCTGTTGTCATTCCACTGTTTATGGTCATCAGATTTCCTAAAAGACTTTTCTGCAGGTTTTGATTTAAAGTCAAGGTAGAATATGACACACATTCTCACACACGCATTCACACGCGCGCACACACACACACACACACACACACACACAAAACAAACCAATGACCTCCCAGAAGTCATATCTCTTAATCTTCATTTATTCATAAACATGATTTCTGAGAAAATCCAGTACACCAAGTGAATAATTAACCTTGAATATGATTTTTGGGCTTATGAATATACTTAATAGTTTTTTAGAATCTTGATATCACAATAATAACTATTGAGAACACATAACTTTTTCTCATTTAGAGTAGAAACAAGCAACCAGTTCAAGGCTCAATAAATATTTTATGTATTTTTTATGATGAACAAAAATGAAATGATTGACTTACAATTTAAAGAAAAGAAAATGTTTTTTTGAGGGTAGCATTGATGAAAACTCAGGTTTTCTCTTATGTTGCAGATTAGTAGATTGGAAGACTCAGGGAACATTTTTAAACCTCTCATCTTGAAAAAAGTGACTGAGACACCTAAATTATTAAACAAACAAACAAATAAGAAGTAAAACCTCAGCGTTTGAAACAAAGTGCAAACAAGCTCCCAATTCTTGTTACACCAGCATTCACCCTACCAGGTCTCAAAGGCATCAATTCAACATTCTCAGCCACTCTGAGATACTGACCGTGTGCCAAGTAATTGTTAGTCAAGTAATATGCTTAAATATGTTCTCTATATGCAGTAGTTTTAGTCTGATTTAATTTTTTATTTGCCAGGAAGCTTTCAGCTTTTAATGTCAAAACAAGAATCCAACCTACACAGGGCATTAAAAATAAGTTACTGAATACATTCAGCTACAGGAAAGACAGGAGCTTATGGCGAGCTTGCATTCCAATGCTTCAGCCCCAGTCCCATGCCATCAAATCTCACTTTCTAGAACACAGTGTCCACCAAAAGATGTACTCATCAAGTGGCTGCCTTAAGCAATTAGCGTTATATTTTATAAATTTTATTCAATAAAAATATGCCTACTTTCCTAGAAGTCTTGCACAGCCAGTTTTCCTACTTCACTGATCTAGGTGCTCGTGTCTGAGCTTATTTGGGGAAGTGGAGAGAAGTGTGTTATTTAGTCTTATGTACCCAGTGGGAAGTAAGTATTGAGGACTCAACTGCGGAGAAGCAACAGCCCCCCTTATTTGCATACATTTCAAGCCCCCCATAGCTGAAATGAAACGCTACTCAAACTAAACTAGTTTTTTCCCTACTGAATTGTATCTAAGATACAGTGTAATATATACATTAGACACAGTAAGAGATTAACAATAATAATTGATAAAATAGAGCACTCATAATAATATATTGCAGTAAAATTATTAAACATGAATTATTTATTTTTGGAATTTTCCATTTAGTATTTTGGGATCACAATTTGCTGAAGATAGTTGAAATTTCAGAAATCAAAACTGTGGATAAAGAGGGACAATACTGTATCAATATATCAGTTTAGTCTCAATTAGTATTGGCTATTATATAAGGTTCCCTTCAACCTCTTTTGCCACATATATCCAAATTAATTTTTAGAAGACAATGTAACATTTTTTCTAAATATTAGTCTGCCATTTTTACTTACATGTATTTGGAAAAATTATCTAACTTTCTTGTGCCTCAGCTTACTCCATTTTAATGGCATAATGGCACCTACCTCATACTAATTAACACAGTAAAATACCTTTAATATTTCAACATGTCTAGCAAACATTTACGGTGTTACATAAATCTGCTATGTTGCAGTTTGTTGTGATTCCTATAATTGTTTAAATCTTAAAGATTTAAAGAATGTTTTATGCCTTGCAATATAATACATGAACATCTTTATGAAGTACTGATGATAACTTGATACATATATACATTGTGTAATGATCAAATCAGTAGGCAAGGACTTCCACCTTTTCAAATATTTCTGTATTGTAGTTTTTCTATTCTAATTTTGTAGTTACTTCCAAATATACCATAAATTGCAGGCACCAATAGTCACCTACTGTGCTTTAGAAAACCAGAATGAATTCTTTTTTATGTTCCGATGCAGCTTCCTTTTTTTCCATCTACTTCTCACCTCCCCTTCCTATCCTCTCTCTAGTGGCCACTATTTCACACCACTCTTGAGTAACATAGACTTTCTGGATTCCATGAATTAGTGAGATTGTTTGGTGTTTGTCTTTTTGGTCTAACCTGTTGCTTTCAAAAGAATAACCCCCAGTTCTATGCATGTTGCTATAAATGAAACACTTTCATTTTTTATGCCTGATTAATTTTTTATTGCCTAAATATGTCATATTTTTCTTCATCTGTTCAACCATGGTTGAACTTGTTGGTTGATTCCAGATTTTGTCTATTATAATAGTGCTGCAGTAAACATGGGCTACATGGGTCTCTTGATGTAATAGTTTCATTAGCTTTAGATGTGTATCCAGTAGTGGGATTGTTGGATTACATGGTTGATCTATTTTTTAGTTTTTAAGATATTCTTCATACTCCTTTGCACACTGATTATACTAGTTTGTATTCCCACCAACAGCATACGAGTCCCCCTTCTTAGTATTTTTGTCAGTATTTGCCATTCTCTGTCTCTGTGACAGTAGTTATTCTAACTGAGGTGGTGCAATACTGTGTTTGATTGCCATTTCCCTGATTGTGACACTGAACATTGTTTTTGTGTACTTGTTGGTCGTTTGTATTTCTTTGAAAAAAGACAAATATATAGTTTGCTTTGAAGTTTCATTATTTGGGATTTGGCATTAAGAATTTTCAGTACCATTAGTATTCTGACTCTTAATCCCTTGTTGAACATTTGCAAATGTACTCTCCTATTTTGTATGTTGTCGCTTATGTCTATTGATTATTCCTTTAATGTAGAACTTAGGTTGATACAATACCAATTTTCCTTTTTTGCTGCATGTATTTTTGGGGTTCCATTTGAAAATTTTTTTGTCAAAGGTTTTCCCTATATTTTCCTGTAGGAATTTCATTTAGGTCTTACATTTAAGATCTTTGATTAATTTAGATGCAGTTTTATGGATAGTGACAGACATGATAGACAGAGAGGGACAGAGTTTCATAGTTTTGTGTAAGTATACTCAGTTTTGCCAGAACCATTTATTGAAAAGATTGTCTCTTCTCTAACATATGTTCTTTTCAACTTTGTCTAGTATCAGTTGCTTGTGTGTACAGGTATTGATTTGGGGGCTGTTTAAGGAAAATTAATTTTACTTACAATTTGCACCTGTACGGGCTCCAACATCTAATAGACAAAAAATGTTAGAAAGAGAAGCTACCAAATTTTCTGTTTTCTTCTTATACACCACCAACTCAGTGAAATTCATTGTCACCAATGCAGTGTTTTCTTATCTTCCAAGTTAGAAATGAGAGTTATACTAGTGTCAATTCACAGCTATCTCTGCCATTAAAACACTGAGTGGGGCCATTGAATTAGTCTGTCAACAAATTTATCAAAATTTACTATTCAGCCTCTACAGCTGACCTGAATATGAACAAGATATGCTTCCCATTTTCAAGACAAAAACTAGCACATGTTCTCTGTAAAAGATCAGAGATTGACTATTTTAGGCCTGGATGGCTACCTGTCTCTTTGCTGTGAAGAAAGCCATAAGCAACATGTAAGTGGATGGACATAACAATTACACATTAGCCACTGTGTAACTCAAGTATGAAGACAGGGATACACAGTAACAGAATGGTTTACCAGGTATCACTCCCTCAATGGGCAAAACACTTAAACCATATCGTTCAGCAGGAATGGGGTTGAAAACACTGAGGCAAATGAAATAAAAAATGGGAAATATTTGGAAGAGTGCTATCGTATCAGCACTAGAGTTTGTTTCATGTGGTATTTTCTTAAATTCCTTCCCTATCCCTAGTCGAGTTTTATTTCTCACTGATGTTATTTGTGTGACCTCTGAGCTTAGAATGAGAGGCTACATAGGCACTGCCTTTCCTCCCTTTGCCATTTTTCTGATGGCTCTCAGGGCTCAGGTTCGTGTCTGCAGTCGCTGTCTCTGTGTGAAGATTGTCCATACTAAGTGTGGCCAGTTATCAGATAAGTAAGCTTATCTGCTTTCTGGATAGGCATTTGCTAGATTACTTGCCCTTAAATGCAAGAGATATTGCTAGTACTAGCGTTAATTAGTAATAAGGATGGTACTGTAATCTCATAAGCTTTACTATTTATTTTTAAATTTCATTTCAAACTTAAGGGAGGCAAGGGATTTAAAAAGTCTGATATCTATTGCCTAGTTATAACATATAGACATGCATTACAATTTTACAGGTTTTCAAGATAACTATTGTCCATAATTTTGGGCATTATATCTTAATATATGTGCTGCTTAAATAAATGCAAGAGAATTAAATTTTAATATATGAAAAAAAAACATTTTAACCATGATGATTGGATGCATCAGTTAGCTTCCTCATCACTAAGATGAGGCAGAATGCCTTATATTTAAAGGCACAGAGATTAATTTAAAGGAGCAGAGTTTAAAGTCACTCATATTTTCAGTCTGTGATTGGCTGGGTCAAAAGCAGACACATTATGGTGAAAGGGCAGGAAGGAATAAAAGCATTTTAGCTCAGCAGCAGGGGGAGGAGTGTCACAGCAAGCAGACATGGGCCCTAGACTGAGCTAGAAATGTGCTGCACCAGTTACCGGAACAGAGTCCAAACTCGATCAACTTGAAGCTACTCTGTCACATTGGCAGAGACCAAAATGAGCCATGACGTGTATCTGTACCACATTTCTACAATTATGACTTGAGAAAATAGTGTTAGGCCTTAAGCAATGCCCTTGTAGAATTTCTACCATGCTAGAGAATATCAGCTATGATCAGTTTGTCTACAGGTGGGACACTTCGCTGAACATTAAGGAATTCCATGAAGTCCTCATTTACTTTAAGTTGTTTCTGTCAAATATTGGCTGTATACAGGCCTAATAGCACAGTAAATTTATTCTGAGCCAGCAAAGTTATGGGATTTTTCAAAGACAGCACATCAGCAAAATGAAAAGGTAGTTATTGCAGTTCCTAATAAGTATATCACTTTTAAGTGTCAGGAAGCAAAATTTAGCCTTTCAGTTTATTTATTTATTTATTTATTTATCTTTTTCGTTTTTATCGGTACCGAGGATCGAACTCATGACTGCCTGCTTGTAAGGCAGGCGCTTATGCCACTGAGCTAAATCCCCAGCCCCCAAGCCTTTCAGTTTTGAACAAAGTGGAAACTCCAGAGTAAATTACAGGCTTGTTTAGCCTTATGAAGAGTCTACTATAGGTCGACTTTAAATTATGAAAGGTTTCCTTACACAGTCAAGGCTGAGTCCCAAATATGATTATAGGAAAAGAAGTTAAGACCATTCATCCTCATCTGTCAACCTCACTGGGTTAAGAAACACTCAGCAATTACTAGAGTAGCTCCATTTGTACTTCTGAGATATGGCTTTTTATCTCAGATGCCTATTTTTGGATTTGGTGTTTGAATTTGGAGGGTGTTATGGTTGATACATTGTGTCAGCTTGAGAAGTTTAGAAGTTTAAATGAGAGAGGCAGCAGGGAGCCAGGGATCTTATTTTGTAAATATCATTATCCTGTTCAAGCAGAGCTCCCAGAGACTTTGTGAGTGTTACACCCATTTGGGGGCCGGAAGGAGATGCTCTGCACATACTATAAGGAAGGAAAAGAGGCGTGTTCTTCTCCTATTTTTGCTATTGCTGCTACCTTGAAATGCCACTCCTGTGTGGTGCCACGCTGCCTTGGAGCCAGCTGATTATGGACTGAAACCTCACAAACAGTGAGCTAAATAAACCTTTCCTGTCTTCATTTTGGGTGTGGGGTGTTTTGTCCTAGTTATGAGAGAAAAGTAAGCAAGACAGAGGGTCTGATTTTTTTCTTGACATATTCTAGATACTAGTTCTTTGTCTGAAGAACAGGCTCCCTAGATACTTTCCCACACTGAGAATTGTCTTTTCACTCTGTTGGTGATTTTTTTTTTTTTTTTGCATTGAAAAGTGCAAATCTACCTCCAGGTGGATTTTTATCCATTCCTCAGCTGATGGGCATTCAAGTTGTTGGGCATCCAAGACCTGGCTATTACAAATTGTGCTGCTATAAACAGGGGTGCACATATATCACTGTAATATGGTGTTTTCAGTTCTTCTGGGAAAATACCCAGAAGTGGAATAGCTGAGCCAAATGGGACTTTCAATCCCAGTTTTTTGAGGAATCTCCACACTGACCTCCACTACCTACTTTTTCTTCCAACAGATTTAGTGTTTGTTTTAATATTTAGATCTTTGATCCATTTAGACTTTACTTTAGTACATGGTCATAGGCATAGGTCTAGTTTTAGTTTTTGCCATCTTGGAGAGCCAATTTTTCCAGCATCATTTATTGAAAAGATTACCTTTCTTAAGGTGGCTGAGTGTGCTTTTAGTTGTAATTGTATCTTCTAATCTATCCTATTGATTTCAGATCTGTTTTTATTCCAGCACCATGCTGATTTTATTACAGTAGTTTGTAATATAACTTCAAGTCAGGGATTGTGATGCCTTCAGCCTTGCATTTGTTGCTTAGAACTGCCTTTGCTATTCTAGGTCTCTTATGGTTCTAGATGAATTTTAGGAGTGATTTCTATAGATCTGTGAGGTTTTCTAGTGGCAATTAGATTGGAACTGCATTAAGTCCATATAAGAATTTTGGGAGAAGCCATTTTCACAATGTTTGTTCTTCCTATCCATGAACAAGGGTTGTCTTTCCTTTTTCTTAGGTCCTCTTCAATTTCTTTTTACAGGGTATTATAATTTTCCCTATAGAGCTTTTGCTTCTTTTGTTAATTTCTAAGTATTTCTTTTTTTTTTTTTTTTTTTTTTTTTTGGATTGTAAAAGGTGTAGCTTCTCTTGTTTCTCTCTCAGTGGTTTTGTTGCTAGTGTATAGAAATACTATTGATTTTTGAGTGTGGTTTTTTATCCTGCTACATTACTGAATTTATCTATTGTGATTTATCTGTGTGAATTTATCTATGTGATTTATCTATGTGATTTTATTTATGTGAATTTATCTATGATTTTTATCTATGATTTTTTTCTATTTGTCCATTTTTTTTCTATTGTGATTTTATCCATGTGATTTTATCTATGTGAATTTATCTATGTGATTTATCTATGTGATTTATTTATGATTTTTATCTATGATTTTTTCAATGGAGTTTTGGCGGTCTTCTATGTAGAGTATCATGACATTTGCAAATAATGATTTTTTAACTTCTTTTCCTATTCTTACTCCTTTTATTTCCAGCACTGTATTGAATAGGAGTGGTGATAATGTGCATCCTTGTTTTTTTTTCCTGATTTTAGGCTAAAGGCTTTCAGTTTTTGGTGATTTAATATGATGCTATCTGTTGGGTTGTCATAGATAGTGTCTTAGTTACTTTTTACTCATTGCTGAGACAAAATACCTGAAGCCCAAGCTGGGAAAGGAAAGATTTATTTCTTACAGTTTTTGGAGGTTTCAGTCCACACTCAATTGGCTCCAAGGCGGAGTGGCATGACTGGGCTACAGTCCATGGCAGCTGCAAACAGCAAGCAGGAACCAGCAAAGAGCAAGGCACACCTTCTTCCTGCCATCACATTACACCTTGGTTCCACCCCTTTGTGGGTGTAGCTCTGACACCATCAATCCAAGCACTAGACAATGAACCATCACAAATGCACAATGCAAACTCATGAGGCCTGGGGGCCACAGACATAAACCATGACATTCCACCCCTGGCCCCCAGGACTCATGTACATCCTTTATACAAAAGATACTTAGTCCACCTCCAAAAGTTGCCAAAGTCCTAACAGCTTCAGCATTGCTGATAAGTCCAACTCCCAAGTCTCCTCCAAGATCTATAGCAAAGTCTTAACTGTAACTTCCTGTACAAATAAAACAAGGTTAAACATTTCTGAAATGCAAAGGCACAAGATAAACATTACTATTCCAAAAGCTTCAAAGAGGGGAATATAAAGCATTGGAAACAAAGCAAGTTCAACATCCAGCAGGATGAAGGTTAAGTCCTAGAGTTCCATGCACAGCATCTAAAGCAATCTGGTTACAAGCTCCCAAAGGCTTGGGTAATTCCACCCCCATGGCACTTCCAGGGATTTCAGCTCTCAAAGCCTTTCTCTTAAATCCTCTCTGCTCACTTTTTGCAGCTTCCCTTGGATCATCCACATTCTTGGCTTTTCCAAACTTCTGGGGTCTCTACTGCACCTTTGGTTTCACATTTACATCTTCACAAATTGCCCTCTCAGGGGCACACTGCTTGACCTCTCAGACCCTTTGCAGTCTAGGTGGAAGCTGTCTTACCCTCAGAATTTGTGCATTTTCCTTGTCCCTAAAATTAGCACCTTGTTGATGCCACCAAGGTCTGCTGCCAGCTGAAGCAGTAGCCAGGCTTTTCTCTCTCTTGGCTGTAAGGGTCATTTGCCTGGGTCACAGTGCTCTGTGTATCTGATTATGAGGAAACGCTTCTCTACATTACCTCCATTCTGGAACCTCATGTGGCCTCTGTCGCCATTCTAGAACCTGGGGCTCTGCAGCTTTCTCCTCTGAGCAAATTCTTTTACCTTTGCAGTGAGACTTCAAAGGGTGGGGACCCCCTTCCTGGGGTGCCCTAGGGACATCTTTCTTATCTCTCTGTTTCTCCTCAGCAATCAAAATCTCAACTCTGTCTTTACAATCCACAGTCTTCCTGGCATTTTCCTTCTGGCCAAACTCACAGTATTGCAAATTATCCTGCTGGGCTCTTTGCTCTTTATTTGTAACATAAAGTTGGCTAAAAACCCCGAACAATAGCCATGCCACACCCTCAATGTTTGATTTTTTTTTAATTTCCTTTTGAAGATTAATCAGTCCATTGCCCTTTGTCTCAGCCTCAGGCAAAGTCTCTGGGCATGAGCAAAATGAAGACAAACTTTCTGCCAAGCCATAACACACATCATAGGGAGTCCAACAACCAATGCAGTCCTTCCCAGCAGAAACCTCTCAAGCCTGGTCTTTACCCTGAGGCTTTCTATCAGCCTTCTGGTATCCTGAGCTCTGACCAGAATCTCCAGTTATATGCATCCAGAGGACATGTCCAAACCTTTCCAAACTCTGCCCACAAGCAATTTCCAAAGCCTTTCAAGAAACATGGTTAGGTATAGTCACAACAAATGACCCCACTCCTTGGTACCAAATTCGGTCTCAGTTACTTTTTACTCATTTCTGAGACAAAATACCTGAAGCCCAAGTCAGGAAATGAAACAGTTATTTCTTACAGTTTTTGGAGGTTTCAGTCCACACTCAGTTGGCTCCAAGGCAGGGTGGCTTGGCTGGGTTGCAGCTCATGGCAGCTGCAAACAACAAGCAGGAACCAGCAAAGAGCAAGACACACCTTCTTCCTGCCATCACATTACATCCTGGCTCCACCCCTTTGTGGATGTGGCTCTGACACCATCAATCCAAGCACTAGACAATGAACCATCACAAATGCACAATGCAAACTCATGAGGCCTGGGTGCCACAGACAAAAAACCATGACAGATGACTTTTATCATATGGAGGTAAAGACCATATATTCCAATTTTCTGTAACGTTTTTATCATGAATACATGTTGGACCTTATCAAAAGCTTTTTCTGCATCCAAGACAATGATCATGTAGTTCTTATTTTTGGCTCTGTTGATATGGTGCATTACATTTATTGATTTGCAAATGTTGAACCATCACTGCATACCTGGGATGAATCCCACTTGGTCATGATGTATAATCTTCTTCATGAATTGCTGCATTCTGTTTGCCAAAATTTTATTGCAAATGTTTGCATCTATATTCCTTTGGGAGATTGGTCTATAGTTTCCTTTTTCATTGGGTCTTTCTCTGGTTTTGGTATTAGAGTAATGTTTGCTTCCAAGAATGAGTCAGGGTGGATTGTTTCCCTTTCAATTTCATTGAAGAGTTTGAGGAGTGCTGGCATTAAAACTTCTTTTGAATTTCTTGTACAATACCACAGTGAGTCCATCTGGACCTGGGCTTTTCTTTATTGGTAGGAATTTAATTACATTTTCAATTTCTTTAATTGAAATTGATTATTCAACAGTTTTACATCTGCTTGACCCAACTTTGTTACTTCATATGTTTCTAGGAATTTGTCCATTTCTTCTGTGTTATCAAGCTTATGACATTAGAGGTTTTCAAAATAGGTATTGATAATTGTCTTAGTTACTTTATGCTCATCACTGAGACAAAATACCTGTGCCCAAGTTGGGAAAGGAAAGAATTATTTCTTACAGTTTTTGGAGGTTTCAGTCCACACTCAGTTGGCTCCCAGGCAGGCTGACATTGCTGGCCCGCCTTTCATGGTGATTGTAAACAGCAAGCTTGAATCAGCAAAGAGCAAGACACAGCTTCTTCTTGCCATTACATCACATCCTGGCTCCACTCCTTTGTGGGTGGAGCATTGACACCATCAATCCAAGCACTAGACAATGAATGAATAACAAATGCACAATTCAAACTCAAGAGGCCTGGGGGACACAGACATAAACCATGACAATAATCTTTTGTATTTCTACAGGGTCTGTAGTGATTTCACCCTTTTCATTCCTTTTTATTCCTTATTACATGAATTTGAGTTTTTCTTTCCTTTTTAAAAAATAAGGTTGGCTAGAGGCCTTTCAACTTTATTCTTTCAAAGAATCAACTCTTTGATTCATTGATTCTTTGTATTGTTTTCTTAGTCTTTATTGCATTGATTTCTACCCTAACATTTATATTTTCCTCCCTTCTTTTGGCTTTGGACTTCACTTGCTCTTCTTTTTTCTTGATGTTGAGGTGTAGCATCAGGTTGTTTATTTGTGTTCATTCGGTTTTCCTGATGTGGGAATTCGCCAAAATAAATTTTCCTCTGAAGACTCCTTTCATTGCATCCCACTGGTTCTGATAATATATTTGTATTTTTGTTTGCCTGTAAATATTGCTTAATTTCTTCTTTAATTTCATTTGTGACCCACTGATTGCTCAGGAATTTATTATTCAATTTTCATGTTTTGTGGTGTTTTTGCAATTTCTTTTGTCATTAATTTCTAGTTTCATAGTGCTATTATCTGATAACTAGCATGGGATAGTTTCAATTGTTTTGCATTTACCTGAGTATGTTCTTTGGACTAGTATGTGGTCTATTTTAAAGAATGTTCCATGTGCTGCTGAGAAGAATGTGTATTCTGATGTTTTTGGGTGAAACACTTTGTATATGCCTGACAAGTCCATTTGTTTACAGGTGTGATTCAACTCTGTTATTTCTTTGCTGATTTTCTGTCTGGTTGATCTGTTCCTTTGTGTCAATGGTGTGTTAAGATCTCCTGTTATAATTGTGTTATTGCTTATTTGATTTTTCATTTCTGTTATTATTTGTTTTGTATAGCTGGGTTGTCGATGTCCGCTCCTGGCTGGCAGGAAGGACACACGACAAAGTCTGGCAGTGGACAACCTTTTCTTTTATTTTCCTTCTCCGTACAGCCTGCCCTGGGATCGCTCCCAGCCGAAGCCTCCTTTGGTCCGCTCCCCGCGGCTCCTTCTGGGCTTCTACTTCCGGGCTTCTTCTTCCCCCCCAGGGGTGGCACCAGTATATATACGGATACAGTGTCCAATCATGTTAAAGTGAGCAAGGCAAGCTGATTGGCTAACATCATCAGTTGCCAGGCAGACTATATTGTTGAGCGGGTTGCTTACGCGGTAAGCAGGAAACTAACGTGCTCGATGGGAGGGGTAATCTACCTCAGGCTTTACTCTTTACTACAGGCCTCACGTCCGCCAAGTGAGGCGACCGGGCTCGGGGCTGCGGCTCCCAACATCTCCCCCTTTTTTATTTTTTATGAATGTGCGCATCGTAGCCCTTTCTGGACTGGGTGCAGAGGCTTATGCCCTATGCTTAGGCCCACCGTAGGTCCTTGGCTTAGACCCTGGTCGGCCGTCCCATGGTCTGCCAAGGCCCTGAGGCCCTCGTCCTTTTTCTAGGGCCAGGCACAAACTGGACGGAACCTGGATGCACACAAGCTTGCACTCATTTCCTCTCCGTAAAGAAATCCCCTCGGAGAGAAATTTAGACCTGGGCAGCATCTAACAGTCCAGCGGCTTACGTGCAGGATGGGGTAGGGCCTGGCTTAGGTTGAGTCGCACCGGGGGAGTACGCTCTTACCCGTCATTGACTCTCCTACCCAGCTATGTCATAATTTTTTAGAGGAGGAGTGTGGGAAGCTCACCGTCCCTAGACTCGGTCGTAGGCTAGGCGAGCGAGCCATGCATGTGCCTGAGGATCTTCTTGTCCATTTCGGGCTACCGCTATTTCTATTCATCTTGTTGGTTGGTCTGTGATGGATCTCCGGTAGGGCAGGTCTGATCTTCAGTCGAGGGCTTTGTCGCCCGTGTCAGTCTCTCCGGTACCCACAGTGGTTCTCGTCCCGATTCCTGTGGGAAAACACAAACCGCGCCTCGGTTCCAGCTGACCACTGGATCCGGGCCCATCCATTGTCCTGTCAGGACATCTTTCCACTTCACCCACCCTTTATGGTTGGGGGAAGGGTTGCAGTGCTCCACGGCTGGGGAGCAATTATCATTATTTAAATTTTAAAAATTGTGTGTGAATAGTGCCATGGATAATCGTGCCTTTGGGGCCAGGGCTTGGCCTACTCCCCCTTTTTGTTTTTGTAAATTTTTTTTGAGGCTTTTATGAGCCCTCTCAATGATTTTTTGACCTTGGGGATTGTATGGGATACCATGTTTTAATTGAACCTCCATCATTTTGCAGAACTCATTGAAGGCTTTGCCTATATAGGCTGGTCCATTATCAGTTTTTAATATTTTTGGTTTGCCCCATGCGGCCCAAGCCACCAGGCAATGATTGATCACATTAGACACTTTTTCACCTGTTTCTGCTGTTGCAAATATGACGTGAGAACAGGTGTCTGTGGAAACATGAACATATTTAAGAGTCCCAAACTCCTGTATATGTGTGATGTCCATCTGCCAAACATCACCAGGGATCAAACCTCGAGGGTTTACTCCCATCGGTATGGCAGGTTTGTATGTGGCACAGGAGTCACATAGTCGCACGATATCTCGTGCATCTGCTCTGGAAACATGAAAATGGTTTGCTAGTGTCCTGGCATTGACATGAAACTTATCATGGAAGGCAAGGGCTCGCTCGATTGGTGTTAGTAAGGTAAAAATCCATAACGGGCGAGTGGCAGTATCAGCAGCCGCATTCCCCTGTGCCATAGGCCCTGGCAGGGATGTATGTGCTCTTATGTGGGTGGTGAAGACCTTATGGTGTCTGTTCTGAAGCAATGTCTGGATAGACAGGAACAGCCCAGCCACTGTGGAAGTGGATCTAATTAAACCGGCAGTCTCAAGCACTTGCATAGCATTGACCACATACCTAGAATCGGAGACAATATTAATGGCTTCTGAGAACCGTTCAAGAATCATTTTAACGATCTGCAGTTCCACCACCTGAGGCTGATCAGGTTCAAATTGTATGGTAACCGGGGGCTTGCCTAGGATCACATAGGCGCCTATCCCCGTCTTGGAGCCATCTGTGTATATTGTAGTTGCTGGGACTAATGGCTCAGAGGCAGTAACCTTTGGAAAAATTATAGGGTGCTGAGTGACAAATGACAAGATAGGGTCTTTAGGGTATTGATTGTTTATATCCCCATGGAAAACACATCTCAAAATGGCCCAAGTATCTATGCAGGCAGCCAGGGTCTTGATCTGGCTGGCAGTATAGGGTACTCGGATGGCTTGTGGTCCTGAGCCAAAATGTTGGACAGCTCTATCATGCGCTTCAAGGGCCAATGAAGCGACTGCCTCCGGGTAATGCTCTATGACTTTTGCAGGTGAGACCTTAGGGTGTATCCACAGTAATGGTCCTTTCTGCCAAATCACCGCTGTGGGCTGTAGACTAGTCTGTAGCAAACAGACATCAAAGGGTCGCCCTGGTTCAATTCTGTGTAAGGTAGCCCCACCTAAGGCTTTTTCCACTCTCTGTAAGGCAGCTCTTGCCTCAGGAGTGAGCCTCCTGTGGGAGGCTATATCTGGGTCTCCCTTCAGAAGGTCGAACAGGGGTTTGAGATCTGAATTTGGTATATGTAAATATGGCCTAATCCAATTAATGTCTCCCAATAGCTTTTGCATGTCATTTAGGGTCCTAACGCCATCCGTCCTAATGGTGACCTTCTGTGGAGAGACTAGCATAGGGGAGATTTTCGCGCCTAAGTAGGTCACCATTTTTTCTCTCTGAATCTTGTCGGGGGCAACATGCAGATTAGCTTGTCTCAGGGCCTCGACCAACTGGCCGAGCATATTATTTAGCATGTCTGGGTCCCTGCCGCTGAGTAAAAGGTCGTCCATGTAATGCACACATCTTATCTTGGGAAAGGATTTCCGTAGGGGGGCCAGTAGGGAATCAAGGTAAATCTGACACATAGTGGGACTGTTGGCCATACCTTGGGGCAGCGTTATCCACTCGTATCTGAGATCAGGGCTTTCTTGGTTAATGGTGGGTAAAGTAAAGGCGAACCTATGAGTGTCCTCTGGATGCAGGGGGATTGAGAAGAAACAGTCTCTAAGATCTATAACATAAACTGGCCAGGACTGAGGGATGGCTGAGAGAGCTGGCAGCCCCCTCTGGACCGCCCCCAGGGACTGCATCTGCGCGTTGACCGCCCTTAGATCATGGAGCAGCCTCCACCTGCCAGACTTTTTCTTAATTATAAAAATGGGGGTGTTCCATGGGGAGGTTGACAGCTTAATGTGTCCTAATCTAAGTTGTGTACTGACTATTTCTGACAAGGCTAATAGCTTCTCCTTAGGCAGGGGCCACTGAGGTACCCAAACCGGATCATTTGACCTCCAGGTGATTTTGATCGAAGTGGGTAGGAGAGCTTCTTCAGCGGCCCCTAAGAAAAACCCAGCCCTTGCCTACCTTTTTTGTTCTCTACTGGTATTGGGGATGTCCGACCCTGTAGGGCATTGCCCAAGCCTTTGCCGGGGGTATATCCCTGGTTCCTGAGTATATCCTTAGCCTGGGGGGAGCAGTTTGACGTAAGCGTGACATCCATCTGAGTGAGGATGTCCCTTCCCCATAGAGACACTGGCAACTGTAACACAAATGGTTGGAAATGGCCCTGATGACCCTCCTCATTGCACCAGAGCAGGGTTGAAGCACTAACCTGAGGAGCTGACACCATCCCCAGGCCCTGCAGCGTGTTATCTGCAGTGTTGGTGGGCCAGTTGGAGGGCCAATCCTTTCTAGAGATAATGGAACGGTCAGCTCCTGTGTCTAGGAGCCCTGTTATATTCTTGCCATTGACCTTAAGTGAGAGCATGGGCCTTTTATCAAGTATTATATGGAGTCCCTCGAAGACTTCCCCTGAGGAACCGAAACCTTGACTTTCTCTAATTTTCTGCTTTGAGGGGAATCTCTTGTGGAGACTGGGGAGCAGCAAGAGCTGCGCTATCTTGTCTCCTTTATTGATTACCATAGTACCCACAAGAGATTGAACCATAATTTTAATGTGTCCTGTGTAGTCTGAGTCTATGACCCCCGGGACTACTATGAGACCCCGAAGGGCCGTGGAGGATCTCCCGATCACCAGACCCACGGAATTTTTGGGTAACGGTCCCTTAAAGGTGGTTTCAACCACTTGAACACCCATATCAGGCACTAATATAAGTCTGGAGGCGACACTGAGGTCCACACCTGCTGACCCAGGGGTGGCCCTTGTTGAAGGCTGCCATCCTGAGCTGTCCTGTCTCTGGGGTGGGGGCCCGCCTGTGAAGGGGGCCCCCTCTGGCCGTTTTTTGGCCCTCTAACATCTCGTCCACAAATACGGTTGCCCTGAGCATCAAAGACCGACCTACACTCCTCAGCTTTGTGTAATCCCCTCTTGCATCGCCCACAAACAGATGGTTCTTCATTCCTAGGGCGAGGCCTAGCATCTGCATTGTTTGGGCAATGACGTTTAATGTGTCCTGGCTCCCCGCAGGCAAAACACCCTTTAGCCTTACATTCCCCTTCTAACCCGCGAGGTCCCCTCTGCTGTACAGCCGCGGCCAGGAGAGCAGCCACTCCTGAGTTGGAGAGCGGCCCCCCTATCTCTCTGCATATCCTAATCCAGGTGTTGAGGTCCTTGTTCTTATAAGGAGCTATCGCTGCCTTGCACTCCTTTGTACATTGCTCAAAAATCAGCTGCCTTACCAGCGGTCGAGCCACTCCCGGATCAGAAAATATCTTATCTGCAGCATCTTGCATTCGGGCCACAAAGTCAACAAATGGCTCTGTGGTACCCTGAATTACTGGGAAAGAACCCTGCGACTCCTTATCGAGCTACTTAGGCTCCTGACAGCTGGTCTCTTTGGCCTCCTTGCCATTCAACTTTCCCTCGTCCTCGGAGTCAGACGACTCCGAGGCTAGAGCCCCGTCCTTCTCCTTAGCATCTTTGTTCCCCTTGACGGGCCCCTCTCGGGAGCTCCCTGACTGGGCCTGCTCAAATACCCTGCGTACTTTTGTAAGCTCTTGAGAGCTTTCTCCACAACCACCCTCGCTCTTAGTGTTGCTACCTAGCATGTTTCCCATCTTTTAATATGTTACTCACCGCGTGAGGCCCAAGGAATCCGCCACTTACGCGTGAGCCTGAGGGGAGTCTAAAAGCCCTGTAGGTGCGCGCCACCCAGAGCCCAGGCTTATCCCCAACTCACCTGTCTCGCAGCTCTGTACTGGAGCGTTGTCCGCTGTCACGTCTCGGGGGTGATCAGTCCCCGTGCGGGCCTCCAAATGTCGATGTCCGCTCCCGGCCGGCAGGAAGGACACACGACAAAGTCTGGCAGTGGACAACCTTTTCTTTTATTTTCCTTCTCCGTACAGCCTGCCCTGGGATCGCTCCCAGCCGAAGCCTCCTTTGGTCCGCTCCCCGAGGCTCCTTCTGGGCTTCTACTTCCGGGCTTCTTCTTCCCCCCCAGGGGTGGCACCAGTATATATACGGATACAGTGTCCAATCATGTTAAAGTGAGCAAGGCAAGCTGATTGGCTAACATCATCAGTTGCCAGGCAGACTATATTGTTGAGCGGGTTGCTTACGCGGTAAGCAGGAAACTAACGTGCTCGATGGGAGGGGTAATCTACCTCAGGCTTTACTCTTTACTACAGGCCTCACGTCCGCCAAGTGAGGTGACCGGGCTCGGGGCTGCGGCTCCCAACACTGGGTGTTCCCAATTTTTTTTTTTTTTTTTTTTCGTACCAGGGGTCAAACTCACGACTGCCTGCTTGCAAGGCAGGCACTTATGCCGCTGAGCTAAATCCCCAGCCCCAGGTTATTAACTCCTCCTCTTGAAGTTTTCCCCTAACTAGTATGTAGTGGCCTTCTTTATCTATCTGGATGATTTTTGGTTTGAATTTCACATTGTTTGTAAACAAAATAGCTACCCCTGCCTTTTTGTGGGATCCTGTTGCATGGAGTATTGTTTTCTATCCTTTCCCTTTCAGTCTATGAGCTTCCTTTTGGTTTAGATGGGGTTCCTGTATATAGCATATGTTTGGGTGTTGTTTCATAATCCATTCTACCAGTCTGTTTCTTTTAATTGGTTAATTGAGGTCACTTACATTAATGGTTATAAGTGATATATATTGGTTTACTTTTGCCATGTTATTTTCTCCTGTGTGTTATTATCTTGCTACTCTGTTTACTTGTTTGCCTTGCTTAGTAGCAAACTTCATTATCTGTGTTGAGAAGTCTGCTGTGATTCTGATAGACTTTCTGTTATGGGTGATCTGTCTTTTCTCTCTAGCAGCATTTAATATTCTGTTCTTATGTTGGATTTCTGGGGTGGTGATTACTACATCACTGGGTGTAGTTTTATTTTGGTTATGGTTATTTGGAGTTCTATATGTTTCACAGACCTGTAAGACAATTTCCATTCTCATGTTTGGGAAATTTTAAGCTATTACTTCTGTAAGTAGCCTCTTGATATTGTTTGTGTTGTCACTTTCCTTTTTGTTTATACCTATCATATGTTGTTTTTCTTTGCATCATCTTACAGCTGTTAAATTGTTATTTCCTGTTTCTTTGTTATTTTTAAAAATCCTTCCTTTTCTGTTCACCACTGCAATCATGTCTTCAAGGCCTGAGATTCTGTCTTCACTTACGATCAGATGGTTTTGCCAACTTTTGATGGAATTTTTGATTTCCTGTACATCTCTTTGAACCTGCTTCATGAATTCTGTTTGTTTCTTATATTCTTCATTCAGAGTTTCCTTCTTTTTGGATTGTTTCTCTAATTCTTTTAACTATGTCTTCTTTAGAAGTGTTTAACATGTCTTTCATTACATTTATCATTTCTTCTTTTACCTGGAAGATTATTTTTGATTTGAAATCTTTTGTAGCTTCCTGTAGTTGTTTCTTTACTTCAGGTGATATCATTTCAGGAATTTCAGGTGTATGGCTCGGATTTTCCTCTGTGTCCAGTATCCTACACTTGCTTGGGCTGAGCTGGAAGTCTCAGATTACATTTTACTCTGTTGTTTTGTAATTTTCCTGTATTCATGGGTTTTGAGTGATGTTTCAAAGAATCCCCCATGAACTGGCAATCACCTGGCCCAATTTTGGCTCCCAGGGCAGACTACTGGCAGCTGCTAGCTGCTTGGAGTTTGCTTGGCATTGCCTAATTAGGCCTGTGGGAACATCCCATGCCTCTGGGTGACTTCAGACATGGGGAATGGTCTTACTCTCTGGAAGCAAAGTTTTAAAGTTTCCCAGTGCACTGGGATCTAACCAATGTCTGCGATTGGGGCCCAGGACTAGATTTAGGCCCCTTCTAGCTGCTTGGAGATCGGTGGCACGGTCTAGTGAGGCCTGCAGATACCTCCTTTGCATCTTAGGGTGATTTCAGACTCAGGGCGTAGTCTCACTGCCTTAGAGCAAAGTTCCAAGGTTTCCCCATACACTGAGATTCACCCATGGGCCCAGTTAGGGCCTGAGACTGGATTTTGGACCCTGCTTGCTGCTTGGAGTCTGGAAATTGGTTTTAATTTGCCTCAATATGTGATATGCCTACAATGTTTAAATGCTATAAGTCAAGGCAGAGAGAAACATGAAGTCAGGTATAGACCTCAGGGGAAATGAACATTTAATCATGTTTCAGGTTTTCTAGGAGAAATTGTACAGACCATAAATATATTGTCCTACAGGTCCCAATTGAACATAAACTTGAAACTACCAGATGATTTTCTACAGTAACTGCCCATGGTATCTCTATATTTAACTTTACTATTTGCACAGAGAGTAATTTTTTATGATGATCAGGACAAAAAATCAATTTGGTTGTATATGATTTAATTTTAATACCTGAAATTATCAAAGTGTTTGACTTATTTCTGAAAAAGAAAATATAATTATAGCATGGGAGATTTTTCCACTCTGGGGGTTGTCACTCTGCAGGTGAATTTTTTTATGCTGTGCAAAAGCTTTTTAAAGGATGAAATTGCATTTGTTGCCATTTTTTTGTGTTATTTCTCCTGTGATTGGAGTTCTATTCATATAGCCTTGCCTACACCACTGTCTTAAAGAGTTCTACCTGCCCTAACTTTCAGTTGATTTACAATTTCTATTTTAACATTTAGGTCTTTGGTCCATTTTAATTTTAGTCTAGTGTTTGGTGATAGACCTGAGTCTAGTTCCACTCTTTGGCCTCCGAAAAGCCAGTTTTTCCAGAACTATTTAATGAAGAAGCTATTTTTCTTCCAGTGAGCATTCTTGATCCATTTGTCAAACATAAAGGACTCAGTGGTTTTGAAGTTTCGAAATTGATTGTTGTAAATAACTTCAGTTTTATAAATCTTACTTGTGTTTTACAGAAAGTATATTTATAAATCAGTAAATCTATTGTTTCTGCTTCTTCTAGTCTGTTCCATGGATCCTTGGGTCTGTTTGTCCTGCCCACCGCCACCTTTGTACCATTGTTTTTGTCATAGTAGCTTTATAGTATAATTTCAAGTTAGGAATTACGATTCTCCCTGCCTTGCCTTTGTTGCCCAGGATTACTTTTGCTATTCTATGTCTCTTTTGGTTACAAATGACTTTTAGGATTTTTCTTTAATTTTCTGATGTATGTTGTTGATATTTTGCTTGGGATTTCATAAAATCTGTAGAGTAGTTTTAGAATATTTCCACTATAGTCATTCTTCCTACCCAAGAACAAGGGTATCTTTCTATTTTCTGATGTCCTCTTTGATCTGTTTTTTTTAATACTATAATTTCCAAACTAAAGTTCTTAGTAGAGTGACTTCTTTTTTAAATAATTGCATTGACAATTCAAAGCATTATTCTTCAGCAGACTTCTTAAATTTGATGTGTTAGGTTTTCATTTAGATGTTTTTCCCAAACCTCTTCACTTATTGTTGTGACTTTTGGTAGGTAACTGGATCATGGGTGTGTGACTGCTGGATTAGTCCACTGATTGGCTTAGAATACTTCCAGGTATGACTGAATGAACTTACTGAACAGGGAAACCTCACCCTGGATGTGGATGTCACCAACTAACAGGCTTATAGCTTGAATGGAGAAAAAAGAGAAAGGAAGGCTTGCTGGCTATGGTTTCCTGCTTGTAATCCTATAGTCAATTTCTCCACTCCCATTTCCCTCTCCCATGTTGCCTTGCTTTGGCTCCAGCTCACTATAGATTGAAACCTTAAAAAAGAACTTCTTCCTTTAAGTTGTGGACTTCAGTATGTTGTCCTAACCTCAGCAATGAGAAAGTAATTACAACACGATGATTTTAGCCAAGCCCCCAAGGAAAGGGTATGGCATCAAGGAAGGAGCAAATGTCATTTTTTGTCTTGTTCTTGCTTGGGTTTCAGACTCTCTGGGAATCAGAGTCATACATTCTGTGCTGACTGGTTGGGTTCTTCATTGCTATGTGGAAAGTCCATAAAGTAAAAATAGAAAAGTGAAGGTTTATAGAAAATATCTATGTTGTTGAGCACATCAGGATTATTTTAATATTATTGACTATTATAATTAGATTAAATGAAGATATATTTACTGCGGTTTATAAAGCACTATCCTTTTTAGAACTGGAAAATAGAATATTGGCCTAGAAATGGTCCCAAATCCAGTTTACAGGAAATCTTATGGACAAGTAACATTACAACAAGGAGTCATGATATTAATAATAAAAGTAAAATAGAGTAAACCTGGATTAATATTAAAAATAGCTATTTCATTACATGATCATAATGGCTTTTTTATAGTACTTTCATTACCTCTCAGCAAATGAAGACATAGGAAATACATGATTGTTGGGCTTCAAATGATATCATGTACCATCTTCTTTGTTTCATGCCACAATTATCTGAAAATTATTTAGTCTCATATATTACAATCTCTTTTTTTTGCAAACAGAAGTCATCTTTAAAGATATACTATTCCATTTGCTTAAATATTCTTTCCAAAAATTGAGTACAGTAGAGGTCACATGTAGCCAGCATGCTAAAGCTTCAATATCTGTCCTTGTACCCATGAAAAAATATTTGGTCTTAGAAATCAGTCTTCAGATAGTCATCCATTTTGTAATTACAGGCTAAAACTGGAAAAGTTGATGCAGAACTAACAGGCTAATGCTTTTAAAATAATTTGTATGCTGACCAGTACATGGTAAATCTTCAGAAATTATTTTCTATTATTAAATCTATTTCTATATGATCTCATACTTTAATTCATTTTTAATGTAGTAGATCACATTTTGTATCATGTTATACCATGACTTAGATGCTGTAGTTGGAAAAGAATGATGACAGAAAAACTGATCCAAAGAAAAACAGAACCGTAAGGAACCTAGGTTTTTTGATCTTTAATATTCAGTGCTCATATACTATGTGCTTAAAAGAAAGCTTATACAAAAAGAAATTGTGGAAGTTGTAACAAAGGGAAATAATCTTACTCTTTTTATTGAAATCTATATTATTGTACACGTACTGTGGAGCTATACTTCCTCACTTTGTAACACTGCTAAATATATCCAACTGTAATTAAGGAGCTTTCAAATGCAAACTTACAATATCTGATGGACAGATAGCTAAATGTATTTTGTATATACATATGCTTTTCCATCTGTCTGTTTTTGTGTGTGTTCATTGAAGATATAAATATGTATAATATTTCTAAAATTTAAGTAAATTAATTTACAATTTATCCAACATTGAATATTCCCATATTAGAAGTGGAAAAATCTAACTGAAGTTCTAATATACAATCTATTTGGTTTTTTTACAGAAGCATTTGTTAATGTCTTGTTTCTCCTATCATTTTAGATTGACTGACTATTTTAAAAGTCTCATGACTTTTAAAAATTGTTAAGTAATAAAGTATAATATGAACCAGTATGAAGATTTGTTCACTCATTAGAATTTCCATACTTGGTTTCTAACATTAGAGATTTTTTTTTTCCCAATCACGCACTGTGTAGCCTCTCAGAAATGTTGCCTTGTTTAGATTTACAATTGAGTTTTAGGGCACACCTGCTCCCCAAAGAGTCCTCACCAATGGAGCACACAACCACAGTGGCTCTAGCTGAGGCTGGGATGTTTTGAGCAGGCAGACTTCCAGAAAAACAGTTAACGTCAAAACTAATGTGTTTTTCAGAGAATTTTACTAATTGCGGGAACATTAAGATCCTCTATAGCATGACTGAAAGTATGAGTTAAAAGTGCACAATAATTATCCTTCCTTCCTATGAAAGAGGCAATTCTGAGTGCTGGCTGAATACTACATAGGGAAGTCGACCCAGGGAAAGTGTTGTAAAAAGTAGTACCACACATGCCAAGGGAGATAATGGTGTTGTTAATAATTTTACCCAACAAGCTAAAGAACAGCACAAGATAAAGAATGAAGGCATAACATTGGGTACAGCCTGCTGTAGTGGGGCACAGCTATAATCTCAGCACTTGGGAGGCTGAAGCAGAAGGATCGCTACGAACTTGAGACTAATCCTTGGCTACATACTGTCTCCAAAACCAAAAGTAAAACCAAACCCAAAGCCAAAGTCAAAGTCAAAACCAGCCAACAAATGAAATAAAAACCCAAACAGAAACTAGGTTCAGTGGTCCACACCTGAAATCTCTGTCCTCTGGAATGTTGAGGTCGGAGGATTCAAGTTCAAGTCCAGACTACGTACCTTAGCAACTGTGAAAAGGATTGAAGATACTTGGGATGTAGCTCATTGAGAAGGCCCTGGGTTAAATACCCAGCTCCTACACCCTCCCCTCCAAAAACCTCAAACCTGGAGGTGACAGAGAAGGAATGAGAAAGCATTCCATGCTGGAAGGCATCCTGGAGAGACCCTTTGATCCCTGTGCTTGTCTGTCAGTGCCAGAAAAGCAGAAGAGTTAAGGCCTCAGTGGTAAACAGAGATTGTGATGCTCTTTTCCTTTTTTTTTTATTTTTTTTTTTTGAGGAACGATGATTGAAAGATAGAAGGTAATATTTCACTGACTAATTTTATCACACGAATCAATACTTCACAATAAGCGTTGAAAGCAATTTTTCTCATAAATAACAAAGGTGAATTCCTATAACCCGGAGTGCAGATATTTATGCTTTTATCTGCTTTCTGATTCATGATGACAGAAACCTCTGCGTATGGTATGTGTATATTTACAGAATTCCAATCAAAATGTGAATGCTTCAAGTAGTAAGATTACAAGGAATATTAATACGCAGCCCTTTTTAAAATTTAACACAGTTAAATAAACTGTGCAGAATTACTAGTAATGAAGTCACTAGACAGATGAAAGATTTATAACTGTTGGAAAAGGAGTAGTACTCTTAGACTTTTCCAGAATATTAATGACTAAAATGTTGGGAACTGAGATTAGCATTAATTTTAGAAATACAGTGAAACAGCAGCACTTGGGAGAATGCATAAAATTCATTTAAGAACTATGCAGAGAGCATTTTTTTATAATGTATCAGACTCCACTTTCATAAAATAAAAATAACAAAGCAAAATAGAACTCTCCAAATTGAATATGTCTACCAAAACTTTACCCTGAAAGAGAATCATTAAATTATCTAAAGCAAACATTTACCTGACAGAAATTAGATTGATTACAATTATGATCTTCTTAAATACAAACCACATCATAGGCCTAATAGTTATTTTCAACTTCTTAGAAGTAATATGCTAGATTCCAGAACATAATGAAAAGTTTTTTTTTTTATTTAAAGTGTATTTAAATCATATCTAATAGTACATATTTTTTGGTCTAAATACTTGCTAACTGACTTCACAGATAGCAAATTATTCAATGATCATAAATTACCTCATTGGGTAAGAACCACTATTCTGTCCTTACGTACCAGGAAGCTAATAGATAGAGACAGCCTGGATTTGTTGCCTGATATTACACACCTAGTGTTTCACAGACATAATTTATATGCAGAGCTGGAACTCTTAAACCGTAATAAATAAATACATAAAATCAGTATGTAGTGCCTGCCTTGCAAGTGTAAAGTTGTGAGTTCAATCCCAAGTATAAAAAAATTAGTATTTACCTGAGATTTCTTGTACAAGTAATAAAAATTAAGTATTAGTATTTACTGATAAGGCTGGGAAGGTCAGAGCCAGTCAGTCCTGAGTTCGATCCGCAGCATCAAAGGGGAAAAACAAGAAATTCAATCTCTAAACACTCACCTATATAACACATGTTAATTAACCTCTGCTACAAATTCTTTGGCTGAAGGTGAAGCTGAGATAGAGCACTTCTTGTCATGTACTAGACCCAGAGTTTAATTTCCACACCTCCAAAAATGCCCAGAGGTTTAAAAAGATCACAGGTTTGGAATATGCAAAACCTGTGTATGATAGGGAAGGATACTTAATTAAGATAAAAGAAGCATTATCAGAAAAATACTAATATTTTGAAGATGATTACCACTTGAGTTTTA
Organism: Cavia porcellus; assembly: GCF_034190915.1. Lineage (NCBI taxonomy): Eukaryota > Metazoa > Chordata > Mammalia > Rodentia > Caviidae > Cavia > Cavia porcellus. Next base: position 71,992,363 of record NW_026947499.1, on the reverse strand, counting down.
CTTGCTTTGTCATAAATGCAATTCATACTTTTAAAAATAAATCCATCAATGAATTACTTAAGATTTGTGTTTCCTGCACATCAGAAATGAGAAATGGGAGGATGTGAAAGCTGTGTTATTGTAAGTGGGTGAATGTTATGGATTAAAAATTGATAGTTAACTAATGCCAAATTAATGGAACCATAAAAGAGACTGGCATGAGTTCTTCTTATGGGTTTTAGACCTCCAGTTGGACTTGTGGGAGGCATTGTTATGAGCTCTGGATCTTCATTTTGACTCATGTAGGACATTGTCGTGGGATTTAGGCCCTTGGCTAAATATTGTATGTCTTTAGTGTTGTGGGTAGATATCCTGCATTTTTCTGTGTTAACTCTTCCTGTCATAAATAATATTATAAACTCCATGTACTGATTCTAATTGTTCTTCTTACAACCCCTGGCTACAACAGTAAACGTTGTTAGATGGCAGAGCCAGTGCCTAAAAGTCATTTTCTAATAATCTAAATCATAAGTATTTCAGTGAAGAATGTTGTTAAATGATCTATACAGTTGTTTGAAACTTCACTCACGAGTCTGTTTTATGTTTGAACTGTGCTAGCCATTTGAAACACAGTACCTACAAAGATGGAGAACCTCCTTTTGTTGTTGACAAAGCCATCAAAATCGCCTTCATTCCTGCTCTTGTTCTTGATCCCTTTTAGAATTTGTCTGGAACAAGACTTTCTTGATTTGGGCAATAAGTTTCGTTGCCTCTATGTTTAAGAAGCCTGGAATTTAATAATGACAAAATAAGAATTGCTCCTAAAAACTAGTTGGAGAAATGCACACGAGGTGCTGGGTATGTGGAAAGGGCAATTAAGTCCAGCCTGCGGGATATTTCAAAAACCTACAGCTTGAATGCATAGACTAAGTCCACCGAGTGGTTAGAGGCCAATACACATGAAGAAGTGGTAAAAAGAAATCCAAGAAATCAGTGCTGTTGGCAGAGTGCAGAGATGGAGCAAGAGGAGAAACTGATGCAGGTCAGGTCAAACTTTTCTGTGTCTCTTCCACCAGAAACAATTCCAGGGGTGCACGGTATAAAACAGAATGGAATGAATTCTACGCTTTATAAAGTTGCAACACAAAGACATTGAAAGGACGCTTAGAAAATATTAACAAGCTATGCTTGAACATGCAGAGAATTCTTGGCTTGCATACCCTACTAACATGAATGAATGCAGGTTAGCTCATCTGTGCCTGGAGACCAGGACTACTTGGAGCACTGATGAAGAAAAAGGAGAGGGCTTTGTTTTCCTTTTGTTTTTGATGTTTATTTCTGATTTAGTATGTATTCCATGTTAAACAACAGATAAGGTTGCATAAATAGCAGATGTGAGTCTAAAAAAGGAGCATAAAGTATAAATAAGAATATAAAAACCAAACAGGGGATATGCAAGTCAAAATAATTCAATGCAAGAAATAGTCCAAAGTGGCTTCCAGAAGCCCATAAAAAGGGAATATCTGCTCACAGCTAGAAATAGGAGGCAGCATTATAAATAAGGACAAGAAAAGCCAAATATTGACTAGATCATAAGAAAATTAAATGCCAAAGTTAAAAAGAAAAACTCATTTTTCGGTAGAAATGTAGAATATTTGGCTAAATAGAGCAATGTTTCACTAAAAAGAAATATGATTAAGTAACCTGTACATACATCACCTTTCAGAATCCTCCTAACCTTGTGCACGCTTTCCATATCAGTGAGGCTCCTCCAAACACCCCAAGTTTTCTGCTTCCATTGAAAAATTAGTTACAGGAGGAGATTATTTATTTATGCCCTTGCGTTCTATCTGCACTGAATTAGCTGTCTCTTCAGACTAGAATCCAGTTTACAACAGGGAAGACAAAAAGTAGCTTTCCTTTTCCCTTCACTGAAGTTTCATGGTTTTTCTCTGTATGTGCCAAAAAACAGTGGGATAAAACGAGTGTTTCCTTCTCTCCAGAATCATCCTCTCCCCAACACATAGGACTTACATTGGAAACCCGGTGCTCTGGGATTCCACGGTAGCCAAAGCTGTCAACTGGCCCTGAAGAAGTGAGTGCATTGCTGCAGCTCATTTCGTGAAGCAGGTGGCCAAGAAAAATCTTCTCTCAGACTATAGTGGCACCGAATGACCTTATTCCCACAGTACCCAGAAAAAACAGGTAACAGTGATTTCTGCATTCTAGGTGAGAATGCATTTCTAGGAGCTGCGTAGATTTCTGTCCATTCTCTCCTTCTCACCCAAGGGAAGGAAAAGGCTTCACCTGGGTTCTTGGGATTGCCTTCTCTGCCTGTCTTTGCTGAAGTCATTTTCCACAGAGCAAATGAAATTATTTATTGAACAGAATTTGATCATCACACTGAACCTGATTTAAAGCTCCATGAGTTCATTATTTCCTGGAGTTCAACTACTTGAGATATTCATCCTGAGACTTTTACTACCTAGTTCCTCTGATAAATCTTTTCTCATTTTCCAGGCAATATGTATCATTTCCAAGAATGTATTCATCTTTCTTATATTGTGCATCACTTGGTTTATCTCTGCTTGTTCTTTCTCTGTTCTACTGTAAATTCATTTAAATGAACTCCTTTCATCATAGTGGGAACTTAGTCTAATAATGGACATTAACCAAATAAGTACATTATTATTACATTAGTGAATAAATGAACCAGAAAATGGATGAATAAACCTGTTTGTGAATATGGTTTGTTTCTACATGCAGCGTTTCCTTCCAGAGTTCCTAATTCTGCCTGACATAATGATGAATAATGAAGAGCAATGTTCTCAGCATTGGAATAGATAGGCTCAAATCTTGGTTCTGTTTTATACCTCATGAATGGCATAGTTGTGGACATCCCTGGTTTTCTTTGCCACCCCAAAGTGACTACTTTCATTACGAAGAGTTATAAACATCAAATAATCGAATATGCTTAATGCATTCAGATGTCCTTGATAACTTAGATAAATGTGTCAATATCTAAGATAAAAGTATTGATTATTCTGTTACTGCTTAAAATTAATTAGTTAGCATGATTTATGTAGCATCATCATAAATCATTGTCACTGGTAGTGCAGCATAAACATTTGGCCTAATTATCTAGATATTTGAGAAAAAGTTTACTTCATTTTAATACTGATGTAATAAGCAGCAGATTGTTCAGAAATTCTGTTCAGTCTGATATAGGTCATGTACAATGTTATGCATTGCTGGGGATGTAATTTGTGATGGAACTGGGGAGTTTTAGTCCAGACAAAAATCTCAGAAGCTTTCTAAGGTTCTTTATAGATATATGATAGCTTTTGTTTTTGACTTGTAGTCACATGTCCTTAAATCTCTCCCCATATGAGGATCTTCACTTGAACCTGGAAGGTGATAGTAATTTAGAATTACTCATGTTTTGATAAGCAAAAAAACTGCATCTTGAATTAGAATTTAAAGAATAAAATTATTGAAAAGAACAGACTTCGAGTGAGAAAATACTTTAGATTGGGAGATCTCCTAAATTACATGTCATCAAGGGAAAAATAGTCAAGAGAAGTTAAGCAAACAGGACACTTTTTCTACTTGCTGGCTCTAGCCTTCTTTTCTAGTTTTATATAACCACATGATGGCTTTTGATGGCTCAAGTCATGTTGTGCAAATTGAAATGAGTGGTTTAGATAACACATAAACACAGTCTGGCATTCGACTTTTTCTTTCTATCCCTTATAGTTATTTGTATGCCACTAGTCAGTAATGATGCCATAGTTTTCATTAACAAACAATTTCAAGTAAATCTGTCACTTCAATACCTTAAATTTCCACCAGAAGTTTAATAATATAATTTCTGAGACTTAGATTTTTACTTTCCCTATTTTGAAAATGTCAACTGGAAAAACACATACAAGCACCACTTGTTTTCTTAGAAGTTACTCTTCTTGCTAAGATTGTTTTCCCTGTAGAAGTACCTTTCATCATTTAATAATAATTCATTCACACAATTTATTCAACATTCATTTTAATCAAGGCCCTGGGAAACACAAAGTGAATAAAATATGTGTTCTGAGCAGTAAGTTGACCAAAGCCAAGAAAACATGTTATATATTATTTAAATGAGTAAGTCAGGGCCTTTGTGTTTTAAAAAATTAACTACTGGGTTCACAGTGTGAAGGCAAACCTTTTACCCATTTGTAGGTAATTAAATAAGAAGAAACAAATACAGAACCTTTTTGATATTTTCATGACTTTTTAGTTATAATCCAATTCTACTTTTTCATTCCAAAGAGATATACTGTGATATTATTTAATGCTAAGAAAAATTTGTTGCTAAATACTCAATATTTAAAAATACCTTCTATATTAGGTTACAAAAGCAAATAATTAAGCAGAAATTCACACTTCATTTAAATGATTTGAAAGTGTGAATTCACAAGCGTGACCAATGAGGCTGTTGTGTTTGCTTATTTGTTTTAAGAAATAATCAATCCTAGTAACTGTTTTGACAAGAGAAAGAAAGAAGAGGATGCAACAAAACAACTAGAAGCATTTGAGGAGGGATAAACAAGCATGCTAATGGCTGGCACACACATGGGGGCCTGGGAAGGAGTTTATTTAGTCTGGACATAGACAGGATGAATGACAAGGGGACCAGGTGTGCCTTGGGGACAGCTGAAAGGAAATTAAAGTGGGTGAGATACACATTTGCTTCAATTAGACACTGGCCTTTTCTATTTTGCTTTCTTACGGTATTTTTATCTCCTCTCACTTTAAAGTAGAGCCTTGTTCATATTTCATTCATCGTTCATGTTTTATTTTTCACAAAAATAAATATTGATAGCACTTATTAAGTTAGTCTCCTAAATGATTTTATATACTTTACAATGTTTGATTCTCATCTCATCCAATGAGAAACTTACTAAATCATTAACATAAAATTTTAAAGAAGAGGAAAATGATGAATGGCAAATCTAATAAATCTTAGGGGTCATTTTGGAACTCGAGCAGCTTCTCTTCTTACAGACTGGTGAATGCTGTTTCCTCGAAACAGTTTAGTGTAATGAAGCGACAGCTACTCGGCCTCTTTTCATTCTTACATCTTCATTTTCTTACGAACAATTAGTGTCTCAAATTGTCTTCATTCTTCCTCTCTGTGCACCAGCAGGCTTACATCTGATCTCTTAAGCTGTAATTCTTCTTGGTTTATCGAATTCTCTATGTTGAAAAACTGATCACAGTCCCTATTACATTGAAAACCCTCTGGCTTAGCTATGTCTCTCACTGCTGAAACAAAACACCCAACCCTCAAAGTTAAAAGGGAAGAGGTTTATTTGGTTCGCATTTCATAGAGATTTCAGGCCATAGTCACCTGGCTCAAAGGCATGTGGCATTCGAAGGCATAGTGCCATAGCAGAGGAGCATCACAGAGGTGGAGCAGTTCATGGTGGGCAGAAAGTAGCAAAGCAAGCCAGAGACCTTCGCAGCTTCTTCTCCCCCATCACAGCTACTGTTGTAGTCGGGGGGTGTACACAGAGAACAATTCAGATCAGGACATGGAGTTTATAATATTTTTATAATGGCCACCGGGAGTTAACACAAGAAAATGCAGGAAATCTATCTGCAACACCAAAGATGTAGATTATTTAGTCAAGAGCCTAAACCCCATGGCAATGTCCCACATGAGTCCAGATAAAAACCCAGAACTCAGGACAATGCCTCTCATGAGTCCAACAGGAGGTCCAGAGCCCATAAGATGGACTCATGCCAGTCTCTTTTATGGATCCGTGCTGGGAAGACCCAAGGGTCAGCGGTGGAAGCCATAAAGTCCATGCCAGCAGGATGAAGGAGCTGTGCTAGTGGGATGAGGGTTCTATGCTGGAGCTGAGAAATCACACTCACAAAAAAGACCAGGGCTACCCTGACAGGCACCACAGCTGTCCTCAGCGACTCAGAGGCCCTGTGCTCCTCCAAAACAAGCACAGGTGGCTACGTGCCAGGAAGCAGCGTGAGGAGTTCATCCTGGAGACCAGGCAGCACATGTCTTCCCCTCCAGAGCCAGGAAGCAATGCTCGATGTGAAGACCAAAGCTTCTCCAGGAGAACAAATAGCTCAGACAGCAACTCCTAGGAGAACCCACAGTGCCTCCTTAATGCCTCAACCCTCTCAACACCTCCCTTCTTCTCCACCTATTTATCCTGGCAACCTCTTCAGGTGGAGCACCTTCTCTCAATGCATGCTGATGTAATCCAGCTGGCGTTAAGCTGACCACCAGTTCTCAAACATAGCAGCTACACAGGTTAGGGTGAGGTCAAACCAATCAATGGACTGATTTAGTTATCACACACCATTAAATCCTTAGTTATTACACACCATTTATCCCAGAGTCACACACTCTAGGTCCAGCCACCTCTGAAAAATCCTCTGATTGCATGAGGCTTTGGAGGGTGGCAATCTATACATGAGCCATAACACCTTTAACAGCATAAATTAGGTTTAAGGAAAAATTAAAATAAGCATGGAAGTTCATTTCCCATTGGATGTTTTAAAGTATATCTAACTTTTTTTCCCCAAAAATTCTTTTCAATGGATCTAAACTTCAAGCACAGAGATACATAGACATTCTCACTGTGACATTTTTTAAATCTCTTCACTTTGGCATAGACCAACAAAATTGAATAAAAACATTTCTTACCAGCTTTTATGGTTGCAAAGTACTTGGTATTTGACTCTACAGCAGTCTGGTTTGACTTGTGTCAGTTTTCAGGATGGTTGGATGTGTGCTTGTGTGAAGTGGATGTATTACATGCTTGCAGCACTAAGACGTCCACTGCTTTAGGTACCTGACTTACCTGTACTTTTTCGGTTAAGCCAGAGTAATATGTATATGTCCCCACACTTTATGTGCCTTCTCTGTGATGTCTGTCATTGTATGTCCTTAAATGCATGACTTTTCTGTACCTCTTGGTACCACATGCAAAATCCCATTCTTAGAGAGTATTATAATATCTCTTCTTTCTTAAAAAAAAAATTTGTGTGTCCAACTTTCAGTACTCTAGTTTTTCTGGTTAACATCAATAGTAGCATATTAATTAGATCTCAGCTATGAAGCAACATAGATTATGTGCTATTTCTTGGTTGGATCACCTGCAGAAATTTTCTAAAAGCAAAGACACCAGCAGGAAAACCCATTTTGGTTTACCATGGGGTTAAGATGAATGCAGGTATCATTTAGTCAGTAACACTTTGTTTTTGTGGAAAGAGGAATTGAAAATTAAGTAAAGGAGAGAGGTCACATGGAATCAAATAATTTTGATAATGAAAATAAATTTAATAAAATGACACATGTAAGTAAATGGAAGTTAGCAAAACTTAATCATTTTTTTTTCTTTTTCCCCTCAGAACCTCATATATCAGAGATGAAGGGTATGTTTTCCTACTAAGTAAATAAAGAGTCAAACCTCACTTAATGCTATAGCAAATACACTTAGTTTTGCCGTTTAGCCAGTAGGTTCAATTTTTGCTGTTTAATTTTGTAGTGAACATTTATAACAAATGAAGACAAATGTGAAGTAATCATTTTCAATATTTTGCATGTGAAGCTATATTAGTCAGAACATTAAAGGTCCAGATTCTGTAGGAGTAGGGCGAGTGCGACCAGGGACTTAACCTTGACTGTGGTCCTGGCAGCTTTCTGGTGTCTGTAGTGAGTGAAATGCTGAGTGTGTTACATAGTTGTCTACAGACTTCAACATTCATACTGAAAGGAGAATTTAGGAAGTATACAGTCACCATTGCACTAATTACTTCAAAATTATAACGGTGGCTATTAAACTGATAACTAATAAAAATACAAAACTACATGTATTTTGAAAACTACATCTATTTCAACATTTACCTTATTTGTAATTTTAAATTATACATTTATTATGCATAATATATAATTCCAATTTTTCAAAGATTTTGAATCACATATTCCAAATGGGTTTCTATTTGGATAAGATATTAAAATAACTGTTAGGAACAACTCACAATGATCCTCCTGCCTCAACCTCCTAAATGCTGGGATTATGGGCATGTGCCACCATGCTTGACTTACATATCCTTTTTAACATATCTCTTGGAAATTTTTATAGATTTTGAAGAACCACAATTTTCCTACTTTACAGTTCCTTGACTGTTCGCCAGTTGACAAGTTCCTAGGAATAATAATTTACATTTGCTGAAGGTTCAACAAAACCTTCCTAATACCAATATGAAGCTGTATTTAACATGACACCTGTGTGTTTGTAAACGTTGTGTAGCTCTATAGATAGACTAAGTATTTTTGATTGAAATAGTTTTTTCCTTGCTAATGAGTTGCCCTGGTTTTAAAAGGATTAATCACATAGTCAAATAATGTGCATTTCTAAAGAACGAAATTGTGTAGCTATGACTCAGTGTTAAGCACCAATGATTATTGACATGTCTTCGCTATGCACGTGGAAAGGGTCTGAGATGTTTGGCTTATTATTTTATATAACCTCAGTGTGTTTCATTTTAGGGAAGAAATATTTCTTCTTTGCCGGAAGTTAGAGAAAGATCCATAAACATTTTTAATTCAAAGGCAGTGAGGTGAGCTGTTACTGCAGAGCTTTAAATGGATTATTTTCTGGTCTCAGAGCATCCATCAGGAGGGAAACTGTGCTGGAAAACCAAGGTGAGGATGTCAGAATGATGGGAATAAATTGGCACAGCAAGGTTTAGTCAGTGTTTTTCTGTTTTCATTATTGATTGGATAACATTGATTATGTTAATTCTGTAGAACTTCAATTTGCTTATTAAATGTGCTAAGATAACAATTTGTCTTTTGGGGGTTGTTTGAGTAGGCCATTTCTCAGTATTTTTTGGTATTTAAAAATAAGACTCTAAAATTCATCTGCTTTATAGGAAATTTTGTATTAATTCTAACATTTTATTAATTTCATTGCTTGGAAATTTAGAAAAAAATAATTAATATTCTATGATTTAGGGTATTATCTTTAAAAAACGAGTAGCAGAGTCACCTGTTGCCTTTTTCTAAATGGGATTCCCTGTGTGTGTATTCAGAGAATAAATGTTTATTTAATTTGACAGAGAATAAACCTATATTCCATTTCATGCCTTGTTTGATAAGTGCTGAAATAAATTATGACATCTAAAAATATTAAGCAATAGCAATAATTACTATAGTGGATTTTTCACCTAAAAATTGAAAAAAATGTCTGAGGGTTTAATATGCAATGGTGATTATATATAATTATATGCACATTGAGTGTATGTCTGCGTGTGCGTGTACCTTTGAGAACTGAAAGTAAAACACAGCTATGGGAATATTCTCATGGGAAAATATGATGCTAACATCCTGTGCTGGGAGAGAGCGACCAGACCTCGTGTCAAGGCATTTGCTGTCCAGAAGTCATTGTTCTCACATGCTCAGATTCAGAAAGAAAGCAATAGGACACAGCTTGATAAAGTAAAATTAAATAAATACATTGGTCGCTTGAGGGTAATGAACAGGCCCAGGTACCTAAGGATAATGGGGGGGGGGGTGACTTGGTATCACCATAAAAGGGCCAGTGAGCATCTGTGTCACTCACGGATAAGGCAAAGGTCCAGTGTTCAGCTCCCTGGCCCCACATGCTCTGGGTGTGACCTTGAAATCCCTGTGCTACACTGTCCTTGGGGCAGAATAGTTCCTGAATGCACTAGACTCCAACAGTGAGCCAATTCAAATTTCATGCCTCCATTTCTTTATTTTTAGAGTAGGGATAGATCTGCCTCCATCTCAGAGGACTGTCATAAATATCAAATTAATTGACATGTTATGTGTTCATACCAGTGATATACAGACACAGGCTATATGAATCACCTTTATTAAATCTAACAGCCCCATGTTGGGGCTCAGTGTGTACGGATGAGTGACAGACCATAGCGGGAAGAGAAAGGAAGAGCTTGGTATGTTTTAGAGGTTAACGTTTCATTTCTTCTACATCAATAATTCACAAATTTTCAAGTTTTCTTTTCTGTTGATGCACACATTTTTTTTTTTTTTTCTAAAAACAAACCCAAATTTGTTTTACATCGGAGTGAGTCAATTTCAGGAAACTTATGCCTTGTGATGGGAAGTTTTGTTTTCTGTGCTGGGTTGTCTTTGTAAAATCAAAAAATCTTTAAAATGATAAAAATTGTTCTATCTAAAAATCTTTAAAATGATAAAAAAATTCATTTGGTGAAAACTAAATGAGCTTAAACTTGATCTCTGATATTTCTGCCCCATAGAAATATGAAATTCCTTCAAGAGCAAAGGAAGGCAGACACATTCCTTATGTACAACAAAGAATAATTTCTCATGGCATAAATCTGAGCATTTTTAGCCTCTCATCTGCAATGCATAGAAGTGCTTAGGGACCCGGTACTGTTTTTAGGGTGAGTGTCATTTCTTTCGTCTCGCCATAATAGATTGGAATACAACCATCTCTTTTGAAGGGCTGATATTATTTTATCATGACCTCAGAAAGTAACTTATTTCACTAATCAAGACAAAACTTATAAGTTCTATCAAAACTTGAAATTTTTTGTCAATTATTTACTGTACTTCTGTTAAAACAATTTTACAAAATGAACCAAGTTCTTCAGTTACTTTTGGAAAGACCTGGTAGTTAAATTCTTCTGGTAGACACACACAGAAGTTTAAAAACAGGTAGTCCTTGGGATGTACTCTAAGCCTGAGACAGCTGGCTTTACTTGAGGAATAACAAATTTGAGGTTGAATAATCATTTCAGAACTCTGTGGTATAAACTGCAGGAAGAGAAGTGCCCTGACTATAGGCTTATCTGTTCTTGCATAAAGATGATGCTTTTTTTTTTTTTTTTTTTTTTTTTTGTCTTTTTCGTTTTTACCAGTACCAGGGATCAAACTCACGACTGCCTGCTTTCAAGGCAGGCGCTTATGCCGCTGAGCTAAATCCCCAGCCCCAGAAGAATGCTTCTTAAGGACAATATTTTCATTAACCTTTCTAAAACTATTTTTGTTGAACTGGCATGCTCCAGTTATTATTAATGATAGTTTCTTTAAAAAGCTTTTATAGATTTGCAGGTAACTCCCACATGTAGGTATTTGAGGTCAAGGACACTGATTTGGCTTTCTAACTCTTGTAACAAAGGTTCAAAGTGTTGATAAGTATACTACACATTTTTCCGGATACAGCAATGGTAGACAGTAAAAGTGTAGTCCTATAATCTGGAGAATGACTTTTAACTGAATCGTTAAAAGCACAGTAATATTTAGGAGAGAAAATTGCAATGATTGGCATCCTTCTCCAGTTATGTCAAGTTCTGTACTTAGAATTGGTTGGGACTCTGTAAAGTTATATTCTAAATAATCATGCTTTGGTCCTCAACATGACCACCATTATTTCTTTTATAATTATTACCCCCAATTTTAGAGAACTTTTATGAATGAAGATATTTGAAAATTGCTTTTACATCTTTGTAAAGCTCACAGTGATACTTCTATTACGATGCTAATACCTCAGTGTAAAGACCAATTTCAGAGGGCTTTTTTGCAACAATTTACCACGAAGAAAACAAAAATCATGCCCATGTTTGTTCATTTATTTATCAAAGACATACTGATAGACTCCCAGGTAAGCCAGAGTTTGTTCTGCATGTCAGCTGCTCAGCCGTGCTCTCTACAAACACACACGGTGTGGTGGGAGTCAGGGGATGCGCGTGCTGGGAGGAGCAGGGAACTGGGGAGAATACCTTCCTGGGTTAGCAAGGAGCAGAAGAGGAGATGTGCTGAAGTGTTTAATGACAGGCCACTGCTAGTAGGGGGAAGACAGGACAGGAGCTGAGTAACAGGCAGTACCACTTCTTTAAAAGCACAGATGTGGAAAATCAGCAGTGAAATAAGATGTGCAAGGCGTGGTCTGAGGAAGGAGCCTGGCGCTTGTGCTAAGGCCCAAAAGTGCCCTCAGTGAAGGCTGTGAAGGGTTGGGGTGCTGGGGGATGTGCTCCATGCATAAGAAGATTCCATCGCTTGTCTATAACCAAGGAAGGAAAGGGTCAGAGTCACATGACTAATTTTTTTGGAGCAAGAAATTTTGTTTTGCTTTGAAAATTCCAGTATTTCTAAGTCTTACCAAAAAAAATCATATTGATAGAATTTGCTTAGTTAGTGTCAGCTGAATGTCATTTCTATGAGGGACTGAGGGACTCCACAGAATCACGCTGAGGTGGGACATGTTTCACCACTGACTATTGGGTGCTCTGTCACTTGCTCCTCGTCTTCCTGAAGGCTGGAAAATTCAGAGCTGCACTCTGATTCTGTGTGGTCTTCAACTTGGGGGCCTGTGTGATTCTTTCTATGCATGGCTTATATTTTCTGCTTCAATTTTATTAACCCTTCTGTGACTTTTAACATCAGCCACTTCCACTAGATTTTGCAGATATATTGGATATATCTGCATATTTAGTTGAAGCAGTTTCAAGTAACTACATGGAGCTCCTGTAGGTTAGGCATCTTCACATAGGAGTGGCAGGGTACCATAGCCAGAGGGCAACGGGCTCACTCTTGGTGACTGCCCTGCAGGCACCTCCTGTGCCCTCCTGTCTCCCTGAGGTTTGAGGGCTGCAGTGACACAATCCTTGGATTCTCCTCATGATGTTCACTTGCCTTTGATTTTCACAATTTCAGAGCTATATAAACATTACGCATAAGATTAATTACTAAGAAGGTTTTAAATAATGATTAATCTATTAATTTAACTCTTTGCTCTCCATAGGGTTCTGCTGCAGTTTTCAAAAACATCTAAGTGTTACAGCCACCAATTAACTACTTAGTCTATTTCATGACCTATTACCACATAGGAGCAAATAGCAATACTTGTCATTTGAATTTTCTTACTATGAAAACCGCCAAGACACCAACTTACAGCACTGCTTGGCTATACTGAGGGCTCTTCCGCTGAGCATCAGCGCTGGGAAGGTGAGGCTAGCAACAGCTTGGGAGTCAGGAAGGGGACCCTTGCTCATGTGATCTCAGCAGTTCATTCATCTACAGCTTGAAGAACCACAAGATGCCCTGGAAGTCTTATCTCCTCATTTCTAAGATTGAAATTACTACCTCACAGAATTATTATGAAATTCAGGTAATGGATATGTAGATTAAAATAACTCAGTAAAGTATACTCAAGCCAAACTCTATTTTAACATTTACAGAAACAGCATATAGAAATTTTGCTTATGGGACATTAAACTGAACACACTTGTCAGTAAACTTAGTATAGGATTCATTATTTCCTCTGTGTTATACACATTTTACCATGAAACTAGTATCTGTCTGTCTCATTTGAAATTAACTGAGCTAGGAAAATTAAAGAATATTCCTCAGTTTTTGGTTTGAAAATTAAATATTTCCTAAATGTGACAGCATCATCATACTGACTCATTTTAAATCTTGCATCAAAGGGAAGAACATATATAGCACTGGCAGACACAAACTTTTGTTATTCACATTGGAAATCTTATGGTTAATTAGGACAATAATATTTAATAATTTATAAATCCTTCACTGCATTCTGACCTGTCAGAATTCAAAGATCTATAACTCTCTGAGTTTTCATGATTTAAAATTGCTCAACCTAATAAATGCAATGGTGTGTCTACAGTTTTAACACATGAAGTGAAAAAATGTGTAATTTATAAATTACAACTATCAAAGATTTCCTATCATAATTATTTCAAATTTTAATAGAATTTCCAATGAATTCTATTACATAGTTTTAAAAAAGAGTGAAAATTCCATAACTGTTATATTTTTGTTTTTTAAAATTTTATTTTTAGTTGGTTCAGTTTAGTTATACATTCTAATCATATATATCATAGGAAATTTGTACCTGTTTATAATATATCTTTATTCTTTTTTCCAAATACTCTCCTATCCCTTCAACCTCTCTTCCCTTCCTGATTCACAAAGATTTGTTTCCATTGACTCTATCTTTTTTCCTTTTTCTTTCCTCCTTTCCCCCACTCCGTCTCTAGTTTCCCTTTCTTTTGAACAATTTCTTCTTATTTTACAATACCTATTATATACTTTGTTCTTTATTTACACTTTTAATTTATTCAATTCCTTCAGTTTTGACAACTTAACTGGGAATTAATCTTCTGTCTTTCCTCTTCCCTGAGAAAGTGTTTTGATAAAGCTAAAATTAACAGGGTAGGTATCTTTTTAATGGTAGAATTGTGACTATATTTAAAATGTCAAACACAATATTAAAATCACATTGTTTAGCAGTGCAGACCTAAAAACGCATGCATATTACCTCACAGTTGCTAAGGGTGGGAGACCCCTGGGGAGACTGAGCTCATGATTTAAAACTGTGCTTATTATTTTCCATTTAATTACCTAGCTCTTAGATAAAGAAATTAGAGTTAATTTTTCAGAGTAGTGATTTGGGATCTTGAAACACCTGATCTATGTCTGGTGATAGTAATAACAATTCTACTAGAAACATGTTTAAGGCAGTCCAAATCACGCAGATGAGCAAGTGTATTGACTGCTTTTCTGTAAACCTCCAATCATTTGAATTTCTACCACACGACATGGTAGATTAGAGGAGCTCTAATCACAGCTGCACACTGGAGAGAAAAAATTCTTTTCTTCGCTATAAATGTTAGGATAGCCTAAAACTTCAAATCACATGTTATTTAATATATCAAAATATCACTAGGAAAAAATCTTGCTATGGATTATAAATATTTATTTTATTTGTTTATGTTACTATAGGTAAAGAGAAAAGTTTATGCCGTCAGACTTGCAAAACAAAAATAATTCCTAATTATTATAGTCTTTAAAATTTAATAGGCACATATGAATTTAGCCAATTGGATCAACTTTACTGTTACTTAACATATAATCAAAAAGTCGACTTAATACTTTTTTTTTCTCCAACTTGATTATTTGCTTGCTTCTAAATATTGAAAGATCAATCATGTATTTTTTGCAGTCTTTTAAACACTGGTTAAAACTCAGAAAGACAAAATGTATCCAAGCTTTATTGGTTTCCTTGTAAAGCTGGCAGCAGTTCTAGAAATGACGATTGTATCTTTTGACTTGTCACCTTTAATTTCTGACATCCTGTTACACTTTGCTGCCTTCCATTTACTTTCAAATTGAAGACAAATAAATGGACCATGATGGCTAATCCAAATCCATCTTACCCCTTGCCATGTGACTTGCTGGGAAGACAACTTGCTCGGGAATTTTTCTTGCATAGAGATTGGAGCACAAGGGCTGTTACAGCTACAGGTTGTCAAGTCCAACAGAATTTGCGAAGCAAATGATGCAAGGTATATAGGAGCGCTGGTTTCTGCTAGAAAGGAATGTAGATCAGCCATGCTAAGTATCACTGATCTACTTATTATCAGTTTGAAGGAACAAATAATAATGGGCGTGACACCCAGTAGAAGCTGAAGGAGGAGTATTTCTCATGTTTCCCAAGACCAGCAAGGAGACAGATGTCACAGACAGCGGGCTGGCGTGTTCCTGCACCCCACCAGGGCTTTCTTCTCTTCTCCCTTGCAATGAGCACACCGCTAGTACAACATATCTGTGCCATTGAGCAGGACCAACCAGGAGCTACTCATTTAAAGTCTACAAAATTAGTAGTAGTATTTGAATTTAATTACTCCAAAGTTTCTTCCTCATAATTTTATTCTTATATCTTAAAACATCGCACTTTTTGTAAGCCTGTGAAACTTGAGCACAGCATTGGAATTTGGAATTAGCAAGAGCATCTTTATTTTGTCATTTTCTCCACCTCTCTCCACATCCAGCTCCAGGCTGGTCACACTGCTCACCATTGGTTGTTGCAGGGGGACCGTTAAAACCCAGTTTCCTCACTCAGTTGAATATCAAAGTTCTTTGGAATTTTGTAAAAATCCGGTACTATATTATTAAAGAATTTCAACAGTCATGATGATAGGAAAATGATGTTGCTGATGAAAGTAATCATTTACCTTCTTTCCTAAGAAACTGACAGTAAATCATTCTCTGAAAGTTTTTCTAAACAGAAATAATATAAAATAATGCTATTTAAAGACACAACCTGTATTCTTTATACTTCTACTGCATGATCAAGGAAAAGCAATAATTTCATAACTTCAGAAATACTTGTTTTGTAAAATTTGTACATTGTAGTTATATATATAACTAAATTTTTGCCTACACGTGAGATCTCTGAAAACCCCATTTCCTTCCCGTCTCTCCAGCGCCTGTTTCCCTCCTTTTTGAAGAAAGCTTTGTTCTCATTTTTGCCTTCTACTCTCTGTTTCTTTTGTCCTTTCCCTCCTTTCTCCCCCTTCCACGTTCCTCTTCCCATTTGAACATCTTTTCCCTCTTCCCAATACCTGTCATATGTTGTGGCCCTTACGTACCCTTCTGGTTTCTCACACCAGATAACAATGTGGTATGTAAACATGTGCGCCCCATTTATGTCACGCATTAACCCCAAAACATTCTGCTTATTCAAATCACCTGTTCTCTACAACGTACTGTAGAAAGGGCCATGCATCAAATAAGGCAAAATTCTTAGAAATGTGAAGCAAGATAGCAGTAGATTTTTATTTTAATTTTACTACTGCAATAGAATATATAATTTTTCAAATGGAAAGCACCTTATTTCCTGTGTATACAGTAAAAATCAAACAAAGGTTAACTTCAAAGACTATAAAATATTGAAAATGCCTCAAGTCATGCTAGTACCAATATTTACCAACATGGTAGAAAGAAGATATTCCCATTCTGCTTTTCATCACCAAATCTACAAGATTTTGGGCTAGTTAACTCTCTATGTTGAATTTTACCATGGCCTTACTTCTGTAACACTGAGCTCTTTATTTTGTTTTGCTTTTCCCAAAAAACTGCTGAGTAGATTTCATGAATAAAGTTATGAGATGTAACAGACATCTTGAAGAACATTCCTGAATAGAATGGCAGTGTTCTTCTGGAAGTGCCACAGTCAATTATATAATGTTTTATACTTCTCTGGCAGTTTGTGTGCCTGCCATTATGAATAACCAAATGTTTTATATTAGTAAAGTCAGGACTAGTGGGCAAATTGATAAACTTGTACAAAACAAGTCAGTCGCTGTACCATGTCTTCTAAAATATTTTTTTAATTTTATTTAAAAGGAAAAAAGAGAAAAAACAAAACAAAACAAAGCAGTATAAGGGTACAAGTAATACAGAACAACAAAAAGAAAAAGAGTAAGAAATCACCAGTTAATAGATTACACATTATCATCTTAGAGATAGTTGCCCAAGTCACAGTATCAAAGCATACAAAGTGGACATTCAAACAGTGAGACTGCAAACCGTTGTGTTCAATGATTCAACCAAAACATATGGTCAGCTATTTAACACCCCTAAACACACTTGCTGTTGTATCCTTTAGAGCACTTTAATATGTAGTTACTTCTTTTTTTTTAAAATTTGATTTAAAAGGAAAAAGAGAAAAACACAAAACAAAACAAAGAAGTGTAAGGGTACAAGTAATACAGAACTACAAAAAAAAAAATAACAGTAAGAAATCACCAGTTAATAGATTACACATTATCATCTTAGAGATAGTTGCTCAAATCACAGTATCAAAGCATACAAAGTGGACATTCAAACAGTGAGACTGCAAACAGATGTGTTCAATGATCCAACCAAAAACATTAATATGGTCAGCTATTTAACACCCCTCAACACACTTACAGTTGTATCTTTAGAGCACTTTTTCTCCCTCTGTTTTTTACAACAAAATTTACACATTTTGGGTTTTATTACTCCTTAGTTCTTATTACTTTTTTTCTTTTGGAGGAGAATAAAGTCAAATAAGGCAAAACAAAGCTGTCAGTCAAAACCAAGGATTAGACTACATGATGTAAAAACAGAGTACGAGGTTGTCAACAATGGTTACCATAATGCCTCTTGCTTCCTTAAAAAGAATTGTTTATCTCATTAAGTATTATAAAGTTACAAAACAGTACAGAACAAGACCAATAAAACTTAAACATTGTAAACATTACAGGACTTCCAAAGGAGATAATAGTCAAACCAGAATGGGCATCTTAGTGAATCTTATTGCCTTCAACGTAGTTGCCTATACCCTCAAACTTGATACTATCATAAAGAACAGAACAGAGTCTAATCAGTCAAAACCAGGTAGTGGGAGAATTTCAGGGCTTCAAAACAAGTTAATAGGAAATCAAAACAGTTACTATAATATATCCTGCAAATTTTTTAAATTTTTCCCCTTAATTAAAAAAACAATAAAAAATAACTACATAATTTTTTTTAATGAATAAGGGAGAGATTGAGATAAAAGAAGACATAACAACATAACAATACAGGTTAAAGCATGACTGTTTCAGCAACCTAGTGCTTCACCACCAAATATCCCAACTTAATAGTAGTTACCATAGTGTCTGTCTTTTTCCTTGAAATATTTGAATATAACTTCATATACTATAGCTTAAAATATTTCCCTATCAAGAAGCCCAGAATAAAGCCTTTCCAATTAATGAGTGAAAACTTTATAAGGCTTCAAGACCACATAATGGGGAATCATGATTACCACATACTTTTATATATTTGAATCATTACTTACATTAGGGAAACTATTCGGTATTCACACATGCGAGAATGATTTATTTCACTTATGAGTATGGTCTCAAGCTGCGCCCATTTATTGATAAATATCTCAATGTGATCCTTCTTTATAGCTGAGTAGTACTACATTGTATAGAAATACCACAAGTTTTTTATCCATTCCTCAGTTGATGGACACTTGGATTGTTTCCAAGATCTGGCGATTACAAATTGTGCTGCTATAAACATAGGTGCACATATATCACTGTGGTATGATGCTTTCAGTTCTTCTGGGAATATGCCTAGAAGTGGAATAGCTGAGTCATACGGGGCTTCCAGTCCTAGCTGGAATAGATGGGACTTCCAATCCCAGCTTTTTGAGAAATCTCCAGACTGACCTCCACAAAGGTTGTACAAGTCTACACTCCCATCAACAGTGTAGGAGAGTTCCTTTTTCCCCACAGCCTCTCCAGCATTTGTTGTTGTTGGTTTTCTTGATCCTGGCCATTCTTTCAGGAGTGAGATGGTATCTCAGTGTGGTTTTAATTTGCATTTCTCTAATGACCAATGATGATGAGCATTTTTTCATGTATTTACTTGCCATTTGCATTTCTTCATCTGAGAAGTGTGTATTCATCTCAGATGCCCATTTTTGGATTGAATCTTTGAATTTTGGGGGTCTGAGTTTTTTTTTTTTTTTTTAATTCTTTATATGTTTTAGACAAGAGTTCCTTGTCTGAGAGAGAGTTCACTAAAATCTTTTCCCAGTTTTGGGTTTTCTATTCAGTATGCTGGAGATTTCTTTTGACATGAAGAAACTTTTTAATAAGAAGTGGCCCCAGTTATTGATTCTGGGAAGTATTTCCTGTGCGGTTTGAGTCCTATTCATGAATTCGCTCCCTACCCCCATGTTTTCAAGGTTTCTACCCAATTTGTCTTCCAATAGATTTAGTGTTTCTGTTTTAATGTTCAGATCTTTGATCCATTTAGATTTTAATTTAGTGCATGGTGATAGACATAGGTCTAGCTTTAGTTTTTGGCAAATGGAGAGCCAGTTTTTCCAGCACCATTTGTTAAAGAGACTGTGGTTCTTCTAGTGAAACTGCTTGGCTCCTTTATCAAAGATAAGGTGGTTGAGTGTGTTTGTATTTATGGTTGTATCTTCTAATCTATTCCATTGATCTTCATCTCTGTTTTGATTCCAATACCATGTTGATTATACTACTGTTGCTTTGTAGTATAACTTCAAGTCAGGGATTGTGATGCCTCCTGCTTTGTCTTTGCTGCTTAGAATTGCCTTTGCTATTCTAGGTCTCTTCTGGTTCCAGATGAAGTTTAGGAGTGATTTCTCTAGATTTATAAGGTATGTTGATGGTATTGTTATTGGGATTGCATTGAATCTGTATAACAGTTTTGGGAGAATGGCCATTTTCACAATGTTTGTTCTTCCATTCATGAGCAAGGGGTGTCTTTCCATTTTCTGAGATCATCTTCAATTTCTTTTTTTAGTGTATTAAAATTTTCCCTGTATAGGTCTTTCATTTCTTTCGTAAGAGTAATTCCTAAATTTTTTTTTTTTTTTGCTTGCTCGTGTGAAGAGTGTGGTTTCTCTTATTTCCCTCTCTGTGATTTTGTTGTTAGTGTACAGGAATGCTCTTGATTTCTGAGTATTGATTTTGTGTCCAGCTACATTACTGAATTTATTTATTATATCTAAGAGTCTTTCAATGGAGTTTAGGGGGTCTTCTATGTAGAGTACCATGTCATCTGCAAACAATGATAATTTAACTTCTTCTTTTCCTATCTTTACCCCTTTTATTTCTCTCTCTTGCCTAATTGCTCTGGCTAGTACTTCCAGTACTATATTAAATAGGAGTGGTGATAAAGGACATCCTTGTCTTGTGCCTGATTTTAAAGTAAAGGCTTTCAGTTTTTGACCATTTAGTATAATGCTGGCTGTTGGTTTGCCATAAATGGCCTTTATTACATTGAGGTAAAGACCATCTATTCTAATTTTCTGTAAAGTTCTTATCATGAATGAATGTTGGGCCTTATCGAAGGCTTTTTCTGCATCTATAGAAATGATCATGTGATTCTTACTTTTGGCTTTATTGATATGGTTGATTACATTGATTGATTTACTTATGTTGAACCATCCTTGCATTCCTGGGATGAATCCCACTTGGTCATGGTGTATAATCTTCTTGATGATTTGCTGCATCCTAATTGCCAATATTTTATTGAAGATTTTTGCATTTGTGTTCATTAGCGAGATTGGTCTATAGTTCTCTTTTTTAGTTGGGTCTTTCTCAGGTTCTGGTACTAGAGTAATATTTGCTTCCAGGAATGACTTAGGAAGGATTGCTTCCCTTTCAATTTCATGGAATAGTTTGAGGAGTGTTGGTATTAGGTCTTCTTTGTATTTCTTGTAGAATTCTGCAGTGCATCCATCTGGGCCTGGGCTCTTCTTGGTGGGTAAGGACTTAATTACATTTTCAATTTCATTAACAGATATTGGGTTATTCAGCAGTTTTACATTCTCTTGATCTAGCTTTGGTACTTCATATGTTTCTAAGAATCTGTCTATTTCCTCTTTGTTATCAAACCTTTGAGAGTAGAGGTTTTTGTAATACGTGTTGATGATTTTCTGCATTTCTGTAGAGTCTGTAGTGATTTCACCTTTTTCATTTCTTATTGCATGAATGTGAGCTTTTTCTTCCCTTTTTAAAATAAGGTTGCCTAGGATCTTATCAATTTTATTTATTCTTTCAACGAACCAACTCTTTGAGTGGTTGATTCTTTGCATTGTTTTCTTAGTCTCTATTGCATTGATTTCTGCTCTGATTTTTATAATCTCCTCTCTTCTTTTGGCTTTTAGCTTGACTTGCTCTTCTTTTTCTAGCTGTTTGAGGTGTAGCATCAAGTTATTTATTTGTATTCATTCTGCTTTCCTGATGTGGGAACTCAGTGTAATAAATTTTCCTCTGAGGATGGCTTTCATTGCATTCCACAGATTCCAGTAATTTGTATCTGCACTTTCATTTTCTTGTAGGTATTGTTTAATTTCTTCTTAGTTTCTTCTGTGACCCACTGATTACTCAAGTGTGTGATATTCAGTTTCCATATGTTTGTGGGATTTTTGCAGTATCTTTTATCATTAATTTCTAATTTCAGAGCGCTATGATCCGATAACATTCAAGGGATGATTTCAACTCTTTTGCATTTGTTTAAATATGTTCTGTGAGCTAATAAATATGTTCTTTTAGAGAATGATCCACGTACTACTGAGAAGAATGTGTATTCTGATGTTGTTGGGTGGAACATTCTGTATATGTCTATCAAATCCATTTGTTCGCAGGTGTGATTCAGTTCTGTTGTTTCTTTGCTCATTTTCTGTCTGGTTGATCTGTCCCTTGGTGTCAATGGCATATTAAGGTCTCCTGTTACAGTTGTGTTACCGATAATTTGAGTTTTCATTTCTGTTAGTAGTTGTTTTATATAACTGTGTGCTCTGGAGTTTGGTGCATATATATTTAAGATAGTTATCTCTTCCTCTTGGAGTTTTCCCCTTACGAGTATGTAGTGACCTTCTTTGTTGTTTATGGTCATTGTTGGTTTAAAGTTCACATTGTCTGCAAACAGATTGGCTACTCCTGCTTTTTTTGGATTCCTGCTGCATGAAGTATTGTTTTCCATCCTTTGACTTTCAGTCTGTGAGTACCCTTCTGGGTTAGATGGGTTTCCTGTAAACAGCATATGGTTGGATTTTGTTACTTGATCCATTCTGATAGTCTGTTTCTTTTGATTGGAGCATTGAGACCATTTACATTAATGGTTATTACTGTTAAATGCTGGTTTATTGATGCCATGTTATCTCTCTGCTGTTGCATCTTTATTTCTCTGTTCTGTTTAATTATCTGCTTTGCTTAGTGGTTTTTACCTTTGTGTATCTAAACTGTCTTTCAATATTTTTTGTAGGGTTGGCTTGGTGTTCATGAAGTTCTTCAGCTGTTCTTTGTCGTGGAATTATCGTATTTCACCATCAATTTTGAAGGATAGTTTTTCAGGGTACATCAGTCTAGGTTGGAAATCCTTTTGTTTTAGGATCTGGACTACTTCACTCCATGCTCTTCTTGACTTTATTTTTTGTGCTGAGAAGTCTGCTGTAATTCTAATAGGTTTTCCTTTGTAAGTGATTTGTGTTTTATCTCTGACAGCTTTTAATAATCTATTCTTGTGTTGGATTTCTGGCATGGTAATTATTATATGTCTGGGTGTAGTTTTATTTTGGTTATGACTATTTGGAGTTCTGTATGCTTCACTGATCCTGATTTTGGTTTCTGATCTCATGCTTGGGAAATTTTCAGCTACTACTTCTCTAAATATACTCTTGACCATCCTTTATGTTGTCTCCTTGTTCGTTAATCCCTATCAATTTTATGTTATTTTTCTTTGCATCATCATGCAGTTGTTGAATTGTTATTTCCTGATTCCTTGTTATTTTTAAAAGATCTTTCCTTTCCTGTTCACTAGCTGCAATCCTGTCTTCAAGGTCTGAAATTCTATCTTCACTTTCATTGAGGCGGTTTTTACAACTTTCAGTGGAGTTTTTTTATTTCTTGTATATCTCTGTGCATCTGCACTATGTATTCTGTTTGTTTCTTATATTGCTCCTCTCAGGATTCTATCTTTTTGTTTAGTTCCTCCAATTTATTAAGTGTGTTTTCTTTAGATATATTCAGAATCTCTTTCATTTCTTTTATCATTTCTTCTTTTACCTGGGAGATTATTTCGAGTTTAAATTCCTTTAAAGCTTCCTGGGGTTGCTTGTTAATTTCAGTAGCTGTTATGTCCGATATCCGAAGTGAATGGCATATATGTTCTTCTATATACATCACTCCTAGGGTTTCTTGAGATGGGCGGGAGGTTGAGGTTTTAATTTGGTCTTTTGTTTTGTCATTTTCCTATATTTCTGTGTTTCAAGTGTTATTTGAAAGCTTCCTCAGGGTCTATTGCAAATCCACTTCTACACCCTCAGCTCCTGGGACTTTGGCACTCAGTTCCCCCAAGCCACTGGGCCTGTAGAACCAATGGCCCTCTTCTGCCTGTTTAGAACTCCATAGTTACAGATAAGCTGGGCTCCAGGGACACTGTGCACCCACCTGCTTGCTGGAAGCTCCACAGTTCTCCAAGTGCAACCAGAATGGGGAGGCTGATGTAGATGCCTCAAACCCACTTATGCACTTCACTGCACCCGGAACCCTGGAGGGTCCCAAACAGTTTGGGCTTGGGGCAGAGTGCACTGAGCACTTACTGTAGGCCGCAGGGCCTCTGGAACCTGCAATGCTTGCCTGCTTGCTGAGATATCCACAGTCCTCCAGGCACATGGGGAGGTGGATGCAGGCACCTCAGATCCACTCAGCCCTTCCTCTGCACCCAGATGGTGCAGTGCAGGAGTTCCAAATAGGCTGGGCTCGAGGGATATTGTGCACCTGCCTGATTGCTGGAAACTCCACAGTTCTCCCAGTTCAGCCGGAATCTAAAATAGTTTTTGACACAGTCTTATTATGCTGCTCAAGCTGGTTTTGGTTTTATAAGACCTTTTGTCTCAGCACTCCAAGTAGCTGACATTACAGGCATGTACGACTATGCCTGATGTAATTTTTTAAATGAAGAAAGTAGTACATTTATTAATAAAACTAGATATATGAATTAAAGAAATGTTCCAACAAATAAGTAAATGGGCCTTGTGGAGGACTGAGAACTGATGGTCAACTTAAACACCAGATGAACTGAATCAGTGTGGTACAGAGTATAGGTGGCCCTCCTGGATTTTATGCTCCATGGCAGCATAAAAAGGAAGCCTGGAGAGGAAAGCAATTGTTGTTTGGTGTTGTTGGTTCTCCTGTTGCTGCGGATTTTTCTGGAGGAGCTTCTGGAGTTTCTTTCCTGATGTGAACTTGGCTGTTCTCATCGTCAGTGGAGCCTGTAACCTCATTGTCGCTGAAGAGGTCTGTGGTTCTTTTCAGGGGAGGCCTGGTCCTTATTTTAAAAATTATTGATGACTCCAAAGGCTTTTGTTTATGTGGATTATAATACACTTGCATTACAATTTGCAAGATCACTACTATTAAGTTGTTACCTCACTCCCCTCCAAGTCTCTGCTCTCATCAGTTTTAGCCTCACTCAAATTCATCCTCAGAGAAAAGATGTTTTAATTTACATATTAGCATTTGAACCACAGTGAATGGTAAGCATAAATGTTTAAGATTCTGATTTGATTAATCCACACACCATGTGCACATGTCAAAATATTCCCTGTAATGTGTTCATTGGTACACCTCATACGTGATAATTAAAAAGAGTAAAATAAAATGTGTGACCTCATGGGATATCTTCATGCTTTTATTCACTGTTGTACTTTTTTCTCTTATATTCTCCAAGCAGGTATTTGCTGTGTTCACAAATCAGATCAATAAAATGATATTTCTCTTTTCTACCCCTCTCAATCATCTTTTTTCCTTCCTGATAAAAGAGACTGGAAGATTTTGTTCAGGTAATTAAAAAAAAAAAAAAAAGAAAGAAAGAAAAAAAGGAAAATATTAGTTGTAAATTTAAATTTTAAATTTGGAAAATTCACAGTTTTACAAATATAAAGCTGTGGAAAGTCTGTATGTTCATGCTTTTTAAAACATTTCCTTCACAGACATTATTTTAGAAAATGGTTTTCAGCCCTTTATAAAGTTGCAAAGCATGGTATTTTTTTTCTGGCAGTCATTACTTCTCCTTGACCTGTCTCCCTGACAATGTAGTAGATAGTATCTTAAAATCTCCCCTGAGGTTGCAGATTGCTAGGTCTCTCTCTGGGGCCACTGAATGAGAACTTATCTCTATCCCAGCTTTCAACACAGTTCCCTGTTTGGGAGTATGTGTTCTTTACAGTGTGGCTTGTGTGTCTCCTGTACCTTTTGCTTCCACTTATAATTGTTAGGGAACGAAAGCCAGCTGTTTCTAATGGAACTAAAGTGGTTAAATAGAATATAGGCTAGCAGAGTGGCAGCATTAAATAATAAAGATCAATTCCACTTTTTATGAAGCGCACAGCTAATGGATATGGTATGGTGTAAAATGAATCCCCAGTAGTAAAAAAAAAATGTTTTTTAATTATATTTATCAAAGGGTTGGAGAATTTCTCAAGATTGACTTTCTATCTTTCAAAATAATCATGAACAGATGGCTATCATTCTGTCCTAGGATGGTGATAATTATGTGTGTGATATCGTAATGATGTACAGCATTACAATGGAAAGAAATATACAACCACTCACTTCCATTAGTGCTACACTTCAAGCAGCACAGGAAAGAGGTTGGAGAATTCATGAGGACAAGTGCATGTAATTCTCTACTTCCACACACATTTTGAGGAAGTCTTTGTTTCTTCTAATGAATGCTGAGAATTGCATCTGTTTTAAAATCTATTTTATTATTTTTTTCTGCAAAAGCTATAATATTTATTCAAAGTTACACGGTAGAAAAATTCATTCTGGCAGTACATGATTATATGTTGGTTGTAATCATTTGAGGAAAAAATGAATTCAATTATTTAGATCAAAAAACCAGTAGCTGCAATATTATAATTTCAACATAAAATTTCATAGATGGGGTATTTCTGTTGAAAATGTTCATGGCTAATTTTTAGGTATTATATTAATTTTCAAATATTAATGAAAATGTCCATCATGCGTGTATATTGACGCGATATAAAAGAGTGAATTTATTAGCTAAGATGTTGAGAAATTAATTTTATAAGTTCCTATCTTTCTTAAAGCCTGAGACCCTATTATGTCTTTTAATGTCATTGTCTTATGTTTTATTTCTGATATGAAATATGTGCATATATAGTACTTAAAGTTTCAAAAAGTTTCATGACTACTTATTAATTCAGCTCTACCATGATAATACAAAAGTGTGCAAGACTGTATAATATTTAAAATACAAACTATTACAAACAATTAATTTTAAAAAGTGCAAAAAACACTTCTATGCAAGGTCTAATTAGGAAGCGGATACTGTAGAAAGTGAATCGCTTTTGATTTTATGTTTTAAACTCAGAAGTCATAGTTAAATTTTTAAAGCTGTTTGCATAATGTATTAGTCAAATACTTGCTCAAATCAGGACAGTTTATCAGCTTTTCAGTGTTGATTTGTTTATTTAAAGGATCTGGGTGCTTCTTATCTGCAGTTAACAGTAAGAACTCTAAGACTGTTTCAGGGATAAATGAGAAGCCATGTGATCCTCCTGTGAGCGGCCTGGAGACCAGGGACCCTCCCCAGCACTGCCTGCCTCCAATCCACAAGCAGCCCTGCCTGCTTCAGCCTCACTGGTTCTGTTTTTGTTCTTTGCTCTCAAGCTTTTTCTAATTCTGAGTAGCAAAGATGTTGAAAGCCCTCTGGACCAGATGAGATCATCATGTAGAGGAGCACACTTCCGTGAGCCCCACGAGGACACCACCGCACAGGTGTCTGGGTTTAGGCGTGTAAACAGCTGCTGGAATGACCCGCGGGGCAGAGTCCGTCATAAAAACAGCATTTGCCTGTTCAGCTCCCTTTTGTAGTGCTGGTAGGTGTGTTCTTCAGACAAAATCAAAGGGAAATTTGGAACATAAGGTAGTGCGCAAACAAAAGGGCCCAGAAAGGAAACCAGCTTCTTTTTGTGTTAATGCCTTTGGTGTGGTGCACAGTAATTAGGTCTCCCCAATGAGACTGTCGCCACGTGCTTTTCTCCTTTTAGTCACATCCATGGTGGCCCACTGAGAGGAGATGGGAGATACCGGGGAGCACTTGGGGGCCCAGAAACTGAACTGCAAGGGCGCAGCTCGAGTGAGCTGCTCCTCTAGGCCTCCACAGGGGACTTTCCCAGAGGACCAGGCAATGCGCTCAGAGTGGGGCCTGCTCTTTCTACACGTCCGTTTCTCATAAAATCTCCTGAGTTTGATTTTTGAGGCATAGACCTTGAAAAGTAAATTCTAAGGTGTTTTGTCTCTTCCAAACCTACTTATCCTATTTAGATAGTTTCAAAAAGTTGCATTTTTAGGTAAAGAACATTCAAACTGAGAAATACCAAGGACAGGTCCAGAGGAACTGAAGCATCTTAAGAGACCATCAATAAGTCCCTGCAATTGTTCTCAAATTTGCTGTTTCTTGGCCTTTCTGAAACCTCTTCAGCTATTACTCAGAATTGTATTCAGAAAAATCTCATACATTTTTATGTGTACACACACACATGCATGTACACCTACACGTCTGACTACATCATCCAATTCTATCGGTCATCAGCAAGACCTGCCTTTATAAAATATTCTAGAGTTAGAATAAACTTTATCATATGAGGGAGAAATCAATGCAAATCATTCCCAACAAATAATTTTAGAGATAGCAGCATGTGCAAAGGGTAGTACCAGACGAAGAAGGTAGTCAGTTTTAGAAGCAAGCAATACGTATTTTCAGAGGCTTGGACTGAATGAGGTTGAGGAAAGGTCACTGATTTTGAAAATTAAGTTGGCCATCCTCATGAAAGAGTGCTCTCCATGCTGCTTGTATGGGGCTGAGTTTGTGGTGCAGGCAGCCACGTCGCCTAACCTAGATGGAGGTAGGAAAAGGGGAAGAAATGAAGAAAAGATGAGCTTGGAGGCAGAAGGACCAGGCTATTTCATTTGCCAATTTGAGGCGAGTGGGGGGAAAGAGAGACAAAGGGAAACGAAGATAGGATCAGTCATAATAAATAAAATCAGTGTAGAAAAGAGGTTGTAAGAATGTAAAAACTGATTTTAAAAGATAAAGCATAAATGTGTAGGGGCTGGTAGAGAAAGCAGTGATACATTCTGAAGTAAGAGAGTGCGCAGGGCTTAGATTCATAGTAGATGTATATAAATATAACACGGAAGTTCTGGTTTTCAGCATATTTCTAAGTGAAACATGGAAGCATTTTATGAAAACATTGCCTTTTATGCATCCTTGTCATATTTGCATATTTTTCTAACTTGCTTCTTTTGAAAATGAAATGGATGTATAGTACTTAATACTGTGTCACATTGTTTCCACTCAATTGAAAAAAGATTTAAGTAGCAATGACTCATACCCTACCTTGAATATTTTACTATACTCATACTTCTACAGAAATACTTTGATAAATTTTACTGTAGACACTTATTAGTTTTAATCCTATTGGCCAATTTAAGTTAATTTCAATAATATAGGCAAGGAGACGTTTTTATGATTGGTAATATAAAATTCATAAAAACACACATAATTAAATTTAAATTGTGTAGCTATAAGTGATATACTGACTTACTCTACAAACATTTGCAAGTTGGTAAAACTGTTGGCACTTAACAAGCTGCTTTCTTTTCTCTTTATTAAATAGAAAAAATTTTCCTGCTCTTTGATTGTTTACTTTTACATTTTACAAGGTTCTTCTATGCCATTAATTGAAATAGTAAAGTAGGATGCTTGTAGACAGAGACAAAACTACTAATTTACTTTTGAATTTTGAGATGTCACTTGTAGTTAGCTAATGGGTAGCACTAAAGAGAATTCCCGGGCCATGACAGCCAAGGAAATATTTCAGTCATCAGGGATATCTGAAGTTCCTGTAGTTATAAGATTTTGTAGAGCAATTGAGAGAGAGATATATCATCAGCGATGATTAATCTGTAGGTAACGGCATCAATTCAGTGCATGCTAATCATTGGCATAACATATTCAGTGCACCTGAAGATTAAGAGTTTTGATTATCTTAAAATGAGATTATCATGATGCATGGTCTCTAAATCTTATAAACATGTAAAAGGCAGTGATAAAATCTCCAGATGCAAAAGACAAACAGCTAAGGGCCAGAACAGAAAAGAGTGGTGACTGCTGCTAGACAGGAAGAAACTGTAGGTGAAGGAGCTGCAAGTAGTGAGGCCCAGGTGTGGTGGTGGGCGGAAGAGTCCAGCAGATGGTGTCTTTCGTTATACCTTTCCGGGAGTCACTGCCCATCTGGATTTGTGTTGCAGTGTTTCTGTGATCAGCACAGTGTTTTGAGAACACATGAGAGGGAAGCTCGTAATTTAAGCTCTTGGCTCATAGGGATGACCTCCCTGAAGGGTTCATGTTTCGTACCTATCTCAGGTAAATCTTCCTTCAACATATAAATTAATGTGTGAGTAGAAGCCAAGATGTCAGAAGAAAGAAATTATTAGAGATATTAGCTGTGTGTGTGTGTGTGTGTGTGTGTGTGTGTGTGTGTGTGTGAAATGATGAATTTCACAGTGAAGAAGTCTAGCAGGAAAGAAGCAGACACATAGGAAGTTAGCAGACTATGTGACCCTGACTATCAGGAAAACGCAAAGACATTATTTTTAGAAGTCCATCCTGGATAGCTGTCTCATGGCCTGAGACCCAAACATGGCCAGTTGGATGATCCTGTATAAGACTAACTCTCTAGGGAATGCCAGGGGGCAGAAAGCTACAGGGAGCACAGTGCTTACACAGTGCTTAACACCAACGGGGGCAGCATCAAGATTGTCACAGGGACTGGGAGAGAGGTGAATAGGACACTCAAAACCAGGAACTCTTTACATTGAAGAGGGAGGAGAACAAGGAAAGCAGGAAAGGAAACAAAGACGACTAAGAAAAACATAAAAATTAAAGCTTTTATTCATGAAAGCAGAGGAACATCACAAAATCTAAGTGCCACGGATTTGCCTCGCAGACTATAGATAAGTGGATGACTCCTGTCCATTTTAAATGCATTTGCACCATTGCTTTACACGGTCCAGGTTTATTGTATTTTATTTTCCAGACAGATATTGAGAACCTATAGGTCAATGTATGATTTGTATTACATTTTCTGTTAATTCAGCTAGTTCTGGCTTTGAAAATTAAACAGGCAAGTAAAATTATTGCATAAACAGATAACTAAGTTGAGTAACACATTTTGACTACATATTATAGATGCAAACCTGTAGTTTCTTAACATTGTTGAGATTTATAATGAATTTCTGCTTTTTAATATACGAATGAAACATAATCTCACTTTTTTATATCAATAATAATGTATTTTGACAAAACGTACAGATTACGTAAAAGGAGAAATCAAAAGGAGATGCTTTATTTATTTGCAGTAGTACTTATGCGTTTAGTATATACGTATTTAATTTTAAGTAATTTATGTATTTTTAATTTTTCAAGGTTTCCAAAGATCACCATTACCATTAGGGTCTTATAATTTCAGTGATTAGGTTTTAGTTACATGGGTATTTCTTATTAAAATAGATCCCAATTTACATAATTGCCAAGTGTCAATGAGTAATTTTTAAATGTTGACATTAACATATTCATTAGTTTTTATGTTCACAGGTGTGATAAGACCCACATATGGATATTGTGTATGTTTGTGTGTGAATATATAGACCATGCTGTTAATTTCTCATTTCCACTTGATGTAATTGTTTATGAGGCTAATTAAGTTCATTTTTAGAACCACAGAAACGTAAAAAGAGCTCTGTTTTTATTTCAAAAAATTAATTCTACCTATAACTATGCTTTATGGTTATGTCTAAATATCTTGAGAACAGTGATACTGAAAGTTTAATATGCTAATAAGAATGTAATTTGCATTTATAGCCTAAGTTTAAGTAATTCTCATATAATTTTATTGTGTATTAACTACACTTCCCCTTTTATATATGTACAATAAATTCCATCTTTAAAAAATCATCTCAGATGTAATTCATTTCTAATAATTGCCTTATGCATTTTGAATTAATGCTTCCACACTATTAAATGAATCTCTAAAAATAAAAATATTTGAGGGTCAATGATATGTAAAATATTTTGGAAATTTATTAAACAATCACAAAATTGAATGTTACACCTACTTACAAACAGAACTGTGTTCAAGTAAATAATTTTGAATCACCTTAAAACTATGTACTTAATCATGAATTCAATTAGACCCACAACACAAGAGCTCATTGGTATTTTTCTCTACACAGTTTTAGGTCCAGATGTATTCTGTCATAGTAAAGAATTTATTTCTTTTTTTGTACCAACTCAAGACCTTGTGCTTGCTAGGCAAGCACTGTGCCACTAAGCAATATTCCTGGCCCTATAGTAAAGAATTAAGAAAAATAAAATATTGACATTTATAATTATTTAAATGGACTACTATAAGGGTTTCACTGATTTTTAGTTTAATTTTTTCGATTACATTTAATCTTTTACTTTTTAAAAAATGATATGAGACCTAACTCCAAGTATCAGAACAAGCTTTTATTTAATTTAATTACAGATAACATTAAATATTGTAGATCAGTGGAATTTTATGCAAATGTACATTATTTAAGTACATGTGGTTATATATATGAATTTTGATGATAATTTTACTCTTAAAATGTCTGGGAATGCTAGCATAGCATAGATTTCTGTTTACTATATAAAGTATATAATCCATAACTAATTATATACTATTGATTCCAGAAGTCCATTAATATTTACTTATTTTGGTCTGTCTTTTCCAAGTTATATGTTGATAATTATTTCCAGGTCCAGAAAATTAGAAATAGGGGCTAAGTATTTTAGAATTATACCTGTTATAATTCTACCTGTTAATAAACTGTACAAGGTTCAGAAGCTATGTTAAGAGTGGGCCCCTGAAAAGATGTCTTAGGTAAGAACAGACAACTTAGAGAATTTTAACTGGGCCTGTGAGACAGTAATTGGAGAGGTTTTTGTATTCCATTTTAGGCAGTAGGTAGCAAAGCCACAGATGTGGAAACTAATACTTTAAGGCATCAATGTATATGGTAGAAATAATTGTTTGGCAGGATTGAAATTTTGCAAATGAAACTAAAGGGATATTGAGCATCACAGTTCTCCAACTTAGACAATACACAAAGCATGCATAGTTGATAATGAATAATACACAAACCTGAGTAGTAGCAAGAGGAGAACAAAGAGTTTGGCTGGGAATGATCTCATATATTCTAGCGAAACAATGGTAAGGCAGGTGAGGTCTTCTGGTCAACCAATTCTCATTATGAAATTTCTTGGGCTCTCAGCATAGAAAGTCAAGAAACTGACTAATATGCTATAATTATAGAATGATACATTGTGGGATCAAGGCCACTTTTGCAAAAAAAAACTACCTATAAAGCAAGTTGATTAAAATTAGTTTATTAATTTCATTTTGTTTTTTCTTCTATAAGCATGAAAAGCACTTATTTTCCAGATCACTTGTAGCTTTTTCTCCTTTATGCCTATGTCACCCACATTCCATTCCAGTGAGCTCAGCAGTTTGTTAACTTTCCCTTTACCTTTTCACCAATGAAGGCAAAATAATCCTCCAGAGATGACCTCACCTCAGATATCTCCATGCTATTGGTCTCTCATATATGCTAGTGAGGCTAATGCCTGAGAGGCTAAACAATGGTCATCACAATTTTGAAAAATGTCAAGTATAATAGAGTGGTAAGAATAGTCAATTCTCTTTCTACGAAACAGAGCCCACTGATTGTTCTGACCTCTATCATCTGATAGAGCTCTGGTTGGATCTCAGAGGATTCTGCCTATGACACTTTCCACCTCCTAAGGTACAGAGTCTTTCTATCTATATTTAACTTAATCCCATGTTTGGAATGCCTAACATGCATGTGAACTGCAGAAGAATTTTTTTGTAAGCTGAGATTGACTCTTTCACTATTTGACTGTAAATAGAAAATATAATTTATCTTTAAAATAGTCTTTAAGTAATATCAAAGTCATATTTAAATCTAACCAGAATCATTGTTGAACATAAGGGTAAAGAGAACATTTCACTGGGACGCAGAAACAACCAAGAACTTCTGGCAAACATTATTTATTGTCTTGATTTCAGGACTTCAGTGCATGTGCCCTTCTGACTGGTGCCATGGAGATGCGCCAGTTGCGGACAGCGGTGGTAGGATTGTCCTAAGGAGAAAGCTCCTGCCCTGGAGAAGCTGAGTGTGCAGTGGTTCCTCCTGAGAAGTATTAAGGACCAACTCAGTGGCATTGGGGAAGCTCATGTGTGACCAAGGTCCATTAGGGGAAAGTTTGACATGAAGAATTCTAGAAATATCTTGGAAGAAATGGTCTGTAGATTTGCTTGTACAAATCTCTGCTATGTGGAATTGCTCCTCCTACCTTAGAACTCATGCAGACTACTCAAACCATAAATGCTGGATGAAAAGGAAAAAATACCTTCTCCTGAGAAAAGTGTGGTTCTTGTCTACATCTCTCAATGACTCTTTTAGCAGACCATATTTTACATTTACGATTATGTTGATCCTGAAGTCAGGAGCTAAATGGGTTCAATTGCTTATTCTCTCCACACTGAGGGGAAGCTTTAGATGTCTTTCATTTTCTGTTTGGCTCAGCACATGGGAAAAGAGATGCGAGTTGATCTTCAAAGTTTATTCTCCTTCCTATCCACATTGGTATGAGCATAATGAACCCTCAAGTGTTCATTGAAAAACAGAGACCATGAATGAACAAATGCATAAACAAACACAGAAACGCTCATTTTTGAATGTGGGCAATAAGCATCCTCTTTTCTCTGGAACAGGTGAATACTATGACTAAAGAGACTTCAGGGGAAGGGGATGAAAACAGAATCAAACTGTGTAATGTACGTGCACCCGCACCCTTCTCTAAGATGAAGGCAAACTTCATATACTAGAAACACATACTAATAAAAAATATAAAAAGAAATGAAGAAAGATTTAAGGGAAATGTTTTTAGTGGGTCTCATCACTGGTATGCGGAATGTACAAAATGGAAAATTAGGAACATAAATTTACAAACAACCTTACTTTTTTGTGCACAAGAAGGCATTCGTTTATAATCAGTAATGCTTATTTCGCAATTTTAAGAAGCAGTTTCATTTTACATCACTCTTAGGGAGAATTCCTCTGCACATCACATCTGAAGCACATATGAAACACGCTTATTCCTGAGGGCACTATGAGTTGAACATGCCACTCTTTGTTCTAACTCACAGGTTTGGGCTAGACTAGCACATTAAACACATCATGCACTGAGAATAAGCAGGGCGGTGTTGGATTGGGGCGAGATCTCCAAAGTCCAGCATGCACTTAGAGCAAGCGGGGGAGCTGCAAGGAGGGCTGTCTTGGGGTATTGAAAGAAAATTTCCCAGCTAGTAAGGGTGTGGAGACTGGGGGCTCAGTTTGGCGACTGAATAGGAAATGCCCAGTCTGTGTTAACAGCTCTGATCCTTGCACGGCAGACTCTGACTTGGACCCAAAATACTGTTACTTCATTTTCACATATACAAGGATTTTTCATTTTCAAATTCATTTGATCTACAAAGGTTAAAGGTGTAAAGTACAGCCAATAAATAGAACAAATGTCAAGGGGAAGCAAAAAATGTGATTAAGAGTTTCTGAGCACTGAGTTCTTCCAGTGACAGCAATGAGAAGAGCACATTTAAAGATGAAAAGAAAACCCCTCTGTTATTCAGTGATCAAAGGAGTATCTGGATGATCAATTATATATTTAAAACCAGCAGAGTTTTCTTTTGCTATTTCTTTAGAAAGTAAAAAAAAAAAAAAAAAAAAAAAGTCATGGCATGACGTGTGATGTTAGTTAAGGTTTGTCCACTGTGTTTCTCCTGCAGGCCCGATGGTTGATGGTTAACGATGTTAGCGTTTATACAGGGCTAGCGCATACAACTAAACCTCTTCTCATGCAGGACGCTCTTGTCTCGCTTGACGTGGCAGGAAACTGCTTCATTAAAACTGATCTATGAAGAAAACTGAAAATAAGCAGGGATGCTAATTAAGAAGCCTAACTTTGCCAATGTAGGTATTCAGTTTACGGCATTCTCTCTCCTTTCTACTCAAATTTCCCTTCTTTTATATATTTTAAATCAGAGCAGAGTTTCTGAAATGTATCGGTGGCTTCATTCAAGTATTGCTCACTAATTTATTACTCTCACTAATTCATGACTGTTCTTCCTCACATTTATCAACAAATCAAAAAATCCCTACATCTTCCTTTACACAGAGTAGAGTGAATTTGGAAAACTCGTTACTTGAAACTTGCTTGGAAGATATGATTCCCAAGTCATGAAAAATTTTATTTTGAAAGTCTTAGAAATGAGGGAAAAGGTTGTTCTTTGTAAGGTCAGGGAGCATTTGTTGGCTCCGTCAGAGAGCAGGGGGTATTACCACAGGGGATGACTGAGAGGATGGTGAGAAGAGAGAGAATAAAAGCACACGGCACACAAAACCACAAAACTTCCAGAGTGATGAGGGCTCAGAGTCGCTTTATAAAATTGTGGCCAGATTATTCTGTTTGATTTTGTTAAGGTTCAGTAAAGACCTGGCTTTTATTTTTCCTCACAAATTTTTAGGAAACCGCCCATTTAAAAGACAGGACCAAAATGTTTAGATTACTATTGTCTTATTTGGACAAAAGCAACTCCCATGATTGAACAGTTGTTCTTTTCCTTTAGTCTTTTTATCTCATTATATTTGTAATCTGAATTTCAAATTTTATGTTTGTATACTATTTTATTTCTAGGAAATAGAGTGAGAAGTAAGTGGAGTATCATTTATAAAAGTTTAATTTTCTGAGATGTAAATGTAGCAAAGACTCATAAAATAGCTTCTTTCAATTCACAGGTAGAAAATAGTTGCTTTTTTGTTCACATACACAAGATATCTTCTTGAATTGTGATTAAATAAAATGTAAAATTTTCCCACATATTTGAAAACCACCAGGACCAATCTTAATCCTATTCAAAGTAAAAAATACTACATAAAAATTAAGTGATTTGTTTCACTTATTTTAAGTACTTATTTTTATTTTTCTAGATATTTAAAAATAGGTTTCATTACATACTGATAATTTAAAACTCACTGCTGCATATTATTACAGTATTTTTCAGTATATGACATATATAAGGAATTTTCATTGAATTTCTAAATTTTGTTTTTCAGGACATCACCACATGTGAAATGTTACCACCTTATCATCTTTGGGAATAAAATGTGAAAGAAGAACAAGACTGAGAAGTAGAATTATATACCATTATTATTACTTCTATGTTTACAATTGAGTCCAAGAGTTGTGGGAATTAAGAAGCATAGAATTAATACTAAATGGTTTACCTGAGACCTGGAGCAAAATTTCAAAACATCTAGAGGTTTGTCCCAGTGTGAACCAATATGAATTCTTCTTAAACAGGATTCACACACCACTGCATTCATTTCTTTAAGTGGGCAAACATTTAAATTTTTACAACACCACCTATGCCAAAAGATATGGAGCAAAGCACACAGTCCGTGCTGGGGAGCGTAATCTGAGGGTATTGATAATGCTTTGAGTAAAGCATCCAAAGTTTTTAAAAGTTTCCTTCTGGTAAATTTTTGGATGGTTTTGCTAGTGATAAGTAGAAATTCCTAGCTTAAATGCAAATAACTGCAACAAGTCTTAGAGTGACACAGTGATTAAGTGAATCTTTCAGTGCTCAACAGATGACTTTACATTTTGAAAGAAATACTTATGTGAGAACTAATGGGTTCAGACTACAGCAGGATCCTATCATCTGTGTTAAGTAACAAACTGAAAAGGAATAGAAAAGTGGAAATGAGAAACACAAAATGTAACTGATATGCCAGGCTTACAGCCCTTTTCTGATTCTTTTTATGCAATTTCCTCAATAAAATAAACTATGATTGGAAGCAAACTTGTGCAAATAAAAGTGCAATATTTGTGCAGCCTTATTTTATATATTTTGCTTTTTTGAGACAAGATCTTTCATTATGAAATTCACTCTGGCCTTGAATTTACTTGGTAGCCAATCTGGTCTCAAACTTGCAGTGATCGTCCTGCCTCAGCCTCCTGAGCGCTGAGGTTACAGACATGTACTACCACACAAGGTCTGACATACATATTTTGAAAATCTTTATCATTAATATTCTTGATATTTTCACATACGAGGGTGACAAAATTCTCTTTTCTTGTTTTCCTTTTTGCTAAATAAAAAAGGTATGCTTTGAACTATAAGTACATTTCAAATATATGTAATTGTCAAGTAAATGTTTAAGGTAATTTATGAGAAAATCTACATTGATCATCTTAATGATTCCTAAAAACAAAAAGAAAAGTGCCAATGTTGAGTATATATAACCTAGTTCATACATATTTAAAGGGAAAATGTGAGAAGTATCTGAAAAACAATAGGGTTGTTTCATTGCAATACTTACCTCCATTTTTTTTCTTTTGCATTTTTAAACTTTTATTTTAAAGAGTATAAAACCAAGGAAAATAAAACAGAATAAAACCAATCAAGATAAACTAGTACAAGTGATACAAGACTTCAAAACCTTATGAAATCAGCAATAGTTACAGTGATGCCTCTTGTCTTCAAAATAGAATAGTGCAGAAACAATAAAAACAAAATAACAAATGGAATGAAGGACTTCAAAATAAGCTAATAGTAAATAGTAAGCTAATAGTAAATCTAAAATAGTAAATCCAAAACCCATAATATGTCTTACTATCTTTTAAATTGCTGCTGCCATCAGATTTAATATAATCAAATAAAACAAAAGAGAATAAAATCCAACGCAAGAAAACAATGAAAAGGATATGGTTTACAGATGGGGACCACTTCCTTGTGAGACTTGGTTCTTTCCTTCCCTGCCTGGCCATAGTCCGCCAATGGCACCTACTCACAGAGAGGCTTGAGTGTGGCTGTCCCCACTCTGGTGGTGACTTGTGCATGGTGCTGGTTTGCAGGTGAGGATGACCTCCTTGTGGGGCATGGTGTTCTCCCCTGACAATTCAAGAATGACACTGACTCATAGAGAGGCTTATTTCTAGTAAAAGAGATATGTATTTTTTAAATGTTTAAATATAAATTCGAGAAACTTCTGGAAAGGTGGCAGAGTGCTAACAGCAGAGAAACCGCTTTTTCCAAGATTTGGTGTCCAGGCATTAGACTACAGCAACGAGAGGAAGAGAAGACAGAGGGAAATAGAATAGAATCCCACAGAGAAAGTGAAGAGAGAGACCTCAAGGAAGAAGGTGGAAGAGGCAGGCAGTGTTTTCTTCCTGAGCTCTGGCTTATGGCCTCAGAGGGGCAACTCCAACATGCAGGCACACAGTGACTACTAGCTGGCCCAGAGGCCTCCATGGAGAAACACAGCAGTAGGACGGAGCAATGGATGCACCTGCTGCAGTGCTGGTGACTTATCTGGGTTCAGATGTCCCCAAAGAGAGGGTGATTGGCTGGGAGCCACTGTGTAAAGGGCCAAATGAGCTCAGAACTCAGAGCTAGAGGCAGCTCCAGTGTCAGGGTGAGGCAGAAACACGTTCAAGTCAGCAGAAAGTCAAGGAGCTGAGTTCAAGCTAGCAGGGGGCAGAGTGTGCCAGGTTGAATGAATCAGGTTCCAAGCTCAGAGCAAAACACTAGCATGAATTTCACCAGAACTAAATGTGCAGAAAGTGAAAAGATATCCCTTGGTCATGGATAGGAAAATCAATATAGTGGCAATGCTGTTAGTCCTAAAGTTATTCTACAGATTTAATGAAATCCTGATAAACAAATACCGCTAGCATACCCCACAGGACTCAAGAAAACATTCCTGAAATTCATTTGGAAATAGAAGAGCACTACAATAACAACAGTGATTCTGGGCAACAAAGGACAGGCAAGAAGCATTACTATCCCTGACTAAAATTAAACTACTAAGCTACTGTGATAAAATCAGCGTGGTACTGGCAAAAAATAGTCCAGACCTGAGGATCAGTGGAGCAGATTAAAGATGCAGACATAACTACAAAGACTCAGCCACCTTGTCCTTGACAAAGGCACCAAATATGTTTACTGAAAGAAAGATAGCCTCTCTAGAGCCATGCCTGTCACCACACACTAAACTAAAGTCAAACGGATCAAAAATGTAAATATTAAAAGGAAAACACTGATGCTTCTGGAAAATAGAACAGGTGAAACTCTTGAAGACAGTGGTATAGGCAAAGACTTTATGAACAGCAAATCCCCCAGATATAGGAAAGATCAGAAAGATCTACAATGAAATCTTATCTTACTCAAACGTTTTTCTGCAGGATAGTAAAAAACACAACAAAAACAAAACAAATCACCTAAAGAGCGAAGAGATGAGCCAAACTATGGAAACTAGTTTTTATAGCTGTTCTTTAGAGAAAGGATTACTATCTACAATATATAAAGTACTCAAAAAATCAGATCTCTTAAATTTAAACATCCAGTCCAAAAATGGGTATCTGAAACATAAAGCCACTGTACATA
This sequence comes from Cavia porcellus, assembly GCF_034190915.1. Taxonomy (NCBI): domain Eukaryota; kingdom Metazoa; phylum Chordata; class Mammalia; order Rodentia; family Caviidae; genus Cavia; species Cavia porcellus. Next base: position 71,952,347 of record NW_026947499.1, on the reverse strand, counting down.
AGTAGAAATGACAAATGAATATATGAAAAAATGTTCAGTATCACTTGTCATTTGAGATATGCAAGTTAAAACAATGATGAGATTTTATACTCAATAAAAATAGCTATTATCATTAAATTCATCAACAATAATGCTGTTGGTCTGTGGGGGGAAAGGAACCCTTCTCTACTGGGAGTGATAAGTATAGACCTGTGCAACTACTGTGGAAATCCTAAAAACAAGAGAAAAAACCCATAAAGTAAAATAAGAGGTCTCATTTGACCTAGAAATCCCCCTCTTGTTATCACCTGAAAGAGTTAAAAGCATCATACCAAAGTGATATTTGCTCACCCATCTTCAAAGTGACAGTTTGTAATTGCTGAATCTTGGAAACAATCCAAATGCCCATCAAGTGATGAAGCGATAAAAACGATGTGTGTTTTTAAAAATATGATGTAGTGCTACTCTGCCATAAACAAAGAAAATCTTGAGACATTTCTAGGTAAATGGATGCACCTTGAAATCATCTGTTAACTGAAATAAATTAGACACATATGTAAGTATCACACTGCTTCTCTTGTGCCAGACACCGAAACTATAAATAAGGACCAAATGTATAATAGATTTTGGGAAATGTGAGGAAAATGTTCAAATGAGAAGGGAAAGAAGAGACAAGAACAAAATGAAAATATGCAAAAAATGGAAACAAAGCTTTTGTGAAAGGTGAGGACAAGGGGTTGAAGATTAGAGAGTCAAATGGGATAAAAAGAAGCAGCAAGATATATTATGTACAAATAAAAATTCTCTGAAATGAATATGATCATTATGTATATTTGAAATGTACTCAAAATAAAAATAATTTTAAAATGACAAAAGTATATAAAATCAAGAGAAAATCTGCAAGAATACCAATTTACTGAAACGTCAGCATGGAGGGCAAAGTATTATCTTTGTCTGAAATATTGAGGACATTTGATTAAAGGTGTCAATAAGCAAGACAGATTTCCCCAGATATGGATGCAAGCTGGTGTGAATTCCCAGCACTGTTTTTCTAGAGGTGAAACAGAAACCCAACTGCAGACACTAGAGTGACTCTAAGAAGTAACCACAAAATAGAGTCTCAACTTGATGGTGTGTCCACTGTTTCATTTTCTCTGCTCACATGTGCACATTAAAAATATCCCAGCCTGCCTCCTTCCTCACAGACCAGGCCTCTGAATGCTGTCTCTCTCCCGGGGACCTCTCCGTCCTCCATCTACAGGTCACAGTCTGCTTTTTGGTTTCTGAATCGGCGTCTCTGCAGGCATCTGTGCTCCCTTTCTATCACCAGCTCTTATGCTCACCTCTTTTTCATTTTCAGGACCTCTCACATTCCTTGAGAACTAATTTCGCCCTTGGGTTGATCTATGTATTCCACTTGAGTTGACTTTATATATCAATATTGAATCGTTACATTCCTTCTGGGATGTTTCTTTTGAACTGTCCATGTAAGTTTATAGTCATTCATGTCAAATGATAGAAATGGATTGATTTCAACTTTCCTATTACTTCTGTAGTACCAGTTAGAGATCTTGAATCTTATGTCTTAAAAATGCCTTCTGTCATTCCTGTCAGCTAATTTTGCTAGCACCCAGCATATTTCCTACATATTTACTACCAGGATGAATTAATGAGGAAATAACTTTCGCCATCTGTTTTTTCTACCTCTCTCAATCCATTTTTATACTGTCACTGCTCAGATACCTTAGAATGGTAGCATGGTCTTGTTATAGATTGGATAACATTGTACATACTCTGCTTTTCCAAATCGAAAACAAGTAAATACTGCATAGGGGTTTGTGTAATTAATTATTCAACTACAAATATTTTCATTTTTGTAAAAATTATTCAATAGAATGGTACACAGAACCAGTGGAAAATTAGTGGAAAATTAAATCTGAGTTGTGTTCTCAAAGAAATTAGCCATATCAATTACTTTCTTGTTGTTGTTGTTAATGCTGTTAACTGTACTTAACTGTATTTCATCCTAGTCTGACCACACCAAATTTTGTACCTCTCCAAGGGTGCCACAAATACATTTTTCTCTGGGCTTGAGTTCCTCCAAGGAGCCCCGATTTCCTCCATGATATTAACTACTGATTTATTCCTGTTCACATCCTAATGTTATCATCACCCTCCAGGAAGATGCAGTTGTTGCCATGTTTGTACCATTCTCCTTGACAGCTTGTAAGGTGAGAACAAGATTAATCATCTTTCTAATCAATACAATCTAGTGAAGTTCCAATAATATTGATGTTAAATAATTCTTTATCCATCAAAAAAAAATTATTGAAGTTTAGTTCAACATTTAATGGGCATATCTTATGTACCATATAAGGATTAAAGATAAATATATCTTTATAAGGAAAATTGTAGATCCTATTTAATAATATTGTTGATTAGGTGAATGGAAAATAAATGGCATACATGACTGATGTTAAAAATGCTAACCAACTTTGTTAGTGCTACCAGTTTTGACTAGAATAAAATAAATCAAAGAATGCCATAGTTCATATGTCAAGGAACTCACAAAGTTAATCAGAGACTGAGTTTGTAGAAATAAAATTCTGGGAACTAGACCATATTAAGCATGATTTTCAAAAGTTTAGAAGTGGAAAAAATAAAGAGGAATACAATTTCAACAGAAAAAAAAAAAACAGGAAAAAATTGGAAATAAATTTTAGAAGCCAAATTTAGAGTTATGTGGCCATTAATACTAATTATCAACTTGACTACATAAAGCAACAGATTGAGACGTGATTGGGTCATAGGGATGCTGCATTCATTAACGGGTAATTCCACCCAAGTTCATAGCTGAATGTGGTATTAGGAAGCAGGGCCCCTTTTGACACGTTGGGTAACTAGGAAGAAGTCCTTGGAGAGTGTGTCTCTGTTGGGCAGTGTTCTCCTTTCCTCTACTTCCTCAAGTGAGCAGCTCTGCTGTGCCACCCCGCCCTCCACGATATTCCTGTTTTGGAGACAGCCAGTCATGGACTGAGCCCTTTGAAACCGTGAGGCAAATATATCACTTCTTTCTTTAAAGTGTGTGTGTAAAGTATTTTGTTCCAGCAATGGCACAAAAGCTGATCCAGCCTAGAAAAATAAAAAAGATTTTAATAGTGGAACAGAAGCTCTCCAGTGGGTGGTCACTATACAGTTTTGTCTATTTCTATTCCTGAGGGAGAGAAAAAACAGATACAAAACTGCAATGTCAGAAAATTTGAGGCTCATATGTGATTGCATTTTAGTTTTTTTTATCTTCATTTAAGTCATAAGTAAAATGGTTCTTTAAATATAGTTTAATAAAATAATTGCTTCAATGTAAATATTTGACAATGGAAAATAAGTGAGATACATGAGTGATGTAAAAAATGCTAACCAGAAGGATTATTTAAGGTTTTTATATAATGATAATGATTTAAAGAGTTAAAATGTAGAGAACTGTCATTTATTAGTAAAAAAAAATACTTATCTCTTTATACCAAGGAAAAGAATACATGTGTATTCATAGAATTTTATAGTAAGAAAATATTTTTCCTGTTCTATTCCTAAATAAACTATAAGAATCATTTATATTTGTAAGTTTATTTATGCAGGTCTATAAGATGTACCCAGAGGTATAAAATATTTTGCAATTTCAGTTGTTAGCTAATATTTTTAGAAATACAAGAAAAACAAGACAATAAAAATTTATGATACCTATGTAACAACTTAATACAATTATAATTTTTATTTAATAACTTGGAGCTTTATAACCAGACTTTACTGCAAAAGTTTTTTACAGTGAAAAATTACCAGTTAGTATAAAAATGGATTGATTATCTTAGGGAATTATTAACTCAGCTTTTTATTTGTATCCACTTAATTATAAGCAGTAAAGTATCTAATAACCCTTAAATTTCAAGTAATCTTGAAAAACACAACTTAACTTGGAAGGAGATGAAAATATTTCACTAAAATAATATTGTAATTTGGGCTCCAGCTCTCACTCTGTTCTTCAAAGTCAGGTAGAGTGAGAATACACTGAGAATCTGTGAACTATAAGTGCATCTTCTCCAAATTTTATAATGCTAACTGTGTTACCAGAAATATTTTCTAGTCATATTCTTTTCCGAACCATCTCTGTCAGCTTCTGATTCTCCCACATGATACCTTTAATGTTTCTTTTCCTTTTCTTCCTTCTTTCCCTTCATCCTCCCAAACCCCCATCGTTTTTGAGACAGAGGCTCACAATGTTCCCCAGATCTGTAGACTAAACTTCGACTCTCTGCCTCCATGCGGGCACAATTAAAGCTGCATGTAACTGTGCCTGGTTCTTTAACACGCAATTTATTTAAAAGCTGAATTGGTTCGTTTTTGATGCTATGAAACATGTCCTTATCTAAAATAGGTTAATGGTAGGATAAACTAGCAGTGATTTCTTTTATGGGAAAGTTCTCATATTTTGGAGTGTACTCTGTCACTATCGTAAAAAGGTTAAAAATAGTTCTGATTGTCAGATGGTAGGAGGCAAGGCCTGGGCAGAGGCTGTGTAACTCACTGGCTCCCATCACTCCTTGCTCCTCTCTGCTCCTACATCCAAGAGCGCCCCACAGTGAATTCCCTCGGCACTGTCCACCATGTCTGAGGTTACCTACATACCACCTTTTGACAGGAGCTCAGCGTGGTGACAGGAGTTACACTGACAGGAGCTTCAGGTCTGTCACCACCGCAGTGCTTCTTTCCTTCTCTGGGCTACCCCAGGCTCTGCTGTTGTTTTTCTGAAGAGCAACTAGAAAATCCTACCTCACAGAGTAAAAATTAAAAGGTATCCGAGTCCACTATCCTTATCTCTCAAATCCCCAAACCCAAAGAGGAATGGTCAGGATTGCCACCCTTCCTAGGAAATTCCTCCCAAGCAGCCACAAGGTTGTCAATCCAGCAGTCACTTCTGAATTCCTGTTGAACCGCTATCATAACAGCTGAGGATATCCTGCATTCCCCATGGCTGTTCACAAAGACACTTGCTTTGGTCTCGGCATGTTTAAAATGTGGATTATCCTGGGGCCTGCTCCACCTCTTTATAAATAACATGCTCCATCACCATCCTCCTGTAAGTTCAGGTCAGCTTCCTCCTGGGTACCACCTGCCTGTGCTGCAGTGCATTCCCAGGAACGCCTTGTTTGAATGACTCTGCTTATGTCAAGTAGACTCCACTGAGAAGGCTGCCCTAAGAAGAGCTGGCAACACTGAGAGTCATTAGTCAGAAAAGATCTTCAGCGAATACCGAAGTAGTAAAGAGTCAAGAAAAGCAGGAGTGAGTGTTGACTAGCTGTGACTTGGGAAGACCTGCGGTAACCTGGCTCCCCAGTTGAAGAGACCCTGCCTTGCAGGAGAAGCTGTTGGTAGAGCTCTAGGTAGCCACAAAGGGAGCCAGGAGCCTCAGTTACGAAGGAGTTATTAGGGCTACTAAGGGCTAGAAAACCAGAAAGCGACATGAGAAGCTGTCACACTAAGGGAAAAGAGGTGCTAGCACTGGACACTCAAGGCTAAGAGACCCTCACACTCAGTACCCAAGTCTGATAATATAAAGGGAGCTCTACTTAACAAATCTGTGATTTCTGCTGAGCAAAAGATGTCTCGATCAATTGATGACAGCAAGGATGTGACAGGTCTTAAGAGGCAATTACTCATAGCCATGAGAACACAGCTCATTAGGTGATATAAATACTTTAATGAATACTTTTATTTCTGGCAGAAAAGCAGAAGGAGGAGAAATTTACAGTACCATCCAAAAAGACAACCCAGTGCTGGGATTTAGCTCAGTGGCATAAGTACCTGCCTGGCAAGCACAATGCCATGAGATCCATCCTGGTACAAAAAAAAAAAAAAAAAAAAAAAAAAAAAAAAAAGACAGCCCAATGAACACACTAACAAGTGTGAAACGTTGATACAGAGACTGTGTTGAGGAACTGTGTCACACTGACAAGGGAGTGAGTTCACACCGGTGCCAGCTCTGAGCATTCTGAAAGTGTGTGAGCATTCTGAGCATGCCGGGTGGAGGGTGAGTCATGCCAGTGAATGGAGAGAAATGATTTCAAAACACTCTGAACCTTCACTGCATTTACCGCCACCTCATTAATAGGTAAGATCAAAGAGGCAAGATCATTTCCAACAGCCAACCTGTGTTTCCTCTGAATTCTCTACAGCAGTCCTCCAAAATCTAGAGGCAGGGAAACAGGACAGAGAGGAATCTCCTGATGTTCTGAAAGCTGGATAGGCCTGGAAAACAGTAAGAGCCCTCCTGTGACCCAAAGCATTACCAGCTAGAATACAACACAGAGGACAGCGTCCCAGTGTTTGAGAAGCTAGGAGCTATTGGTAAAACCCAAAGAGTTTTTGTGATTTTTCATCCTCCTGTAATTCCCAAGAAGTTGTTTATTGTTTTGACCCAAAAAAAGATACAAACCAGAAAATAAATTCTGATAGGTACATCAGAAATTAGAATAAATATATTTGAAGTTAGTAATAATGGAAAAGTTGAATAAATTTGAAAGTGTTCAATAGATGTCATGATCCCGTCTACTTCTCTTCCCTGTCTTTTTTTTTTTTTTTTTTTCCAGACTTCCAAACTTTGGCCTACAGACATTTTGTTTCTTTTTCTCTTCAACCAATAATGAATTTGTGCTCTGACAACTAGTCAAGCTTCATTCATGCTATCCTTAATTTTGATACAGCATGCTTTTTCACCTAAAACTTAGTCAGTTTCACACATTTCGTGGAATGTGACACTGTTATTTTTTTGTTTGTTTGTTTTTTGCAAGGGACTGTCTTAGGGGGTAACCTGTAGTGCATGTGTCACAGACGCAACTTGGCTACATTATACCTGTTTCAATATTTCTAAACAAGGAGTTCACACAGAAGCATAGCCCTGTATCCATGTCAAACACATGAACTTCCTTTTGGCACCCCTTTCGAACGCTCTCCTTGATGAGGCTATGTATCTCACTTGAGAAACAATTCTTTGTCTTTGGCTCTATATTTATGTCCGTCCTACAGATTCTCTTACTTTCCCAAAATGTGTGTGAAATGAATTCTTCTATTCTATGTTTTGTACCAACACCACCTGACCAGTTACTAAATAGCCTGGGAATATTTTTTGACAGTGTTAAACAAAAATTATTTGTAAGTGTAAACATTTTCAACCCCATATTTTTAGACCTTTGCTTATTATCATTTCCCTTACTTTCAGATTAATAAAATGTCAAGTGATCATTAAATAATTATGTAATTAAAATCAATGATTCTTTCACTATATCAAAAAATGTGGATTAAAAAACACATTTGTTCTAGAAGCTGGGCTTTTCTCCCAAGGGTATCCTTGTATCTACTATCACAAAATTCAAGTCTCTTTGTATTCATTAAGGCAAAGATGGATAAAATTAACTTTTCTGTCGCTTTTAGGCAGCATGCCACCCTAGTCAATGAATTTTTGTCATTTAAATTCATTAAAACATAATTCAAATCATACCTAAGTGATGTGCTAAATTATTTATTTTTAACTACTTACTTTACAACTTATTTATGTTTTTTATTTATTCCATATTTTAATTAAACTTACAGATAGGACCACAAGGTTTATGAAATGTATTTGTGTTATATTTGGCATATGTCAGCTGCATGATATTAAGCATACATCTGGCATATTTTTCATACAAGCAAAATATATGAAAAGTAAATTCTAATGCATATTTTTATACATATGTTTCATTTTGTAATAAAAAGTATGAATCACCCATGTCCTGATTCTAGGTATGTTTCCAAGTTTATATCATCACAGCATTTAAGTTTATATTGTAAAATTAATCCCAAATGATAGGTTTTTGATAGGGGGGAGTAGACCTCCACTACCATTGAAGTTAAAATATTTCAAGGTATAAAATCTGTCAACTTGAACAGATTAGGGCCATCTTCATATTTTAAATCTTTAGCTAAGTAATGAAAGCTTGTATGCTTATTCAAATTTACCATTTTATTGAAAATATTTGAAATCAGATTTTATATTTTTTCTCAATATGCATCAAGAAACTTGAAAAAGACAATTTTATATTCAATTATTTTCCTACAATAATGTTGTTATATAAATTATTGATGTATATCTTACCAATACAACCTTGATAAAACTATGATAAATCTTCTTATATCCTGATAATATGGTACATTTCTGTTGTGATTATTAATTGAAATTTGTCTCTAAGGGAAAAGTTTATTTTTGAATATTTTAGAGAATATCTGTTAATGTGGGAGGGCATAAACACCATCAGTGCAAACAGCAACAGTGATGACATCAACAAAAAACCACAATGTAGCATTTTGTGTGAATTCGTACCCACCGTTTCCTTACTGTGTCACAAGAAACCAAACACTTAGAGAAAGAAAACAACAAAAGTTAAAGAAAATCAGTGCAAAGAGAAAAACAGCTGTTTTCAATGATTTATACAACAGAGCATCCATTTCACTTGTTAGGAGGCACCTCTGAGTAAATAAATTGTCCGTGCTGTGAGGATTCAGGATTCCGATGAAAATTAAAGTGTTCAGTGTATGGTTCAACACTGAACATCATGTAAGATTTACTTCACCGCTATGAATAGCAAAATAAAATACTGTGACATCTCAAAGTCTAATGCAATCACTACATGCATTGCTTTTTTATTTAAAAATTCATCTTTGCATTTTCTCTTCTGAACTTTGTTAATGCTATAGCTTTAGATAATGCTATAACTTCAAAATTGACTAGGAAGTAGATGGGACCATTCAACTGGCTGCCAGCATCTCTAAATACAAAAGAGAAATTTAGCAAAAGGAAGAGCAATAATATTTACCATTTGGTTTATATAATAAATATGCAGTAGAGCTGTACTTACATATGTGACAAGTGTATATATACAATGTACTCACAAACTTCAGGGAATTCTGCTGCTGAGTGCCACAGAAAAAAACAGCCATGATGTTTAGTAGGGCAGTGTGGAGCTTTAGCAACAGTGTGTGACCATTCAGCTTGTTTAGCACAGGCAGTTGGTTATGAAGTATCACGGAAAAAATGGATGCTTTAAAGTGTGCCTTAAATGATGGATCAGGAAATGCATGTGATTATTAAATTGACCAGGGTGGATGGTTAGGGATTAAGAACTGGTGGTCAACTTAACGCCAGCTGGATTACATCAGCATGGAATTGAGCGAAGATGCTCCACCTGAGGAAAGTTGCCAGGATGAATAGGTGGAGAAGAAGGGAGGTGTTGAAGAGTGGAGGCCTTGAGGCATTGTGGGTTCTCCTACGAGTTGCTGTCTGGGCTCTGGTTCTCCTTGAAGCTTTAGTCCTCACATCGAGCATTACTTCCTGGCTCTGGAGGGGAAGACACGTGCTGCTTGGTCTCCAGGATGAGCTCATCACGCTGCTTCCTGGCACGTACCCTACTGTGCTTGTCATTGAAGGAGCTCGGAGCCTCCGTGTCACTGAGGATGGCTGTGGTGCCTTTCAGGACAGCCCTGCTCTTTGCTGTGTGAGTGTGACTTCTCAGCTCCAGCATAGAACCCTCATCCCATTAGCACAGCTCCTTCATCTTGCTGGCATAGACTTTCTGGCTTCCACCACTGACCCTTGTGTCTTCCCTGCACGGATCCATAAAAGAAGACTGGCGTGAGTCCTTCTTGTGGGCTCTGGACCTCCAGTTGGACTCCTAGGAGACATTGTTTTGAGCTCTGGGTTTTTATCTGGACTCATGTGGGACATTGCCATGGGGTTTAGAGTTTTGACTAAATAATTTATGTCTTTGGTGTTGTAGAAAGATTTCCTGCATTTTCCCATGTTAACTTCCGGTGACTATTATAAAAATATTATAAATTCCATGTCCTAATCCTAGTTGTTCTCTGTGTACAACCCCTGACTACAATAGTATCTCTTTTTCCATGATTTTTTTTTTGCTCTGAATTGTTGCATTTCCTTTAGATATTAGTGTTGAAATTATGTGTCCTTTGTAAAATTGTTCTGCTCTAACACATGACTAAATCAATACGTTTTGACTTTTAAAGGGCACTGATTTTCCTTTCAGTTTGTAGCTTTTTATCTCTTTGACAGTAAAGTGAATATTTTCAATCTCACAGGTTTTCTCACAACATTTGTCATCATAATGCTTAACTCTGACTTTTATGCTTGCTCCAAGTAGCTTATGAGACTCAGTGAATAATCCTTTTCATAGAATGTGCCAAAATACTTTCTAGAGGTGACCACTGAGACATGGTTGTGAAGCATCTCTTTTTATTAATTTTTCTATTTTAATTGTCATTTCTTTTCTTGTTCCTAATTCTCTGGAATGAAACATTTTAGCAGTCAAACACCAATGTTAGTATTTTCCTAATGTTTTTTTTTTATTGCTGTAACATATGGAATAATTTTGAAGAAATTTGTAAATCAAATGAAAATGTTACTAATCATAGGTGAGAACACATGCATTTTAAAAATTATTTTTGTGGGATTTTTCATGTATTAGTACAGGTGGGTAGTACATAATATCTCCATCCCGTGTCAGGCGTTGGTCCACCTAACATAACACATCTTAATTTCTTTTGCATTCCCTTTCCTTTTCTTTGCCTCCTTCTTCCATCTGCCTGTCTTTTTCTTTTTAAGAGTAATTTGTGTTATTGACCTTTTTTTTTTTCTTTTTCCTTTTTATCGGTACCAGGGATCGAACTCACGACTGCCTGCTTACAAGGCAGGTGCTTATGCCGCTGAGCTAAATCCCCAGCCCAGTAATTTGTGTTATTAAGGGACCTCAAGCACAATTTTGATTCTTCAAATACTTGTTTCAGGTCTTTTGGATAATTGTTAAGTATTCGGTTTATAGCAAGGATGTATTTTTTTAGTCAAGCTACTAAGAGTGAAACTGGGATGCATAAAAATAGATTCAGGAAAATTTGAGAAACATCCATCCAGCATCACATTTCTGAGTCTGTAATAAAAGATGAAAATTATGGCTGATGCGCAGGATGATATATTCTAAGGGAAATGAATTGATATTGAAGCCAGAAATGTGTCCATACTATATCTAGTGTTTATCATTTTTGGTTTCTATGTGTAAATAATAGTTATATAAATTAATTCACACTTTATTTGAAGAAAATGTTACATGAATCACCATGCTGATTAAAATACATATAGCAAAATAATTGTCATTAATTCCTGAATTCATTTTTGATATAGTTTTATATTTTTCCTAATATCCTACCCATAAGTAATGCATGTATATCTATTAGAAATTGTTCTGTTAGGTCATGATTCTGTAATTTTTCAAGGAGTCATACTGCTGGAGTAAAGAATTCTGGTTGAAAGGCCATTATTGGTGGGGTTTTTTTGATGTATGTAATGATGATTATCATTTATTTGCTAAGTATATTTAGTGTATCCAGAGGCTACAATAAGTTCTCTGCATACACCTTTAAACATCATGAAAAAATATATCTCAGGTTTTCATTATGAGTATGTTACATTTGTTTTTAAACAAGGCAAACAATTAAATAAATTTCCATTAACAAATGACTGGTAAACAAGTGAAGAACTAGTTTTATATAGCAGTTACATTTGAACTGAAAATTTATGTTCTTTCTACTCCACGATAAAATAACTAGTTATTATGCCACTAACCTCTTATGATGCTCACACCAGCTAAGTCCAGAAAAGACTGAATTAATGCTTTAACATTTAATTGAATCACGTGAGGATTTTGTTAAAACACAAGTTGTTATATTAGTGAAAACCTACAGTAGTTGCATTTTTGTGATGGGCTTATTTCACTTAGCACAGTGTATAAGCTCTACGCATATTATAAACATTGTTTAATGGGTATTGCTTTTGGTTTTGTAAGATGAATATATTCTGCGCGGACTAGTTACATGACAATATAAGTATTCCCCACACATTTGAATTTTACACTTAAAATATTTAACATAGTAACTCCAATATTGTGTATATTTTAACAATTAAAAAATAGAGTCTCATTTTGTAGGGGCACAGAAAGCTCAGTGAATGCTGACACTTCTGGTCCATACATGCTCTTACCTTTGCGAGTGGGTGCACAGGTTTGGTTAAGCTAGAGCTCTAGGAAGCCACACCATGCTGATTTGCATTGGCATGTGTTACACCTGCAAGTCCTTAAGATCTGCTGTCCTGCTTTTCCCACCTATGTGTCCATTTCATTCACTCTGGTAGAATGAGTGAGGCAAACTCTCCATTGCTTCTGTGTTCTCTGGTTCCTTAAAAACTGCAGATTCTAGTAACATCTTTGGCCTTGAAAACATTTTTTGTTTTACACTTCTGAGTCCTGAAAAATCTTCTGTGATGGTATTTGTTGAAAAGCTTTCTCCCACCTTGCAGCTAAGAAGTGCAGAACAGTTTCCCAGCAGCTCCTGTATATCAAAGAGTCAGCCTTTTTAGCTTTGCTGACAAGTTGAATGATTTTCTAGAGTTTGACAAAACATCAGGCAAAAATAAAAAGCCACTGTCAGTTGCCTGCATCTGAGGGAGCAACTTTAAAACCTGCCAGGAGAGGGGCTGGGGATTTAGCTCAGCGGCATTAGTGCCTGCCTTGCAAGCAGGCAGTCATGAGTTCGATCCCTGACACCGATAAAAAAGGAAAAAAGACAAAAAAAAAAAAAAAAAAAAAAAGCCCTGCCAGTAAAATCCTCCTGCATTCTGAATTCCAGGTTCCTGCTTCTGTCTTTCCCCATCGCTCCTCAAATAGCTCATTCAAAATCCTGGGCAGGACCTAGGTTCTCACCTTCACTGATGATCTCATGTTTTGGTTTGTTTGTTTGGCTTTTTTTAGTTTGTTTGTTTGTTTTGTTTTGTTTTTTATTGTTGTTGTTGAATAAACCATGCTGACAGTCACTCATTCAGGGAAGCACTGTAAGGCTGTTAGCTGTACATAACCTGTTCCACTTAAACAGTGGCTTCACTAACACATGATAATACTAGCAGAACATGTTATCACTGTTCACCTACCAGTCTTCCTAATACCTAACTGAAGAGATAAAGCATGCAAACTACACTACACAGCATCGGCCCCTGGCAAGGATGCCCTCTGATTTGGAAAGTGAACAGTGCAAAGAGAATTACAGGAGTGCAGGAAAGTGAGATGTGCCTGCTGCTAAGAAAATTATTCCTAGAGTTGCTCTGTCCCCCAAAACCTCAAGTATTTTTCCATGGCTGTTGAAGTTTTCTCTATATTTTCTTTTGTGTCTTTGCAGACTCTCCCCATTAAGTGTAATAATCCTGAGCTCATCTTGATTCTTTCATACAGGAAGTGCTGTATTAACCTTGTATTAACCTGTATTAACAATTAACCTTGCTCACTGACTAGGCCTTAGTGAGTTTGATAGATTCCTGCTCGTGGGTAGTGCTATGACCTCTACTCCATCAGGACTGGCCAAAGCGTGTCCCAGGGGAGTGAAACAGGCCCCGCATTCAGTCATGTTATAGTGTCCATTACATCTGTCTTCAGCAGCTCTGTTATATATGTCGAAACAAATAGCACACTTCAGGAAGAAATATTTTTCATTGTTTCTATTATGGGTCCCACAAAATGTTATTTTAAAACACCCAATGAACCAATCAAAATGATAAGGTGAAAAATTACAAATTTAGTTTTTCCTCACTACTTGTTGGTTAGAACAAAGAGTACCCAGTCGTCCACCTTAAGGAGCAGGACACTCACAGTGCTCCTCATTGGTCACTTAGGAATATCTACCTCACTATGGCATCCTTTCGAGCCTCAAATATCTTATGTCTTCTTTTTCTCCCATCACTTTTACTATATATTAGTCAATTCTATATTTGTTTTCTACCCTGTGGAGTGTGCCATTTATGTTTTCAGTCCACTAAAGTTTCAGAAGAATAGGTTCTTTTTATCCATTCTGTTATGTCTTATTATGATGCTTACTCTTTGCTATTGAAACCTAACTTCTGCATGTGTAAACAGAGAATTAAGACAGAGCCATTTTTTACTTTATAGAGGTTAGTGAGAACGCAAGATGATGCTGTATATTGAGGTGTTGTGAGATTGTACCAATTAAAATTATCTGGGAAATTATCACGCTTCATCTTATACAATCAGAAATGAGTAACTAGAAGATAAACTCCTCTCAGAAGAACCCATGCACTTAAAAATGTGTTCACTGGTTTTTATTCAGCCACACAATGTGTTAAATAAAGGCACCACTTTTTGACCTATATGAAATGTATCTTTGAACTTGTACTTCTAAGTTTTTAGATGCAGACAGAAAATAGAAAGCTTTGAAAATTAATTGTCAAAAATAATGAAATATTCTACCTGTGAATTTTGATGAGCGAATCAACATGCTTAGTTTCTCATCAAGAAAAAATAGCTGTTTATTCAAACACTTTTTTCATTTATATGATTAAATTCATATTGATGTCACAGTGATCTTTATGAATGAGTTTTAAAATAATTATGTAAACATCATCTACCAAGTTGTGTGCTAGACCTGTGCCCCAGTCCTACCAATTTATTTTTCTACCTATTTAGAAATTCCCTTCTTAATAATATTTATATGATTCTTCTTCCCTAAGAAATAAAACTGCTCAGTTATCATGTGTTATTAGTGAAGACACTCTAGCATTTACCTTAATATTAAGTATTTGGATAGAGAAAATATGTAATTTAATGATGATTTAAAGCAACTAAGATTTCTTGTTAAATATTCTTATTAACTGTTTATATTTGAGCAGTAATAATTGAGCAGAAAATATTGTCAAACCAGCTTTCAGGAGCTTTGTTCTCTTTGCTATTTAAAACTGAGATTAAAACAAAACCCAATGTCACATTTAATGAATAAAATAAATATGAATATAAAAGAATATACGTGTAAAAGGACTGAAAAATAACTGAATCCTTTTCAAGAATAAAAGACATTTAATGAGTGACCCTTCTTGCAGGGAGAAATACTTCTTATTCTTCTCAGGAGGTGCCTGTCAGTAGCAGCTACAAGCACTTTCCTTAGAGAGATTTCACTGTCATGATTTAGAAAAAATTCTGTAGATTTCTGAATCTTCATTCCTATGTTCATCTTATTATGAAGAAAAACATATGCTTACAGTTCTGTACCACGGTAAATAACTGCCTTAGATATAATTACTTTTGTCCTAAATAATTGATGTCTTATTTCAAGACAATGCTGTAATAGCTCTTTAATTGAGCCATAAAATTTCCGTGGTTGAGTAAGATATTGGCTTTCACCAATCTTCGTCCTTCATAGTTCAACACCTGACACATTGCCACACAGAACAGATAATTGATTATGCTTTATGGCTACTAATTTATAGCATTAAGTTTCAAAGGAGAATTATAAGTTACCACAACAGTCAAGGCCTTTTAAGAATCAATTTGTCCTTTGAAATTTCAATTTCATCTCAATTATTTGTTATAAAATAACACATAATTAATTACGAGGGCAAGTTTTAAGATTTCACTATTGGTAAAGGCAGGTTATTCATCTTCATTGCATATTTATTTTAGGAAGATTTGTTTAAATTAAAATTAATTTAAAAAGCTGACCATTTCCAAGACTTCGTCTTGTAAGAGAAAACCTCATTGGACAATTTCATTTGAATTTTCAAATATTTCTCAAAATTCAAAATTCAAGTGACAGTTTTGGTATCTTAAATTTGAAGTCTATTTAAAATTTTATTATCACCAAGATAATGAATTGCTTGATATTAAAATAATCAAAATTAGTTTATTATAGTCTAATTAAGAAGCATTTGAAATACCTTTACAAGACACTATTTACAAATAATATTTATAAATTAAAAGACTTGGTAGAGTTGAAATAAACTCTTCTTCATGCTAGTTATTTGAGATCTAGAGACATAATTTTCCTCTTTAATTCCCATGTTAAGTCAAAAATATACTATTTGGAAATAATATAATACTAACAATATTATGCATAGTTGGGCTTTAATTATTCCAGTAAAAAACTGCAAAAAAGCAGTTAAGGTAAAGGGTTTGCTTGATAAGGTGAAGAAGAATCAGCAGATGGAGGACAGGTGGGAGGAGAGCCCAGATATCAGTGTACACTGGAGACCATTTAGCAGTCCTCTGCTGGAGGGAGGACAGAAATTTGACACCATATGCAGGCAAGCTAACACCCGCATAGAAAGCTCTAACAGGATGTTCCTCTCTCCAGGAATCTGGAGAATTAGAAGATATGTAAACGCTAAGCCAGAGAACAATGGAAGAAATATCCATGCTACTCTCCTTACCTACCTTCTCTTTCCGGAGGATTTTTCTTGTAAACTGTCTCAGCTGGAATTCAAGTAGTGGGGGACTTGCCTTTCTAATGTGTAATTACTACTCCTCAAGTTTTTTCTCATTTGACTTTAGAAGTCCACAATGGCCCTGACATATTAGCAAATAAAAGTCTATTTCCTGACAAAGTATCCCCCACTCAGTAGCTGCAACTAGCCTTCAGAGGTAGTAATGGCATCTTCCTTTTTGACCTAAGGGATGCCCAGGACAGACACTCCTTCAGAGTGTCAGCCACAGGCATTCATGCACTGGATCTGGAAACACCAATTTTCACTCCACCTCTTCTTGTTATAAGCAGAGGTTGCAGTCAACTGACATGTTCATGGAAGATGCTAATGACCACATTGGACTTATTTTTGTGAAAAGTGTTGCAGACAAATGTCATATTTCTAAACTTACTTGTTGATTTCCAGTGCCATATTTCATTTTAGGTAATAATTTTGGTAAGAAGTATAAAGAAGAATTCTCTCCATCCCTTTTGACAAGATACAAGCTTAGTTTAGGGTGGTTAAGGAATGGATTCCCTTGCATATCAACTATGTACTTTTTTATAGTACTCGAAAAGTATCTCTATCCACTCATAAAGTTTTATTTCCTTCTCTGGTTCCAGGGCTAGAATCATGGCAAATACAACTCAGAATGTGGCAGACTCTCTATTTGTTATCAAATTTATAAACAGAGAATAACCCAGGTATATTCCTCAGATTTTCCTACAGCATGTTAGAATTTTATTTTACTATTGTCATTAACTTCTTTTAAAAATTAAGACTATGCTTACTCACCATAGTCTTACAAACACACAATACCTTTCCATAGTAGAGTTGCACTTTCTTTTTTTGTTGGTAAGCAATCACAAACATGTTCTACATGTGGAAAAAAGCACATATTTTAAATGCATTTATGCAGTTATTTCTTTTTTTATTTTATTTTATTTAAAAGGAAAAAGAGAAAAAACAAAACAAAACAAAGCAGTGTAAGGGTAAAAGTAATATAGAACTACAAAAAAACAAAACAAAACAAAACAAAACAAAAAAACAGTAAAATCACCAGTTAACAGATTACATATTATCATCTTAGAGATAGTTGCTCAAGTCACAGTATCAAAACATACAAAGTGGACATTCAAACAGTGAGACTGCAAACAGTTATGTTCAATGATCCAACCAATAACATTATATGGTCAGCTATTTAACACCCCTAAACACATTTGCAGTTGTAACCTATAGAGCTCTTTTTTCCCTCTGTTTTTTACAACAAAATTTACACATTTTGGGTTTTATTACTCTTTAGTTCTTATTACTTTTTTGTGGGGGAGAGAATAAAGTCAAATATGGTAAAACAGAGCTGTCAGTCAAACCAAGGATAGACATAGCACTTGATGTAAAACAAAGTACAAGGTTATCAACAATGGTTATCAACAATGTCTCTTGTTTCCTTAAAAAAGAATTGTCTATCTCATTAGATATTATAAAGTTGAACAAAACAGTAGAGAACAAGACCAATAAAACTTAAGCATTGTAAACATTACAGGACTTCCAAAGGAGACAACAGTCAAACCAGAATGGGCATCTTAGTGAATCTTATTGCCTTCAAAGTAGTTGCCTATACCCTCAAACTTGATACTACCATACAGAATGGAACAGAGTCTAATCAGTCAAAACAAGATTGTGGTATTACAGGACTTCAAAACAAGTTAATAGGAAATCAAAAGTTACTATTATGTATCCTGCTAATTTTTTTAAATATTTCCCCTTAATTAAAACAAACATAAGAAATAACTAAATAATTTTTTTAAAGAATAAGGGAGAGATTGAGATAAAACAGGACATAACAATATAACAATACAGGTCAAAGCATGACTGTTTCAGCAACCTAGTGCTTCACCACCAAATAACCCGACTTAATAATAGTTACCATAGTGTATGTTTTTTTCCTTGAAATTTTTCAATAAAACTTCATATACTATAGCTTAAAATATTTCCATATCAAGAAGCCCAGAATATAGCCTTTCCAATTAATAAGTGAAAACTTTATAAGGCTTCAAGGCCACATAATGGGGAATCATGATTACCATGTATTTTTATATATTTGAATCATTACTTATATTAGGGAAACTATTCTGTATTCACGCATGCGAGATTGGTTTATTTCACTTATGAGTATGGTCTCAAGCTGCGCCCATTTATTGATAAATATCTCAATGTGATCCTTCTTTATAGCTGAATAATACTCCATTGTATAGAAATACCACAACTTTTTTATCCATTCCTCATTTGAAGGACACTTGAGTTGTTTCCAAGATCTGGCGATTACAAATTGTGCTGCTATAAACATAGGTACGTATATATCACTGTGGTATGATGCTTTCAGTTCTTCTGGGAATATGCCTAGAAGTGGAATACCTGGATTAAATGGGACTTCCAATCCCAGCTTTTTGAGAAATCTCCAGACTGACCTCCACAAAGGCTACACCAGTATACACTCCCACCAACAGTGTAGGAGAGTTCCTTTTTCCCCACAGCCTCTCCAGCATTTGTTGTGTTTTCTTGATCCTGGACATTCTTTCAGGAGTGAGATGGTATGTCAGTGTGGTTTTAATTTGCATTTCTCTAATGACCAATGATGATGAACATTTTTTCATGTATTTATTTGCCATTTGCATTTCTTCATCCGAGAAGTGTGTATTCATCTGAGATGCCCATTTTTGGATTGGATCTTTGAATTTTGGAGGTCTGAATTTTTTTAATTCTTTATATGTTTTAGACAAGAGTCCCTTGTCTGAGAGAGAGTTCACTAAAATCTTTTCCCAGTTTGTGGGTTTTCTTTTCAGTATGCTGGAGATTTCTTTTGACATGCAGAAACATTTTAATATCAAGTGGTCCCAGTTATTGATTCTGGGAAGTATTTCCCATGTGGTTTGAGTCCTGTTCATGAATTCTCTACCTACTCCTATGTATTCAAGGTTTCTACCCAATTTGTCTTCCAATAGATTTAGTGTTTCTGTTTTAATATTCAGATCTTTGACCCATTTAGATATAGTACTGGAAGTACTAGCCAGAGCAATTAGGCAAGAGAGAGAAATAAAAGGGGTAAAGATAGGAAAAGAAGAAGGTAAATTATCATTGTTTGCAGATGACATGATACTCTACATAAAAGACCCCCTAAACTCCATGGAAAGACTCTTAGATACAATAAATAAATTCAGTAATGTGGCTGGATACAAAATCAATACTCAGAAATCAATAGCATTCCTATACACGAACAACAAAATCACACAGAGGGAAATAAGAGAAACCACACTCTTCACACTAGCAAACAAAAAAAAAATGAAATATTTAGGAATTACTCTTACGAAAGAAGTGAAAGACTTATACAGTGAAAATTATAATACACTGAAAAAAGAAACTAAAGATGATCTCAGAAAATGGAAAGACATCCCTTGCTCGTGGATAGGAAGAACAAACATTGTGAAAATGGCCATTCTCCCAAAACTGTTATACAGATTCAATGCAATCCCAATAAAAATACCATCAACATACCTTATAGATCCAGAGAAATCACTCCTAAATTTCATCTGGAACCAGAAGAGACCTAGAATAGCAAAGGCAATTCTAAGCAGCAAAGACAAAGCAGGAGGCATCACAATCCCTGACTTGAAGTTATACTACAAAGCAACAGTAGTAAAATTAGCATGGTATTGAAATCAAAACAGACCCGAAGATCAATGGAATAGATTAGAAGATACAACCACAACTACAAGCACACTCAACAACCTTATCTTTGATAAAGGAGCCAAGCAGGTTCACTGGAAGAACGACAGTCTCTTAAAGAAATGGTGCTGGAAAAACTGGCTCTCCATTTGCCAAAAACTAAAGCTAGACCCATGTCTATCACCATGTAGTTACTTCTTGATAAGTCTGTTTGATTTTACCCAAATTTCAGTGGTCACAAAGTAAAGTATTGGGGAGTATTACTTGAAATATCAGAAGAATCCAAAAACTAACTGCACAATGGAATGGGAGGATACTCTGATTTGAGGGGATTTAGTAGCTGCTTTTGGTGAGTGTCAAATCCAGAAAAATAATCTTGAAATCAACACATTCATGGAAGATTACGTGAACATAATAGGTGATTTAATTTTCTTTTCATCACTTGCTCATGTTGCTTACCGATACCTTATACCATATTTAGCTTTACATTAATAGGAAGATACCTCTTACTCAAAGCTTTCTGTACAATATATGTCATATATTACATTGCTTGTCCCCAATTCAAGTATAGGGCCCACCCTTAATGCTCCACAGGTTGTTGTATACTGCTTTCTGAGACTTATTAGGAAAAACATTGCTTTAACTATATTAGAAAGGAAAACCAAGGATATCTGTGACATTTGTTACCTGGCAAATATGTACTCTTGTAACAATGTCCATAGCAACAACAGAGTAATTACTTTTAAATTTTAAAAGACTCTTTGTTGACATCATTTTAAGTGTCTTCTGTTAAGTCGATGTCAAAAAACCATGGCTAGTTTGATTCTCTAATAAGAACTTTTTTAAAGAATGACAGCTTTAATTATTAACTCAAAATCTCAGAATAAAATAAACACACAAAGAAAATATTTTCTCCTTCAGTTAAGTAATGATTGGCGACCATTATCACTTTTATATTTCTCACATAAAATGGTGCTTCTGCCACTTATTTTGATTACTTCAGTACAGCTGTACAGATTTCTTATGAAAATGATTTCCTAGAGTATTTTCTGTGATAAGACTGAGTTGACACCCAAAGGGGATCTCAGAGTGCATTGTTTTATTCCTGAACCATTTTTGTAGTTCACTTCAATTAGCATATATTAAAAGGTATTTAGTGCTTTTATACATCGGGCTTTGTGAAACATTCAACTTTCAAAAAGCTGTATTCCCTGGACGTTCCTTATTTTCATCTCAGCAGAATAAGACAGCACCTTATTATGAATTTGAATTATAGTGCTGGGTGTGTTTCCTGTTACACCACATAAATAGCTCTAAATAACAAAATGTGTAAAAATTAGTGCTGGTAGCGCACCCATCAGTTTTCCATTCAATTTGAAGGAGGAAGAAAGAATGTTTTCCTATAATAGAGAAGTAAGGCAATGACGTCTAGAAGAATGAACAAAAATAAATGTAGCTTACAAAAAGTAGTAGTTAACAAGGATGAATTAACCCATTTATGAAAGCGATAAAACACTGGCAAATTTTGTAAATCACCTGAATAGTGATGTGTAGTCCGCACTTATTGCATAGAACCTTTCAGATTTTAGTGCGGCCCTCAGAAGTGTTGTCTGTAGCTGCTGGTCAGTGCAGAGGCAGTCTGGAGTCACAAGAGTTCCTGAGGCTGGGAGGCCCACGGTGGCCCAACAGCTGGATGGGATCCTGTGCTTTTGCAGTATCCTACTGCTTTGCATTGACTTCCAGACACTCTGAGCTGCTCCTCATTTTAAGCAAATTTCACCTCATAATGATTAACCTCAGCTTACACAGGCAATCATTTTGGAAAACTAATTGGCGAATCTATAATATAATTAATTACAAATGCAATTTTGTTTACTCTGAAAGGTCTGCTGGAGAATAATTTTAAATTCTGCATTAAATATATCATATTTAAGATATATTTTATAGGTAATCATGAATAATTACATAATTTAATCCTGAACAACCAAAACTTTGTATTGTGAATATGGAATTGTTAGAAGTTAGAACTTCCTGTGGGGTGTGCTTTAAAAAATCCATTAGAATAGCTCACAAGATTTTCAAAAATGCAAGACAGATGATTTTGAAGCTTTGAAGTAGTTATTTTAAGCTGTAAAGAGACATCATTAAATATAACTGTGATTAAAGCACTTTTATTTGTTTAGTTGCTTTGTGAGTACTTATATTCTGCTAACAACTAAAGTGGTCATAAAAATAATGTAAGGGCATAAATTGCAGACAACTTTTTACAATGGATTTAGCATCTGGTACATAATGTTGAGTAACTGTGGGTATTATTTTATGAAAAGTTAGCTAACCAAGTTAGTTTAGGCTATTGATAGCACTTGTTCACCCTTCTTAAATAAGTCTCTGTTTTTACTACACCTAGAACACCCGATGTGAAAATAACCATGAAGCATAACCTAAAACACATAAGGCCATCCGTGAAACAATTTAGCAGACTTTCATTTTTCTATTTGAGGCTTTTTCTTGAAACTCTTTGTGTGTTCTCTGTCCACTTCATTTCACTGTTCACGGATTCTCACTTTAGCTGTTTCTACTTCAGGGGCTACTGCTGTACTGGGTTTCTATATTTGCAGATAAGGGCTTGTATAAAATACTGTATCTGCTCTTTTTTTCTTGGAAACAATTTTTTTTTTTTTTTGTAAGTAAAGAGGAGAAAAGGGATTAGAGGAAGGAGAAGTTGGAGAAAAAAAAAAAAAAAGAAGAATCAAGGTATATTGTGTATGAGTGTAAATTCCCCATGATGAATGTGATCATTTTGCATATCTTAATTGTACCAAGAAAATAAATTTAAAAATCACTGTATTTTAAATATGTCCTGAAAATTGCTGAATCTGCATTCTGATTCCACATGCTTAATTTACAACCATAAGACCAGTGTATACAAATTTAAGTTTAATTCTAAGGGGAGACTTTCAGTCTTATTGATTTCTCTATTTTTCTGAAAGAATGAATTACTTATAATTAGTGTATATAAAAAAAAGACAACACAAACATTGAACTATCAAAGCATGTTACAATATATTAAACCAAAAGAGTTTGTTGAGTTTTCTCTTTCTAAAACTGGGTTTTTAATGGAATATGCAATCTAAAATGTTACAAAGATTTGACACAAGATCCATTCATTAATTAATTCATTTACTAACAATTTAATTGAGCAGTTGCTATGATCAAAACATCTTTCTAACTGCTGCAGATAATTCCATAATCAAGACTTCTTGCTCCCACTGAGTTTGCCTATATCAAGTAGAGTTAATGAAAATTGCAAATTAATTTTACCTCTTGGTACAAACATAGATGACTTAAATGTAGATACAGGTAAATTTAGATACAGATAAAGCAAGTCCCCCAAAGTCTCATGTACCTTGAAACAGGATTTTGGGAGTTGACTGGATCAGGGGGTACTGTAGTCACAAGCGATTTTGTTTATTGATGGATTTGTCAGTAAATGCTGTGTTCGGAGCTGTGGTTGCTATGAAACAAAGTGTCACTGGCTTGACCTGGAAGAAAGTCTCTTGTTCTCAGCTCCTCCTTTTTCTGTTTATCTGCTTCCTGGACACCAGGGGTTGAGCAGTTTTTCTCTTCCATTCCCTTTCTCTGTGCCATTTCTGCTTTAGAGCCAGCTGACTATGGACTGTACCTTCTGAAACATAAGCCAAATACACTTTTCCGTTTCAGTATAAGGTGTTTTGCCACCATACGTAGTCTAAAGGGTGTATATGTTTGTTTTCCAAGTCTCATGTGACACAATAAAGAAATTTAATCAGGCTTCTTTATGTTGAGGCAAGGTCTTACTGTGCTGCCCAGGCTGGCTTACGTCTCATGATCCTCCTGTCTTAGCTTCCCAGGTTCCCATGGTTACAGACACATGGACACTGGACCAGGTTTTTAATCAGGATTGTTTGTAGAAGCAGCTATTGTAGAGATCAGGTAGCTAAGTAATGTTGAATTTAGAAGAGATACAAACTCAAAAAATCCTTGTAGTTATCTATGCAAAGAGTTTACAGACCAAAAAACCCAAAAATACAGACAATAACAGCAACAAAACAAAGGCCAAGACCCAAGGCTGAGAAGAGGCATTTCAACAAAGTAGCTGAATATTGTGGTTAAAATATATATGGAGGGTCATGGGCAATAAAGCCAAGCACAAAAGTACTAGTCAAATCTAGTAAATCTAGGCTGCAGACAATATTTGGACTTAACTTTTAATGAAATATTTTATAAGATAATAACTATTAGAATCATATAAATGATGAAAATGAATTGGAAAGAGTGAACAGCTAATTTGTTGATAGTAGTACAGCTACGTATAACAGTGTGTCAATAGAGGTCGAGAAAAGTTCAGGCCTAGGATATATTTTGAAGGTAAAGCTAATAGAATTACTCCTTAGACAAATGGAAAGTTTAGAAAAACAAAACAATCAAGAATGACATTTTGGTAGCCAGGTGTGCCGCTCACACCTGTAATTTCAGTGCTGTGGGAAGGCAGAGAGGAGAACTGTAACCTGGTGACTTAGTGAGACTCGTTCTCTAGATAGATATAAATGATAGATAAATAGGTAGATAGGTAGGTAGGTAGGTAGATACATAGATACATAGATAGATAGCAACAGATGTACCTCATTGTGTAGGCACTGGGTTCAATCACTAGTGACATACACACTCATATTCATGTGGAAAAGAATAAAATTTAAAAAGTTTCTTTTCTGTTTAGACCAACACAAAGTTTCTGCCATTCACTGCAAGCCTGAAGAGCAGTAGTTCAGAGGAAGAATTTCCAAGTAAAAATGAGTACAGATCCAGTTATCTACTCAATTGTTCCATGTGTAAATCTTTACACAAATGCCATATTTTGATGAACTGTATCTTGAAAAGAGAAAAACTAAGACATCAATATGTAACTGATTAAGTTATACATTTTCCAGTCATGTAAGCCAAATGTTGTTTCCACACAGTATTGAGACATATCGTTGTATTTTAAAAGTTGTTTTCCAGCACTAATAGGCTCAGGTCAGTATAACAAGGTCATCTGCTGTAATCTGCATTTGCTGTATCCAAAGCAGGAATATTTCATTAAGACTTATATAAAATAATTATATATAGCAACATGCAGTCAATAGATAAAGAAATAAATTCCTAAAACAGGAATATTCCATTAAAATTATATAAATATATATATATATATATATATATATATATATATATAGCAACACACAGAAAGCAGAGAGATAAATATACACTAGATATACAATACGATGTTATAGGTAGTCACATAGGTAAAAGAAGAAACCTGGCCTATAGATCTGATGTAATCATGTCAAAAGAGAAAATAAAAAATCACTTATCTAATTTATAGAATAAAGTTAAAGACCAAGATGAGTTAAAAGAATTTGGAAAAAGTACCAGAGCAGAAAGCTCATGTTATTTGGTTTCAAAACACCTTATGAGATACAGTTAATCCCAATAATGTAGTATAGACATGAGGGCAGACATTTCAGTAAGTGGAGAATAGTGTTTCTAGAAATTACCTATATGCTAAGTTGATTTTCAACATTTGTTCTAGTATAAGTTACTGAAGAAAATATAGTACATTCTACAAAATATTAAAGAGATCAGACATATTTGCACAAATGATTCATTTTTTTATTTGTAACAATTATGAGTTGTCAGTATTTGATCCTGTTATCTATAGGGTACTGTAATAACCATTTCATTTTTTGAAGAACTCCTCAACATGATGTTGTTTACTTTACCATCTTATCTGAAACCCTTTTGTCCACACAAAGGTAGTTTCCAAATTTCCTGTACACTATGCAGTGTTCTGCTTTTCAAGAAAGATACAAATGTCCCATCATATGCTTTCTTAACTCAGCAGCGGTAAAAATTTTTAGTTGATGTTGTTATTACAAGCATCAGAGAAGTCTATAAAGAGGATGTATGGGTTTACATTTTTAAAATTATAATAAAAGACACATTGATATTAACTCTCTCCCAAATGCTCCTCCTCTTTTAAAACACACTTATGTCATCATTTTTGTCACTCTGTGAAGCAGTTCTGAAAGTTTTATTTCCTGACTGTCTTTGTCGCACTGTCATGGCTGACTTGATGTCCTAAACCAGTTCAAAACGTTTAATGTCATGGCCATTATGACTGAGGGCGAGCCAGAAGTTGCACAGTGCGGATGCAGTGAGTGAGGTGGATGAGTACATACCGTAGTGTTTTCATGAGTTCCTTTCTGTTGTATGGCAGTGTTATTGTATTTTTGTTTGTTTGTTTGTTTGTTTTTAGGTACTGGGGATTGAACTCATGATCTGGATATTATCTTGTAAAGAGATTTGAAAAGATGACATCCAGAACTGCTTCAGAAGGTGATAACAACTAGATAAGTGCTTTTGTGGAGAATATTTTGAGAAGAATATTTTTATGGTGACTAGTGACAATATCTTTTTCTTTAATAAATTTTAAATTTAAATGTTCACCACAGTGCTCAGTACATCTTTGTATGGTCTAATCTCTGAAATTGTTTGCATTATTCCTTGAAATTTACAAATTTCTGTTCTTTAAAAAAAAGAATGTAATGATCTTCCTTCAAAGTTCAGAAACTTTCTTGTGATTATATACAACATTTATAAGACACTTTACCATAATTTTGTACCAATACAACTGTTAACAAAATTAAAACATAATTATAATTATGAGATGATTATGTGTTAAAAGATTTTTATGCTATGATCTTCGAACTTTGCTGAGGAAATTTGAGATTCATATTCCTAAAAGAATTCTAAGTTGGTGCCTTTATCTCTATCCATTCAAATATCGAATGTGACCATAATTTCTTTTGCCCAATTGACAGATATAAGTGGTATCTTGTGTAATATTGGCAATTGCTCATAACACAAAATGCAGTCATAGAATTTTAGAGATTCTTGTCTCTTGTATTTGAATTGTCATCAAGTCATTGGTACATTTATCACTCTTTTTCTCCTTTATTCCTGAAATATAAATGCATTTTCACAAACTGTATTAATAAGTCTGATGTGTAAAAGTTTCATGTTTTGTATGATCAACTTTGTAATTCTTTATTTGTATACATGTAGTAAGTTTTTCCATATACTACATTATATTTAAATATAATATATATTTTATAAGTATCTTAGTTTGCAGCTTTTGAAGTTTGCTTGAATTTATTTGTTAGGGACTGTTAGGAATTTCTTTAAAGGAAAATTCTAGATAACTGTAAAGAAAAGTTCAAGAATTTTTAAGCAAAGTTGTTCTCTAAAATACATATTTTCAATATTGCTAGTCCCCCAATTTCTCATGAAAACAAAAAAGTTAATAAAACATAAAAAATCATCTTCCCACTGTATTTAAAATTCAGAGTCACATTGAACAATATTATACTTAGTTTTATAAAATGACTAACTCAGTTTATAAATAGCAAATAAACAATTTCCTCCAACAGCATAAATGAATAGACTACAATGTCATTTCATTATGTAAAAATAAGTTCATCACAATGATGACTGATCTTCAGCAAAATGTGAGTTTTAAAATAGTTCAGAGAAAAATAATATATTATATTAACATATATTTTATATAACTTACATGTTAAAATGCTTAAGTTGACTCCCTATAATTTTAAAATTATCAATGTATTGATATAATTCAAATATTTAAAAAGGATGGTTACATTTAATAACATTTAAGTGCAAGTATGCTATATCGGATTTAGAATAAAGAAAACAAGGTCTAATGTTCACTCTAAATTTCCTTCTGCCCTTAATTTATTAGAGGATTATGCATTACTTAATTACGAGTTCACACTTTTTCTATGAAACAAATGACAGAACCTTACTGAGAGAACCTTACTGTATTATCTCCAAACTATGTCCGGCAGTACACTATTATGTGTTCTCAATTTTAGAGTTAATCCCTAAAATTGACCACATTATTTCGTGTAGTTAACACACATTCTTTAATTTAACATAATATTTAAAATGCTTAAGCGTCTGCCAGGTTCTTTGCTAAGCAACTGTAAACTTTCCACATCAGTTTTACAGATAAATGAGTGACTCTCCATAAATTGCATAACTATTGAAGGTAAAACCAAGACTTCTAAGTACACATCCTTGCAATATTCAAATCCAGTATAGAGAATTTGCTTTTTAGAGATTGTGCATAATGCAAACATTTTAACTTTATAAGTATCTTCACTAATGGAGAAACAACAGTAACACTGGAGTTAGATATTAAAGTAGCTGACTTAGTTTCACACTGAAATTAATTATTTATAGGATCAAAATGCTTACTTTGATTGGCTAGAAAAGGTCAATCACCATCTAAGTTTTCATATTATCTGAATTATTAGTGGAACGTATTTTCTCTGCACTCAGAGCTCATTTGAGATGTATAATCTAAAGTTCTGACATTCAATATTTATTCTCTGGTCTTGAGCATGTTGTTTCTTTTGCTTTTTCTTTTAGAAGTAGATGAAAAAGAATTCTTGCTCTTTAAAGATCAGAGAGCCTTTTCAAACAAATACTAATATCATCATTAATAGTTAAGCAGTTGAGTGAATTTTCATGTATTCAAATTTTTGATACCAAGTTTAACTTGGGAATTTAAAGAGAGTCTGACAGTCCTATTGTTATAATTGTAGCAGGGAATACTCATTACATCTACCAAATGTGCACCAAATCCTGATGTCCGAGAAGTTTTTCAATTGATTGGCACATTATGTAAATCATCATTGTAGTCAACTCATTCATTCAAACCAATTTAGAATATGTACTAGGTACCATATATTTTTCTAAACTCCAAGGTTGCAACATACTTTTAATTCAAAGACGTAGCCCCTGTGTCAATGTTGGAAGATGCACTGACCAGATAGTTTCAAAAATATAAAAATGAAATTGTGAGACAAATCTAATGTACAAGTTGTCACATAGTGCAAAAAAACAAAAGCAACAAATAGTTGAGTCTTCACTCACATCTTCTTCAGTGATAAAAAGGTATTATTGTAGTCAACTTACACTTGTGTATGTATTTCATACACAAATTTTAAAACATCAGAAGCATAACTAGTTGGATAAGATAATATAGGCCAAACATAGACGTCCTTGTTCAGGCTGACGCTGTACTGAGGAGAGGGTTGTACCGATCCTCTCAACACACTGATATCACTTCCTGGGGATGCGGACCAGAAGTGCGATTCCTGGATCACATCAGAGTTCTATTTTAAGTAATTTCTATGAAATTCCACACTGTTTCTATAATGGTTACACAGCTCACATAATTTAAATTGCCACCAACAGGGTGTAAGGATTCCTTTTCTGCCACTCTTGCCTTTTTCCTTTTTGATAACAGATGTCCTAGCAGGAAGGAGGGAATATTTCATTGAGGATTTTATTTACCTCTTCTAGGTAACTGGTGTTAACTGTTTTTTTTTTTTTTTTCACATACATGTTGGCAATATTTATGTCTTCTTCTGAGGAATACCTATTTTAATTTTTATGCATTTTTGAGTGGATTTCTTTCTTGCTGTAGATTTATTTGAATTTCTCACATATTTGGATTTCAACTTCCTGTCTGTTTGTGTTTGAAAATATTCTACTCCCTTTTCTAGGATATCTTATCATTCTATTGATTGTGTCTTTTTCTATGCAGAAGCTACTTAGATTGATGCAATACGATTTGTCTATTTTTGATTTTGTGGCCTATGCTTTTGGTACCATATAAAAATTTACACTAGATTTTCCTCTTCCGTGAGAAAAGAAAGAGCCTGAGAATTACAGATGCAATGAAGAAAAACGTGTTTGTGAAAGAATCCAGGAGACAACTTGCAAAAAGAAGAGGAAAATTGGTGAGCACTTGCTATTTTAGTCAAATATAAAACTTTTAAGCAATAGCTTCTTCTAATTTTTGTTGTTGTTTCTACAGTTATCTAAGCTCAGTAGAAATAACCAGTAACTCTGCCTACATTGGCATAAAACACATTTGAGACTGATGTAGGAAAAGCAAGATGATTTTGTTAGCAGGGCCAGTTTTATTCAGACATCCCTCGTCGGACTGTCTGCTCAAGTTGCCATAAAAGAGCACCACAGGCTGCTGTCTAAAACCACTGAAATGTGTTTTCAGACATTTTTGGAGACAGAAAAGCTAAGTCAAAATGCCAACGTAGCCTGTTTCCGGAGCAGCCTTCTGGAGGGCTACGGCTTTGCTCTGTCCTCGCATGGCTTTTCCATTGTGTGAGTCCACTGATATCTCTTTTTGTCTTTTTTTTTTTTCTAATCCAATTTTAATTTTTATTATTTTGAAGGTAGCAAAATACAACAGAACAAGATAGAACAAAGCCAGTTGAGACAGCACAGTAAAATTGGTACAGAAGTTCACAGGAGATTACTGGGATAACAGTAATAGGTACCATAGTATATCTCGTTATCTTCACATGAGTTGTCCATTCAATCAGGTATAGCAAAATCAAACCAAATACACAACATTATAGAACTTATCAAAACAGAATACTGAATAAAGCAATACAATTAATCAGAACAAAGCAAAACAGTGATAACAATATTAGCCTTCGAAGAGATGATAGAAGGAAATCTCTCCTATTTGCTATACTGCATGTGGTCAACCTCCTTAGCAAATAGAGCCAGAGCTCTTTTTGTTCTTATAAGAACATGAATGCTGTGATCTCTAAACTCTGTCTTTATGGTTTAATTTCACATTACTTCCTTGAAGAACTTATCTGCAAATGTAGTTCTTTTTAACAGGAATTTAAATGAAACTTAGTGATGCATTGTAGTACATAATGGACACTGAGTTCAGGAGATGTGGAGAAATTCAGAGATTAGAAACAGAGTTTTATGTGGAGTCAGTCACATATATAAATGACTATTACAGAAGACTTGGAGAGGGACATGATTACTTTTAAAAATGGGGTCAGATTCTACAGGGAGCAGAGGCTCAGGGCCCTAAGGAGTGATCCTGTGAGGAGTGATGTTTTGACACAGAGCTTTAAACAAAAATAAGGCTGTGGTGGGAGTGGAGATGAAAGTCTTCAAATTCAGATGGCAGCTTTGTAAGGGCTTGAAGCATGATTTTTAGGAAAATAAGTCTGGTATAAAATGAAAAGCTTTTCTGCTGGGATTATATAGACAGTTGTTACTTGCTTCGTAGATAAGGAGAAAGGATTGGAGGAAAAACTGAAAAAATTATGAAGTAAATGAATCTAAAATAGCAGTAGATGAAGAAATGAATGCTGGAAGATTATCACACAAAAACCAAAAATTGATACTGTAAATTAGATGAATTACATATTGTCATAAATAGTATTTTATTTCTGAAACATTTTGCCTCAGTGTGCATAAGAAAAAATGATTTCATAATGTACTATACATCATTCTAGTTCCAGAGATTATTTGAATTGTCACACAATTAATTTATATCATAAATATTGTTAATTACTTATAGTAAATTGTCTGAAATATGCTGCTTTTTGGTTAAGAAAATAAATTCAATTTCTCTTTATTCTTCATTGTGATTTTTTATACGTTTCTTTTTTACAAAAGAGCTCTCATCAATAATTTCTAAACTGAAAATAAAAGACCATATAAAGCTCAGTATAAATGTACGTATTCATAAGCTACATTTCTTGGTTTTTCAGTTCAAAACACTTAGTTGATATAGAAACAATTTCTGAAGAAATGAGAAAAAAATTCTAGGTCTTATTATTGGCTATCTGTTGAAAGAAATGAATAGTAAATAAATAGTTGTACTTGTTTTGAATATAACATCATCAATTATATCTAAGAATAAACAAATGAAGAAAGGAATAAATAGTACCTGTTTCATGCTAGAAACTAAACGTGTCCTCTAATTAAAAGTGTTAATAATATATAGCTAACCATAAAACAGAGGCATTTATTGGAAAAATAATTGTTATTGAAATTTCAGTTAGTTCAAAATTATCAATATAAGTATCAATTTAAAATAGGTTAAAATAGAAAATTTATAGTATAAAAAATTGATGAGTTTATAAGCAAAGATTATCTTATTAAGTTCTTTACTTTGTTCCACGAAAAAAATTGATATTTAAACCACGTGTGGTGACAGTTTCCTGTAATCTCAGCACTCTGGAGACTGAGGTAGGATGATTGTTGCAAGTTTGAGCCAGTCTGCACTACAAAGTAAGCTCAAGGCCAGCCTGAGCTGCATGGTGAGACCCTCTCTCAAAAAACTAAAAAAAGAGAGAAAGAGAGAGAGAGAGAGAGAGAGAGAGAGAGAGAGAGAGAGAGAGAGTTGGTAGTTAGTAATTTGCACAGTTTAACTTAATTGAAGCTGAAGCTGAATTAGAATTCAAATTACCAAACTTATTTGATCCATTTTTTCTTTTGAAAAATTTTTACTTCAAACTTGTTTTCAGAAACAATATAAACTTAATTCATATTAAATACTCATTTTCATTCTCAATACCAAGGATATAAATATGAGCAAGACTGAAGTACTGCTTTTAAACAGTTCATTGTTCAGAGTGTGCTGTAGACAAGTGAACCGTTGGGAGCCTCTGAAACTGGAAACTGAACATACACGCTGGGCTGCTGCAGGGCTCCAACTCCAATTAACTAAACAAAGACTGTAGCTGAAGACATTCCACCCCTGTAGTGAAATGCAACACTGAGATCTTCTCCTAAGATACTTCTGTTTGTTAACAAATTTGTTACATGCAAAGTCCTTGAGCCCCTACCAAGGTCTGCTCAGTTTCCTGCATTTTCCATTCTAATCACCTAACTAAATCCCGGCCATCCAGAAACATCTTCTGGCTTAGCCACCAGAGTCCCTGAACTCTGTAGAGGGTTTTGATCCTCCTGGAGCCCTAAAATGATACCGCTTATCTCATTTATTTAAGCCTTTGTTATACACTCCTTTGGGAGGTTGGGGATCCAGGCATGTCCCCAGTAGTGAACAGTCACACCAAGGGCTGCGGCCAGGCGAGATCAGCAGGAGGAGAGTCATTTCAGACTGGCAGCATGACGGTGGCACCAGGACAGCCACGACTGTGCTGGAGTTGTCACCAGAGACTGTGGTAAGGACACGGTGAGAAGAAAACTCATTTTGTTGGGCTCATTCTTAAAACACAGGAAATCCTTAGCATCTTTTCCTAATTAATTTGCTAAGAAAGTAGGTAATAATGTTTTATAAAATAAAAGAAGAAAAGAGGGGCTGGGGATTTAGCTCAGCGGCATAAGTGCCTACCTGGCAAGCATGAGGTCGTGAGTTCAATCCCCGGTACCAAAAAAAAGAAGAAGAAGAAAAGAGATGATGTTTCATAACATCCAACCCAGCCCTGTTCAGCCTTAAATACAATTTGCCTTGTCCTAGAACTGTTACTGTGAGTCTGTCACAAACACAGCTACTGGTTTTCACCTTCTCACTTCTCCCCCTTTTTGATGTCTAAGTTCATGTGTGCTCATCTCCGTTTGAGCAATGAGACCCCACTTCTGCCTCCATTCATCTCCATAGGCCACTTTTGGGAAGGGGAGGCACCGAGTATGGTTTATCGGCCAGCGGGTCTTCTCCCTGTGATCCTAGTCTTCTTGCTTCTGTGCACCTCCTCCCCATTGTAAAGCTGCAGCCTTCGGGATTCTCATGTGTGGTGGTCAGAAGAATATAACAAAATTCCCAGAGACCTTTCTTGACTAGCCTTTTTTCTTTGAATGTGGGTGACTCTTGTGAACATCAGTTGTAATTACACTTTGTGACAAAAGGAAGATTGTGCGGTAGGGACCAATCTGTTGGAATCAATGAACCCCTTAAAGGCAGTCTTTTCTGCTTGGAGCAGAAAAGGATTTAAAAGGGTTGAATGGGGTGACAAGTACTTGACATCAGGCAAGTTCTCTGTTTCTAAGGTGGAGATTTGAATGTCAGACCTGAGAACTTTCTCTAAGATGTGCCTCGTTGCCAAGGAAACAGGCACACTGGTGCTAGTATGGCAAGGAAGTACATCCTTCCCGCAATGAATGAGCATGGAAGAAGATTCCGAGTCCAGATCAAAACTAAGACCAGTCCTGGTAGGAGAGACTCTCTGAATGCAATGCTTAGACATCTGACTGGCACAGTTTTGTAAAATAATACATTCCTGTTAAGATCAATAAATTTGTAGTAACGCTATACAGCAATAAATAAAAATTAAGGCCTCAAGAGTTACCTACATACACCATTCAATGTGTGAAAACTCTGAACTGATTCCCCCACCTGAGATTTCTTTAATTTATGCCTACACCCGGGTCTCTCCTACTTAGCCAGCTGTCTCACCAGGCTTTATAATTTAAAGTCAACTTATAGCCTGGTTCTTCTTAAATAAACTGTTATAGAAATGGCCTTCTGTACTCATCAATTTAAAATGATAAAAAATGGTTTGTGTTATTTCTAAACATTTTCGAAGCAGTTGTGTTATCTACCCTGACTCTAATTTCAAGTTCAACAAAATTAAAGTGAAGGCGATTTTAAGAAATGTTTTACTCAATTTTGAAATGAATTTGTAGCTATGCCAATTTTCCTGTCTCAGATTAATCATGACCAGGTCTAGAAATGTGAAGATTAGCAGAATCTGAACATTATTATTTCAGTTGTCTACTAGTTAGGTCTTGCTTTGAAACTTTATTATTTACGAACAAAACATGTACAGGAACAATACTGAAAATCATACAAACTCTTCTTTAAAACTATCACAATACTTCATCAGGAAGTACATATGTTAGATGGGAGAAGTACTAAAATTTTGGTTTAACTTGACATTTCTGAAGGTACAGTGGAAAGAAAAGAATACTCATATGGAAAGACATTATTATTTACCAATCACCATTGTAGTTTTTAATCTTCTTGCTTACATTCTTTTCACATAAAGTACATACCACAAATACTTAAGAGCACAAATCATTTTGAAACATAAAATTTAAAGAAATCAACATCAAAATGCCTTTAAAAAGACTGATATTGAGCAAATTAAAATTAATTACGTAGGATGACAGCAAATTTTAAAGCAAAGACATTGAAGATGTGCACCATTTAAACCTTGATGCCTGTAAAAAATACAATCAGAAACATAAATTCTTCCATATACAATAATCAATGAATGTTCACTATGAAAGGTAATAAATACTTTTGTACAAAGTATTTAAAATCACCAATGAATCATGAGTATTAGCATAGTTCGTGAGTTATCACTTAAGCGTTAGGTGGAAAAAGAAAGTCCTGACACTAGGTGAAAAATTTCAAATAGAAATCGGTGAATAATGAACAAAGATTGAAATGACTTTCTTTTCCCAGCAGCGTTTATTCTTACCTACATTCTTGGTCACTTATATAATGTAAAGAAACTGTTGTTGAAAACTTGGAATTTTTTTTCTATTTCAGAGATATAACATATGTCTTTTTTTTCATTTTTGAGAGATCAAAACACAGAAATGAAAAATAAAAAGCAAAACAAACAACTACAACCACAACAAAAATCTAAAACGATAATAATATAGACTTTCAAAATATGATGATAGGAATTTGACAATGATTATTACATTAGATATTGTTATCTGCAAAAGAGTGCTTAGATTTCCAGATAGAGACACACAAAATTGATCAAATCATATGAGTATTACCTTTTCCATGAGTGATGATAGGGTACATTCTTGGCTTATTCTTGATTTTATAGTAAAAGCTTTCAGTTTTTGACCATACCATAGGATGTTGGCTTTGATTTGTCATAAATATTTTTTATCAGATAGAAGAAAAAACCAAATTTTCTGATTTTTTAGGGTTTTTATCATGAATAAGTGTTGGATTTTATAAAAAATTTTTTCTACATCTACTGAGATGACCATGTGATTTTTTTCCTTTGGATTTGTTAATATGGTGCATTATATTTTTTATTTTGCATATATTAAACCATCCCTGCATTCCTGAGATAAATCCCACTTGGTCATGATGTATAATATTGGAGATTTGCTGAAACCTGTTTGCTACTATTGTATTGGGGATTGTTGCATTTGTGTTCATTAGTGAGATTGGCCTGTATTTCTTTCTTTTTTTTTTTTTTTTTTTTTTTGGTGGGGGGGGGGAGGAAGTGGGTCTTTTTCTGGTTTTGGTTCCAAGGTAATACTTGCCTTTAGGGATTGAGATAAGGAGAATTGCTTCCTCTTCAATTTCATTAAATACTTTGAGTAGTATTGGTGTTGAGCCTTTTCCAAATTTCTTGTTGAATTCAGCTACCAATTTATCAGAACTTGGACTTTTCTTTGTTGGTAAGTTTTTGATTACATTTTTAATTTTATTAGCTAATAATGGGTTATTCAGAAGTTTTACCTCTTCTTGTTTCTGGTTTGGAAGTTCATACATTTCTAGCAATCTGTCCACTTCATCTGTTTTCCATCCTATGCAGTTATAGACATTTGAAGTAGGTATTGATAATTTTCTAAATTTCCCCAGAATCTGTGGATTTCATTCCTCAATACATGAATTTGTGTTTTTTCTTTCCTTTTTTCTATAAGATTTGCTAGGGGCTCATCGATGCTGTTTATCCTTTCAAGTAACCATCTCTTTGATGTGTAATTCTTTGTTTTGCTTTCTTAGTCTCAATTGAGTTAATTTCTGCTCTGATCTTTATAATTTTCTTCTATCTATGAGCTTTGAGCTTGATTTGCTCTTCTTCTTCTAGAAGCTTTAAATGTTGCATTAGGTCATTTCTTTGTGCTCAGTTTTTCTGACATGAGAATTCATTGCTGTAAATTCCCTTTTAGGACTGCTTTCATTGCTTCCCACAGGTTCCCACAGGTATACTGTGCTTTTGTATTTTCATCTGATTATAGATATTGTTTAATGTCTTCTGTAATTTCATCTGTGACTCATTGGTTTTTAAGAAGGTATTATTTAACTTACGCTGAGATTTTGCAGTTTCTTTTGTCATTAACTTTCACTTTCATAGCAGTATGATTAGATAATATTCACGGCATAAATCAATTCTTTTTCACTTACTTATGTAGGTTCTATGGGCTATCATATGATACATTTTAGTGAATAGCCCTGTGCAATTGAGAAAATGTGTATTCAGATGTTGGGTGGTACACCACAAGCATCTACAAGTCAATTTGTTCACATATTTGATTCAGTTCTTCAATTTCTTTGCTGACTTTTTGTCTAGTTGAGCTATCTCCTTGCAACAGTAGGGTATTAAGGTCCCCTGTTGCAATGATTTGTCACTGCTTATTTGACTTCTCATGTCTATTAATATTTGTCTTATATAGCTGGGTGCTCCCTGTTTGGTGCATATATATTTGTGATTGTCTTTCTCTCAGTTTTTCTTTTAACAAATATGTGGTGACTTTCTTAATCTCTTTTGATTACTTTTAGTTTGAAATTCACATTATCTGCAAACCGAATAGCTACCTCTGCTTTTTTTCTGGGTTCCTGTTACATGGAGTATTGTTTTGCACCCTTTGACTTTTAGCCTATGAGTTTCTTTATACAGCATGTTGTTAGATCTAGTTTCTTGGTCCATTTTTCCAGTCTTTTTTTAATTGATGAATTGAGGCCATTTACATTGATAGTTATAACTGATATGTATTGCCTTATCTTTATCATATTATTTTCATGTTGCTGGTTCCCTCTTTTTTCTCTGTTCAATTGTTTGCTCTATCTGAGGTTTATTTAGGGTGTTGATCTTGGAATCATGTGCATTTTTAATCAGGATATAGAATAAATTTCAAGACTCTCTGTAGGATTGGATTTATACCCATGAATTTCTTCAGTTGTTCTTTTTCATTGAAGGATTTTATTTCTGTATTAATTTTAAAACATAATTTTAGGATACATCAGTATAGGCTGGAAGTTGTTTTCTTTTAGGGATTATAACATTATACTGCAAAGTCTTCTAGATTTGAGGGAATGTGTTGAGAAGTCAGTTGTGATTTTAATGAGTTTTGCTTTATAGGCAATCTGGTTCTTTTCTCTGTTTTTGTGCTGAAAGTCTGGTATCTTGATTACCATATGTCTGGGTATAGGTTTATTTTGGTTATGATGGTTAGGGTTTCTATGTGCCTTGATGTCTGTATGTGAGATTCTGTATCCGTGTTTGGGAAGTTTTCTGCTATTACTTTTACAAACAGTTGTTGAATGTCATTTGCGTTGACTCCTGCTTCTTCAGTGACACCAATAAATCCTATGTTATTTTACTTTGTATCATCTTGGTGGTGTTGGATTGTTATTTCATGGCTCCTGATTATATTTAAAAGCTCTTTCCTTTCTTGGTCTCTAGCCTTTTTTTCTGTATTTAAGGTCTGAAAGTCTTCAGCTTTGGTTAAGCAATTTATCCAACTCTCAGTGGATTTCTTAATTTCCTGGGTATCCGTTTGACTCTGTTTCATGCATTCTAATCCTTTTCTATATTGTTCATTCAAGGTTTCCATCATTTTCCTGTGCTTCTGGATTTTTTGTCTATGTCTTCTGTACCTATGTTGAGCTATTCTTTTGTTATGGATAACATTTCCTTTTTTACCTGTGAGATTATTTGTGTTCTGATTTCCTCTGTAACCTCATGGATTTGTTTCCTTTATTTGCTTGGTATCTTTAGAAATTTTAAGCGCATAACTTCCAATTTGTTCTATGTCAATGTCTCCTGTATTTGGTCCGGAGGGGTTAGACGTCTGAGATTATATTTTGCTTTCATTTTCACCTGTTGTTTCCTATTTCAGTGCTTTGAATCTCAGCAGTTTTGCCTATGCTCATGTGCACCACTGTCAGGGTCCCACTGCATAGCTGGTTTTCTCTCAGTTTCGAGTCCTGGATAAAGAGTGGTGTCACTGGCAGTATCACAGGCCTGCTGTGCTCTCTGGGATGGAGGGCAGGACCTAATATTGCACATGTTAAAGTGTGATACAATGTATTTTATCTTTTTTAATGTATTTTATCTCTAACAGTATTTCTGTTCAAAATCTGGGCACACTTTTTTTTTTTTTTTTTGGTAAAAAACAGAGTTTTTCACATTGTCTATATTGTAAATGAATGACACAATACTTAAATTTTTTGTTTGAACTTAGGCAATAATATGTACTCTCTAAATAAAATAAATAAATATATCTTTGAAGTTACCTAAACCAGGGACAGCAAAACTTTCAGAGAAAAGGTTGTACAAAGTGTGAAGTGGACCTTGGTTGATATCCCTGGTTTCCTTATGTGTGTAACAACAGGGAAAAAGACCAAAACATATTTCCTTAAACCATGCTTAATCTTCAAACAGAAAAAAAAAAAAAAGCAAGTTCATGATTCTACCTAACACAGCACTATTATCCTGCACACACAGCCAGAATTGCAACTCCTTCCACAAAATCTCAATAGTTGCAGAACTTCCCAAAAGACCAAGTCAAAACTCTTCTGAGATTCAAAGCAAATTCTTAGATGTGAACACCTATAAAAATTAAAAACAAGTTCCATAATCCTAAGGCAAAACAGCAAAGAAAAAAAAAATTCACGTTACCAAAAACAGAACAAAACCAAAAAACAAAACAAACAAACAAACAAAAAAAAAACAGAATGATGGATAGAGATGAATTAGATCAAATCAAGACTCAGACAAAGTAGGAAAATATTAATCTCTGTAGTTGCATAAGTGTCAGACGGAATACCATGAGCTTACTGATTTCAAAAGGGCTTAGACAGTCCCACCCACCTGTATGATCTTGCTTCCAGCAGCAGGCCCACACATTCCCTCTCTTGGGTTTACTTCACACAAAGTCTGCAAATTTACTTTGCAGATGTCCACACCCCTAGCATCTCTGACTTCCTGGGGAACAGCTTCCATTCACTGTCCTTTCAGAGATTCCTTGTCTGATATCTCTGGACTTCACTCAAAATCTGGGTTAAAATTTCCTTTCCTCCCAACTCTTTCATTCTTCTTGCTAGTAAAACAATTATTACGTGGCGTATATCAGTGTCATTTGACGGAGGGAATAGTGACCAGACACTCTTGCATCATGGCTGCAGGAACTTTTGAGTACATGAATATCTGGGGATAATAAAACGAATCTTGTGGAACTAATTCTCTAGGAGACCCTCCTTGAGCTGAGGTGCCTGGATCTTTCTTCTCCAGTGAAAGGTTGATACTTTCTGACATTGAGGTTGAGATGGTGAGACATTGCTGATTTCTGAGATACTCTCAAGGCATAGCTCTCCTTATTCCTGTACAGCAAACTTGTTTTCTATTTAATGATACTATTTCTCCAGCAATTATACTGTCTGTATTTCCAGTTTTACATGTGCCTGCTTTTTGGTCAAAACTTAATTTTCTCAAATTGTTTCCTCTACCTTTTGCCCAAACTTCTCACTATAAATCTAGCTAAAAACAGCCACCAATACTTCTGACACAGCATAATGTTGGGGTGTCTTCAGATTTCCTTCATCACACCACTTTGTCCATGGCCTTTGATCTGAATCGCCTGCAAAGGCTCAGGACATGAACAAACCATAGTGATGATTTCTTTTGTCAGAACATAGTACACATAGAACATAGCACACTCCTAGTGGAGTCCTTGTTCACAAATGAAATATCCTGAGCCTGGCCTATACTATCTGCATTCCTATAAGCATTCTAGTTCTCTGAGATATGGCCAGAATTGCCCATGAGGCTCCACTTGCAGTATTCTTGGGCTCTTCTAACCTTTGTCTCTAAACTTTTATAAATCCCTCATGAAAACTAATTCCAAATGCTTCAGAGCTGCATGTCCAGAAAGAATCACAATAATGACTCAACTTTTGATACAGTTTTGTATATTAGCAAGCTTCCCTAGCATTGCTTCACATTACTTCACATCAACAATTTAAAGAGGGAATTGTATAATTGGACTTATAGTTCCAAGGGGATTTAATTCATGTTGACTAGCTATAAGGAGAAAAATCATGGAAGGCCATAGAAGAACAAAGATGCTTAATTTATAGCAGTAAAGGAAGAGATGGGAAGAATTCCAGCCAGGAAATGGACCAAGAAGCATCTTTGCACTCAAAGTCACACTTCCATGACAGATACATTCCACCCAGATACACTCAGAAGTGTGCTCTATCATTATCCCAGGAGATTTCTTAAGCAAATGAAGCTGACATTCCACCCAGATCATCAGAATAAGTGCATAGTGTTCTGTGGGAATAGAAATTTATTTTGCTTAGTGCTTAAAACCTACTTGTTTTCCAGGTTAATTAAACTCCAAGATACCACAAAGTACCTTTTATTTATATTTACATGATCCTTGCCAAAGGGTTCAGGACAACAAAATACGTTGCTGGGTGAAACACTCAATTAGAAAACAGGTTATGCCAGCCACTGTTATAAACTGTCCAGGAGTCTAACATGTATTATTGATATTAAATAATATCTCAAAATTCTACTAACTAATACCATAACAGTGATATTTATCCTGCACTATGCGGTTTACCTATAGATTTAAGAAACAACAGAAAAAAACCTTTTTTATTAAATTCCTGTGTACAAGTGACTGATCATAGTAAACTAAGAAAGCTATGTCTTCAGAGAGGCAAATGTATATCTTTATGATCAGCATTACTTTTTTAGACCCATCCATTAGTAAAAGACTGAAAATGTCAGTTCATTACTCCATATTTATTATCTATTATTTGCTTTCCCTCAAATCTTTGTTAGCTTCCCTTAATTCCTGCAGTAAGAGACATCATTAGTTAGAAGGGCAACATCAAGATCTTCCCTAGAACTGGACCCTAGAAGTCATAAAGGAGTTGAAAAATGAGTAAAATCTTGCAAACTCAAATTCCAACGCCAACTCATCAAACATTGCTAAGCTAAAGGATGCACCCAAAAGAGTTTCTGTATGTTTCTCTTCTGTTAATTTGTTCAAAGGCCAGATGATTAAGCCAATATCATTATTAATTAATAAGTAGGTATTGAATTAATGGCAGTTATTTCACAATGATTTTCCTTGAAATATGGGATTGTTTGCCTGGAATTCTAGAATACCCAAAATACAAAATAGCACACCATAAGGACCATGAATGAGTTGTCAATTTCTTAAATTCACTGTATATTGTTATCTGGCTTTCTTCTTAGTTATCCAGTTCCCTCCATCCTTGATTAATTCTCCAATCTTGGTATGTTCTTCATTTTCCTATCCCCAGGTTTCCAAATATCCATAACTTGTGTTGCTGTGCTCCTAGCAGCTTCCAGAGCAGAAACTCACTAATGTATATAAAATTGATGAATCACTGTGATCATATTTAATAGATATTTTATAATCTTTCCTGAAACTCTACCATTAAAATACATATTTAATAAGACACTTGATAAAATTGCATATGATTCTTGCCTAAAAAAACTCAAATGTTACTGAAAAATCTAATAAGAACAAGAAGTAACCAAAGCCAAGATCACACTGACTTTTGTACAATATTCCATAAAACTAAATATAAGGAAAAAAATAAAACATGAGGCTTACCAAAGTCCTTTAATGGCAATTAACACGTAAATTGGGCCTGAGTACTGGAAATCTAACAAACTACACAATAGAAGACATTCATGAAGAGGAATTATGCATTCTAAATGTAAAGCTGTGTAGCTTGTGATAGGAACAAGCAACTGATGACCTTAAATAGTGTAGAGATCAGTAGAATGACATAAGATAATATAGTCAAGGTTGAATATTATAGGTAGAATATGTAGGTAGAAATCACAAAAACTTTAAACCATTTCTTGTCAGAAATGAAGTTACTATAGTTTTTAAAGCTGAGGAATGAAGAAGCCTATAAAATATCTCTCAAAGTAATATGGGAGACAGATCAGATAGACTGTAAACTGGAAAAAGACATTCACATTTACAAAAATACTGCCTAAAAGTGACTAGAGAAAAACTATAATAATAACAGTGGCCTGTCATAAAGTATTGAAAAAGAACTTTGTAGGCAGAATCAATAGTACTCTTGGTAAAATAAAGTGTATTTATTCTGAAACTTAAAAACCTAGACAGAGTTTCACCTGGGAGATGCACAGGGAATAAGCGTACAGGTAGGGAAAGAGGCACAGATTTTGGTTTTCAGGAAATAACAGCATTATTCTAGCTTAGAATGTTTCAGAGAGTTATTGACAAAAAGTGTTGAGTAGTCAAAAATGAAATGAATTGATTTTTTGCACATAGCTGAAGCCATAAATCTAGCTATAGCTCCAGAGAATTTTGTGGAATAGAAGACTGAGAATTAGTAAAAGAAAACTGACAATTTGTGGAAAGCAAGAAGAAAATGAAGAACAAAATAAGCAAGAGAGAGAAGCAAAATATTTAAAATCAAACTCCAAAAGACTCTACCAGTTTAGGGACAAGAGTGCTGGAGAAGCTGGACATGCCTCCTGGTTACAGAGTCCTGGGGAATGACTTCTAGAGCAGCACAGCTGCTCGCAGGGCCGTATAGATACCTCCTGAGTCCAGCACAGCTTCAAGACAGGGTCATTTGGTGAAAGAAGCTGGAAAGATATGCCATGAAAAGTACCAGAATATGAAGCTTTATCCTTTGTTTCATAGCTTCTTTCAATGTTTATCACCTTTTTTTCCCTTCTATTTAACGTCATTCTAAGTAAGAAATGGAAACTTTTCAACAATTATAAATGTCACCATTGAGGGATGGATGCTTCAACGGTAAACACAAATAAGTCGAATTCCAGGAACACAAAATTTACATATTTGATGCTCCACATCATTCATACTTTATGGCTTGTACACTAATTTTGCTCTTAACACAAGAGTGGAAACATTAAAACTCAGAGGCAACCCAACTGGTTGCATGTCATTTCTTGACAAAAACTTTTTTTTTTTTCTTTCTTTTTTTTTTTTTTTTTTTGTCTTTTTGAGAAATGGTCTCACTGTGCAGCTCAGGCTGGCCTTGAACTCACTTTGTAGCCCTCGCTGGTCTTGAATTTTCAGTGGTTCTCCTGCTTCCATCTCCAAAGTGCTGGGATTACAGGCATGAGCCACCATGCCCAGCCATAAGTGCACTGTAATGCTTGGTGGAAGCCATTAGATTTCATAACATCTGTATCTATGAACTCCACACACAGCAGCTCCACCAAAAGCGGGGTCCTTCTAAGCATGAGGCCCTGTCTGACTGCAGAGGTCACATGTCTCTGAGCCAGTGCTGGACACAGACCTGAGGGCTTTATGAGCTGCTGGGACGTGTTACCTCTTT
Organism: Cavia porcellus; assembly: GCF_034190915.1. Classification (NCBI taxonomy): domain Eukaryota; kingdom Metazoa; phylum Chordata; class Mammalia; order Rodentia; family Caviidae; genus Cavia; species Cavia porcellus. The sequence continues at coordinate 71,907,981 of NW_026947499.1, read as the reverse complement.
TCTTTGAAGTTTGTTTGTTTCATTTACAAAACTAACCTGCACAGACTGGTCTGGTTTACAGATGGAGACACACAACTGTGATTAATAGAGTGACTGCTAAAAAGTCTGGAATCACGCATTTCAAAGGTATTTTAAAGGCAATTCCCTTTCCCTCTGTTTACCTCAATGGCCCGTTATCCATTCTGTGAAATTAGTCTGACCAATATTACAGATGAACATTTTGGTGAAGGCCAGAAAGTGCCTTTTAGGTTTAATTATTAGGTTCAAATTTATTAAGAAATAAAACACAACTTGATGGAGAGTAGATCAACTCATCCAAGAGTCTTTGCAGTGGGAGTGAGGTGTGACAAGAAAGGCAGTGATAGTTGATTCTGGGGTGGGGGGTGGAAAATTAGTGGCTAATTATTTCTGCAAAGTGGCTTTAGGTGGGGTAGAGTGTTTGAAAGGAGAACTTTTATCACTGCCGCATTTATCCAGAACATTATTTATGGTGCATAGTGTATTGGGCATTTTACAAGACATCACAGTTAAACCATAAGCTACAACTTTGTGAAACTACAAATAGTATAGTACATTTAAATTTAGTATCTTCTATTTAGAAACTTTATAATGAAAATCCCATCAATTTGTGCATACTAAATATAATAATTTGGTCTTTCATATTACAGAGATATCTGCCATAAATTATAGGTCTAAATGCTTCAGGTAGTATGTGTTTCTCTTACAGTAGAATCACAACCACACAGATGGAGTCAAAACATTCATGACTCTCCTTGTGAGAGAGCTTCACCAACACAAAATAACTGTGAAATTCCACAAGACAGAGCTTCTTTCAGTAGTAAAAAAAAGTAAAAAGAAATTTCTTTTTATAATAATTACACTCCTTTAAACTTTTTTCTTTTTTCCAACAGCCATAGCAATTTGATAATAATTACAAGGGAAGAGGACATCAGTGATTCTTTAAGTGCTCTAAAGTAACAAGTGTTTCTAAGGAAATTAATTTGTCTTAAATTATTTAAGATTCTGAATGAAATCCACACATATGAATCTCTTGCAAATAGTGCTTTTGTTAAAGTCCACATATTTAATTCACGCTTTGAATGACATATGATGAAAGTCTCATGGATTTAATTTTAAAAGTGACCTATCATATATAGGCTGAAAAAACCTGGTAAAGTTTCCTTGCTTTTTTCACTTTTTTGTTACAAAATGCCAGCACTGGAGGTAATGTTACGTTGTGTTCTCCCTGACAGAGAAGTTATTTCAAGAAATGAGAATAGTAAAAGTCTTTCCTAAACTTTGCAGGTGCTGTTGTCATGAAGCAGACTAGTTCCATCTAGATTGCTTGCCAGCAGTCTAGCCACCCCAACACACTCCCATATTGATCTGCTGGCCCTGGTGGCAGCACATAAAGAATAACCAACTGTGACAGGTGCGACAGCAGGTGCCATCCCCATTGAGCTGGCTGCTTCCCTGGTTACAGTCTGACCCTTTATAGCACCTGGTGACCCTGACAGGCTGCGTCTTCTCCATAGAAAAGGAGTGCATTTCTAAAAGTTTACTGAGGAGAAACCATGAAACTCACCAGAACTCACCAGACGCAGTGTGCTGCAGTGGAGTCCCATGCTGGCGAGGTAAGAGATCCAGGGATGGAAAGACTCTGGACGGCAGTCGGACATTCTTCATCATGAACAGTAGGGCGAAGGTCACATTGAGCCAGTTCTGAAGCAGTCTTGACCCTTTCCTTTATATCAGAGTTCAAGGTAAGAATATTCATGGAATGTGCTCAATATGGACCAATTACAGATGTGGGGAGAGGTCTGTATGGGAAGAGACTGAGGTAGGATAAAATGCAATGTTAAAATTTTCTTCTGCAAAATCAGGACCCAAGTCTGGATACAGTGACTGTTTCTGAGGTCACTGGAATACATGGTTTCTGAACATGTCTTCACAGTAACTCCAGAACAATGAAAGGTTAATTCCAGAACAATGAAAGGTTAATTCCAAATGTAAACAGCCATCACTTGTGTGAAATTTGAAGTGTTCATGAGATATTTCAGTTTCTCCTGTGTTCAATACACTCTCTCCATTGAGTACTTCAGTGGGGCCCGTGGTTAACGTGATTATTTGCCTAATTTCCATAGTTTTAAAATGTTTCCTGATGCTGACAGATCATCAGTAGTCCATTTTGGAGTCAAATCAGACTATAGCAAGTCTGAATAGAACACTTTTGAAGGGAAAAATGGATAAAGGATCTTATCCAAACATAAATTATCATCCAAATTACTCGATAGAGTAACAGATTCTTCCAAGGACAAGGATAAAATTGTTCCTTTTGCACTCTTTTTGAACAGAAACAAAGACGATATAGTTCTTTGAATGCCTGGGATGGTGTTATTTCAGTAGGAGAAGAAAATGAATGCCCAGAAGTGATAGTTTGAGTTCCCATTAGTGAGTACCAGCTGGCTAATCTCGCTGACTTCATCCAGAATGGCTCATAAAAATGGGACTGTTTACTATGCAAAACCTGATCTGAGAATTCATGAGAGGATTTTATTTCAGGCATAGAACACGTGGCACATGTTTGGCTTAATTCACTCAAAGAATCAGCAGCCCGTGATTCCGTGCTTGTCAGTCTCCCGTCCATGGGTGTTTCCTTAGGAAGCTGTATTTAGGGGAAAGAGGGAGGCTTGTGTGCTGAGCAGGAGCCAAGATGAGGAGTTGAAGAGGGGCACCTGCGTGAATATAATCACCTTAGCAGGACAGGTGGGGAGGCACCAGGAGCTCGGCGATCTCCAGTGTTGTCTCCTGCAAATCAAGGACACAGCTGAATATTTTTCAGGATCCTCACAAGCCCCCTAGAGAAGACTAGAGGTGCACTCTTGGAAATAGCTTTGAGCTGGAATCCGTTGGAGAGTCACGAGCGGGGTTTAACTCTGTATCAGCCCTGAGGATGCCACAGATTCCTGCATTCATGATGGTAGCAGCTAAGTTCTCAAGTAATAAAGATGGTGTGAGGGAAATAAAAGGTGTCACCAAGGGAAGGAATGAGAAACGGGGCCCTTGCCTCCCTATCTGGCAAAAAGGGCTCTGGTGTGGCTGTGGTGTGGTCTCTGATGCAGCGTCGTGAGCATCAAAATTCAGAAGCTGAGAAAACACCTGCAGAAGAAAGACTGCGCTTTGCTGGAAGCTCCCCAGCGGAGATCGCGTCTTCCAGGAAATCTCCATCAGAGGCTGTGCCAGTGCTGAGTCCTGCCAAGCCGGTGAATTTAAGAGCAGGAAAGTATCTGTCTGCTGCGAATCTTCAGGAAGGAAGAGGCAAAGAAAAAATCAGAAAAATTAACAACCAATATCCTCGGGCTATGACAAACTGCACCGCCACCAAACAGCCATTAAGCACAGACAGAGCAGGCTCTGCAAGTCACGTTTCCATCAGGAGCTAAAAGTACACGGACGTTTAGTGACTTTACACACCGTCATTGCAGACTCTTGTTACTCAGATCCCACACATTACATCAGAACAGTGACGTTGCACAGAATACATACATTCCTCACCAACGAATTAGGTGAATGATAAAATATAAAATTGCAGTCTTCAGATTTCCTAAAATTAAGGAATATTTTGGGTTATAAGTATTACAAATACAGTGTAAAATTTAAAAAAAATCCTTACATGGTGGCATAACACTATATTTTGATGTCATTATTTAAAATAACAGAAATTAGTAGTTTAATTAACACTAAATTAGTAAAAAAAAAGTACAACAAGGTTTTTTTCTGCTTCAACTATATAACAATATTCAAAAATACTTTTGGGGGGGTTTCGGGTGTTGAACTCATGACTTTGCACTTGTGAGGCAGGCACTTATGCTGCTGAGCTAAATCCCAGGCCACAAAAACTCTTTTTATTGAACAAGAAATACCTTGGTAAAAGCTATAATTTTCATTCTGATTATCCTGAGTGACACTGACTATATGAAAAGTGAACATGGGATTTAAAATACAACTTACTATTTATTGTACCATGTGACAGCATTTGATTTAGTAATGTAAATCACAATGAATACTGAACCACACTCTAGGTGTTCAAAAACTTCAAATTAAAAAAAAAAAAAAAAAAAAAAAAAAACATTTTTGTACCTGAGGAGCTTTCAAATAAATTTTGAAGGCTATGATTTACTTATAGTGATTTAAAGGACATTACATAAAGATAAAGGAGGCAACTAGTACATGGCCTTCTAAAAATCTTCAACTGATACTGAACTTAAAATGAACTCAGACTGAGCTCCAAGTTATTCTCCAAAATGTAAACATCATAATGAAGACAATGTCTTTCCCACAGACCCAGAAAGAATATTTATTAGCCTAGACCATCAATATTCTTGAAGGAAAATTTAAAACAAGACAGGCAGCCAAACAATTCTCAGACAGCTTTGCTCCTGAAACACCACATAACCTAGAAAAACAAAAATTGAAAATCCGTCTTTACTGCACAAGTTTTTCAATATCCAACTTCATGTCTTCCCCTTGGTGTGTTCCTTCACTGACTGAGGAGGTAGCTCTTATGCTGTGTCCTCTACAGATGGGAATGTACTGACCAGGTGCTCTCAAGGTGATACTGTATATATTTGTGTAGAAATGATGTCGGTTCTTGGAGACACGGGTGCTAAATTGTTCTGATTACTTTATCAGAACAATTAGTAGAAGTTCAGTAAAGATCTGGAAAAAAATCACTATAATAAAAATAACCTCGAAGGTTCTTTTTTTCTGGGAGAATTTTTAAAATTTGTGTATTCTGTCAAATTTTCAAAATCTTATCAGATAGCTCAAATCATCATCTCACCTTATTTTTTGAAAGTAAATTTTGCTGATATTTCAGAATTAAATCATTCAAAGCTAAGATACAAACCTTTAAATTCATTCTTAAATTCTTTCATTTCAATTCAAAATGCTACCTTAGGTTTGTTTTGAGGATTTATCCCCTCCCCCCCCCGCCGTGGTGAGTAATGTCTACTATATACTAATCAATATACAGATGAAAGCTATACAAAAAATCATGTGTTTTACACTGAACGTCATATGAGCACGATGAAGGTTAGAAGATAACGAAAATTCAATACTTAGAACACATAATTTGAAAACATTTCTTGCAGTTTTAAAAACATCTTACTTTGCTTTGAGTTACAAAATAATGTTTTTTGCACATTTTATCTTGATATACAGCTTGTTTCTGCCTTACCCTTATAAAATAATTTCCATAAGAAGCAATTATTTTTAGTTTATAGGAAAAATGAATTGTAATACAGGTAAAAATAAATCCAACTAGTTCAGAGGAATTCTTTTTAAAACTAGAGTTAAGAATTAGTTGTACTACTTGAAACAGTTTGATCTTCAGAGAAAAACTATTTTTATCTTATCTTAAAATATATCTATATATTTCATTACTACACACATAATTAGTAGGTATCCTAATTTTACAGTTCTAATAATTCTGTGAAGCTCTATCTTTCTACCTATCTTATGTCTGCCTTTAGATATAGCTTTTGTTTCACAATTTACATTTTGTATTCACTTTGAACTGAAATTTTTTAAAGCAAATGGATTTCTGAAGTAATATAACTGTTTTCAAAATCCAATATGTAAAGTAGTAAAAATCTAGTAGAGGTTACTGAAGCAGTGCGAAAAAAGAGAATGATGCCATGAGTTAAGGATTTGGGATCATCCTTTACTCAAGAGCAAGCAATAAGAAGTGGAAAGATTTCACCGATTAATGTAAACATACATGAAAAGGGCAGCGATCAGCAGGCCAGCATACTCGTAAACTGATTTATTATGATAGAAGCTGCACAGTTTATAAATGCTCATGTGGTTCTGTTCAGAATTTCATCTCAGATTCTAATCAGAAGCCATAATTAATCACCTGGAGAAATCACCACCAAAGAGTGAATCTTCAAAGGCCTCGTGATCAACAAGCTCTGTTTGGCAGTACAGCTTTCAGGAGAATTTCAGGTCACCATGATGAGTGATGAGTCAAAACAAATGACTCAAATACTCAGTGCCTTGGGTCAAATGTGACCACAGGGATAATTTCATTAAAAAGTCTAGAACACATGATGATCATTGATTAGTTCTATTATTTGGTAAGTTTATATCACCATTCTCAACATTTGTCTGTGTAATTCCAATGTAGTCACGAGTAAAACTGCTATATAGAATGTGTTAGTATTTTCATTCTTCTATGTGATACTTACAGCCAGTTCCCAAGAAGCCATGCTCTCTCTTTTGTGCATCGCAAGGATAAACTTCATCATATGCTTGTTGTTTAACTATCAAAGGTGATTTTTGTTTTTCTCAGTTTCAAGCTTGATAACATGAAAACCTCACTGTAGTCCCAATGATATAAGGGAAAGAAACTCAACCTAATAGATATCTGGTAGTAGTTCATGTTATTTAATATCAAAGAATGAATTTTAGGAACAATGGAGGATAAGGGCAGAATGTACTAATTGAGGGGAAAAAAGCTTCTGTCTGAGAAAGAGAGAGAAGGGGTCCTGAATGGATTGCCAAAGACTGTCTTTTCTAGGGGTTTTATAGAGTATGAGATGGGTCCAAGATGGGGAAACCTGGGAACTCGCAAAGTGAACATAAGGTGGGACAGAACTGAACTGTGGTCAAGCAATAAGATTAATTGCTCAGGTAAAATTGATCAACTCAGGAACAAACGAGGAAGCAAGTCATGTTGCAAGTGGGCATGTTTAAGGAGCAGTGACTCTTCTTATAGGGGGTTGGGATGGTGACTCCTGGCTTCCTCAGGGTGATGCGGAACTGTTTAGAATGTCAGTCCTTAGGATGTGGGTGTATTTGCTTTACCTTTTGTCTTGATACCTAGTCCAGAGCAGGAGGTGTCTGTCTCCTCCAAGGTTAGATGATAATTGACCATCTGCACTGGCTCCTTTGAGGGGCCAGCCCTGTCTGACTGCCTATAATACTTCTAACTACCTTAGCTTGTAACATCAAGAACCAGCAAGCAGCTCATCATATGATTTTTAGAAATTCAATATTTTTCCAAGTAGGTTTTGTTTGGCATCTTCTTGCTCTGTCTGTCTCTGTGTATTTATGTCAGTATTTTCATTGGATTTACTGATATAAATCACTGGATGTTAAAATATTTATATACAATGTATGTATACAGACCTCAATTTTTGCCAACCCAATTTTTTCTAGAGAAGCTGTTCTTCTGCATTAAATTTCAAGGTGTATGTTACTAAACATTCACTAAATGTACTTCTTTCTGGAGAAGTGTGCTAATCTCTCTGGTGTACATACATAATGTGGCCATGGAGTGGGCCACTTTCAGATTGATTTGAAAAATCCTGCCATATTTGAACCTCCAAATTCCTTTGTGGGTTGACTCATGAAAGGCATATTAAAGATGTTGGAGCTACAGAAAGAAGCTTCAGTCCCTAAATACCCAACTTAAGGAGAGTAGTTGAAGTTAGACACATGCATTTATTTGAAATTTGTGTGATGGAAAATTAGTACCTGCTATCTTGGTCTACTGAGATTTTGGAGGTTGTTGTAATATATATCAGTGAACTGAAAGACTAACTTTAAGCCTCATCTGATTGATAAAATCTTTTTAGTAACAACAAAATTAACCAAAATCTCAAGAGTTTGCATATTTTTGTTTAATGGCTTGATTACATATGAGTGATATAGAAATCAAATATTTAGCATCTCTTTAATTCAGTAAACTTTAATTTTGTACTTTCCTACTTAATTTCATGGTTACTGCCAATGAGACTTTGTCCCAGCAACTCTCATCCTTCATTTGTTTGCTGAGTAATTGTTGAGAACATGCTATAAAAAGCCTAAGTCACTGTTACAAGTTGAAAATTTACAGGTTTCAAGACGATGACAATCATGTGTATAAAATGTTGCAACTTGTTAAATATTTTTTTCTCTGAATCTGTATCTCAGAAAAAACACAAAATGAGTTCCTGAATTAGAGCCTTATGGGAAAATATAATAAGAATGTTACGTAGATATTCTGTGGTCCACCCTGTCTTTTTACTCAACAGATATTTGTCAGTGTGACTGTTGTGAGAGTTGGACACGAATAGGCCAGCAAAATAAGCCGAAATTTCTACTGTTATGTAGCTTTCATTTCAACAAAGAAATGGAAATTTAAAAATTAGTTTGTGTCGATTAATGATAAGTGACTGAGAGACAAAATTACTAATGTAGTAAATAAAGAACAACAGAAAGAGCTGTTTTGTTGGGAGTGGTCAGGAAAGTCCCCTTGAGCAGGGGTCGGAATTCATGTCAGTGTTTGAAGGAAAAGCACTCCAGGTGAACAGAAAGGGAATGCCAGGGCCTTGAGTCAAGCACGTGTGTAGTGTGAGCAAAGCAGTTAGCTCAGGAGCAGTGCGAAAGAGCATGAGGAAGTGGAATGGCCAGGAACCAAAGAATACAGGCTATTTTATTTGATTGTCATTTGGTGCATTCGGAGTTAATTCTGAGCATGATGGCGAGAGGAAACCATTGGAAAGATTAGCGTGAAAAAGTGATAGTGTCTGATGAATGTAACACAACTTTCATTGTATAAAATGCACTCTCAGTGGAGTTTGCAGTGGTGGGAAGAATGGAAGATGGTGGTTTACCATCTGGAAGTCTGCAGTATTCTAGAGAAGAGATACATACAGACTGACCAGGAGAGGGAATGATGCACATTATAAACTTCATTCAGGATATATTTGGAAGGCAGAAACTGTAGTATATGCTGATACACTATATGTATACAGGGGGAATACAAATTTATTTTATGATTCTTAAGTTTTTGTTACAATTGTTAAAAGCACTAAAGAAGACATGGTAAAAATCATGGTAAAAACCATGATTTTTCTGTATCATATGCTTATAAATTTAAGGACAAAATAGAATGAAGCACATAAGGGTATTTTAAATGTTATGGCCAACAGCATGAAAAATAAGAGTCCATTAGTAATGAAGTCTTTGAAATAATAGATACTATTTTGCTTACTTCTTATAGTAGATGGTGCATAAATTTGTTAATCATACTTATGAAGCTGTTGCAGTAGAAATCTGTTTAAATTTTATCTAAAATAAACTATAGAGTAAAATTACTCATGGCAAATCTTGGAGATATTCTACAACAAAACCTCACAGCTTAGATTTAAATCCTGGATCTGCTCAGATAACTCTGATTTCCTTTAAACCATAAATTTCTTACCTCACTGAAATGACTTAAGTATAATTGTAGTCTAGGAAAGACTCCAATTTGTAACCTTTTTATTCCCCCTGTATACATGGCTTATACTTACATTAATATCTAAGTACAATTACACCAAGGTTTAATTATGTTTCCCATGACTAGCAGATGAAATTATTACCCTATAAAATGTATTAAAATAAAAGGCAGCTTGAAGTTTTCTAACTCCAGCAAGTCTTCTTGCTTGCACACAGAATGGTTTGTGTACATTAGGGGCAGCGCAGAAGACAGGGCTCTGCATTCAAACATGATTAAGTACTGAAACTGAGCAACAACAGAGCCTTCTATCACACTTTGTTTTTTCAAAGACTACCTAGATATACTGCTCTGCTTTCTGAAAAGATTTTTTCAGGATGGTATATTTTTTTTCTTGGAATGAAAATAGTCCTGAGAATTAAAACTACTTCAGCTGAGCTCAGGGTGTGATCCATAGAGAATTTCAAGAGACCACACACAGTTGGACCAAACTTAAAGCAACTAAGCCCAATTGGTTGCCATGTATAGGATTCACTACTACATCAACTAAGAATCTAACCAGCAACAATCTCTTTCCATGTGTTCAACACTGAGAAGCTCTATTTATGCTTATTAGAATTATCATTAGGAAAGATTTTGTAAAATGAAATTTCTGCAAATAATCTCTCCTTTTAACTGGTTTTAAGTCATTTCTAGCAATCATTTCTAAATATTTCAATTTATAAATTTTATTGCATAAAATTTTCAGGTCACAGACTGCACCAATATCTAGTCAAAAATCTGGTCACTGATAGTTTTTACATCTTCTGCAATTTAGTAAGAAAAGGTGGGAAGGTTTACAAGTTTAAATTTTATTTTCATTCTGAGTCAGGTAGGATTTTTCTAAGATGTCTTTCCAGATTTTCTGCCTATTTCTACCTTCTAAACCTTCACCCTAAGCCCAGTGTACAGCTTCTGAGTAACACAAAGTAATTAGAATGTTATGGATTTCACTCCTGTGATGGGAGTTGAACTTAAAAAAAAAAAAAAAAATTATCAGCAGGGCTTCAGTCCTTTGAAAGAAGAATTTTCTTGCTCATTACAAAAGAAGAAGCCAAAGATGAAATATGAAGACAAATTCCCTGTTGCTGGTTTAAAGCCAGAATGGGGTACATGGCAAGAAATTCAGGTTGCCTCTGAGAACAAGAAGAGGTGGGATCCAGAGCTATAGTTCATCTCACAGCACTGAATTCTACAAACAAAAGGGAATGAGCTAGGAAACAGATTTTTTCCACCCCAGAATCTCCAGGTGGGAGCAAAGACAAACTGACACATTGATCTCAACCTTAGGATACCGTAATCAGAAAAGCTAGCCCCTCCATACTGGACTTCTGGCCTATAAAACTATGAACTAGTAAGTGGATCTTGTTTCAAGCTGCTCAATTTGTAGTAATTTACAATACATGAATACAAAACCATTGTAATCCTCGCTGGCCTCGGCACAGGGGATATTAAAAGAATGAGTCTTTTCCAGTACTGGAGTCAGGGTTAATCAAGCAAAGCAGTGAAGCAGGGAAAATTATCATCAAGAGAACATAGAGTCTTACTCTGCGGGGGTGCTTCCCGGACCCCTTTACCCACAGACCTTCCCTCATACTGCGTAACGATGGAGACCTCTGCAGGCTGCAGCTCCTCAAATTCCTTGTTGGCTATGACCTACCAGTGTGAGGTGCCAAAGGTCCTGCCCATAGGAGGAAGGGGGGAGAAAAATCTCACTTCCTCATCTCAAGCAGGATTTTCCTTCCTTGGCTACTGCTGTTGCTTTTTTCAGGTAGCTCAACCATTGTCCTTGAACTCTGCCTGTCTCTTTCTCTCCAGCTTATTTGGATGGCTCTGTGTTGCCCTTAGTTTCTACCTTCGTATCACAGCCTTGGAGATCTACTGTCTTCCTTTATCATTACTACCACCTCCCTTTCTGGACTTTTATTTAAAATTTCCCAGAACTTTTTCTTCAATGACTTTTGTTTTCTTGCTGTCATTTCCCCAGACACATTGTCATTTACTCAAGACTTTTAGGAGATATGGAATTGATGAGCCACAAATATATATATATATATATATATATATATATATATATATATATATATAACGACTTTCTATAGTACATTGTTGTTTATTTGTCTTTGTCTTTGTGCTGCTGTGGATCTAACCAAGACCATCCTTTATGAAAGAAATGTTCTCTACCACACTTAGTTACAGCTGGACCATTGCAATATATTGCTACATAGTCAGTTATTCGGTATCATTAAATGTTTCTCTAACCATCTATTCCATCTCGGGGAATCAATTTCCATCACTCATCTTCAAATCAGCTAGGCTACCTGTTCTCTTCCATCTTGCAATCTTCTTAATCGCATGTCTTGCTAAATCTTCTTCCATGATATATTTAAATCTAATATTTTCTATAGTTTTATTTTGCCAAAACCTGAGATCAATTCATATTTATCTTTCACACAATAACTGTGACAGCCTTGCCGGTTTCTTCATTTCCATTTCTACCCATTTTCTAGACTTTCCTTCACAGAGGAACAAGCAAAACAGAGTCAACTGATTAATATCACATGACTCCTCAACTGAAAAATGTGGCAATATATTTCTACTGCATTTGAGTAGAATCCAACCAGCCCCGCATTCCTTACACTTCCCTACATAACCTCTGTTTTCTCTTCTTTTGTTTCCACCCACTTAACTGCCTTCAGCCCCTGTTGTCCATTCTTCACTCTCTCCTATGACTTGAGATCATTTCCTATGCATGGTCCTTCTGCAAGGTGACACCTGATAGCCTATCTCCACCCCACTCTTCCTTTGCATACTTTTGTCTTAGATCTTTTCTCTTACCAACATTATTATCTACATTATTGTGTAGGTAACTTTTTATCTACATTATTATTTGCTTTTTACACTATTTTTATTACCTAGTGCATCATTCTCTCACTGAACTGCGTTCTTTTCCTTCTTAACGCTATGTACAGCTTGACATGTACTTTATTTTTGTTCCCTCAAAGGACCTGTTTCTCTTAGTACACTGTATAATCATGAAGCAGAAGTATGTTTCCTTTTCATTCTGCTCTACTGGCTTGCTGTTAGACAATAATATTGAATAGTTATTGAATAATAATAATAATAATAATATTGAATAATTATTGAATAGATAAAATAGTGTTTACAAAATACCATTCCATATTGGATAGAGTAGTTGACCAAACAAAATATAAACAGTTCTTCCCATAAATTGTTGATTAATGTTTAAAACAAAAAACATACTTTTATATGTGTTTATATTACAGAAGAACAGTCACCCAAACATGAGATAGTAGATGCCAGTCTTGACCGGTAATTGCAAGGAACAGTGTGAGGCGGTGACTAGATTAGCCTACCATGATTGTATAAAGACAACATGGTGTGGAATTTATTGTGCCTTGGTGCAGGCAGACAGAAGGCAAAAAGACCACCCATAGAGAGCAAAGAGAAGTACATATTTTTAATAAGACTTGAAAGAAGGCAAGGGATATTAGGGGGAAGCTCTTAGAATGTTAGTGGTAGAGTTCCCTGGATATCTCAAGACTCAGTGGGCAAAGTCCTGGAGGAACCTGGCATAAATATTTGGGTTTTTTCAGATAATCTGGGTTCTTGGAAGGTTCTGTGCTCCATCTTCTCTCATTTACAGCATTGTGGGTTTTTACAGCATTGATGGGCTAAGAATAATGCCTCAGCTGGCAGACAAGTTGGATGCTGGGAGAATTATGTCTGAATCCAGACTTACAGTTATTGTCACCAAGTTTTCTCTAGGAATTAAGGACTCCAGTGATGTGAGTGGTATGTCTTAACTCTAGGGATGACACATGAAAAGAAAGTGCATTTAGTAATATTATGTACTTCCTTTGTGTCCTGTACACCTAAATAACATAATCTCTCCCTTTTTCAAAATCTCTTGTTAAAGAATGCTGAATGCTGTTGAACTAGGATGGGTTAGGGAGACTTGAAAAAACTCTTGAGATATTAAGTATTATTGTTAGTCATCTTTCCACTTTTGTGGGAAAAATTACCTGGGATAAATAAACTTCAAAAAAAGAACAGCTTTCTTTGGCTCAAGGTTTCAGAGAGAGCAGTCCATGGTAATTTGGCTCTGTCACTTGGGGACTGGAGGAGGAAGGCAGGTGTGCACCGCAGAGTGAACTCTTCACTTTGCAGTGGCCACAAAAGGAAGGGTGGGTGCTGACATCTTTTCAAAGGTGTGCCACCAATCACGTCACTTCCTTCTATTCCTTCTTGAGATCCTATCACCTTCCAGGAGCTCCCAGGGCTGGGAACCAAACTTTCAATGTGTGGCACTTTGGGAATACTCAAGTACCAAATATAGCAATTGAAAGACTAATAAGTTCAGCCTCAGTGATTGAGTTCTCAAATAACCCACTTACCCATACATCAAGAAGCTCTTAGGCTGTGGAGACTAATAAAAGTAGATCCCAATGTACTCTCTGTGGTTACTTAGCAAATAAATATTGGAGGCGATAGACCGATAAGACAGATCTTTTTTGTTTCTGTTGTTAAGTGAACATTCGAGTCAAGGGCATCAAGATATGGAATATCATGGGGCTGTCTCCCACAAGGTAGTGCCACAGGGCCTCAGACCTGGTCTGTGTGGCAGCTGTGGTCTTTTTCATGTTAATTCTTCTGAAACCAGGGAAGGTTTCAGGGAAAATGTGCTATGAGGACAAAATTGATGTTTTTTTCTCTTACACTTCTTTATCTTTCTTTTTCCTCTTTTTGTCCTTCCTCCTCCCCCTCTTCAATTTCTCCTTATTCCATTTTTTCTTAATTCCAAGAGCATAATCCTACAGATATTTCTGTGTGACAGGTACAAAAGGAGCTGGATTGCAAAGGGTGAGATGGGAGATCAAGAGACCTTTAAGCATTCAGAAGACTCCTTATATAGCCCAAACGTGCACAAAATTCATGCTTCTAGAGAAAACTCCATTGCAGGGAAAATCATTCTAAATTAGGAAGTATTCTGCTGTAATATCCTTCAGGTTTCCAAATCCTCCAGGCTGTTGAGAATTTTTATGATTAAACTCTACACAGCTTCATGAATCTTGTGACCTAGAAGTGATGACACAGCAGTTAGATTTCAAAAAACAGTAGCTCTTTCCTTTAATCCTCTATACTGGATAGGGCCCCAGGAACAAATGGGGATTCCAGGTAAGGGACACAGTGGTCAGATGTGGGCAAGACAGTGTGATCTATGCACACTCTCTGCTCAGCTTCTATCTCAATGAAAATGTGTATACAGTGCCATAGATTTATGAATTAGCCTTCTCTGCCTATGTAGTGTATAGCTTGATCATAATGAATCCTTCTGTTCTTCTCTGTCTCAAGCATGTACCAAAAAGATAGTTCAGTTCTCACAAACAAGCACATTGCTAGCATTGTTTCATTTTCTCAGGACAATATGAAACTGACAATGGAGATTTCCATTTTTCCAACTTGCATTTCCTTCTCTTCTTTCTTGTAGGCTGAAGTTGTCCATGATGGCCATAAATTCCTTCAACTCCATTCTGCCCCCTCTTTGTCTTGCTCTTGCTCTCTCTGATAGCTCTTGACACACTTAATTTGGAATGGGTATCAGTTTATTCAAGTTTAAGGACATCTTCAATGCTCTATCAAGGTTTAAAATACCTTTTCCTGGAGAAAGAGGCTATTAGTAACTTCCTTCTGAGGACATGACAGCAGTGTAGAAGCCAAAGCTTTCAAAACCTTCCCAAATATGTTGGTTAATGTGCTGACTCAAGCCAGTCATTTTTTTTTCCTTCTCAAGGTTAAAAATGAAAAACAAAATCATAGACCTTGAGCAAAAACTGTAGGTCCATAATTCTTTGAATTTGTAGAAAGTCTGAAGAATACTAAGAATTTACAAAATCTTCTTCAAAGCAATTCTGTAACCCTGTCTACCCCGTCTAAGTTTTATGGGGCAATTACAATGTTTGATTTTGTGAGGACTTTACGTACTGAGTTTTCTTAGAAATAAAAAAAAATGCTAATTACATTTTATAGGTTTAATTATTATGCAAGATCATCTAACCCAGTCAGTAAAACAGAAGCACTAATTCAGAAACAATAATTGATAACCAAATAAATGAAGAGACATTAATCATATTTCTGTTAGTACTCAAATAAAATTGAAAACTTTCCTAAAACTGTTTCAGGGAAATATAACTTTCATAGCCTCTACTTCCTTGGAGAGTAATTTTATTTTCCCCCAGTGAATCTGGCTCCTGGATCTTCAGCATCTTTGCTTGAGTGGAGACACTTCTAAAAGCACAGGTTTATAGCTTTATACAGTTTTAAATTGCAGGCAGACGACCTAGAGAACATCAATAAACAAAGATCTGAAGGATCCTACCCAGTGGGATTTGCTTCTCCTGCTCTGGCAAGAAGAGGAGGGAACAGAAAGGTAATGAGGAGCATAGCTCAGAGAGAAGTAGAGGTTCACACCAGAGACAGATGTCCAGCCAGTAGATATTTCGGTAAAAAAATGTTTTTGGGGGTAAAGACTGAGCTACTGTTTTAGAGTCAAGTCCTTAAAATCATACTTATTAAGTGCAGACTCTTACCAGAGTTATCTTTTAAATAAGACTGTGTTGTTCTTTAGCTAAAAAAAAAAAAAAAAAAAAAACACCAGTGACCTGTATCTCTTTTTAGAAAAGTTAAAAACAATTAGCTCTGACTGCTTAAAGACATTAGTTATTTCTTTTGACTTATTTCTTACCTGTGTTTATGTAGACTATGCCAATTACTGTCTTACGTATATTGTTTCACTTCCTGAATTCCCACCATGGCAGTCTATCCCCATGCTGAGCAAAACAGCATTGGCTCTTAACTTTTGGATGCAGCTCCACATTTTTTTATGGAAACATGTATAGGTCTAACTGTTTAAGTTCATTTACAATAGATTTGTGCATGTGTTTCTAAATAATTTATATATGCAGTTTTTTTGTATGCATTGTTTATTATGAGGTTGTATCTATTTTTGAGTAGTTTAAAATTGATTCCTGATTCATGGACACTAAATATGGCCATTATCCATAAAATGACAGTTGTTTCTTGATGTATTTTGACTATCAATATTGTGTAGCTTTATAATAGCTTAAATAGCCTAAGTATCTAGCTTTGAGTTTGAATAATGCTGAGTGAGTCTTGCGATAAGCTTGATGTGTATTTGCCTCTCATGGAAATGCATGTCACAAAAAACAAGGTTATAGAGTAAGATGTATTAATGAATCAGCAATCAGTCTTAAACTACTCTAAAATAGGTTGAGGATTTAGCTCAGTGGCACAAGAGCTTGCCTGGCAAGCATGAGGTCGTGAGTTCAATTCCTGATTCTAAAAAGAAAAAAAAAGTATACTCTGAGCATACTGTATATGATGATGAAATGTATATCTATAAATTATTTAACAACATGCATAAAAATCATATTTCCCAATATATTTCTATTAAGGAATTTAGTTCCTTTTTTTTCCTTTTGTAAATATATGTGTGTGCAAAAAAAGCTTAAATTATATTTTATTTTATTTTGGGACTTATCTTTTAGATGAATGGTTCAATTAATATACTTTTTTGTGATAGCTTTATCCTGAATACTTTTATCCTCATTTTAGGTCACAATCGAGAACTAAAACCTCAGGTCAAAATTTTAGAAATAAAAATCTACCTAAAAATCCACGTAACCCACTAGAAAACATAAATATGTAGATACATCCAATTTTAAATGTATGTGACTTTACCAACTTTCTACAATGACTGAATTCAATTACCTTCAAGTTATTTTTGATAGCTGGAATTCCAATTATAAAACTGGTCTTTTTATGACTATCTGGTGCATTAAACAAAGAGATTGTATTTTTAAAGCAGAAATGGTTTGAATTTTACTTATATACTTAATGGAAACACACTTAAGGTTGGAAATCAGTGTTTTAAATATTAATTAAAATGCTTCCCATTTTATTTAATTCATTATAGTATTTTAGTCATTATGTTGGGACAACTTCATTACAGTCACAGTTATCACAGATGTAAACTGTCAGTGGGACCAATACACATCCCACTCAGTCTTTTAATGCCAAGAGCATAGATTATAGTTTTCAGATACTTCTTCACTGAATTTCAGTAAGTTAAAGATCCCTGGAAACTGCTGTCTCTGAATGACCTATTCTGAAGGCTGATAAGTGATATAAAGTCTGAAGAATTTAAGCCTGAATGAACCAATAGAATTCCTTAGAAATCCAATCTTGTGGATTCATACAGCGTTTCAGGAATAAAAGGTGAAATTAACAGACACTGTAGGTGAATTTGTGGTTCACCAATATGAATGCTCAGCAATACCCAAATGTCACTAATCAGGTGGCAAGTAGAAAGTTACAATTGTGCTTTCTTGCTTTTTTTTTTCTTTTTCTTACTACCAAATGCAAATACAATTGAAGGAAAGCTTTCCTTAGTTACAGAATGTTCAGAATGTTCCTTAGTTACAGAATGTAACAGCCATGAGAAGAAATATTTATTTCACAAGTCATTTTCTCACTCCTGCAATTTCTTCATTCTCTGAACCCCTTAACCCCTATCATCCTTATTTTATTTATGCCTTACACCACTTACCTCTTTTAATTGGTATTTAATTTGTGCTTATTCATGTTTGATTTCCTATTTATGAGCTTGAGCTCCTTAAGATCAAAACACATTTTTAGTAGCAATGTTAATCTAAAGCCAATTCTATATGCATCCTAAATGCTAAAACAGTTCTTGTCATGAACTGTGTTTCCTCAAAGAACACATCACTGTATTCTTTTCACACTCTATTTAGAGAAACTTGCTCTCCTCTGCCTGTTCTCCCTGGGGAAATGCCCATCCGTACTTCTTTCTACTGCTCACACTTGGCGTTCGGGCTTGCTCACCTATCATGGCTGTTTTCTTTTCTTTTTTTATATTCCAAATATGAACATAAGATTCAACCATGTGGCAGCTGTCTTTCTGTGCCTGGTTACCTCACTAAACATAAGGACCTCCAGGTCAACTGTCAGGGTTTTATTATGTTTTCCTGAATGAATAGTATCCCACTGGATATCTACACCATGCTTTCTATCTCATTGATTAGTTGATTGTTTCCAACCCTGTTTCCATCGCGGGGCTCCTGTGAATATTACTGTGTAGCAGAGCGAGTCTCACTTCAGCATACTGATTTCATTTGGGACAGATGTGTGCAGTCGAACTTACTGCTGGATCATGTTTTATTCTTTTATATTTTTTTTAGAAACTTCTGTACCTTTTCCATAATTGCTACATCAATTTCATTATCACACAGTATCAAGCGCTCCATTTCCTCCACATCCTCACCACCACTTTCTGTCTTCAGTCTTTCTGGGCATAGTCATTCTTCCTAGGATATGCGGCTCTCTGGTGGTGACTGTGATTTCTATTTCTCTGTCAGTGGCAGCATTTTTTCATATACTTCTTTGCCATTTGTATGTGTTCCTTTGAGAAATGTCTACTTACACTTGTGATCCACTTTAAAATCAGTTTATTTTTCATACATTCTCAACATGAGCAAGCTTTTCAGTTATACAAGTCTGCATGGATTTTTTCCAACTACTAGGTTGTTGATTTGCTCTGATGATTGCTTCCTTCACTATAACAGGGGCTAACCATTCAATGTGATACCAACCATCCACACTTGCTCTTATTTCTTATGTTTTTGGAGTTTGTAAAACGAAATTCCTCTGAATTGTTTTCTCTATATTTTCTTCTAAGAGTTTCATATCTTACATTTAATTTTTTAATCCAATTTGAGTTATTTCTGTAACTGGTGAGAGAAAAAGATTCTAAGTTTCCTCTGCTGGGACTCTCAATTTTTTTGAGATATTTATTGAGAAGTCAGTTCCTTTTCAGTGTGTTCCTAACACCATTGTTCAAAATTAGCTGGCTATGGATAGATAGGTTTACTTCTAGACTCTTTATTCTACTCCACTTGCCTCTGTGTCTGTTTGTATGTTAATAATGTGCAGTTTTGATTACTATAATTTTATGTCACATTTTAAAATCAAGTGCTGTGATGTTATCTTTTTTTCATTTTTGGTCAATATTATTTTGTGTATTTAGCATTTTCATAATCCTAATAATTTTAGAATTATTTTTTCTAGTTGTATAAAGAAGGTAGATCATTTATTTATTTATTTTGGTACCAGGGATCCAGCTCACAACCTCGCTCTTCCCAGACAGGCTCTTGTGCTGCTGAGCTAAATCTCCAGCCCATAAGGAATAGTTCACTTTGGGGAGCAGAAGGCTTTTTTTTTTTTTTTTGTACTGGGAATCAAACTCATGACCTCGTGCTTGCAAGGCAGGTGCTTATGCCACTGAGCTAAATCCCCAGACCCTATGAAGGCAGGTTGTTTTAAAAGAAACTGCATTCAACCTGGGGTTCACTTTGAATAATATGAATATTTTGAAAATATTGCTTCTTCCAATTCATCAGCAAAGGATGTCTTTCATCTGTTTGTACAGTCGTCTATTTCTGTCATCAGTATTTTATACTTTTCATTGCAAATCTCTTTCATCTGTTTTAAATATTTAAGTAGCATAATACACCCAAATTATTTAGCCTGAAAATAAGTAATGTTTCAAAGATGACAGCAAATTTTCATGGTATCTTATGGCCAAGTGATATTTCAAAAGTCTGTGTTATTGAATAAAATCATTCTTTATCTTTAATGGTGTGTGTCATTGCATGTGAATTATAATATATTCAACTGCTTGAGAAAATGCAAAAGAGTTTCACCATGTAATCCAGAGATTAAATCCTATGAGGTTTGTGGAAGTGAAGTGAAAGCTTATGTTCCCATAAGCACATGTCCGTGAACATTTGACAACTTTACTTACTGTTGCCAAACGTGAAAATAGTGTAGATGGATTTAAACCTGTACAGGGTTAAACAAACTGTGATACATTCAGATGACAGAATATTATTCAGTCTTAAAAATTAATGACTCCTTAAACAATGAAGAGACATGGAAGAACTTTACCATACTATCAGTAAATGAAAGAAACCACACTGCAATGGCTACATATTGGGTGATTGTAAATACATCATATCCTACAAATGGTATCGATTCTTGCCAGAAGTTGGGGAGGGTAAGATTTGATAGATGTGTGTCTTAGCCAATTTTTGTCACTGAAACTCAATATCTGACACCTAAAATTTATGTAAAGGTTTATGTTGGCTCAGAGTTTGTAGAGGTTTCAGTTCCCAGTTTGACTGGCTTCAAGGTAGAGAGCTTCATAAAGGGGCCATGCATATGATATGGTGTAGGGAAGCAGAGAGAGATCAAAGAAGTGAGGGAGAGGAGCCTTCCGGCGCACACCCTCAGCAACCACCTCCTCTACCAGGCCTCACTCCCAGCATCACGTCAGGCACAGTCTCATCAGCGAGCTAATTCATCGGTGAGTATCAACCTCCTACTATGATCCAGTCACTGCCCGAAAGCTCCATTCATGAGAACATGTGGCTTTGGAGGACATCCAGTTAAAAACCACAACGATATGTGAATTGTAGATATTTAAGGCAGGTTAATCTATGTTGTACTCTGATGGTGGTTATATATTGTCATACAATTGTCCAAATCTATGCAGTGTAGAATATCAAAGTAAACCCAAATGGAGTTTCTGGAATCTGGGTAATAATGATTTTTCCAATGTTGTTTTCTTTGTTTGTGAATCAATTTGATGCTGGTGTTTGATATTGAACGAGGCTATGGATGTATTAGGTGAGGGGTCTGTAGTCCTTTTTCTGTGAACTTGAAACTGTTCTGGAAAATGTAGTATACTGAAAATATTATTTAAGCTTGTGTCATGGGATATTGCAATCTTTCCTTTAAAAATAGATACATGGGCCCAAATTAGAAAAAAACTAACAATTAAGACACTGGACAGGAGGAAATAGGTAGGGCCTTGAATCGTATGTTTCAGCAACTGAAGACCACATAGCTGAAGTCCTAGAGCTGAGCGGAGATGAGCGATGAGTAAGAGCAGACAGGCGCGCAGCAAAGACCAGCTCTGCAGTGCTGAGGACGAGGGAAAGGTGTGCACGTTGGAATGCATGCGGAAATCCATGCTTCCGCTTTTACTTTTAACAATTATCTTAACTATATCTATTTATGGGGCAAGATGTGACAATTTGACACATGTATAAAAATGTTAATTAAATTAGGGTCATTAATGTCTGCATTTCTTCTGCCATCACTTGGTACTTGGAGCCTTAAAGTATTTTCTTTCTATTACCCAGAAAATGTGTAAGAGTTAATGTGAACCACAGTCACCCACTAGACTACAGAGTGGCTGGACTCTCCTGTGCTGTGTGGCTGTGTTTTAGCTGTGTGCCACCACGCCCTGCCTTCCCTTGTGCCACCTTACCCTCCTCAGTCTCTAGTACTCCTTCTTCTACATAACAATTGATTTTTTCCAGTATTTGTCTGTGAGATAATATTTAGAATTTGTCTTTTGATGTCTGACTTCTTTAATTTAAAATAAAGTTCTCCAATTCTGTTCCTTTCCTACAAATAACAGAATATCATTCTTTTCATGAGTTAATGATTTTCATGCAGAGTATCTATTATACGGATGTATGTTATGATAGTATATTTATAGTACCTTTTGGTTATCAGTTCATCTATTAATGGACATTTGACCTAATTTTGCAACTTGGCTACTGTGAAAAATAGCAATATTCATCAGCGTGCGGATATTTCTTTTTTTTTTTTTTATTGTGGTATCATTTCCTTTGAGAAAAAATATATTTTCAAAAAAGAATGATTATGTCATATGGCATATTTATTTTTAATTTATTTATGTTTAATTCAATTATTTTTATTTAGAGGAGCCACTGTACTGTTTTTCATAAACTGCATTAACGCATGTCCTTACCAACAATATCCTTGCCAGAATTTATTTTTCACTTTTTGATATTAAGCATTCAAATTGAAATGAAACAATGCTTCATTTTGGTTTTGATTTGTACTGGCATGGAAATTGCAGACACTGAGCATTGGATCATAGCTTTATTAGCCATTCAAATATCTTCTTTTGTCATGTGTCAATTCATACAATTTGCCCATTTTTAATTGTATTTTAAAAAGCCCCAGTAACAGAACTGTGAATGCAGCTACTTGCACAGTGCTGTCCCTAGCCTGTGTGAGGTTCAGTTTTGATTTCTCTAGCACAAAAAATAAGAAATAAAAACAATATAAATAAACAAAATAGCAATTAAGCATTTACTTTAAAAAGAAGTTTCAATAATATCTGCTTTTCAAAACTACCAAAGTTACTTCAGTAATGAATAAATGACAGACATGGGATGTATAAAAAAACAGGACATTGAGCTATGAGCAGGGAAATTTAATATTCTGTGAGAAACTTCCCAAAGAATTAACAATGGCATTCTACTCACGATTGAGATTTCAACTTCACATTCTTTTTGTATACATGATGAGAATGTACCTCAGACAACTTTCTGTTTTAATGATGTCAAAGAAATGCAGCTTACTTTCCTTTGAGTCAAAATCCATCACTAAGGATTTTCAGGATTTGGCCAAATACAAACATGTTTCACTGTCCTTGTTTAAGACAAGATAGAGCCACAGATGACAAATGGACAGTTGTTACCTCCAATCTCTAAATAAGTCCATGAGCAGTCTTAATTCTGTGTGTCTGCATAGTCAAGGAAGCGTAATGTGCCATCTCTCATAAAATACTTCTGGAAACATTACATTTCAATTTACGTTCCATATGGTATTTAATCCAGATGCCTTTTTCCCACTGGTAATACCCTTTTCTCTGCATCTTTCCCTTTGCCCCTTTCCTTTGGTTTTCTCCTCTTCCGGAGCTGTCATCTCCCGGTAGACAGGGAGCCTGAGGACGCCGAGTGGCTCCGCAGTGCTGGGAGTGCACAGCTTTGCTGTGTGTGCTGGACAGTCCTGCCCGTCGGGCCTCTTCTCAGGCCATCGCTGACCTGGTCTCCCAGCACTGCGAGCTGTCCCTGTGTGGGCTTCCCACGGGAGTTTCCGAGCACATTTCAGCCCTTTAAAGTACTTTTCTAAGCCTTTGATTGAAGCTGCCCTACTTCAGTCCTTGAGAAACTGCGCTGTCTTTCCTCTACACAGTTTGCCAACCGGCTTTTTATGTTTGAGTCTTAGTGACACAGACACCGTCTCTGTTCTTTCCTCCGTTACCCGCATAGCAGGCTGTCGACTCCTTGAACACTGTTACGGTTCCCAAATATTTTCCTCCTCCACATACCGTAATAACCACTGCGGATGGTAAATTAAAATGAATGAATTTTTATATTATTATGAAGATCTATAAATGATAGTGCTAAATATATGTTACAGCACAATATAGAATCTCATTGAAAATAAACATTTATGCTGTTGTTTTTTTAATAGATCCAAGAGGCTTTCCTCATTTTTTTTCAAATTTTAATGTAAGAACTGTATATTTTTATGTATTTCTTTGTGAGACTTTCAAGATTTGTTATCTTGAAGGTCCAAAGAATGTGTTTTACACTAATATGGAATATCAATAACTTTAATTCAAATATGTATAAATGTTAAAAGTAAAAACAATATGTTCTTTTATATAATGTTTAAAAATTTCATCTTGCTCATTTATTTCCTATAGAGATGATAAACTTTGATAACTATAACAGGGAGTAATAATTGTTAACAAGTTTGATGACTTTACAACATGAGGAAATAAACCCAGAAGCATAGACAAATATAACATTAAAGACTCAGTATTGTGATACTGTGTTTTATTTTGTGACTCTGTTTTAAAGATGACATTTAAGCTAAATGTACTGCTGGAGAACTAAATATGTTTTTTATAGTCAGAAAGTTTCTCTTTTTCTTTTGTGTTTACTCTAAATATTGCTTCCATAGTACACGAATATCTGTGTTTTAATCTAAAGAATGCAATCAACACATTTATTGGCCGATATCATTTGGAAAATGAAGTAATCCTGACCAATGACAGTGGTAGATACTAGTGTAGAGATCAATCTTTCTTGGTGGAAATTCATTTGCTGAGAAAGAAATGAACAGCTCTGATCAAATTAAAAAGAGGAAGATCATTTGTCTTGAATTTTTTACATGTCTATGACACTTAGTAAATTATATTCTGTTCCTTAAATTCTCTTAGAGAGCACTTAAATTTCTGAGTAATATAAGTCCTTTTAACTTTGATTCGTTTTTGCAGTTGGATTTGCTCAAAAGAATAATCCGCACTAATTATTAACCTGTCAGAAACTGTAACAGTTTAAAACATTAAGAAACACTCCAGAGTTCTGTTCTTTGATGTTATCAACTAAAAATTAATTCTTTGAAATGAAGGAAAAAATTACTTTCTATCCTCTTTCCCAAGTCATTCTTTCATTATAAAACAAATACTAATTGTGGTAACACTAAACTTCTCTAATCGTATAAACATTGAGAAGAATTAACAGTTTTATATGACAGTCTAATTAATGAGGGGCTTTTAAAATAGCTTCAATAAGGGCAATGTGAACAGTGTCATTTTTTAAAAGGTCTATGCAAATAAGAATAATATTGGAAGGAATTTCAAGTTAGCATACAGAGACTTAATGTGAGAATCACTAGATATTCTGGCAAAGGTTTTGTGCTTTGCTTCACATAAACCAGCAATTTAATACTGAAATAATACTCAGTTTGAAATATTTGATACCATTTTCTTAGATTACATTTTTTGTGGTATTATCTGGTATACCTCAAGTGTATGCACAGACGATTTATAATTTTCATTTGCTACGAGTTAATGAAGAATCTGACTACCATCCAAATTAATGTCTTTTAAACAATTTTATGAGGGCTTATTAGACAATCATTCAAGGTGACATACCTCTGAAGTCTAATTAAACTGAAGAAATCTTTTTTTCCCAAAGATATATTGAATTACATGAATGAAAGAACAATTGTTTTTCCTGTTAAATATCTTTACACGTCCTTTCATTCTTAAAACAACCAGAAGTTTTCAAGGTTATGGTCCTGTGTTTGAAGAATTTGGAAGTTATCCCTGCTATTCTCAAAAAAGAGAAAAACTGAGAACACTGAAAATCAAAGACTCTTCTTTTAGAAAGTTGAGTCCATGGAGCAAACCACAGCCCATACTTGGAGAGACTGACAGATAAGACTGCATTGCTCAGAACGGAAATCACTGCCACATCCAGTGCCAGAGCAGTGCAATCAACTGTAACTGGTGAACTACTGGAGCCTCAGACATTATAGTTAAAAATTCCAAAGGATTGCAGACATAGAGAGCTCCCACACTCACCAGTTACAGCACCAAGAGTCCCGCTAGGTTCTCATAGATATTATTGGAGAGAAGTCACTGAGCTTCCAATAAGGGTGTTAGGGCATTCATAACCTCAATACTTACTTTCTTTCTTGCTTTTGTCTCTTTGAAACCACATCCTAATCATAAAGATTCACTTATTTTATGGGCTATAAATGATAGCTTAGATGCTTAGCTAGTAGTTAGACTTTAAACAGTGAGTGAACTTTGTCCAAATACCAAACATAGGCCTTTTGTCTATACTAAATTGGCCATAAACTACAAAAAAGGAAGCAAATGGTCTTATCTCAAGGTAGACAAACATCCCAATATCTACCTCTTGTGTGTCAATTAACTAGATGATCAAGAAGGTCTTGCAACATTCCAAAGTAATGATGACATTGTAAGAAGTGGTATGCATGGCAGCCCTCTGGCCTTGTGAATCTGCACATGGATATAAAAAACAGGAGAACAAAGGATCAAAGTCAGCAGTTCCAGCCACCTGAATTAGGTGCTGCTGACCCTGCAGCTCCAAATAACCAAGTGCATCTCATTCGTTTCTCCACTCTTGGTTTCCCGTGGGTAACCTTGATAAATATCATTATATGTCCTTTTCTTCTTAAAACCACCAAAAGTTTTCTGGGTTATGGCTTGTGTTTGAAGAATTTGCAAGCCATCTCTGCCATTTTCAAAAAAGAGAAAAGATGGAAACACGAAAAATTTGAAATGAAAATGTCACTCAGTTTCAACTAATGAAGTATGACATTTTCCTACCATTGTGATTCTTTGTATATCTTATTTACAAGCATGATTACTAGAAAAGGGAGAGGGGATCTCAGAAATTTTGTAACCCTTTTTAAATGCATTTTTCATGCCTCTTTTCAGAACAGGTTTCCATTTCATCATTTTTTAATGTTTATAAACTTTGATACTATTCTACCAAAGAAAAAGTTGAATACTTAATATTTTTTCAGCAAAATAATTCACATTTTACTAATATTTTACATGCGTTTTTTAAGAGTTTAGGAACATATAAGTTAGAATTCCTGTAAACTAACGATATGAATAACATTTCAATGTCAATATCTTCAATAAACCAGATTTTCTCTATCATTATTTATCTTGTCACATAATTATTGCATAAAATTTTGAACATTTCTTAGAGTTTTATAACTTTTTACACAGACTGTTTTGCTTATTTAGTATACTAAAAGGTTTCATTTTGCTATCTATATGTTTGAAAAAGTAGTTATAAAAACTACCCATTTGGAATTAATTTAGTCAATATATTAAATTTAGATTCACATATTACTCTTCCATCTAATGAATTTGTGGTTTTATAAAACACTTATTTTTAAAAGTACTAATATTTTCAACATATACTAATGTATTTATCTTCCACATCTGATTTTTTATTTACAGAGCAAGTACTAGTGAGAGTCATAGTTAAACTTAAAAGGACGTGTGCTAGTAGATTAATAATTTAAGAAGTGTTAAGAAGGAAGTTTTGCTCATAATATTTGTATGTACAAAAGTATATGATTTTGGAACTGGGCATTACTTTTCTAAGTAATTTGGATTTCAATATATTTGATCACCTTGGCAGTAGATAGTTAAATAGAGGTATATCTCAGTCTTTTTTCACTGACTTTTAAGGAAACAAATACTGATATAATCAAAAGCTTCAGAAATTAACTTCTTGCCATTATATCCTTCCACATTGAGATATCAGATTGTTTGAAATCTGTTCTCAAAGAGCTATCCCTCTGGAATGATTAAGAGAAAACAATTTCACTGAGAAAGGGAACAGAGGATTTCTGGAGAAAGGAAAATCTGAGTTAACTCATTTTCTTCTAAGACAACTGAGTCTCAGGCATAGCGTTGAGAAGGAAATGGTTGAATTAGGCCTGAACCCTTCCCCCAGAACTTTCCCAAATGGCTCTGTTTGGGGACGGGTATAGACCACTTCCAGTCAATCCTTAACACTTCAGAGACTATTTTGCTCTTCCCTCTCTGAGGAGTCTCTAGGTCCCTCCACACTTGTGTTTCGTACTCAGACTCTGGCCAAGCTCACAGTCCCTTCAGATCTGATTCCTTATTTTCATACCGTTTCATCTGACTTTACCATCTCTTGCTTAATGTTACCTAGGATTGATCTATCAATCAATGATACTGTATATCTAAATATGTGTTAAAATTCCTGAGAACTCAGTCTCCTCAGTTGCTCTTTCCTTACTATACTGATGCACTGTGATCGGTTTTAATAAAGGGTTGTGGCTCAAAACTGTCTTTGAATGGAGTCATTTTTGCGACGGGAAGTCTATTCTGTTGCTAATGGCGTTCAGATCAGTTCAAACCTGCTGAGGAGGCAGAATCTTCATCCTAGGACACAGCAGTCCTCTGAGCCCAGCCCTGGGAACAGTGCTGCATCCGTCAGCAAGATGGAAGTTCTGCCAAGATCCTGACTGAATGAAGCAATTTGCTTGCTGGCATCCTCCTTCTAAATGCATTAAGATTTCAGGACAATGCATTAATTTACTCTCATCCTAGTACAGACCAATTTATTAGAATGCATTTCTCCTGAAGAAAGGGCTGAGGGGGAAAGTGATGAACAGCCTAAAAGGTGGAGGAAATACTCATGGTGATGTCACAGCCAGAGGGGGCGACAATCACCGAAAATCCACTTTCCATTTCTCACCATATGATACTCTGTTTATTACTGTACTTCAAAGATGATTAGCAAAGCCAGTTATCACAACAAAAAGCAATATACAGTGTTTACTCTAAATCTGGGTGTGTGCAAACATGAAGAGCCAGGCTCATGTCCTGTGCATATCCTGAGTTTATGAGTTGTTGGTGGACTCAGGTTCAATCCTGTCAATGCCCAGATCACCCTGTGAAACAAAACCACAAAGCACACATTTACTTTCTCATGATAACGATGATGGTAAATAGATTTTTTTTATATTTGTTAGCATCTGATCTTTGTGACAATAAGGGATCTTTGTAGAATGTTATTATCTATTTCTAGCACATGATAAAATTGAACTCAGATAATTAAATATTTTTCTATAAAATCACACAACTAGTGTGAATAAAGTACAGGTATGAGAGATAGTTTCAACTCTTATCCTTGTATCTCTAGTTAACTTCAAGTGAAATATATGGAAGATGACAAATATATACATTTCATATTTCTAGTTCCTGTGGGTTCTGTGAGTCCTAAACTCAAGTCAAACCAAATAAAATAAAATGAATTCGCATGAAATCAACACCATAGATAGTTAGATATGTGATATTTCTTTTTAATATTTGCAATATTGCAATTAATATTTTTTAAGTATTGGTTCCACAGAATACAAATAGCTTTTTTATGTGTAGCTGGCCATCAGGTATAAGACCTTACATACAGTCTAACTTTTCATAGCTACAGCACCGTCTGCATGTCAGTGGTTTATTTATTTATTTAGTGATCATTTTGTCATTCACCCTTGCGGCCAATATTGCTAAGGTCTCCACTATATCAGTTAAGGATTCTTGAGAACATATTAGGTAAATGTTCTTAAAAGATTGTTTTTTTTCACAATGGGCAATTATTTATAATAAATTTTAATATGTTTAGCATGTTTAGCACGACATGCTATTTACCCAAACAAACCATTCACAAAGAAAACAGGTGTGCAGCGGCACCTCTGACTGCCCCCCGCCTTCTTAACTCGGCAGTCTCACAGCTTCTGAACCTTTTCATTTTTCTGTTGATTGTCCAATAACATTTAATATGAATAGCGGTTACTGAGAACTTTAGTCTTTTTTTCTTGTTCCTACTTAAACTTGTATTTTTCCTCCTTACATTATATTTTGTTCCTACTTCAAATTATATTCTCGTTGTTCTTTCCTGATAAATTAGGAGAGTTATGAAATAAGTATTTTGAGATACGATGCAATTCTAATTTATAGAAAGAAAAACTAAGTCCCAAACGTAAGTATTTGGCAATTTACAAATCAAACTTACATGTAGATGCCAAAAAAAACTGAATGTATTAAATCCTTTTCCAAGAGTGTATTTCACACCGGTCTTTCATGTGCTGATTTGATTTTGTAGTGATCTTCACTGCAGAAGCTTGGAAAGGTGATACAGAAAAACAGATTTCCAGAGCTTATAAAAAGTCACTGAGCGCAGTGATTCAGGTGGTTGAAGATCAAAAACATATTCTTAATCATAAAAGCATATTCCATAAAAATAGTTACACTGTGATAGCAGTTCTTATAAAAGTAACATACAGAACATAACATCTCTTAGGCACATACAACGAAACTATAAGAAATATTAAGGGAGTCTTGAATACAAAATTCAGAATAGATACTTCAGGTTGAGGGAATATTAATGTGCTCTGAATAGGGTATAGATAAAGGTGATATTCTTGGTAATATTTATTTCTTGAAGTACGTGGTAGGTACACATAGTTTAGTATGTCGTTTTTGTGGAATAGACATGTATTGTGCATTTTTTGATTGAATAAAGTTTTTAAATGCATTTTAAGCAATTTAATGACAGGCTTTCTCTTTGTTCTAATACTATGAAAGGCATAGCAGGGGCTGGGGATTTAGCTCAGCGGCATAAACGCCTGCCTTGCAAGCAGACAGTCTTGAGTTCGATCCTCGGTACCGATAAAAAGGAAAAAGACCAAAAAAAAAAAAAAAAAAAAAAAAAAGGCATAGCAAAGCCTTATCCAAGAATATTTCATTAGAAGAGAGAAGTTTGCAATAGAGAAGAATGTTCAGACTCAAACTCCACTGAAACCAATAAGTCAAAAAGATTTAAAAATGAGTGAGCAAGTGGAAAGAAACGGGATACGCAGGTGAGGGGAGGCTGGGCAGGCAATCGGGTCAGGTTCTTTGCGTTTGCAATTTTCTCCTATGGAAGCAACGTGTGTGCTCTGGACCTCTAGGCTATAGGCACCACGCCTTTTAGACTTATACTTTAAAAGAATGATTCCGAGATCCTGACAAAGATGTTTCTGATTTGTAATGGTTATAAGTTAGCAGAAAATTTTCAACTCCAAGAGCTAGGAAAATACTTTAAACATTAAATTTTCTAAAACAACTGTTTTATAAAAAAGGAGATAAAGTGGCTGTAGTCAGAAAGAAGCTGTCTGAAGTTTGGTCAAATGGAGGGGAATATAGGCACAAAGTATGACACAAGATAAATTAGGGATGCATAAGAAACAGAATCTACCCTACGCAGAGTCAAAGAGGGGCTGGTAATGGAATTAGAAGCTTACAAAATGATGGGTAAATTGATTTGAGGATTAAACACTAACAACTACAGATAAGACTTTACCCCTACCCACAGGATCAGGAGAGTGACAGATAGAAAAGCCACCACCACAAACTTGGGGTTGAAGAACTCATTGCATCACACAGGCAAATCAGATCACCTCTGTGCTGTCAGCACCGTGACATCTGTTTCTCCAATTCCTAAGGTTCCTGACTGTACACTGATGGCCAGGTCTGTTGCTCCTCCCACCAGTACCAAATGTGTGCAAAAACCACACCTTTCCACAACTTTCTGTAACACAAGAAACTACTATGACATTCTGGCATAGTCTCCTGAAGTGTCTTTGGAGTTTAGGCATACTTAATTGTTTGTGAAATCCAATTATACGTACAATCTCATCTGCAAGAGCATCTAGAAATGCATCTTTGCACTTCACTGCTTCTGCAGTACAGGATACTATAACAGGCAGGAATGAATGCTGAGTGCAAACGATAGTCACCAAAAATAAAAGCATAAATAAATAGATGCATAAACAAGTGTGTTGTGAAGTAATGTTAAGAATTCTATAAATCAGGCAAATGGATATACCTATTGCACAAGATTTTTAAAAATCTCCAGAGCATAGTTAAAGTTGCAGCAAGGTAATCAAATATTCAAAAAATACTGTTTGGCAATTCAAAACAAGAGATGAAACCATTAGCTGTCCATAAAGTGGGTAATTAAATGAGTATGGTGCTAAATTTACACCATGATTCTAGCATCTAACACAAAATAGAAAGTAAATAACTGCTTAGAGAGTAAACAATGCCAAATAATGCAGGCAAAACAAACTGACTTTAGATGGCACATTAAAATGACAATTAGAGCAATGTTAAGTTGATAAGTAAGACAAATCTTTCACTACATCAGTATTCATAATGAGAAACATATGTCCATTCTTTGGTGTGACATGGTAGTTCATTTGTTTGAGGTTTTAATGAAAGTGAAAGTCACTGTTTCAAAGAATTACTGTATATGTCCTGTTTCATTGTTTTCTCCCATTCAGTACAAAAGGATTTGAATCTAATCTTGGGAAAATAAAATAAAATTAAACCTAAAGCCAGAATAACACTGTGTTACTAGTTAATCTATTACTTAGTAATTGGATAACATAATGACAATTATTTTCTTCCAGTGTAAGGCCAGAATATGTAGAGAATTGCTTTATATATCTAAACTGTCCTGAAAAATATAATCATATACAAGAAGCATTGTTTCATGTTAAACATTAACTCGCTTCTCATGGTTCTTGACAGAAAATAAAACTACTCTGTTTCTCTTTGGTTCTAAACATGACTGTGATACCCTCAATAGACCAGGTCACTGATAGAAGATAATACTCAGATTTGTTTTTGATTCCACACCTATCATGGTTTATTGAACCATGGTTTATTGTCAG
Organism: Cavia porcellus; assembly: GCF_034190915.1. Classification (NCBI taxonomy): domain Eukaryota; kingdom Metazoa; phylum Chordata; class Mammalia; order Rodentia; family Caviidae; genus Cavia; species Cavia porcellus. The sequence goes on along the minus strand of NW_026947499.1, from coordinate 71,875,574 downwards.
TTGCACCCAAGCTTCATGCATTATTTGTTTGTGATTGGTTCATTGTCTAGTGCTCAGATTGGTGGTGTGAGTGCCACACTCACCTAGGGGTGAGCCAGGATATGATGTAAGGGTGGGGTGGGAAGAAGGTGTGTCTCTCTCTCTCTTGCTGATTTCCCCCTGCCATGAACTGCAGCCCTGACATGCTACCCTGACTTGGAGCCATCTGAGTATGGACTGAAACCTCCAAGAACTGCAAGAAATAAACCTTTCCTTTCCTCAGTTTGGGCATCAGGTATTTTATTCCAGCAACAAGTAAAAAGTAACTAGGACAATACCCCAAAGGCAGGGAAGTTTTCTGCCTCAAAAACAATGAGGTCACCTCTAAAGCAGGAGATATATCCGCAACTTCCCTCATCACTGATTTATAGCACCATCGCCGCCCAGGCCCAGGATGAGAGGCACCTACACAAATGACAGCTCCGGGATGCAGAGCAACTCTGGGGTGAGCTCTCACGTGAACGGCACAGGGACTGTTCCCTCACTCCTAATTTGCTCATAATGAGGGACAAGCACTATGCTGAATCAGCATGAATTAGACCACTTAGATTAAAACAAAAACATGTGCACTGTGATCACTGCAAACACAACTAAATACTTATGTTAATACTGTGATAGAAATGAATTCAGGAAACCCATGAGTGCAGTCCGCTAAGTTGACACAGGATGAGCTCTGTGATAAGGATGGCCCTGTACGCCACTCCCGCACAGGTGTGAAGACGCATGTGGAGAGGAAGGATGAGGTCAGAAATCCAACCCACGCTCCACTTGTACCTGTTGGCTTGGAACAAGAACAGAGTACATGCTTTGTCTGCTTAAGAAGTTAGTCCTCATGCTAACCACGCCCTGTCAGCAACTACCCAGTGCTGGCTAACATCATACGTCAGTGATGTTTTCAGTTCAGGCTGCATATACCCTGAACTTCTGCTAAGACTTGTTAGTACAAAACTTTAATATTATTTAAGGTGTAGTCTAGCCCACTTATATCCAATTTAAATCTGTGTGTGTTACAGATACTCCAGATGGGGCAAGAAGTATTTATTTTTTCAAATTGTGCTCTGTTTGGAATATTGCAGGAATACAGGAGTCATGCAATTTTTTGAGCCACAAAGGAGAAGAAAAGTAAATAAAGAAGAAATCACGAAATATATGGAACAACAGAGGCACCACTCAGGGTCACAAAATCAAAGGGAAAAACAGATGCTAGATGATTACAAGAAAATTTTGATAACTGGAAAAATAATTTGAATTTAAGGAAGATTGTGACAACTGATGGAAACAGACAGTAGCAATAATTCTCCATGTTTTATTTAAAGACAAACAGAATAATGCCTAGTCAAGGTAGGTTGCAGTCCGACGCATGGAAGATAAGCAAAAGTGCATGATTTAGACCAAAAAAAAAAAAAAAAAATGAAAGAAAGAGTTATCAGTGATTTTAAAGACTTATCAATATTAAGTTTTACCAGTGAGCAGCTGGGGATTTAGCTCAGTGGCATAAGTGCCTGCCTTGCAAGCAGGCAGTCATGAATTCGATCCCGCATACTGATAAAAAAAAAAAAAAAAAAAAAAAAAACAGGAAAAAGACCAAAAAAAAAAAAGAGAAAAAAAAAGTTTTACCATTGAGAAATATCAGTATTATTTAATATTCTTATTTCTATGGATGGCAAGGAAAAATGGGCATGAGCTTAACCAAATGAGTCAATCTTTGTCTTTCTACTGCATTTGGAAGAAGACAACTTCCTGTGCAGTGCTCAGGACAATGGAAAGTTTTAAAATTTTGCTCATGGAAGCTTTAAAGGGAAATTTCAAATAGATGTGGGCAAAGATCGGGATGCAGAATTTTCACAGTGACTAGAGTCTGTTTTATGTTATAACACACTGATAATCTCATTGGGGAGAAGTATTTTTTAATGTTGTAGCTTTTTCCTATATAAAACTTTTTGACTATAGGGCCAATTATTTTACAGCGAATCTTTAGCCTTGATTCATTTTGCATAACTGAGGAATCTGTTATTCAGTCTACTACACATTTGGGGAGACCTAGAAGAAGATGAGTGCTCATTCCATAGTTCTTGGATATGAGCTGCAGGTTTGCCAGGATCTGGGCCTCTTTTTCTCAATACAATGAAATCACAAAAATGAGAAGCATTCTTCTCAAGGTTGTTAAGGAAAACAAGTGAGTTAGTACATATGAGTTAGCATGGTTTCTGTCCTAGTCTTGCTATTGCTTTTATGAATATTATTATTGTTTAGGCACATATATGTCAAAGTCTTTCCATCTCAGCATTCAAAATTATGAATACACGCAAAATGAGTGTCAGATTTTTAAGGATGAAATAATGCAAACTTACGAGTCTGTCAAAATCAATTTCTTCTGGAGTTGAGGACAGGGTTCACCACAAAAGAGAAGCAAGAGCCCGTTTCAGGCACTATGGTAACTTGACTAGCTGGGAGTGATTCTGCGAACTCAGGCATTAGTCAACACTGCAGAACCTTCGGGAGAGAATAGGCTTCACTCTGGCATAAAACACCCTGATTGCACAGCTCTGTGACACACGGTGCCAGGGTGGATCAAAAGGAGTCTGCAGGATAGAGATTACTGCTTTTCCTAAGTAACTCTTGAAATAGAACAGGTTGCATGATTAAGAGCCATGGCTAATGAGACCCTCTGGGAGCAGGGACTAGGGCTGGAAGAGTGTCCACAGCACTTTCCAGGAATTTATTGTTTCATGTGTTCCTTGGTGGGCTTTTGCTCCTGAGTTAGGCTGTGAAATGTCTAAGACTTAAATCAAAAGTACCTGCAACTTCTGACACCTCACCATACCAGGGGACATAATTCCCAGGTCTTCTGCCTTGGGCTGGAAAGCTGTGAGCAGCAGTCAGTGCAGGCTTCATCAGTGTGCTGTGGAGACTTCAGACAGGGCTGAGTTTCTAAGTGAAGTCAGAGGAAGCTGGATCTGAATTTACAGCACCAACACTGACCTCACAATAGTGCGATCTTCATAAACACGAACATCTATGAAATGAGCAATTGTAAGACCTGTATTTCTACAGTAAAATACAATGCGTATAGGCACTTTATTTCCTGTTTTTATAAGACTTTTTTGAACTGTTTATGGTCAAAATTATAAGGGTTTTAAATGCTTATATCTTGATAAATATAGTTCTTTTTGAAAGATGCCAAACTATAGAAATGACATGCATTCTTTATATCTGAAATTTTAATGTTTAATTATTTTTTTACTGCCAAATTGATAGTCTAATTTACAGGTAGCTATTTCAAAATCCAGATGAAATGATCTCTAGATGTTTCGTGTGACCAAGTAAAGTCTGGTACTAATACTAAGAGTTCAAAAAAGAACTGGGCTCCCAAGAAACACTAAACTTGAAAACATCCTGTGAGTAACACTAACCTGGCACCTAGGCGGTAGTTTGTATGACTTTACATACATTGTACAAGCTGTAATATTCCCCCTGATTTCGTGGCTGTCGCTGCTTCAGGGGACCTGGTAACAAGAATTCTAGAATTCTTAGGTATCTACAACTACATAAAATGGTCTGTGGGGGTGCGTAAATATTGAACATTATTTTTGAGAGGCTGAAAATATTCCTCATATATATTCCTCAGAGATAACGGCTGCTCAAGGAAATTCAGGAATTCTACATCCCTGCTGGATGGGCGGAAGCAATGCTGAAGATGAATGACAGAGGACATAGAGAGAGAGGTGAGTCTGAAAATGTAGAGAACTAAAGGGAAGAGAGGAAAAGGTCATGGAAATAAGTTGTTCATACCAAAGAGCTGATCATAAAGAAAGAGCGTATGATCAAAGGGAGAAAGAGCCAAACGAACCTCAATTATCTGTGAATGACTTTTTAAAATTCATACAGGGATGCTTTAGTAAAAAATTATCCTACATCGAATGACTTATTATTTCTTATAGTTTTGAGGCCTGAGCTCCAAGTGCTACTTGCTAGCAGATTCAACATCTAGTGAGGATCTGCCACATTACTGTTATGGTGGCCTTCAGACTGTGGATTCACCTGGCTGAAGGGTCCAGTTAGCTCTTTGGGGGTCTCTTTTAGAAGGGCACTAATCCTATTTATGAGAGTTCCACCCTTCTGACTTGGTTGCCTTCTCCAAATCTTTAATCCTATTATATTACTGACTACCTTACAGTATGTGAACTTTAGAGCAACAAAAATATTCTGACTTTAGCAGCAATTATCCCTTCAACAAAGTCACTGTTAGGTCTGAGAAGGGGAGATGGGGAAAGAAGGAAGGAGTGGGAGGAGTGAAGGAGTGGACGGCCGTGAAAGGAGTGGAGTGGGCGGCGGTGGATGCAAAGATAAGAAATATAAAATATAAGTAACGTTTATTTCGGGAATGCGGGGAGAGAACCCCCGGCCCCCTGGGCACAGCATCTCCACCCCGGGGCCGGCGGTCTCTCTCTGGAACACACATTCTAACACGTGGAATGAGGCCCATAAGTAGCCTCTGTCTGGGGTGGACCCCAAGGGGCATTAGGGATGCACAGGTAGCCCACTGGCACACATTTGGCACCAGAGGCAGGTTCTTAGCGATGGGGGTATAGGGTTACAGGTAAATCTCTAAGGGGCGGGGGAGGCAGGAGCTCCTTAATTTGGCTGAGGCTTCTCCTGGTTAAAGTGTCCGGTCTGGGCCAGCAACTCTTTCAGTCACTTTATTGTTCTCTAGGTCAAAAATGTTGGAAAAATATTTGTAATATTAGGTAACAACTAGCATTTATAAAGGACTTACTGTGAACTAGACATGAGTATTATAAACAGCAGAAATCTGAAGCTTACAGCAATGTAAAACAAATCATATAGCAAACTGGATTAACACAGTATTAGAGTTTTTTTTGAGGTGGCTAGAACTATTACATCCTATGTGGTTTTCGCCTAGTCATTGCTTAGAACTTGATTGATGGTGAACAAAACTAATGATGGAAAGGATTTTGAAAACTGCTTTATACACATAAACTTATATGTTATATAATTTACACCATATGTTTATCATTTTTGACATGCTATATTTATCTTGTTGACATTTGCAAATACATGAATTCATGTGATGGTCACACTGCATCATGTACATATGGTGATGAGGAACACTTATGTACATTAACTTCACAAAAATGATTAGAAAGTACAGGTAGGCATCTAAGGAAGAAAAATTATATATATATATATATATATATATATATATATATATATATATATGTCACTATGATACACCTGAAAAATACAACCTTTCATTCTTCAGATTGGAAGATACCATCTTTCTACGTGTTATAGATAAATTAGAAAAATAATCATTTTGTTCACATTGTACGTATTCTGATAATCTCAGGGCCTGCATGCCTTCATATAAAATTCTAGATGCTAGTCACCATCTCTTTCCTTCAACATTACTACTGCTACTTTAATATGACTATTTTCATTTTTGTTTATTAAGAACAACATTGTGATAATTCATTTTTTACTTTCTTAATCTATCCTTACATTTTTCTTCATCTATTCATGTTTCCTTACAGAAAAATCATAATCATGCCTCCTATTGATCATGCTGTCCGTGATCAGATGTATGGGCAAATCACTAATTGATTCATATATTAAGTTAAATTATGCAATATATAACAAAGGAATTTTTCAGACATCATATTAAACAGATAAAATACCATCTGGTATCATGTAATTGTTGAGAAATAATAAACATTCAAAAATTTAATTCCATCCCACATAATGAATTCTACTTAAAAACCTTTTTCTACTTCAGATTGGATATCTAACCATTTAATTTTAGTGGGATTTAATTTAACTTACATACACTCACTAAATTCTTATTTGCCTTTGAAATGTTTGCATTTGATTAAAAAGAAATACAGTTGCATTCTCTAATGCTATTCACTTGGCTTTTAAAATATAATTGAAGAATGTACTTGAATACTCTCCTAGGAGGAAGCCACATTATAAATATGACTTTTAAAAATATTAAACACTCAGAAACTTTAAGTTCATTCACTGAGAAATTTGCTGAACTCAATAACACAATGGAATTGTTAACAACTGCTGGACACATACAAAAAAGTCACTTCATAAAATTTCAAAAATTTCTTCAGTTTCTTTCTGCAACTTATCTCCTTTTCTGTAACTTAACTCCTTTTTAAATAATAAGTAAACATAAGTACTTTTACTTATAAAAAATTGATATATGTCTCTCAAAATTAGCCACTTTCTTTTAAAAATAATCAGTAATAGTTAAATATAAATAAAGATCTTTCAATTAGGAATGCTTACACCCTGGATATAACTTTTGCGTCCATTTGTTAATCATGTATTGGTAAAAAATAAATCACGTATTGGTTTCTTTTTTATGCAAGTAGTGATAGTTGTGAAGAATAGTCAGACACAAAACACAGCAAACACAATCATCTTCTTCATGTGTTTTACCTGGGTGGACTGACCTTTTTATCCTTGATAATACTCTACACAATTAAACTGAATCTAAAATGTTGAAACAATTTATCTATGTCAGTAAAATCCCAATTTTTCCTTCATGTGAACAATCACAGATATATGACACTACCTTATTTCTTTTTATGATTATTCTATAGATATTTTGATATCATTAACTAACAAATATCTGAAGAACACTAGAGAAACTCTTGGTTGATAACTGTGACCATTCTAACAAATTGAACATCCTAGATGAGCCAAGATGATGTGGATGTTTTGTTCAAAGTAATGCTGTGGGGGTGATTTAGCTCAGCGACATAAGCGCCTGCCTTGCAAGCAGGCAGTCCTGAGTTTGATCCCTGGCACCGATAAAAAGGAAAAAGACAAACAAACAAAAAAACAAACAAAAAAGTAATGCTGAACAAATAATTAAGATTATGACTATTCTTGCACTATTCAATTAAGCACATCATATCCTCTACACTTTTTACATATTATTTTACGTTTCCTTGATTGTGTTGTAAAAATTATGATAGAGTGGGATCCCAATAGTCAAATGTGCAATTCAAATTCATTATTACTGTGAGTAAGATGCATGGTGTATAATTTTAATTGATAGGTAAAGTAGGTAATGCTTTTATTAGTATTACCCAACTAAGAATTTTAAAAGCCATTTTAAATTTACCATTTTTACTTTCACCTTAAATAGTTCTGTTATTTATTATCTATTGATTATGCATGAAGTTTAGGAAGAGAATATCTCAATATAGTAATTATTATACTAAGTCTCTTGAGATTACAATCAAATAACTGTCTAAATGACTGGCAAAACTACATATGGACAAGGTATGTTAGACAAAAAGGAATCATTAAATCTGTCTCAGTGATAATAAATGAATAAAAACTAAATGCCTAAGATGAACTTCTCTTTACAGATGATGTCTCACACTGGTTTTCCATAAAATTTGAATACTGCAAATATTTAAATCTCACAGAGCTGTGTTGTTTCAGTCCGAAACGTTTCATTTGCAGAATGGAAACCGGGGCTCTGTGCAGGTTGTTTGTGTAGGATGTGATCCAAAGGACACAAGCAGCGTGGAAGGAATGAGGCGAGGCAGACGCAAAGGTCAGTGATATACTATTTATCAGTTTGCCACTGTGGACACTTAGGCCCACTGCAACTGTAGAGGTTTTAAATTACCCCATACCTTGAAAAGTATCAAGCCTGCTTTTTCTCCCATTAAATGAAGGCTGTCCTTGGCTGAATTCACACTGACTTCTGATCAACAGAGCACCCAGCAAATGTGTTTCTCTCCTTCTCACTCTGGGTCTCTAGGGTCTGCCAGGTGGTGAAGATACTTGAGGAACTGTGGATGAACTCATCAGAAAAGAGCTGGAGCCTCTGGTCAGGGGCCACAAGGGTAAGCTAAACAGATCTCTCAGCTTCACCCCAAGTCTCCACAAATTGATAACTCAGCTAGCATCCTAACTACAACTTCAGGAAAAGCCCAGACACAGACCACCCATGTGAGCTACTTCTGACCTCCTGAGCCAGAGAATCTGTGAGATTTAACGCTGTTTAAAAGGCACTGAATATGAGGGGCTGTTTGTTACATAGCGATAAATAACTTGTATACATTGAGGACCTAATGAAGACCTATGAAGAAGGCAATTCAGGAATTTCCCCCTGAAGGATTGTGAAATTAAAGAATTGCCCAGTGATTTTTATTCTCTATTAACGAAGGCTCACACTTAAGGCACTGACCTCTCAAAACTACAGGTTATATATGAGTGTCTGTCCCAGGAGTGCATGGACCAAGATCCCTCAATTTCTTGAACAATGTTCAGAAATAAAAGTACAGCAACTGTGGTGGGACAGTCATTGCTTTGGAACCTTCCACAACAGCTAGAATGGGAAGAAAAAGCGTGGGCTCCTCATGTCAGATGTGGGGCCTCAGTCTGTTTAACATCTTTAAAAACCAAGGGAAGGAGGATAACAAATCCAAAACACACGGTGTCCTTCCTCAAAGCAGAGTTTATCTTTTCTGTATTTCACTTTTAGGAATAAAACATTTACTATTCTGAGGAATATTTTTAGCAGAAAGTAAGCAAATAGCCAGAAACACTCTCTGAACAATGAAAATAAACTCAATTTATTATGACTTCAGTCATCTTTTGTATATTGTTCTTCTGTGTTCAGAATGACCTCAAGACAAATTTATTAATTAGAAAGTTTGCATTTTTGTATTATATTACTCTATTCTAGTCAGGAAATTCTATAGCTAATGATAGCTCAATTTTCTATCTCTGTACACTTAGGAAAATTATACACTTTAAAAACTCATCAGAGCACAAGATGATATTTTAATTAGCCAGCAACTGAAAGACTTTATCTGCCTTGAAATTAAGTAAAACACAATTATTCTTGTATGCAAAATCTCAGACATTTTGAAAACACTTTTTCCCATAGAAAGAGACCAAATCCTGACCCGCTCAGGAAGTATGAAAGAGGCTTCTTTCAGAAGTTCTATTTAATTTGAATCTTCACATTTTCTACAGCTAGAAATACTTAAAAACACATTCAGGAAGTGTTTATTTGAACTTACCAGCATCTTTGCTGTGTCAAACAACACAACCATATAAGGCAACTCATTTCTATTTTCAAAAGCTCTAATATCAGAAATTAAACTATTGGATGACCCCTATGGTGTTCAGTACACACAAGGTATTTAACATCATGTAACATGGTTATCATAATCTTAAACATGCTTTTAAAATTCCTTCAGCCACTTGATGACATTTCATGAACACAAGTTGATATACAAAGTGAATCCAACCCTCGCTGTGTCCTTTCGATTCCCAGACAGGGTGTGATGTCGCTGGCAGTGGGCACAGGCTGCTCCTCTCTGTCCAGAAGGTCACCCCCACAAGGCTTGGTGTCTCCATCACCTATGTGGTTTCCTTGCCAACTGCACTCTAGGTCACTGCTTGTTCTCCTTGTTCCCCTATCTACCATACCCGTCCCCACCTATGAGTAACTCAGGTGCTCTGAGACCTCTCTGAGGAGGAATCAGAGGTGTACTTAGCCTGGTAAGTATCAAGAGTGGAATGAGGCTGCTGTGTTACCTTTGAATATTCCAGAACCTATCAGATAATGAGCAACCCTGAAAACATGGTGAAAGTGATGTTGGCCAAGCATATCTGTAGAAACAGTGAGAGCTATTAGTGAAGCAGCTGCTTCTGCAGTTCAGCAAGCTGTCACCGTGACATTGAGATTGTTCTAGACAAGTCACAGCCACTCCCGGATGCTGTCACCTTGGCTGCACCAAGCTTTACCCACAGCTCTCCCAGATGGCTCTACCCTAAAAGCTACATTGATGCTTCTCTATGTGACCCCACCCCTGGGCCACAGCTCTGGAATTCTCCAAATAGGTTCATGAGATGCAAGACACTGTGTGTGTGGACCTGCCCCTACCCTGTGTCAGCAGTGTTCCTTCACACATGTCTGCTAAGCCCAGGTTTGTGATTCTTATCCTCAGCAGAGAGGGCCGAGCTGGTACAAAGGAAGAGCTCGTAGCACTATGGACAGTTTCCATGGAGTGTGCTTGGCAGAGCTTTAAAAGCCAAAACAATAGAGACCTGCAGAAGAGCTCCGCAGAGATGCCATAAGATGCTGGAAAGATCCAGAAAGCTGCAAGGGGGATATGAGTTCTAGCTGCTAAGGAGCAGGCAGGGACAGCTGGGCACTTCCAAAAGCTGCTAATGCTCAACACAGAGAGATATCACTCTAAGAGCTGAGGCACTCAGAAATCAGAGGGTCTGGCACCCAAAGGCGAGAGTTGTAGCACTAAGGATTGGGTGTACTTCGGAGAGAAAGACCAGAACTGCTAAAATCCAGGGAGATGAATTTCACCACGTCATGATTTCTATCTGAAATGAGCAAAGCAATGCCTCGCTCACTCATACAAAGTGATCCAAGAATAATCAACTCTATTTACGTGCATTTGTGAACACCTTAATTTTGTCACACAAATCTTACACTTCCACGGGAAATTGCTCAGCTTTTGAATCCATTCTGAATAAAACAGTTTCTAAATACCTGACCATCACTGACCCCACATAAGAAGAAAAATGATTTCTTTCAATAACTATCTTCACTTCCTACTGTCAGCCTCACAGTACTATGTGTAATATTTTACTTTTTGTAGAAATTTGACTATATGGACTCTGCTACAGAAAAGCTTCTTTTCACAAAAAAGTTTTATATTACTTTGGTTTTTATAAAAATAGCAAATACTTAAATAATACTAAAGGAGCAATTGTGGTTGAAGTCTTTAACAGTCTATATTTTGTGAAATTTGTGCACACATAAGACTGATGGTACACGTGTTCATACCTGTAGATTTCTCTCTTCCTTTCTCTCTCTTTCTCTGTCTCTGTTTCTGTCTTTCTCATTTTCTCTGTCTCTGTCTGTCTGTCTCTCTCTCTCTTTCTCTGTCACACATACACACACATACATACATGCATATAATAAAGGTTTATGACAATTGGTGTAAAAATCCAAAACTTACAAAACCCACACTAAGAAAGAACCCATAGGTTCACATTACATAGTATAATAAAACATTATGAACAACATTAACATGAATATATTTTAAGAGTTACCTCTGTCTTTACACACACTCATTTGAAACAGAGTTATTGTGGTGCTCAGCCTGTCTTCCAACCCCAGAATATTCCTGCTGTATTTTATTGCTTTCTCAACTATCTCTTTGGCAAATTGTATATTTATGAAAATATTTTTATGACTTTTTTATTTTCCAAAATGTCTCTGTTGATCTTATACATAAAAATCATTATCTTCTCACTGGTTTCCTATGTAATCAATCCTTTTGATTTCCTCTTGTTCAATTATGAATCATTTTAAATTTGGCTAATGTTTACTGGAAATTGTATATGTGAAAAACAATTCTTTAGCAGAACTTTTTCCAATTTCACAAGTCCCTGATTCTTTGACAAGATTTTAACCTTTATTATTGATTTCCTTTGAATTTGCACAGTACTTTCTGTCAGCTATGGTAAGATTCCCAGCTCTTCGGTGAGTGAATAGCTCTTAGGTAATAAGGATGCATGAACTGACATTTATATTAAAAGCATAATTTTAAAATTTCTTAAACAGTTTTGCAAATAAATACTTTGAAAAAATAGAATTAAGTGATAGGAGAAACAATCTCTTGGACTGAGCTAATACTGTAACATATAGTTTAAAAATTATTGTCATTCTCTAGTTTCTCCCATTTTGGATATATGACCACACAAAATGAAAGTCCAATCTTAGCATTGCTTTTTTATATCATACTGTCAGAAGACATAGCAGTGAAATTGATGCACATAAACTATTTTTTCTAAATAATTGCTATTTTTGGTTTAGTTTAAGCCAATTTGGAATTCATATTATATATAACATAAACTATACTTCAGCATAAAATCAAAAGTTTCTTAAATTCTTTTAATTTTGCTTAATTGTGTCACTAATATACCAACATGCTGAGCAGTTTCTCAGAAAATGACAATGAAATGACTTATTTTTCTCCTTGAAGAAATAGAATTAAAAAAAAAAAAACTGGCCACTCTTGAGTACAAATCAGTTAGTAACTAATAAATCAATGCATAAAACTGACTAAAATTACTTTGGAAATTGTTCATACCCATATAGTATCAAGTTGTATCATGTAGGGCAGCTTTTTGTTGTTGGTGATGGTGCTGTTTTATTGTTTTTTTAAGTACTGGCAGTTAAACTCAGGACCTCACTCTTGCAAGGCAGGCACTATGGCACTGAATTACACCCCTAGCTCTCAACTTCTTATGAGTTTGATCTAATTTTTATTTTGAATTTAAGTCTGAGAAATAAAAGCCAAATTTACTAGCAGCAAATTTCCCCCACCAATTGTATAAGTTTCACTGTTACATTGGCATACACCAAAAAAATAAAAAAAAAACAAAAATGGGAAAGCAGTTTTTAAACAGAGTTTTTCTTAGTTCCAGCTCTGCCTGTAATTAGCCTCAAAGAAACACTCGAGTTTTATGAGTGTTCCAGTTACTTTTTTCTTTCCTAAGTCAGAATACCCAACACTCAGAAGTTAAAGAAGGAAAGATTTATTTCAGTTCACAGTTTGTAGAGGTTTCTGTTCGTTGTCAGCTGGCTCTAGGGCAGGGTGGCACGTAGCAGAGGGGCAGCACAGATGAGAAGCAGTGCGTGGTGTGGCAGGCAGGAGATAGCTACCAGCGGCAGTAGCATCCTGCCTTCTGTCTGTCCTGCTGTCTATATTCTTCCTGGGATGTAAGCCTATTGACTGCTACCCATCACATCCAGGGTGCTACCCCTCACATCCATTATCAGTATTCTTAATCTTAGTGTCAAGCCTGTAGTCCACATCCTGTCTTCCAAACAGAGCCACCTTCAAAACACCCCACCTATAGCCACATGAGAATGGGGTAGGGCCTCAGCATATAAGCCATAACAATGAGCTATAATATTTCCATGTATGTTGTAGCTAGATAGTTTTGTTTTACTTGTAGGTGACTCGGTCTTACAACTTTGGTCATCTTATGATTTAAAATAATTGGGATGGATAATAGGTGAATCATAAAAGAATAAGCAGCTGAGACAAATAATTTCTATATTGAGAATCATGATGAAAACGTGAAAATATTTATTTTTTTAATTTAAGTATGCATTTTAGAAACATATACATTCTAGATGCATACATACAATTACTACAAAGCTTTACATCTTGGAAATTTCTACATCTTTAATTATTTGAATATGCAGAGAACTAACAGAATACTATCATATGATATTCTGAAAAGGTGATGTGCATAGAAACAAGTGTAAACAGTTTCTGACCTTAGCCCATTTGAATGAATACAAATGCATGTCATGATGTAGTTAACATCTTTATCTCAGATCTCCTTGTTTGTAATTGCTACCTTTGGCTCCTGACATATTCTCACTCTTAGGACAATCACTTGACTGAGCCGAATAGCTCTCCATGCAATGTGTATTTATTGCACGGTGTAATTTTCTATGTGGCTGCAGGATGTGGCATCTGCACGTCAGCTGTCTAAACTCTGTTGTTAGTAGTTCTTTGCTTTACAAAACTTTATAAATCCCTGATTACGTTTAGTGAGCAAACAACTAGATATAATCACAGAACTTTATGTTCATCAGAGCCCTGTTATTTTACATCAACTAGCCTTCAAAAAGTAGCTGAATTTCACTGGGGAATAAATTCTGCTTACCATTTCTCTTCATCACCCAATTATTGGAAAGTTTTAGGTTTATCTTGCTGCGTAAGCCCAGGCTCAATGCTATACAATTATGAGACTTTTAATAAACATGTCATTATCTGAGCAATGAAACATCAAAAACCAGAGACTAGAGTAGTTTTGTGTTTGAATCAACAAATAAAAGAGAGGCGTTAAGATTTCAGTGACAAATTACAACACTGCATTCTCTCTTGAGAACATCAGTTCTGTATATAATCATAGATCTAAAACTGACTCTGTGGGGAGATTACCACAAGAACATTCTTTAATTTAAGAGGAAAAAAGAGACAGCAGTGTGTGATCATGTGAGGAAAATAGAGAAATATGAACTAGAATAAGGTCTGTGAAAATTACTACTTGTATCATCTTCATAAATAACATACAGGCTTCCCATGTATAAATATCCAGAGCTATTTTGTCTGTAATTTTAGGATTGTATGTTATTATATGTAAAAGATACAATGTTGGGAGAATATGTTGAACTTGTACTGTTATATCCTCAAATCATCTCAAAGAAACAGAGCTTGCTATTCTCTATCACATTATCATATTTGAACATATTGTTGTTTTTGTTAAGATGCATACAATGTATTTTAAAATGAAAGCTTCAGTAAAACATCAGTTATAAATATCAAAATAGGTATGAGAACAATTCTTTAGAAATTCTTACTTGCCTGATTCTTTGTAAACATAGTAGTGTTAATGACAGAGGATGTAGAGCTCCACCATTGCGTAATTTATCCTCATTTGTGAAGGTAATTACAGAATTGTTAAGATGAAAAATGTCTAGTGCACGGGACATCAAAGATGATGGCAATAAAGGCATAAAAATATAACTTTTTTCAACTTATCAGTTATTGTATAACTATAACATGTTTATAACTTCAGGCAGTAATATTTATATTCTCTAGCACTAATATGGCCATTCAAAAATACTTATTATAAAACATGATAAACGAAACATGAAAATTCTTGAACACATTTTCTTTACTAAATTTTAGTAATGTAGATCTTCATGAAATATTTTCCGAAATCATACACAACTATAGAAGGCAGTATTACCAGGGAAAACATCAAACTTAACATTCTCAAATAATATCATTCTCAAATCAAAGGTCATTTCAAAGTAAAAGCACACACATGAGAACACACATGTTACATGTATATGTAATATTTACACACAGTGTTAGTTGACTCACATCAAAAATCTAGAAAAGAAGAGGTTTGTTCAGATTATGTTTTTTAGTCCATTGCTGTCCATTCCAAGGCAGGAAAGGATGGTAGGGAGTTTGGAGGAGGATAGCTGCTTATCCCAGGTAATCAGGGAGCACAGAGATACACCTGTGCTTGCATATTTCGAGAATTGCCTGTTCTTAGATCCCTCCTCTCAGCACCAATCTTGTTGCGGTTTCTCATAATCTTACTACCCTCGAAAGTCCAGTCTTTGAGCTCATAAGATTTTTGTGGGTCCATCCAGCTGGAACACACACATAAAAGGGAGACAGACAGAATGGCTGTGTTTTAGAATGGGACTGTACATGATAAGGTTATTAATCTAATAAAGACAATCTTGTTTTAGAGTTGTTCATTATGTTTATCATGAACACCATACTCTTTACATAAATAAGTTTATAATAATCTATACAACAATCATATGCCAATTCACAGATTTTATTCACATAGCAATTCATTAGACATGAAGTAATGTTTCATGATATTATACTACTAATTGTCAGGTTAAAAGATTGTGACATTTTAAAATATTCTGAAAATAAATATGTATTGTTCTCACAGTCAGAAAATTACTTGATTAGGTTAAATTTAGTTTAAAATATCCTCAAACTTCAAGTATTGTTATTTTCATATATTTTTTTTTTTTCTTTCCAAGAAGTTGTACCTAAAATGGCTGTTATGGATTAAAAACTGGTGGTCAATTTAACATCAGTTGAGTTAAATCATTATGGTGCTGCATGTAGATGGCTCACCCAAGGGAAGTTGTCAGCATGAAAGGGAACATGGGGATGAAGAGTGTGGCATTGTGGATTCTCCTAAGTGTTGTTTTGAGCCATTGGTTCTCCTGGAAGAGCTTGTCATGCTGGCTTCCCTGATATGAATCTGGCTATTATTTTTGGAGGAGCTCAGGACCTTGTCACTGAGAGTGACTATGGTTCATTGTGGGGGAGCTCTGGAACTTACATTGCACATGTTTTCTGCCTCTGGAGGGGATGATGTGGGCTGTTTAGTCCCCAGGAGAAGTTGGTCACACAGACATTCTGGCATGTGCTCAACCGTTCTCATGGTTGGAGGAACTTGGGACCTCGCTGTCATTGAGGATAGCTGTGGTGCTTTTCAGGACAGCCCTGGTCCTTAGTTTGAGTGTTACTTCTTGGCTTCAGAGCAGAACCCTCACTCTACTGGCACAGATCCTTTATCCCTCTGGCATAGACTTTCTAGCTTCCACAGCTGACCTTTGGGCCTCTCCAGCTTAGATCCATAAAACAGACTTGCACTGGGCCATTGTCATGGGCGCTAGGCCTCGGGTTAGACTTGTGTGAGGCAATGTCATGGGCTCTAGGTCTTTACCTGGATTTATGCACGACCTTGTTTCAGAAGCCAAGCTCTCGGCTAGATTTTCTAAGTCTTTAGTGTTGTGGATAGATTTCCTGCACTTTCTTGTATTTAACTCTGGGTAACCATCATAAAATAATATTGTAAATTCTGTCTTGTATGTAATTGTTCTCTTTGGAACTCCTGACTACAGCATTGGCATTTGTTACTTTTTACAGACACAGTGGGTTTTACTGAATACCTGGAGAAGAGAAACATTTTACTTAAAGTTCAGCTGATGTCAGTAAGTTTATGGGATGTCTGTGTGGCTGCACAACTAAAGGAAAGATTAAGAAAAATACTTCTATAGAAAAAAGTGTTCCCAATCACTCCTTGAATTAAAGGGCAGTAATAAGCATTTATAGCCAGTTAAGCTTAAATGGTTGATCAGTTCATTTATTTTGTGTACATATCTGCTGTCCAGCTAAGGAACATATGTAACATGTATTTGAGATACAGCCTGATGAGTACCTCGGTGACCATCAGTGGATGGAGCCAGCTGCGCCCTCATCTAGCCCTTGGTGCACTGGAGCATCTGTCTACTCCACAGGAGGCTTGTGGTGTTTGTACTTCTGGTGTGACAGCGAAGCCCAAGATTATTCAGGAAAACCGAAAGAAACCAGAGACATTTTTCAACTTAACAGGGAAGTAGCACTTCTGCTCTATTCCACTGGTTCAGGCAATCACAGAATCCTGTTTGAATTTAAGAAAGGGGACATATATTCACTTTTTGGTAGAGAATTCTGAGATAATTGAGGACCATGTTTTAAAACAATTGCTATTTATAAGATAAAGCCCAGTAGTTTAAAGTGCTTAAAAATTGGTTGATAATGATTTATCGTATTTCTCCGAAGGGCACAGAATCTGAGTCAAAATAGGTGAAAATGTCAGATGAACTAAAATTGGGGGAAATTCTATTAGCAAATGGCTTACCTTCATCCAAAAGTTATGATCATAAAAGAAAACGCAATGCTGATGAACTGTTTAGAAGATAGATCTAATAAGTACAACCTACGAGTAAAACATTGAAGAGAAAGGAAATAATGAAAAAATTGCTAAAAATAATTTTATTAGAGTGTTTAATAAGATTTGAACAAAGATTGCAGATTATATCATAAAAACATTGTTTATTATCCCAATTTTTACAAATTACACTGATTTTATAATGGAATATTCTTGTTTATAAGAAATATTGATGTATTTAAAAGAAACTCTCTTAATGTCCACAAGTTTCTTTTGTAAGGGGACTATATGTTTTACAGAAAAAAGACAGTAAGGTATTTAAAGATATTTTAAAGTCTGTGATTCCATACTATCTGAATGGTTAAGAACAAAGTTACATACTGTATGTGCAGTTAAGTTTTGTTTTTCCTAAAGAATTTAAAAATAAATTATTAGATTCAAATACACATTAAATGAAGATAATCAGACATAGAGAATGAAAACAAACAAGGGAAACAAAAGAAAACTGCTAGTCAAATGAAAAGTATGTAAATTAGAGAACCTTTCAACAATGTTAACATCCTCAGAGTCTGTACATCTCAAAGAGGATAATAAAAAAAGAACAGAATGGGTAAGGTCCTGGATATCACAAAGGAAAAAATACTACCAAATATTGAAACTAATTTAATAATTTAAATAAAACAAGTTGCTACTGTTTTACCATCTTTTTATCTTACTATCTTTTTATGCTTTTGTTCAGGCTGTTGTTAACAGGGCATAAGATTCTGCTACGTGAGACCCAATGCCTTGCAGGTAGTACAAGTGTACTGGTCTACTTCTGCAATGTTTTTAAAACTTACAAATTCGGCATTATGTGGAAAAGATGATTTTCATGCCCAGGCTTTATTCTACAAAATATATCCTTTTCTGGGCATCATGGCTCAAGCTCTCTTGGAGGTGGCAGGAGGACTGCAAGTCTGGTAATCCAAGCCGGGTAAATTTAGAGTTAATGACAGAGTCACACACACACACACACACACACACACACACACACACACACACAGAGTCCACACCAACCACACCATGGCTGTGGAAGCATTTTCCTCTGACTGGGTCAGCTTGAGAGCACAACCTGCTGGCTCCAAGTATGGACACAGGTGGGGGTCTCAGGGCTCATCTGGGAGCAGGAAAGGTGATTTTATCGTCAGCAATTGGAACCCTCAGTCCTACACCCACGAAGAAATGAGTTCTGCCACCAACCAGTGAGTGCAGAGGAGGCCCCAGACCCTGAGAGGAAATACTGTTTACTCTGATATTTTAAATTCAGCATCCTGGGTGTTGGATATAGCTCAGTGCCATGGCAAAGCACTTGCCTGGCAAAACCAAGTTCCTGATTTTGATTCTGGTAAAAAAAAAAAAAAAAACTAAATTCAATACTATCATTTTAGTCCACTTAATGTCTGGATACAACAAAAACCCTGAGATGATAAATTTCTGTTGTTTAAAACTCCCAAATTAGTGATGAGTAGTTACCTATAATGTATAGACTGTAATTAAAGTCACAGAAGCCTCATTTATGATATCAAATCATTAGAAATCAATTATGATGGGTTCTGCCCTTATGACACAGCATGGAGCCTGCCAAAATGGCGTGGACACTAGGGTCACTGCCTGCCTGTTCCATACTGACTTCCGCGTTCTTCTTCCCAGCCCAAATTGAACTTTTTGCGCATGTGCCAGCATTCCCCCAATCAGCGGTCTTCATGTCCATCCCTCGGCCCGCCCCTCAAAACTCCACCCCCTGTCAACCAAGTAAGACCCTGCGTCTTCTCTGTCTGCCTCAGAGGGAGCTTGCACTCTTCTACAGCCCTCCCTTGCCCGCAATAAAGGCTTTTTTCCTTTTTTTCTCTTCCTGTCCTTGCTTCTCCATCCATGCCAAGACAAAACCTAACAATTTATGTCTTCTCTTAAATATTAGGTAAGTAAAATTAGGCGTTGTACCTAACTGCCCTCATGGGTGAAATGCCTGTGCACAGCCCACTGAGGACCTGAACAGAATCCCATGTGTACGTGCATGTGTGACTGTTTCACATCCATCCATTTACTTTTGTGTTGCATATCATTAAAAGCTGAGTCGCATCTCTCAAAAAGAGATATTTGAAGTTCTAAATCCGCCTTCAGAAGGGAACCTTATTTGGAAGTAGAGTTTTTATAGAAATTGCTATTTTGAGGTCAGTAAAGTTGTCTTTAACTAGATATGGGTTGGGTATTTATAAAAATGACTCAAAAACAGACATGAGCAAAAGAGGATCCAAAGGCAGAGGAGCCCACTATTTCACCCCGAGGTTCCCCGAAGGCTCCCAAGACTGTGGAGGAGCAGTCCCCGGGACACGTCTGTTCAGGACACATCTTGGTTTCAAGGCAGCACCACGATGTCGACACCGTAGATTTCTGGGGTCTAAACCACCCAATTCCTGATTCTTTGCTATGGCAGCCAAAAAATTACTAATATAGACGTATTCTCATGTGGATGGAAAAGCAACAAAATTTAATAGCACCTTTCTCTGCCATGGGGAACCTATTGAGGTGGATTCAAGTGAAATTGTTAGTGTTTAACCACGTTTGATTTATAAACATATTTTGACGTGATCCAGCTGTTTAGTTTGTTTCATATTCTTAATTTTGACATTTTCATGATAAATATGTATCAAACTAATAGAGAAATAAATGCAATAGTAATCTCAGAAAGCAGAAGACCTTCTCCAATTAAATTAGTAAAAGTTGAGAGTTATTTATAGTCTTAGTATATATGTTAAATAAAAAATGAATAACTTTAAGTCATTTCATTTTTCATACTTTATTTAATAATTCATTATCTTCATATCTACTCTGTGACATTTAATGCTCAGTGCATTATTTTGCATAGTTTTAGGTTTTGAAGTTCAAACATTAAAAACAGACATGATTAAAAAATAGTTGTTGGCGGCTGGGGATTTAGCTCAGCGGCATAAGCACCTGCCTTGCAAGCAGGCAGCCATGAGTTCGATCCCTGGTACTGATAAAAAGGAAAAAAACAGAAAAAAGAAAAAAAGAAAAACAGTTATCTTTCTACTAGAACAAAATAACTAATGGGAGGTTGATATTGACTATTCGGATAAGGCACTGACCTCATAAAACATGAATTTATTGTGTAACAATAAGGGCTTTTCCTCTTTTGCATATTCACTTTTGCATATCCACTCTTTTGAAATTCTTTTAAGACTATAGGTAAAGCCAAATATATTCTTAAAATATTTGTTAGTGCTTTCCAGCAGGTCAAATGTGCAACAATATGTAATTACATAAGTAAGTCTTATGAGTACTGAAAAGCTTAACAGAATTATATAGAATTGAATAGGTCAAAGTTTAGAAAATATTTGGAAATTTGATTTATGTAAGACAATAACAGTTATATTGAGTAAAAATAAACAAAATGCTTGATAAAAGTTCAGTGATTTCAGACAAAACAACTAAGAAATTGCAACCTTGTTAATTGTTAAATAATCATTACTGCCTTGGGGTCTTTCTGTCTCAGCCTCCCTAAGCCCTAGGATTATAAGCATGCGTCACTATGCTCAGTTTAAATACATGATTTCTTTGTCATCAGTCTAGGCTTTTTTTTTTTTTTTTTAAGAAATACTTTTCAAATCTGCATTTTCTGTCAACAATAAATCTCATTAACTGCTCCATTACAAATGGCCATTTATGTCACTACAAATTTATGTAGGGACACAGCTATACATTATTAACAAGCTAGGAAAAGTCACTGGCTGAATGTCAACAAAGGGGAGATATAGTCGTACCTTGAGATTCATACAGCAAACAGTTTAGTTTTAATTATCTTGGGCCACAAGATGTCTTGACATTTAAACAGCAACTTTTTGCTCTTTAACTTGCCCAGGAGTCAAACCTCTATTATCTCAGCCATAAATTTTAACTTAAACAGGGATAAAAAGTTTTACCTTCTAAATTAAAAATGTGAAGAAAAAAATTGATCCATCAAATACCTTATCAAATGATTCAATCTGTGGCCCCCTCTCCCTGAAGAAGAAGGAACAAAGACAACTGTAACACTAGGAAATATGGAACTATGTGCTTTTCTTTGACTTTAATACCTAGGAAAAACAACTTTGCCAAACTGCATTGATAGGTCATTGATTACACTACAGTATTATATTATTTTGATAAACTAGGTGAGTTTCACACCTAAATATATGCATTTGAATCTTTTCTACTCAAAATCTAATGTTATCAACACATCAATATTTGGTTCCCACAGTATGTTAAAATTTATTAATAATATTTATTTTAAAATGTCTAATGTACAGTATGAATTGAAAAGCTATTAATACTACTATTTAAACTTTTCTTTGTGGAGCAGTCATAAAAAATACACAGAATGCTTATGAACTAACAATAGAAAGTATGTAAAACAGGTATATAATTAGAAAAAATTTGTAACATCATAGCGAATATCTTGAAACTTATTTTTAAAAAGTTGTTGTCATCAGCAAAACCCTATCAAACATTTCTGTAATTAGTAACAATACACCCTAAAACCTAATCTAAGAAAACACTGACATCTGATTTCTTTCATTATTTTACTACATGTATACAGCAGCAGGCTTCAGATGAGTAATTATCAAAAATAATTACATTATACCTCTTTTCCCATAGTATCAGTTTTCAAATATATTCAAAGATAAGCTTTACTGTGCTTCTTGGGTAATGTCATTTATTTTAGCAAGGCAACATATAAGTAAATGAATTCTCTTACAGTATTTAACCTAATGAATAAAATAGCTAGGTACTGTGTATGCTGAAATCACGTGGTTTATCAACTAAAATGAAGAAGAGATCCTATACATAGAGATTTTCAGAGTATAAATTCTTGTGGGGAGATATTCTGTTTGTAAAAACTTCAAATTTTAAAGGAAAGACATTTTCAATAGTGTGGCTTCTTTCAGGTCTTTAAAGAATGACTTCAATAAATATACATGATGCCAACTGTTATAAATGTGATTAGCTTACATGTGAAAACTAACTGGATGACAGTTCACATACACACCATTGTTTCTAAAATGTGAAAAGAGAGATGACACTTAAAAATATGCAAACTTAAAAATTTTTTTTGTATTTTCCAGGAAATATATATGATGAGAATTTGTCTGTGGTTTTCTTTAGGCTTTCTGACAAGTTGAAAGTATGACCTTTTTGTTTGCTAGGGTGATTTTTCTCCTATATTTTTTGAGTTACACCATAGCGATATTTGTTCATTACCTATTGTGCATAAAGTGTTCACTTGTATACAGTGAGGAGTAAAGCTCACATGGTCTCTGCCGAGATCACAACCAGACAGAGAGAAAAATGCGCATCACAATAAATAGCAAAAGTGAACAAGCTTTGGAAGGCAGCCACTGGGAAATGAGATTTAATATTTTGGGTGGGTGGAAGGGGTCAAGAGCAGACTTCCTGATGGCTTGGGGAGATGGTGGGTGGCAGGCAGGCAGGGTACTCATTGCCACAATCATTTTTCTTACTTGCACGAAAAGTTTTTGAAAGTCTTCAGGCTCATGGACAACTATGCAGTCACCTGGAAGTTGTGGGTAGCAAGTTGAATTTCTTAAGATTCTTGATTGACAGCCCTACACTTGGTTTTCTCATATATTTTTATTGAATTGAAATACATATGTTTTCTGTTGTTATTGAAAGAAAAATCTTTAATGGTTATCATTGATTGTTTTGTAGGACAATAACCAGATTTGCTTCTAAGACAAAATGGTTATTCAGAAATGTTTTTATTCAATTTTCTATGAATACATAACTTTTTAAAAGTTCTATGTGTTAGTATTAATATCTCACAGATTCACTAAGTAATGAAGGAATTAAATAAAATACTATAAGCCTGTTTTTTGTATGAAATTGCATAAGTGTTCTGCAGAGGATGAGAGAGAGAGACTATAGCACAGTATAAGTAATATTAAGTATTCTCTCCATTTTATCAAAATTAATTCTCATGATAATACATTGAGATAGATACTTCTTTTATTTTATTAATGAGAAGGACTGTATGTTAATAAGTATGTTACTGCACAGGATCACATAATTTGTCTAACGGATTTTGCTTCCTACTCAAGAAAGACAGACATGAGCTTCTTCTTCTATAATTCCATTCTAATTTGAGAATAACTGTTTTAGTTACCTGGGTAACTGCACAGCTAGTCGGGAAAAGACAGAAGTTACTTATCTTTAAATAGGAATAGATCCAAGGAAAACAGTCCTTTCTTCAAGAAACTCAGATTTTTATTTTAAAAAATCAATTACAGTATGATGATTTTGTGATTTTTCCAGAATTAATAAAAGTAGACATCCTGAACTAAAATTAAAATTATCTTTCTAAAAATATTGCTAAAACATGGAAGTTCATTGAAAACCTAAGCATAATTCTATATAGTTTTAAAATAGGGAAGTCTTACTTGGATGAAATGTACTATGAATATTAAGAGAGAATTTCTTGGTTTTGATTCTCACTAAGTTGATAAAAAATTTAAGTGAATGATTCTTTAATTGGATACCATTTTGTGTGGTAACCTGTGGTAACTGGTTCCATTAACAAATTTTTCAGAAGTTCGATCAGTGAACTGGCCATGGTGCACTAACTTTCACTGTTGGACAGAACCCCAGATCTTGGGGGTTTGAAAGAACATACTCTGTCTTGTTTATGAGACGAGTCCATCACAGGCCCATGGCACTACATTCCTTCTTTTTCCTCCTGTTGGACCTGGCCGATGGACCACTACCAACATCCATATCAGGAAGAGAAGGGAGCTCTGGAAATTTTCCCAACAGCACCTCACTGTTCATCTCTCAAAAAAGTCGTGTACTATTTCCAGTCACATTGATTGGCCAAAAATATCTATGGTGCCCCACTCAGCTGGAAACGAGGTAGGATGTATGTATGCTCATCCCACAGGCCTACAAATGGGGAGAAGTAGCAAACCAGGCCCCCAGAACTGATGGATTCTTCTGCTGCATCCAGCACAGCTCTTGAAATTCTAGAAGAAGGATGGTGGAGGATGAAGAAATGAAGACCTGTGGCAACAAGCAGTAAGCTGTGGTCAGGAGGAGCCCTCTCTCCTGATGGATAAAGGACCTCTGGCCCGTGCAGTGTGTTTATTTGTCTAGTCATCATGTGAATGCGTTCACAAGAGTTAACGGGAGGTGGGATTTGGGACAGGAAGAAAATCTAACCTTCTGCAGAGTGGCACACTTTGGTCACTTCATGGGAACAAGAGGGAACATGTCTGTATTATCTCAAGCAAAGGCCAACTCCCTGCGTGAATCAGCTCCCTGAGCTGTGCACACTTCATAAGGGCCCTGCCAAAGTCATGGCCTTGTACTAGACACCCGAGGTGCACAGAAGCTTGACTCCCAGCACTCTCCAGTGGAATGAATAGTTATATCTGCTAAGAACACTTGTGCTGAAATCCAAACCTCAGACTGGGCAGATTAGGAGACGGGGCTGCGGTTAGGTGAAAAGGCAGGACCGTGCTCTTACATGAATGCCAAGTGAGTCCATTTGACCCTTTCAGTCTGAGGATGGGGAAGAAGTCTGGCTGACTTGGAGCCAGCAAATAGACCCTTAGCAGATGATAAGTCTGCTGGTGCTTGGAATTGGAAGTGCCCAGCCTCTAGAATGGTGAGAAGGGAAGTGTTATCATTTAGAAGTCACTTAGCTTATGTCGTTTTGTAATAGCAGTGCAAGTGGAATAAATTCCTTACATAAAATATAAATACTACACCTGCATTTATATTTATACCTATTTCTATATCAACTTTGATTTATCTGTAAAAATAATACACATAGAAAGTTTTATCATTGAATATAGCCATAACAGAGAATGTGTATGATATATCTTTGATAAAAATAGTTAAAATTTTCATAAGTGATACAGCATACTTTTTCTGATACTTTGTCTATTGTAATGTCTTGAACTTTACCATCTATATTTGGAGTCTTTAATAATTAGTCAGTGAGTTGATATATACATTTTTAAATAAAATTGTGTGATAATCATTTGTAGGCAAAGGAGAAATAAGCTATGAAAAAATTAAAAAAAATACAAGATAGGGAGACAGTAAGAGCAAAACATAATTAAATCATAGCAAGTGCTTTGCATAAGGGATTTATCCAAAATTCAATTTCAAACTATTATTGTCAAATCAAATTCAGTTATGCTTGGCTCGGAGATTATTTTTTTCTTAAGGCTGCATTTTCGTTTCCAGGTTTTATATAGATTTTAGACTCAAAGAGCTAATGCTACTTACTATTCTGTAGTGTCATTCTCAGGTTTTTGTATGTTTTAAAGTTACTATTTTAAGAGCACACTATAATACATTTAAAATTTTTCAAGTATCTTGTCTTTAATTTTTAATAGAAATTTAAAACAAATTGTGAAGTCACGATTATATTAAAATGAGAAGCACACTTAACGTCCATAACCTTGAAGTTGCTCAACTTCTTTCCCTTTTGACACGCTCTTCCCTGCTGCTGATCCGTGCTGAGTCTTTGTGATCGTCACAGGAAGCTGCGCTCTCCCAGTTTTGTCCGGTTTGACCCTCCTTCCATGTCTGCCAGCATCTCGTGCAGTAAAGTCTCTTCATTCTGATGAGACTTCTTTGATGCCTGTTTTGTCCTATTTGCTATTTCCTTTCACTATTAAAGTAATCAATACTCATTATTTCTACTATTAATTTCCCAGTTATTCCTCAATCTATGACAACAAATTTTCCCCTCTAACGGCTAGTGAAAGTTCTAGCAATGAAAATTGTCCATTCTGGGGCTGATAGAAGTCAAGGCTGGCTTCTGCAGCCTGCTTGCTTGTCAGATTTGAGAAACTGATCCATCGCTTCCTTACGGTAAATGCCGCCTGAGCTTTCTGCTTTGTCATCACAATATATATATTTTTGTCGGTTTATTTGCTGCCTTTCACTGTATCAAGTTCAAGTAATGATTTCTAATTTGTTTTTACTGCACTCTAGCGCTAATTTCTTTTTTCCTTTTCTACAAGTTCTTACTTAAAACACTACCCACAGATACAAAATAAATGTCACTTATAACCTGCATAACAGTGATCCCAAACTTGTGCTTGTAGTCTACATTGCTGTCTCTGAGGTAACCCTGAACCTCAGGGGAACCTGACACTAAACTGTCTACTCACTCATTCTCCAAAGAAATAAAGCTCTTATTCCCAGGTAATTTTTAGCCAGTATGTCTGAAAATTATCCATAGGGGAATTGTTCTTTCTGTAAATGAAAGATGGGTCAAAGGATTTGCATTTGTCTCAGGTCCCGAATCTACACTTTTAAAACTACGGGTTTTAACACTTTTCTGTAGGGTGGCAGGAAAGCTTGCAGTGTGACTGACAGTAACCCAAGGCAGCAGAAAGAGTGCATGCAGGCCGTCACACTGCTGCCTTGCACATTTATTTAATGATTTAATCAGTTATTTAATGATTTCATGCTAAAATTGCTAAGCGAGAACAGTGAGCGTTTGACACTCTAAATCTCATGGGATGAATAGTCGAAAATAAGCCTTGCCATAGTAAGAATGTGCTTTAAAAGTACAGAAAAGTGTGTTTCTTTTTAAACATACTTCAAAAAAGTGTAGAAAGTCTTCTACGCTGTAGTAGAGTGGGGTAGGGGGTTAAAGCAAAATAAATGCTCATTCTAAAAGTTTATTACATTTATTGCTTAAACTCCTGTATGTGAGGGAATTTGTACTCATTTCGGAGTCTTCTATGCATTTATTGTGCTTCTCCCCTCCACATTTCTCGTTTAGAATCACCTCTGTGGTGCTCTCTGCTTGACTGAAACTGGTCCTGATGCGTGTTTTTGTCTACACAGTTCAGAGAACTCACTTATTCTGTGGCAGCTGCTCACCTAAGTGCTTATCTTCCTTTCCTGATCCCTGCCTAAGGGGCCCCATACTCTGCCCAGTTATAAACTGGGTTATAATTCTCTATTATTTTGAAATCTTCATGTGTCATCTAATGCATAAAACACAGGAAACAATGTTATGAAATGCAATGAAAGGTGTGATTATAGAATCACTATAACATTTTATTTATTCAATCATTTTTAAAAGGAGATTATATGTAAAATAATTGACCATGTGCTATGAACAATAGAGGGTTGTTCATGAAGACTGTTTCATGGTGCATGTTTTGTTTACTAAACTGTACACTAGGATTCCAAAACATAACACATATCCTGCCTTCAATTGTCTTAGAGAACGTAGTATTTTCTACCTTTTTAGCTCAAATGAGAAGGCTTATATTTAAGCATAGCTTCCATAGATTTATTCTACTTAATCTCCTAAAAAAACAAAGCAAAGCGAATTGGCTTATTTCATCTTAAAACATAAGTGGTCATTAGAATACAGTATTCTAAAGAGTGGAAGGTTTAATGGAAATTTTGGTATCACCTCTGTAACAGTCTCATCTGATTTGACGGACTAGTCTAAAAGAAATTGATATTCACTAAAAGAATTGAGAGAGACAGACAGATATTTTTTTCAGACTTGGAGAATAATGAGGGAAAAAGCAATAAAGTCTTTGGAGCTGGATAAGTATCAGGTTTCTGTGGAACTCGTGACTGAATGGCTTGAACGGGTGAGGTGACTGGGAAAATGGGATGAAAAGGAAAGAGGTTTGGAGAAGTAATTTTGGGTGTAATGAAATGAATCTACTCTAATGTTCTTTAAGAGACACAATTAAGTGTTGCAATTCCTTTTTAATTACTTGTGAGCCCTGGTCCATGCCTTACTAAATGTCAGTGTCTGCAGTCTTGGTCACTCCGGCCTTGAAATCTATAAGGGCTGTGTGTGCTTTACCTGCTTTTAAAATGTTATTTATTTTTGCTGTAGTCTCTTTCAGAAAGTTAGGGAATGAGAAGCCCCTTTACAGATCATGATTTCACATTAAATGTAAAGCTGCTCATCCTACCAAGCGGGTCAGATGTGCGATACACAACTTCCTCTCGCGGTGCTCCGTTTTCCACTCTGACAGAGGCGGCTTTCTGGTCCCGCAGCTTAGGACGCTTCAGGCTGGCTTCTTAGGTCCTTGCTTGTCTTCTTTTAGGGAATTTATTTTAGGAAACTTGTGACTGTAAATCATGTTCTTCCTCCTTGGGAGGGAAAATCCTTACCTAAGTTCTTCCCAGTTGTACAACCCAGAACTTTCTCTGAGACCCAGAAGCCATTCCTTTGAGAGACAATCATGAAATGGTAACCATCACCCAGTCTCTGGAAAAGCAGGCAGCTATGTGTGTACTCAGCTTCAAGTCCAAAATCTTCCTCCTGTCATGAAATATATTTTCAGTGGATGAAGTCAATAAACACAATAACGTAGAATCCTGCGCACCTCGCTCACATTTCCCATGCCTTGTTTCCTAGTACTTGAGCAAAGGATGTGCTATGCCCTCTTGGCTCTGCAATGCCATGAGGAAGTCTTCTTGGCCTGCTTCACATTGTCCAAAGAGATTTTTACTAACACACCATGGCCAAAAACGTGGAGCAAAGGACATAAAAAGAAAGGGTATAGGCAACTACTTTGAAGGCAATAAGATTCACTAAGATGCCCATTCTGGTTTGACTATTATCTCCTTTGGAAGTTCTGTAATGTTTACAATGTTTAAGTTTTATTGGTCTTGTTCTCTATTGTTTTATTCAACTTTATAATACCTAATGAGATAGACAAATCTTTTTAAGGAAGCAAAAGGCATTATGGTAACCATTGTTGATAACCTTGTACTCTGTTTTACATCATGTGCTATGTCTATCCTTGGTTTTGACTGACAGCTTTGTTTTGCCATATTTGACTTTATTCTTTTCCAAAGAAAAAATAAGTAGTAAGAACTAAGGAGTAATAAAATCCAAAATGTGTAAATTTTGTTGTAAAAGAGAGAGAGAAAAAAAGTGCTCTAAAGGATACAACTGAAAATGTGTTTAGGGGTGTTAAATAGCTGACCATATTAATGTTTTTGGTTGGATCATTGAACACAACTATTTGCAATCTCTCTGTTTGAATGTCCACTTTGTATGCTTTGATACTATGACTTGAGCAGCTATCTCTAAGATGTAATCTATTAACTGGTGATTTCTTACTGGGTTTTTTTTTGTTGTTGTTGTTTGTTTGTTTTTTGTTTTTGTTTTTTTTTAGTTCTGTATTACTTGTACCCTTACACCGCTTTGTTTTGTTTTGTTTTGTTTCTTTTTTTCGGTTTAAATAAAATTAAAAAAAAAAAAAAAAAAAAGAAAGAAAAGAAAGGGCTAGCGGTAGCCCAGGAAGAACTGTGCGGTGTTTTGACTTTGTGGGCACTGTCACATTCACGCAGCTGAAGTTGTTTAAACTTCACAGTGACGGACAGGATACACTTCATTTCCTTTGTTTTACCACTTCGCACCCAGTCTGTTTTCAGCCAAGTAGGAGGAATATGAGAAGTTTCTGTTTTAGGAGCTGATTACCTTTCATTTGCTTCTGGGCTCGCTCCAAAATCTTGTGCGTGAGAACTAGCCAAAGACATCCATGGATTTTTCATGAAGAGAGTATTTTCTTTCACAGGCCTTGTGTAGTTGAACAGCTCGGGTATGTGCTGTGAATTTTGAGAATTTGCTGCCTTAGAGATACAGAGGGCTATGCGTTACTGGGAGTGTAGACCTGGGTGCTGCTGCTGGCCCTCGGATATTTTCCTGGTACCGGGAGGAGGAATATTTCTGTGGTCAGGCCCATTACATCCTCCTTCCTCTGTAAAGAGAAGTCTTCCCTCTGCCTGCCTTCTTTAGGGCTAGGAATACTGCCTCAAAATTTATTCTTTGAAGGTCTAAATCTCTAAAGAAGACTATCACTTTTCTTGGAGAAGATGCAGGGTCCGATTGAAATGCAGTCCCCACTATGATGCTACTAGAAGACAGGGCTTTGAGGAAGTGGGGCTTTCCCGCGTGGGTTTAGTGCCTTTATATAGGAGCCCTCATAAAGCTGACTAGCTTCCTCCACCATAGAAGAGTACAGAGGAAAAGTGCCCCCGCCAACACTTAGTCGGCTTAAACTTGGGCTTGGATTTGACGACAAATTCTATCATTCTAAGCTGTGTTAGCAGTCTTTAGGAGTTAAGAAATTCTCCTTTTGAAACACTGTTGTGGCAACTTTCTTTAAGGGTGAGCGAGATGCTCAAGTCGATAAAACTTTACTTGATTTTATTTCCTCCACAAACGGAATGACATATTCTAGTAATTAAAATAATAGAAACACACATGTCATTCTAACTTGAGTGACAAACATAGTACTTAGGCTTCTCAGCTGGACACTTTAGTTATAATTAGAAATTTTATTAAAAAGTTAATTCTAGAGGAGGGAGATCTCCATCACATAAGTTCCTACTAATGTCCAGCCCAGTATTGGAAAGAGGCCATTTTCACTGCTGAGCATTAGATAGAAACAGTATTTTCATAGAGTCCACTAACAATAATAATAAATTGATTTATGACCGCTCACTGTACCTGCACACATAAATTAATATGTGAATGCCCTTGCAGGGGAAATTATAGGGCACATATTTTATTGAATCCTTAGAAAGAAATAAATTTCTTTTTAAAATGTTATTGATAAACTATTATGTTTTCTGATTGTGTCTAGACATCTTTGAGAGGAAGCCATGCTGTGGGACATAACTTACAGAGGTTTTGCAATCTGTAGCTAGTCTGTTAGGTTTCTGCCTCTGCGTGACATTTCCCCTCTACTGTTTCCATCCGTGCACCCCTTTTCCAGAGCAACCTACGCAGCAGTGAGGACGCAGCCACCACAGAACAGCCGCTGCCCCGGGCTTCAGGGACTCAGCCCGTTGTGAGCTGAGCCTGGCTGAGCTCTCGGCTTTTTTTTCTGGCAGGAACTCTATGTCTTGATGACTTTGAAAATACACTTTGTGCCTTTTTTCCTAGGCTAGAGTTTTAATTTAGGTATAATGGGAGTTGAACCTCCCTCAAGCCTTTTAAAATATTCAAGGGAGGCATAAAAGAAACAGCAAAGAGACACTCATTTTTATTACTCTGTATGATGGGGATATTGTATTGCATACATACTAATGTAAATTCCTTTAAAATATACAGTTTCCACTCTGTTATTCTTGCGTTGCTCTCTTTCTACAATCAATTTGGAATCCTGAAACCTTACACAACTGAACTAAATAGCTTTCCAAAGCTAAGGAGTCTTGGTCTTTTAAATTCCGTAACTGCACACTAGATAGAAGCTGTAACTAATAAATTTCTCTTTGTGACTCTCCTGACAACAGGAAGAAAAAAAAAAAAAAAAAAAAAAAAAAACCCACTAATTTAAGTTCTCTGGTTGAATTTGAACCGAGGCTTGAAAACTAGTTAAGTGACTCAGACTATTTACTTGAGTACTCTTGCCCTTTACCCCTCATAACACATTGAATTATTGGAAATATCCTACAATTTAGTTGAAAGAAGAGTTCTTATATTTGGGAAAATTATAAATATATGACTTTAAAATTAGACATATCCCTTTCTGGCTTCCTCATGGATTCTATCGTACTCTATATTTAGTCTGGTTCTAATTAAAGCTAAATTGGAATATTTTAACTTTAGAATCAAGTTTCTCCATCATTTTTATAATTCAAAAAATTGAATGTATTGTTTCAGTCATTTCTGCAAAGCTGTAATGCCATCGCAGAGTTTTAGACTTAAGCCATTAAGCTTACCTCACTATCTTCATTTTTCAAGCCTTGGTTCAAGTTCAACCAGAGAAGCTAAATTAATGACTTTTTCTTGCTGTCAGGAAGAGTCACCAAGAGAAATTTATTTCTTACAGCTTCTATCTAGTGTGCAGTTACGGAATTCAAAAGACCAAGACTCGTCAGCTTTGGAAAGCTATTTAGTTCAGTTGTGTAAGGTTTCAGGATTCCAATTTGACTGTAGAAGAGAATATGAGAGAGTCACAGGGTGGAAATTGTACACTGGTCCTTCTCACCCATCACTCAGGTAAAGGCTACAGATGTCAGGATGGATGTCTACTCTGATTGGCTGAGTGTGAGTTGGAAGATGTACATTATCTATGCTGACCACAGGGGCAACTTAGGAGAATTGAGTTATAAGAAGACCAAATCCCTTATCAGGTGAACAGATGCTAAAGCAGTAATATGTTTAATTAATACTCGAATTCATTATCTCATTCTCTGCCCTTAATAAAATCTCCTAGTGCCATGATTTCAAAATGATTTCAAACTTTCAGATGGTGCTGCCAGTAACCACAAAAGTTGTAAGTCACTCTTTAATTATTTTCTGCCTCCAACAAGGAGATACTTCTGCTGATAATTAAAATGAGCTCATCTAATAATTATTCACAGTAGTCACTGACTTCGAGATATTTACAAATGGATTGGCATATCTTGCATATGATACCCTTTCATAAATTCAAAAATAATCACAGATAATAATTTTATCTTGTTAATTTCAATGATAGTTTTAATGATGTCTTTTATGGTGGATCTTTATGCCAATATTTTAAAACAAATTCTTTCAGTATTGCTAAACAAATTCAACATTTGGAGACAGTAAGAGCTAAATAAAAAACAGACATGCTTTGTAATAGAAAAAGTTTTCATTTTAATTCAAATATTTAAATTTAGTGAATACAATACATGTATTAAAATTTGCTACAATTTAAGGACTTAAATGTGTTGTAATGTAGATAATAAAAAATGAAGTGGTTCCTACATAACTTTGACAGAAAACTTAATAATCCAAAAAATATATATGCAGATAACTTTTTTGACTAGTGGTACAGAAGGATCACCCTATAAAAGTTGCATTGAGGCCTATGATCTTCAATAAATATTTAAAGTCTATTCTCAGTGGTGCCATGAATTTATCCATCTCTTTTATTGGCACAGAGCAGCCGCAGTATAAATATTCTTGGGATGCTTGACCTTTTAGAAGAACTTGACAGTACATCGTGTAGAAAATTGTTCAATAGATGCTCTGAGGAGACAGTGTTGCTATTTCTGTGAGGTTTCACCCACTAATATTTCAATTTGACAAAGTGTGTCCATTTTTCCCTCCTGTAATGTGCAGGAATCTAATTATTTAACTCACATTTTCGCACAGTTACCGTCCTCCTCCGCACTCATCTCGCGACACTAGGAGTTGGCTCAGGGAGTTTCTTGAAGCAGTTTCTTAAAGCCTTCAAGGGTCCAATGCTCTTTATTGAAATTCCTGTCCTCATATTTGCTATTGTCTTTAATAGACCAAAACTCACCAATTGCTCGTAAGCAAGTCTTTGGTTGATCTTGCTATGTCTTGCTTGCATAGAAACTCCCGCTTTTCTCTGCTGTGTTTCTACCACTTCTGGCATTGCCGTGCAGACGTTTCTGCCCTGAGCCTTTGTTCTGCTCCACAACCTTGGAGAAGTCTGTCTTGGAGGACTTTAACCTTTCTCCCAATTCTCATTGTCCATATGCTCTCCCACTAGGCATTGTGTCAGCTTTACAGTTCCAAGTGTTCTCTGTGTCAGTGACACTACAGAAGGAGCTCACATTGATTGTAACCCAATTACTTTCTCAGCCCATGTCAAAATCACCATGTCCAAAAATAGTCTCATATCCCCAGATTCCCAAGCCTCACATCCCAGTTTTAAAGGACGGCACCACTTTTCAGAAATGGATTTAAATATTCAAAGCTTTTTGGCTCCTTACTTCTAAATTTCAGTCAAATCCCAAGTTACGAGCAGGAAACATTCCAACGCCTTGGCTTCTGCTTCCTCCTTGATATTCCCCACTCCGCACACATCTTACCATGAACTACCTGGGTATACGGTAAACTACTGCTCTATTAAGAAGTTACTTTTCTCTTGTTGCAGAGGCAAAATACTCAACATTCAAAGGAAGGAAGGAAGAAATGAAGGAAGGAAACGTTTGTTTAGCTCCCTGTTGGAGGTTTCAGTTCATCATCAGCTGGCTCCAAGGCAGGGTGGCATGGCAGGGGCCACACTTCAAGGCAGAGGAAGACAGCTTTGAAAAGCAACTTAATAATCACAAAAGGAGCAAAAAAGAGAGGGACAACAAGCCTCTTTTCCTCCCTTATACTGCAAGGAAGCTGCTGTCCCCTAGGGCGAGTGCCCTCCTCTTGCACAGGCACAGGGTGCTTACAGAGCAAGAACCCTGGCTCCCTTTCCAGTCACCTAAACTTCTAAGCTTCTCAAGATAACACAGTGTAGCAACCCTAACAGTTACCTAAGTCTTTCTATCTCCCTTGATTTTAATTACTGAATACAATAAAAATACTGCTGAATTCCCATCATACGGAGAAACTGCAAGCAAAATAATATCATAAACATAAATACACTCACTGTGAAGATTTAACAGTCTTTAATATGTGATATGTAGCTTTTGCATATTTCTGTACTGAAAGACTATAGACTAATGGCCTTTAAAGGATACAGAGTAATTTCTCGCAGCTCTGGAGCCTGGTCAGGCCTGGTGCACATAGAATGCTACTTCCTGTTTCTTCATGGCTGCCTTCTCTCCCTACTTTCATCTGCAAAAGGGGCGGGACCTCCTTGTGGCCCCTGCATAGGGCACTAGTCCCAGGCCTGAGGTACCCTCAGGATCTAATAGTTTCCTGCATTCCTAATACCATAGGAGTAGGGGTTAGGATTTAGACATAGAAATTTGGAAGGGACAGAAACATTCAGCCTATCATATACGTGTGAATGCATGCTTTCTGAAACTTTTCAAACCAAGTTGCACACATGAATCACTAAATATAGTAATACTATCAATATCATATCATACCTAACAATAATAATCACATAGCTAATACCATGGCCTTATTCACAGCTCACCAACTGATCTTTTAATAAATTTCATAACTGTTCGGGCATTTGTATGGCTTTATTTTTAACTATAATACATCCATTTTTTCATTGCATTTGATCATTAGAAATATTCTTTTAATTTGAGTATAACAGTTAAAATACTGCATGTTTTATGAAACATCTGACATTATGTACAATAACAACTAAGTTTTCTAAACTCAATGTTTCTGCTTAATTGGAACTTAGATCTAAAGGTCAAATTAAAGCCAACAAGCTACCCTTGAAAAGCCAGTTCTTCCTGTACTGTCACGGGGAGACGCACACCCAGGTTGTGTACAAATAGCATTAAAGGCGAATGATCAGTTTCTTATTGCCTTAACCATTAGCAAAAATGTGCTGTGATACTTTTACAGTTTAAGAAAAATATTTTTCTTGAAAATTTTTGTATCCACTGCAAGATAACCATGTATCTTTTATCATAAATTAGAAAATTCTGATTTTTCTAAATATGTCATTTTAACACATAAAATTATTTTTACTTATTATCTAGGAATGAGAGACATTTTTCTTAAAAAGATAAAATAAATGATTATTTATCTTTTAGTGCCAGTATTAAAAATAGTGAGTTGAAATATTTGTCATTTTGAGTATCAATCCATGAGCTTTCTCCTTCTTCAGTAATTCTAAGAAGTTGTATTTTCTGTTTTATCATACAACGACTTACATTCATTTTTCTTTTTGATGTTTATATTGTGTCAATTTTGACTACTGGATGTACCTTAGATGGCTGGTATTTTTACATATCTATGATGTTCTCAGAATATCTAGAAGTGCATGTTTGATTTGCATACAAGACTCTTTTGTTTTGAAACATATCCCACTAAATGCTTACAGTTACAGTACTGTGTTAAACTCCTATGAATTTTATACATATTTTTTGCTATGAACTTAATGCAAGTTCAATTAGTTTGACTTGTTTCTAATTTCACTTTTAAAATTATCTCTAACTTCTATTTCTATACTATGGAATATATTTAATATGATTTAATATAAATATTAACAATAGCCTGTATCCCAAGACCCTCTTCTCTATAGATTTCCTCTGGATTCTTTCTGTTTAATCTTTCCAAGGATCATTTTTGCTGTAAATGAGTATGCTTACTGGTGGGTGTGTGTATGTGTGTGTGTGAATGTGGTGTGTGTGTCCTGCCTCTACTTCACTGAAAGCCTGCAAACTTTTCTTTTACACTTTATCTTTTTGTGTAACATACAGAAGCCTAACAATTACTCCAATGAAGCCATCATTTCCCTAGTGCTTTTAAAAATGTATTTTTATTATTACTTCATGTAGACGTAATGTTTCCAGCAAGTCAACTCTAGGTGGACCTTTGCATTGCTCCAGGCTTTTGCTTCTATAAATGAATCTAGAGGGGATAGTCTGGTGTACGTATTGCTTCTATTTGCAGAGCTCTATTTTCAGGATGTACTCTTAAAGGCAGCATAAGGAGTCAGGGGTTGAGTGCTCATGTAATGCAATCATATTTGACATTGCCAAGAAGCTCTGCCTATGGTTAAATCCCTTTCCACTCCCAGCTTCCACGTGTGAGGGAGCACTCACAGCTTCAGGAGCTGATGATACGATCTTTTTGGTTGCTTGCTGAAACTATAATTTGAAAAGCTATTTCAATGACATTTTCTCTATTTCCTTCATTATGAGTGAAATGAACATCTTTCTGTGTGTCAAAGGCTACTTGCTTTTCTTTTGCTAAACATTTATGTGCATATGTTTAAAAGCATCTCCTAATAAATTTTGACCCTATTCTTTTTTAGAGCAAAAACTCTTTAAATAGTATGGAGATGAGCTCTTTGTTTTTTAATTTCTTCCCTGTGATAATTTCTACTATTATTTTTTATCGCTTCTGCAACAGGCTTCTTATTTTCCAGACCAAGTTATTCCATAGAAAAATTAATTGTGCTTCATATATATCACATATAAAGTAATTTTCATGGTAAAATGATAGAATTATAGAAATGCATCTTTGGCCTAGATAATGGGAAAAGAAGGCCTATTCAATAATTAAAAGAAAAAGATGCTATGCTCCTAAAATATAAAATCTGGAACTATTTTATTTTTATTTATATTGGCACATGTTCATTACATTTACTGTAGGGAATTGGGACTTGCATGTAACACATTTCAATTATTTTCTTTTCCCTTATATACATTACACTTTTATTTTCCAGTGTTAGATTCATTGGTTATAAGACCATATAAAATTTATTATTATTTATACAGGTTGAAAGCCAGAGTAATAGTTCAGTGAACACAAAAAAACATGTAAGATGATTGTACTAAGTCCAGGCACAGTTTTACATACATTGTCTGTGCTGAATTATAATACTCCTCCCCTCTGTTTTCCATTATCAAACTTTTTATTTCATACTTTACAGACACACACACACACACACACACACAC
The DNA here is from genome assembly GCF_034190915.1 of Cavia porcellus. Classification (NCBI taxonomy): domain Eukaryota; kingdom Metazoa; phylum Chordata; class Mammalia; order Rodentia; family Caviidae; genus Cavia; species Cavia porcellus. Next base: position 71,837,776 of record NW_026947499.1, on the reverse strand, counting down.
ACACACACACACACATATGTAGTTTGATGTTCATTTAAAAAAATAAAATACAGGGTCAGATCCTTGTGTAAAACAGTCAAAGTGACTGATAGAAAAGAGAAAAAAAAAAAAAAAAAAAAAACCAAACTAAAAACATGGAAAGTGAAACAAGAGAAACAGGCTTCCAGAAGGCCATCACAAGCTATAGTCTCCTTTGAAACAACAACTGGTGAAAATTCTAGCAAAGTAATTTCATTTTCTGTATACAGCATGCAGAAACAAGAAAATATTTGTTCAAGAAAATACACTGGCTTTCCTAAGATTACTGAAAGTACAGGCACGCTCAGAGTGTTTGAAATCTCCACCTTGAGACAGGCGTGACTGTCACTGTGAAGAGGAGGCTCCTGTCCTCCTGGCTCACAGATGTCACAGGAAGGTGCCTCACAGATATGGCAAGGCCACCTCTCCATCTCTCCTCCACGGAGTTGCAGAGACTCCGTTCTTGGCTTGTGTTTCAGAGATCAGGACTTCCATTTCCTAGGTGCACCAGGAAGAGCTACTCCAGCGGCAGTGTGCCGATAGTTCTTGGAAACAGGTTTCCCTTGACCCAGTTAGCTTTCAGAATAGAAGTTCCACAAGAGAAGTCTTGAGCTTATCAACTTCTCCCAAAACTCTAGTGACTCAGCGATTTTCTCGAATGGAAAGGAAGAACATGTAACAAATTCCCCAAAGTCTATCCAAGCAACCGATTGTTCCTTGAAACAGAGTAGAAATACAAGTCAAAAGGCAATCTTAGAAAGGGTGGAAATCTAGATAGTAAACAACTAAAAGAGGGCTGAAATGATAGAGGCAAACTTAACCTTAGGCAAATCAATTTATTTGGAGGAATCATGGAAAGAGACATCTAAGAAGAGGAGGAGTTGGGTACAATGTCAGTAAAACTGTATTAGCTCAAAAGCAACATGTTTAGATAGTGAGATAGTAGTTGGAATCAAAGCTACTCTCTTGAAGGTAAAAAATTAAATATCTGAAAAAATATGGAAACATTAATGAATGTGCCAAGATACAGGAAAAAACTGGAGGATTATCAAACTTTGAAAGAAGAGCATTGCATCTGAGGGAACTCAGTAGATTCTGTCACTGCTGTCAACCAGGGAAGGCAGAGATTTGGATTCTAATCCTACCTTGTGTTTTACTTGTTAAAAGTCAATGTTTCCTTAGCAAGAGACACCATAATAAAATTCTAATACTCCACAAAGTTGAGTATATGACCATTGTTTTTTAAACAAACTAACCAGACAATGAGAGTCAGATTATAAGGGAATGAAACTTCCAACCTACTAAATGTCTGGTACAATTTTGGTTCTTTAAAATCAAAGAATGAATTTTAGGGACAATGGAAGTTAAGAGCAGAATATATTTTTGAGAGAAAGAAAGCTTCTGTCTGGGAAAGAGAGAGAAAGGGTCCTGAATGGGTTGCCAAAAACTCTGTCTTTTCAAGGGACTTCTATAGAATAAAGCTACAAGGTGAGCTGGGTCCAAGATGGGGAAAGCATGGGAACTGGCAAGGCAGATGGGCATGAGGTAGGACAGAACTGTGGTCAACTGTTGGGAGTCATTAAAACTGGAAACTGATCACACGTGCAAGGCTATGGCATGGCTGAGGGCATGACCATTCCAAAAACAAAGAGTGCCTACAGCAATCCATGTGAAGAAGTTGCTTCAGCCCAGAAAAATAGCAAGCCCCTAGATAATCCAGTGGGTTGCTAGGCATCAGTGTTGAAACTGGCATCATCCTTCCAGGTTTATAAATAATGTGCTGCAGTGGTTAAGCAGTTCTTTTCCTCCCATCAGGAGGATAAGGGTTCCACCTGTCCCTAGCTTTGTATCTTCTTTATTTTCTCATCCTTTCCTGTTACTATCAAGAATTGAAGACAAAAGATAACGTAAGTTGTGAAAACCAGGTAGACTAAACAGAAAATTAACACCACCAAGAACACAACCAGATAAATCATTACATTAAGAGAAGTTTCTATAAAATAAAAGTCCACATGGAGGTAGGAATCCTCAGAAATGAATAAAACTAAGTCTCAACTATCACCTAATGAAAGAGACAGTCTATCAAAAGATGAAAACAAAACAGATGGAAAATATATCATGTGCATAAGAAGTATAATAAATTTAGACTCTTTTGTCAATATCAGACAAAAAGAATTCAAGGTAAGGAACATTATTAGAGAAAATAATTTCATGACAAGTAATCTATCAGGAACATAAAACAGAATGCATGTAGGTCAAAAACAAAGAAGCAAACAATCATATTGGACATTTTGAAAATTCTTTATAAATACTTGATAGAAAAACTCAACAATTCGTAAATCATATAAAAGATGTGAAAGCATCCGTCAACCATATTGACCTAGTTTATACAAAATCAATAACCTCAAAATACACAATGTGTTCTAGAGTATCTGAAACATTAATCAAAGGAAGCAACATGCTAGTCTCCTTGACTTGTCTCAGGTTGTAAGAGAGTGAAATCTTACAGAATGTTTTCTCTTTACAGTAAATTCAATGGAAAGAAATAAAAATAAGATACTTAAAGAAATGATATATACTTGGAAATTAGGCAATGCAGTTGTAAATCACTGAGGAATAAAATAAAAAATGCCGAGAGAATAGAAAATACTTTTAATGTAAAAATTGAAAATATATAGGAAACTGCAAAGACTGTACTTAGGAAAATCGTAACTAAAAATAGTTCTACTAGGAAATGATAGAAATTTAAAATTAATGGGCTAACTTTCTGCCTCAGGATATTAGAAAAAATTAAATGATCTGATATAAATAAGTAAACATGAACAAATTATCTAAATATCAAACGTTTAAAAACTTACAAATGTGAGCAGATTTTTAATGATAGTAATGAAATTTATAATTAAATGCCTAGAATACTGAGAAAACAAAAAGAACACAACCAAATTCTACCAGTATCAAAAACAAACTCCCCCCAGAAAAAGAAGTCTGCCAAAATTAAAAGGATCATAATGGAATACTTGAAAGGACCTTTATTCTAAATGATTAGGACACATAATAAAGACTAATTCATGCAGAAGCACAATTTCCAAAACTGAGGAAAAATTGTATGGAAAATATGAATCATCTTAGTATACGAAGTAGGTTCCATGGCAAATTCTATATGAACTCTTTCAGAAAACAGAAGATGAAAATATAATCCAAACGAAATGAAATGACTGTCAAAACTTCAATATATAATGTGCCAATGATATCTTTCAAAGCAGAAAGATCAAATTCCTCCTGAACATTAATCTAAAAATCCTGAACATTGTATTAGTGTATTAAGCAGTGTGTCACAAGAATAGTATTGTTGATCAATAGACTTTATCCCAGAAATTTACAACAGGTTTGCATTTTTTAAAATTATGTAATGTGTATAGTTAAAAAAATAGTATAACATTTGTTCAATGTAATAAGCATAAAAATCTTGAAAAACCCGGGAGAACATGGCGGACAGACAACAGCAACTACCGGAGGCTCTCTGAAAGGCTCGGCTCAGAGGCCAGGAATGATGCGGACTAAGGAGACATGAACCAGTAGAGATATGCTCTGCTGCCTCAGGAATGAACTGCGCTGAGAGAAACCAACTTAGAATACAGTCCTGGCGCTAAAATAGGAACAGAAAAGACTCGGTGTGGAGGCTCGACCCCGCACCATTGGAAACCGTGATTTGGGTTTCCCGCCGCCCGGCGGCTGGCTGTCTCCACAGCGGCTCGGCAAGGAGAGACGCGCCGAGCTCTGGGAACGGAAGTCTGTGAATGGAGTCGAAAACAGGATGGACAAGGAGGCGTACAGGAAAACTGACTGGTGGCGAGGTGAGTGAGAGAAACTGACCCCCTACCACAGTTTGACTCCAGCGGAGGACTTTCTGGGCTCTGGCAGTCCTGTAAGAGCAGGGCGCGGTGGCGACTCCAGCCACACATTCCCCTCTCGGTCGGGATTGGTGAAAAGTGCCTGGCCTGAGTGATGCTGCTGGCGGACTCCCTAGGCTGGCCTAACCCAGATCCCAGAGCCTGACGGTGGCCCAGGGGAGCGACTGACTCCCGCGTAGGCTGCCTCCTCCGCAACTCCCTGGTGCGCAGCGGTGGGTGGGAACACCTAGCCAGCGCAATTTTATCAGGCTGTGGCAGACAGGCAGGGAAGCCGGGCCTCCTATGTAAGCTTGCATTTTATAAGGAACAGAAAATATGGGGAAGGGAAGCAACACGAAAGGCTTCTCGGCCCCCAATTCTGAGAAACAGGCAATAGTGGACACCGCACCAATATACATTAAGCGCCATATAGAGAGCCTCATAGACCAATTCAGGAATGAAGTTATCAATGACCTGAAGCTAGAAGTATGCAGAATAGTTAGAGAAATGCTAAGCACCACCCAGGAAAAAACAGATGGTGGAATGGAAGAACAGAAAAAGAGGGGAGAATTGCTTGATGGAGAAAACAGAGAAAGCATTGAGTATGTGAAGCAGGTTCAAAGGGACTATCAAGAAATTAAGAAGTCTATCCAAGACTGGCATAACAGCTTGAAAGAAACTAAGGACAGACTATCTGAACTGGAGGGCAGACTTGTAATATGGGAGAATGAAATGAAAAACTTCTTAAAAATAACAAAGAAACAAACAGCAATAATACAAAGACAAGAAGATGATAAGAGGAGCCATAACCTAAGGATTAAGAACATAAAAGAAGAAGTAGGGACACAAACAAGTGAACTACAAAAGCTACTCACAGAAATAATCCAGGAGAATTTTCCTAATTTAGCAAAAGGTAAAGATACTCAGATGTATGAGGCATACAGGAGCCCAGCTACCTACAACCCTAACAGAGAAACACCCAGGCATATAATAATAAAAATTCCAGAAATTCAATACAAGAACAGAATATTAAAAGCTGTAAGAGACAAGAAACAGACCACTTACAAGGGAACACCCATCAGAATTACAGCAGATTTCTCTGCACAAACCATCAAATCACGAAGAGCATGGGGGGAAATAATTCAAGCTTTGAAAGATAATAATCTCCAGCCAAGATTGAGATATCCTGCACAACTGTCCCTGGAAATTGATGGAAAAATGAGGTGCTTCCAGGATAAAGAGGAACTGGGTGAATTTGCAACCACCAATTCAACCCTACAGAAAGTATTGCAGGATATTCTAAAAAAAGAAAAATACAAAGAACCCAGAAATAGTGGTGGGGAGGCCACAATGAATGGAGCAGAGAACAAAATGAAGAAGACAAACTGACAGCTACTGACAGAAAAAGAGCTCAACAGAAATGAGACAGAGAAGATTGGATGATAGGAACAGCTATTTTGGAGAAAATGACATCTTAATAGGTAATACTGATTTAGTACCATCTTGTTTTGAAGTCTCATCTAGCTTTTGTTCTTCTGTCTCCAATGGTCTAAACAGGTTGTATCTTATTGGATTTTATTATGTACGATAGTATAAGCAAAAACCTTTTAAAGACAAGGAGAATATACAGAAACCATTGTTCATTTTCTGTTAGTCGATTCTAAATACTCTATAATGCTGTCATTCTCTTAAATGGTTTTACATTGTTTTGATATACTTAATGCTACAGTATACGAAGTTGTACTCAAGGACTTCAAGGAAAGAGTCTATATGGTAACTACTTTTCAGTCGGAATTATCTGGTGGTGAAACACTATTCTGCTTAAATGGTTATGTTTTTATCTGCCCTGCTTTGCTGTTATGCCCTCTTTTTTCTCAATCTCCACTCCATTATTTACTTTTTTATTTTTATCCGTTTAATTAAAGGGAAAAAAATAGCAGGATATAATATAGTAACCCACTTTGACTTTCTATTATCTCGATTTGAAGCCCTGTATTACTCTCACCATCTTGTTTTTGACTGATGTTCCCCTATTCTGTTTTGATGGATAGTATCAGGTTTGAAAGTTTAGGCATCAGCTGAGAAGATAATGAGATTCATTATAACGCCCATTCTCGTTGACTTTTACCTACTTTTGAAGACCTACAATGTCTCCAATGTTTTGGTTTTGTCGGTTTTGTTCTTTACTGTTTTGTTCAATTGTATTACAACTAATGATATAGGCAATTCTATTAGAGATAGCGGGAGGCATTATGGGAACCATTGTTGATCACCTTGTATTATGTTTTTATGTTATGTATTATGTCCACCCTTTTGACTTGACGGATTCTGTTCTGTTATGTCACATTTGGTTTTACTCTCTTCCAAAAAAGCAATAAGAACTGTGGGAGCAATGAAACCCAAAATGTGTAATAGTCATTGTACAAAAGAGAGGAAAAGAAAGTGCTCTAAACTATATAACTGCATGTATATTTAAGTGTATAAGATAGAAAATGATATTACAGAGTTTTATTGGATCATTGAACAGAACTGTTTGCAGTATCATTGTTGGAATGTCCACTCTACAAGCTTTAATTTTGTGACTTGAACAATTATTTCTAAGATGGCAATATGTAATCCATTAACTAGTGATTTCCTACTGCGCATTTTTTTCTTCTGTAAATCTGTATAACTTGTACCCCTTCACTGTTTTTTTTTTCTTTTCTCCTTAAATAAAAAAAAAAAAAGAGGTCAAAAAAAAATCTTGAAAAAAAATTACCACCATTCATGGCAATAACTTTTAGCAAACTGTAAGTAAACTTTTTCAATTTAATATGGGAAGTCATAAAAAAAGATCAAATACTATGAAAATTCTTGAAAAAATTTTAATGCATAACAAGATCAGGAGCAAGGCATGCGTGACTACTCTCAATCTGTATTTCAGCATTTTACCGAAATCACAGCTAGTTTAATCCAAAATGTGATAGGAAAAACGATCACATTGTTCGCATAGAAGTCCTATTAAATCTGTAGAACAATTGTAAGAATTAAAAAGTAAACAGCAATATCACAGCATAAAATATCTATACCCATAGTGAATTCAAGAATGTATATGTTTTTATCAATGAAAAAGCTTTAAACTATTGTGTTGTTTTCTTTACAAAATTACTTCTTGATCTGTTGCAAAGCACAGCAACAATTAAAAAAAGAAAACTGAAAAGTAAAATTAAACAATGGCTTTAACTTTTAAGCATATGACGTGTATTATTCTTGAAACTGATTTGAAATTTTGAGCAATTTGTGAACGGACAGCACATTATGAGTGAACTGTGAAAATAAAATACAGTGAAGTTTTTCCCCTGTGCTCTTGGTCATAACAAGAGCTTTTCTCCTGCTGTCATTCCAGAGTATTTTATATGATTCACCTGCACCTCCATATGAATAAGATAGTCGTTATATTCTGAGGTAATTGGGCTTCAAAGACAGTTGGACATTTTATATGCATTTTAAAAAGAAAAAAAAAAAGATCTCAAAATGAAACACTATTTCTCTGTGATGGATGTTTTCTCAAGTAGGGAACTAAATACTCATTTTCACCTGCTCTTAGATAAAAATCCCTGAGAAGCCACACAGTATAAAGCCTACATGCTTCCAGACTCATGATATTCCAGTTAAATGAAAATAATGTATGCAATCAACATGCTCATTGTTATACAAGGAAATGAGGAAATGTGCGCATGCACAATCAAATTAAGATCTTCAAAATGCCAATTTAAAAGGCAAATAAAAGTTAATGGTTTATGTATATGTTTATAATTATATTTATACTAATTTTATATTTATGTATAATATAAACATATATTTATATTATCTCTACAAATATACTTATATATACGTATGTTATATATATATATATATATATATATATATATATATATATAAAACAGTATACTATGTATACTGTTACTTAATTCATGTAATATATGAAATTATTTGATAATATTTTATTCTTTTCTTAAGACAGGAAATAATGGAGGTTGGCAAAAAGCAAGAGACAAGATCAGAGAAAAAAATCAGGGTAATCCGTGCATACCGGGTAGCATGACCTTGGTGACTGCTTTCTTCCCGTGTTCCTCACATCCCACAGCAGGACACAGAAAGACTCAGACAATTGCAGCTCATGGTATGCTTTACAGTCAAACCACAGCAACCTGAGTTTGAAAACCCAAGATTTGTACAGTAAGCTACAGGCCTCTCTGAACATCACCCCAACAGAGATATTGTCCTCACTGAGCAAACAGTATATTCCACCTCTCAGAAAGACATTGCATTTATATTCCAAAGGTGTTCATGATACAAATATCTAGGAAATGGATATAGAGTAGCCAATGTCTTTGCAAGGTGTGAAATGGACACAAATATGTATTTTAGAAGAAATCTCTCTCTGTCTCTGTCTCTGTCTCTGTCTCTGTCTCTGTTTCTCTTTCTTTGCTCTCCCTGCCCACCTCTTTCTCATAACTAAATGGAACCCTGGCCTCACTGCTAGGCAAACGCTCTACCCTTCAGCTATGTCTCCAGTTCTTTTTAATTTTTGATGTATAGATAGCTCTGAGTTGTTCAGGCGGGGCTCAAACTTGTGGATAAAACTATTATCTATATTCAGTTCTCATGGTAGCTTATCATTATCAAAGTTTTTATTTAAACACAGAGTTAACTCAGTATTATTTTATTTTTCTTATTTTATGTTCAGGATAAAATCTACACATTGAAAATTATTTTTATGAGCTTCCAACATGCAAAAAAGTTGTACACATCACACAAAATTTATCCTGGTACTGTATTTCAGTTCAACAGAGATACGCATATTTAACTAGGCACAACTTCATTAATCAGATGAACTGTTTTAATCTTTTTTATAGTCATTTAAAAATTCTTAAATTTTTTTCACATATCAGTTTTCAAGAAGATATCAGCATGAGTAAATATTGGTTCATAAATTTTACCAAAATAAAAAAAATATTAAAAATTAAAAGCTAAAAATTTTATTTATGCTGAAATTTGCCACGGTTCAGTCTCTGAAGGCTATGGAAAATTTAAGTTGACTCAGTATGAAAGAATACTATAGGAGAAACCACAGTTTAGCCACATAGACGCACAGTACAGTGCTGTTTACAATAATGTACAGGATATTCCCAAAGGTTTGAAACGTCACTTTCTGATAGGCAAGAGTAGAGACTGGAGGATGACTGACCACACTAGAAAGAAGGAATCTCATCACAATACATGCTCCTGTGGGCATCAATGGCACCGTGGGATTTGAGTACAAACATTGAACTTTTTCTCTTCCTTTAACTCAGTATTTCTATTACAATGGACAAAATACTAAGATAAGTCTACTTTCAATTACAGCTATAATAAAGCATTTATGAGAATATGTGACTTTCAAATGAGATAACCCTTGTTTTAAAACAGTGATGAGTTTAACTTAACATAAGGAAGGAGACAAACCCTGAAAGGTATCTACTCATGAAGGGCTGTTTCATCCCCTATTACTTCTAGTAAAGCTATTAATATTGGTAGAATTAGTAGTATTTAAACATGATTTTCAAAAGCCCTACTCTTCCAAATACCCCAAACCTATAATAAATACTTTGGCCTTGAATGTTCATCATCTGAACTTCCTCTTTAGTAATTTATTTGCTATGATAGACAACTAAAATATTTAATCTACTTATAGTTATCCTTCTAAACAACACTATTGACTCCAAATTGTGTGCCAAAATGAAAGGAGTTCTAAGCTATCTTTATAGTTTTGTTCCGCATGTGGTGTGTAAATAGCAAATATACTAAGAAAGTATGGAATGTAAAGATAATTATTAGCAATAATTTTGCTTAAGAACTATTACAGCTAATTTATATGCATAATATATTTGTTGCTTAAAAAGGAGATGAAATAATGTTATTTCTCCTTCTCTCAAATTGAATATATAGATTTTTTACATAGAAGAAAAATAGCAAAAATTAAAATCAAGTTTTTACTTCATAAAGAACAGAGACATTTAAAACTGCAAAAACCTAAAAGCCAATAGAAAAAAAGAAAGGATAGAGTCAAAGAAAATAGCAATGATACTAGATAAGCAAAATAGAATCTCATAGGGAGCCCAAAGGAAAGAGGAAAAGGAAACTTGTTAGTATGAAACAGGTATATTATGACGATCACATAAAATGATTCAATGTGTGAATAATTATGAAAAGATAAAATTATACATGTAAATAATTATAAGTAAAAGAAAATAATTTGAAGAGGTAAGTATGTTTAACCTTCTTCAAAATTTACACTATATATGTATATCATCCACTATGTGGTATCCATTAATAGGTACAATATTTATGGTTTATTTATATGTTACAAAAAAGTGCAGATGAAAATATTGTAATTGTAAACTCTAGTAAAGTAATAGATAATGATCTACATTAGCACATATAGAAAAAAGTTATCAATTGTTGAGTGATACAGAAAACATACAAATTTCCTAGAAAAATTCAACTTAAAATAATTAAAATGTATTGTCTATTATATATGCACACATGCATAGACATATATGATAAAAGGAAATTGATGTCTAGGTCCAATCTCAGAGGTCATGAAAAAATATTTCTGTTTTTGAGAGTGAAATTTCACTGAATATTACTTATTTTTAGATAAGAAGGGTAGAAACGAATCTTTAGATGTTGGAGCTTTATTTTTCATCATATTACAATTTAATATATGATCCAGTCAAATGAATGGTGAGTACAGAGATGGTGAAAACGGAGATGAATACAGAGATGAATCCCCAGAAGCACAAAAATAAATAAATATAGATACATATGATCTGTAAGTCATGGTAATTAGTATAGCAAAAACATACATGATAAATTGAAAAACAAAAGCAACAACCAGAATATTATATTTTAATATATATTTATGGACAATGATTCTAATGAAAAATAGAATTGAATTTATCTGTCTATAGTGAAAGAGAGACAGAAACAAAACAAGGGTTTTCTTAATCCTTTTGTATTTCCTATTGCTAGTACAAAAAGAAGCAGGCATTGGTCCATTTTTCCTTCAGGACAAGTTTTTTATTATGTTCCATGCACCTCGGAATGTATTTAATTGACCACATCTGCCTGTAATAAGCTAAGAATGATTAATTGACTACATCTGCCTGTAATAAGCTAAGAATGATTAATTGTTGGACCCCACAAAAAGGTTAAAACATCACACCACAGCGATATATGTGCATCTATGTTCATAGAGGTACAATTTGTAATAGCTAAATCTTGGAAACAAACCAGGTGCTCAACAACCGAGCAATGCATAAAAATGATTCACCTTTTTTTCTCTACATAATGGAGTACTACTTGCTATAAAGAAGGTTAAGCTGGAGATGTTTATAAGTCAATGAATGGAACTTGAGACCGTACTCATTACTGAAATGAATCCAACTCATATGTGCAAAAGTCAAATTGTCTCATTTGAGTGAGGAACTGAACAAGCAAATAAGATCCAAAATGTCCAACGGATGGTGTGAATTGGGGGAAAATCGTTCAAAAGAAAAAAGAAACTAATGGAGAAAAGGGGAAGGAAAAAAGGAAAAAAGAAAAAAAATGTGCATACACGAGACAGTTAAAATAGTTATAAACTAGCTCCTATGTGCTCCTTGAAAGGAATGTTCTGTGCTAACATTGCTTAGACAAGATATGATGCCTGTATCCTGTACTCTGAAAACTAAGAGAAAAATATGCAATATATCAACTATTGCAACTGTCCTACTAACCTGTTTTGAAACTGAGTTTAATTGCTTATCTTCGTTTTCTCTTTAAAATAAAAAAGATAAAAACAAATTTTTTTCACTGAATAATTCTTCGTAATAGCAAAATGATTAGCAAGAGGGATACCATTATAGAGTCATTTGGACAAGTGAGTTGTGGGCAGTCTGGACACTGAGCTCAGGGCCTCATACTGCACAGCAGGACACATTATTAATATATCTATGCTTTATTTTGAGACAGGCTTTTACTAAGTCACTAAGTTTTCCAGTCTGGGCTCAAATTTACAGTCTTCCAATCTCAACCTTGTGGAGCACTGGCATTCAAATGTGAGCCACCACAAACGCACCTGCAAGTGTATCCTTTAGGGCAGAGACACGTAAAATATACTGGGGGATACACCTTTAGAACAGATTATTATAAATACATTTGTATTGTAAGACCGGTGTCGCGAAGAAGACCCCAAGACTCGGCTCTCATGTAAGAACAAAGGGGTTTTATTTTCCGTGCGCACGGGGTCCTCCAAACAGGTGGAAACGGAGAACCCCGAGTTGAGGCAAGGCTGGTGTTTTTAAGGGTGAAAACCCGCAAAGCAAGCGTTTGATACAGAAGCCAATCGTTGCAGTTAGGGCGGGATAGTTGGCGATTTGTGATTGGTCAGATCACAAAGGGTGACCAGCGGGTTAGAGTTGATTAACTGCCTTGTTTTGCACAACTTATCTTTAGGACACCTGGTTCCCATGTGGTTTGGTTTTGACATACTTTACAACCCTGATTAGCGTAATCGGCAAGTTTTATCTCTGAGTTCCCTGACACAGTGCAGCCAGCGCACACCACATTTGCAGATGTTTTCTTTTGATCTTCCTGCAGGGCTGAGTTAGGACTGAGTCATGAGGCCCAGCTCTGTTTTTAGCTGAGAAACAGTATCTTGTTTTTAACCTTTAATTCTCCGGTCTTTCAGTATAATATCGAAAGTATTTAAAATGCGCCCACTCGGGGCTTCTGCTGGCCCACCCTGCAGAGTATGGCATCAGGCTCTGGCTCATGCTGTGCCACAGTACAGCTCCTCCTGCTGCACTGTCTGCCTTCTCCCGTCATCATTCTGGGTCCAAAGATCAAAAACTGGCTGAACAGATGTCTCAGGGAATTATTATTTTTTTCCCAGCAATAGTTGGATTTATCTGTGGGAGGGTACATGAGGAGCAGTTCAGACAGAGTGTCTATATGTTTATGGTGAATCTGCTCTTTCCTGGTTGCTGACACTTCCTCCGTGGACTGACATCACTGACATTCCCTCAGCTGGTACCTGTTCAGCAGCAGGCATGGAAGACAAAAACCAGAGAACAGAAAAAATAAGGGAAACCACGCCAAAAATAAGTGATTGGGGTTTTCGTGGTTCAACACCTGCTTTTTTTTCTTGTGAGATGAGCTATGTTGCTATTCAAAGCATGAGTTAAAACCACCAATAATCTGAGAGCACAGCTATGCATAGACTTACTTCTTTATTTATTTTATTTATTTATTTTTTGGAGGGGGGTGCGGGTATACCAGGGATCGAACTTGCAACCTCCCACTTGCCAGGCAGGTGCTTATGCCACAGAACTAAATTCTCTGCCCCTATGTTTAAATTCTAACCCAATTTTGGCCTAAAAATATCTGAGACCCTATCTTGGTAATCTTGTTCTCAAATGGAATACTTAAGACTCAAGTATAGAGTGTTTCTCTCATAAATAAATGCCTCATAAGTGACGAAAATGTGCATATGTTATATATGAATTAACTATATATAATATACATAGTGTATAGTGCTTGCTACATTCTCATTGTTAATATATCTGTATAGCTGTGGCTGGTTGTACCACTGGTGGTCTAGGCTGTTTCCCAACCCTTACTGCAAGGTTTGGTTATGTAATGATTCTCAGATGCTTTTTGGCCTATCGATTGGGTTCTGGTCAACCCATCATAAATTAGAAATATTGCAGATCCAATACACATTGAATATACCTGACCTTCTGGACACTGTAGTTCGGCTACAGGAGACTAGTGGGCACCTGTCTTCTACCTTGGTGATCTCATACCAGATTGCAGGTGTTCCCACTGTTGCTCCCACTGACAAAAACCGTAAGAGAAAAGCTGATGTCCTATCTCTAGCTAACAGAAAGAACAAATTCAAAATTTCAACTGCAGGGTCTACTGAACACATATCCCTTCTCTACCTAGTAATTTCCTGTCTCACAAAGTATACCTCAAAAAATCCTCCACAGAATCATCACACATCAAAGACCTGAAAATCCCTTAGACTACCATCTCACATCTGTGTGTGCCACGGGAAATACCTGTGGTGACTTCTGAATACTGCTTTCCTCCTGCATTTGGCGTTGATATCCTATGAAAATAAAGCAACCCTGGACAGGTTGGCACAACAGTGATGAAAGAGTTCGCGTGTCAGAGTGACCCTGCAGACCTGAACAGATCTGGTCATCTCTGGATGGCGAGAAACCAGCAGCCACCTAAACGAATGCAAGTCAAACTTTTTGTTAATCATTTTAATTTTCCTCTTAAAAACATGAAGTGGAGTTGAATTACTTATTTAAAATGATGAGGGTATGGCTCTGAAGTGTTCTAGAATATAAACCGCCTCAAGGAGTACTGTGGACTTCAATTATATGAATAGACACATGCAATGCAAAACGTATCTGGAGAAATGAGGGGGAACCTGTGAGAGCACAAATGATGATGGACTATCTCATCAGGAATGTAGTCCTCAGCATACAGAATAAGCAAGCACAACAGATCTAAATGGAATGGATGCAGATATGAAAAAAATAGTTACATTTTGTGGACATGGAAGTTCCTCTTGCAATTTGATCTAAAAAATAATAACACGTGTGTGAAACACGTACCTGCATTTGGCAGTAATACACATGACCCTGAAACGCTCAAGACAGTTGATATCTACAACAGCATACTTGGATATTCGTCAGATATTCAGCTTGCTTTAATAGAGAAAAATATGACCCAATTGACCTCCCAAATTTACTTTTTATTAAATAGATCAAGGCAGGATCCTATTATTGTTGCTCCCAATATAAACTTTTTACTGCCTGCTCCATATTGCTGGTTGGAGAGTCAGATCTGTCCACATTTACCACCTTGACCTATTTTGTTGAGAGATGATTCTCCATGAGTCTCCTTGTTTCTGTGTAGCATACACACACGTATCTCCTCTCCACCTCCTAATTTCCTTTAGAGCAAAATGGGCAGACTTCTAGCAGCTTTGTTATGGAAGGTTAGGATTACTAAATTTCAAATTTCCTTGCTGTAATACAAATAAATAAAGAGCAGAGCATCTTCCTAGAGTGTCTCTATCAGAAGCAAGGGGTTTCAAAGGATACCTGATGTTCATAATACCTGCTGCACCATGAGAAAAGCCCCATGCTTCTGATTCAGAAGTTTCATATGCTACTAGAATATCTGAAATGCTATCGGACCAGGTTTTAAGTCTGCAGTTAAAAAGAATATCAGACTCTTTACAGTTCTTGACAACTTGTATTTATTTTGAATATATTATTAGTTAATCAATGTGCAGGACAAATACTATTGATTGCACACTCTAAGCAATTCAACAAATGATTTTTTTGTGAGACTGAAGAAATTCACAAACAGATACATAAAAATATTTGATACGACCTGCAAATGAAAAGTAAATTGTACAGTGATTAACTTTGAATGTCTGGATTTTCCTTTACTAGGTTTGTTTTTCCTACTTTATTTGTTTTTTCTGATGAGCATGAGTCATTTCGTAAGTTGATTTCCATTTGAGAATACAGAACCTGTATGATTGTGGTGCATTGTGAAACTAACATTAGTGATTATAGTGTTTTCAGAAGTTAATCTTTGCACAGGGCTTCTCTTGCTAAGCCAGTATCCCAACCAAAAGATGTATTCAATGACATTCATCATTGAATGTTTCTTCTATAACCAGCTAGGTAACGTTACTACCTTCTTCATACAAATAGTTATTCTTGCCTCCTTTTTCCAATAAAGTACTTAAATCTATATACTCATACAAATTTTAAATCTTTATGAAACTAGTTTACATTCAATAAGTTACATAATTATTTTCATCAATATATTTGCTGACACATATGCATCTGTATATGTGTTTCCATTGAGGTCAGAATTTTATTTGAATTAAATCACTTTTATATGCATACATTTATATATTTGCTTTCACTGGGAAGATTGGAATTTAATTTATAATAAATACTTCTAGATGTTCCTGAAGAAACAAAGATACTAAAGAAGGTTAGGATGTAAGCTGTGTATAGCATTAAACTCCAATATGAGAAGCCAGACTGTATGAAGGATGTAGGTGCCAGAAGGAGGAGGTTGTATATGATAACATATTGTTTTTATTAAACTATGAAGTGTTCAATAATATGATAGGCTATTTTTTATACAGCATGAAAATTAATAAATCATGAGCTACAGCCAACTGGTTATTTTGCTGGTGGCACTTTCTTTGGGCATAGTTCCAAAATATTTGCAATGTAGTTTTTTAGCCCTTCAGTTAAAAATTCAGAAATTTACATTGAGGTTTATGATACAGTTGTGTTTTAGACTTGAGATGTGTAGAATTAGCCTCTCAAATTATTTCTAACATAAGATGAATTAACATAAAAATGTGAATACTTGGCAGAAAATACACGTTCTGAGGTAAACACTTCCTTTTGGAAAAGAAGACAGGTGCAAGACACATGCAGATAAATGCATTTTAGGAAACACAACATGATTATTTAATGATTACATTTTCATTGTTCCTGAGACATCTTAGACATGGAAAAATTTAATATTTTTTCCCAAGGTTATTCAAATAGGAATTTATAGAGGCAACATCAAATCCGTCCATTATGCAAATGTTCCATATTGCTTTTCAGAACAGATATTGTCACGTTCATATTAACCTTGCATCCACTCATGCAATAGGCAGATAATTTTAATTTGTTCATGTGCGTTTCCCTACATATATATGGCACAGCGAGTATTGAAATCCCAAACCTTCATTATATGTATGACTTGGAGATCATTTTGTAATGGGAATGGGATCAAGACATGGAGGGAGGAGGAAGAAAGAGAAGGAAAGGGAGCGAAAAAGAGAATCAAGCTGCACAAGGTGTACACGTATCACCTCCACACAAGGAAGGTGAACTTTATGTACCATGAACAAGTACAAAAAAATTGCATATGTATGTATATATAATAGTCCCTGAAAGCAAATTGAAGAAAAAAAGAAAAGCTTTTCCTGTATATTTCTACTCTATGTGAGTATATGCATGTACGTACAAATGGACCCACACATGAACATGGCCACATGTGTGTATTTATACGTGGTATAAACAGTGTAGTCTTAATGGAGTCCCATATTCTATGTTGGCTTAGACATAGGTTTTCATATTCTACTCTTAAGTGTCAACTGAGCCTGGCACACAAAACTGCCTCTCACTAAAAGCAACTTGTTAGAGTTTGTGTGCAGAGGGTCTAACTAATCACATTTACTTATTGATGATGTTATCCGCATGAACACAAAGGCCTTCAGAATCATTTTACAGCCACATTTACTGGGACTAAAGACTGACAATGGTTGACTCAACCAGTTACTACAGTCTAGGACTGACATTCTTATGATTGTTCAGGTTTCTGAGCAGGATGGATACCTGAAAAAAATGGTGTTTTATCTCCATGCACAAGTCTCTCAAAGAATAAGAGAATAATAGAAAAAAGCCAATAAATACCCATTTACTTCAAACACAGAAAAAGGATAATTTAATTACTTGAATCAATTCTTCAAAAGTTGTTTATTGATGTTAAATCATGGTAAACATTGTATGGAAAATAGTAAATTTGGCTTTCTTTTTGTCTTTTCTAATCAAGATTAGATATTGTTAATAGACTATTTCTCTCCAAGTCCCAGAATCAAAATTTTCATCAAATTCTTGCCACATAATAAGTTAATAATTTTGAAGCAGAGTTTCCTTTTAAATGATTGCTTATTATGGGCTAGCTTCCCATTTTCTAGCCATCTCCTTTACTAAAGATTACCTAAGTTTGACTTATTATAATTTAATATGCCAATGAGAGAAATAGGAAATGATGCTTGATTCAAAGAAGATATAGAAAACAAAATTATACTCTAATTTAATTTTATTAAAAAGTATCATAGCTACATAATTAACATGTGTGGATATTCTGGATGATAAAACTGGAGCAGAAAACTAGTTATCTGTCTACTACATAGTGTTCTCAATCTGGTGTCCTACAAATGTGGAATAGCTTTAACAAAAGAAAATGAGTCAAGAAGAAACAACCTGAGTTCAATGCTCTTATCAGTTTTCTAAAGAAAACCATACCATCATTATTATCATTTTTCATTTGAAATTTAATAGCTGCTCTGTTGCTCTATATTCTCTCGACAAGGATGAGCTCCTGGAAAATCCGGGCATAACTCTCCATTGAGTGTATTACGATTCTCTTTCTTTTTAGACAAAAACGAATTCAAAATTCAAGAAAATGTTAAAATTGATCACAATATCCACACCCATTTACTTCAAACACAGAAAAAGAGTAATTTACTTACCAAACTCAGGCAAGCATTTCAACTCAGGAGTTCTTACTTTGCTGAAAATACTTTTAAACATTAGGTCGTATGCTGATTAGTTCCAAATATGTCCCTTTATATTAAAAAATGGACACACCCATACCTTGCACAAGCATATATCGCTTTAGTTTTTGCAGTCCACGTTCAAAAAACATTTCTGACAAGTACTGCTGTTCATGTTTTGATAGATTTACTCCTTTATACTCACTACCAAGGTAATATTGATATTACATGCACTGCATTTAGCTTCAGATAAGTTTTAGACAAAATTAAATAAAATTTGACAAGACTAGATACTTTTAAAGTACTTACAACTCTCCATTTTCTAGCTATTTCCTTTGACAGTGATTGTCTAAGTTTGACTTAATGTATTTTGCTGTGCTAATGGGATAAATAGGAAATGGTGCTTAATTCAAGGAAGATATAGAAGACAAAATTGATTTAAATCTTTGAAGGTTAGAAGAACAAGGGTTTGAGACTCAGGCAGGCAAATGCAAGCTTTGAAGAATCTGAGCGGAAAGAAAAGAGGTGAATTCAAACAAATGTACTATATCAGACCTCAGAATATAAAAGAAGAAATTGGTAAAATGGAGATTTCAGGAGTGATTCCTCTGTTTGACCTCATCTAGAAAGTCAATTGTAAAGATCTGCATGACTTGTAACATTGTTTGTGAACTACATACGGTTTACTAGATAAACCTTGCTGTCATAGGTCACAGAGGCAGCTCAGCTTTATTTGGAAACAATAATTAACAATAACGGTAAGAATCAAAACATTCAAAATATTAATGATATACTAATAACCTGCATTTTAGTAGTAAAATAAGAGTGATAGGAGTTTTGCATGTAAAATGAAAAAGCTGTCATCTAGCATCAGTCATAGCCCGTAGAAAGAGAGGAACTGACAGGTTATGAAAGGCTGTTGATGCATCGTGAAATATAATCTCAGTTGATCACATACTTCTTTCAAGTTAATGGAGGAAGCAGTGACCACTTCCTTGTTGTTGCCCATTTTCTGTGGAAAGTGCAGGTGCTCCCACAGGGCCACAGGAGAGCTTCACTTACAGTCAAGACAATTTAGTTTATAGTTCAAAAGCAGAAGCCTGGTTTTTATTTTATGAAATAATATAGTTGCTGCCATCTCTAATAACCCTGAAAGTAACACAGGACTTTTGAGGACCTGATGTCCAAGGACAGAGAAAAAAAATATTGCTTTGGAAAGTAGTGAATTGCAAAATGTAGCCGTAGAGATGCTTGTAAAAATGTAATTTTCCTACAAGAGCGTCTCCTACTGGCAAACATGAACAAGATGTTATTTCTGCAGTTATATATCTCAGTATCAATAATTAAACAGACACAGGATATTTAACAAGAAATTGTACCAATGTTTTATTCATATGAAACTATAAACCTTAAGATAACTGCTCCAATCAGAAAAGCAGTATTTTATTTTAATAAACTTAGGAGCTTCTATTTTTTGAAAAAATAGAATATTTTTGCAAGATGATTGACAGTTTTTTTAAAATAGCATTCTGCTTTAACTGTCAGTTCTACATATTTTAGTAAATATGTATGTTCCCACCATCATCTGGACAGAATTAAATTTTCTCACTTAATTTCCTTAATAAGAAGGAAACAAAGTCCAAGAGAATTATAATAAAGTGCAATTTGAGTGTGTGTGTATGTGTGTGTGTGTGTGTGTGTGTGTGTGTGTGTGTGTAAATCCTTGATGTTTTATTGAATAACCACTTTGACCATGATCATTAACAAATCAACCTATTTGGGGCAAGTTCTGGAAACCAATGGAAAATATAAACAATGTAGCACAACTGTTCATTTTTCTGCTCATTTTTATTTCCCACAAATATGATAAAAACAATTATTCATCTAAAAGTATAAAATTTAAAGAGAAAGACTTTCAGGCAAAGACATGCTGCAGTATGTGAAATAGTAGAGAAGTAACAAAGTGAGTTAGAAAAAGAGGCAGGACTGTTCTGAATGCTTTCTTTGGTATCCATGAGCAGATGGAACAGGGCAAAGAGGGTATCGTAAGATACCTTGGTAGTTGCTTTGGAGACCTTTATTCTTCTGGAGATAGTGGTACATCCCTGCAATGCAAGCACTCAGGAGACTGAGGCAAGAAGACTGCAAGTTTGAGGGCAGCTTAGACTACACAGTTTGTTCAAGATCAGTCTATACTACAAAATGAGACTCTGTCTCAAAATAATATTGTATTTCAAATAGAATTTTATAACAATTTGGAGGATAGCATCTAGACATTATTGGAATCCAATAAATACTGTGTTGAACAATAAATATAGTAACTTTTAAAAGATTAATTCAAGCTGACTAGCTAGGTAAAAAATGTAAACATTATTGTGCATTTTCTTTCCAATAGCATTAAGTGATCCGCGTATAAATATGCACTAGGTTGGTGAAATTGTCATGCTTTGACCTGTATTGTTATGTTGTTATGTCTTCTTTTATCTCAATCTTCCCCTTATTCATTAAAAAGATTATTTTTTATTATTTTTAAGGGAAAAAATCAAAAAAATTAGCAGAGTGTATTATAGTAACTTTTTTGATTTCCTATTAACTTGATCTGAAGCCCTGTATTATCCCCACTATCATGTTTTGACTGATTAGACTCTGTTCCGTTCTGTTTGATAGTGTCAAATTTGAGGGTATAGGCAACTACTTTGAAGGCAATAAAATTCACTATGATGCCCATTCTGATTTGACTATTATCTTCTTTTGAAGTCCTGTAATGTTTCCAATGTTTAGATTTTATTGGTCTTGTTTTGTACTGTTTTGTTCAATTTTATTATACCTAATGATATAGGCAATTCTTTTTAAGGAAGCAAGAGGCATTATTGTATCCATTGTTGATTACCCTGTATTCTGTTTTTACATCATGTGCTATGTCTATACTTTGTTTTGACTGACTGCTCTGTTTTGTCATATTTGGTTTAATTCTCTTACAAAAAAAAGTAATAAGAACTATGGGAGTAATAAAACCCAAAATGTGTAAATTTTGTTGGAAAAAAAGAGAGGAAAGAAAGTGCTCTAAAGGATAGAACTGCAAGTGTGTTTAGGTATGTTAAGATAGATAACCATATTATTGAGTTTTGTAGGATCATTGAACACAACTGTTTGCAGTCTCACTGTTTGAGTGTCCACTTTGTATGCTTTAATCCTATAACTTGAAAAACTATTTCTAAGATGACAATATGTAATCTATTAACTAGTAATTTCTTATCTTTTTTTTTGTAATTCTGTATTACTTGTACCCTTATACTGTTTTTTTCTTTGAATAAAAAAAAATGTGTGAAAAAAGCATGTGTGACTATAAATTCAAAAAATAACTTTCATTCGGTTTAAATATGAGCCCAATTGATGCTTAAGTATATAATAGAGCAACTTGCTTAAGAAAAGAAGGATTGGCAGAAGTATGATGAACCTAATTTAAAAGATATCAGCAGTTCTGGTGAAAAATGGTTCACTGATTTGGTCATGGTGATTGTGTAGGAGTCGGTGGCAGTCAGGGATTCATTCATGATGAGAACGTTATGTTGGGTCATGAATTAAAATCTGGTACAATAACTGATTAATGGTCAATATAAACAAAAACTAGAAAGATTCAAGAGTTTGTTTTCTGAAAATAATGAATGAGCAAGGTGAGAATTCTGAAGCTTGTGTGTCTTTGCCAGAAAATAGACCAACTACACAAGCGTTTCTACCCCAAAAACCTGCAAAGGACAACAGAGAGCAACTTTGTTGTTAAAGCTTCTTACTGCCTTTGAGGTAATTCTCTGAACAATTTGCTTGTTTATTTTCAGTTTGTATCAACTTATGAAAAGGCCTGGGCTTTTGAGGACCAATGCTCTGCAAAGGAAAATGAAATGCTGTGAGGTTAAGGAGAAGACTGCCACGTAGCACAGTGGAGCCAAACTCTCCCAGGCAGTGTCGGAAATACAATTGTTTTCAGAAGATAAATTTCATAGAGCTACAGATAAAAAAAAAAAAAAAAAAAAAAAAAGAACTTGATTAGAATTAGGCATTCTGAAGCACCTGCAACAACACTGACTCCCTGAAATTATTCATAAACCAAACTAAACACAGTTCAGGTCCCTCTGTGCCTTTTAAAATGCAAAACATCTAAGGGAAATTCATTCTTTAAATGAGTGCATCTCAGATGACTTTGGAAAGTACCTTTATGTTCTAAAGCACCAGTATTACGGATAATAAATATAAAATCAAAACAGTAAATATTCCTTCAAACACACTGAAATTTTCAACAGCGGCTCTCCAAGGGTACCAGAAGGTACTTTCCAAAATCTGCAGCAGGAAAGGAGCCACCCTTTGGTCTCTACTCCTCTGCAAGTCCAAAGTGAGGTGTCTGCCCTGGAACAACGGTCGCCTGTGGTTTGTGCAGGAAATGGGACTGCTTCCTAATTCCTTTCAAGACATTGTCAGCAGGAAAACTCAATTGTGTCCCAAGCTGGCTCTTTCAATGGCTTTAGTTTTGAACACATTTATTATTATTCTCTTCATCTATTCAAAAGGTGGCATTTCCTATGCAGCTTTACAAAAATGTAGATGTTAATTAAATATTCCACTAATACATTCCTGAAGGCAGCTACTGCAGCAGCTATGGCAGGCACCCTGCAGAGCACAGGGAACTTAAAGAAAAAATCCTGAATCTAAAACTCTCAAACACATATTTATAGAATGGCAAGCCTTGTTCATTTTTCTGGTGAGTTTGTGGAACTCAAATGGATTCTCTTGGGATTTCTCAGTGACTCTATAAGCTATATAATGCATGTTTTCTGTGCAAATTCCGCATATATTAAGAATTTTACTGGACTTCTTACTCCGTTGAATTCCTGGAAAGGGACTACCTTGCCCTGGCAAACCTCCATGGACTAACAGCCTTGGGAAATGTGCATAAAAATGCATTACTGTAGGCATTAAGGTGCCCAATGTAAGACTCTCTTTTAACTTCACTCTTTGAGAATTCACAAAGCAATCTGTTTCCAGCGGGCTTGCAGCAGTGTTCATTTATTGCAGGATTTTATAATAGCAAGCTAAATCTGGTGGTATTTGGGAGATGAATTTGATTAAAAAAAAAAAAAGGATCTTGGAGAAACAAAGAAGGGAAAGAGAGACAGAGCGAGAAAATGAAAGCACACAACATTAAGAAAACACTGTTCAAAGACATTGTTCTCTCTCTCCAGTCAGTTATGAGCAGGGTGGGTGGAAAACATTACCTGACTGATCAATGCAATATTCCGGATAAAGACAGTTCTCCTGGGTGTAAGGCAAGAAATGTGATGGAAACGGGTGGATTCCTGAAGGTGCTACGCCTCTAAGTGGTTAGGTAACTTGGTGAAATAGCTAAACAGCAACAAAAAGAGGACCAAGCTGAAAGCATAGTTCAAGATCACTACAGATGGAGGGCTTATGGAGGAAGGGCCAAGTGCCAGGGCAGCAAGGGACACTTATTCTTTGAAGGTGTTCATGGATTTATCCTATTTCTAACTGATGTGTAATGACAGCCTCCCCTTATGGAAGCCGGAAATATGGGAGAAAACAATCAGAACAACAATAATAGCCCTTGTTCTCTGGGAAATGTACAATCCAATTAGTCCGTTCTCCACTAGTCTCCTCTCTAAAAATAAAGGAAAATAATTCTTTCCTATTTACGAAACAAAAAATGCCTTTTTAATCTTCAACAGTCATACATGATAAAGTCATAAGCACGATTTTTACAGGAAAATGTGACAGCTGCATGGTCACGTTAAAATCCCACTTTAGTTTGCTTTCTGTCACATTTCACTTACTTTACACCAGGACTTACAATTGTAAGTCTCCTCAGTTGGAATGAGAATGACATTGGGACCAAAACTGATTTTATGAAGATTACTTCCCAGAATCTAACAGTAGTAAATGTAGTCAGTTTATTCAAACATTACCGTTTCCCCAGTAACGTATGCTGCACAAATAAAATAAATCATGGATTTAGGGAGAAGCTAAAGTGCTGTCAGCTGGGTTGTAAATGTTTCAACATAAAAAACAGTATGTGGAATAGAAATGGCTCCATAGTTGAAGATTGCAGTTGGTGATCAAAGGGAAGAGGATCTGATTTAGATAGCAAAGAAAACAGCATTGTGTTCAATTTCAATAGCAGAAATGGTCTAAAAGGAATGGCCTATATTAGGACTGTCAGTGTGACAGATGATTGGGCTGTATGTAATAAAGTCAAAAGATAGCTTAACAAGAAAGAGGACGGATCTGACAATTCACAAATCAGAACCCTGGGCTGCACAAATAAGAAAATATAATTCAAAATATGCTAAGCTGATGCATAGCTAATTCTTCACAGCTCAAGGCAATGGGGAGCAGGAGACAGACCATAGTATTCACAGGTTTGATCAAGGAGGCCAGTGAGAGAGTCTAGGAATAAAAACAGGAAGCAAATGCCACACCAAGAGAAGGGTACTTTCAACAGCCTATTAGTGAAAACACATTAAAACTAACAGTTCTAAAGGCAGAGCTATTGTTTTGGGCAATACAGGGCTTGTTTTTAATGCTATTATGCTTTATCTGAAAAAAAATGCTACCTTAAAGTTACACAAAGTTTTATTATAGCCAGAAGGGAAGCACATTTCATTACCTTTGTTTTCTAAAATAGACCTAGAGGGGGCTGGGGATTTAGCTCAGAGGCATAAGCACCTGCCTTGCAAGCAGGCAGTCGTGTGTTCGATCCCTGGTACAGATAAAGATGAAAAAGACAAAAAAAATAAAAATAAAATAAAAAATAAAACAAAATAGACCTAGAAAATATGGTATCTCAAGTAGAATTAACTCACTTTTTTGATACAAGAATCAGAAGCATTCTTTTATTGACTGTTTGTATGAATTGTAATTTCTTTTATTATTGTATATTCTATTAGTTGTATATGTGCAAATTTTCAAGTGATAGATTTCTTTAGGATGTGCATAATTTTAGAAAGGTCTCTCCCTTTTCCTTTAAAAAGTGACATTATCCACTTGGTGCTCTATATGGGGAAATATGGGATTTCTGCACTGTTATTACAGGGACATCAATTCTATTTTGAAAATACACATGTTCTTCAATCTGGGTCACTGTATGTGTATAGCAAGTTCTTACACTAAAATACAGCAAGAGGAAAACATAATAGCTCTGTGGATGAATATTTCAGGAGAGTAAAGAGAGATCCTGAAAGTCAGGCCTCCGATTTAGAGAACCCAGAGAAGACATGGAGTTGGCCGCTGGGTGCATGCAGTCCATGCTTTCCATGACTTTGCCACTCTGATTCGTGAGCCCATGAAACTTTCCCTGCATTACATTAGTAAACTTTGTGTCCATGGTACAGTACACTGGATATCTGAAAACTGAGGAAAACATGAATTTGGTTCAAGGTTTTAGTCTACAGTAGGCTGGCTTCAAGGTAGGAACTGCACGGCAGGAGTACGCTAAGGAAGAAGGCCACGCAGCCAGGGGTAGCCAGAAAACAGAGACAGAGAGGAGCAAATGAGGACAAGAATACACCCTCCCAGATCAGGCTGCAGTGGCCCACTTCCAACCAGGCCCTGCCTCCTAAAAGCACACCTAGCTACAAACTCACCCACGGACTAATCCACTAGTGAGTTCAAAGCCCTCAGAATGCAGTCCCTTTTCAAAAGCCCCACCTCTGAACACACAAACATTTGAGGGGCATTTGAATTTCAAACCCTGAAAATCTGTCTCTAGATTCAAAAGGCTGGTGTACATTTCATTGTGCAAAACCCATTGAGTCCATATGTGTCAGCTGCCAAAGTCTTTACTGGCTCCAGCACAACTGAAAATGCCAAGATTAAAGTTTTACTACATGGACAAAATGAGGAAAATTCCTTACCAGAATGAAACTTACACAACCTCCATCTCCCAATAGCATCTGAACTTCCAGGAAATGACCTTTACTGTCAGCAGACTTAGCGCACTTTGGTCTTCTGAGCTCCCCCCAGAACTGCCCATCCAGCTCTACTTTCCGGGCATCTTTAATTGGCATCTCCTAACTTCTCTAAATATCTACAAACCAGTTTCTAAGGTTTTTGAACCACATGGTCAGATAGAGTCATGGTCATTATCCCACTACAGTAGTCAGTTCTTGGTCATTTTCCGGTCACTGGAAAAAAAAAATATCCAACTCTACCACCTTTAAACAAGAAGAGGTTTGTTTTGCCTCTAGTTTTCTAAGACTCAGTTTATGGTTGGTTGTCTCCAGAGTAGAACTGTAATGGAGCAAGCCACATCCACCCACGTCAGCCAAGAGGTGGAGAGAAGAGAGGAGCTGGCGTCAAGAATGCAGGTTTCCAGGTCATGTCACAGCACATTCCTCTATAAATTCTTGATGGGGTTGGGGAGTACTGTGAAGCTTCACCTTTCAAAGGCCCCACTGCTGTATGCATTGGTCTAAGCCATAGCAATATGTATTCACATAAAAATAATAAAAGGAAATCACTTCCTGATATACCCCACTGTAGAGAAAATAACCATTATGGAGTCTGTTAAAAAATACTAAGCCTTTTCTGTGTATCACCTCCTCAAGGTACTTTTTGTTTATAGCTGAAACTAAAAATGACACTGCTAGATTCCTTAATAATCTTTATTGCATCATATTTGTGAATTATACTTCATCATTGCCATCTGTAGCAATCCATAAATCACAGAGCAATAAAGCCTCCTAATAAATCTCACACTCATTCTCTTCACATTATTGACCCCTTTTATTTGCTGATGCAAGAACTCTTCCATACGTTGATGCAGCATCTGTGATCTATATATCATTATTCTTTATGTCTGACATCGTTTTCTGTGAATCAGCATCCCTTCTTTGAAGACAGCACAGCAGAGGGGGAGGTTCCACGCTTGACAGAGGACACTGAGAGGATGGGTGCACAGCAGGGGCTGCCATCCCCTCAATCCTGCGAGGACACCCACAGATGAGGGCGGGAGCCTATGCGGTTTTGTTATTTAGGCATCACTCTGTACTCTCTGTGGCCCAGTGAAGGCTTGTCACTGTGCTGTGCCTGTCGTCTTGTGTCTGTGCTGGTCATCAACTACAGATCCGCCCTTCTACTTGAGCTTCTCTTTCCTACAGCCACTTCTCTCCGTTTTGCTAACCAGTCCATCGTGGAAGGATTTATTTAGCACTCTTACTAGTGACTTCATTATTGTTATTTGGGCTCTTTTCAAAGGGCTTCCCACGAGGAATCTACTGCAGGATGAATGTTCGGGGACAGATTTGACAGCCGACAGGAAGAGTTGGTTGAAGAAGCCGAAGGTGCACTCAGGTGCGTACAAGCTCCTGCGCCATCCAGGTGGGAACTCTCAGGGAAACCTGCCTGCTGTTTGTGCTGGTTCTTTTACCTGCCAGCCTCTCAGAAGATGTGCCGTCTCTAGTGCTTTTCCTGCCAGCGCAGGCAGAGAGGTGACAGTCTATTGCTGTGGAAAAAACAACTGCCACAACATTCAACTGTCGATTGCCAGTGTAGACTTTTCTTTTCATGCAAAAAGTCCCTGATGTGAATGGCTGTAGGTCAACCTTCATAATTTAGAGATTCTCAGTCTGACGTGTTTGACATGAAAATTATTTAAATCAAATCCCATGTGTTGTTCTCACTTGTAAAATGCATATTCTTATTTTTAACAAAAGAGCTTTAATCTTAAAATTTGACTTATTTTGAAGTAACACGAAGCACCAATGATGAATGCAGTAAATACAAAAATTTTAGCAACATAACAAAATGACAAAATTAGTATTGTGTATGCTTTTGTATGCTATTTGATGTATGTTTTCATATGAAACCACTTTATAAAGGTTAAATAGATATTATTTCTGAATAATAAAGATTTCAGATCAAAAGCAGATTACATATTAACAATTCAAATAATGGCTCACTTTTAGGTAAAATAATTTGTGAGAAATAGGTTTAACTTTTGCTAGAGAAATTGTTGTGAGAATAATACGCACAAAATACCATCTAAAGTGCTTAAATAATTAAGTAACGTAACACCATGAATAAAAAGGGGGAAAAACCTCCACACAAATAAAAATGAAAAAGCCCCCATGTGCAAAAGAGTGTATTTACTAGACAAAATGAATTTAAAAAGCAGGAGAATACAGTAGAATGAAATGCCCCTTCTGTCCCATTTCTCATCCCTGCTGGCAGGGTGGGAAGATCTGGCATTTAAGACTCCCTTTGAGATGAACATGCCATACCTTGAGATATGAACAGTCCCTTGCGACCAGAGACCTTAATGGACAGTAAATCCTTGTCAACAGTTGCTTTTACCTAAGTTGAAAGTCACTGTGGCAGGGACAGGCAGCCTATTGATATTGGAATGAGGAAGCGAGGCCACGCACTCATTACAGCCACCACAGGGAAGTTGTAGGCATTGTGGCATTTTCTTACCGTGTTCTAATGTCATCTTCTCATTCCTCAAAACAGGGCTTGATCTTTCAAAATTTCAAAGTCCTTTGTATTTTCTCCTCAGACTCATTAAAACAGTGATTTCAATCCTGTTAGACCAATTGTTTTTCTTCCTAGAGAAACAAAGCACACCTAAAATAAGAACCCACATTTATTGCCTTATGCCTTAATCATATTATGAGTATAGAAAAACAACAGTTCAAAAACAGGCAAATGTCTAAAAATAACACAGTCATTGACTTCTTACTCTTTTCTCAATTTGAAAAAAATCATGCTGACATCACTTTCTTATAAAACTGAGCAGAATAATAAACACATGGTTTCTTATTTATAAAATTCCCGCTTCTATTTTTCATACCTGACTGATTCCCTTGCCAGGTTTTCACAAATGAACTTTAGAAACCCTTTTGCTTGGCCTCTCCGAGCCACTTCTATGGCTCTTCCTGGATTTCAGCAGGAGCTGTTTCCCACTCCTGGCTGTTTCTCAGCACTAACTGTTCCTTCCCACTGATGGATTAGGAAACGGATTTTCACTTTTAAGATGGTTACATGGAAATCATGGAAAAGCAACTTCCTTTTGCCCTCTTTATTTTGTATAATGTTCATGCCAGTTCCCATGTGCGTGCAGATGAGGGGACATACACACACTCACACACACACACACACACACACACACACACACACACACACAACCTTACTGCATACATCCTGAATTTTGCATTCACTTGTTCACTAAATTTATTTGATACTGGCAATGCATTTGATTGCAACATTAATCATATTTTTCCTTTTTAAAAAAACCCTCTCCTTTTATTTTAGTTCCAAGCCACTGCAATCTTTTG
Organism: Cavia porcellus; assembly: GCF_034190915.1. NCBI lineage: Eukaryota > Metazoa > Chordata > Mammalia > Rodentia > Caviidae > Cavia > Cavia porcellus. The sequence goes on along the minus strand of NW_026947499.1, from coordinate 71,808,074 downwards.
GCTTCTAAGGCTTTTTTCTACTTAACTTTCACCGCAGAGCACTGTCTTTCCTTTGACCTGTTGTGTCTTTTTCACAAGGAGCTTTTGCCATGTTAGAACCTTAAATGACTGTTTGTAAGACCCTTTTTCCTCTCTTCTTCCTTAGAGTCTGCATCCTGCAGTGCCCTTCATTCTCAAGTACTTCTCTCTCAGCTCTGTGCAGAGTGGTTTGGGGGCTAAATCTCTGTCTCTGCTGCTGTTCCTCACTCTGCATAAGCGGGCTCCCAGCTACCTGATGGGCCTCACTTAGCAGCACTTAAGACTCAGCCGTCCAGTAAGCATGTTTAACCTGTCAAATATGAATACTGTCTTTAAAATTATATTTGATAATGGCTATTTCTTGATACTCTCTTTGCCTTGGCTGAGTACAACACTGACCTTCTCCCTCGCTCTGTGTGCTGTTTCTATCTATTTTACCTCAGGTCCTCCTTCTCACTTGTATTTCTGCACTTGCCATCGTTATAACCTATTTCTGATCATTTCTACAAATTGTGTTCAAACTAATAATCACTGAAGGTATTTCAACTTTATTCTTAGTACCGCTAATGAATATTCAACAAACGTCCATCATTTTAAAAAATCAAAGTCTGCCGAGTCCCACTTCACAACAGATGGCCACCATCTACACCACCTCCAGCCCTGCGGAGGCTGCCACAGTCCTCAGTGATCCTAACTGCCGCCACATCCACCTCAGATTCATGTTTTATTCATTTCACCCCAAGTGACTGCTTTACCCAACCTCCTTTCCCTTTGTTTCATCCTGTACAACTTCCTGAGAGCTAACCTCATGAATATAAAATTAATCCGTTGATTTGTCTAGGTGGCCCTCCAGTGCCTGCCTATGCTTTTAATCTCAATCTTTACTAGTAGCCAGTGTAAACCAAAGGACTTTGACATAATTTTTTGTGATCAAGGTTACGTTACAGTCTAAAGAACTTCTGACTCTTCCTGTGTGTGTGATGATCCGGTGATTTCTAAGACACCCCGACTCTGTTCCTCTGTTGAGGGTGACTTCTTGCTTCTCTGCCAGACAATATGCAGTTGGCCATCTCAGGCCCATTTCACATTCTCTTTGGTAAACCTTGCTGCATGCGTTTATTTTTCTAGCCATTCAAATTATTTGGGTATTATGATGTATCCCAAATGTCTATTAACAATTTACATGCCTGCTTGTAATGAGCTTCCACAGGGCAGAGAAGGTCTAATTCCTCTTCCATTCCCAGTATTTCACATATCGCCTAGTCCTGGCATTCAGACATATTTATGGAATCAAATAAAATTCTCTAATCTTTTAATATGTGAGCAGAGCCTATCTATCTTACAGAAATAAACACTGCTTACACATTAATAGTTAATTATAGATAAGTATTATATAACTATATTATTTTAGATCTGCCATGCTATACTTCTCCCTACATGTTCACATAGAAAAAGAAGACATCCAAGTTGTAAACGCCCTCGTAGAAAATATTTTCCATGATAAAAATAAGAATACATCCTTGACTAATTGAACCATGGTTCAGTGGTTGAACACACTTTCAGTGTAAAGGAAATGGAATTTCACTTTGGAAAGAAAAAAAAATGAAAGCTATTCAATCTTATTTTTCACAAGAAGGAGAAAACATCTGTCTTTCAAAACAACGAGGAATAGAAATAAGTATATAAGTTGTGACTTACAGCAGCCTAATTTGAAAAAGAAATGACCAAATATTTTAAAATACATAATATGAATTAGCACAATCCTTAAATAATAATTACAAGCACTCGGAGAAGTTTCATAGCTTGGTTATTAGTCAGTATCAGCTTTTGTCCATGCTGCAGATATGTCTGAGGGAAAAGTATCCAACAAACAAAATAAAAATTAGAAATGCTGCTGGTCAAATAAAAAGTTGCACTTCACAAAACTAACATAAATAGGAAGATCTTTCTTGGGACTGAAGCAACTGAACACGTTCTGGCCTTCACTTCCCTTCTCTTCAAAATATTTTTTTTAAAGTAGCTGGAAATTATCTATAGGAGAAAAGAGTGTTCTTGGCATTTTTTTCTTTTGAAGTTTTATTTGATATATTTCTGATCAGTTTTTGTTTCAAAAGAAAAAGCAAAGATCAGGTACACATCACACATAATTTTTAGTTTTCTTGCTTTTACTGTAAGTTCTTTCTGGAAATAGTTTGATGGCACAGATACTATATATCATAGTAAGAGTATGTTAAATTAATCATCTGCATCCTCAAAATCTGAGGATCTACATAGGTGGTCTGTCGGCCCTTTGTTTTTAAGTATTGTTAACATCTGTTTATAAATTTTTGTAGAAGTTGGAGCCATGCTGGTTCATTATCTCTCAAAGAAAAAAAATCTTTAAATTTATACATAAAATTAGCTACAGAAGGAAGGAAGGTTTGTGAGAGGAAGGGGCATGTGTCCAGAGTTGGAAGAAGAATATTTAAAAATAAAGAGCAGAATAACACAGTTTTCTTAATTTCAACATATTTTCAAGTGTGTTTCAAAACCCCCAGCTTTTCCTTAGGTGATGTTGAAAATGGGGGTTTTGAAAGACACCTGTACTTCCAGCACTTGGGGGGCGGAGGCAGGGGGACTGCAGAGAGTCTGCGGCGAGCCTGGCCTGCAGAGTGAGTTCAAATTCAGAATCAACTCTAGGAAGCTGCAGAACATACAACAAAGGAAAGTGATGAATAAGAGTCATGTATCATTCTTCTCTCATTGATCTACTCTTCCTCTATTTTTTTGTAATGTATGAATGATATGGTAGAGAAGTATTGCTTATATGAACCTTCATGTAGCATGGGGTAAATAAGTCACAATATATACTGCAGATTTTACAGTTACAGTGTTTAGATTAATACACACACACCCCATATACATATATATATATATATGATAGATAACTGTATTACTGACCTGTTAGTTCATCAAAAAAAAAAAAGCAGTTTGTGCTTTCATTGTTTGATTGATCATTTTTGTGCCTATATCTTGTAATCTGACTATCTACTTTGAAGATAATGTTACACAAATCTTAACCAGTGCTAAATTCTTATTAGTATTTTTTTTTGAAATTATGTATCATACTTTTTATTCTTTTTAAAAAATAAGATAAAATAAAATTGCAAGAGTACAATTTTACAAATAGTAATGTAACGAAATGAGAAGAAAAGTCAAATGACTTAATTAAAAACGGACAAAACATTGTATTACTGATTGTACCATCACTGGAACAAAATGCTCAACACCTACTAATTAAAGGAGGAGAGGTTTGTGTTATGGTTTATATCTGGGTGGTCCATCAGACTCACAGACTCATAGGTGAGGCTTTGGGGTGATCAGGCCTTGGGGGTATGGATATTCACCAGTGGATTGACTCACTAATGATCTTGTAGCTAGTTGCGATTTGAAGGATGCAGCAGGAGTCACTGGGGGTGTGGTCGGGAAGGACCCATTTTCCTCTCCTCCATGACCTCCCTCTGCTTCATGCCTGCCGGCTATGAGCTGTTTGTGCTGCACTGCCTTGAAGGCAGCAGATGATAGACTGGAACCTCTACAAACCGTAAATCAAATTAAACCTCTTCTCTGTAGAGTTGTGGATGTTGGACATTAGTGCTTAGTAATTTCTAAAACTTGACCCACATTACAAAGAGTTCAGTCCATGGTTTCTGGCTTCCAGACAGAAATAAGCTGGTGAAGACATGGGTGAAGCAGGGCTGTTCCCATGGCAGACAGGAAGCAGAGAGAGGGGGAGAAGCTGGGGACAGGTGTACGTTCTTACACATCACATCTCAGGGATTCACCTCAGGCCGCCCCACTTCCTAGCAGTGTGTTCAGCTAAGAAGTCATCAACAGACAAATCTGTGGTAAGTACAGTGCCCTCATGACGTAGGCACCTTCTGAAAGGTCTATCTCTGGACTTGTGAGGGCATTTTACAAGTACACTGTGATAAACGCATTACAGTTGCTTCACTGACATATTTCATTATACAAATACCAACTTATTAAACTTAGGTTTTCATTTGAAAGGAAAATGACTGACCACATTTTAATTATTTCACATAATATTGAAAGCCTAATGTTAGGGAAATGTAATAATAGAGATATGTATAACTGCGAAAAATTATTTTTCAATACTTTAAAAAATTATCTTGCTGACTCTTACATAACTACTAAGTGAATCATGTACCAATTTATGCTGAAAGTCAAGAAACCGAGACATATTCATATCACCAGTTAGGATGGAAAACAGAAAAACTGTGAAACAGTCATGATTTCTCTCTAGAAATGTTAAAATGGAAACATGTGTTGTAACTAAATTAACTTAGATAAAAGTGTTTTTTCAGAATTTTATTTGGAATTTTGGTCAAATTACTAACTTGATTTTTGAAGTTCTATGAAAAATGAATTAAATTTAATATTTTCAATGGGAGGCTAATGAATGTCCGAAGCCTTTCCAGACTATTCTCTGGTAGTTTATACTATGGACTAATGAAACGTTACGATGAATGCCTATGAAAGTACACTACTTCAAATCTTAATAATTTTCAAATGTTGAAACACAAATTATTTATTTTCTGTTATGTGTTTGAAGAAACTTGGATGCATTTTATCTTTTGTAAAATGAAATACTTAATAAATTACATGAAAATAAGAAGGATGTACTTAAACATGAAATTCTATTTGTATGGCACTGAATAAAACTGAAGGAACTAATGACATCCCAGAACATTTTAGTTAGATTTCAAATACTTTCTAAACAGTAGTTGAAGAAATAGCAAAAATGTTCATTTCCTAACACATCTTCATTCTGGTAGTGGTATTTGCTGACTCCTTAACAATGAACCTACTGTAAAGCATGTTTCTTAGAAATCGTAAGGAATATTGATTTGTAAGTCTTTTCCTAAACTTTCCCTTTGGCTCATTATTATAATTGCTACCATTTCATCTTTTCTGTAAAGCTTTTCTGCTTAGACCAAACATTTTCCTTTCTAACTGTATTTAATTACATCTAAATTGTTAAAGGAGTCCTTTATTGGGTGCTTGCCTATTTTCTCATTGACAGTATTTGTTAACTTTGTGCTGTACTCTTAGGGTCCTAAGCCTCAGAGTATGCAATAGGGTATGACTAAAATCATGGAGGAGAATCTTAGTAATTATAGGAGAAAAAGAGTTATATGATCAAAAATGTGTAATGTTATCATTTGTGATATCTTCAGTAAAAGGAAACATGATTATCTGAGGGACTCGCCGTTTTGGGGAAAAATGGAATAGAATTTATTATTCCTTATTACCTTACTATGTTTCAATAGTCTTTTTCATTGTTCAAGAAGCCATTTATGCAGCAATCAATGGAATGACATTTCAATAAATTTATAATTAATATTTAAATTTTAAATAGCAAAACTGTACATTTACACTAGTGTAAATGTACACTACACATTTACACAGTGTAATGTACACTGTACATTAAACCATGTTGAGTGACACCGTTTCTTAGAGAATCTTCTAATGATGTAAAATTTAGCATTAATCATCATGATCACATATAAAAGAGTTTCTATGGTGTTTATATCAGGATGTGTTATCATCAGTATTGTGCAGCAAGATTGGGTAGGGATCTTACCTCTGTACTGGACAGTAGTAGAGTGACTAAAGTACTCAAAGCCTTCATTTCCTTCTGTACCTAGTGTTCTTTGTCAGATGCTTCCATTCCATTCATTCCATTCATCCACTAATTGCTTCTCTCTACTCAATCAGACTTAAAACACTGTCTATAACAAAACACTTTCACTGTTATCTTAGTTATTTTTCTCATTGCTGAAACAAAATATGCAATACCCAAAGTGAAAGTAGGAAAGAGTTATTTCAGCTCATGATTTATAGAGGTTTCAGGCATAACACACATCATCTGGAGTCCAGCTTCCCAGCAGAACCCTCCTGAGCGTGGCTTTACAGACAGCATTTCCATCAGCTTTCTGGTCTTCTAAACTGTGACCAGCGTCTCCCATCACATACAGCCTCAGGCATTCCAGGGCTGCCTTTTCAACCAGCACCTCCAAATCTTCCGGAACTCTTCCTCAGCCATTTCCAAAAGGTCCTGACCCTAGAGGTAAGTCACAATCACAACAATGGCCTGCTCTTGGTAGGCCAGTTATGTCTTAGTCATTTATTGCTCAGAAGGCATTTCTGTGTCTCCTGCTTTTAAAGCTAATCTCTGTTTTAGTTTATTTATTTGGGAATGCACCCAAACCCATATTCTAGAATAATTAAGCAGAAGAGAGACCCAAGACCACCAGGGTCACAGCAGGGTGATGCCTCTCCTTTGGCTGGCGCCTCTTCATGGAATTAGTCTTTCATTATTGACTGTTCTGAGAGACCTGCTCTGTTCATTGGAAATGTCCAATTCCAGCATAAGTTCAAGAGAGGAGAGTAACTGATGAGCTCCCCAAGTATCTCTTATTTTCAGAACAACATGCCAATAAATGCAATTCTGGTCTGTGACACTGTTTGAAAATGGCGTAACTTTTTTGAGCAGATGTGCAAACTGAGCAAGCCTTAAATGTGATTTGATGATTTGGGATGTGCTGAGATCACCTGTTACAGGAGACAGAGTCAAGGATTCTTTATAATTTAGAGCTTCAGAGCTGAAAGTGGGGTCTGCTAAACACAACCATCCGGCCCCCTATTCTGTTAATGTTGACATTTATTTGAAGAGTTTGTGCCAGGGACCAGGATGAGATGATAATAAATTCTTTCTCCTTGTGACTCAAAGGTATGAAACTACAATCGGACTCAATTACTAAGAAAAGAAATCAACAAACTCCATGTATAACTTTAATATGCTTACTTCTTTCTAGTGCCCAGGTTTTGTTTGTTTGTTTGTTTATTGCTATTGTATTGAATGATTTCTTCACGTATTTTGCTATTAACTTCTTATTAGGGATACAGTTTGTAATTACATATTTCCATTTTATAATCGCCTTTTCCTTTATTGCTGTGTGGTAGCTGTGTAGCTTGGTGTAATCTCACTTGCTTATTTTTGCTCCTTCGTCCACGATTTTGTTGTCAAATCATAGTTTAATGAAAGACGAGTGTCAAGGAGCCGTTCTCATCTTTTATTTTATAATTTTTAAAGTTTCAGGTCTTACGTTTAAGTCTTCACTCATTTTTAACTGTTTTTTCAGGTACAGCGTGAGATAAAATCATATTCTATTATTTTATAGGCAGAAATCGTTTTTCCAGGATGGCTTCAAAATGCACCCGGGGAGGCTAATTGTGCAGTCAGTTTTCCAGCCACACCTGAGCTTTGCATATTCAAATCAGATATAAAAGCCAGAGAAGCACTGGGGAGAGGTGAATCGGGCAGGCTGGACAAGAATACAATTCTGTAGTGCATATGGAAGCCTGGACATTAGCGGGTTTCTCCTTTTCTTCCAGCTCTGGGTGTCTTCAATGATTTGCTTGTTTTCCTAGGGATAGGAGAGAGAATCTAAAAAAATCTCAGCTGAATTTTCTTCCAGCCAAATAAGACAGAGATTCAGGCAGAAGCTGAGAATAGAAGCACAGAGTACCTGAGTTTACCTCCTATAAAAGTTTGTTTCAAACTTTTTTTTTTACACTGTAATAAACTTCCTTATTGGTGCCTACAAAACTATGGAGTAAATATGGCATATTTTATAAATATGGCATGATTAAGAGCATGAGGCTGAAATTGAAATGAATCCATTTTCACTACAGCTGGCCAGACTCCACAACTGTTACAATCACACGAATGGAGGTCTCTTTTTGTCAAGCTGCCAAGTCATTTTCCTTGGTTATATGTGAAATATGTTAAGACTAACTTTCAGTCTTCAAATTTGCTTCTAGTGGTCTAAGTCATTCTTTTTTTTTTAATGAAAAAAGAATAAAAATGATGATACAGAATTGAAAAACAAAATAATAGATTAACATGGTTAATATATTACATATCATTATATCAAAGTACCTCAAAGTACAAGATACAGATGTTAGAAATGATCAATGAAAATATAAAATGTTATTTTTGATGTACAAAGATTAGTAGTATAATTATTTATTATATATAATATAATCTTTTACTTTTTTCTTAACTATAGATGTCTTGCAAAGTTCACATCAACAGACAGGATGTCATCACTGTTTGGCCTTTCAGAGGAATTACAGTGATTTTCCAATAACAGAATATTTTCATCTTATGAGATTACATGGAATGCACACAGCTTTCAGAAATATTCAGAAATATGAAAATTTTTTCAGAAATATGAAAATATTTTTTCAGAAATATGAAAATATTTTCAGAAATATGAAAACCATTCATTGACTAAATATCAAATAAATTTCAGAGAAGTTATTTTTAGAATTTGATCTGAAAAGGCTATGTGCATTACAAAACAATTGGAATGTTCAGAATTACTACAAAAGGAAAAAAATGAGTTAACTTTATAGCTTTTTAAAAAAGATAACAAAATCAAAGCCCAACCCAAATTGAAGAAAAAGGAAATGTTATCAAACTATTGTTCTACTGTAGATAACATATAAACCCATAATGTCTTAATCATATGATGATTTTGTATAAGAATTACAAGACTCAATAGTTTTGACATATGTTCATGTGTTTCTGTGACACTAAAACACTGGTTAACAATGTTGCTTTTTGAGAATCATTGAACAAATTCAACAATTATGAAAAATTCAAAATAATTTCTGGTATGTTAATAAGCAGATATCTGTGATTCCGTGAGTTTTTGAAAAAAATTTCTATCAATGAGTTTTACAAACAATAAAACTGTAAAGTAAATCATCAAGTAACACCGCTAAATCATTTCCACTTGGCAAAGAAATCAGAAAATGAGGTGAAATCACCTGGAGTCGCTACCGCTAATCTATAAATTGAATTTTCCAGTTAAAAGAGATGTAAATCCCAAATTAGTTTAAATGTGGGGAGCAGATGTTGCTTGTTTTGTCCTTCTTAGCAGACAGGGCTTCCAGAAATGCATGCAAGCAACACAGTCAGAGCTTCGCGTCACTGGTCCGACACAGAGCAACGGTTGCTTTAGCTCCGGGGTTAAAAGCGGCAAGACCTACAGCATCGCTGCCTGCCTGCAGCACTGTCTGAGCTCAGCGGAGTGGATGGCAAGGTAAATGGCACAACAGCCACGCGAATGCGATCAATATTTAAAGTAGTTCAAACAAACGTGAAGTCAATGTGTGCACAAAACTTCATAGATCGGAGATACATACTTTTAAAACAATGTTGGCTTTAGAACATGCTTAGCAGAAAGTAGTTTTTCTGCTTTTTGAAGAATGCATAAAATTTGACCAAGAAAACTTTATTTCCCACAAATGCTTATTTTAAAGTTAAATACAATTAAAAAAGGACAGACAGTCCCTTTAGTCATCTGAACTGGTAAAAATTTACCTTGGACTCTTATGTCTCACGTGGCATTTTCTTTAAACAATGTTTCTAGACAGTGGGAAGATGACAGGACTTTAGTATGCTTGGGAGAAGACTGTTACGAAAATATGGAACAGGGCTGGGGATTTAGCTCAGCGGCATAAGCGCCTGCCTTGCAAGCAGGCAGTTGTGAGTTCGATCCCCGGTACCGATAAAAAGGAAAAAGAAAAAAAAAAAAAAAAGAAAGAAAGAAAGAAAATATGGAACAGATATAAATGAACTTCTGCTTACACCTTCTTACTTCTGTTAAAAAAAAACAAAACAAACAAACAAAAAAAAAAAAACAAAAACAAAAACAAAAAAACATGTAAGATTCAGGAAATTGCACCAATGACCATTTCCTGTTCTCATGAGAAAACAATATGTATTCACCTATTTTTATAGAAGAGTCAAGTGATTTAAAACAATGTTTCCTTCTTTGCTTTGAAACATTCCTAAAAGAAAGTTAAATTCAGCTTGCCAAAAGTTTACTTTTTAAAAGTATCAGGAAAAACTTGCTGTTAACTCTTATTATGACTGTTCTGTAGGACACATATTAAAATGCATAGCAATAATAAAATAACTGGAAAATTAGGATTTTAAAAGGTGGCAAATATGCATCAATATTATACAGCAGCAGTAATTTATGAACTTAGCAGAGACCTAAAGATTTAAATATTGCAAAAATAGGAAATATACTTTATTGTCTTAAACAATGATGACTTTACATTATTTTTTATTGAGGTGAAATACATATGTTATACAATTAGCCATTTTGAATTTAGGAGAATTACAATTAAGGTGAGTTTAGTTCATTGAAAATGTTGTGAAGTTACTATATTTATCATATTCGAAAAAAATTCATTATGACCAAAGAATATTCTACACATTAAGGAATCACATCAGAATTAGCATTCTTAAACTTGTCGGCCACCAGGATATAGAGAAATGGTACCAATATGTACAATATTGAGAGAGAGAAATTCCACGTATTTTTGGAATACTATGAGGATCTTTAGTTTCAAAATTCTTCTACTCACATTATTATCCATTTGTGTGTGTAGTGAATACACTGATGTCTTCACTTGCATTAAATTTGAAAACAACCATATGTGCAAAACAGCCAAATATGAATCCCTACCGACAGCACAGGAGTACACATTTGGTGCTCTCCTTCCATCTCACTTGCTGGCATCACACACAGGCTTGGAAAATCTTCCCCGCAGAGGCTTCCCAAGGGTGAGAAGACCTCGGAAACACAGAATGGGAGCCGCTAGAGCAGTGATGGCGAACTGTTCAGGGAGGAGCACTCAAACCAACCCCAGAGCCATGTATCCCAAGGACCAACACGCAGTTACACCGAATGATGATGTTTTTGTTTGGAATAAACAGCTCATACATAAACATCATTTGTCTCACAAGAAAACTGAAAGAATCTTGCTCTGGGCTGGACACTGTAGCCAGTAAAGCCTTGGAGGCAGAACCAAGGGGCTCCAACCTCCCCGTACCTAGGAACTTACCTGTGGCTCGAAATGAATACCAATGAGCTACTGTGCACCACTAATGCCCCTTAGGCTCCACCACAAACCTGAGCTGTATGTATGCCCCCACTCCACGTGTCCACCAGAGAGACTGCCAACCCTGGGGAGAGATCACCACCCCCAGGGAGAGATCCCAGGGAGAGACTGCCAGACCATGGAGAGAATGCCGGGGTCAGGGGGAGGAGAGGGGGTCTCTCCCCGCGTTCTTAAAATAAAGGTCATTTATATTTCATACTTCTTATCTTTTCAGCCACGCTACAATTCTATCAAAAACCAATAAGCTTGCAGTAAGTTTGCCCCCACCATCCTGGAGTATGAGAAGAGAACATAACCTTTTTCATACTTTAAACTATTTATTTGAGGAAATTTTTTTAAAGAAAACAATTATGATATAATAGGACAACAGCATATCTTTGTGTTTTTTTTTAAACAACTTTTGGGAGGACATGATTTAGGAACTTAGGAAATACAAGATTTCCAGTATGCATGGTGCTATTTCTGTCACTTGTTGGATCCCTATCAAGTGTTTAGAGTTAGCTCTACCCTAAACTCTATTCTTACACATCGTCTGTATGGACAGTATTTAAGCTGTTGTACCTTCTCTATGGCTGTTAAATGCGTCAGGTTACCCCTTACCAATCCCCTTGATTCCCTAAGTTTTCCTCAAGCTTGTCTGATGCCTTTTGATATAGCAATACGACTCTCCTGAACTTTTACTGATTATAATAGGTCAGATATTTTCCAGTTTTTATGGCTGATTCATTCAGCTGTGGTCTCTATGTCTGATACTGAAATGGGAATTCTCAGCAGACTTGGAGCTGCTGAGTTTTCCTTTTTGGGAGTGTCTTGCTCAAATCACAGCTCAGGAACATAATTTTTCTATTGCCTAACTGCTCTGTAGGCCACCAATTGGTAACTTTTCTGGAAAAAACATAGTAAAAATTACATGATTTAATGTAGTGTTCATGATTGCCAGAAAAGTTATTATTATGATCTCATATTCAAAAGGTCCTGAAGTAGACAAGTTTTGGGCTACATGTGACTGTGTGTAACTTCTACAAAATGTTTTTCTGCAGTTATTCTAACACTAATCTCAAATCTTTTTCTGTATGTAACAAAATTGGTACATGTGCATAGCTCTCAGGTCCCGCCATCTCTTGATCCCCTACCCTATAGGAAAAGATCGAGCTCCCGATTTCTCATTGTCTTTTATTGTAACCTTGCAGTTCTTACGCACAGGATGATGTAACGACCTCTACATTCTGAATGATTAGAATCATTACTGTGTACAGTGGAAAATGCACTGCATCAAGAGACTCCCACTGGTTGTCACCACACTTTGAGTGACCTGTTTCTTTATCCAGTAGTGAGGATTTGTGAAGAGAATTTAAAATCTCTTCTCCTCATCTCTTACTAAGTCTGCCCAAAGCAGAACATGTGATTGCAAGAGGAGTAATTGGATATGCAACAGAGACTTGAATTCTGCTTTCTATATCTAGTGACAAACATGTTCTTTGTCAGCTATTGGTTATTTTTCTTTGATTTTTTTCATCTAATATCCATTTTCACATATCTACCATTTGTATTAACTACAGGAGTTCCAAATAAATGTAATCAAGAAGAAAGAATTGCTGAAAGTACTTAGAACATAGAATATCATTTTATTTGTAATTAAATTATATTGTGTGATAATCACATAGTAAAGTAATATATTCAGGGTAACATTTGTTCTTCGGCTGTATATGAAAAGACATATACATGAGTAGGAAATACAATAAAAATAATTATGAACACACATCAGTATGCCTCATAAGTATTGATATTCCAGGTGCTCCAAATAAGAAAATTACAGCACCCAGGAATTCGAGAGTAATGTAAAATATGCTGGTTATCTTGAATATCTTCAATATTTATCTGTTTTGTAGAAGGAAATTACACCTATAGGAAATTATGCTTAATATAGTGCAAGACTAGAATACACTTTCATGAAATATAAACAATTGCTTGTTAAGAAAAAGCATATACAGGAAAACTTTCTGCACTTCTATTGCCTAAAAGCAAGACTTAGATTTAGAGTGACAATGACATCTTTCTCCTTGTTTATCAGGGAGAAAAAGATAAACAACCAAAGGAAACTTTAGACCATCTGCAGCCTGGAAATGATACCAGAGAGCTTTGTACTAACAAGATTTACTAAATATTTTTTTTTCTTTACTTACTACTTATTTGCTTTTCCCTAATTTGCCACCTATAAACTTAAACTTTCTCTATTTAGGATCCTGTAACAGCACTGAATTTATTGGCAACTCTGCTATTTCTTAATATGAAGCAACATGCAGTTTAAAGGCACTGTATATTTTAAGCATTTAATTAGGGTCCAATTATTTAAGGCATAGCTAGTGAAAATCTGCTAACTGTTAACATCTGAAAGTTTACTGCAGTACAGACACCATGCAGTGTAGGCACATTCCTGGGTTGTTAAAACTCATAAATCCTATGAAGTTGTTCTGCTTCCATTATAGCTTTGATAAGTCAAGAGTCTCTCTTTTAAGAAAATACAAGCTTTTTATTTTTTAAATCAGACCTCAGGTTGCATATTATGTTACACAGATGTACTATCAAGCACTGGAATGTGCATTTGAAGAATTCACGGTAAAACCCAAAGCAGGCATTGTGCATCTCCTGGGGGACACGTTCTGCTGTGGGAGGCCCTACATTTCCTCCCTAGCCTGAGGTGTCCCCACTGTGCATGATTTGTTACTGCTTACAGCACATCAGGTCTTTATTGTCTGGGACGGATAACACTGAAAAAATAGATTGTACACATGATGAAATTGAGACTGGAAGAGGTTCACTGATTGAGTTAGGCAAGGTCATGTGACTAATGGATGGCATTGCCTGGTTTTAGAAAATTTGGAAGAAACATGCAACAAAAGAATCTTTCAGGTTATTTAAAGTTAAGTATATGTAACTTTTAGCACTTATGCATAGTAATGTTATGCAACACTTTCTTTCAGACCTGGGTCAGAATAATCATTTACTCTGAAGATTTTTTTTTTTTTTTTTTTTTTTTTTTTTTTTTTTTTTTTTTTTTTTACTGGTACCAGGGATTGAACTCATGACCACGGGCTTGCAAGGCAGGCGCTTATGCTGCTGAGCTAAATTCCCACCCCCTGAAGACTTATTCTATTTGAATTATTTGTGTGTGTGTGTGTGTGTGTGTGTGTGTGTGTGTGTGTGCCAGGAATCTCACTAAGGACCTTGCGCTTGCCAGGCAGATGCTGTGTCACTGAGCTATATCCCAGCTCTATTTGAAATTCTTGTTTAGTAAGTTACTCAGGGAAAGTTATTTCCTAACCAAAACAGCTATAGTATTATCACAAAATTAACGTAAAACTTCTTTAGTTATCGAGCATCAAATATTTGTCATGTAGTCTGACAATATCATTCCAATTTTTGTTTTAGAATTAAGCTGCAGTTGTCCCAAATTCTCTTGGACTTCGGATCTGTTTTATAACATCATTTAAGCCTGAAGCAACACCAAAACACAGAGGAAACATTCACTTTCCTCTTAGTGATTATGCTTGTTGGCGCTGCCTAATTTTCAACATGAAACTTTTAATAGAAATGTCACTTTTTCGCAATTAGAAGTATATAAAATATGCATGGAAACAAAACCATGGTGGAATTTTAGCAAGTAGCCTGTTAAAAAGATACCTTTGATCTAATATCATCCTTAAATTTAAGATATATTGGATTTGTCAGTAGATTTACAATGTTTGCTTATAATAATATGCTTTAGTTTTAAAAGAACAGTTGTTGTTGGTATGATCAATTATGTTCCCCAAGTGGTCTCTAATTATAGTTGGAAACAGTCTTGTACGTTAGGGTGTTACTCATATTAAATGTTGGGAGACACTTGCAGCTGAGGGTGGGCTCCCCATTCTCAGGAATTGATTGTCTTTGTTTGAGGAGGCTCCTGTCCTGGGAAGCTCTGGTTTTGAGGAATCCAGATGATCATGGGTTTTAGGTAAATTTCTAAACTATCTAAACATCGAATTCAAAGGAGTTGGGGTTTGGAAAAGGATGTTGTAAGTGGTAAGTAGATGTCTCTTGATTTTAAATTAGTGTCTCCTATCTAGGTGTCTTCCATCTTGGCAGGGAATGGAAAAGACAGTCAATTTAGGGCTGATCGACTTTGTATTGTTATCTATTAAATACATGCTCCCTAGATGACTCACATACATGTATATAGAGCTGAGAATAATTCATCCCAGAGTTTTACAAAATTAAAGCCAAGTTTTGGTACAGTTTGGTTACCTATTGGATATGTATAGGCACAATTCAAAGAGTCACCATTTTAACAAATAATATTTTTTCAGTTCTTGAATGTTTCAGAAGAAAACACAAACTGTGCTTTTAATGAGTAATAGGTAAAGGATCCAGGAGGTTTTATTGTCCTTTGTCTGTAAGGCAATCTCTGATTATGTCAGTGATTGTTTTGATGAATAAGCTGAAAATTAAAGAAATTCACACTGTCTCACCCAGCAAGTTCCCAAAGGCAGAGGCTCAGTTACTTCTCTGCTATCTGCACAATGTAGATCTGCTCACTGGTTTCCTGCACAGCCATCTGCTGAGTTACGAGCTAAATCAGGGCAGTTTGAAAGCCTTCCAGTTGCTGCATTCATCCATGGCCTGCAATGATTCTCGGAAGGGCAGCTTGAGAAGGATGCATTAGAGTAGAGATTCTTTGCACTCTCTGCTGAGAGTTAGGGTGATTAACTTTTCCAAGACATTCATCCACTCTGCTTTTGCTGTGTTTTTTTTTTCCTTTTTGCAACACAGATGTGACCATGAACACGTGATTGTAATCTTAAATGTGTACGTATCTTTATGTTTGAGAGTGCAAGCAGGTAAGCATGCACGTGCGCGCGCGCGCACGCGCACGCGCACACACACACACATACACACACACACACACACACAAACTCCCCTTTCTATGGACAGAAATATATTTATTAGTTTTCTCAAGTTCTTCTCTTTGGAAGAGTGATTATACTGTTTATATGCCACTGCTTTACCATCTTCCAGGAAAACATACATTTAGAATGCATTGAGTTTTTAAATAGATCTCTAACCTACTTTAGGTTTGGCTGTTCTAGCCTAGAAACTAATTTTTTTTTTCATAAAAATATTTACAGGGCATCACATAAGAAAGGAATAAACTCCCCATAGGAGTGTATTAATGAAGTCATTGTAAATAAATTGCAGTGAAAGTCAACTCTGTAACTGGCAATTTGACTACAGTATAAAGCAGAACATTGGATTACTTGCCATAGGTAATTCTTGAATAAACCTTCATTGCTTGTTTTATTTTGAGGAAAAATATATTTGATCCAATGTTACAAATTACCACAGTAATAAATTTGAAATCAATGAACTGGGGTGTAAAATACATTTCATTGATATGTTTTAGATTTAATATATTCTGAAAATACTTAGCATTATATTTTTAGTTTTGACTTATAGAGCTTTGATAGTATTTGTAAATAATTATTGTCAGAAAATATTAGTTAAGGTAAAGAAGAAAAAAATTACTTGTAATATATGTTTGTGTCACCACTTTTAGGGTATGAATATAGACTGACACGAAGTTAAGCATTTTAAAAAGGTGACATACATGAAGTAAAACCCCTATCATCTCCTCTTCCATCCAGCCAATTTTTTCCTGGAGTCAGACCCAGGAAGCTATATTTTGCACCTATTCTGTAACCACTTTAAACTGCAATTTCTACTGAAAAATAAATCTCACTGAAAGTCAAATATACATATTATTTTTCTACATGCATGGTCTATGCTTAACACTTTGAACAAATTTGCTGTTTTTTTAAAATTTTGTAACTAATTGATTCAATTTAAAAATGACTGAATGAGTCAAAGGAAGAATTATGTTCAGTTACATAAAGAAAACTAAAAGAAGACAAAGTATTTTTGAAATCAATCAATAGCTTGGAGCTCTGAGTATAAAAGCGATGATGTCATTGGTGTAATCAGAATCACACTTTGGGTCCTAATGAGCCTCAAATAATTTTTCCTGAGAGCCATATAATGGTAAAATTGATTCTCTGACAAGTAACTCAATTGAACTAGTCTAAAATCCCTATTATTAACAAAAAATTAAGTTTAAAGTACCATAGAAAGATGAAAATATCTGGATTAATTTATTTTACCATCATATTTGCTTTATATGTTTCAAATATAGATACCAGAATAGACAGAATATGAATATTATCAATATTACTTTGTTTCAGTTCACTTTAAATTTAGCAAAGTATTTCTAATTTCTAAAAATAAAATAGAAACATATCTGGCTTTTTGTAGAAGAAGACAAGAAAACTATGATAATATTAATAATATTTTCATGTATATTGTAGCAAAAGTGATACCATATATACAATATATAATAGGGCTGTAGAAATAGAATTCTACTTCATGAGCTACTTAAAAACGGTTGAGGCAGAACTTCAGTTCCTCTAAAAGGGCAATTATCTCTTTGATCTTTTTAAAAAATCATTGGCAAGAAATTCTTTCTGTACAGATCACCAGTGTGAACTATTTTCCTTAAACATGTCCATGGTCATAGGAGAAAGTTTTATTATAACCTCAAGGTATCTACCTTGATAAAGTGATAAGGGGATCTTTAAAATGAATTTGTGAACATTATACAAGCTCCTTGGTAACAAAGTTTCAGAAGCACAACTTTCTCTGTGAGGTAGTTTGGAGTTTGAAGACTACCCCAAGCAGCTCGTTGCCGTGCGTCACCTCACATGTGACCTCTAGAGCTGGGACTCCCTTGTCATCAAAGGCTTGATGTTCTCAACCCCATCTTCTGTCATTCACGCTCATGGACTCTGATTAAAATAGCACAGAAGGCAGCAGGAAAGTCTTTTTTAGGGACACCATAAGGAAGAGGTCACTGCTTTTACAAGGAGATTGCTGCCAGCTGTATATGAGCCTGACTCAGTTTCTCCAGTTGCTTTCTTAAGCACCTAATGGCTTTATTATTGCTCCCCAACCCACTGACTGTGGTCACTTTGGTGTTGGCACAACGTAGAGTTGATTCTGCAAGCAGAAAATAAGAACTTAAGCTCCATTCTTGTTAGCCTTATGTGAAAACTGTGTAGGTTAATGGGAGAGTTACGAAACAAGGCATGCTTCATTATACTATGTCAGGGCTGAGTGATTTCTTTTTGTGTCTGTAAATGTTTTGCAGCTAGGAGATAAATTGAGAGTTTGCGGCATAATGGTTAATTGCTATTATTCAAAAGTATGCATTCTTAATAGGCCTCGTATCACAGCCAAGGGGACAAAGATTGATTCTTAGGAGCTGAAAATGGTGTGGATATTGCAAGACCAGCAGCACATTAAGACAGAACCCCCCTCCTGACATTTTTTTCCTTAGAATTTTTTTATGCAGTTAGAAAAAAAGAGAAAAAAAAAAGGCTAAAATGTCTCCTTAAATGATGAAAAGAAAATACATTTTGCTCTAGAGTAACATTTTTCCTGTCAGTATTTGAATGTCGTATTCATTTCTAAATATATGAAAGATATGCAAGGTTACCAAGGTTATCTCCATTTCACAAATGTGGAGAAGACAAGGACCAGAATCCATGTAACCTGCAAATTGTAAGCTCACACTGCTGGCCGGTGCTGGAGCTAGGATTTGAACCTTATACTTGGTCATTTATTTAGGGTTCAGGGAGGAGCCCAGGATTTCATGTCTGCTGGGCAAGTGCTCTACCAGCCCATCTCAATCAGTTTTTGTCAATGAATGAATTATATCAGCATCAAAGGCATTGTGGCTACTATCTGTAAACAATGCTGTATGAGCTCAAAAGTTGCACAGTGGTCTCTGGTAACTAATTAATTACTGAGAATAACTAATCCCAGGTAACCTTTTGTCCTGTGTTTTTCTTTCAGCCACCAAGGGGCACCCTCATGTAGTGTTTTACCTCTTTAAGGGTGGCTTTTTCTCTGATTATTTGAGAAGACACCTGCAACTTTCTCATGATCTAAAGAAACTGACAGAGTAACATAATAAAAGAGGGCTGTTTTCCAGTGTCCTTTGAGACCTCCAGCAGTCAGCACCCCTCTCTCTTGGTACCTTTTGCATTCTAATTATGTCTTAGTTATTTTTTACTTGTCCCTGACACAAAATACCTGAAGCCCAAAATTGGGAAAGGAAGGGTTTACTTTTTATAGTTTTTGGAGGTTTTAGTCCACACTCAGTTGGCTCCAAGACAGGGTGGCAAGGCAGAACATGTTTATGGCGGCTGCAAAACAGCAAGCAGGAACCAGCAAAGGGAGTGAGACACACCTTCTTCCTGCCACTACATCACATCCTGGTTCCACCCCTAGGTGGGTGGAGCACTGACACCATCAATCCAACACTAGACAATGAACTGTCACAAATCCACAATGCAAACTCTTGAGGCCTGGGGGCCACAGACATAAACCATGACATTCTACTCCTGGCCCTCAGGACTCGCGTACATCCTTTATACACAAGTCATTTAGTTCACCTCTAAGAGTTGCCCAAGTCTTAACAGTTTCAGCATTGTTGAAGAATCTAAGTCTCAAGTCTCCTCTAAGATGTATGGCAAACCCTTAACTGTAACCCTCTGTACACATGCAACAAGGGTAAACAGTTCTGAAGTGCAAAAGCACAAGATAATCATTACCATTCCAAAAGTTACAAATGGGGGAATATAAAGCATTGGAAACAAAGCAAGTCTAAAATCCAGCAGGATGAAGGTTAAGTCCTAGAGTTCCATGCTCAGCATCTGAAGCAATCTGGTTACAAGCTCCAAAAGGCTTGGGTGATTTTACCCCTATGGCATTTTTAGGGATTTTAGCTCTTGTAGCTTAAAAAAAAAAAAAAAAAAAAAAAAAAAAAAAAAAAAAAAAAAAAAAAAAAAAACCTCTCTGCTTGCTTTTTACAGCTTTTTTTGGGATCATCCACATTTTTGCCTTTTTAAAACCTTTGCGGTCTCCAATGAACCTTTGCTTTACCCTTGTATCTTTATAAACTGCCCTTTCAGGGGCACACTGCTTGGCCTCCCAGGCCCTTTGCAATCGAGGTGGAAGATGTCTTACCCTCAGAATTTGGGCATTTTTTTTTTTGCACCTAAAATCACCACCTTGTGGATACCTCCAAGGTTGGCTGCCAGCTAAAGCAGTAGCCAGGCTTTTTTTCTCTCAGTTGTAGGGCTCAGGTGCCTGGATTACAGGGCTCTATTTATCTGATTGTGACCAAAAGCTTTTTTATGTTGGCACCATTTTGGAACTTCATGTGACCTCTGTCACCATTCTGGAGCATGGTGCTCTGTAGCTTTTTTTTCTTGAGCAATTTTTTTCACCTTTGCAGTGAGGCAGGATGCACTGGGGCCATCTTTTTTATCTCTCTGTTTCTCCTCAGCAGTCAGAATCTCAACTCTGTCTTTACAATCCCCAGTCTTTTGGGCATTTTTTTTTTTCTGGCCAAACTCACAGTATTGCAAATTATCCTGCTGAGCTCTTTGTTTTTGATTTGCAACATAAAGGTGGCTAAAAGCCCCAACAATAGCTATGCCACAGCCTGAACATTTGATTGCTTTTTAATTTCCTTTTTAAGATTAATCAGTCCATTGCCCTTTGTCTCAGTCTCAGGCAAAGTCTCTGGGCATGAGCAAAATGCAGACAAACTTTCTGCCAAGCCACAATACACATCATAGGGAGTCCAACAACCAATGCAGTCCTTATTTTCAGCAGAAAGCTCCCATGCCTGGTCTTTACCATGAGGCTTTTTATCAATCTTTTCATCTCCTGTGCTCTGACCAGAATCTCCTTTATAAAACAGCCTCAGCTGCTTTAGCTCTATGCTTCCAGGCAACATGTATGAATGTTTTCAAACTCTGCCCACAAGCTATTTTTAAAGCCTCTGAAAAATCACAGTCAGGTATAGTCACAGCAAATGACCCCACTCCTGGTAAATTTTGTCTTAGTTACTTTTTACTCATCATTGAGACAAAATACCTGAAGCCCAAAGCTGGGATAGGAAAAGTATATTTCTTACAGTTTTTGGAGGTTTTAGTCCACACTCTGTTGGCTCCAAGATAGGGTGCCATGGCAGAGCCACCGTTTATGGAGGCTGCAAAACAGCAAGGCAAAAACCAGCAAAAGAGAGTGAGACATATCTTCTTCCTGCCATTACATCACATCATGGCTCCACCCCTATGTGGGTTTGGCACTGACACCATCAACCCAACACTAGACAATGAACTGTCACAAATACACAATGTAAACTCTTGAGGCCTGGGAACCACAGACATAAACCATGACACTTTGCTGTATCATAAATCCAAGAATCTCATTCTTTGCAGCCATCAACCACTGAGCTGCATCAATGTGGAATCATGAATGCTCGTAGGTTCTGATTAGAATCCAGCTCCCTTTATCAAGGACCATGTACGTTTATATGCAAAACTGGCTGACATTAGTAAAATAAATATATTATTTGTCACAGTCAAAATTAAATGTGCAACCACAAATTAATGCATGGAGGTTAATGTGTGATCTATAAACATTATTAGGAAGCTTCACAAAGTGGAGACTTTCATGCAAATATATCAAGTAGTTTAACAGACAAATCTCACTCATATGGATTTTTGGGCTGATGTTAAATATCAAAGAGAGTAAGTCTGTGAGAGTTGACCCCCCTGCTATAACCCCCTCCCTGAGTTATAAAAAGCAGCAAAGAATGTTTCACTCCCTAACTCCCCAGAGCGGGGGGAATAAAAGGGTTAACTCCCTAACTCCCCAGAGCTATCAGAGCAGAGCAGAAAGAAATGCCTAACTCCCCAGAGCTATCAGAGCAGAGAAAAAAAAAAAAAAAAAAAAGAAAGAATGCACCTGCAAGGTTGTTCTGTCTCAACGAGATAAGTAAGACAAGTAACTGTTCTGTTCTGGGCACATAGTGACTGGGCTAGGACCCCCAGTCTCCATGGTTACTCAACCCCAAACCCCTCTAATCAACTTCTGCCAAATCCTATGCTGCTCAAAATTAACCAATGCAATCTGCTTCTGTAAACTCGCTTGCCTCCCGTTTGCGCCCTTAAAAACCCTACACAATTCCCCCTCGGGGCCCTCCACACTTGTTTGCCTGGAGGACCCCATGCGCATGGAAATAAACTTTTTTCCCTCACCAAGAGTTGAGTCCTTGGGGTCTCTTTCCCTGCGGCATCGGCCCTAACATCTTGGAGGCCCCAGCGAGATAGCACGTCTCACGGGAGGTGACCTCAACGGCTCTGCGGTGGGTGAGTACGACCGGTCGCTTCTTATTTTTACTCTGAGGATCAATCTACCGGTATTTTACGCCCGGAGCCAACCAGGCAATTTTTGTTACCTGTTTTTGTTATCTGTTCTCTGTTCTCTGGTGACCGGGGGACGCCCCACATGGTTTTCTGTGACTCACCGTCTGCGATAGGATTTTCCTATCGGTCTGGGGAATTTCATTCCCAATCTGTGGTCCTTCTGGGCCAATCTGGGGAATTTCATTCCCAATCTGTGGTCCGTCCGGGCCAATTCGGAGACACCGTCTGAGGTGACTCGTTCGGGGAATTTCATTCCCAATCTGTGGTCCGTCTGGGCCAATCTGGGGAATTTCATTCCCAATCTGTGGTCCTTCTGGGCCAATCTGGGGAATTTCATTCCCAATCTGTGGTCCATCCGGGCCAATCTGGAGGCACCCCCTAAGGTGACTCGTTTGGTGTGAAACTAATGCGTGAGAGTGAGGTGGCCGGCCTGTTTGTCCTGTGTGTTGTGACTGTTGTGAACAGTTATTTGTTGTGTCGCGTGTACGCTAACCACTCTTTGTCTTCAGAACATCATGGGCCAGACGACATCGTCCCCATTGTCCCTCAGCCTCAACCATTGGTCGGAGGTTCGAGAGAGGGCTCACAATCTCTCCTTACAGGTTAAAAAAGGTAAATAACAGGATTTCTGCTCGACTGAGTGGCCTACTTTTTCTGTGGGATGGGCACCAGAGGGGACTTTCCACCTTCCCCTCATCTTAGCAGTTAAGAACATCATCTTCTGCCCCAGATGAGAGGGCAGGTCACCTACATCTTGGTATGGCAGGACCTCAGGGAGGAGCCCCCACCGTGGGTAAAACCCTTCCTTCCTCCGCCTTCTCCTTGGGTGCCTGTTTAAACTTGTTACTAACTTAGGGGCTTGTTGCCCATTTCTGTTGTAGGATCCATATGGCTTATTAGATTAAAGGTTCATGATAAAAAAAAAAAATTATTTCCTTTAGCTGACCAAACTGTACAAGAAGCTCCCTTTGTTTGTGTCTTTAATGTTGTGGTGCCTTGTTTAATATGTAAGACTTCAATTGATTGCTTGCAACCTCAACATACATTTTAAAAGGAGTATTTTTTCCTCTCTGGTAAAAATGTAAACATGTACACATATATATGTATATCTATGGTTATTAAAAATCATATCAACTTTAAACATGTTTTAGACTACTAAAAGGTGACTTCAAGGGTTTTGTTAAGAGCTTTGATGTTGTCTGAGAAGTAAAAAAAAAAAGTTAATTGACTGGTAATAGTAAAAAGAGGGACAAAGAGAGTGGTCTTCAAGTAAAGGTGTCTGGCTATGCCAAAGTGTAAAAAAAAAGATTAAAGCTTAGTTTGAGAGATATTATTGTAAGTTGTAGAAGGCTCAAGAGGATGTGAATTTTACTTGTCTTGATTTATAGTACTGCAAATAACAGGTTTGACAAGAAGTAAATGTATTTAAAATTTGACAGTATTAGATCAGTTTTGGTAAAAGTATACATAAGATTGTACTTTGCTGCAAAATGTTTCCATTAAAATGAGATTATAGGTGATACTAAAAATAAGATACAAGTTCTTGCATGTACTGTGAACATCTGGGAGATTATACAGCACAATTTTGTTACTTATAAAAAAGCCCTTTTTGTTAAAAATATAATTTTAGTAAAATGATGGCCTGTCACGTGACACCCTTGGACAAAAAACAGTGTGCCATCCAGATGAAGCCGGCTCTCTGATCCGGAATGCCAAAACCATGTTCTCCTTTTGTGCCACCCTGACTAAACATCCAGAGGTAAGAAGGTTTCCCAATATTGCCAGTTGTTCTCTTTGTAACTCAGTCGGCCCCACATGTTAGACAAAAATTACAAAGGTTTGAGAGGTTTAAAAAAATGCCCCTCAGCCAGTTAATAGAGATAACACAAAAAGGTCTTTGAGAACTAACAATTTACAAAAAGATAGCCAAGATGTTAAAATTGCTCTATGAAAAAAAAAAAACTTTTAAAAACCAGACGAGAGTTTCTGGGGGCAATTGGGTACTGTAGGCTAAATTTTACTGGAAAGCTTGCCTCTATATGACTCCCATAAGGGAGAAACCCAAAATTCGCTGAACTGGACTGATAAATGTAAACAGGCCTTCCAACAGCTCAAGCGGGCCTTGACAGAGGCCCCAGCCCTGGGACTCCCTGACGTTACCAAGCCTTTCATCTTGTTCATAGATAAACTCAGGGACATTGCCAAAAGAGTCCTAACTCAGGACATTGGCCCTTGAAAGAGGCCTATAGCCTACCTCTCCAAAAGACTTGATCTAGTAACAGGAGTATGGCCCCCTGCCTTAAAATACTAGCTACTGTGACAATGCTACTTGAGGAAGCGAAGAAACATGCTTTGGGCAAGTGATTTCTGTGGTAACTTCTCACAGTTTAGAGACTCTTATTAAAACCCCTCCTAAAAAAAAAAGGCTCTCAAACACCAGAATTCTACTGTCAAGCCCTGCTTCTAGACCCAGAGTCAATGATATTCAAGACTTCTTCAGCTTTAAACCCAGCCACCCTTATGCCTGATGATGACCCGGAGAAACAAAGGACACCTCTCTCCATGAGTGCGCTGACATCCTCGAACTGCAGCAAAACCTACAGGCTGATCTTACTGACCAGCTTTTGGAAAATGCCGACAACTGTTCGATGAAAACAGCTTCATCCAAAACGACAAACGAGTGGCCGGGGCAGCAGTGACCACCAAAAAGGAGGTACTCTGGGTTAAGCGGGTAGAGCCTGGCACTTCTGCCCAAAAGGCGTAGCTTGTTGCTTCGACTGAGAGGCTAAAACTAGCCACGAAAAAGAGGGTAAACATTTTTTACTGAAGATGTCCCTTTGCTACTGTACATATACGTGGAAGCCATCTAAAAATGCTCCACAGATTCTAGATTTGCTGGCAGCTGTCTGGCTGCCTCAATGGGTTGCTATTCCTTACAAGGCTCACCCAACCGGAGATGAAAAATAGCAACCACATCAGAGGGGTCAACCAAGAAAGTAACTGCTCTGATACTAGTCCTCCGACCTTGTCAGAACCGGTCTACACAAAGAAAGACCTACAGTTGGCATCTCAACTTGGAGTAAAGTCTCCCACCCCAAGGGGCTAATACCAGTTACCTGATATACAAGTACGGTTACTGGAGACACTAGGGCAGGAGCTATTATATCGGGCTCGCCAGACTACTCGTTTAGAAAAAACTAAACTTGTGGATTTGTCCAGAACTCAGTATTTTATTCCAAAACTCTACAAACTGACCACCTCTTCGAGCTCCAGATGCCCACAGTGCTTGTTAGTCAACTCAGCCAAGAGCTCTGCGTTAGAGACCACCCGACATCAAGAAATTGTTCCAGGAGAACATTAAAAAATAGACTTCATGGACATGGTAAAACTTAATTTACAGGGACACTGCTATCTCTTGGTATTAATAAACATTTTTACTGGCTGGGTAGAAGCTTTCCCTACTAAGTCTGAGTCAGCCTTAGTGGTAGTTAAAAGGCTATCGCATGAGATCATACCTTAATTTGGCCTCCCACTATCAATGGGGTCCGATAATGGCCTGGCTTTCATAGCCCGAGTCACCCAAAAGTTAGCCCAGGCATTAAAGATTAATTAAAACTCCACTGTGCCTATCAGCCACATAGCTCAGGGCAAGTAAAACGTATAAACCAAAGTCTCAAAGACATTTTAGCTAAGCTGTTTTCAAAAACTGGCGATAATTGGATGAGCCTTCTTCCCTTTGCACTGTTAAGAGCTAGATATACCCCATATGTTTCTAGAATTTCCCCCTTTAAAGCCATGTTTGGGAGGCCCCCACCATTGGTTCCAAGATTGTCAAAAGACAAATTAGCTAACATTACTAATCGAGATCTTAAGTCCCTGCAGACACTCCAACCTGTGTTGGCCTGGATCCACCAGCTGTTTAGACAAAAACACTTAGACCCACCTTCAGAGACCAAGGCCCCAGGGACTCCAGTCTTGGTTCGATGTCACCACCATGACTCCCTCAAATCCTGCTGGGAAGGACCTTTCACCGTGGTGCTCAGTACCCCCACTGCCATCAAGGTAACAGGAAAAACTGCGCGGATTCACTACACTCATGTAAAGCCACGGAAAACAACAGACAACGAGGGACATACTCAGTGGACTACACAACAGACTGGTAACCCTTAAAGTTAAAAATTGACTAAAACATAGTTAGATTATGCTGGTCATGAACTGTTTTAGCTTGCTTGTTTTGATTTTAATAACATTGATGCTGACCTTACATGGCGGCTTTGGTCCCCCTGTAAACAAAAAAAAAAAAAAAAAAAAAAAAAAAAAAAACCAATTGTTAAAGATCTTTTGTTTTTAAAAAAAGGGGGTCTCTGCGCCGCACTTAAAAAAAAAATGTTGTTTTTACACTGATCATACTGAGATTGTAAAAGATACAATAAAAAAGTTGAGAAAAAAAAATCAGATCTCAAGAGCCCCCTTCAAATAAAGCCAAAATGTTCTCTTTCCAGGAATCAATCCTGCCCTATATTCTCCCTTTATTGGGACCCCTGGCCAGATTCATTATAGTCATAACTATAGCCCCTTGCCTCATTAACCGAGTAACCCGGTTTGTGAGGGCCCAGATTTCTCAAGTAAAAGTTATGGTGTTACGTCAACAATATGATCCCTTACCCATACAGGACCTTTAAGATTAAAAGTCATCGAAAAAAAAAGGGGGGGGAATGTGAGAGTTGACCCCCTGCTATAACCCCCTCCCTGAGTTATAAAAAGCAGCAAAGAATGTTTCACTCCCTAACTCCCCAGAGCGGGGAATAAAAGGGTTAACTCCCTAACTCCCCAGAGTGGGGAATGAAAGGGTTAACTCCCTAACTCCCCAGAGCGGGGAATGAAAGGGTTAACTCCCTAACTCCCCAGAGCGGGGGAATAAAAGGGTTAACTCCCTAACTCCCCAGAGCTATCAGAGCAGAGCAGAAAGAAATGCCTAACTCCCCAGAGCTATCAGAGCAGAGAAAAAAAAAAAAAAAAAAAAAGAAAGAATGCACCTGCAAGGTTGTTCTGTCTCAACGAGATAAGTAAGACAAGTAACTGTTCTGTTCTGGGCACATAGTGACTGGGCTAGGACCCCCAGTCTCCATGGTTACTCAACCCCAAACCCCTCCAATCAATTTCTGCCAAATCCTATGCTGCTCAAAATTAACCAATGCAATCTGCTTCTGTAAACTCGCTTGCCTCCCGTTTGCGCCCTTAAAAACACTACACAATTCCCCTTCGGGGCCCTCCACACTTGTTTGCCTGGAGGACCCCATGCGCATGGAAATAAACTTTTTTCCCTCACCAAGAGTTGAGTCCTTGGGGTCTCTTTCCCTGCGGCATCGGCCCTAACAAGTCATCACTCTTATCCCTGCCTGCTTATACTCCTCATACCATGCACAGGACAACACAGAGCTAATGCCAAGTATTGAGTAAAGATCTTATTTTCCTTAGATGTGACTGCTCCAAGTTTCATCCTATGTTCAAAATAAAGGAAAATGAAACCCTAGAGTTGTTTACTGTAATTTAAGCCAAATGAACTAGACTTCTATTTGATTATTTAATCATGCACTAACTCAGGTAAGAACCTTCTCTGCGCTACCACATCTACTAGAATCCAACCATGTCTGTTAAAATACACAGTTGCTCTGTTCAGAGAATACGTAACTACAGGAAACAAGAGCACATTTGCCTGAGCAGACATTGATCACACTTAAAGTCCTTCATTTTTATTTTATGATTTACTGAAATGAAAGTAAAAATGTAGGTAATAGTTAGGTTGGTGCAAATTGCTTAATCAGCAGTGAAAACAGTTCTGTGTTTGTATTCCTAACACAGCAATTGACATTTAAGGACTGGGCAGTGCTGAGTGGGGAATGTACCACATGTACATCATCTGGTGTGTAAGAAAGACAGGAACAACAAAGCCACTCGAGGGGGAAAATGTGGGCTTTTATTTTACTTTTGAGGTTTGAAATTCTAAAAAATCAGAAATTAATAATGGTATCTTCATATAGGAAGCTCTTCTTGAAGAAAATCCTCTACTATGAAGTAAACAGTATAAAAGAACATATTGTTTATATTAAAACTAGGCCCCCATAGTCAATCAGGTGATAAATACAGATTATAGATAATTCTATTATCTTTTTCCTTAGCCCAGTCCCACTATTATTATGGGATGCCAAAGAGTAGGGTTATAAAACATTAGACCACTAAGAGTTGTGATATTTGCATCTCAGATACTTTCACTGCAGAAAACATGATTGAAAGTGGATATATTCTGATTCCCCAAAATATTTCCACCCTTTGGTAGCAGGAGAGGCACAGAGGGCCACGGATACCAAAAGATCTGTCAGAGCTTCCCAAGTCTAACAACTTCAGCACTCACGTGGTGGTGTGCACACTCTCTCCTCGGGAGGTGTCAACTGCATTGATCACAGCAATACTCATTTGGAGCAGGTAGAGATTCGGGAGCCTTCAGCACTGAATACAACAGTAGGAGTCCTACCCTCCCACAGGACGGGGAGAGGGGAGTGTCTTCTCCACCCAGGGGAGACTGAACTGCCAGTGGCAGTGCAGCATTACAGATAGGTGTTTGGCGACATCCATCATTGCTGGTTGGCATTGTACACAGGCATTAGCAAAGCCCTTCTGCCCTGAGTCGGGCAGGCTGGGTGGTCCTGGTGCAGCCGCTGGGATCTGCAGCCTCAGCTCAGCTCGGAAGCAGCCGCTGGAGGTGTGGAGTGAAGGTGCTGGAGGTGCACACAGCTGTGATCCATAAATGTTCACTCACAGACACTGGAAGTTGAATGTCAGACAATTTCCAACTCAAGAAATTGAGTTGTTTTTTTTTAAAATTTTTATCATATAACTCTTCTTGGCTGAGAGCAACACAAACCTAGGTGTCTAATGGATAAAAGGTATTCAGCTGAAAGTGGAAGTGTGTCCATCCAGGAAGGTCAAGGAGAACACAGAATATGAGTGTTAAAGAAGAACTGAATGATTTTCTTGGAACTACACCCATGTTTGAAATATAAGGTTCTTTATGCATCATTGGAAAGAAAAAATTTACTTTTTCCTTACATTCCTTCCTATATGTTTGACCATGACTTTGCCAACAAGAGAAAATGCTTGTAACTCAGTCTTTGACTGCCTTACAGGCCTGTGAGTAATTTATCAACAGTAAGGACTGAGATTAGAATTTGAAGGATTATTAGAAATCAGACCCATAAGGATATTTTCTTTTGGTCACCACATAAAATAATTGTTTAAAAACTGTTGTTGATGTTTGTAATCACAGAATTCTTGGAAGCTGAGGAAGGAGTATTTCAAAGTCCTACCTGGTGAATTTATTGAGATCCTATCTCAGGAAAAAAAAAAAAAAGAAAGAAAATAAAAAAAACTAGTGATCAAAAAGATCCATGTGCGTGTCAGGGACTGTAGCTCAGTGGGATTTGGTTCAAATGTCAGCATTGTATAAAAAGAAAATCAAGTGCTGAACATGGGAATACAAATTATATGCAGGTGGTCTACACAATAAAGATTACTGTTCTACAGAGATTTCAAAAATCTACTTATTGCTATCCACTGAGAAAAAAATGCACGCTGAAAGGTACATACAACATTTATCTCTTTCAAATTGCATTCTGAATGATTCGATAAGCAATTCGCATGGTAGTTGGTTTATCCCTAGTTGTTTTTGTAATATTGGTTTCTACAGAGGGAAAAAAAAAATCCCAAAAGATCCATCCAATAGAAAAAAAATCAACAAATTCACCCACTAGTGCAGTAGAACAGAAATTGTGATTGCACTGACCCGTAACAAAACCCTATGCTTCTTACAGCCTTTGTTTCAGTATGTCAGAGAAGGTCAATCTTCTCACCTGCATGAGGACTTATGGGAAAATTTAAAAGTATACATGGTAATGGGCAGTCTAAATATTACTTCACACACATTCTATCTTAAAATGATTACTGTTCATGGCAACAGCCAAAGAAGAAATCTTCCCATAATTATTTGCATTTACAGAACTTTTGTCATGTATAAAACATTTAAAGTTGGAGTCAGTGACATTAGAGTCCAGCAATCCCAGTAATAGATGAAGACCACTTGCTTTGTGGTAGTCGTAAGGTGCAGCAAGCATTCACCTAGGCGAGAGTATGTACATCCTCAGAGACTCTTAATCACTAGCAATACTACTTCTCTGAACAGGAAAGATAAATTGCAGTTCAAACAACTCCAAAACACTGAATTTAGTCATTTTATTTACGCCCTTGTATGTTTGGAAATTCCTGAACATCTAATGCTAAAGAACACTCTCTCTCCTTTCCTTTAACTCCTCTTTTGATTCCAGGACATCGTCTCTCATGCATGTGCATTCCCCTCATGCTTCCTTATTTTGCCCCTTTTAGTATTTGCACAAAATTGCTCCAGCTTTTGATCTGCACTTACATAAAGGATTTAATTTTAAAAAGTCATTCTGTATGTATAGTTGGCTTCATTTTTCCACTCGTAATTATTTATGATTATCTTTCTTCTGCTTTCCCAAATATTTGCCAATTCTATGAGATTTTTCAAGAACAATATTGCTTTTTTCTGCCTCGAATGTATACTTTTATATCTGTTACTACTGCAGCATGATAA
This sequence comes from Cavia porcellus, assembly GCF_034190915.1. NCBI lineage: Eukaryota > Metazoa > Chordata > Mammalia > Rodentia > Caviidae > Cavia > Cavia porcellus. Next base: position 71,776,961 of record NW_026947499.1, on the reverse strand, counting down.
TGTTGATTTTGATTGCTTTCCTACTTAAAGTTTCCTTCTTAGTTATTCTGGGAATATTCTGGTGTTCTTTTTAGTCTTTGACTTACTTTGCTTCATCCCTCTATACAAGTTCTGTTACGTATATTTAAAGCTGTTCATTTTGTTTTTTACTGCTCTGTCTGCATCATAGTTTGTGGTGGGTGCTTCACTGATATTCATTCCTAAATAGCTCATAATTTCTGTTTTGATTTTATTTTTATCTTAGCTGTTATCATTTAGGTTATTGCTAATTTGACTTTTATTCTACTGTAACCAGTTATTATGATTCCAAAAGGTTTCTATTTTACAGAAATTATTAAGATTTTTTGCCTTTTCAAGTATGGTTATTTTCAAGTTCATGAACATCTTAAAAGACTTATTTTGTATTTACTTTGTACAGTGCTTTACATATAAGAATAAAGTATCTTGTTGCAGTTTGTAATTACCATATATCCTGTTCTGCATTAATTTACATATTATATTCTGACAGAATATTTTATAATATTGCATTTTAGAAATAATTTCTCACATAGATACTGCATTATTTTTCAGTGTTAGTATGACATGAGAAAACCATGTAAAATAGTTTTTCAAGAAGTGTAACTTTTATGTTTTTAGCATTTTGTTACTCCTTGACCAAAAATTTATTTTACTCCAATGTCTTTTTTTTACTTATGATTATTAAGAACAAGTATGTGCTTTCATTTTATATGGCAACTTAACTACTCTCTTCCTCTCCTATGAATATATGAATTTCATTTCAAAGGAGGTATTTTGATACAGATTTTATATACTTTTTATGTAGAAGACTATCTGAGCTGTAAAGTATCTTTCTCTTCATGAGGACAGTTTTTCTCAGATTTGTGAATGTCAGGTTCATTGGTTGTATGAAAGCCTGTGATTGGTTATGAAACATTGTCCATTTTATTGTTTGCAAGAAGGCCTTTGACTGGCTATGGCCCACTACGCAATGGGCCCAGACTTCTTCCCAAAGGGCCTGAATAGGAGACTCCCTCCACCTCGTGGGACTCCGATGTGTTGACTTCACCAGTGTCTTATGGACACTAAAAGAGTCAAGGTAACATATTCTTTCCCAACTTTTAAAATTGTGAGGGCTTTTCTGTAAGACTGGAGCATTACTTTTAACATTATTATTATTATTCTCTCTGCCTGCCTTTTCTCTCATGGTTGCTCTGGAGATCAGACTTGCTTGAGAGGATCTAGCTTGCAGGTCCCACGCTGACTCAGAGCTGTCCTGACTAGATCAGCCTGACACCCCTGGGAACAGCGGGGGCCTGCACCGCCTGTTCTGTTGGGAGCCTGGCCGAGTGATATGAGGCCTGTGGTGAGGAGTGAAGCCTGAGCTAGATTACCCCTCCCATCGAGTATGCCAAGATGGCGCCCATTTCCTGCTCCCTAGCTAGTAAACAACACGCCCTGTAAGCTAGTCTGCCCAGCAACAGATGACGCTGGCCAATCAGCTCGTCTTGCCTACTTTGATGTGATTGGTCGATGTGTCCATATATATGCTGACACCACCCCTGGGGGGAACACACACACCAAGAAGAGGGACTGCTGAGAGAAGCACACAAGGAGCCGTAGGGAACGGACCAGAGGAGGCTTCCCTCAGGCGGGATCCGAGATCCCGGAACAGGGCGTACGGAGAGAGAAAATAAACCAGAGGCTATCCGCCGACTACTCGTGTCGTGTGTTTTTTCCTGCCGGCCGGGATCGACACCGACATTTGGTGGCCCGTACGGGGAACTGATCACCCCCGAGACGAGGCGGACGACGCTCCAGTATTGCTCTGCAGGACAGGTGAGTAGGGGATAAACCTGGGCTCTGGGTGGCGCGCACCTACAGGGCTTTTTAGACTCCCCTCAAGCTCACGTGTATGTGGCAGGTTAGCCTCACACGGTGAGAACGGACTCCTCAGTGACAGGCATGGGCAACTTACCCACTAAGAGTTCCAAGTCACTGGTAAGAGCGGTGAAAGACCTGCTCAAGATTTCAGGTATATCAATGAGCTCCAAGACACTTACGGAGTTTCTCCAACAAGTAGATGAGGCGGCACCCTGGTTCCTGCCGACGGGGCACTTGTCCCTACCTTGCTGGGAGAAATTAGGTAAGGATTTAGAAAGAGCAGAAGAGGAGCGCCGACTCCCACTTTCGGTTCGGCCGCTCTGGGAGATGATTCATTCATGCCTCAAAGGGGAGAGGAATGGGGCTAAGGATAGCGCAGATGGGCTCTCTCAGGCCCGCCGAGCTTTTGAAGGGGCCCGTTCGGAGTCCTCCCGAGAGGGGTCCGTCGCAGGGAGCGTGCGGAGGCGCTCGCGAGAGCGAGGCAAGAGAGAGGTACCCCCTGCCTCGGATTCCTCGGGCTCAGATACCTCGGAAGGCGAGGACAATGAGGCAAGTGACCCCCCTAATCCCTTTGCAGCTTTACGTAGAGACCTAGTCAAGATGCAGACAGACCTAGAGAAGGGAAGGAAACTCCTGAGCACTCCCCAACGGAAAGCCGTAGAGCCTTCTGCGCCACCCTGGGAGGTCCCAAACACCGGTTCCTGTGGTGAGATGGCGGCCTGGGGCCTTCCTCCGTCACCCCCCCCATGGAGGGAGTGGCCTGGACCGTTGTCACATGTAGGGCCACCATCTTGTCTGCCTGGCGACCCGCCATCTTGTGCCCCAAAGACTGGTCGGCCATGTTACAAAGAGATACAATTTTGTGATAGGGAGGGACAGACATCTCATGGGGAGGCACCACCCTGTGAAAAAATGCCAAGGTCCCAGGGAAGGTATTTTCGTAGATGGACATTTAGAATGGAACAGATTCCTCAAGGGGCGAATGAGTATGAACAATGTGGGCTTTATCCGGTGCTCCTGGCGCAAGGCCAAGGACCCAATTACTGGGAACCACTGGAGATCAAGCAAATTAAGGAGCTTAAAAATGCGGTTGCCACATTTGGCCCTACTGCTCCTTACACTATAACTATGTTGGAGAATTTGTCTGCCGGTGGCTTTCTGACGCCCAGTGATTGGACCCAACTGGCTAAAGCCTGCCTGGCCCCCGGGGCTTTTCTGGATTGGCGCGCCTGGTATACTGAGTTTGCCGCCGAACAGGCTGAAAAAAATGCGGCTAGGGGCCATAGGGGGCAAAATGAGGATATGCTTATGGGTAAGGGTCAGTACGCTCAAGATCAAACTAGATTCCCTCCAAATGTGTATGAACAGATACATAACATAGGCATCCGCGCCTGGAAGCAGGTAAACAACACAGGGGTGGCCTCACAATGCCTCTCTAAAATTGTTCAGGGCAACACAGAACCTTTTGTGGATTTTGTGGCCAGAATGCAGGAGGCAGCTGACAGACTCTTTTCAGATCCGAGTGCTGCTGCTCCTCTTATTAAACAGTTAATCTTCGAACAGTGCACCAAGGACTGCAGGGCAGCCATAGCACCCCATAAAGGTAAAAACATAGAGGCTTGGATTAAAATTTGTAGAGAAATAGGGGGGCCATTATCCAACTCAGGCGTGGCTGCCCTTTTAGCCGCCGCCTTACAACAGACAGGGCCTCAGAAGACCAATCACCCTGGTAAGCCCAGGGGATGTTTCCAGTGTGGGGATCCCAGCCATATAAGGAAAAACTGCCCCAAGACCGGACAGGGGGAGTTTATATCCAAGAGACAGGAATCAGACAGACGAACGGGAACCTGCGAAAGGTGCGGTAAAGGTTCTCACAAAGCAAAAGATTGCAGATCTATTTTTGATGCCCAGGGGAACCGTATTAGTGGCAGGGAGACTACGGAGCCAAAAAACGGCCAGAGGGGGCCCTCCTTACGGACGGGCCCCCACTCCCTAGACAGGACAACACAAGATGGCACCCCCCCACAGGGGCCACCCCCGGGCCAGCAGGCGTGGACCTCTGTGTCGCCTCCAGACTCCTATTAACACCCGATATGGGCGTTCAGGTGGTTGAAACCACCTCCAAAGGACCACTACCCGACAAGCTAGTTGGGTTAGTGATTGGACAGTCCTCCACAGCCCTCCGGGGCCTTACCGTGATCCCTGGAGTTGTAGACCCAGATTATTTAGGAAACATCAAAATCATGGTACAATCTCATATAGGGACCATAGTAATTAATGAAGGGGATAAGATAGCACAACTTTTACTGTTCCCCAGTCTCCATGAGAGACCCCGGTCCGGTCAACGGGTTAGAGGGGGTCAGGGACCTGGCTCCTCTAAGGAAATTTTTGAAGGACTTCATATGACTCTTGATAAAAGACCCATGCTATCGCTCAGGATTAACGGAAAAAAGATAACAGGACTCCTAGATACAGGGGCAGACCGTTCCATCGTCTCCAAGAAAGACTGGCCTCCTAGTTGGCCTACCAACACAGCTGACAACACGCTCCAAGGATTGGGGATAGTGGCTGCCCCCCAGGTTAGTGCCGTGACCCTGCCTTGGGGTGATGAGGAAGGTCACCGAGGACATTTTCAACCTTTTGTTTTGCAGCTGCCAGTATCCTTGTGGGGAAGAGACGTTCTCACCCAGATGGATGTCACTCTTACATCCACCTGCTCTCCCCAAGCCAAAGGGATACTCAAAAATCAGGGATATGTCCCCGGCAAGGGCCTGGGCGCAGCCCTGCAGGGCCGGACATCCCCCGTACCTGTAGAAAAAAGGGAAGGTAGACACGGGTTGGGTTTTTCCTAGGGGTCACTGAGAAACTTCTCCTGCCCGCTCCAATTAAGATTACCTGGAAATCTCAAAATCCAGTTTGGGTGCCTCAGTGGCCCTTACCCAAGGAGAAGCTTTTAGCATTAACTGAGATAGTCAAAACCCAGTTTCAGGCGGGACACGTAAAGCCGTCAACCTCCCCCTGGAATACCCCTGTCTTTGTTATCAGGAAGAAATCAGGCAAGTGGAGGCTGCTCCATGATCTGAGGGCTGTCAACTCACAGATGCAGCCCCTGGGGGCGATCCAGAGGGGACTACCAGCCCTCTCAGCCATCCCTCGGTCCTGGTCAGTCTATGCCATAGATCTTAGAGACTGTTTTTTCTCAATCCCCCTGCATCCAGAGGACACCCACAGATTCGCCTTTACCCTACCCACCATTAACCAAGAGAGTCCTGATCAGAGGTACGAGTGGGTTACATTACCCCAGGGTATGGCCAACAGTCCCACCATGTGTCAGATGTATCTTGATTTTCTACTGGCCCCCTTGCGTGAAGCCTTCCCCAGAATTAGATGTATTCATTACATGGATGATTTGCTAATCAGTGCAAAAGATGTGACTGAGTTGGAGGATATGCTTGGCCAATTGGTCAGGGCCCTGAGAAAGGCAAATTTACATATTGCCCCTGACAAGATTCAGGGAGGAGACATAGTGACCTACCTGGGCACCAAAGTCTCCCCCACATCGATTTCTCCACAAAAGGTAACCATCAGAACAGATAGCCTAAGGACCTTGAATGACATGCAAAAGCTACTGGGAGATATAAACTGGATCAGACCTTATTTACACATCCCTAACTCGGACTTAAAGCCCCTGTTCAACCTCCTGAAAGGAGACCCGGATATTGCCTCCCCCAGGGAGTTCACCCCGGAAGCCAGAGTTGCTCTGAGAAAGATAGAGGAAGCCCTAAGTACAGCTGCATTGCGGAGAATTGACTCAGAACAGCCTTTTGAGGTCTGCTTGTTGCAGACCGTTTCTCAACCTACGGCAGTGATTTGGCAAAAGGGACCACTTTTGTGGGTGCACCCTAAGGTCTCACCTGCCAAGATTATCGAACATTATCCGGAAACGGTCGCTTCCCTGGCCTTGGAGGCACATGGCAGGGCTATCCAACATTTTGGCTCTGCACCCCATGCTATCCGGGTACCTTATACCGCTTCTCAAATAAAAATCCTGACTGCTTGTATAGATACGTGGGCCATCCTGAGATGTGTTTTTCTTGGGGAGATAGACAACCAGTTCCCCAGGGACCCCATGCTACAGTTTGTTACTCAACATCCGGTGATATTTCCAAAAATCACCGCGTCCACACCACTTACTCCTGCAACAACGATCTATACGGACGGGTCAAAAACCGGGATAGGGGCCTATGTGGTCTCAGGTATGCCTCCGATCAGCATACAATTTGAACCAGATCAACCACAGGTGGTAGAGTTACAAATTGTACAAACCGTCCTCGAGAAGTTCCCAGGGGCCCTTAATATTGTTTCTGATTCAAAATACGTTGTTAATGCCATGCAGGTCCTTGAGACTGCGGGCCCGATTAAGCCAACCTCCAAAGTGACTAATTTGTTTTTGTCTATCCAGACTCTGCTGATAAATAGACACAACAAAATATACATCACTCACATAAGAGCACATACGCGCCTGCCAGGGCCCATGGTACAGGGCAATGCGGCAGCTGACGTGGCCACTCGCCCGTTGTGGATACTCAATATGTTATCTTCAATAGAACAAGCCCGTCTGTTTCATGACAGATTTCATGTCAACGCCAGGACGTTAGCCAACCAGTACCACATTTCCAGGGCTGACGCGCGGGACATCGTACGGTTATGCGGCTCTTGCGCCACATACACACCCGTCGTATCAACGGGAGTTAACCCCAGGGGATTGATTCCTGGCGACACTTGGCAAATGGATGTCACACATATGATAGAATTCGGATCTCTTAAATATGTTCATGTCTCTACGGACACCTGCTCTCATATTATATTTGCGACTGCTGAAACTGGCGAAAAGGTGTCTCATGTAATCAATCACTGCCTGACAGCCTGGGCCGCATGGGACAAACCAAAAATATTAAAAACTGATAATGGACCAGCTTATACAAGCAGAGCCTTTAATGAGTTCTGTGAAAAAATGGGGGTACAGTTAAAACATGGCATCCCATACAATCCCCAAGGTCAAGGAATTATTGAAAGGGCTCATAGGAGCCTTAAAGATATTCTACAAAAACAAAAAGGGGGAATAAGTCAGGGCCTGCCCCCAAAGGCACGGCTCTCCATGGCACTGTTCACATACAATTTTCTGAACCTGAATAACAACAATCACTCCCCGGCCATGGAACATTGTAATCCATCTCCTGGCAATAGGGGATGGGTGAAATGGAAAGATGTCCTGACGGGACAATGGATGGGCCCGGATCCAGTAGTTAGCTGGAACCGAGGTGCGGTTTGTGTTTTCCCACAGGAACCAGGACGAGAACCATTGTGGGTCCCAGAACGGCTGACGCGCGTGGCGAATCCAACGAAACATAATGCAGGAGACACTCCAAAACTCAACGGCAGCGGACAGCCTAATCAAGATCAGTCCGACCAGGATATTGCTGCTCGACCGAGGAATACCGTATGACTTATGGGACACAGTAATGATTATGCTCTCGATAGTAATTGGCTCTCTTTTAGGGTACGGTGCAGCCAGAGTGGCTAGGCCACGCCGCCTTCCGGCAGCCCCCTTCCTTCTGGTTTTGATGCTCACCACCACTACTGAAATAGGAGCAGACTTGGTGTGGGCAGCAATACATCATCCGCCAGCGCTAGCCGCTATCTCCACCACAGCCCCCTCTCTCCCAAAGTTGTATGCAAAAAACTGCTCCGCCAGATTGCCTTGCATACCAGATATACCGTTAACCATCAGACCCATACGTTTTGACCTTCCCATCACCAATGATGTGGTCATTTTTTCCACTAATAGTAACCCCTCGTGTCACCGGGGATCCTGCGTTAGCTTCCTGCCCCTCCTTGTAAAATGGTATAATACCTCCCTGACGGTGAGGTTGTCTGTCCCATCCCTGCATTCGCCTGGATGTTTTAAAGCTGGCACACTTAGCGGCGGAGTCATCACTTTTAACTCAACCTGCAAACCCCGAGCAGCCATGCACACCCGTCCCGATTTCCCCACATGCCCATACCGTGTGTCCCCAAGCCGAAAAAGACAGATGGCGGACCTGTCACAACTTTCATGGCAGCCCTGTACTGTCGACGGCGTGGGAGTGACTCATCTAAACATGTCTTGGTGGTCCCGGTTCTCTCCTCCATCCGGTAGTAACAACATATTCGCGTTGACCTGGTGGGAGTCCTACCTGAGAGTGAACAACAAGTGGGCAATAAGCTTCCCCTTCCCCCTTAATGAAAATTGGTTGTGCCTCTCCACCGGAGCCTGCATGGACTTAAGACCCATGCTCGCTATTAACGCTTCTGCCTCTAATGGAACCACCAATGTCACCCTTAATTCTGAGGCTGCATGCGTAAAACCGCCCTACTTATGGGTATTCTCTGCTGACATCTCCTTTAAGTGCAGTAACCAGCCATGCTTCACAGGGAACTGCTGGAATGGGTCTTTCCCGTATGCTATGTTGGCTCTTCGACCCCCACTGATGTGGGTTCCCTTTAACGAATCTGTTTGGGTTCATCCCGTCTATCAGCAGGACCAACTACCCATGCTCAGACGTAAGAGAGATTTTGGGATCACAGCGGCCCTGACAGCACTGTTCGTGACTCTGACTGCGACGGCTGTGACGGCTGCCGTTGCTCTGACCCAGTCTACGCTGACGGCTCAGGCCTTTACCAATCTTACGGACACCACCTCCCTGGCGCTGAGGGAGCAACAAGAAGTCAACCTCCTCCAGCACAACGCCATAATGGCGTTACAGCAGCAGATCGACCTAATCGCTCAGGAAGTCCAGGGACTCTGGGAGGTGGCTAACAATTTATGTGACGCCAGATGGGCATTCACCCAGTTGTGCGTTACCCCCATCCAGGTCAACCGTTCGGCTTACAGGCAATTTCAGGATTATGTTCTCACCACCTATAATTCTTCCTTTTGGAACGGTAGCGTGCGCCTGGATATGACTATCCGACAGCTAGATCAGATAGAGGTGCCTATACTTACAGCCTCCTTTTTTGATGATGTCCTAAGCCAGATAGGCTCTTTCTTCAAACCTTCGTCACTTCTTGCGTATGGGATCATTCTTGCTCTTGTGGCTGTCACTCTCGTGACTCTTAGGTGCCTGCGGTCGATAAGGGCGACCCAAAAGACACATATGACATTGATGATGTTGCTGGCCCAGAGTCAAGGGGATTCCACACCTAGCGTTTTCTGGGCTCAGGCTAGAAAGGCACGGCTCCTTTAACCAGTACGTGGCTGCCCTCGCCATTATTCTTACGGATGTTCTAGTATTATTACGTACGTCTCCTTCCCCGTCGCGGCTGCGAACTTAGACTAGAAGGACCCCACGCTTAAGGCGTGTTCCCATTGATAATTAGAAAATAGTAATTAGTGATTGTAGTGAACGGGGATTATGGTTGGTAATTAGTGATTACGCGGTTCCTCAAATGTCACTCGGCAGACCCCTCCGTGTCTCCCCCAAGATATAAGCTTTAAGAGTTGAGTGGGCAAGCCAACGACGGGTAAGACAGGAGAAGTTCTCCTGGTCAACCTAAGACAGGCTCTACTCCGAGGGTCCTCTAGGGAGTAAGAGTTATGGCATTGAGATGCGAGACCAAGGGTACTGCAGTGCCATCCGCCTCAAGGGTTGAGGGGAAGGCAGGAATGAATGTCTATATGCATCCAGGTTCGGTTCACAAAAGCCTGGCCCTGCGAAAAAATGAACCACTCACCTTGAGCATGGTCCTGGCGCAAGGATATGTACGAGACAAGGTGATGCACAGCAGGGTATAGACCTCTACATTCTCTCATGCCTCGGCCTGCGAAATAGGCCCACTCCCAGACACCTCACATGGACCCACAGACCACACTATCTTAATAAATAAAGAAGGGGGAGATGTTGGGAGCCTGGCCGAGTGATATGAGGCCTGTGGTGAGGAGTGAAGCCTGAGCTAGATTACCCCTCCCATCGAGTATGCCAAGATGGCGCCCATTTCCTGCTCCCTAGCTAGTAAACAACACGCCCTGTAAGCTAGTCTGCCCAGCAACAGATGACGCTGGCCAATCAGCTCGTCTTGCCTACTTTGATGTGATTGGTCGATGTGTCCATATATATGCTGACACCACCCCTGGGGGGAACACACACACCAAGAAGAGGGACTGCTGAGAGAAGCACACAAGGAGCCGTAGGGAACGGACCAGAGGAGGCTTCCCTCAGGCGGGATCCGAGATCCCGGAACAGGGCGTACGGAGAGAGAAAATAAACCAGAGGCTATCCGCCGACTACTCGTGTCGTGTGTTTTTTCCTGCCGGCCGGGATCGACACCGACACTGTTCCAGTGCCATCTTGCAATTGTTGGGATCCCATGGGCCTGGGCCACTGGCGGCAAACCTATGGCAGGCGGTTTGTTATCACTGAAACCCTGGAAAGGTTCCCCTTCCCCGGCCTACGTCCTGTTCCTGCTGTCATTGTGCGCGCACCTTCCTTTGATTTTTACTGACAATGCAATTGCTCCGTAACTTATTTTCTCCTTTGTGTTCTTCTGCTGCAAGTTATTTCATGTTTGTTTCTTTGAAAATTATGAACATAAATTCGAGGAATCTGTCTTGAGCATTAATACACTGATTTCTACTTTCTAGCATTGTAAAAGCTTTATTCTTTATTTTAATGTATCCTTTTAAAAGTTTGTAATATTCAGATAATTGAATTTAGGTAAGCTTGCAAATGCCTGTCCTTTTCCAACACATCCAGTTTGATTTTGATACCATTTTCATTAACTTCCTCTTAAATTATCTTTATTTTTTCTATATAATTATACACTTTATTTTATAAAAATAGAGAATACAAAGAAACTAAACAAAAACTCTGGAATTTCACCCATAGGATCCTGTTTATAGAAACTGAGGTTTTCTGGGTTTGATTCTGGGAGAGACCTTGAGAAAACCAAAGATCACTTGTCAAGTTTTCTACTCCTAGACTTCTTTGTGATATTTCATTTCTTTGTAAAAAAAAAAAAAAAAAAAGAGGAGAGCAAGTAGTTAGTTGGAAACATTAATGGTGCACAGGATGGGAAACGCAAAAGTTTATGATTGGTGGGTATTTAAAATTAGCTTCCAGATGTAGCTTCCCTCAATCTGACATTACACCCAGCATAAAGGTACTTGATATTTTTGTTCAATATCAGCTTGGCAAGGAGTTAAAACTTAGCATTCATTTACCATTTACCTTCAGATTCCAATTTCACAATAACTGTGTCCTATTCTGACTTTTGACTTAAGTGCTTCATTCTGTGTACTGAAATTTTGCTTGTCCTTTATAAATTTATAGTTTCTAAATCTGAAGCTCCTGATAGTGTGTGCACACCCCTTAAATCTCAGTCAGGCTTCTTCTATCAGTAGACTGAACTTTTAATCTTGTTTTAAAACTCTGCACCATAAAATCTGCTCTCCTCAGACTAGAGTTTGATTCCATCTCTTTCCATCTGTACCGTTTGCTAAATTGATTATGCCTTACTCCACGCACGCCCCTTATCTGACACCAAATCTTCTTAGCCTTCAGTTCGTAGAATGGCAGGAAATCGAAGTGCTGTAAATTTTTGCTTGTTTATTTTTTAGTTTTGCAAACTGGCTTCTGTCACTAGGGAAAGGCTTTTCTAGCCATAGCAGATGGGTAAGTGGCTGAGGTGTGGAAGACAGATAATCCAAGTACCTAACATTCTCCTGGGTGGGATATAGGCAGTTCTAAGTGCTGAAACCACAGGAGTGGCTAAAGACACTCAAAGCATAATTATTTCTTAAATGTGTAAAATCCCAATTAAGCATTAATAGTATAACTGTCCTTAGAAATAGAGAGTTCTTTTGCCCCTTCTGCTGTGTGAAGATGTAACAAGAAGATGGCCATGTATGAACCAAGAGGCAAGTCTTCAAATGATGATGTCTTCATCTTTGACTTTCAGTTTTTCTGTTTTGTTATAAGCATCCTACTTTCTCATATTCTTCTATAGTGGCTCAAATGGACCTATAGTTGCTCTAATACTAATGTATGTACGCTCTTACCACAAGGCCACATGCAATCACTAGGTAGCATTGTTACTTCCTTCCATTGGGGTTGCTCACATGGCTCACTTTTGATAGGTGGTATCTCCATAAAATTATTCTGTAGTAATAGGATGAGTATAGTCTGTGGTTTAGCCCTTCTACATAGCAGCTAAACCTTCCAGGGTGAATGTTACCTTCTCTGAGATTTATAAATGAGATTCTTGTTGGAAACATTAGGGATAACCTAAGAAAGGTCACAAGAATAAATATTTTGTTAACCCTCTCAATTCTCTGACACATGCAGTCCACATGTTGGCATTCTCTGGGTCATGAAGACTTCATAAGTCTTGTTCTTAGCAGTCAGAATTCAGGACCAGAATATTTATGGAAACATTATTATCTAGTGTAAAATATCCCAGTACAGCATCAGTGTCTCTATATGAAAATACCTCGATGAATTCCTCTTAGAAGTCTAGATGTTACAAGCATGTAGAAAGGCATTAAGTAGAAAGGGAATATATTTACATTTTTAAAAATGAAAACGATGACAAAGAATTGCTTGTCCTTTCAGGTTATTATTCTCTGAGAGAAGCAGTGCTAATGTTTTAAAACAAAGGAACTCTCTATTTCTAAGGACAGTTATACTATTCATGAAGACTCCACTCTACAACTGGATCATTTCTCAGTATCCCACCTCCAAATCCCATTTCATTAGTGGTTAGAATTTTGGGGTCCAACATGTAGTCTATTGCAAGGAAATTGGAAGCTGATGTACCAAATTCTGTAGGTGCCCCAAACTTCCTGCTCAGGATGCCAGTACAGACCACACTGTCCTTGCACGTTTGCTTAATTGGCTTTTCCCATTTCCTTGGCTTATAAAGTTTCATGAGAGGAGTTTAAATTATTCTGGAAATGGCTATGGGGCACCCTATTTACATCGTAAAAGATGTAGAGTCAGAACCAGGCAGATTTTGGCAGCTATGCCACTACACACAGCTTCCTTCAGGATGATGCTGCTAATGGGAGGAGCCACTTCTTCAACACACACAGGGAAGGGGCCGCTTATATTAGATTTGAATGTGTCCTGTATCTGTATGAAGACTGTCACTCTCTTGTGGAGAAATTACATTCACAGTTTTGCTGATTATAGCTGTTTCTGTGTGATTCCATAAAATGATCCGTAATACTAAGGCGGTCTATATGCAGCACTTTAAAAATACTACTGTTTGCTCTAAGATATCACCCCACATACCACCTTTTTAAATTTTTTTTCCAAATAAAAATATATATTTGTTATAATATTTCTTTTTGGTGTGTAGTCAGTGAATGCCATTCTTGACAGTCTCAAGATGCTATTGTGAGCTGAAATAGTCGACTCTTGACAAGAATTTCCTTCTGTGGTTCATTAGCTAGACAAGTCTGCCAAGGACAGTCCCATCTGCAGTACCCATGCTGCATTTTAAATGTTTCTCAGTATAGAGAAGATTGTGACGTATGGTGGATGAAGGAGACAGCTATAGTAAGTGGAACGCTGGGTTCCAGACCATAACGTGATTTTAGCCATTCTTCTGTATCTCTTCGAACACTGAGGCCTTTGACGACAAGCAATAGCCACGTTTGGTTGGGAACCTGGTACTGAAAGGCTGAATCCAGGAAAGTAAAATAGCAAAAAACAAATGTTTGTTACAAATTAGACTCCAAACTTCCAGTGGGGTAAAATGAAAGACACTCAAAATATGTACCACAGATATTTCTACAAAAGGGCTAGACAAGGTATTCATGTTTTCTACTTAAATCTATTTAGGAAGGAATACAATGCCACGTTTGGTGGGGAACATGGTACTGAAACATGGCATGCTGTTTTGGGTAGACACCAGGCAAACACAAATACTACAAAATAAAAATGACTACATTAAATGCAACAGACTTGTAAATAAGTATAAAGAAATAATCATATTATATATACTTAATAAAATATGTGTTAGTAACAAGTATGCCCTCATTTGAAAGTAGATTCATGGACTATAGAGATTATTTTTGCAAAAGATTGTGAATGGAATTTTTGTAACGGAGAGTGTGCTGTGTTTTAACCCTTGCATGGCTGAAATTGAGATTCTCCTGTGTCAGCTTCCCATAGCACAAATTGTGAACAGCTGCGACTTTCAGATGGTCAAAAAATGTCTATAAAGGTGTCTAATGTGACTGCAGCATAACACAGTTGATCACCTCTAGTAGTTCAGCCTTCTCCTGGAGTGTCTTATTACTTACAGGCGTTACAGGTGGCATCTCAGGGATCTCAGGACTTAACCAGGAGCACAACCCGGAATCCTGGAGACAGCATGTTCAGTGCAGCGAGGGCTAAGATAGGAGGAGGCCGCTGCACCTGCGAAATAAGCATCAAGGACCGCTGGAAAGAGGTTGTCGGGTTGGCTACTCAGACATTTCCTTCCAAATAATCCTCTCAAATAGACCAACAAAAAACAAAATCCAACCAAACAAAAAGCCCCAACAATTATGGAGGATCTTTGCAGTTCATGCAAAACTGTAAGATTTCCAAACAATTACACATTGTAGTCTGAGGAAAAATCAGCGAAAGAACATCAGCGGCCAGGAGCTCCTCCCGCGCCTCGGCGGGGTGCACCCTGCTGAAGAAGGAATCACCCCGCCAGAGGCTCAGTTCTAGGTAGTGCTGGGCAGTCCACGCCGTGCCTCTCCTCCCTGACCACTCACCGAGCAAGCGGTCATCCACAGAACTGCTTCCGTGAAACATGAAAACCGTGGAGTGCACTGTGTGTCCTGATTTGATTTTTGTAAATTATAGCAAGTTACTTGAGTGCTTAAGTTTGATGGTTTTCAAACAAAACAAATAAACACCCTCCCACCCCCAGGGTGCTCTACATTGTAAGTCACATTACTGTGAAATATTATAGTAGAATATTACATTTTACATAGTAGTACATAATAATACTGAAATAAGAAACTGCTTCTAAAAGAACATGAGCTTATCCCATAAGTCTTCATACATACTAAAGTAAACTTTGTTAAGCACGCTTATCAATATCAGACATTTTTTCTTTAAAAGTATTATAAGTACCAATCATTATGTATGATCTATAAAATCCTAATTGTCTCACAAGTTACTTTGAGAATTCAAAATGTATCTTTTAAAAAATAAACATTAGCTTTATCAGTTCAGAATTTTAAAAATCAATTGATTTAGTAAACTGTGCTTTCCAGAAAATGAGTACAAAGAGCATAAGGAGTTTTCTCTATTAATGTCGAATGAGTATTTAGATATTATAAATTTATACAACTTGGAAAAGAAATTTTAGGCTTTACAAAAGGCCTTATCTCCTCTCAGTTAAGAGATTGTATCAGAGAGAGTGAGAGAAAGAGTGAGACAGAGACAGAGAGAGACAGAGACAGAGACAGGCAGAGAGATAATTTGCCTATCTTTTAAGTTTAAATAAAACTAAACAACATTGTGTCTTGTATCCATGAATGTTTTATAATTTCCCAACCAGCAGTCTAAGTCATAAATGACAGCAGACGCCGTGTTTGACCTTTCGGTGCGTTTCACCGCTTTCTCTCCTCCCTTCTCCTGTCCTCTCCATAACCTTCTCCTCCAGCACTTACTTTACAGAACAGGCGGGGTGAATACAGTGCTTCCTGGACATCTTCTTACCAGCCGAGGGAGATTCAGCATTTACACCAACGAACCGAGGTGGACTAGAAATACTTTCTATAAGGAGTCTCGTTTTTTGGATACTTTAAGGAATGTCGGAAAATTTTTTGTTTATTCTGAAATAAGAAAAATAATTCTGATTTTAATTTTCAATGTATATGTCCAATACAGTGGGAAAGAGATGAAAGAAAGAATATTAATTAACCAGTGCCTCCCCCCAAATTAGTTTAGTTCAAATGAAGATAAATTTAGTTTGAGGAATATATTTTATTCGAACTGATCATCAGTAGTCTGGCCTAGGGCTATAAACTCAGGATAACTTTGGGGATCATAACTGTGTGCACATGATTTAACAGTGATTTTTAATGTTGTATTTTTACAAGCAAAGACAAAACAAACAGTGTACTCTCAGATCTCTTCCTGCTCTAACAACAGAGAACGCCATACAGCAAGACAAAGTGATTCTGAACTTTGGTGAACACGCACGGAGCCGTGGCATTGGCTTTGGTCACCTCACCCCATTGTCACACTGCACATTTTCCCTTACATAGACTCCACGTCTCTGCCCTGCCTTTCCAAGGCCAGAAGCTGAATTTCAATGAAAGAAAAAAAAAGTCTTATTTAACGGGTGATTCGGAGAAGATAATTAGAACTTGAGATACCAATTCAAAATTACATGATACAGTTTTATAGTGCAAAATAAGCAATGCCTTCAGGGCACAAATGTGACAGAGAAGTGCACTGTGTTACCCAGTGCTCCCCGCAGCATTTCAAGGGCTTTTCAGTTATAGTGTCATTCAACAGCAAGCGTCTCTTTGGAATCATATTTCCACATATTTGGGAGAACTTCATGACCTGAGTGACATTGCTTTCCAAATGTCTATTAAAATCAATGTAAGTATCATGCTTGTAAAACGTTTATTTACAAAAGCCTTGAAAATTAGAAGTGAAATTACAAAGAGCTCTGAAGACAGTAATAAATGCGATAGACATTTTACTACTAAGTATGACTATAAAGATGCATAAAATAACCTACAAGTAACTTATTCAGAAGAAATCAAGTAAAATTCCTCAAATTTAGAATCTGATAGTGTCAGGATTTAAGTCACCTGAAGCCAGCATTTAAACAGGTTTGAAAATTTCCTCTAAAGCAACAGGCATTTATGTAAGTTTTAATTTTATAAACATAGCTACACTTATTAGAGAAAAAAAAAAAACTATAGAAGTTTACCTAACTTTTATACAGTAGAATTTCCTGGAGAATGCATTCAGTGAACTCTCAATACCAGATTTTCAAGGAGTAATTCTACTTCAAGTATTCCTACTCTTTGTAGACCGCTCTACGGATTTCCACAGAATGAGGAATATATATACACCTTGTGTTGTTTAGATTACAAAAACATAATTGGAGTCAAGTCTGCATCAAACCCTACTTTTGGGGTTGGTTCTGTGCAATTCTAGGATTTGGGGCAGGTACACTCACCTTTACACCACACTCCCACCGTGACAAGTTATGACAGTGATTTCCATGTTGGATATTATTTCACCCCTCAATTTAGAGTTACACTACAGAAGTGATACATGCTTTAGTTAACAGACAGCAGTAAAAAATTGTAAGCACTCTATTATATTGGTTTCAAGATTATTAGACAAGTTGACTCTTTTAAAAAGATACTCCATATATTGACAAATAATAGTTACTAACATTCTTTGCATGTTAGAATAATAGTTTTTAACAATGATATTGTGACAATATCAAGTGAATTTTGTATAGAAAAGGTTAAGTATGCCAAGATCATCTTAAGAAATGTTCTTATTTCAAATCGTATTTGATTATTCAAATTTTGCTGACTACTTCCTTTGTAAAAATTGTTAAAATTTAAAATAAGTCAAAAATATTCTTCACTCTCAAAATGTTTTATCAGGGTTAATATACATAATTAACAGTGAAAACAAGTTATCAGCATGTTTTAGGAGAAATAAATATGTACTGTGGAAATCTAGAGAAGTGATATATATATATATATATTATTTATCATTACTTATTTCTTGAGTAATTTTCATTATCAATCTTCTATGAAAAGAAATATCAGCACTAAAATGTTTTCAGATTTTTGCAAACATGTAAATTGGTGAGACTTACGGCTTACTAATTTGGATTAATACAAGCAATGGGAAAGGTAAAATACCAAGACCTGTGTTATAAAGGATGCAGTTAATGGAGTCAAAATCTTGGAGTCAATATTGCTGTGTTTAACAGGAGCATGATCTTGACTGCCTCTACATTAATGGAAACACACAGAGAAAAAGCACAATTTCCCAAGCTTTGGGCACACTTGTCTGGCATAAATCAGAAAAAAAGTGCAAAGATAAAGAAATTCCAAGAATATCCAAGAACCTGTGATCACAGATCTGACTGAAGATGCAGTGCATGGGTAGTCAGCAGCTAATGTAAGGAAAGGAAAGCTGAAACAGACCAAAATAAGAATTGGGACTCACTCCACAGGAAACTAGGACCTAGTGAAGAGTTTCAAATGATGAATTTAGTGAATAGGCCTTCCTGGTCCGCTTTCTTTATGTTGGTAGTGGTGGTGGAAATTCAGCACAGGGCTCTGTCACATCTGATTTGTTTTCTTTCTGTAAATATAAATATGGAAAACTGTGAAAGAAAAGTATGTAGCTAGAAGATTAAGGTTAATTAGGTTACTATTCAGTAATTCTACAAAGAAAATACAGTCATAAAAGAAGCAAAGAGATCTGCAGATCCTGTACATAAGGATGGTGGCTGACACAGGAAGTACTGTAAACATGGGTGTGTTAGGGGGAATTTGTCAGGACACTGAAACTTCAAAAAGGAAAACTTGATAAGTTTTAATAGAATGTGCTATGATAGGCAATGTAGTGAATAAAGGAAGAAATGAAAAGTCAAATTAATTTGACTTAATAACTTTATTAAATGAAAAATAAAAACACGAAAAATTGTTTCATGAAAAATAGAATTTTAAATGGAGAATAAAATAAAGTATCCCAAAATGTGTTAAAGTTGCAGAGAAAAACATTTAAAGAATACTAGGTGGTAAAATACTAGTATATGTGGTATGGTTTAAAATCCGGTGGTCAACTTAAGGCCAGCTGAGTCACCATGGTGCCGAGTGTAGATGGTCCCCCCGAGAAAAGAAGCCAGCATAAATAGAGACTTGGAGAAGGAGAAGAAAGGTGCAAAAGTGTTCAAGCTTTGAGGCACTGTGGGTTCTCCTATGTGCTGCTGATTGAGCTATTGTTTCTCCTGGAGAAGCTCTGGTCCTCATATGGAGCATTGCTTTCTGGCTTTGGAAGAGGAGACCTGAGCTGCTTAATCTCCAGGATAAACTCCTCCCACTGGCTTCCTGGAATGTACTTAACTGTGCTTATTGTCACAGGAGCTTGGGACCTCCATGTTGCTGTGGATGGCTGTGGTGCTTTGGTTTGAGTATGACTTCTCCGCTCCAGTGTAGAGCCACAACCCACAGCACAGCTCCTTCACCCTGCTGGCCTAGACTTTCTAGCTTCCACTGCTGACCTTTGGGCTTTTCCAGCATGGATCCCTAAATGAGACTGGCGTGAGTCCTTCCTGTGTGCTCTAGACCTCCAGCTGGACTCATGGAAGGCACTGTCATGAACTCTTGGTCTTCATCTGGACTCATGTAGGACATTGTTGTGGGATTCAGGCCTTGACTGAATATTCTGTGTCTTTGGTGTTGTGAATAGATTTCCGGCATTTTCTTGTATTATCCCTTGGTTACCATCATAAAATAATATTTTAAATTCCACATCTTGATTTTAATTGTTCTCTGACTACACACAACCCCTGAGTACAATAGGGGTTACAGATATGATAAGGGAATAAGTTTATGGAAGATTTTTTCCTATTGCACATGTGCTTAAAATAATAGTTTGCACTGGTCACGAAATCATCTTTTTTATTGAAATTAAGATTGCACTGGACAAAATTTTGGAAAACAATATTCACAAATTAGGACCATCTCTTCTATCAAAACTAAAAAAATAAATGTTCTACTTAAAGTCATTTACATCTGTAATACTTAGAAAATTAGTAGAAATAAAATTAGCATTAAACTAATAGTTCCAGTGCACTAAAAAATAAGAAGAACCAAACCAAATGTCAAATTGTATATTTACTGTGGCTTTACATTACAAGATCAATCAACACATAATTTGAACTTGTTTTCCCCAAGTGCGGACTATGATGTTTATAAAAATTTAGTCTTGTGAAAACTTTAGGTTGAAAACAGTAAATGAGACAAATAGAGTTATTTTTTAAAATAAAATTTCTTATTTTCATTATTTTGGAGGTATTTTTCAAGAATGAATTCACAGACAAGAAAATGAACAAGTACTTCTCAAAGTTGAAGTCAGAAGATCAAGTAAGCACAAAGAAGGGGAA
Source organism: Cavia porcellus (assembly GCF_034190915.1). Classification (NCBI taxonomy): domain Eukaryota; kingdom Metazoa; phylum Chordata; class Mammalia; order Rodentia; family Caviidae; genus Cavia; species Cavia porcellus. Next base: position 71,756,873 of record NW_026947499.1, on the reverse strand, counting down.
ATATTTTTAAAGTTAGTTTTCTTTAAACTACAAAGGATTTGTAAAATACACTTTATATTCATCTAAGTAGTTTATTCTCTAATGAAAGTGGAGTTAATGTCTCAAGATGGAAGAGTGATTATCTGTCACAGAGTGAGGAGGTCTCACAGCCAGGGTAGGCGGAGTGACTGGGTCTAGCAAATACAGAATGCCTAGTTCAATGTAAATTTCAGGTAATTAGTGAGCAATTTTAACATGGGTGCTTCACAGATATGTATGCACTTTTCATACTGATGTGCTCCCCCTGTTCTAGATATACTGAATCTGAATTTCTCCTAATGGGACTAAAGGCATGTACAATATTTTTTTTTTAACCAGGAATAAAACTAGAACCTTAAACTTGCCAGGCAAGTGCTGTGCTGCTGACCTGTATCCCTGGCCAAGGTATATAGTCATCCTGATTAATGAGTATCTACTAATCATACTTTAGGTAAGTTATATAAACAAATTACTGTGCCTCAACCACCAAACAAACCAAGACATGGATGAGCCTCCACCTTGCACACCTACTCAACGGTGATGGTATTTGCTGGTGGGTGGTTGCCACCAACTTTTCAGGATTACCCTGGTCTCCATTCTGTTTCCTTTTCCTCACATTGCAGAGTAAGTTATAAGCCTGGTACCCCATTCATTTTCTCCTGCTAGATTTTATCAGGGAATGTGTGTAGAAATAAAATTAGTGAGTGTTATAAAACTTGAACCACTATGTGAAAACTGACTTTCCAACATAGTGAGTCCCATGCTTCTGTCATCGACGTACGAGATACTTGAGGATGGTAAACTTGGTAAAGTAGATCAGACACTGATTGCATCGAGAAGTCCAGTCAGCTCCTCGTTATGTCCTTAACTTGGTAGTGTTGAGACTGAACTTCTTCTACTGGAAACTGATAAATCCATGAGATTTTGTTTATAACATCTCTTGGAAAACCTAAGATTAATGCTCATAAGTATTGGATGTTTAATGTGCTCTGACTGCTATTATATATATACATGTGTTCACACAAGTGCTTCTATAAATAAAATGTTCTGGGAATGGATTGCTATCGATAATTATGCTCTCTGGATTATATTTATAAGATTCTTTAAAGAATTAAATGTAGACTACGAGATGGCAGTCTACCATTAATACTAAGACTGTAATCTTTTTGGAATCGAAAACTCAGTTTTAGAGGAAATAAATATACCTTGCTTATAACCCACTTGCTGAAACAATCAATAGCTTATTTAGAGTCAAGAAGTTGTAACAGAAAAAGTTCATGAATTTTAATTAAAATTTCAGTGGACACAGAAACAACTATCAAACACTGCCCATCTTTCAGGGACTTGTACTGTTTATTGAATAATGTGAGACTCCTCTGCTGAGTGTATTTAGGAGAGTAAAAAGCATTTTTATTACCAGTTTATGTTAGGATGACTTCATTTCACATTATTTAAATATTTCTTGTTTTGAACTTTTATGTGCAAGGTGATGAATACTTTTTATAATTTCAAAGTTCCTGGATCTATCTTATACTTATATATCATCTTTATCAAAAGCAACCAAATATATTCTAAGATGAAATAAATGTGACTTTACATACCGTAGGTAAAGAAAGAGTTGTAAAGCTATGAGAATGGACCAGTTATTCATTGCAGGTGTCTTTCACTATTTTTGGTGCCTGTCATCATTAACGTATGTGTCTGTGATCATCACTGACCACTAACCATTTTAGTAGCTTTGACTGAAGTAGTCCGTACATTTGCAGGCACTTAGCAAAGATCCCAGCAACAGAAAATGAAGAAATAACAGTCTTTTAAGAAATGGTGTAAAACATTGGATGTCTATATGCAGAGAGGAGAGCACTAGGCTGCTTTCTCTCTCTTGCTGTGTATAAAGACTGATTCAAAATGATTTTAAAACTGAAATGTAGAGACACAAAAAATATTTGAAGAAAACTTAGGGGAAATGCTCTAGGACATTAGTCTGAGCAAATATATTTTCAAAAGTGTAGACAATGAAAGTAGAAATAGGCAAATGGGAGTACATTAAGCTACAAATCAAATGAAAAAAGCAGAGTAAGAACCAATCTACGAAATGAGAGAAAATATGGCTGAACTATTAGCTGACAAAGGGATTATATCAAAACATACAAGGAACTCAAATAACTTAAGCAAATAATGCAAAATGTAACAACAAAAAATAACCTCGTTAAAAAATTGGTAAAAATTTAAACATTTCGTAAGACATGCAAACGGCCAATAAGCACATGTAAAAATCTTCAGTATTACTAATCATTAAATAAATAAAACTCCAACCACAGAAGATGACACCTTATTTCAGTTAGAGCAGCTGTTAACAGAAAAGCAAATAATAATAGCAGCAAATGCGCTTGCGGAGATGGAGAAAGGAAAACTCCTGTGCTCTGTCCGGGGAAATGTTACTGTGTACAAACACACAGAATACTATGTGCAGGTTCCTCAAAATATTAAAACTAGAAGTACGGTGTGACGCGTCCATGCCCGCCTGGCTGGTGCCCGGCAAGTGAAGCCAGCATGCCAAGGGCGGGCCGCACCCCACGCTCACAGCCAAGACGTGGGATCTGGTGTTGTGTCTATCACCAGCCATATTAGATAAAGCCAACGAGCGCACCTGCACGCTGAACTGCTGTCCACCTGCGCTGCCCAGCGTGTTACTGGTCCTCCTTGCTACCGTGTCACTCTGTCTCTTGGCAGTGTGGTGCGGACCGCGCCCTGCTGTCTTAGCTGACCATCGCTGGTTCAGCTGATTATCAGTTATCACAGTTATCATCCTCAGCACTTCGGCTGAGCTTTGTTCTTTGTTTTTCTTAAGTCTGGAGAATATCCTTCAAAATTGTAAATATTTTTCTCAACATGGTTCCTTTAAAACTGTACCTTTTGTTACGGCCCTGACGCTAACATATCTGACAGCGCACGGCTCGCAGGCTGCGCTTTCCTGTAACACCGTGATAAATCCTGAAGAAGCTTCCAGGTTCTGTGCTGCACAGCTGAAGGGACTGGGGACTTTTTGTCTGCTGCCAAATGTTGTCCTGACTTTTAATTTCTCGATATGACTTTTGCTATGCTTTTTCTAGAAGTAAATGTAATTAAGCAATAACAAAAATCCAACTGATCCTTAATTTCCCATTTCTCTGATGCTTTTCCACACTGAATCAGGGTGGTCCCGCATTCCCTGATACATCAGCCTGATTCACAGCAGTAAACACTAAGTGGTTTCAGATTTTCTTCCTCCACGCGCTGTAGTCCGACCCTCAAGGTCGTGGTCCTCATGGTTACACAGGAGCTAGTGATTAGATCAAAACCCATTTTATTACTACATTCGCACAAAACGCTTGAGACAGACCATTCACTTTTGAGTTGCGTTTTTTATTCTAATGTGTCACTGGTAGCTTTGCCGTTACACAATTTTTCAATTGTTTATTTTCCCCAAATTTTAAAATCATTGTTCTCCTGATGTAATAACTTTAATTATTCTGAACTTTAATTATTACACGGCCTTTGAGGAAAAATGTTTTAGGGAGTATTTTGTTTTCTCTTGCTTGAAATATTCCACATTTTCTTTGAGATCTAATTTTCTTAAAAATAAAGCTTTTATAATTTCTTTTTCAAGCTCTTTGGTCCTTGATAATATACAAATGCATTCACCTCCAGTCTGTGTGAATTATTCATTCTTTTACCAACCTCCTTCTCTTTGTGATATCTTACAGAGGGTACTACGAATCAGACTTTAGTAAGTGGATCTTTTATTATTGTCTCATCTCTTTGTTTTGTTTTATACCTATATAATTTTATACCTATGTAAGTTATACCTATACCTACATAGCCTATGCATGTCTGAGGAGATTATTTTTTCGGCAACTGCCTTTGATTGCCACTCTTCAAATTTCAGCTTCGTACATAAAATTTACCATACATATTTAATTTACAGGGTTTTCTTTTAGCTTCCTTTTTATATTTAGCTCTTTTATACTTTTTTGAATAAATAAATGTGTTGCTGGTTCCTCTCAGGATATGCTGTATTTCGGAAGCTTTCATCTTACTCCCTTCACTTTCTATGACTCCTCTGAGTGCTCCTTCAAAGGTTTTGCGCAAACCCTTTTACACTAAGTGATTTATCCCGATGTCTTATGGTCTCTGTCCTCTGCTCTTAACAGTGAGCTATACGTGCCATACTGGAAGTTACTTTTGCATTGTCAGAATTGTTACGATTTTAAAATCCATCGCTAAAGTGCTTAGTGATGCACAAATACCCTTGATCTGATGAACCTCAGGCTCCTCCCTGTGTACCTGTGTTATTCTGTAACCAACCTGTATGCCACACCTCACCCGAAAGGTATGAACTGGCACTTCTCACCTTCTCTATGTCTCTCTTTCTCTGTCTCTCTGTCTCAGTCTTTGTCTCTCTCACACACGTGCATATTCACATGCACCATCAGTATTAAGTTATTTTCATTTAAATAAATATATAGTTTTTTCATACTGTACTATCTCTAATTTTCTATCATCTCTTCCTTCATATTTTACATCACAATTTAGCAACAACTCAGGTAAAGCTAGTACTTGATTACACAATATAGTGTACTGAGTTCTGTTTTCTCCTCTCTATGCTGTTTCCTCTAAGCTTTTAGTGGATCTTGGTATCTTTTTCTATATTCAATTTTAATTCATGACATTCACACACATCACAAGCTTAGTAAACATATGAAATGTGACAGCAAAACTAGCAGGAAGCCCTTCTGACTTTTTCACAATGTCACGCAAGGGTTTGTTTGTTTGTTTACTGTAGATCTTAGCGACTGCAGCGTACATTGCTTTCTTTCCTTTCCTCAAACAATTACGCTTTGCGGCTTTAAAAAAAAAAAAAAAAAAGCCTTCTGCATGGTTTCTCTGTGGCATATCCAAGTTGCTAGCATCATCACTGTTGTGCTTTGTAGTCCTAAACTAAAATTTATTTGAATGAAATGCTGTAACACTTGGACAGTCAAATCTGGTAACTGAGGGCTGGGGATGTAGCTGAGTGGCACCATGCTTGCCTGGCAAGTGAGAGACCTTGAGTTCAATTCTCGATACCAAAAATAAACAAAAAACAAAACCAAATCTGGTAACTGAGGTAGTTATGGAGTGACCATTGAGCAGGTGATATGGATCACCCACCAACACAGGAGGAAGGGCCGGACCATGGCCAAGCGAGGATGGAGCTGGGCAATGCATGGTTTCACCATGCTCTTCTAAGAAGTGTGAGATTCAAAGCTTATCAATGGTTTGTTTCTGGAATTTCCATTTTTCTCTATGCTGCTGACTATGGACAATGACAACCACAGAAAGCAAAAATGTGGATAAAGGAGAAATACTGTAAACAAAATTAGTAGTAAGTCTGTATATTATAGTTTTTATAAAATAGGAAATTTTAATATATGGCTCATCGAACTACCAAAAAAACTCTGAAGTTTAAAGTAATGATAATTTTACGTGGTCAGTGACATAGTTGAATTGCAATCACTATTTACAACAAGGCTAGGATACTCCGTCCACCTCATCTAAAATACAGGTTTTGTTCTCTCAGCCTAGTTGTACTTCTTCTGGGTTTATGATGACTATTCTTTCATAGTTTTGTGTATTTCAGATCTATCAGTCAGGTGTGGTGGCACAGGCTTGTAGCCCCAGATATGTGGCTGCCGAGGTGAGTTACTTGAGTTCAAAAATTCAGAACCAGTGAGGTCAACCTATCAAGACCCAGTTGCAAAAATAGATAGATACCTAAAAATCAAACTTCTGTGATGTGTTCTTCATTTTGTTGTAGATGATCTCAAGTGATTACAACTTGCCTTCTATACTAAATTATATATACGGTGTTCAAAATACTTTCTATTAACTTCTGATGAACATAACATGATTAGAGTGCTATGTGATCATGAAAGAAATGTACATGTAAAATATTTTGTGTGTATTTGACCTCATTTTTCATGTGACTTTTAAAATTTATTCATAAATATTAACATGAAATTAAGACTGTTACTGTAGAGGATCAAAAAAGAAAAACAATTCATGGCCCATGGTTTGAAAAACATTACCCAGGGTAGACCTGCTGAGAGTAAGATATTACCTGATGCTAACCTCATCTAAATGTGCTGACCTAATTTTTAGATTTAGCATTAATTTATAGTGTCCAACTACTACAGTATGATTCATTTCCTTTCTATCACCTGTTTATGTAATTGAGAATGTAAACAGTTTTATAACTATATTCATGAAAACTTTTTGTTCCACCATTTTATTTAGTTATTTTTATCTTTTGGTAAAATTGTTAAACTGAGATCCACTACCTCCATATATTTTTAAGCAGTCAATACAGCAAAGCATCTATAACTCAGTGAACCTACCAAAATAAAACTCCATACCATTTTAAAATCAATCTGCCTCTGGAACCAACCTTCCGCTTCCTATTTTTAATAATTTCGATACTTCATATTTACTTAATCATAAAATGTTTGTCTTTCAGAGACATGTGCCATTTAGCATAATGTATTAAAATTTTGTTTATGCTGTTGTATGAACCGAAAGAAAGAAAAGAAACACCTGACTGTTGCTGTCGGTGTCGGTCCCGGCCGGCAGGAAAAGCACACGACAAGAGTTGTTGGCAGACAACCTTTCCGTTTATTCTCTCTCTCTCTCCGTACAGCCTGCTCCGGGATCCCCGATCCCGCCCGAGGGAAGCCTCCTCTGGTCCGCCCTCCGCGGCTCCTTGCGTGCTTCTCTCTGCGCTTCTTCTCTCTTACTCTATTCTCTCCTATATCTCCTTCCTATTCTGCCTCTCTCCAAGGGTGGCACCAGTATATATACGGATACAGTGTCCAATCATATTAAAGTAGGCAAGGCAAGCTGATTGGCCAACGGCAGTTGTTGCTGGGCGGACTGTCTTACAGGGTGTGTTGTTTACTAAGCAGGAAGCAGGATATAAGCGCCATCTTGGCACACTCGATGGGAGGGGTAATCTAGCTCAGGCTTCACTCTTTCCTACAGGCCTCATATCACCCGGCCAGGGCCCCCAACATCTCCCCCTTCTTTATTTATTAAGATAGAGTGGTCTGTGGGTCCATTTAAGGTGTCTAGGAGTGGGCCTACTTTGTAGGCCGAGGCATGAGAGAATGTAGAGGTCTATACCCTGCTGTGCATCACCTTGTTTTGTGCATATCCTTGGCCCAGGACCATGCTCAAGGTGAGTGGTTCATTTTTTTGCAGGGCCAGGCTTTTGTGAACCGAACCTGGATGCATATAGACATTCATTCCTGTCTTCCCCCCAACCTTTGAGGCGGATGGCAGTGCAGTACCCTTGGTCTCGCATCTCAATGCCATTAACTTTACTCCCGGAGGGACCCTCGGCCTTACAGGCCAAGTATATCGGAGTGGAGCCTGTCTTAGGTTGATCAGGAGAACTTCTCCCGTCTTACCCGTCATTGGCTTGTCCACTCAACTCTTAGAGCTGATGTTTGGGGGAGATACGAAGGGGTCCGCCGAGTGACACTGAGGAACTAAGTAATCACCATTGGAGTCGTGCCTTCCTGGCCTGAGCCCAGAAAGCACTAGGAGTGGAATCCCCTTGACTCTGGGCCAGCAATATCATCAGTGCCATATGTGTCTTTTGGGTCGTCCTTATCGACCGCAGGCACCTGAGGGTCACGAGAGCGACAACCATGAGAACAAGAATGATCCCATACACAAGAAGTGATGAGGGTTTGAAGAAAGAGCCTATCTGGCCTAGGACATCATCAAAAAAGGAGGCTGTAAGTATAGGTACTTCTATCTGATCTAGCTGCCGGATGGTCATATCTAGGCGCACGCTAGCATTCCAAAAGGAGGAATTGTAGGTGGTGAGAACATAATCCTGAAATTGCTTGTAGGCCGAACGGTTAACCTGAATGGGGGTAACGCATAACTGGGTGAATGCCCATCTGGCGTCACACAAATTGTTAGCCACCTCCCAAAGTCCTTGGACTTCTTGGGCAATTAGGTCGATCTGTTGCTGTAGTGCCATTATGGCGTTGTGCTGGAGGAGGTTAACTTCTTGTTGTTCCCTCAGCGCCAAGGAGGTGGTGTCTGTAAGATTGGCAAAGGCCTGCGCCGTCAGCGTGGACTGAGTCAGAGCAACGGCAGCCGTCACAGCCGTTGCAGTCAGAGTCACGAACAGTGCTGCCAAGGCCGCTGTGATCCCAAAATCCCTCTTATGCCTGAGCATGGGTAGCTGGTCCTGTTGGTAGACGGGATGAACCCAAACAGATTCGTTAAAGGGAACCCACATCAGTGGGGGTCGAAGAGCCAGCATAGCATACGGGAAAGACCCATTCCAGCAGTTCCCTGTAAAACAAGATTGGTTACTGCACTTGAAGGTGATGTCAACAGAGAACACCCATAAGTAGGGCGGTTTTACACATGCGGCCTCAGAGTTAAGGGTGACATTGGTGGTTCCATTAGAGGCAGAGGCGTTAATAGCAAGCACAGGTCTTAAGTCCATGCAGGCTCCCGTGGAGAGGCATAACCAATTTTCATTAAGGGGGAAGGGGAAACTTGTTGCCAAATTGTTGCTTATTTCCTTGTAGGGCTCCCACCAAGTCACAGCGCCATCAAAATATTGGTGTCGCTGTGACTCCCACCCAGTCACAGTGAGTATGTCTGTACTGCGTGGAAGAGAGAACCGGGACCACCAAGACATGTTTAGATAAGTAACTCCCACGCCATCGACAGTGCAGGGCTGCCACGAAAGTTGTGACAGATCCACCATCTGTCTTTTACGGCTTGGGGATACACGGTACGGGCATGTGGGAAAATCGGGACGGGTGTGCATGGCTGCTCGGGGTCTACAGGCTAGTTGGCTAGCATGTTTACCCGAACATTCAGGCGGATACAGAAATGGGGCGGACAACTTTACCGTCAGGGAGGTGTCGTGCCATTTTATAAAAAAGGGCAGGAAGCCTATGCATGATCCCAGATGACATGAGGGGTAGCTAACAGTGGAAAAGATGACCACATCATTAGTGATGGGGAGGTCAAAACGTATGGGTTTGATGGTTAGCGGTATATCTGGTATGCAGGGCAATCTGGCGGAGCAGTTTTTTGCGTACAGCTTTGGGAGAGAGGGGGCTGTAGTAGAAATCATGGCTAGCGCTGGCGGATGGTGTATTGCCGCCCATACCAGGTCTGCTCCTATTTCAGTGGTGGTGGTGAGCATCAGAGCCAGGAGGAAAGGGGTTGCCGGGAGGCGGCGTGGCCTAGCCATTCTGGCTGCGCCGTACCCTAAAAGAGAACCAATTACTATAGAGAGCATAATCATTATTGTGCTCCAGAAGTCATACGGTATCGCTCGGTCGAGCAGCAGTATCCTGGTCGGACCGATCTTGACCGGGCTGTTCGTTGCCGTTAAGTTTTGGAGTGTCCCCTGCATTGCGCTCCGTTGGATTCGCTACGCGCGTCAGCCGTTCTGGAACCCACAATGGTTCTCTTCCTGGTTCCTGTGGGAAAACACAAACCGCACCTCGGTTCCAGCTGACTACTGGATCCGGGCCCATCCATTGTCCCGTCAGGACATCTTTCCATTTCACCCATCCCCTATTGCTAGGAGATGGATTACAATGTTCCATAACCGGGGAGTGGTTGTTGTTGTTCAGGTTCAAAAAATTGTATGTGAATAGTGCCATGGAGAGCCGTGCCTTTGGGGGCAGGCCCTGGCTTACTCCCCCTTTTTGTTTTTGTAAAATTTCTTTAAGGCTTCTATGAGCCCTTTCAATGATTCCTTGGCCTTGGGGATTGTATGGAATACCATGTTTTAATTGAACCCCCATTTTTTTGCAGAACTCATTAAAGGCTTTGCCTATATAGGCTGGTCCATTATCAGTTTTTAATATTTTTGGTTTGTCCCATGCGGCCCAGGCCGCCAAGCAATGGTTTATCACATTAGACACCTTTTCGCCTGTCTCCGCAGTCGCGAATATAATATGAGAACAGGTGTCCGTGGAGACATGGACATATTTAAGAGATCCAAATTCTGTCATGTGTGTGACATCCATTTGCCAAGTATCGCCAGGGATCAACCCCCTGGGGTTAACCCCCGTTGATACGGCAGGCGTGTATGTGGTGCATGAGCCGCACAGTCGCACGATGTCCCGCGCGTCAGCCCTGGAGATGTGGTACTGTTTGGCTAGCGTCCTGGCGTTGACATGGAATTTGTCATGGAACTGACGGGCTTGCTCTATTGGAGATAACATATTGAAAATCCACAACGGGCGAGTGGCCGCGTCAGCAGCCGCATTGCCTTGTACCATGGGCCCTGGTAGGCGTGTATGTGCTCTTATGTGAGTGATGTATATTTTGTTGTGTCTATTTATGAGCAATGTCTGGATAGACAAAAACAAATTAGTCACTTTGGAGGTTGGCTTAATTGGGCCTGCAGTCTCAAGGACCTGCATGGCATTGACAACATATTTTGAATCAGAAACAATATTAAGGGCCCCTGGGAACTTCTCGAGGACGGTTTGTACAATTTGTAACTCTACCACCTGTGGTTGATCTGGTTCAAACTGTATGTTAACTGGAGGCATGCCTGAGACCACATAGGACCCTATCCCGGTTTTTGACCCATCAGTATAGACTGTTGTTGCAGGAGTAAGGGGTGCAGGGGCGGTGATTTTTGGAAATATCACCGGATGTTGAGTAATAAACTGTAGTATAGGGTCCTTAGGGAACTGATTGTCTATCTCCCCAAGAAAAACACATCTCAGGATGGCCCAAGTATCTATGCAAGCAGTCAGAATTTTTATTTGAGAAGCGGTATAAGGCACCCGAATAGCGTGAGGCGTGGAGCCAAAGTGCTGGATGGCTCTACCATGTGCCTCCAGAGCCAGGGAAGCAACTGTTTCCGGGTAATGTTCAATAATCTTGGCAGGTGAAACCTTAGGGTGCACCCACAGAAGTGGTCCTTTCTGCCAAATCACTGCCGTGGGCTGAGAACTGGTCTGCAACAAGCAGACCTCAAAAGGCTGTTCTGGGTCAATTCTCTGTAATGTAGCTTTGCTTAGGGCCTCTTCTATCTTTTTTAGAGCAACTCTGGCTTCTGGGGTGAACTCTCTAGGGGAGGCAATATCCGGATCTCCTCTCAGGAGATCAAACAGGGGCTTTAAGTCCGAATTGGGGATGTGCAAGTAAGGTCTGATCCAATTTATATCTCCCAATAACTTTTGCATGTCATTTAGGGTTGTAAGATTATCTGTTCTGATGGTTACCTTCTGTGGAGAAATCGATGTAGGGGAGACTTTGGTACCCAAGTAGGTTACTATGTCTCCTCCCTGAATCTTGTCAGGGGCAATATGTAAATTGGCCTTTCTCAGGGCCTTGACCAGTTGGCCTAGCATATCCTCTAACCTATTTACATCTTTTGCACTGATCAGCAGATCATCCATGTAATGAATACACCTAACTCTGGGGAAGGCCTCGCGTAGGGGGGCCAGTAGAGAATCAAGGTAAATCTGACACATGGTGGGACTGTTGGCCATACCCTGGGGTAATGTGACCCACTCGTACCTCTGATCAGGACTTTCTTGGTTAATGGTGGGTAGGGTAAAGGCGAATCTATGGGTGTCCTCTGGATGCAGGGGGATTGAGAAGAAACAGTCTCTAAGATCTATAACATAAACTGGCCAGGACTGAGGGATGGCCGAGAGAGCTGGCAGCCCCCTCTGGATCGCCCCCAGGGGTTGCATCTGCGCGTTGACTGCCCTTAGATCATGGAGCAGCCTCCACTTACCTGATTTCTTTCTAATAACAAAAACAGGGGTATTCCAAGGGGAGGTTGATGGCTTTATGTGCCCTGCCTGAAACTGGGTTTTGACTATCTCGGTTAATGCTAAAAGCTTCTCCCTGGGTAGGGGCCACTGAGGTACCCAAACCGGATTTTGGGATTTCCAAGTGATCTTAATTGGAGTGGGCAGGAGAACTTTCTCAGTGGCCCCTAGGAAAAACCCAGCCCATGTCTATCTTTCCTTTTTTCTACAGATACGGGAGATGTCCGGCCCTGCAGGGCAGAGCCCAAGCCCTTGCCAGGGACATATCCCTGATTTCTAAGTATGCCTTTAGCTTGGGGAGAACAGGTGGATGTAAGAGTGACATCCATCTGAGTGAGGATGTCTCTCCCCCACAAGGATATCGGCAGCTGTAGAACAAAAGGTTGAAAATGTCCTTGGTGACCTTCCTCATCACACCAAGGCAGGGTCACGGCACTAACCTGGGGGGCAGCCACCATCCCCAACCCTTGGAGTGTGTTATCAGCTGTATTGGTGGGCCAGCTAGAAGGCCAGTCTTTCTTGGAGACAATGGAGCGGTCCGCCCCTGTATCCAGGAGTCCTGTTATTTTTTTACCATTAACCCTGAGCGAGAGCATGGGTCTTTTATCAAGAGTCATATGAAGTCCTTCAAAAATTTCTCCAGAGGAGCCAAAACCCTGATCCCCTCTAACCCGTTGTCTAGACTGGAATCTCTCATGGAGACTGGGGAGCAATAAAAGTTGTGCTATCTTATCCCCCTCATTAATCACCATGGTCCCTACATGAGATTGTACCATAACCTTAATGTTTCCTGTGTAGTCTGAGTCTATAACTCCAGGGATCACGGTAAGGCCCCGGAGGGCTGTGGAGGACCGTCCAATCACTAAACCAACTGACTTTTCAGGTAGCGGTCCTTTGAAGGTGGTCCCGACCACCTGAACGCCCATATCGGGTGTTAATAGGAGTCTGGAGGCGACACAGAGGTCCACGCCTGCTGACCCAGGGGTAGCCCTTGTGGGGGGCTGCCACCTTGTGCTGTCCTGTCTAGGGGGTGGGGGCCCATCCGTAGGGAGGGCCCCCTCTGGCCGTTTTTTGGCTCCGGAATCTCCCTGCCACTAATACGGTTTCCCTGGGCATCAAAAACTGATCTGCAATCTTTTGCTTTGTGAGAACCTTTACCGCACCTTTCGCAGGTCCCCGTTTGTTTGTCTGATTCCTGTCTTCTGGGTATAAATTCCCCCCGTCCAGTCTTGGGGCAGTTTTTTCTTATGTGGTTAGGATCCCCACACTGGAAGCATCCCCTGGGCTTACCAGGGTCATTAGCCTTCTGAGGCCTTGTCTGTCGTAAAGCGGCAGCTAAAAGGGCAGCCACGCCTGAGTTGGACAGTGGCCCTCCTATTTCTCTGCAAATCTTGATCCAAGCTTCTATGTCTTTACCCTTGTGGGGCGCTATGGCTGCCCTGCAGTCCTTGGTGCACTGCTCAAAGATCAACTGTTTAACAAGAGGAGCAGCAGCAATCGGATCTGAAAAGAGTCTATCGGCTGCCTCTTGCATTCTGGCCACAAAATCCACAAAAGGTTCTGCGTTGCCCTGAACAATTTTAGAGAGGCATTGTGAGGCCGCTCCTGTGTTGTTTACCTGCTTCCAGGCACGAATACCTATGTTGTGTATTTGTTCATATACACCTGGAGGGAATCTGGTTTGATCTTGGGCATATTGACCCTTACCCATAAGCATGTCCTCATTTTGTCCCCTATGGCCCCTAGCCGCATTTCTCTCGGCCTGCTCGGCAGCAAACTCAGTGTACCAGGCGCGCCAGTCCAGAAAAGCCCCGGGGGCCAGGCAGGCTTTAGCCAACTGGGTCCAATCACTGGGTGTCAGGAAACCACCGGCGGACAGATTTTCCAACATTGTTATAGTGTAAGGAGCAGTAGGGCCAAACGTGGCAACCGCAGTTTTGAGCTCCTTAATTTGCTTAATCTCCAGTGGTTCCCAGTAATTGGGTCCCTGGCCTTGCGCCAGGTGTACCGGATAGAACCCACATTGTTCGTACTCATTTGCCCCATGGGGGATTTGTTCCATCTTAAATGTCCATCTACGAAAGTACTTTTCTTGGGACCTTGGTATTCTCTCACAAGATGGTGTCTCCTTGTGAGATGACTGTCTCTCCCTATCACAAAATGGCGCCTCTTTACAACATGGCCGACCAGCCTTTGGGGCACAAGATGGCGGGTCGCCAGGCAAATAAGATGGTGGCTCTGCATGTGACAACGGTCCAGGCCACTCCCTCCATGGGGGTGGCAACAGAGGTGGGCCCCAGGCTGCCATCTCCCCATAGGAACTGGCGTTTGGGACCCCCCAGGGTGGCGCGGAAGGCTCTATGACCTTCCGTTGGGGAGTGCTCAAGAGTTCTTTTCCCTTTTTTAGGTCTGTCTGCATCTTGACTAGATCTCTACGTAAAGCTGCGAAGGGATTAGGGGAGTCACTTACCTCATTGTCCTCGCCCTCCGAGGTATCTGAGTCTGAGGAATCCGAGGCAGGGGGCGCCTCTCTCTTGCCTCGCTCTCGCGAGCGCCCTCGCACGCTCCCTGCGATGGACCCCTCCCGGGAGGACTCCGAGCGGGCCCCCTCAAAAGCTCGGCGGGCCCGAGAGAGCCCGTCCGCGCTATCTTTAGCCCCGTTCCTCTCCCCTTTGAGGCAGGAATGAATCATCTCCCAGAGCGGCCGAACCGAAAGTGGAAGCCGGCACTCCGCTTCTGCTCGTTCTAAATCTTTACCCAATTTCTCCCAACAAGGCAGGGACAAATGTCCCGTCGGCAGGAACCAGGGTGCCGCCTCATCTATTTGTTGGAGGAATTCTGCAAGTGTCTTGGAACTTATTGATATGCCTGAAATCTTGAGCAGGTCTTTCACTGCTCTTACCAGTGACTTGGAACTCTTAGTGGGTAAGTTGCCCATGCCTGTCACTGAGAAGTTTGTTCTCACCGTGTGAGGCTAGTCTGCCACGTACACGTGAGCCTGAGGGGAGTCTAAAAAGCCCTGTAGGTGCGCGCCACCCAGAGCCCAGGTTTATCCCCTACTCACCTGTCCTGCAGTGCAGTACTGGAGCGTTGTCCGCCTCGTCTCGGGGGTGATCAGGTCCCCGTACGGGCCACCAATTGTCGGTGTCGGTCCCGGCCGGCAGGAAAAGCACACGACAAGAGTTGTTGGCGGACAACCTTTCCGTTTATTCTCTCTCTCTCTCCGTACAGCCTGCTCCGGGATCCCCGATCCCGCCCGAGGGAAGCCTCCTCTGGTCCGCCCTCCGCGGCTCCTTGCGTGCTTCTCTCTGCGCTTCTTCTCTCTTACTCTATTCTCTCCTATATCTCCTTCCTATTCTGCCTCTCTCCAAGGGTGGCACCAGTATATATACGGATACAGTGTCCAATCATATTAAAGTAGGCAAGGCAAGCTGATTGGCCAACGGCAGTTGTTGCTGGGCGGACTGTCTTACAGGGTGTGTTGTTTACTAAGCAGGAAGCAGGATATAAGCGCCATCTTGGCACACTCGATGGGAGGGGTAATCTAGCTCAGGCTTCACTCTTTCCTACAGGCCTCATATCACCCGGCCAGGGCCCCCAACATGTTGCCTTCCTACTGTTCCTTGCAGGAGGGAGCGCATTTCAAAAAACTAACTGAGGAGGATCAATACAGGCATTCTTGGAATAATAAAGAGATAGAAACCTGAAATTTGTTAGAGCATTAGTCATTGAAAGAGATTTAGCGAGATCCCACCCCAGGCTATTTCGTTTTCCTGCAGAAATGGCAGGCGCTCAGAAATAATGGTCAGAGACGCATGCTCTGAGGTGACCAAACTCCTAACCCTGGTCAACTGCTGTGTAGCTGAGGGAACCAGGAAGAATACAACTGCTTCCTCTCAAATTACTGTTGAAAATAAAAATCAGTAATAAAATGAAATCATCTGCATACCCATAATATAGTCAGGTACCAGGTACTTTTGTATGACTCAAGATACCAAAACTTCTCAGTACATTTCAGCACCATTTCATCTTTAGGACTTTGGCTTAGTTGTATTTAGCATATTATTTCTTTCCTCAGGGGAGCAGGTGTGTTGAGGGAAATTCATCTCTGTTGTACTTTTATTGTCAATATGCACTGTGAAAGTCATAAACAGATTTACTCCTCCAAAAT
Organism: Cavia porcellus; assembly: GCF_034190915.1. Taxonomy (NCBI): domain Eukaryota; kingdom Metazoa; phylum Chordata; class Mammalia; order Rodentia; family Caviidae; genus Cavia; species Cavia porcellus. The sequence continues at coordinate 71,740,817 of NW_026947499.1, read as the reverse complement.
ACTGATATTTCAAATCAGATGAAAAGTTTAATGTAATTGAGCTCCTACTTAGTCGATTTAAAACAGGCCAATCAGTATCAGCTATTTCTCCATTCCAAATACCAAACATCATGACACATGCGATGTAAGACCTGGGAACATACAAAACTGAAGTGCTGAGATTGGAGATGAAAAATACAACAAAATGATTCTGATAAGAGGAGCCATAATCAAGTGTGTATGGTAGTGTGATTAAATATTTTAAAAATAAATTAAATTTATAGCAAAAATTAGCAAAATAATAACTTCCACGAATGATTTCAAGTTTAAAAACCCCAAATCAATATTTATTAACATTTTATGTGCCAACAAGTCTGTTATGAAAATACATTTTCATGGACCTATGAGGTTGAAGTTTGATAAATTATTCTTTAAAAAACTCTTGCCTGTTTGCAATATTGTCATTTGCCCAAAGGGTGCTAATATTAGACTTCCAAAATAATTGATTAAAATAGTACACTTAATATTTTATATGTTCACATGTCTTCTGGCTGAGCAGCCATTGGTGATACAGCTTTTTCTGAGTTTTGTTTACGCTTATAAAGTTAGAGATGACTATAAAAATATAATTGTATTTTCTAGGAAGAATTCTGAGGAGAAATTTTAAGCAGGTTTGATTAGAGTGACTGTAGGAAAGTTCAGGAATCCTCTAATCCTACATGGAGGTCTTCAACAGCAAAAGACTCACGAGATCTCCAAATTCACAAACTGCACGTGTCTATTGATGTTGCCAAAGAGCCAGATGGCATTCAAACTTTCAGAATAAGGAGAGCATTTGCAATATCCATAGAACACTTGTTTGCTCCAATTGTCAGATGTCCAAGAGCTAGATTACATACAGAATGATATTTATAATTATGTATTTATAATGATATTTATAATGAACCAAATATGTTTCTTTGTATTGTCTAGATTACTGTTTCATTTATTATATTATTTATTAAGTATGTTACCATTAAACAACATGTAAGAAATATTGGATACTCTGAGCTTGGATGATCACTTTCTAGGTTAATTTCTTTAAAGGAAGCAAAATCTTTCATGCTTACAGATGCCTGCCTGCATAGTAATATGCAGTATTGAACGCAGAGTATGACAAAAGTCTTTCACTCATCAATTACTCCATTACTGATTGTCATGAATTTTGAAATTCTACTCATGCTTCCCTAAAAATTTTAAGCATCCTCACATCCTTACTCATAGATATGTTAAAACATAATTAATGATAAGAATATTTTAATCAGTAGAGACAGGAGAAGCTTAATAGTTATCAAAAATATGTTTTAAAGTGTTTAAAAGCATACAATTTGTGGATATATAGATGCCTGTCCATATATTTTAAGTTTCATGAAGTTCTATTTCTTAGCATGTGAAAAGATCAATCAAAATATAAATATAAGAAATCAAACAAACCATTGGTGAGAGAAGCTGCATTATGCATCTAATTATACACATCAGCACACCTGTGAGGTTCCATTTTGATTGGTCCTTCTCATCATTTAAGCTAAATGGATTTGAGCCACCGACACATTCAAACTGAATCGTCAAGTTATACAGTATAAGGCAGAAGGCTCTTCCCAAAGGACACTTTTGAGTTCAGCTCTGTGTAATCAGCCCAGATTGGTAAAACCAAACAAGCAAACAAAGTCCAATTACTCTTCATTATTCATTCTGCTTCTGTATTTAATCAATTAAAAATGATTTTTCTATCTTCCACGTCTCCCAGTTTCTGCTGGTCATACTGATGACTGCATAATTTGGAGTCATACTGATTACTGAATTACCTAGATAAATACTGCAGATAGTTATTTTGATAAAATACACAAGTAATCATTTAGTTTCCTTATTTGCAGTTCATGCAAAAGACTTTTCTCTTTGCCTGTAGCACTAAGTTTATCAGTCGACAAAGTACCTTTCATTTGTCTTTCCAACATCTGGCTGCAATCTATTTTACAACACAATGCTATGTTTAGTTTTCATGAAAATTCACGCCTATAATTCATCAAGAATTTCATTCCTCCACTTTATCTTTTGGCTTTCATGTCAATTATATCAATGTAATGCCCTACTGTTTGAACATGGAAGACAAAATTCCCCTTGTTGGAGAGCTCACAAAATAGAGCAGGTCACTACTACTTTATTCCTTTCCCAAAGTGCTACATATTTGTAATATTTTTAGACACCTTTATATTGCTTTATGAGTTTCCTCAATAGATTGTAAGCTTCTTAATTTAGGGGATTTATTAAACTTATTTCTATGACTTTCACATATGCTGAGTTGAAAGCATATAATAATTTTCTCAAAATAAATAATTTAAGAAAACTATTTATGTAATATGAATATATGTGACCCAAATTAAATTTGTGCTATTCAGAGTGGGAGATTGATATATGAGATAAATAGATATACATATTAGTGTGTGTGCAGACTCTATACACTCACTTACATATACCACGCATATCTATCTCCAAGAGCACTGCTTAAATACCAAAATCTGTGGATATTATGCCTATTATATAAAACAGGTGTAGTATTTGCATATAATCTATACATTATCCTCTGTACTTAAATCATCTCAAGATTACATATAGCTCACACAATGTCAATGCAATATAAATAGCTGGTATGTTGTGATACGTAGGAAATGACGGCATGAGAAAGTGCATATGTTCAGTGCACATGCAACTAACTTTGAAATATTTTTTAATGTGAGGCAGACGAAGTGCATGTACACGGAATCTATGGAAAAAGAGGATCTGCTTTATGTGTATGAGAAAACTGTTTTCCTTTGAAAGTGTAAAGAACAATGAGATATTCTTAATATCGTCTGTCTGCTTTGTTTTGATATTCTTTATCTCACATGTGCATGTACAGCAAGTAACAAATGCGCTGATGTTTCATTGTAAATGACTTATAAAAAGCCATTTCTCTTCAAAAGTCTCACTAACAGGTTTAGAGTTCTGCCACCTGAAAAATATTTGAAAGTAATTTGGAATACTTTTATGAATAAACAGCAATCAAAATTATGCTTCAAAAATTGGAAGGCAAGAAGAATTTACAGCTATATAAGTTGGTCTGAAGAAAGAATTGGAAAAGAATAAAAGCAGGCAGCGATGGCACTGATGCCCTGACCTGTAGTTACAGCAATTCCATGGAGAATAAGAAGCAAAAACAAGTTTTTTCTTTAGTTACTACCCAATGTCTTTGATAAAAATTGATAAAAATGTACCATCAACCTAGACTGTAGAATGCAGTGTTAAAACTCAATCTGTCACAGCCATACAGCAAATTCTAACACTCGTGTGTGTGTGTGTGTGTGTGTGTGTGTGTGTGTGTGTGTGTATGTGTGTGTTTGTGTGTGTTGGGGGGATGGGTGGGTGGCATGGTTAGAACTTTCTGAATACCCTTTTAAACCACTGAAGCAAAAATGAAGCATTAGCAGCTCCAATTTTTATGTGTTGGAATATCTGTGTACCTCTGTAAATTCTAGTTCAATCATATGGTTTAATATGCAGTTAATCTTTAGGGTAGACCTTTTCATTTTAAGATTTAACATTTCTCCCTGAATCAGATTTCTGATCAATTATTTGTATTAATACTAGCTCATTGTTAAATTAACCTATAGATTTTCTGCATCAATAACTGAAAATAATATTATGTAAATATTTACATTGACATTTCTTCTTATATTTCATAAAATAGGCAATGATCTAAATGTGATTTTTTCAGTTACTATTAAAGCTTGTTAATAATATACATAAATTCATAAATCAAGCTGCAAGACTGGGCTATGATTTTGGAAAAAATAATGAAAATGATCTGAATTTTGAATTATTTTTTTATAATTGGAATGATTAGAGATGCATTGATCTCTAAATATTACAATGTTGAAAAATCACTATTTCTATTTCCCCATTACTATCTGAATAAACTATATTGTTAAAATAATGGAATGCTTATCTTATCAAAAGAAACAAATTTACCTCAATTTCTACCACTTTAACACACTAGGAAATGTAACCTTGTGTTCACAAGAACACTCATTCTCAGAAAATATCAGATTTTTTACATAACCAAGATTTTAAGACTAGTTAGTATTTCAAGAGGCTATAATGACACATTCTTTAAAAATTGTGATCTTCAAATTCAAATACAGTTGTATTTAATATAAGATACACATTAAACACTAAATAGAATTATCTAATTTTGGATAAAAAGAAACGTCCTTCAGTTAACAATTCAAAGACAAATTAAAAAGCTACATGATACTAAGAAAGATTGCTAAATTATGTGTACTGAAATACACATTTTGATCACCTCATTCAACTTCTATCCCATACAGGTCATAAGAGGATTGTAAACCATCAAACCCAAGATCAGTTACATATATTTTAATGTATTCTTTTGTATGCTTGAAAAATTAAAGAGAAAATAAAAACGAGCATCTGAAATTGCAAAATGTTCTAAGCTGTGAATGACTGAATTTGTCCTTGATGATTAATCAAATATTCTGGCATTCAAGCATAATATGTTGTTTGTTTAATCCTTTATTTGTATGGATTTTTTGTTGTTTGTTTAGAATCGAAAATCTATGGATAAACATCCCACCCCAAACCTGAAACGCCTGCCAGAGCCTGTACTGTGTGGCTGAGTCAGGGAGGAATCCAGGCGCTGATGGAACAAGCACAGACTGGGCACTGTTCCTGCTATCTGCTCAGCACCGGGCAATGGAGACGACCATCTATCCCCTCGACTGAAGAAGAGGGGAGTTTTGCTCCAGAAAAGAGTTACCCCACCGCAGAGCCCGGGTGAGAGAATCCTTGGATCATAGGTGTGCAGAGAGGAAGCACTAGGTATGTGTCTCCTTGGGTCCCTCGGAGGAGGCCTGAATTCACAGGGCTTGTAGTCTATTGAAGGAGGCCAAGCTTGGAGGAGAAAGTATAAGACAGCGTGGCCCTGAAGAAGCAGTGTGGTGGTGTCTTCGACCCCTGGCACAGCCACCTGCACTCAGTGGAATCCCACAGTTTAAAGTATTATGGCCAGCGTACAGTTTGTCTGGATCAAAGCCATAACCTTCTTAGTTCAGGCTAAGGAAAGTGCAGGAGTGGCTTTGACACGTCCAGTTGTCGTTCGACACTAGCGATATCACTAAACTTACAAGTACAGGAAAGACAATGTAATAGTAAAAAACAACAAGTTTTCTCTCAGTGTCCATATCCAGAGTTCACGGCATGTTATTCAATAATAAAGGTTTATAGTGACATACAGGATCGTGTGAAACAGGGCAGCAGAGCCCTAAAATGGAGCCAGGGAGCCCGAATAGAAAGGAAAACAAACAACCAGGGAGCAGAGTTCCATGAAAGGTTTACAGAACAGATGAAAACTATACAATTTCAAAGAGAAATAAATGAGAACTTTATGGCATCATCACTCAATATGCCCAGGTGAATGCAGAAGAAATTAATAAAAAACTGGGCAACCTGACCAAAGCTGCTCAAAACATAAGTGAGAGATTCAATAGGATTATAGAATCCTTGAAAATATGACAGATGGAAATTTCTGAGATTTATAAATTTATACATAATTTATAAATCACAGAGATAGGGTAAAGACTGAATGTCAGAAATTCAGGAAAAATGCTATTTAAAAACATTAAAAGAAGTCATTAGAAATGCAGGAAAATGCCATTCAACAGCTAATAAATGACACTAAGAAGACCAAAATAATGTTACTTGCAGTTAGAGAAAAGCTAGAAGATAACACAGATGGTATTATTAACATGTTCACAGAAAATTGTAGCAAAAATACGAGAAAGGAGTTCAACATAAAAAGGAGCAAAGAATACAGAACACCAAACAACACTGATAACAAGAGGCTCACCAAGATGTATCTCTATGAAATTCTCAAATATCAAAGAGAAGAAAAAAACTAAAAAACACTCAAAGGAAAAAATGAAAAAATATAAATATATAAATCTAGAACAATTAGAATTACAGCAGAATTCCCAATGCAAACCCTTTAAGCTTTTCTAGCCTAAAGAGCAGATAACTTCCAACCAGACTAACCTTGTCAGCAAAGCTTTCCAATAGATGTGAAATAAGGATGTTTTTGTGAGGAAGGCCATCTCAAGACATTTATTACTACAAAACAGCACTCTGGGCAATAACTACCAATATCCTAGTTAATGAAACAAATGCAGCTAGAATAAATGAAACACCAGTTAGAGTAACTGGAAAAAAAAAACTGACAGAAAAAGAAAAAACAAAGGACTCACCAACACAAAGAATGCCATAGTAGTAACTAATCAATACATCTCAGTAATATCTCTCAACATTAGTAGCTTCAATTCTTTAATTAAAGGACACAGATTGGTAGACTGGATCAAAAAAAAATGCAACAGTCTGGTGTATTGAAGAAACTCACCTAATCCACAAAGAAATTCATAAATTAAAAATGAAAAGATGAAAACCAACATTTCACTCAACAGGACCCCAAAGACAAGCAGGGGTAGCATTTTTAACCTCAAACAAGGTAAACTTCAAGCTAAAACAGACTAGACGAGACACATAGATCATTACAATCCACAAAAGGGAGCAATCGAACAAGAAGAGATTATATTGATAAATACATATGCACCAATTTACTGTACCTTTAATCTTCATGAAACAAACACTGGTGAATGTAAAAGATCAAATCAGTATTAATACAATTATAGTGGGCTATCTTGACACCTCACATTCATAAAGAGACTGATCAAAGAAAAAATCAATAAAAAAATTTCAGAAACGACCACACCCTTGAAGATATAGGTTTAATTGTTGTTACCTTACAGAGTAATCCTTTCCGTTACAACAGAATATAGATTCTTGCAGCACATGGTAATTTTTCCAAGGTAACTCACACGAGTCCACAAAGTCTGTTTAGGTAAATATAAAAGAACTGAAATTATCTCATATGTACTACTTTAACAGTGAAAGTAGAAATCAATGATGGAAGAAATTAGCAAAAAATTGTGAGAACCCAGAAAATTCACAATACACTCCTAAAGAACCACTGGGTCAAAAAAGAAATTAATGAAGACATTTTTAAAATTTCTTGAAGTTAATGAGAAACCTAATAGAAATCACTGTAACATGTGGGACACCACGATAATTCAACATAATCAATACTAACATTAGGAAAGCTGAGAAAACTCAAATAAATAAACTTATGAGAAATCTTGAGATACTTAAGAACCAATCACAGTGCAGGCCCAAACATAAATTAAGGCGGAAATTAAAAGATTAGAGCAGAAATCACTGGAATGATGATAATACAAAAGAAATCAATAAATTAAAGAACTAGATCTTTGAATCCATAAATAAAATAGTTAAGCCTTCAGCCAGACTTACCAAGAGAAAAAGAGAAAAGAATTTCATCAATGCATAAGAAATGAAAAAAGCAAAAAATAAATAAACAAGATGGAAAAAGCAAAATTATAACAGACACTGTTGAAACCCAGAAGATAGTAACTACTTTGAAAAAATGTATTGCAAAATTTGACAAATTTTAAAACATTGATGTCTCCCTAGACTATACAAATTATCAAAGCTAACCCAAGAAGATCTAAATATACTGAATAACTCAATAACAATAGAATCAATATAGTAATAAAGTAATAAAGAAACCCAGGACATGATAGATTCACTGTAGAATTCTATAAAACATCTGAGGATGATATACGACCAAAACTTCGCATGCTTTTCAAAGAAAATGAAAGGAATGGAGTGTTCCCAAATTTGCTTATGAAAGCCTGTATCATCCTGACCCCAAACCTGGATAAAGACCAAAGTATAAAGTGAATTACAGGCCAATCTCCCTAATAAACATAGATGCAAAAATTCTTAAGAAGATATTAATGAATAAAATTCAGCATATTAACAAAAGTATCATATAGTATGATAAAGTAGGTTCCATCCCAGAGTTGCAAGGGTGGTTCATCATGTATAAGTCATAAATGTAATATATCACATTCACAAAAATGAAGTCAAAAATCATATGACCATATCAACAGATGAAAGAGAGGCTTCAGACAATGTACTCTAATTGTCATGATAAAATCCCTGAAGAAAACAGGTATAGAAGAACCATTCCTGAATTTGATAGAAGCTACTTATGTCAAAACATCAGTAAACACTATATTACATGGGAACAAACACACTAAAATCAGGAACAATTCCTTAAAATCATCACAAATTTTATTCAACAGTTTTTGAAACATTAACCACAGGAATCAGGTAAGAGAAAAAAAATAAAAGAAATATATATGGTAAAGGAAAATGTCAAATTGTAATTATTTGCAAATGGCAGGTTATTCTACATAGAAGACCCAAAGAACTCCACCAAAAAACTCTTAGCATTAGTAATTAACTTAGTAATATAGCAGGATACAAGATAGATGCACAAAAATCCTTAGTAATTTTTACACCAAAATGAACTTGATGAAAAGGAAATTACAAAAAGGATAAGTAGCTTCAAAGTAGCTTCAAAAGAAATGAAATGCCTAGCAATTAACCTAAGCAAGGAAGTAAAAGACCTTGACAAAGATTACTGAAATACTCTGATAAAGGAGACTGAAGAGTACATCCGACAATGGAAGGAAAGATTTACCCTGCTCCTGGATAGGCAGGACCAATACCAACAAGAGTCCATACTTCCAAAACTGTAGTAAGATTTGTTTATTCATATAATTATTTATTTTTGATGCCAGATATTAAATGCAGGACCTTCCAGGCAGGTACTTATGCCACTGAGTTATAATCCCAGACCCTACTATAAGAGTTAAAGCAATCTAAATCCAAATAGTAACACAATAATTTACAGATCTTAAGAGGACAACCTTAAAATTCATTTGTAGTCAGAGGAAACTCAGAGTAGTAAAAGAAATTTCGGACCAAAAGAGCAGAGCAAGAGGAATTGCGATGCCTGATTTCAAACTACACTACAAAGCAACAGTGATATAAACAGCATAGCACTGAAATGAAACAAAACAAACAATCAAACAAACAAACAGATACATGGGCCAGCAAAATAGAATGGAGGATACAGAAACATCCCAGACATATTCAGCTATTTAATCTTTGACAAAGGAGCCAAAGCATACCTTGGAGGAAAGAGAGTCTATTCAACAAGTGGTGCTGCCAAAACTGAGTAACTGCAGAAGATTGAAACTACACCTATATCTCTCACCATGTACTGAATTAAAATAAAAATGGATAAAAGGTATCACTTTTAAAAGAGAAACACTGAGCCTACAGGAAGATAAAATAGGTACAATAGGAATAGCATGGGTGTAGGAAAGGGTTTTTCTAAAGAGTTGCATTGCAATTGTCCAAGAAATAGCAGTGAGAATCAACAAATGAGATTACATCACGTTGAAAAGTCTCTGTACAATTGGGGAATGAGCTAGTTTAGTGAAGAAACAAACTCCAGAATGGGAAAGTATTTTGTTCTAGATGCTCCTCAGACAGAGGACTAATCTATACAATATATAAAGAACAAAAATCATAGACCACCTAAAATTAAAGACTGAGATAAGGAACAGGCAGGTGAAATGGACACTTTACAGAGGAAGAAGTTCAAATGGTCAGCTAATACATGAGACACTATTTATCTCTGGCCATCAGGGAAATGCAAATTAAAATAATTCTAAGATGTCAAAAGAATGACAATCATCAAGAAATTTAAAAAAATTATAAAATTATGACAAGCCTGCAGGGAAAAATGTATACTCCTATATTACTGGAGAGAATATAAATTAGTACAATCATTATGGAAATCAGTATGAAGATTTCTCAGAGTACATTATTAGAAATTCTGTATGATTCAGTGATCACTCATAGCTTCACACAAAATACAAGCATAATGATGTTTATTCATGCACATCAATCTTTATAGTAGTATAATTCATGACTAAATCCTAGAAGCAGCTTGTATATCCGTCAAAAGATAGCTGGACAAAGACAAGGTGGTAGCTATATATAATGGACTACTACTCAGCTATAATGGATAAATGAGACATTTGTAGGAAAATAGAATTCACCTGGAAAATACAACGTTAAATAACATAAACTGGACGTAGGCTCAAATATCGTACGTTATCTGTTGTTTGAGTAAGGCGACGTACAAAGAGAAGGGTAGAAGGAGACAAAAGCATGTATCTCTTGCAAATACAAAGGACTCCCAGAGGTCACAGGAGAAGGGGGAGAGGGCAGGGGAGGTGGAAAGAGGTGGAGCAATTCAAGCCACGTGCAGGATCCCAACAACTGCAATGAATGTGAGCACTGCTTGCCATAATCATGAGGTAAGATTAATCATATGAATGGTAATAAAAATAGGGAAAGGTAAATTAGAGGAGGGGTAAGGAGATTTTAAAACAGGGAGCAGGTTGTATAAGTACATCCCCAAGATTACTGTAAAATGCATACATTACAAGAACATACTAATTAAACATTTTAAAAAAACTAGTAGATGTTTCAGAATTGTATCAAAGATTAAAAGATTACAAAAAGTAGCTTAGAGAATAGACAATATGACTCATTATTTTTAGTCAAATTATTTTCTTATTACTCAGAGGTTAAACCAAGAAGCAAGACTGAGTTAGTTGAATTTTTTATTTTGAAAAGTTAATACATTGCAAATTCTCAATACAACATTTATATTTTTTTCTAATTTATGAAGTGACAAAGAAAAATAGACATCATAAATCACTAAACAGAGAAGAATAAGGTATTGTGTATAAAGTCATTTCCAGTTTACATGAAGACTGAAATTATTAAATTTTAATGTAACTCTCGCTTACTGTTTCATTATCATGTCTATACAGTAAATTTTATAATTTAATATATGAATGTATTTCAGAAAATTTATAAACCAGTATTAAAATCCCACTGGTTGACTCATATAATTTGGAGAGATAAAGTTTGGATATATATAATATTTTAAATCCTGAAAATTTATAAATTCTACCAATGTTTCTTAAAGCATAAAGAAAGCAAAACATTCAGGAATTAGTTGTAATTGTTGTGATAGTTTTGCAGATCATCAGAAGCAGCCTTCATTATTATGAAATGAATTTGAAAATAAATGATAAGGTAACATAACCCCACATTTGACTATAGTAAAATGTTTATTTATTGATTTAATGATTAAAACATGCTTATTAGCTTGATGCTTGCAATATTGTATAAGATAAAAAATAATGCATCATAAGGAGTAAAAATTATAAATTCTCAGTACTGTATTTTCCAGCTTACGTCTTGAAAACACATCTATATAATGGAAACTCATTTCACTCTGACTAGTTAAATACTGATATCTTATTCCAAATTATAAAACCAATTAGTTTTTAGCGAAAGAAAATGATTTATAGAGTTAATACCTTCACTCTTCTGTAATTATCCTAAGTTACCTAACTCCTCCGAGTCCCGATTTTGCTACCCAAGAATATAAGAAAATAACCTTTCTTCTTCTCCCAGCCTATGAGGGTGTTCAGAAAGGCTTAGTTACCTCAACTGTTTTGTTTGTTTGTTTGTTTGTTTTGTTTTTTATACCATACGGTAGGTAAGATCCAAAAACTAAAATATTTATACTAGTGAATATCTTGAAATCTTTTAAAAAGGAAATACTACAGTGGCAGAAATGGGACATGAAAGTGACTATTCCTTCAACACAATGTATGAACAGCATAAACTACTGGCACCCAGTCAGAGCAGAAAGAGCACAGGAGCTCAGACGGATGTGAAAGACCAGAGACTGGAACACTTCAGGAGTGTAGAACGGTGAGATGTGGAAGACAGCGATGCTGCTTTCCAACCCGAACAGGAGCAATCCTGGGAGACGGAAAAGACTATGAAGGGCAAGAAACACCAGGGAACAGCACTGCATACATTAAACGCAAAGACAAATAGCTCTGTGTCTCTGGGCCTCGCTTAATAAATTGTTCGCTATATCCTTTATAACAGGCATGCTGCTGCAGAAGGAGGTTACAGGGAATGCTTTTTGTATTTTTATATTTTATAGCCCTTTTCCATGTAAGTCTCATTTGGATTCTAATGTAATTTCAACATAGTTTTTATGGTTTAATAAAACTTGCACACATTAAAGTACCATTAAAGTGTTACACATGGTTAATAATACAGACTTCTGAAAGCAGCTATTATTAAACTGAGCAAGTCATTAATGTCTTTAAACTTCACACCAGGATATAAAGTACAAATAGATTATAACTGCATCTACAAGGTGGCGTCTGATTGTATGTATCACTTATTTACTGTTATATATAGCATACACACACACACACACACACACACACACACATATTGTTTTTTAGATTAAAAGAAAAATAAAAGTAATGTAAAGTGAAAATAAAAATAAATAAGCATTGATTTTTCCATTAATTCTGGCTTCTGTTTTGTTGACTGACAGGGTACAAACATCTTGAGATCTTTCCTTTCATATTTATGAAATAGCAGAGTCATGACACGTACATTTTCTTCCTTCAGTCTTAACATTAAATCAATAGAAAAAATACATTTAGTTTGCACTAGGAAAACAATTATCAGACATTGTGTTTTCTAAATAAAAATGATACTTTAAATTATTTTAAATAAAATCAGTGAATGGCAGACTAAAATTTTCATTTAATGTCAAGTAAGCTCTTTCCTAGCTTTTAAGCAAGCATATTGATAAGTGGATATTTTTTCATTAGACTATAGCATCACTAAGAATTTGGCTTCCCTGAAATATAGGTTAGTAAGATGTACTTTTATTGTTAAAAACAGTCTTGTGGTTCTTCAGAGATCTTCCAAAATATGCTCATAAAATTATTTGAGCACTATGTGATATGCCTAACAGCTCTGTGTTTATTTATTTAAACTAATTATGTTACAATAATTGAAATAATTTACATATTTTTCAATATTCCGAGCAATACTGCTTTCTGTTTGGCCACCTCAGTGAGGAAACTAGCTCTTTGTGAGAAGTTCATTCATTTTACCATCTTTGAGAATCGTATTCGAAATCATCACCTGTCAGGACTGGTGGCACATGCCCATGATCCCAGCACCCAGGGAGAGTGAAGCACACAGATCACAAGTTCATAGCAAGGCTCTTTCTCGGGGGTGGGGGAGCTTGTAACTCAGCATGAAGATCCTTGGCTTATATGCCCATAACCCCCCCAAACAAGACCATCCAAGCTTAAATTTGTTCTTTGTTCATTCATTCATTGGTTCTTTCTTTTCTTTTTAATTTATAGAAACCACTGATTACTTTCAAAATTTAGCAACTATTTTAAGAATATCAAAAGATGAACACTAGCAATATATACCATTATTATACAATGTACTATAATGTTAATAAAGTATTTTATGAGGAAAGTCAGAAATGAGCACAGTGTAAGTCTGATATTTCACTAATCTAAGAAGCCCAATATTCATAACTAAAGAAGTAGATGATGTTTAAATGAAAAAAATATTTGCTAAACAATTTCACCTTGGCTACCCATGTGGCAAAACTGGCTTTTCTTGGGCATATTTGTGTATTAATAAGTGCTTCCACGTAAGCCACTTAATAAGTCAGGCGTATCATTTAAAATTGTCCTGGAGACACAGAGATAACTCAGTGAAAAAGAGTCCAGCCATCTAGGATATAAATGCAGCTTTATGAGACAGCTGATCAACAGCAATGAAAATCAACAAAGCACGTGTGAAGACTCAGGGTCAAGATAAAGATGCCCACTATCACTGCTACTTTAACACAGCACTCGAAATATTAGCAAGAGCAATCGGGTAATTAAAGGGTATGCTTAGGAAAGGGTGAAGTCAAGTTAATGTTATTTGCAGATAAGTGATCCTCTAAATAGAAGACAATAAGAAATGCCCCAAAGACCCTTAGAATCAACAACTAAAATTCAGTAATGCTACCAGCTGACAAAATAAACACACAAAAATCAATAGAAGTCTTGTAACAATGAACCAACTGAGAAAGAAATTAAGAGAAAAATGTCATTCACAACAGCATGGAGAAAAAAATAAATATTTAAGAATTAAGGAAGTAAAAGATCTCTGCCATGAAAACCACTATACTCTGAAAAAAAGTACTTGAAGAGGAAATTTAAAAGGTAGAAAGATATATCCTGTTCCTGGATAGACAGAACCAACATACTTAAAACGTCAATATTTTCAAGATTTATAGAAAGGTGTGACACAATCCTGGCCAAAACAACAACAGCATCCTTCATAGAACTGAAAAAATACTATCCAACAATTTATATGGAATCAGAAGAGTAAAAGCAATCATAGGTAACAAGGTGCAAACTGGGAGGCCTCAGAATCATGTGCTGGAGTTATTCTACAAAGCGACAGAGACAGAAAATGAATGCCCGGGCCAAATAAATAAATAAATAAATAAATAAAAAGACATAAAGAGCAAAACGGCAAAACAGAGGATGCAGAAATAACCTCAATCACATTCAACTACTTGATCATTAAAATATGAGTCAGAATCACATAGTACAGGAAAGATGCCCTTAAATTGTTGGGTGAACTGCCTATCTAACATGCAGACTACTGAGTCTAGAGTGATATCTCTCAGGGTACACTTAAGTTGAGTCAAATGGATCAGAGAACTAAGTGTTAAAGCAGAAACACCTAATCTGCTAGCAGATAAAATAGGTAAAGCTTTCTAAATCATAGGGATAGACAAAGATTTTTTGAACATAACTCCTAATGCACATGAAATAGTAGTGAGAGTCAACAAATGGAAGCACATCAAATTAAAACTCTCCTGCAAAGCAAAAGACAACTAAGAGTAAGAGGAAAGCCTACCAAAAAAGGGCAAATATTACCCATTCTGTAGACAGAGAAGTAATATCAAGAATACATAAAAAAACCCAAAAAATCAGACTGTCAGCAATATAAAAGACACAATCAAAATATAGGCAAGTAAAATAAATAGACATGTCACGGAGTAAGGACTAAAAATGGCCAATGAATAGTTGAGAAAATGCTCATTACCATCGGCCGTTAGAGAAGTGAAATTAAGTAACACTGAGATTTCATCTTATCCCAAGGAGAACTATCATAGTCAAAAAATCAAATAATAAAAAATGCTGACAAGGTTGTGGGGAAAGTAAGTATTGTATACATGGCTGGATGCAATGTAAATGAGCACTACTACTATGGAAATCAGTAGGAAGAATGCTTACAAAGCTAAAACAGAAATTCCATTTGTCCCAGTTATTACCTTTGTAGATATCTTTGAAAAAGAGATAAAGACATCAAACCACAGAGATATGTCTGTACCTATGCTGATAGCAGCGCAATACATAATAGTTACACCTTGGAAATGGTTTATAAGTCCACCAACAGGAGAATGGATAAAGACAATGCAACATTTACATACAATGAAATACTCTTCTGCCAAAAAGAAAGAAAAACATGAGTCCTTTGTAGCAAAATGAATGCCCCTTGAGACCATAAATGTAAGTGAAAAAAATCAGACACACAGGCTTAAATATCATCTGGTTTCCCTTATATAAAAAGCCCAACGTATAAATGAAGGACAAAATCAAAGATAGATAATAGGAAATATGCAGCTAGATCTTTTGCAAATGGGAAAGGGTTCAAAGGACAAATGTAGGAGGACTGGAGGGGAGATAAAAGAGAGGCAAAAAGGAATTAACATATGTTATGTACATGTACCAAATTCACATGAGGGGGGCTGGGAATTTAGCTCAGCGGCATAAGCGCCTGCCTTGGAAGCAGGCAGTCGTGAGTTCGATCCCCGGTACTGATAAAAACAAACAAACAAAAAATGACCAAAAAATCACATGAAGAATATAAACATTATGTAATGCAAACATGTCCCAGAAGAAATATGGAAACTGGCACCAGGTGAGACTTGATGTCAACAGAAATAATTCTGCAACAAATAGATTAGCCGCCCGTAAGAACTCAGAGAAAATATACTCTCATAAGTTAATGTTGTGTTAAGTTGGCATTAACTTTCCAGTAGAAGGGAATTAATTGAAGGCCGATATTCATTGAAAAGTAAAGAATGAATGATACTTTTAAAAATGTGCAGAAATTGAACAGTTTGAGGAGTAAAAAAGAGTTGAAAAGAAAAAAAAAAAGACAAAAACCGACAGATGCACAAAGGCACGAGGGATAGATGTGTGTGCATGCAATGTAAACAATTGTAGTGCCCACTATAAAAAACAAAGTGGGTGAGTAAATACCAATGCATAAAAGAAAAATGGAACAATGTTTAAAAAAACAAAACTTTAGACTTGAAAAGATACATAAAAGGAAAGAACTGTATAGTATCACATGTTAAACCCTTAAAATTTCAAACATTAAACAAAAGGAATTTAACTTCAAGTGTAAATTTTCCACAAAGAAGTATTTTTAACGCATTCACTGAAATCATTTCACACGTTTTTAATGAAAGAAATTAAATGCCATGGCAATTTCCCTTAGTAAAATGGATGAATGAATAACATTAGGTATTGGAGAAAATAGAACTGACTTTATTTTCTGCAGTGATGGAGCATAAAGCAACATAACAGCATGTACAATATAATGCTCAAAGATAAGCTTTAAGAAATTTGAATTTTCAAATTGTAATTAATAAGCAAAATAACACAGTACAATATTTTATATTGTCAGTTTCAAATTTGCCTGAAAATTCTGAAGGGTAGTGGGTACAGTCTACAGTCAAGTGATTCAACATTCAGTTTCCTATTCAAAGAAAAGACATTCTAAAACCCTCAAGAAACCACTGATAGAACACTATACAGATCACCAAGAGCTGAAATATTTAATAAAGGAACTTTCATCAAACTAAGAGTTAGAATAAATGTCCATGGGGTAAATACATAATGTTGTAGGGTTGTTTTTGCAATTGAATTCAAACAAATGCTAGAAAACTGATAAATAAATTAATGAAAATAGGAATATCAACTTTAACTATAGTTTGTATAAATTTTGAAACAAAAATAGCAAAAAGCAGACAATAACAAAATATTTTATTGTTTTAAGAATTAGATCTTTCCTTTTGACAGAACATGAAAACTGCAACACAAGGCTCTTGGGTGGTGAGTATAATTTTCAAGTAAAGAAAAACATTATTACAATTATATTCATGTAGCATATATTAACCCTTAACACATACCTGAATCCAGTGATTTAAATTTCAAAGTCCTGACACCCACAATGAAGCTTTTTCCTAGTAATAAGCTAAGGTCTGTCTTCATTGGAACCAACTCTGTAGACTCTTCAAAGTACAGTGGGGAAATCCTGAGGCAGCCTAGCTGCCAAAAGCAATCCAAATTGGGTCCAAAAAATCAAAAAGACGCCAGAAAACTTAAGGAAAAAAAAATGCGCGTTTATTTTAGCTAGCCAGCGACATAGTCCCTAGTAGCAACTAGGAGACTAGCGCCCTGACTGGGAAGGTTTGGGGAGTAACTTAGGGCCTAAAGCCACAGGAATTTGCTTTGTTACATCTTATCTTGAGGGACCTCAGGTAATAGTTACACAGCTGAGACCACAGGGAAAAACAGCTCTGGGGGCAAGTTTCGAGGTTATTTACAACTCTGGGGGAAGTTTTGAGGTTATATCCTGTCCACGGTTGTACAAACAATCCTGGGAAATTTTAACCACAAGGGTTCAGTTACAGGTCAACAAGGTTTAGCAAAGTTGCCGCTTTATAAAACAGTCAAAGTGGCGCTTAAGCTATAGCAAATGAAATAGTTATTTTTTATAGATTACAAGTCGTCCCTGCAGAAACTGAACGTTCGAAAATCACCCTTCAATCCTTTAGAGTGTTCAGTCACAATTCACTTTGAGAAATCTCGAGACAAATTTAAACGCAATTTGCTGAATCTTGTAGAATAATGAAGGCCTGCGCTTGTCCCCAGAGATATGCCAGGAAAAGTAAGCTTTCTCTTGGTCAATCCCATGGGCTTTTCCCTAGGTCAAGCTAGGACACCTATGAGCAATCTTCCTTTAAGGGGAAAATTCACAAAGGATCTCTTTAAGTGCCTAGTTAAACAAATACAAACCATTTGTATAAATGGTGCATATAGGCACTTTGCTTTTCTGTTCATTTTTCAGAAAGTAGTTTTTTAGTTAAACAAAATAGGTTTCTATGAATAGAAACCAATTTGTAGCATTGCATCCACTGGCAATGAATGTTCTTTTACTGTTGCCAACTTAATTCAGACACTTGCTAGGTTATATCTCTGGAGGTCTTACTGTGATCATTCCTATTATCCTGCGTCACTTACTGGCATCCGTGGTTAGAAACAGGTTTATTATATTTTATCTAACCACTGGTATATAATAAACAAACCTATGCTAAAAAATAATAAGTTACTTGAGAGACAACATGTTTGTTAATGTAGACCAATCCCAGCACATACGCAATACAGGTGACAGTCGTGTGTGTGTATTTTAAATAAAAATGGCACATTAGGCAAACGGTAATGTCTTGGTTACTTTTCTCCTTTTGTTGGGACTTAATACCTGACACCCAAAATAAAGGAAGGAAAGATTCATTTAGCTCAGAATCTGTGGAAATTTCAGTCCCTAATCAGCTGATTCCAAGGCAGGGTGGCAGGACACAGCAACAGTGCTTCAACACAGCCAGCAAAAGCACAAGAGCAGAACGGGGGAAGAGCAAGCCCCTTTTTCCTCCTTGTATTGTACTCTAGCCGCTCTGCTTCCACAGCAGGAGTAGGGCTCACAAGATCTCCCTGTCTTCCTCTTGTATGATGAGGATATTTACCAAGTAAGAATCCGGCTCCCTGCTGAGTCTCCCAGTTAAATTTATAAGCTTCTCAAGTTGACACCATGTATCGACCATGACAACCCATCTTTTGTCAACTTGGCAACCAGACACATTTCTTTAAGCCAGTTTTCAGATACAAGATGTACTTATTCTTAACATTTCCCAACTTGAACATTCTAACACAGGTTTAACAATCTTTAAGAACCAGTATTATATCTATCAAGATTATATTACATTAGAACTATAACATTCATCTCTGTATACCCCCCATACTCATGCACATCTGTTTATGCAAAAGGCATTTAGTCGACTTGCAAAAGCTGCCAAAGGCCTAATAGTTTCAGCATTGCTGAAAAGTCCAAGTCCCAATTCTCTTCTGAGATTTAAGGCAAATCTTAGCTGCAAGACCCTGTACGAATGAAAAGTTTAAACACTTCCAACACTCAATGTCAAGACAAATATATACATTCCAAAAGTTAGGAGCACCATGATACAAAGGATTGGGCAAAGGCATGTCCAAAATCAAGCAGGGGAAACATTAAGTCCCGTATTTGTCCATCTAGCATCTGAACCAGTCTGTGGTAAACTGTGAGCTCCACAGGCTTGTGTGACTCCACACTGACGACACTTCCGGTGGTTGTAGCTCCCACAGATTCTATTCTCTCTTAGGCCTGCTTTGCTCCCTCCTTGCAGCTTACGACAGGATCCATGTTCCTGGCTTTTCCAAACTGCTAGGGCTTCACACTAATATCTTCTCTCAGGGCCCACTGCCTGGCCTGTTAGGCCTTCTAAAATTGGAAGATTTTTAACCTCAGCACTCTTGAATTTCATATGCACTTAAAAACAGCACCACACGTGTAATGCCAAGATCTGCCACCACCTGGAGCAGTAGCCAGTCTTTCTTGTCTCTTGACTGTAGAGGTCGAGTACCTGGATTGCTGGGCACTCTGAATCCAATGAGGAGAAACAAATTTTCTATGCTGCTGCCATTCGGGAACACAGTGCTCTGTGGCTTTCACATCAAAAGCGAAGGCTTTCATGCTTGCAGTTTTGTGCTGCAAGAGTTTGAGACTTGCTGCTTTTTTGGGATGCCTTTAGGCCAACTTTTCTATTTTCCTGTTCCTTTTCAGCAATCAAGATTTCCTCAGCTGTATCTTTGCAGTTCATAGCTTTAGTGGAGATTCCATTCTGGGCAAACTCACAAACTCCTGCTGGGCTCTTTGCTCTTGATTCACAACACAAGTCTGGGTAAAAGCCCCCTGAACAATAGCCATCCACAGATTGAACATTTGACTGCCTTCAAATTTCTTCTGCCAGACTAAGTAGTCCACCTCCCTTAATCTTAGTCTCAAAGACTCTGGACATAGGAAAATACAGACAACTTTTTTCTAAGCCATGGCATACATCACTTGGTGTCCAGCTCCTAATGCAGTTCTTTCCAGCACAAATCTCCCAAGTCTGGTCTTTACTGGCAGGATTTCTATCAGTCTTCTGAGCTCTTACCAGGATCTCCAGGCAGAACACACTGGACATATCGCAGACACTAGGGTAAACATCAGTGAATCTCTGACGAAAACTGTTTCAGTGATATTTTTGAAGGAGATGATACATATTTTGGTGAATCCTAATGTTTTATTTTCTGAAAAGTCAGCAGTGAAACATTTGATTGAATTTTGCCTTTATAACAATAAGTATGTATTTTTATAAAGTAACATTAATTTTTCAAAGATATTTCTAAGTGAACATAGATTAGCAGCGTAATTTTTATCGCTGCTAGTGATTAAGTTATATGTGCTCAGTCCCTTGTCTAAAGGAGGGTTCGCGGCGGGTGGCACATGGATTGACTTGCAGGTGCCAGAGGTGAGGACCCTCAGGCTTGTACCGTGATACAGACAGAAATGGCCAAAAGTGATTCTCTGTCTTAGGGGGCAGATTTGCCTGACAGATGCCAATATCCTTTGTGTAGTATTGAGGATTGTGCTGTGAAATGGAGATGATTAATTTGCAGGTTTGCATCTAACAAGGTTTAACCTCAATTTAGAAATCAACATTTGCAAGAAAAACATTATTATTTCCAAATGCCATGTATTCACATGAATCCAAAGTTTTGATTACCTAGTTTAATTCCACTTCAATATTTTCATATTTCCTATTTTAGCTGGAAGTGTGAATTTTCTCTCAAATATTATACTACTAAATAATGAAAAAATATTTCAAAACTATAGCATGATTTTTAACCAGAGATTTATTTCTGCTTTTGTAATAGTCATATACTAAGACTTAAGAAGATAATGTCTTTTACTTATTGTAGAAATACATTAATCTATCACTATATATTTGAACAAATTATTATAGTTTTTAACTTTTAGAAGAATTTCATTTCCTTTGTTTTTATGAGTATATTATGCATATTTTTTTTAATTTTATTTAAGGAGAAAAGAAAAAAAAGCAGGGAAAGGGTACAAGTTATACAGATTTACAGAAAAAAAATGAACAGTAGGAAATCACTAGTTAATGGATTACATATTGTCATCTTAGAAATAATTGTTCAAGTCACAAAATTAAAGCTTGTAAAGTGGACATTCCATCAATGATACTGCAAACAGTTCTGTTCATTGATCCAGTAAAACTCTGTGATATCATTTTCTATCTTATACACTTAAATATACCTGCAGTTATATAGTTTGGAGCACTTTCTTTTCCTCTCTTTTGTACCATGACTATTACACATTTTGGGTTTCATTGCTCCCACGGTTCTTATTACTTTTTTGGAAGAGAGTAAAACCAAATGTGACATAACAGAACAGAATCGGTCAAGTCAAAAGGGTGGACATAATAGATAATGTAAAAACATAATACAAGGTGATCAACAATGGTTACCATAATGCCTCCCGCTATCTCTAATAGAATTGCCTATATCATTAGTTAAAATACAATTGAACAAAACAGTAAAGAATAAAACCGACAAAACCAAAACATTGGAGACATTGTAGGTCTTCAAAAGTAGATAAAAGTCAACAAGAATGGGCGTCATAATGAATCTCATTATCTTCACAGCTGATGCCTAAACTTTCGAACCTGATACTATCCAGCAAAACAGAATAGGGGAACATCAGTTAAAAACCAGATGGTGAGAGAAATACAGGGCTTTAAATAAAGGTAATGAAAAGTCAAAGTGGGTTGCTATAATATATCCTGCTATTTTTTTCCTTTAATTAAAAGGATAAAGATAAAAAAGTAAATAATGGAGTGGAGATTGAGATAAAAGAGGGCATAACAACGAAACAGCGCAGATCAAAACATAACCATTTAAGCAGAATAGTGTTTCACCACCAGATAATCCTAACCTAAAAGTAGTTACCATATTGTTTCTTTCTTTGAAATCCTTGAGTACAACTTCATATACTGTAGCATTAAGTATATCAAAACAATGTAAAACCATTCAAGAGAATGACAGCATTACGGAGTATTTAGAATCGACTAACAAAATGAACAATGGTTTCTGTATAATCTCCTTGTCTTTAAAAGGTTTTTGCTTATACTATTGTACATAATAAAATCCAATAAGATACAACCTGTTTAGACCATTGGAGACAGAAGGACAAAAGCTAGATGAGACTTCAAAACAAGATGATACTAAATCTGTATTACCTATTAAGATGTCATTTTCTCCAAAATAGCTGTTCCTATCATCCAATCTTCTCTGCCTCATTTCTGTTAAGCTCTTTTTCTGTCCATAGCTGTCAGTTTGTCTTCTTCATTTTGTTCTCTGCTCCATTCATTGTGGCCTCTCTGCCATTATTTCTGGATTCTTTGTATTTTTCTTTTTTTAGAATATCCTGCAATACTCTCTGTAGAGTTGAATTGGTGGTTGCAAATTCCCCCAGTTCCTCTTTATCCTGGAAGCACCTTGTTTTTCCATCAATTTCCAGGGACAGTTGTGCAGGATATCTCAATCTTGGCTGGAGATTATTATCTTTCAATGCTTGAATTATTTCCCCCCACGCTCTTCGTGATTTGATGGTTTGTGCAGAGAAATCTGCTGTAATTCTGATGGGTGTTCCCTTGTAAGTGGTCTGTTTCTTGTCTCTTACAGCTTTTAATATTCTGTTCTTGTATTGAATTTCTAGAATTTTTATTATTATATGCCTGGGTGTTGCTCTGTTTGGGTTGTAAGTAGCTGGGGTCCTGTATGCCTCATACATCTGAGTATCTTTACCTTTTGCTAAATTAGGAAAATTCTCCTGGATTATTTCTGTGAGTAGCTTTTGTAGTTCACTTGTTTGTGTCCCTACTTCTTCTTTTATGTTCTTAATCCTTAAGTTATGGATCCTCTTATCATCTTCTTGTCTTTGTATTATTGCTGTTTGTTTCTTTGTTATTTTTAAGAAGTTTTTCATTTCATTCTCCCATATTACAAGTCTGCCCTCCAGTTCAGATAATCTGTCCTTAGTTTCTTTCAAGCTGTTATGCCAGTCTTCTATAGACTTCTTAGTATCTTGGTAGTCCCTTTGAACCTGTTTCACGTATTCTATGCTTTCTCTGTTTTCTCCATCAAACAATTCTCCCCTTTTTTTCTGTTCTTCCATTCTACCACCTGTTTTTTCTTGGGTGGTACTTAGCATTTCTCTAACTATTCTGCATACTTCTAGCTTCAGGTCATTGATAACTTCATTCCTGAATTGGTCTACGAGGCTCTCTATATGGTGCCTTATGTGTATTGGTGTGGTGTCTGCTATTGCCTGTTTCTCAGAATTGGGGGCCGAGGAGCCTTTCTTGTTGCTGCCTCTTCCCATGCTGCCTCTTCTTCTCTGTTCCTTATATATGCAAGCTTATATAAGAGGCCCAGCTTCTCTCCCAGTCAGTCACAGCCTGATCGAATTGCGCCAGTTAGTTGTTCCCGCTCACTGCTGTGCACCAGGGAGTTACGGACCAGGCAGCCTATGCGTCTCCCCTCCCGGCCACCGTCAGGCTCTGGGATCTGGGTTGGGACAGTCTACCAGGTCCGCTGGCAGCATCACGCAGGCCAGGCACTTTTCACCAATCCCACCCGAGAGGGGGATGTGTGACTGGAGTCGCCACCGCGCCCTGCTCCCGCAGGACTGCTCGGGCCCAGAAAGTCCTCTGCTGGAGTCAAACTGTGGTAGAGTGTCAGTTTCTCTCACTCACCTCACCACAAGTCAGTGCACGGCTCCCTGCCGTTCGCAGATTGCCGTTCTCAGAGCTTCTGCGCGTCTCTCTCCTTGCCAGGCCACTGTAGAGGCAGCCAGCCGCTGCGCGGCGGGAAACCCAAATCGCGGCTTACAATGGCGCGGTTCCAGCCTCCACACCAAGTCTTTTCTGTTCCTGTTTTAGCACCAGGACTGCATTCCAAGTTGGCTTCTCTCAGCCCAGTTCGTTCCTGAGTCAGCAGAGCATATCTCCACCGACTTATGTCTCCTTAGTCCGCACCATTCCTGGCTTCTGAGCCGAGTCTTTCAGAGAGCCTCCGGTAGTTGCTGTTATCTGTCCGCCATGTTCTCCCGGAAGAATGAGCATATTAAATATAATTAATAAGTCACTTAAGACTTTTCTACTATGTGTTCAGTTTTAAAAATACGAGTTGAACACAAGTATAAAATTGCCTATTATATTTCCCTTTTTATCTACTTTAGTGTGATTTATGATAGACTGATGTTAGGTTAAAATCTGTGAATAATTGTGTCTATTAAAATATCTTAAATTACTGATAAGCTTACTATGTGTATTTCAGGATATTAGTAGTCACTCGTAAAGTATATATATATTATTTTATAGTTGATCATATATTTCTTTATAAGACAATGTATTGTGCCTTAAATTTAATACTGTTCCCACCTTTTTTCTTAATCTAGGGCATGCTTGCCCACTTACTTATTTTGATCCAGTGTAGAGCCATTTTGTGGGGAGGAGGTTGTATGACTCTAGTAAAGAGCAGGTAAAAGTCAGTCTCACATAAACTCAACTGTAAACTTTTCATGCATGCAGACTGCATTTGTTAGTATGACACATTTATTGTTAATTACTTGTTATGCTTGACACATAGTGTTAACTGAGATGTTTAGAAGTTTAACTAGGAGACTTAGCTGGAAGCCAGGATCCTTGTTTGTAAACAATCCCCATCCTGTGCAAGAGGAGGGCAAACAGAGGTTGTGAGCAGTACTCCTGCCTGGTAGGAGGCACCCGGCCTGTGTACAAAATGAGTACTCTCCTCATTTTTTGTTCTCGTTGCTTCTGCTGACTCCTGCCTTGAAGTGTTGCCCTGGGCCATGCTGCCTTGCCTTGGAACCAGCTGATTATGAACTGAAACTTCCACAAACTGTGAGCTAAATAAACTCTCCCTTCCATGATTTTGGGTGTCAGATATTTTGTCCCAGAAATGAGAGAAAATAACAAAGACAGAATTTGGTGCAAGGAAAGTGCGGTTGTTGCTGTGACTAAACCTGACTCTGTGGTTCATGAACCTTTGGGAATGGCTTGTGGGAAGAGTTTAGAAATGTTTAGAGACGTCATCTGAAAGCATAGGGCTGGCTCTGCTGTGATGATGGTTAGCATCGCTTCTGTTCACTCTCAGATCACATAAGATATACATCTCACAATCATCTTGCATCTTTCTAATGAACCTGAAACTCTGTAATACCTGTGTTCCAAATCCAGTCATAATCTTTTAGTTTTCTATTGCATTCGGCTGAGCACATATCAAGCATTTCTGATATGTATTATCTGAGAAGCTGAAGAGTTTTGCAGTAGCAAGGAAATTGGATAATATCTATTTTTTATTTCTTATATTTAAACTATTTTAAATATTTCTTGAGTTTACTCATTTATCCAGAAGGGGCAGTTTACTGATTTTAACTACATCATTCGTACAATGCCAGAAATGTCACCAACCTCATATACACGTTGCTATGAAAGTTAAATAATGAATAAAAGCCACTTGTTACTGGAACTATCATTGGGACTTGTTCTGGAAATGTCATTCTCCTCCTCCTTTTACGTGAAAGGTGATCCATGTCAGCATTCACTTCAATCATTTTAATTTGCCTTAAATAGAAAATGTGCTTTTCTATGTATTTACTCTCAACCATATCATACTACTTACTACTTTAGTTAATATTGTAGGTTTATATATTCACTTTTTGAAAAATGTATTAAAATACCACAAACAACATAACAAGAAAATATAATGTTAACTGAAAAGATTTCATCTGTAATTATTATAAATAATTCATAGAAAGTTGTGACATGATTACTAAAGTTGTTTTAAAATGTGTTGTCATGTGTTATGTGCACAAAATAAATGCATGCAAATTTGCACTGTTTGCATTATGGGTTCCCAAATTATTACATGCTCAAAGATAATTGCTTGTATAAACATTAAAAAGAGTTGTATTTTTTTTTTTTTAGCATCTTACCGGAAAAGATATAACCTTTTAGAACTATAACTAATTGATGCCAATGGTAAAAAATGACTTGCAGAGTGTGAGTGTTAATAGTACAGAACTAATCTAGAACTAATAAAGAACTGTGTAACAATGAATATGTATCACATTCATATCATGCGCCTAAGCGGAAAACTAAATATTTGTCAAAATTAATAAGAGTTTAGTATAGTTTTGATGGGAAATAGACTGTGCTCTTGGGTATAAAACTAGAGTTACGTGGAGCCCAGAGCATGATCTTTTCCACTCACCCCAGTGATGGGGCCAAGTGTCTGTTATACAGAAATGTTGTTCTCATCTTTATTCACCATTGATGACAATGAGAATTCTTTAAGGGTAACTAAGGGCACTTAGCAGACTTCCTGAAGGTGTTGCAGTTATTTTTATAAAATGTAAATGCAGAATTCCACTGGGAGTGATATGGAAACTTGTTTCTCCCTTAGCTCTATGGCTGCATATATATAGAATGATTTATTAGAAAGCACTACATAAACTAATTGAATTGTATCTCCCATGGGAGGAAAGGG
Source organism: Cavia porcellus (assembly GCF_034190915.1). Taxonomy (NCBI): domain Eukaryota; kingdom Metazoa; phylum Chordata; class Mammalia; order Rodentia; family Caviidae; genus Cavia; species Cavia porcellus. The sequence goes on along the minus strand of NW_026947499.1, from coordinate 71,713,962 downwards.
ATTGTTTTGAGATTGCCAAGCGTTCTGTCTCTAGGGTTTAAAACAATCTTTTACTAAATCAATTAAAAGGCTTAATGGAGAATACAAAAACAATTTCTTCTTTAGAGAAAATTAAATCATCATTTAAAATTCTTGATCTTCCTTGGTTCATAAATTAAGAAAGTTATCTTTCCTTTTGTTCATGATTATTTATATTACTTTGTTGTATTCTAAGATAATAAAGTGATTCTCAAGAAGAATTAACTAATGTAATTTTAGGAAATGCAAAAATCAAAAGCCTGGGTGTGTGGAGGGAAGGATAGGAGTGGGAAGGAAAGCTCCAGACCAGAGTACTGTGGGCAGTGGAGCTGGTGCCCAGCACTGCCTTCGTTCAGCCTGGACTTGAAAACCAGTGCCAGCAAATGTAGCAGTTTGTGGTTATGAGAGCTAGGACAGTCCTGAGCTCACTGGGGACCCTCAGGGAAGGAAAGTGCAAGCTCTTCAGTGAGTGCGGCGACCACCCTGATGACTCACAGGATTGTGTTCTCTGAAAGACATGGTTTAGATCCTAAACTATGTCCTGTCTCTCTGAACACTCCGGAATAGAAAGCTCAGGGTTTAAACTCAGGACCCGGTGCTTGCACAGCTAGCACTGTTCCCCGGAGCTATCTCCTCAGCCCTTAGAAAGTTTTTTCCCTAAACAATTTTTATCATAAAACTTTCTATTCACAGCTTCTGTTTTACTTTAATTAAGCACTGATATATTTGAGTAGTGAATTATTTTCTTCAATAAGATCTCATAGAAACAATATATTGCCGGATACACATGCAACCTGTATTTGAATATTGGAACAACACTTAATACCCATTAAACGTTCACTCTTCTTTGAAATTGTCTGTTAAGCTTCACAAATTTTTCCAAACTTTTTCCAGCTTTTAACAAAACCTACTAGTGTAGCCCAGTGATTTCAATTTACTTATGAATACCATTGGTTGTGGGCAGCTTGCTGAGCTTATAGAGTAAAACGGAGTAAGTCAAGGACCTGAGCCTCTCCATTTCTACCAAACTCCTTGTTGATTCTGCTATACGACCCTGGACCAGGCATTGGGTAGTTAGAACAGGGTAAACAGTTGTATTTGATTGACAAACGTGGGGAAGATCTGAGGCATATTGGGATAACCTCACCAATGCAATATAGAAAAATCCAGAGTAAAACCACAGCCACTAAATGTTCAATTTAGAACTCATCGAACAAAAAACGGATGACTTTTACAGAAGTGCTTCAGTTATGGAATTGTACTTACGATAATGCGTATAGTAAAGATCTAAAGCATGCGAAGTTTATTTCCAGTATAATTTTCTTTGGCTGCTTTTATTTTCCTCAAGACTTAACCTGTTTGTAGTTGGAACTGAAGTAGCAGAAAGGAAGACTTTGTTTGATGCCAGTTGGATCTGGTGCTTGGTACACGATGGAAACAAAATGCAGCCCCCTTTTGCTTTTCCAACAAATACAGCAAGATTCTATCTATTAAATTTAGAATTTTTGCTGGAGAGATTTAATTTTGATTTCTTTACAGAAAATGTGTCTGCATTTCTAAGAAAAGCTATTGAAATATAAAATACAATAACTGTCCTAGAAACATCTTGAAATGTACAATTACAATACAGGAAATCATGGTACATCAGGAATAATGCTACAATGTCAAATTCATGATCCAAGCTTCAAGATTTTTTTGAAAGCCAAAATAGAATTTCAACTGCATTGTTAAAGAAACTCACACTTTATACATGATCCTATTTTCTCCAATAAATTAAAATATGCTGCAGAAGAAATCTGTGATGGTTTATTTAGTGTGTTAACTCGATGGATTAGTACAAAAACATGCATTCAAAATCTATCTTCTTAAGTGTTTTTATCTTGAAAGCAAGTTAAATTTTGTCCAATATCTTTTTTGTGCTTTTTAGATGATTGTGTGATTGCATCTATTTATGTGATATATTACATTGATGGATTTGTGTAAGTTGAGCCATCCTTGTATCCCTGGGAAGAAGGTCGTGATGTGTGATTCCCTGCATTCTGTCTGCCAGTATCTCGCTGATGATTTTTGTGTTCATTCGAGTTCAGGCTACAATTTTCTTTTTTCAGTGGATCTTTGTATGGTCTTGGAATCAGTGTAAGGGTAGTTTTCAGAAATGACTTTGGGAGTACTCTTTCCTTTTCAAATTCATTAAAGAGCTCGAGGAGTATTGGTGTTACATATTTTCCTAAATCTTTGTGAATCCATTCATTTCAGGGATTATCTTAGTTTGCAGGTTTTTTAATTAAAGCTTCAATTTCATTGCCTACTATTGAATATTCAGAGTTTTAAAGTCTTTCTTTGTTCATTTTTGGTAATTTATGTATATCTAGGAATTGATACATTATATTTGAATTCTTCAATTTTTGATATGAAGGTTTGTAAAGTTGTTGTTAATGATTTTGGTTGCAATAGTGGCTATTGAGATTTTATTATTAGATTGTCAAAGAATCAACTGTTCAATTTATTGACTCGTATTTTTGTCATTGTTCTCAATTTCACTGACTTTTTTCCTTCTTCCCGATATGGATTTGGATTATTTCTGTCTTTGTAGGATCTTATAGTGTACCACTAGACTATTTATCTGAGAGTATTTGGAGAGGAATCCCTTTGCACTTTCTTATATATAAAGTCAGCTGATAAATTATCTAGTTTTCCTTCACCCAAGAATGTTTCAATATCTTCTTTTATTCTCACATCATAGTGTCTTCTATTGTATGCATTTATATATTTATAATTTGATATCAAAAATATCACAGAGAGAATGACACATGCCATCTTTCTCTGGTCCATCAAAATGAAAGCAAACATATCTCCTTTCTATGCTTCCCATTTTCTTCTGTATATCCTGTTTGTTTGTGAGTTCATAAAAATATATCCAAATATTAATTGTGCCTTTTTACTAAACATGATGTCCATTCTATACTCAGTCATATGGTTTCTTTTCATCAGCATTAGTTCCGATTTTTATAACTCACCGTAAATTATTTACTCAACAAAAAGCCAGAAGAATCTATCCCCATCTTTGTATGCCTTCTCCTGGCCTTTCTGCTTTACAATGATCTATATATGTAACAACCTTCCCTTTGTTGATCTGAGGACTATTTTCAATCAGTGTCACCTATACTTCTCCAAGACTTTTGTCTATTTTGCCTAGAAAGACAGACTCAGACATAAATCCATTGTTGCATTAAACAGGATCTCTTGTCTCCGAGTAGAGAATGGAGAAGTTTAAAATTGCTAACTGGCCTCTCTGCGTGTCTGGAGGACTCTGGATTTCTGCGCCCAGACTGCTGGAGTTCCCTCAGGCTTCCAGGTGCAGTGAAGGCGAGAGGTGGGTTTGAGGCTTCCACATCAGCCTCCCCATTCCAGGCTTCATTTGGAGACCTGCTGAGCTCCCCATAGGTGGGCTGGCCCACACTACCAGCCTAGCCCAGCCTGTTTAGCTGCCGCGCCTGGCCACAGGTCTGCAGAGGAGGAGCTGGGCAGATCTGGGGTGCCCTCACTGGCCTCTCTGCGTGACTGGAGGACTCTGGATTTCTGCGCCCAGACTGCTGGAGTTCCCTCAGGCTTCCAGGTGCAGTGAAGGAGAGAGGTGGGTTTAAGGCTTCCACATCAGCCTCCCCATTCCCGGCTTCATTTGGAGACCTGCTGAGCTCCCAATAGGTGGGCTGGCCCACACTACCAGCCTAGCCCAGCCTGTTTAGCTGCCGCGCCTGGCCACAGGTCTGCAGAGGAGGAGCTGGGCAGACCTGGGGTGCCCTCACTGGCCTCTCTGCGTGACTGGAGGACTCTGGATTTCTGCGCCCAGACTGCTGGAGTTCCCTCAGGCTTCCAGGTGCAGTGAAGGAGAGAGGTGGGTTTAAGGCTTCCACATCAGCCTCCCCATTCCAGGCTTCATTTGGAGACCTGCTGAGCTCCCCATAGGTGGGCTGGCCCACACAACCAGCCTAGCGCAGCCTGTTTAGCAGCCACGCCTGGCCATAGGTCTGCAGAGGAGGAGCTGGGCAGATCTGGGGTGCCATCACTGGCCTCTCTGTGTGTCTGGAGGACTCTGGATTTCTGCGCCCAGACTGCTGGAGTTCCCTCAGGCTTCCAGGTGCAGTGAAGGAGAGAGGTGGGTTTAAGGCTTCCACATCAGCCCCCCCATTCCCGGCTTCATTTGGAGACATGCTGAGCTCCCAATAGGTGGGCTGGCCCACACTACCAGCCTAGCCCAGCCTGTTTAGCTGCCGCGCCTGGCCATTGGTCTGCAGAGGAGGACCTGGGCAGATCTGGGGTGCCCTCACTGGCCTCTCTGCGTGTCTGTAGGACTGTGGATATCTCTGCAACCAGGGAGGGTCCACAGGTTCCTGAAGCACTGCGGCCTGTGGTGAGTACCCTAACCCAGCTGCGATTGAAGAACTGTGGAGCTTCCAAGGGGCAGGTGGGTGCACAGTGTCCCTGAGGCCCAGCTTGTCTGGAACTGCGGAGTTCTGAGCAGGCAGAGGAGGACCACTGGTTCTGTAGGCCCAATGGCTTGGAGTAGCGTGGCGCCAGAGTCCCAGTAGCTCCAAACATAGAAGGGGATTTTCAACAGATCCTGAGGAAGCTTTCAAGTAACACTTGAAACACAGAAATATAGGAAAATGACAAAACGAAAGACCAAATTACAACCTCAAACCTCCAGCCCATCACAAGAAACCCTAGGAGCGATGTATATAGAAGAAAATATATCCCATCCACCTCGTATATCGGACACAATAGCCACTGAAATTGACAAGCAACTCCAGGAAGCTTTAAAGAAATTCAAACTCGAAATAATCTCCCAGATAAAAGAAGAAATGATAAAAGAAATGAAAGAGATTCTAAATATATCTAAAGAAAACACAGATAAAAAATTGGAGGAACTAAACAAAAAGATAGAATCCCTAGACGAGCAATATAAGAAACAAACAATACATAATGCAGATGCACAGAGATATACAGGAAATAAAAAACTCCACTGAAAGTTGTAAAAACCGCCTTAATGAAAGTGAAGATAGAATTTCAGACCTTGAAGACAGGATTGCAGCTAGTGAACAGGAAAGGAAAGATCTTTTGAAAATAACAAGGAACCAGGAAACAACAATTCAACAACTGCAAGACGATGCAAAGAAGAATAACATAAGAATGATAGGGATTAATGAAAGAGAGGGAGACAACATGAAGGATGTCAGGAGGATATTTAGAGAAGTAATAGCTGAAAATTTCCCAAGCATGAGATCAGAAACTGACAGCAGGATCAGTGAAGCATATAGAACTCCAAACAGTCATAACCAAAATAAAACTACACCCAGACATATAATAGTCACCATCCCAGCAATCCAACACAAGAATAGATTATTAAAAGCTGTCAGAGAGAAAAGACAAATCACTTATAAAGGAAAACCTATCAGAATCACAGCAGACTTCTCAGCACAAACGATAAAGTCAAGAAGAGCATGGAGTGAAGTATTCCAGATCCTAAAGCAAAATGATTTCCAACCAAGACTGATATATCCTGCAAAACTATCATTCAAAATAGATGGTGCAATACGATACTTCCATGACAAAGAACAGCTGAAGAACTTCATGAACACCAAACCAACCCTGCAAAAAATATTGAAAGACAGTTTAGATACAAAAAGGAAAAAACCACTAAGCAAAGCAAATAATTAAACAGAACCGAAAGATAAAGATGCAACAGCAGAGAGATAACATTCCTACAATTAACCAGCATTTAACAGTAATAACCATTAATGTAAATGGTCTCAATGCACCAATCAAAAGAAACAGACTAGCAGAATGGATCAAGAAACAAAATCCAACCATATGCTGTTTACAGGAAACCCATCTAACCCAGAAAGATACTCACAGACTGAAAGTCAAAGGATGGAAAACAATTCTTCATGCAGCAGGAATCCAAAAAAAGGCAGGAGTAGCCATTCTGTTTGCAGACAATGTGAACTTTAAACCAACAATGACCATAAAGGACAAAGAAGGTCACTACATACTCGTAATGGGAAAACTCCAAGAGGAAGAGATAACTATCTTAAATATATACGCACCAAACTCCAGAGCACCCAGTTATATAAAACAATTATTAACAGAAATGAAAACTCAAATTATCAGTAACACAATTGTAACAGGAGACCTTAATACACCACTGACACCAAGGGACAGATCAACCAGACAGAAAATGAGCAAAGAAATAACAGAACTGAATCACACCTGTGAACAAATGGGTTTGATAGACATATACAGAATGTTCCACCCAACAACATCAGAATACACATTCTTCTCAGCAGTACATGGATCATTTTCTAAAATAGACCATATATTAGCTCACAAAACATATTTAAGCAAATGTAAAAAAGTTGAAATCATCCCTTGCATATTATCGGATCATAGCGCTCTGAAATTAGAAATTAATGACAAAAGATACTGCAAAAATTCCACAAACACATGGAAACTAAATAACACACTCTTGAGTAATCAGTGGGTCACAGAAGAAATTAAAGAAGAAATTAAACAATACCTAAAAGAAAATGAAAATGCAGATACAACTTACCGGAATCTGTGGGATGCAATGAAAGCCGTTCTGAGAGGAAAATTTATTGCACTGAGTTCCCACATCAGGAAAACAGAACGAATACAAATAAATAACTTGATGCTACACCTCAAACAGCTAGAAAAAGAAGAGCAAGTCAAGCCCAAAGCCAAAAGAAGAGAGGAAATTATAAAAATCAGAGCAGAAATCAATGCAATAGAGACTAAGAAAACAATCCAAAGAATCAACGAATCAAAGAGTTGGTTCTTTGAAAGAATAAATAAAATCGATAAGCCCCTAGCCAACCTTATTAAAAAAAGGAAAGAAAAAGCTCAAATTCATGCAATAAGAAATGAAAAAGGAGAAATCACTACAGACCCAATAGAAATACAGAGGATCATCAACACCTATTTCGAAAACCTCTACTCTCAAAAGTTTGATAACACAGAAGAAATAGACAGATTCTTAGAAGCATATGAAGTACCACAGCTAGATCAAGAGGATATAAAACTGTTGAATAACCCAATCTCTGCTAATGAAATTGAGAATGTAATTGGGTCCTTGCCCACCAAGAAGAGCCCAGGCCCAGATGGATTCACTGCAGAATTCTACAAGAAATATAAAGAAGACCTAATGCCGACACTCCTCAAACTATTCAATGAAATTGAAAGGGAAGCAATCCTTCCTAAGTCATTCCTGGAAGCAAATATTACTCTAGTACCAAAACCTGAGAAAGACCCAACTATAAAAGAGAACTATAGACCGATCTCCCTAATGAACACAGATGCAAAAATCCTCAATAAAATATTGGCAAATAGGATCCAGCAAATCATCAAGAAGATTATACACCATGACCAGGTGGGATTCATCCCAGGAATGCAAAGATGGTTCAACATACGCAAATCAATAAATGTAATCCACCATATCAATAAAGCCAAAAATAAGAATCACATGATCATCTCTATAGATGCAGAAAAAGCCTTCGATAAGGTCCAACACTTATTCATGATAAGAACTTTACAGAAAATTGGAATAAATGGTCTTTACCTCAATATAATAAAGGCCACTTATGACAAACCAACAGTCAGCATCATACTAAATGGCCAAAAATTGAAAGCCTTTACTTTAAAATCGGGCACAAGACAAGGATGTCCTTTATCACCACTCCTATTTAACATAGTACTGGAAGTACTAGCCAGAGCAATTAGGCAAGAAAGAAAAATAAAAGGGGTAAAGATAGGAAAAGAAGAAGTTAAATTATCATTGTTTGCAGATGACATGATACTCTACATAGAAGACCCCCTAAACTCCATTGAAATACTCTTAGATACAATAAATAAATTCAGTAATGTAGCTGGACACAAAATCAATACTCAGAAATCAATAGCATTCCTATACACGAACAACAAAATTACAGAGAGGGAAATAAGAGAAACTGGACTATTCACATTAGCAAGCAAAAAAATGAAATATTTAGGAATTACTCTTACGAAAGAAGTGAAAGACTTATACAGTGAAAATTATAATACACTGAAAAAGGAAATTGAAGATGATCTCAGAAAATGGAAAGACAACCCTTGCTCATGGATAGGAAGAACAAACATTGTGAAAATGGCCATTCTCCCAAAACTGTTATACAGATTCAATGCAATCCCAATAGAAATACCATCAACATACCTTATAGATCTAGAGAAATCACTCCTAAATTTCATCTGGAACCAGAAGAGACCTAGAATCGCAAAGGCAATTCTAAGCAGCAAAGACAAAGCAGGAGGCATCACAATCCCTGACTTGAAGTTATACTACAAAGCAACAGTAGTAAAATCAACATGGTATTGGAATCAAAACAGAGCTGAAGATCAGTGGAATAGATTAGAAGATACAACCACAACTACGAACACACTCAACCACCTTATTTTTGATAAAGGAGCCAAGTAGGTTCACTGGAAGAACGACAGTCTCTTTAATAAATGGTGCTGGAAAAACTGGCTCTCCATTTGCCGAAAACTAAAGCTAGACCCATGTCTATCACCATGTACTAAATTAAAATGTAAATGGGTGAAAGAACTGAATATTAAAACAGAAACACTAAATCTATTGGAAGACAAAATAGGTAGAAACCTTGGAGACATAGGAGTAGGTAAAGAATTCATGAACAGGACTCAAACCGCACGGGAAATACTTCCCAGAATCAATAACTGGGACCACTTCTTATTAAAAAGTTTCTGCATGTCAAAAGAAATCTCCAGCATAGTGAAAAGAAAACCCACAAACTGGGAAAAGATTTTAGTGAACTCTCTCTCAGACAAGGGCCTCTTTTCTAAAACATACAAAGAATTAAAGAAACTCAGACCTCTGAAATTCAAAGATCCAATCCAAAAATGGGCATCTGAGATGAATATGCAATTCTCAGATGAAGAAATGCAAATGGCAAATAAATACATGAAAAAATGCTCATCATCATTGGTCATTAGAGAAATGCAAATTAAAACCACACTGAGATACCATCTCACTCCTGAAAGAATGGCCAGGATCAAGAAAACCGACAACAAATGCTGGAGAGGCTGTGGGGAAAAAGGAACTCTCCTGCACTGCTGGTGGGAGTGTAGACTGGTACAGCCTTTGTGGAGATCTTTCTGGAGATTTCTCAAAAAGTTGGGACTGGAAATCCCATTTATTCCAGCTATTCCACTTCTAGGCATATTCCCAGAAGAACTGAAAGCATCATACCACAGTGATATATGTGCACCTATGTTTATAGCAGCACAATTTGTAATCGCCAGATCTTGGAAACAACCCAAGTGCCCATCAACTGAGGAATGGATAAAAAAGTTGTGGTATTTCTATACAATGGAGTATTATTCAGCTATAAAGAAGGATCACATTGAGATATTTATCAATAAATGGGCACAGCTTGAGACCATACTCATAAGTGAAATAAATCAATCTCGCATGTGTGAATACCGAATAGTTTTCCTAATGTAAGTAATGATTCAAATATATAAAAATATGTGGTAATCATGATTCCCCATTAGGTGGCCTTGAAGCCTTATAAAGTTGTCACTCATTAATTAGAAAGGCTTTATTCTGGGCTTCTTGATATGAAAATATTTGAAGCTAGAGTATATGAAGTTTTACCCAAATATTTCAAGGAAAAAGACACTATGGTAACTACTATTAAGTCAGGTTATAAGGTGGTGAAGTACTAGGTTATTGAAACAGTCATGCTGTGACCTCTATTGTTATATTGTTATGTCCTGTTTTATCTCAATCTCCCCCTTATTGTTTCAAAAAAAAATTATTTAGTCATTTCTTATGTTTGTCTTAATTAAAGAAAAAATTCAAAAAATTAGGATATATAAATAGTAACTCTTTTCGATTTCCTATTAACTTGTTTTGAAGTCCTGTAGTACTCCCATGATCTTGTTTTGACTGATTAGACTCTGTTCCATTCTATATGATAGTATCAAGTTTGAAGACATAGGCAACTACTTTGAAGACAATAAGATTCACTAAGATACCCATTCTGGTTTGACTATTGTCTTCTTTGGAAGTCCTGTAATGTTTACAATGCCTAAGTTTTATTGGTCTTGTTCTCTACTGTTTTGTCCAACTTTATAATATCTAATAAGATAGACAATTCTTTTTAAGGAAACAAGGGACAACGTTGATAACCATTGTTGATAAACTTGTACTCTGTTCTACACCATGTGCTATGTCTATCCTTGGTATTGACTGACAGCTTTGTTTTGCCATATTTGACTGTATTCTTCCCCCCCCCCCAAAGAAAGTAATAAGCACTAAGGAGTAATAAAATCCAAGATGTGTAAATTTTGTTGTAAAAAAGAGAGGGAAAAAAAAAAAAGAAAAGGAGCTCTAATGGATATAACAGCAAGTGTGTTTGGGGGTGTTAAATAGCTGACTTTATCAATGTTTTTGGAACATTGAACACAGCTGTTTGCAGTCTCCCTTTTTGAATGTCCACCTTGTGTTCTTTGATACTCTGATTTGAGGAACTATTTTCAAGAAAATAGTGTGTAATCTACTAGCAGGTAATTTCTTACTGTTATGGTTTTTTGTTTTGTTTTGTTTTTTTTGTTTTGTAGTTCTGTATTGCGTGTACCCTTACGCCGCTTTGGTTTGTTTTGTGTTTTTCTCTTTTTCCTCTTAAATAAAAAAAAAAAAAAAAAAAGAGAAGTTTAAAATTAACACGTCAACCAATATATAGGATGAATAGATGAGATGGGTGGATGAATAGATACAGAAAAACATGATAGACAGGTGACAGTAAGTAGATAAATGGACTTCCAGCTGATGCCAAATGTATTACAAAAATTACACACTAAGTGCACTTAATGTATTAGTGAAAATTGACAAGTTTTTAAAACTCAGTTGCACTTTAGTGAGTGTAGATAACTGTAGTCCACAATGATATGGAAAGCAGAGAAGCAGAACAGTCTCCAAACAGACTTGCATCACAAACTTGCATGAAAAGTGGAGCAACAGAAATTAAAAAAAAAAAATGTTTGATAAAGATATTGGGAAATTTTAATATTCTTTTGCAAAAAATGTTAATTTAGGACATTGTCTCTACCCCTTTCCAATCACAACAAAAGACTCATTGTGAGTTAAAAATTAAAGTTGCGATTAATCCTAAAGTTCAGTCAAGGAGAACATAGAGAATATTTAAATATTGTTTTATGAAAGGACAGGATGAAAAATACAGAGTCACAATGGGAAAGTTAAAGAGAAACATGTAAATCTCACAATTACCAAGTTGTCTAAAGCAAGAGTTTCCAAGTTTTAAAATGAATAGCAAGATTTCAAGCCATAGGGATCATATTTGTAATTTAAAAGAGCATAAATCAAGAAAAAAAGAACAACTAAGCCAAAATATAAGTAGTATGAGTCAAAAGGTGTGAGTAGACAAGAAAGCACCAAGAAATACAAATATCCACATGGAAATGTTGTTAATTGAAGTAGGAACCTGGGAATTTGAATAATGACATGGCGCTTTATTCACATCAAATTAGCCAACCTGTGTTTTTTTTAAAAGGTAACTTCCCCTAATAGTATCTAGGGAAGCTGGTATGGTCTTACGCTCATTAAGTAAGTGTGGCTTTTCAACATTTATTTGGAACACTTTGAGGCTATCACAAAAGTAAATCAGGACTATATGCATGTGTATATAGTAATGCATTTAATTCTCAGTGAAGAATGTGATATTCCTACACCAAGAATTATGGCATTGGGGCACACAGACAAGATGTGCAATAGTGTAGGTAAGATATATGGTGCTTCTGTTCTTTAACAGGGAATTTATTAATTACTTATCCTTTTCCACTTCAAGAAGAGTCACAATCAATAGCGAGACCCTGACTCAAAAAAAAAAAAAAGTCACAATCTTCAGGCACCTTATTTTTCCAAATAGGAAGAAGCATTCCTCTGAAAACCCAATGCATCTACCAGAGCGCCTATACTCCAGAAGATGCGAAGACAGATCCTTAGTGTATTACAAGTGCTGCCACCTATCGGCTGATTCATTCAGTATTTCTTTCTTGTTGAGATGTCTGGATAAACTTGATCCTGTCTCCTCTCCACAGATCCACAGACACTTCAGGGTCCTAAGACCAGGACTGAGGAGGCAGGTGTAAAATATAGGCCACCTGAGCACGTACTGTATAGTTACTGTACGACTACATCTAAAATGTAGTTACCAGACTCTGGATATCTCCGCCCAGACTGCTGGAGTTCCCCCAGACTTCCAGGTGCAGTGAAGGGGAGAGGTGGGTTTGAGGCTTCCACACCAGCCTCCCCATTCTGGCTTCATTTGGAGACCTGCTAAGCTCCCCATAGGTGGGCTGGCCCACACTACCAGCCTAGCCCAGCCTGTTTAGCTGCCGCGCCTGGCCATTGGTCTGCAGAGGAGGAGCTGGGCAGATCTGGGTGCCCTCACCAGCCTCTCTGCGTGACTGGAGGACTCTGGATATCTCTGCAACCAGGGAGGGTCCACAGGTTCCTGAACCACTGCGGCCTGTGGTGAGTACCCTAACCCGGCTGTGATTGAAGAACTGTGGAGCTTCCAAGGGGCAGGTGGGCGCACAGTGTCCCTGAGGCCCAGCTTGTCTGGAACTGCAGAGTTCTGAGCAGGCAGAGGAGGGCCACTGGTTCTGTAGGCCCAATGACTTGGGGTAGCGCGGTGCCAGAGTCTCAGTAGCTCCAAACATAGAAGGGGATTTTCAACAGATCCTGAGGAAGCTTTCAAGTAACACTTGAAACACAGAAATATAGGAAAATGACAAAACGAAAGACCAAATTACAACCTCAAACCTCCAGCCCATCTCAAGAAACCCTAGGAGCGAAGTATATAGAAGAAAATATATCCCATCCTCCTCATATATCGGACACAATAGCCACTGAAATTGACAAGCAACTCCAGGAAGCTTTAAAGAAATTCAAACTCGAAATAATCTCCCAGATAAAAGAAGAAATGATAAAAGAAATGAAAGAGATTCTAAATATATCTAAAGAAAACACAGATAAAAAATTGGAGGAACTAAACAAAAAGATAGAATCCCTAGACGAGCAATATAAGAAACAAACAGAATACATAATGCAGATGCACAGAGATATACAGGAAATAAAAAACTCCACTGAAAGTTGTAAAAACTGCCTTAATGAAAGTGAAGATAGAATTTCAGACCTTGAAGACAGGATTGCAGCTAGTGAACAGGAAAGGAAAGATCTTTTGAAAATAACAAGGAACCAGGAAACAACAATTCAACAACTGCAAGACGATGCAAAGAAGAATAACATAAGAATGATAGGGATTAATGAAAGAGAGGGAGACAACATGAAGGATGTCAGGAGGATATTTAGAGAAGTAATAGCTGAAAATTTCCCAAGCATGAGATCAGAAACTGACAGCAGGATCAGTGAAGCATATAGAACTCCAAACAGTCATAACCAAAATAAAACTACACCCAGACATATAATAATCACCATCCCAGAAATCCAACACAAGAATAGATTATTAAAAGCTGTCAGAGAGAAGAGACAGATCACTTATAAAGGAAAACCTATCAGAATCACAGCAGACTTCTCAGCACAAACGATAAAGTCAAGAAGAGCATGGAGTGAAGTATTCCAGATCCTAAAGCAAAATGATTTCCAACCGAGACTGATATATCCTGCAAAACTATCATTCAAAATAGATGGTGCAATATGATACTTCCATGACAAAGAACAGCTGAAGAACTTCATGAACACCAAACCAACCCTGCAAAAAATATTGACAGACAGTTTAGATGCACAAAGGAAAAAACCACTAAGCAAAGCAAATAATTAAACAGAACAGAAAGATAAAGATGCAACAGCAGAGAGATAACATTCCTACAATTAACCAGCATTTAACAGTAATAACCATTAATGTAAATTGTCTCAATGCACAATCAAAAGAAACAGACTAGCAGAATGGATCAAGAAACAAAATCCAACCATATTCTGTTTACAGGAAACCCATCTAACCCAGAAGGATACTCACAGAAAGTCAAAGGATGGAAAACAATTCTCCATGCAGCAGGAATCCAAAAAAAGGCAGGAGTAGCCATTCTGTTTGCAGACAACGTGAACTTTAAACCAACAATGACCATAAAGGACAAAGAAGGTCACTACATACTCGTAAGGGGAAAATTCCAAGAGGAAGAGATAACTATCTTAAATATATATGCACCAAACTCCAGAGCACCCAGTTATATAAAACAATTATTAACAGAAATGAAAACTCAAATTATCAGTAACACAATTGTAACAGGAGACCTTAATACACCACTGACACCAAGGGACAGATCAACCAGACAGAAAATGAGCAAAGAAATAACAGAACTGAATCACACCTGTGAACAAATGGGTTTGATAGACATATACAGAATGTTCCACCCAACAACATCAGAATACACATTCTTCTCAGCAGTACATGGATCATTTTCTAAAATAGACCATATATTAGCTCACAAAACATATTTAAGCAAATGTAAAAAAGTTGAAATCATCCCTTGCATATTATCGGATCATAGCGCTCTGAAATTAGAAATTAATGACAAAAGATACTGCAAAAATTCCACAAACACATGGAAACTAAATAACACACTCTTGAGTAATCAGTGGGTCACAGAAGAAATTAAAGAAGAAATTAAACAATACCTAAAAGAAAATGAAAATGCAGATACAACTTACCGGAATCTGTGGGATGCAATGAAAGCCGTTCTGAGAGGAAAATTTATTGCACTGAGTTCCCACATCAGGAAAACAGAACGAATACAAATAAATAACTTGATGCTACACCTCAAACAGCTAGAAAAAGAAGAGCAAGTCAAGCCCAAAGCCAAAAGAAGAGAGGAAATTATAAAAATCAGAGCAGAAATCAATGCAATAGAGACTAAGAAAACAATCCAAAGAATCAACGAATCAAAGAGTTGGTTCTTTGAAAGAATAAATAAAATCGATAAGCCCCTAGCCAACCTTATTAAAAAAAAGGGAAGAAAAAGCTCAAATTCATGCAATAAGAAATGAAAAAGGAGAAATCACTACAGACCCAATAGAAATACAGAGGATCATCAACACCTATTTCGAAAACCTCTACTCTCAAAAGTTTGATAACACAGCAGAAATAGACAGATTCTTAGAAGCATATGAAGTACCAAAGCTAGATCAAGAGGATATAAAACTGTTGAATAACCCAATCTCTGCTAATGAACTTGAAAATGTAATTAAGTCCTTACCCACCAAGAAGAGCCCAGGCCCAGATGGATTCACTGCAGAATTCTACAAGAAATATAAAGAAGACCTAATGCCGACACTCCTCAAACTATTCAATGAAATTGAAAGGGAAGCAATCCTTCCTAAGTCATTCCTGGAAGCAAATATTACTCTAGTACCAAAACCTGAGAAAGACCCAACTATAAAAGAGAACTATAGACCGATCTCCCTAATGAACACAGATGCAAAAATCCTCAATAAAATATTGGCAAATAGGATCCAGCAAATCATCAAGAAGATTATACACCATGACCAAGTGGGATTCATCCCAGGAATGCAAGGATGGTTCAACATACGCAAATCAATAAATGTAATCCACCATATCAATAAAGCCAAAAATAAGAATCACATGATCATCTCTATAAATGCAGAAAAAGCCTTCGATAAGGTCCAACACTTATTCATGATAAAAACTTTACAGAAAATTGGAATAAATGGTCTTTACCTCAATATAATAAAGGCCATTTATGACAAACCAACAGCCAGCATCATACTAAATGGCCAAAAATTGAAAGCCTTTACTTTAAAATCGGGCACAAGACAAGGATGTCCTTTATCACCACTCCTATTTAATATAGTACTGGAAGTACTAGCCAGAGCAATTAGGCAAGAAAGAGAAATAAAATGGGTAAAGATAGGAAAAGAAGAAGTTAAATTATCATTGTTTGCAGATGACATGATACTCTACATAGAAGACCCCCTAAACTCCATTGAAATACTCTTAGATACAATAAATAAATTCAGTAATGTGGCTGGATACAAAATCAATACTCAGAAATCAATAGCATTCCTATACACAAACAACAAAATTACAGAGAGGGAAATAAGAGAAACTGGACTATTCACATTAGCAAGCAAAAAAATGAAATATTTAGGAATTACTCTTAGGAAAGAAGTGAAAGACTTATACAGTGAAAATTATAATACACTGAAAAAGGAAATTGAAGATGATCTCAGAAAATGGAAAGACATCCCTTGCTTATGGCTAGGAAGAACAAACATTGTGAAAATGGCCATTCTCCCAAAACTGTTATACAGATTCAATGCAATCCCAATAGAAATTCCATCAACATACCTTGTAGATCTAGAGAAATCACTCCTAAATTTCATCTGGAACCAGAAGAGACCTAGAATCGCAAAGGCAATTCTAAGCAGCAAAGACAAAGCAGGAGGCATCACAATCCCTGACTTGAAATTATACTACAAAGCAACAGTAGTAAAATCAACATGGTATTGGAATCAAAACAGAGCTGAAGATCAGTGGAATAGATTAGAAGATACAACCACAACTACGAACACACTCAACCACATTATCTTTGATAAAGGAGCCAAGCAGGTTCACTGGAAGAACGACAGTCTCTTTAATAAATGGTGCTGGAAAAACTGGCTCTCCATTTGCTGAAAACTAAAGCTAGACCCATGTCTATCACCATGTACTAAATTAAAATCTAAATGGGTCAAAGATCTGAATATTAAAACAGAAACACTAAATCTATTGGAAGACAAAATAGGTAGAAACCTTGGAGACATAGGAGTAGGTAAAGAATTCATGAACAGGACTCAAACCGCACGGGAAATACTTCCCAGAATCAATAACTGGGACCACTTCTTATTAAAAAGTTTCTGCATGTCAAAAGAAATCTCCAGCATAGTGAAAAGAAAACCCACAAACTGGGAAAAGATTTTAGTGAACTCTCTCTCAGACAAGGGCCTCTTGTCTAAAACATATAAAGAATTAAAGAAACTCAGACCTCCAAAATTCAAAGATCCAATCCAAAAATGGGCATCTGAGATGAATACGCAATTCTCAGATGAAGAAATGCAAATGGCAAATAAATACATGAAAAAATGCTCATCATCATTGATCATTAGAGAAATGCAAATTAAAACCACACTGAGATACCATCTCACTCCTGAAAGAATGGCCAGGATCAAGAAAACCGACAACAAATGCTGGAGAGGCTGTGGGGAAAAAGGAACTCTCCTGCACTGCTGGTGGGAGTGTAGACTGGTACAGCCTTTGTGGAGATCTGTCTGGAGATTTCTCAAAAAGTTGGGACTGGAAATCCCATTTATCCCAGCTATTCCACTTCTAGGCATATTCCCAGAAGAACTGAAAGCATCATACCACAGTGATATATGTGCACCTATGTTTATAGCAGCACAATTTGTAATCGCCAGATCTTGGAAACAACCCAAGTGTCCATCAACTGAGGAATGGATAAAAAAGTTGTGGTATTTCTATACAATGAAGTATTATTCAGCTATAAAGAAGGATCACATTGAGATATTTATCAATAAATGGGCGCAGCTTGAGACCATACTCATAAGTGAAATAAATCAATCTCGCATGTGTGAATACCGAATAGTTTCCCTAATGTAAGTAATGATTCAAATACATACAAATATGTGGTAATCATGATTCCCCATTAGGTGGCCTTGGAGCCTTATAAAGTTTTCACTCATTAATTAGAAAGGCTTTATTCTGGGCTTCTTGATTTGAAAATATTTGAAGCTAGAGTATATGAAGTTTTATCCAAATATTTCAAGGAAAAAGACACTATGGTAACTACTATTAAGTCAGGTTATATGGTGGTGAAGTACTAGGTTGTTGAAACAGTCATGCTGTGACCTCTATTGTTATATTGTTATGTCCTGATTTATCTCAATCTCCCCCTTATTGTTTTAAAAAATTATGTAGTCATTTCTTATGTTTGTCTTAATTAAAGAAAAAATTCAAAACATTAGGATATATAAATAGTAACTCTTTTTGATTTCCTATTAACTTGTTTTGGAGTCCTGTAGTACTCCCACGATCTTGTTTTGACTGATCAGACTCTGTTCCATTCTATATGGTAGTATCAAGTTTGAAGACATAGGCAACTACTTTGAAGACAATAAGATTCACTAAGATACCCATTCTGGTTTGACTATTGTCTTCTTTGGAAGTCCTGTAATGTTTACAATGCCTAAGTTTTATTGGTCTTGTTCTCTACTGTTTTGTCCAACTTTATAATATCTAATGAGATAGACAATTCTTTTTAAGGAAACAAGGGACAACGTTGATAACCATTGTTGATAAACTTGTACTCTGTTCTACACCATGTGCTATGTCTATCCTTGGTATTGACTGACAGCTTTGTTTTGCCATATTTGACTGTATTCTTCCCCCCCCCACAAAAAAAAGTAATAAGCACTAAGGAGTAACGAAATCCAAAGTGTGTGAATTTTGTTGTAAAAAAGAGAGGGGAAAAAAAAAAAAAAAAGAAAAAGAGCTCTAACGGATATAACAGCAAGTGTGTTTAGGGGTGTTAAATAGCTGACTGTATCAATGTTTTTGGATCATTGAACACAGCTGTTTGCAGTCTACCTGTTTGAATGTCCACCTTGTATTCTTTGATACTGTGATTTGAGGAACTATTTTCAAGATGATAATATGTAATATACTAACAGGTGATTTCTTACTGTTATGTTTTTTTTTTGTTTGTTTGTTTGTTTTTTTTTTTTTGTTTGTTTTGTTTTTTTGTAGTTCTGTATTACGTGTACCCTTACACCGCTTTGGTTTGTTTTGTGTTTTTCTCTTTTTCCTCTTAAATTTAAAAAAAAAAAAAAAAAAAAAAAAAAAAAAAAAAAAAAAAAAAAAAAAAAAAAACGTAGTTACCAAGATAGTTCCATTTTGCAGAAATTTATGTTAACTACACAGAAGAGGTTTAAAAGGCTGTGATATGTAGCGTTTAAAGCAACTGAGGAATTTCACAGATGAGAGGCCAGCGAGCAGCTAAGTCATCAGTATCTATTCAAGAAATGAGTCTGAAACTAGTAGCTAGCAGTTTCACTTTTACATTTGATGTTTTCATGTAATTTTAGTAGTTAAAATTGGACCTTGTGCTAGTCTATTCTGTATCTCCTGAGCATCGACACTCACTAATGAGATCGTGGATCTGAAACACTGAACCAGAATTAGTAGACATTAAACGATACTGGCAAGAAATTTTCACCATTTAAAATTTTCCATGTTCAGAGAAAAAGAAAAAAAAAAAAACAACTCACTCCCCTGAGGAAGAGGAGTTAGAGTCTATTCTTAGTGTCTTATCCTTGAAGGTGACTGAGCTGAAAGCACTGATCAATTTTCATTTTTGCTGTCTCCCTCCTGGCCCGCAAAAGAAGGAACGGTTCTGAGAGATGGAAAGTGCACCTGGGGCTTAGGTAGGAAAGTGAACGACAGCCACGCTGCATTACAATGAGCAACTCAGGTTCATCCTCCCGGCCAAGTCAGCGGCAAGATGAGAAAAATAAAATAATGTTTCAGAAGCAGCATGGTATCTCTGTGATATGATTTTCCTTACCACCTGCTTCCCCCACAAATATCCCCAATCTAGATTTGTATAAACTAATATTCTCTCCCTGCACAGGTCGGTTATTATACTGCTCCATAGCGTCATGAAATGCCTTTCATACACATAGGGATGAAAGAACCAGCCTACTTAGAAACATTTCAGACACTAAATATGTGGCATTATCTCTCCATAGAGCAAATAATAGAATGAACCATCATCCTATCTGCTACCTCTGTTACTGCGAACAGATACCTTTAAGCATATTAAAGTCTAGTTAATCTACATTTATTGAAAATTACTTTATGCTAATGAACAGAAATAAAAGAGGGCAAAGATAATGTATTAGCACATTACATTAGCTAAAAACAGTCAGCATCTGTCATTTTGCTGTACTAATCTCTTGTTTTATGAAAGAGCATAATTAAAATTATCTTTATCAACTTTCTCTTGACAGTAAGTCTTAAATATTGGGAGGTAAATATACTTCCATAGAGTTAATAATAGAGAAGAAATACATAGAACCACCTTCCCTGTGAGTAAGGACTTGAGACACAAGCTCTTGCATTTATTTCACAATGGGACCCAAACGCCCAGTCCTGCAGTGGCAGGTGCAGTGACTGATGCCATCAATACAAGCTCAGTCATGAAGTCAGGGCCGTGATAGGCACGCATCTATATTTACCTCACAGTCGATGACTGTGTAAGGACAGAAAGAACAGATAAGACAAAGAAACGAACAGTTAAATGCAAAACTAAGTTTGTTCATTATAGCAAGTATTACCTAAGATATCCAGACCCTTTCCTCAAAAGGCTCATTTGACCCGGAATAGCAAGGAAAACAGTTCTCAAGGTTAAGCATGCTTAGGTTTGTAAAATCTCAGGCCACTAATAATCATGAAAAAATGAAGTACAAACTTAGTAGATTTATTGTCGGTGTGAGGAGTTATTTGTTGAGGACATGAATGAAGTAATGGATTATATTAAGTTGTTTATTGAATAATAATTCACACTATTTTCAAAATGATTCTTGAAAACTTCAGGAAATGAGTTTGAAGTTTTCTAATTTTTTTTTATCTATAATCTATTGATTGCCTGAAAATAATCTAAATTTGGCTAAAGATCTGAAGTTTTGCAAGAACAAAACTGTGAATATTGATTTTCTTAGTACCAACTATTTGCCACTTCTGTGCTCCAGCACAAGCCCAGTGTGTGTGGGAGGTAATCCACAAACACAGAAAACTGTCAGAGAGGAAAGACTAGACAGGAAAAATCGAGGTAAGCAGACCTGTGCAAGCAGATTTGTACATGAAATATAAGACTATGTTTCATGGTGAATTTACTGAATGTCTTAAGAAAAAGAGGCGAATCGACATAGAATGTTCAGAGTGAAGCTTTTTCCCATTGACTCTCCATGGAGCAGGCATGGGAGTGGTCATGGATGGAACATCTGCTGATGCATTAGACCTTGCCCAGAGGGCTCATCGTCTAAGTTAGAGCTCATCAAACTCATCGAAAACCTCTAAGAAGGTCTTATTAATCTCTACTCACTGTCGAGTTTAAGTAAAGCTTTCATGTAATTAAGGAGCATATCAGGATTCAAACCATGTTCTAATCTGGGCTTTTAATAATTACTTTAAATTACCTATTCAGCCACCAGTGTATGCGACAGGCTCACAAGCTGCTCTCCTGAGCAACCTAACATCATGCCCGAGGTCCTTGGTTATTCCTCAGAACTTTCATGAACTAGATGAGAATTAAACCCTGTCTGGGTTTTGAGCCATCTGTGTTCAGTTCTCATGGCTCTGTACAGACTACCACCTCCACACCTCTGTCTTTTGAAGCCAATTTTTTTCAAAATCACACTGAAATTCTAAACTTATTTTAAATACTTGTAGCATTATAAGAATAACATCATTTATCAGATATTAAGTATATGTATTTGAATTATTTTATCTTTCATTCTCAATTATTATTTGAGCACATAGTTTTAAATCATAAAGATGCCAAATAAAAAATTTTAAAGCAGCCACTAGTCAAAATAGCTTGTTCCTCATCTTTTTAAATCACTCAAATTGTGGTAATATTTTGAATATAATTACAACTGAATCAACAAGATAATTCTTGTGAATTGCCTAACTAAATTAATATAGGCATATAATTATCACAGAATTTATATACTTAAGAATCAATAAATTTGAATATTAATATTTAGAAATGAGGACATGAATGAATTTCAATTTGAATTTCAATATATAACAAAATAATAAGAGCTTTGTTAATCCAAAAAAGGAGAATCTGTAACAAAATATTTTATGCTGTAATACTTTATAAGAAAACATGTCACCAATCATAAAAAATGTTTCCAGGTAGGCAGTCTAGCTATGATTATTGTTTAAGAAATGCTCTAGAGACATATGTAAGCTTTTTCTTTAAATAGGTTTTTAAAAGCTATGAGATTATACATATACAATGAGAATAACAGCAACAGTAAACTAATGAAAGCTACAGATGATGTAAAGGTTGAAAATTTTAGAGAAGAAATCTAAAATAAGTGCTTACTTAAAATGTGATTGGAATATAAAATAGAGAAGGTAGATTGTTAAATGGATCAATGGGAATATCAAAAGGGAGGTAAAATTATAAAATATTTAAATGGAAATGAAAGAAAGATAATACCTATACTTGAAAAATTCATTTAATAATCCTGTCAAAGGATTTCCTATAATAGAGAAAAGAACCAATGTATGTTAAGATGCCCAAATACAAAATGGTAGAGAAAAGTACAAAAATTAGGAAAACAGAATAGACATCAAAAACCGGAAGGTACCACCTATGAATGAGAAAGTAGTCCTAAACAGATATGAAATCTCTATCGCCATCTTTATTATGGACTCTCCAGAATCCACCACTATAAGAATTGAGTTTTATGATTCCTAAGCTACCTAGCCTATGATATCTTGTTGTAAGGTCCCAATGAAGATGTGGGCAGAGGTAACGCTGATGATCAGCAGGGAGGAGAGAAGTGTTACAGATCGGCTGAGGGCTGAGGATATATGGCAATGATGTGCTCAGTCGGATCATATCTTAGTAATACTTTGCACAGTATTGTCCGAAAGTGCCCAGACATCCCAGCCTTACTGGGAAATAGTCAACAGACTAGCAGACTTTTCTTGCCAAGGATGAGGGTTACATACATTGCACAGAAAAGAAAGAATGTGATTATCATATGTATGCCAGCTTCAGTGGCAGAAACTGTCCTTTTCAATAAATTTCCTTTTATCTATTCACCCAGGAAAGGAAAACCTAGAATTGGGACGAACAGTTTCCTGATGAGATCTCTTTATTTTAGGACGCAGATGGATACAAGTTGCACAAATGACTGCTGGGCAGCATGTGAGGCTGGCAGCAAACCCATTCCCTATTTAGAGGCAGCAATCATTTGCCCAGATGTGAGATAGGTCCTACCAGCTCAGCACGAGTTGTTCCGCATAAATACCATTGCCTTTGACTGAAGGACGGCAGCTGGCTGGGGTCTGGTCCTCCTTTCCTACTGTGGTGGTGTGTTTGGAGGAGGCTCAATTTGGCTTCTCCCTTAAGGGTCCCAACCCACTTCAGTCTCCTGGGGAATCAGCTGACCCTTCTACTATAATGACATTTTAGTTTAATCTCTTCTTTCCCAGTCTTTTGGTTCCTTTTCCTTCACAGGCATAGTTGTAAAAAACAAATAAAAAAACCATCAATATATCACTTGCATATGAATCTGTCTTTTTTATTTAAAGAAAGAGAGAAAAAAACAAAATAGAAAAGAACAGTAGAATAGTACAGAAGTCAACAAAAACTTAACACTAAGGAATCACTGGTTGATACACAACATTTTGTTCTCTTAGAAATAGTTGTTCAAGTTCAAAATCAAAGAATAAAAAGTGGATAGACACTCAAACATTGCCAGTGCAAACCATTCTTTTCAATGATCCAACAAAAACTTAGTAATATGATCATCTATCTTATACTCTAAGCATACATGCAGTCATATCCTTTAGAGCACTTTCCTTCCCTTTCATTTTTAAAATATCTGTTATACATTTTGGCTCTTATTACTCCTTCAGTTTTTATTATTTTTTACACTAGAGAGACTGTGTGATATTTACTAATGAATCTTGGTTTGTTTCACTTATGAGGATAGCCTTACATTTCCTCCAGTTACCTATGAAGGCATCCAAATCATCATTTTATAGCTGAGTAATATTCCATTGTATAAAAGTACCACATCTTTTTCATTCACTCTGTGATTGATGGACATTTTGGTTGTTTCCAAGATTTAGCTATTACAAATTGTGTTGCTATAAAACATGGATACACATGTATCACTGTGATGTGACCTTTTCAAATTTTCTGCAAAAATATTCAGGAGGGGAAGAGCTGGAATGAATGAAACTTCTAATCCCAGTTTGCTGAGAAATCTCCATACTGATTTCCACATTGTTTGCACCAGTCTACACTCCCACCAACAGTGGAGAAGTGCTCATTTTCCCCCACAACCTCACCAACATTTATTATCAGTTGATAGCTTGATGGCAGCCATTCTCTTTGGGGAGAGATATTATCTCAGTATTGTTTTAATTTGCATTTCTCTAATGACCAGTGATAGTGAACATCTCTTCATGTATTTATTTGCCATTTGTACATCTTCATCTGAGGAATATATTCATCTCAGAATACCCATTCATTTTATGCCCATTTTTGGAGAAGGTCTTTGAATTTGGGGGGGCTTGATGCTTTTCAGTTCTTTATATGTTCTGGATATAAGTCCTTTGATGGATTATTGGCTAAATCTGTATTCAGATGGGATGGAAAACAGAGGAAAGGAACATATTTCTAGAAACATATGAACTACCAAAGCTCAATCAATAAAATATAACAATTTTGAATAACTCAATATCAGCTACTGAAATAAGAAACCTGATTAAAAACTTACCAACAAAGAAAAGCCCAGGCCCTGATAGATTCACAGCTGGATTCTACAAGAAATTTAGAGGTGATTTGATGTCAGCACTCCTTATACTCTTTAATGAAATTGAAAGAGAAGAAATCCTCCCTAACTCATTCCTGAAGGAAAGTATCACATTGATACCAAAACCAGAGAAAGACTGGAACAAAAGGGGAGCCATAGGTCAGTCTCATTAATGAACACTGATGCAAAGATTCTCAGTAAAATACTGGCAAATAGAATGCAGCAAATCATCAAGAAGATTATACATTATGACTAAGAGGAATTTATTCCAGGAATGCAGGGATGGTTTAACATATGCAAATCAATAAATGTAATACACCACATCAACAGAGTCAAAAACAAAAATCACATGATCATCTCAATAGATGCAGAAAAAGCTTTGGATAAAATCCAACACATGTTCATGATAAAAACCCTACAGAAACTCAGAATAAATGATATGTACCTCAATCTCATAAAGGCCACTTATGACAAACCAACAGCCAACATTTTACTAACTGAGCAAAAGCTGAAAGCCTTCACTCTAAAATCAGAAACAAGACAAGGATGTCCACCATCACCTATTCAATAGAGTTCTGGAAATATTAGTCAGAGCAATCAGACAAGAGAAAAATATAAAAGAAATAAAGATAGGAAAAGAAGAAGTGAAATTATCATTATTTGGAGATGGCATTACACTTTATGGAGAAGGCCCAAAAAACTCCATTAAAGACTACAAGAGGTAATAAACAAATTCAGCAGCATAGCTGAATACAAAAGCAGTGCTCAAAAATCAATAGCATTCTGTACACAAAAAAAATCACTGAGAGAGAAATTATGAAAACACCACCTTTCAAAATAGAATATCAAAACATGAAATATTTAGGAATCAATTAACCAAGGATATAAAGGACCTATGTGCTGAAAATTATACTAGTCTAAAAAAGGAGATGAATAGAATATTAGAAAATGGAAGAATATTCCTTGGTCTTGGCTAGGAAGAACCGGCCATTGGGAAAATGGCCATAGTCCCAAAAGTGTTATACAGATTTAATGCAATACCAATCAAAACACCACTAACATACCTCACAGATCTAAAGAAAATATTCTTAAAATTCATTTGGAGATTGAAGAAACCTAGAATAGCAAAGGCAATTTTGGGCAACAAAGGCAAGATAGGAGGCATCTAATTCCTTACTTGAACCTATATTACAAAGCCACAGTGATAAAATCAGCATGGTACTAGAAAAAGAAATAGACCTGAGGATCAATAGAACAGATTATTAGATTCAAACACAACTACAAAGACATTTAGCAGCTTTTATTTGACAAAGGGGCTAAACATCTTCACTGGAAGAAGGATAGCCTCTTTGATAAATGGTGTTGGAAAAATTGGCTTTCCACATGCCAAAGACTGAAACTAGACCCATGCCTAGCACCACGCACTAAAGTCAAAATGGATCAGGGACCTAAATATTAAAACAGAAACACTAAATCTACTGGAAGACAAGGTAGGTAGAAATCTTGGAGACATAGGTGTAGACAGAGAATTCATGAACAAAATGAAAACCACATGAGAAAAACTTCAAAGAATCAACAACTTGGATCTCATATTATTAAAAAGATTTTGTACTTGAAAAGAAATCACCAAAAAAAGTGAAAAGAAAATGCACAGAATAGTAACAAATTTCAGGCTTTCTCTTACAAAGCCTGCCATATGATAAACTTCCCAAGAAATACACATTTTCTTTGTGAATACTTTTCAATTTTTGGTCAGAAGCAGTAAAAGAAAGTTGAAAGTAAATAAAATATATATTATCGAAGCATAACTAACAGAACGATTGACATTATATAACCACCAGAAATTTTAAACACTGATTTAAACAAGCATGATTTAAACATGTGATTAATCCTTCAGCTAATATCCAAATTATTTGGAAATATTTTATGGAGAATATGTAACCTATAAAATGTAATATATATTTATTTCCAAAACTTCTTTAAAGAACTTTTACTGATGTTGTGGTTTTTTGTACATAAGTATCTCAAGATCGAACACAGGTTTCCCAAACTTATTACTGGGCCCTTGAGCTTTAGATACAGTACTGGTGGGTATCTGGTGATAAGATGATGAGGAGGAAGAGGAGGAGGAGAAGGCAGAGGAGGAAGCTGAGGAGGAGGAGGAGGAGGAGAAGGAGGAGGAGGAGGAGCAAGCAGATAGGTTTTGTCTCTCCTCAACTTCTGTACCTCTGTTTTTTGCAAGGCACAAGATGAAGGCAACTCCTAAGTATTAGGCCATGTATAAATGACACCTGTTCTGTCAGACTTCATAACACAAGAGCAAGAGTGTGTCCTGACACTAGAGGACACACAATAGTCCTTACACCTCAGCAACAATCTTTGGAAGAAGAGATTCAAAATTTCTTTATGCAATCACTAACACAAGCAAAAGCAATATTCTAATTCATATATACTGCTTGAATTTTTTTTATGTTACACTAAATGAATGAGTCAAAAAAGGGTAGAAAATAAAGAACATCCTCAATTAGGCAACTAGAGTGAATGAAAAATTACTCAAGGAAATACATTCACTATACATGCAAGGGCAAAGAAGCATACACATGAAGGCTGATTAAATGAAAGATTTTAGACAATAGGAATAATTGTTAAAACATAGAATTTAGGTAAACCAAATTCTTCCTTTAGAGGGTGATCACGTATGATCTAAGAACTCAGTATATGAACTGTAACTAACACGTTAAAATATTGTCAGAGTTTAAGAACTTCATGTATACATGTAGTTTATAATTTGCTACCTCACATTAATGCTAATAAATTCAAAGGGCTTTACTTCAATCAATTTACTTGGCCCTTCACTAATGTAATGCATAAAATAACTCATTATTTAAAGTACTGTTAAGTTAATAGCTTCACATATAGTCAAAACAAATATTCCTTGGTTCCACTTGTGTGATGTATTTGAAGTAGTCAAATTGATAAAAGGCAAAATGATATATTAGTTACCAGACCTGCAGGTTAAGACACTGATAGTTTTTGGTCAATAATATAAAATTTCTGTTCTGCAGAATGAATAAGTTCTAGAAATCTGTGTAGTATAGTGCAGTCAAAAACATGGTATGGCACACTTTGAATATGTAAAAGGAATAAGTGTAATGTTAGACATTCTTATAAACGTAATAAATATACACCAAACTCAAGGAAATTTTTAGGGGTGAAAGACATATTTTCTTGACTACAATGACGGTATGAATATGTCAAAACTATATTTAATGGATATGAAGTTTGATACATCAATTATATCTCATGAAGCTAAAAGCAAACTTTAATTAGCCAGACATAAAATACTATCTTCTGTTTCATAGGCTAGTATGAGATTAAATGTAGCCATATGCTGTTTCTGATTTTTAATTACCCCAGTGAGCATGCTTGTGAAATTATTGTTCTAGACTAGTCTGCGGGAGGGCAAAACAGCCGCATGTGTAGCAGGAGTGTGCACTGCAGTGATTAAAACCCTGCCCCTGCCAGAACACACCTCCCAGCTCACACGTCTGAGCGTTGAGATGACTAGAACTAACTGAAAGGCTTATTTCACACAAGGAAAACTGAGGGCAACTCTGTTTTGCCATTATGCAAAATTAAACATTTTATTTCGACATTGCGTCTTGTTTCATCCTACATATATGCAGCAATCTTTAAAATGTGATGACACTGAAAAGACAACCACCATGCTTGCTGAGGGCGGAGCAAGGCGGCTGCCCAGCGGAGCTCAACAGCAGCCTCTCCGTCCTCAAAACAAGACCACAGCAGCACCCACCTGGATGGCAGGACTCCCGCTGGAACGCTGCAGGACTGCGGGAGGTGTGGCTGAGGAGCTTCAGGTTGGCTGCTAGAAGTGGAAAAGAATTCCTCCACCTCTCTCTGCCTCCTCTGCTGGGAACAGCTTAGAACTGACTGCGACATCTCTCAGAGGGGGGATTTAAGAGCAAGGCATCTAGAAGTCTGCCTTAAAAAGGTGGATGTTTTCCTTCTAAAATGTTTCCTTCTGAAGAATACTGCAGAGCTCACTGAGTGACGTGAAATGTACACAGTTACATTGCACCAAAGCAAGAGCTCACACTGCTCCTCCTGTAGTGACCCAGGCTGCATCTATCCTGTGCCCCACCAGTACCACAGCAATTGCAGGAGTATGCCTTGCTCTTTGGCTCCCTAACCATTTCGTGCTCTGATCCTTGAGGTTGCACCATCACTGTACAGAGCTCACAGAAGGGCCTGCAATAGCCCTGTCCTTATTTCCTGGAGTCTGCGCCCAGTAGCACAGCCATGAGCTCAGCATGGCAGGGGCTGCCTGGTAAAGAGCAGCCTTGTGAATCCACAGTATAAAGTGCTTGCAATTTCGGTGGGGACGTAACTTTCATCAACTGAAGTAGCTGCACACCTGGAGCACTCTGCAGGCATCACTAATGCTGCTGCAGAAGAAAAATGGAGACGGCACTAGTGCACCTGTCTACAGCCCAGAGAGTGATGCCAAGAGGTGACTGCTTCTCCCGATGCACAGATAATAACGAAGAACACACGCTGTATGCATCAGCAGGAAACAGAGGGCGACTGAACAATCACAATAGTTGTGTAGCAGGGAATGAATACACTGTCAAATGAGAAGAAAGAATACACAATTGTGAGGTGCTGCAAAAAAGGGAATTCTTAATTTTGTCCGTGCTGATATAAAATAATAAGGTTCCTGGAACAAAAGTGTATGATTCTTTCTAAAACTCTACAAAAGAACAATTGAATGATCCAGCAATCTCTTTTTGGATATGTATTCAGTGAATTTAAATCAGTATGGTGATGAGATGGCTCCACTTTCATCCACACTGAAGCACGACTCACAATATCCAAGACACGAAGTTAATTAAAGTTGCATCAACAAATGTACAGATAAAGAAACTGTGGTATGTTTATACAGTGGAATACTTTCAACCATTAATCAAAAAGGAAAAATGATATCCTGCCCTGAGGAATGCAGATGAACTCGGGAAGCATCATATAATGAAATAAAACGAGCAGAAAGACACGTACCCCACGATCTCATTCATTTGGGGAATGTGAAAAGGCTGATGTGCAAGAGGGTGAGAAGAATGTTTGTACCAAGAACCAGAAAAGGTAGTGATGTGAATGCAGGGAGGCTTGGGAATACAAACAAATTACAAAGAGTAAGAATAATAATACTTGACCTTGTACAGGAGGGTGTACCTGAGTCACAAAACTGAATTCTACATTCCCAAATAGGTAGAAGAGAGAATTTTGAACCTTTCATCACAGTGAAATGCTAAATGTTTGAGGAGATGGGTATGCTAATTACTCAAACTTGCTCACCACCTACTGTACCCATGTATAAGGCGTCACACTATACCCCACAAACATGTATACTTATGCCAGTTTAAAATAAAATAGTATGCCATAAAGCAGGTTTTCAGAAAAATAGTTTTGTGGGAAGATTTTGATTGAAATAAATAAAATGTCTCAATACAGTTAGCATTCAAGCAAGGGCAATTTCATTTCAGTATGCAAAACTGACTTCATTATAGCATTACTAGTATAAAATGCCAGCGTGGTAGTGAAGTTAGCCACTTGTCCCTCCTGCACTCTACCCTCTCTCCTGTGACTGTCCAGCATTCTGTAAGATCCAGCAGGTAGAGTGGTATGTGGCCAGGAATACTGTCATATTAGATATCAAATAGTATTAACTTTCTTATCACCACTGAAGTTGAATATAGCAAATCAACTTTAAAGTGTTTCTCATGCCCGTGAGTGTACCTTTACTTATATATTTTGAGGCTCACTAGATTTTAACTTCCTACAGATTAGACCAAGTGAGTATTAGTCCCTCTTTAATTGTCATTATTAGATAAATTCACTTCTTCTCAGAGGCATATTAAGCACCACAAATCTTTCTTCGCTAATTAAAAAATAAGGTGCAGTGTCTCATTAAATCCTAACTGAAACCTGACATCTGAAGCTGTGTTTTCAGTGTACTAAGGCATGGACAAAATTTGTGACATTTGGGAACATTTGTATCATTTTTGGCAATTCTATCATTATTTTTATGGGTAAATATATGTAGGCAAAATTAAGATGTTAGAAGATAATATTGAAAATATACAACATTATGACAGAGAGTTATTTTCCTTTTTATTCATCAAATGTTGAGAAAAATTTAATATAATATTACAAAAATAAAATTGGAAGATGCATTTGAATATAATGAGTTCAAAGAATTGACAGTATGTGTTACTTGAATTTATTGCAGTTCTCACACTAATTCACAAAATATATAATGGCTAAATTTAATTATGTCAACTTGATTATCTTGGCAGTTTCCCAAGGTCTTAGTAAGTGCACTTGGGTTTATGAATGGACAGGCCATGGAGACATGAGCTTGTGGTCACTCACCATTTTCTCTCTGTCACTGTCCCCTGCCATCATGAACTAAGCATCTTGGCTCTTCCAGACCCTTCCGCCATGATTTTCCTGCCTTGGGGTTACTGACTATGGACTAAACCTCCTGAAAACATGAGCCAGATTAATCCTCCCTCCTTTAACTTCTGGGTATTTTGTCCCAGCCATGAGAAATCTGACCAATAAACCATATTTGTTCAAGTGAAGTAACCATAATGCCATTTTACTGTTTATTATCTTAACTCTGTCACCTTTATTAAATAGAGTTTTTTCAACTTTTTATAGAATCAAATTTGAACATCATATAATATGCACAAAATCATTTAAATATGTAGTAGTGAATACTTTCCTATATCATTCCTTGAGTTGATTTCCAGCTCTACCACTTTATAATAGTCTGGTGACCAGAGCTATATGTTATACCTGTTACTAAATTTTATTACGGTAAAATGTGTATAGAAATGATACCTGAACCTGGAATCTTGTTTTTATCAATGCCTTGCTAGTACAAAAGATTCAACGAGTGCTAATAGCAATAAGAATTTTATTATTATTTTAGTATTCACTGTGGTACTAAAATCCTGCCCAATGTTGCCTTTCAATGCTAAGCTGCATTATGGAGGTTACTGAGTGTACCATTCCACAACATTTTGAGAAACAGTCTTACACCCACACATACACAGCACATATTTCCTCCTATGACTGTCTACTTTCACAATTTACTACTTGAATTTTTCTTTCCTACCCTCAGGTACACATGTTTTCAATTCTCTAATGTCCCAGTCAAGCTACAAACAGCAGTCAGGGAAACCCACAGGATAATACCACTGGACCAGCTTTTACTGTTCACAAAACTTGAATATTAATGATTATAAATGTTGTGAGCTACTTGAGTTAGTCCAGGTCTGTTGAACAGAAGATGATGGTAGGCTTGCACTGAAGGGATTAGGAAACATTACAATAAATCTTAATTCTCTATTTTTTTTTCTTCTGAGTGCCAGTTGCAAAATACTTATTAGTCACCTCTCTATCGTTACATCTTTGCAGTTCTTCCATCCCACATAATATCTATTGGCATGCTCACGTTTAATGCGAAGACATACATTCAAAGTTTTTTGTCAGGGTGATATGATATTGGACAAAGTCATTCAGCAAAACAACTCTCTCCCTGCCTCCTCTATTTCCTGTGCATGATACCAATTTGACAGGCCATTGAATGCCTCAGTCAGGTTAATACACTTGAAATTTATTTGTAAATCATAGACATCAGTAGAGGAAAAAAACCCTGTAATTACCTCTTAACATTTTATTTTTAATCTATTTTAAAATTAAACCTTATGGAAACATTTAATGTGTGGCTCATTAACAGCTGTCCATGTTTTATGAAAATAAAACACTCTCTTGATTAAAAGATTAAAATGTTCATTTCAAACAGGAGAGGTTCTTGACACTGGAATATTAAAAATATTTGAAATCAATGGGATCATTAGGTATTTTGAATTATGGAATTTTAGTTATACAACAAATTGACTCAGTCTTTAAAGTTGGTATATAATTGGACATATGAAAACCAGTGGAAACTGTATTAATTAAAAGTTTTTTTCAAGTTTTCATGCTGCTCTGTATCAAGGATAAAAAGAACTAAATAAATTAGTTATCAATCTAACAAATTTAAATTTTAGACCTTTCACCTAAAAGGGGTACTTCTAATAAGCTTGATTTCATATTTATAAATTTTGTTGGTTCATTTTTTTAATTAAAGTTCTGCAAAGCTGAAGTCTTTCAGTTTCCTTTTGGTTCTGATAAGGAAGATTTACTTTGTGCTCTAAGCATGTCAGTTCACAGTGCAGGCTGAGCCCGCAGTAGGTCTGTTCGGTTTTCCCAAATGGTTCTCTCTGATGTGTTCAGTGGACTCCTTGAAGCTGAACCAGTTTTTATAGCAGAACATCCCTGTACATAACCTACAGTAAGTGGTAAGCAGCATCTTGAAATTTTTATCATCACTTTCATTATGGGCTTATTCATATGAAGCATGACAATTTTGAGTTTTTCAATGTTCTCACTGTAAAACTAAATTATCTATACAGCTGTAACATGTTAAGAAATTTTTCCAATTAGTGACATCTTTAGTTATGTCATTTTCATCATTGCATAATATGTACATTTTTTTTCATGAATATGTATAATAAGTATGTTAGTTTCTATGTACATATATGCATATACAGGCACACACAAAATGCAGGCAGCATAGTTACATTTTTTCATGAAGAATATTTGTTGTGATATTCTTGACATTTTAATCTTGGTCAGTTGTTTCAACATTTCAATGAATCCAACCTATAGATGAAGATCATTATACATAATCACCATACATAGATTCTCTTTAAGCTGTTGTATTTTTTGGATAATTTATACAGGGAGGTACTTTCTTTAAGAAAATATATGATATCCAAGGGATTTTTAACTTCACTAGCACATGCATGTCTTTCTGGCAGTGACATGTGTCATGCATATTAAAAGTAGGGCATAATTTTTTTTAAAACTGGCTATTTAAATGACTTTAAAAATAACAGTATCCAGTCATTGTGGCCATGCAACCAAATGGTTTTCCAACTTTACTCCTGATTGGTCTGAAAGCTGTAAGATCTAGCCAAGATTTAGAAAAATAACAACATTTACTAGGCAATCTAGCCAAATTCTTTTAAACAGTATCTCAAAATGTGGTAAAAGAAAAACAAGCACAAATGTATTTTTCATGAAGTTTCGCTTATAAATTTGACTCAAGGAAATTAACAACAGTGCTTCAAGATTATCCAGAAAGATGGCTATTCAAGAATTTTCATCAAACTGACAAACTGTAAAATATATAGACGCATAAATTTGAGATTCATTAATTATTTTGTATGTGCATGATGAAATTTTAGACAGCTATTCAAATGGTGTTGAAAATGAATGCATGGCCTGAGGAGGTTAAAGAACATGTTATTGATAAATAAAAATTAATTTGTGTGAATTCAGTGCACTGCATGTAACTGATTATAAAGGGAAGTAAAGGGTATCTTAATAATTCCATAGCATTCTACTGCTATTACAGTTACTTCTGGCCATTGATACTCACAGTCTGTACCTTTTAGATTCTCTTTTATTTTTGTACTTCTGTCTTGCACATATATTGTTTACTAATGCCAGAAAGTAAATTTTGATGTTTTTGCCCTCTTTGATTAAAAAATAATGTAGAATGGAACTGTTATCATTGCTTGGTAATAGACCATTCACCCAGTGTTTAATTCCCAGCACCCAACCTAAATAAATCAATAATTAAATAAATACATAAATAATAAAACTAATGTTCTTTATAGTCCGCCAATTTGGTTTCAAAGAATCAAACTTTTACTATTTGGCCTTTAAAATCATATTTATTAATTCTTTTCTTTTTTAGTGTTCCTTTGCTTTTTAGCTTTATATGTTTTATAAATAGCTTTATATGTTTTATAAATGTTTTGAAACTGCTTTGATCCCGTTCCAGTAAATGTTGTTTTTCAAGAGGTCAATTTCAAGGTACTTGTGTTTGTTTAGGGTTTGTCTGGCTCTGTGTCTGACAGTCTGCCATGATTTGCTTTTTCATTTTCTCTCTCTCTCCCTTGTCCCCCTCTTTTCTCCCTTTGTGTCTTCCTGTTTCTACTGTCCAGTGTTCATCAGTTCCTTCAAGTGAACTAATTCAGCTGTTCATCTTTGTTCCAAATACAAAATACAGAGCATCTTAGAAATTCTGCATAAATAAATGATTTTATGGAGCTTCTGTCACACAATGAAACTATCCTAACACCTGTTTACCTCTTTATTAACTGAATGCTGATACAACTTTAGACCTAATTTACTAAGACATAAACAATGTAGCACTTTGCATTGAGCAACAAGGTTTTATTTTCTCTATTCAGATGTCACTTAAGTGTTCAGCATGCTATTCAAAAATAGAAAAATAATTAAATGTCTCAACAATAGTACTAATACTACTAAATTTTGCTTAGTAATGTTTTCAACATGCACCGTAACTGCACCAAGATTATTGTAGAATAATTATTTCTTTGTTTTCTTTCTTTCTTTCTTTTTTTTTTTTTTTTTTTGTCTTTTTCATTTTTATTGGTACCAGGGATCGAACTCACAACTGCCTGCTTGCAAGGCAGGCGCTTATGCCGCTGAGCTAAATCCCCAGGCCCATATTTCTTTGAAATACTCAAATTTAAGAATTCATTTTCATGGTTTTTCTGACATGGCTTTCATTGTGTTTCAGGTGTATTCCTGGACTTTGTTTGACCTGAAAGAAAACCATGACTTGGGTAATATGTTTTCCATGGTCACAAATGCTCAGATTCCATGCATCCCTGGTCTTAAGATACAGCAGTTTGAATCCCATCTCTAAAACATCGTTTGTTAAATGACTGCCATTCAAGTGACTACTACATCACTGTCACAGCAACAGTTGAAAAATGGAGCAACCCTAAACTCCTGATGGTTCCAGTGGAAAGCAATTCTGAGCAGGCTGAAGATAAAATGAAATCAGCTCCTGTATGTAGTCCAAGCACCCACTGAAATAAACCTCATACTGACAGGCTCAAAGATTGAGAACTGAATTATCTGAACAGGAAAGTAAACACACTTCAGCCAGGTGTAATGTTGATGCCCAACACATCCACATTAATTTCTCATTCTCAGTGACACAGGATCAGAAGATCCTCAGAGTAACTCTTCAAACAGTGGCCAG
Organism: Cavia porcellus; assembly: GCF_034190915.1. NCBI lineage: Eukaryota > Metazoa > Chordata > Mammalia > Rodentia > Caviidae > Cavia > Cavia porcellus. The sequence goes on along the minus strand of NW_026947499.1, from coordinate 71,677,972 downwards.
TTCTCTACATTTTTCAGCTTATGCGGGCTGTGGAGTTGCAGCTGAACAGTGTACTCGAGAATCAGAGAAGTCCAAACAGCTGTACCTTCCTTCTTTAGAAACTGACTTCTTTGGAAATAATTTGATGGAGTAAATCACGTGCAACAACATGGTTTACTGTGCATTCTCCCTGTCTCTTCCTTTTCTCACATTTACACACACACACACACACACACACACACACACACACACACACACACACGATTAAGGTGTTGTTTTCTGTGTACTCTGTGGCTATTTGACTGACTTTTTCCCGCTGGATAAATGCTATTGGAGTCGGTGTGCTTTATGTTTTTATCAACTTTCTAGATATATCTGTATTAGATAAGTGTAGATCTTTATTGTTTCCTTACAATCTCCTTGTTGTATTTTTCTTAATGCTTGTTTGACTTATCTTGGCTCTATACACAAGCTTTTAATTTTAAGCATAAACCTTAAGCAACTAGGAGGAGCTACAATTCCATGAAAAAGAGATATTTGAGGATTTCAATATTCAGAAGCAGTTAAAAAAAAAACTGCATGCACAATTTAGGGAACAGATCTAATTTTGACTCTTTCTCAAGTCTTACCAATTATGCATTCCAGTCATGAAACAAATTCTGTCATTATTCTTGCCGATTAACATCTTGTAATTAAAAACATTTTGCTCTGCTTCTTAGAACTGTTCTTATTTCAACTGCATTGATCCAGTGAAATCATATTGAATTATTTTTTGCTTGAGTATGTCAGTATTAATACAAGAAAATCTGCTAGCTTGTTTGGAAAAGTCATATTGGGTACATGCATTTTACATATTTGGCATTAGGTAATCATCTATTCAATATATTTGTGGTCGAGTTAACTAGATATGCAATGATTTTTTAAAAAGCATTGCAACGATTGCCACATATACCTTACATAATCTTTTAGGTACTGTGCACTATGACCTAGATGCCTAGTACTTAGCTGGGGCAGTTTTCATCTACATACAAATGTAGAGTGAAAATAACTTGTCTCGTCATTACAAAAGCATTGCTAGTAAGACACTGAGAAGCTAATTTTATATAAAGAATTTCAGTCACTACTAAGAGTAGACACTAGGAGTCTAGTTTTCTACTATCCTTAGATAATCTCTTAGTCTGTTTGTGCCATGGTAATCCATTATCAGATTTAATCACTAGTTTTGAAAAGCAGAAATCCATTCCTCACAGTTCTGGAGGCCACAGAGCCTAGGGCACCTGCATGTGTGGTGTGTAGTGAAGGTTCCTCCTCCCCTCTGTCGCTGTTGTGTGGCTGCATCTTCAGTGATGAATGTGTCCTCACATGGGGACAGAGTGGAAGAGAAGGGAAAGGGTCCAAGTTTGTTTCTTACAGCTCCGCTATGAGGGACTTCCCCATTAATGAGAGTAATTACAGCCCTATGCTTTAGTTACTTTCTATCTAAGTATTCCTACTTCTTAACACTACCAACATGGTGATTAAGTCTTAATGTGAATTTTTGGGGAATCCAGTACCTAAAATACACACACAGATACAGGCATGCACATGAAGATCACTCTGGACAGAGCCTTTGGGCTTGGTGTACCTTACATGCAGTGCTGCACAGCCGTGGCTATGAATGTAACTAACGGATCCCGTCTACCTGACCTAGAACTGAGTTTCTAGTACAGAATCGTGCTGCAGCTGTTATTTGCCATACTGTGCCATAAAACAGTCAGGATGTCTACTGCACATATCATTAATGTTAATTAGCATGGTACTAAAATGATCACTTCAAATTATTATGATGCTATTAAATAGCATTATCAAGGAATATAGTATGAAACAATATTGGACTCACCCATCTTGGAGGATCCAGAGTAGATCAAAAACAATCAAAACAATGGAAATGTTTTGGGGATTACATTTGATTTCTGACCATTTTAAGTAAGTAATTTTTTTAAAAAGCTAAGACAAGGGGAAATTTGAGATGGTCCACTCTGGGAGGAGGGTATTTCAGACTCTTTCATGTCTCCAATATTTTCAGAGAAGTATGGCAAGAGGCTTTCCAACTAACGGATAGCCTGAAAATTTATAATTTATTTGTTATGGATTATCCAAAATTCTGAATACCTTTGAGATGTGAATTATAAAATAACTGATATTGTAACTTTATTGAAAGAAGGAATGTATCAGTAACCTAAAGAACCATGTATACAACACTACAAACTAAGAGACACAAATAGTTACTTAAAATATAATTTAAAATCTAGGCCCTTATTTGGGATGTTACTGTGGCTCCTAGTTGCCTGTGGGGAGGAAGCCACCCAGAACTATGGCACAGGGTTGACCAGAGACCTCTGTTGTTCTTTTAAGAGGCAAAGAGAAAAGGTTAAAGCGGTAGATAAACTCAGTATTTGTGTACCAGAAAAACCACAGAAAACAATGGAATGGATTAAGGTGAAAGCAATGATTTTAAACCTGGAAAACATTTTCCTAGTTGTCATGTTTTTTTTCCCACCTTTTCTAAGAATTCCACAGGAGAAAGAGAATATAGTTTTCTTGTGAATGAAAGAGTGCAGTGTTAAAAAGAAGGCCACAGTTTCTGAAATCCAAGAAGAAAATTAGGATGAGGAGAGATCTTCAGGATAAGAGACAGGAGGAAAATACATCCATGCATTTCTTTAAGAGAAGAAAGAATGTGGCCAAGGTGCCCAAGTCCAAAGGTGGCTCTCAGGCCGCTGATGTGGTGAGGAGGGACCCCACAGAAGCAGGAGCTTCCGATCAGCCACAGCATGCAGAGGATGCTTGGCCTCAATCAAAGGCCTAGTGACACTCAGACACAGGTCATGTCGTTTAAAGCAGCAAACGCCATTTGAGGCTGAAGTGCACTGTGAAAAAGTCCAAGGATACTGAGCTTTCTAAGACAGAGGATAAAGGATAAATGCAGACATAAGATTCCCTGCATGAAATTCTCAAGAGAGGCAAAAGAGTAACCTTTCCAAGATTACAAAAGGCTTGGACTGCAGTCTGAAAGTCCGGGGTGAGGCTGAAGCTTTGGATAAACAAACTCAGACCCTATGCAATGAGCAGGCAACCCCTGCCAAATCAATCCAAGGTCAAGTGTTCGGTTCCAACAAGTAAGCCTGCTTGAATGTTCAGAAATACATGATCAGCAAGCAGTGGCTTTCTGATGTTACTCCTTTCCGTAAAATTCCAGGTCAACAAACTATGGGAAAATTCAGTAACAGTACACTAGCAGGTGAACTAAATTGGAAAGGTCAGGAAAGTAAAGAGACAGTAGTTGAAGAGAATAAGCCAGAGGAGACTGAACTGAGCAGGAATCAGACTTGAAGCAAACTGAAATCAATGTGGAGAAACCCACATCAGAAGAGCACAAAAGAATGAAGCCAATTTCTACTATTTCTACAGATACAAATGTCCTTAAACAATTCTTAATTTCAATTGAAAATGAGCAAGTAGAGTTTTGTTTATTAATGACTGATTTTGAGGGTAGAACTTTAGAACAGTATGCAACACCCTTGATATAAAAAGCTTCTATTCCGCAAGCAGAAGTTTTCTCTAGATCATGCAGTTGTTCATAGAACAGTTGGTTAATGAAATGGTCTCTGATGCTAGTCAAATAAATACTTTTCTGTGGTGACTTAATTTCCAGGTCATGAGAGAGACAGAGTAAAAAAAGCTTACATATATCATATATCACACAAAGAAGACATTTATCTTCTGTGGAATTTAAAGATACAATCCCAGCACAGAAAGTGCTACAAAATAGATCAAGTTTATGAAACTCTCTTTACCTCTACAGTGCAGTCACTTCTACACTGGAGGGTATCAGCAGAGACTGCCATGCAAAGAGACGTACTGGGAGTTGCTAAATGGAGACTGGAGTCCTTTGGAAAAGGAAGATGCTTTTATTGAGTACCTACAGTATGCCATAAGATTTTTACTGTCTCTTTTCTGGTGTTACAAACACTGGTGTCCTCTTGATAGTTCAATCCTATGTATAAGTCCACATCACATTTGATTTGCAAAAGCTGTTGTCTTTTTTTTTTTTTTTCAATGCATCTTCATAGTGTCAATAAATAAAATTCAGGGGCTTGGTCACATTTGTCTATTTCCACTGTTCCCTGATCACATCGGGTTAGTGAGTACTGACATGCAAAGGACAAAGTCGAATAAACTGCTTCCAGAAATGTGTTTCAGACACAGTGTTAACCAAACCACTCCTTTTAACTTTTTTATCTTATTTTTTCTTTAAAGAATCTTTTTTTAGGGAGTGTGCTGCCTACTTCTGTTAGCCAGAAAATTTTAATGCCAAAGACATCATTTATGTGCCTGTACTTTATACATAAATAGTGCTAATGTCTCTGTACTTCCCTTGGGAACGTATGGCACAGCCCTAATGAAAGAGAAACATTTTTCCATGTACTTATTTTATCTTACTCACTTTCACCTCTCTATGCTTGCAAATAATTATAACTAAATTGAGTAAGTTTAAGTACATTTCAGAGAACACTGGCATCTTCTGCAGCGCTTTATTGGAAACTACAGACCTGCAAACGTGTTCCCCAAAAGCGCAATAATAGCAGTGGCCATCCTGTTGTCCTTCTCCCTGTCAGCTTCTTGTGAGTGTATCAGCAGGAACAGGAAGGCTGAAGAGCAGATGAGATAGAGACCAGAGGCAACAGATAGTTTCTGTTCCATGTATTTTACTAGACTGGATGGACTGAGGTTATTCCAGGTCAATATCGTCATGTCTCAACCTCAAATCCAAGACTTTTTCTACTAAATTATATTATTTGGTGCATCAGTAGCAAGTGATATGCCAGGCCCTGCCAGCACCCAATCATAAGAGTCAACAGAGAAATTTCAGTTTTTGGAGCCCACTGATACCCACATTGGTAGTGAGACTGTAGCTGCTGTAAGATTATATACTGCTGAGAATTTTGAAAAAAAAAAAAATCTATGAATTTGGATTCTGATTTTTTCATATATCACTGTCACTGTCAGACATGTTTCTAAAAGAACAAAATTGACTTCTCCAATGCAATGGTCTTAATTCCAGGAACTTGTACGAAACTTCTAAAAAGGAGGCAACCAAGTGAACAAACAATAAGCTCCACTTCATTTTAAGTCCCGGGAATTGGTGAGGCAGCTTTCCGTAAGTCAGTGTTTAACAAAGGTTCGTCATCAGCCAGCTGTGACACCTGTGTCTGTCACTGTCTGTCATTGTAACTGACACACAGCACACTAAGATTAATAGGGTCTGTTTTGAAATTAACCCTGAGCTAACCTTCATGAAGACAGACAGATCAGTAGGAAACACATTATTTACCTAAATACTGGGACAAATTTTCTGATCTGGGACAAAAAATTGACTGATGAAACAGACACGAGAGAGTAATCTGGCTTGATATTATTTTCATCTTCTGCTAAACCATTATTTACAGTGACTATTCTCAAAGTTTCAGGCTTTTCCACTTCAAATGCCTTTTGGACAGTCACTAACTATAGCCATCTACTTGCCAACCATTACACAGCCTGTCTGAGTCAGCATTGTGTACAGTTCTCTGTAAAATCCCTCATTATTCCCTTGTCATCATGGTCTATTCTTGGCTCTTCATTCTTTTTCTATCTTAAAGAAAATTTATGCTCTGAGTCCTAAGATGCTCATATTGATTTTAGAATATTTATTCTTCCTCTATTGCAGATAAAATAATTGTCACACATTTGATGGCATCTTAGGATTGCTGAAGCACAGCGCATTCCATTCGTTTTTTTTTTTTTTTTTTTTTTTTTTTTTTGAACACATCAATTTGTCTTCCTTCTCTTTTAAGTCTGTGCATTCCTAGGCCTTTCCTTCCTCCTTTCCAGTCTCTGCAGGAATATATCTTATTCTGCATGCACTTTGTTTTCTGTATAGACAACTTGACAATACAAATATTTATTCATTTCTTTTTGTAAGTCTCAGATAATTTTTTATATCTTATGTGGAATATCCATGATTTTCTTGCTTCCAAGTTTGAAACAAAGCTTCTATCATTCTTCCCTTATCAACATCACATCTTAGCTACCCCCAAAGTAAATCTCTCTCTTTATTTTCTAAAGTTTTGTCTCTATGAAAATTGCCTGGACTCGAAACTGTAGAGATAAATGCAGTTTCTGATCCTTTAGTAAACATACAGCATCACGTTCACCGGCCCTTCTGAGTCATTCCCACTGCCTGGCACACACGAGGCTCTCACTTATATGAAAACCATCTAAGATCGTTTCTTCTGTTTCTCTTCAATTTAAGCTACAAGAGCTTCACAGAATTTTTACTTCAGTCCTTTTGTAGACATGGTTTCTGTAAGTTCATTCTCTTCAAAGACTTTCAACAATTCTTCATTACCAGAGGAAAGCAAAACCCCATTTCTTATTTATGGATGATATTGAACAAATACATCAAAATTTGACCTACCAGTAATAGGCTCTGTGGAAGGAAAAACATCAAAAAGCATGAGATGCTATCTCAAGTCTTTTGTAAAGACACTGTCATGTGAAAGAACAGCTCCAAGATGTGTTATAAGGAGAGGAAATACCGGTGAATGTGATTAAGAGTTCAGGCTGGTTCTAGAATTGAGTGCTGTTCATAATCTTGGAAGGCGTAGGGAGAGGACGCTGTGTGGAGCCAGACTGAGGCTGCAGTGTGACAGCTGCTGGCTGAGTACTTTGGCAGTGGAGCAGGACAGTCGGGGGCTACGCCTTTGGAAAAGTAAGAGGGGTATTTGGAGTCTTACAGGAGATTTCCCTGTGAAATCACAGTTAATGTCCAAAAGGCAATTATAATATACTACAATCCCCTCAAAAGAAAGGTTAAGACATTTGTCAGCTTTATGGCCAGCAAGTTGTTCTATGGTCTCCAAATAACTGCTAACTCATTTTTCAGTGAGAAGAGCTTTCCAGATCTAAATTGGGGCATCTCGTTAAGATTAATGTAATTGCATTAACTTAGGAGCTACTTAATATGGTAATATAGAAAATTTCAGGGAAGGATTTTGTTTCTTATATAAACTTTTGTGAACCAGATTACACTGATTGCTTTACTTACTAAGTGATGTAAGACCATGCAGTGGTTAACTGTCTGTATCAATTTGATTGGACTTATGAGTACCCAAATAAATAAAAGTTCTGCATGTGTCTCTGAACTTATTTTTCTACAAGACTAACATTTGAGTTTATAGTTGTTTTCCCCAAAATGAGTAAAGCAAAATCAAATCCATTGAAGGTTCAACTTGGACAAAAAGGCAGAGAAAGAATGAATTCCTTTCCAGCTGGCGTCTTTCAGCTATGACATTGGTTTTCTGTCCTCAGACCTGGACTCAGCTTGTAACCAACACTACTAGCTTTCCTAGCTATAGATGTTTCATCCTGCTTTATTATAGAAGCAGTTCTCTACAGGAAAGTTTAAAGGTGTCTCTGTATTTGCATATATATACATACATACACTCTATCCTTTCTGTTTCTCTGTTAATTCTGACTAATGCAATTTAAATATTAAGGGCAATCATAAGTACAATGAGTGTGACAATTATACTTAAATGACAATAATGGTAATTTAACATTTTTCTCAAACAGGTGATACTGATTGTCTCACTAATCATATCCTCCTATTTGCTTTTCTCTTTATTGTATACATTCAGCAAACCTGAGTCATCCATGAACCTTTTTGTTTCATATCTAAGTTTTACAAAATAAAAGTCTTCTCCTTTTTCTCGACAACTATCTCAGCGCAGTTTCATTATATCTCAGCAGTGTTTTTGGAGACATCATTTTCAGCCACGTTCTTGTGGGGCTTGCACTAAAATTTCCTGCTTCCATTCATTTTCTAAAATTAACAACATCATATTTTTCCACCTAACAAGTTTCAGAATTTTTATTTTTGGTGAGAATATTTTTATAAGAAGTACCTTTTAATCATACCTACTTCCTCAACTTCATCACAAATCAGTGGTAGAAAACACTGCCAATAAATTCTTCCCCACATATTGAAACACCTTATCTGAAATATTTAGGTGCCTTTTTTCCTCTCAGTAAAATGAATTTTCATTTGAATTTGAGTTCATACGTTTGCTAGCTCTAAGTTTAGGTACATCAAGACACATATTTTACTTTTTCTGATTTTGGTGTAGCTATCTCATTGAGATTCATTATTTGTTTATCATTTTCTGTCCTCACTGAAACTCAGTGTCAGTAGCCCTAGTCCATGGCAATTGTATGTCTCTCTTTAATGTATTTCCTGAAAATGATTTTGAGTTTAATAATTTTTGCTATCTGACTGTCTCAGATAATGTTCCCCCAAATGTATGTGTTATTGATTCTGTATTTAAAAAAAATGAAATTATGAGTGCTTACATAATTTTAGAGCCTAAAACTATGCTTTACTCATTAAAAAATCAGTTGTTTCTATTCATTGCAATACTTGCTTTGATTGCAAAATAGATAAACAATGATGTCATAGAAATTTGAAAAATGCGGTAAAATGTTTTTATAGTAAATCTTGTGAAAGCGAAAAGACACTGCTGTGAGTTTTTTCCCTCTAACTGCATCACTAGGGGGTTGGAGGCTGAGATTCATAATGATGGGCTGATGCTTTCTAACAGTGAGCATACACGAAACGCCACATCATGACAACTCATTTGTTTCCAGTGGGAAGAGGAGGACGGCAGGTTATAGGAGCAGGAGGATGATGTCTGGATTGAACTGAACAAGAGAATATAGCTGATGTAAATAGCATGACCTGGGTAACAGAACACAGATCAACTGAGGGAGAGAACGATAAATTAGACACTGTCACCATGAATCAAAATATGAATCCATCTAGCGTAAAATTCTTCCTATGGTGATAACCAATACTTAATGTTCCAGAGGAAGATGAAAGCTCCCAGACTATACCTCGGTGATTTAGGGAGGCTATTTATCAGATGAGAACTTTCTATATCAGTCCCATATGTAATCACTGTATACTTTGAATCATACACATAAATGCCCTTATACTATTTTTCTTTTGGTGGCCAAACTGCAAATTGTGTTGATGTATATAAAGGCAGTGAATCTTTTAAAATAATTCCCACAATGACTAAATTAATGACTTTACCATTAAAATGCACTGGTTGTTCAAATTATATGGAATATATGTAGAACTTGAATGTTATTTTGACAAGAAGCGTGCATCACAAACACTTTCAAACAAGTTAAAAAGGAAAAGTATTCATATGTACACAATAATATGCTCTTCGGGGTGTTCAAACTCACTTTTATTTTGTGATCCTGTATTTATAGATTTTAAAATTATTACAATTTTGTAAGTCTTGGACATTCTTTTAAAAAAACATTTTGTTATCTTAGGCTTTCCTGTTAGAATAGATAAAAGTAGATTTTGTTGATCATGTGATTTTGCTTAGGAACAGAATCAAGCCTATTTTATGCCTGCCCTGTTCTGGATAATGTTGGATGGAACTAATGAAATGAGACTGAAAGGATGAAGCATGAGAAAGTCAAGGTGGAGACCGGAAGCGGTGAATGACCGCCTTTCATTTGAAAGCTCTTTTCCACTCTCGTCTTCTCTATTACACACATGTGGCGGTGAACACCTGATAGGTTTCTGATATGTCTTCAAGTACAATTATGACAAATTTATTTGCATCCTAAAAATGGGCCCAATGAATTCACACAATATCTAGCTTCAGAACTGAATATGAAGTTTATGAATAATAAAATGAAACTTATTTGAAAAGCTTGTGTGTTTCCTTGTGAGGTTTCTGAAAGGGTGTCAGCTTCACAGTGATGCTGATATGTGTAGAAGCAGATAAAGTTAAGAACTCACTGGATCAGAATTATTAGAGAAAAAAATGGTGTGCTACCTACCGGAATTATTCTAGACCTACAGTGATGAAATGTATAAGCATCTCTAGTTAGCTGTATGCTGAAAAATTTTGAAAAGCAAGAAAGATTTCAATGTAATTTCAACATCTCTAGGCAGGCTTGTTTAAAGATAAAATAGGAAGAAATTTAATATAAATTAGAGCTGGAAAGAACCTTCTTTTAATTAAGCAAATAAATTAGGCATTAACCACAGCAAGGAGATGACTGCATTAGTACTAGGATTCCTGTGCACAGACTGCCTGCTGGACAACACTTTTTCTTCAGTGCTGAGGACTGAAGCGAGGACCTTTGCACCCAGCCACGTCTCTGACTGTCCTTTTATTTTGACTCAGAGTTTCAGGTATTCACTAACTTGCCCATGCTGGGAGTGGGATTGCAGTCCTCTTGCCTCAGAGTCCCAGAGTAGTTGGATTCCTCTGTGCCGCACTGCCAGCTAAACAACTGCTGAAAGCTCTCTTTGTATCAAAAAAAATACCCCCTAGTTTCTGAAACACTTTCATTAGTCATATTGCCTCATTCTTGCCCCTAATTACAGAGTGTGTGGACATTGTGAAGCCAGAAACCTCCTTGGCTTTGATACCTCCTTTGTCATAGTCTCATTTGCAGATATGTTAGTTTGCTATTTTTGCTCAACAAATCACCACAGATTTAGCAGCAGAAACAGCACCCATTTATTAGATCATGGTTCCTCACCACAGAAGTATACAAATGGGCTTGTCTTCTTTGTTTTCATTTTAAATTCTCATAACACTGAAATTAAGTGTTGGTGTTGGAAAGACTGGTTCTAACCGAAGGCTGTTGGGTAGAATCTGTGTCCAGCGTCATTGGAGTGTGAGTAGAATTCAGTGCCTCACACAGTTCCTTGGTATCTTGTTTCCTTGCTGTCTTCCAGTGACAGGCACCTCCCCCCTCTAGAACCCTGTGCGCTCTCTAAAGCACTTCTCTACATCTTCACAGACACGAAGGAAGACAGCGCTTCTGCTCCTCAGCCAGGTACAATTTGCTGCTTTAAAGGAGACTGATGTGGGCAGGGGAAGCTGGTGAGCATCTGTATTTCTGATATTCGGGAGGTGGAGACAGAAAGATCAAATGTTCTAGCCCAGCGATTTAGGAATTTAGTGAAACCTTGTCTCAAAATAAAAAAGTAAAAGTAGGGCTGGGAATGCTAGTCAATAAGTATCCCGGGTTTTGGTCTCAGGACAAAACAATGAATAAATAACAAAGGACTATATGATTAAATTAGGCCTCCCACATAATTCTATTTTTACACATAATTCATCATCATGGAAGTGCAGTTATAATAATTTTCAATCACAAACAAGAGGAGACTATACTAAAATGTTATTTTGAGGAAATCATTCTTAGAGTTTTGTTTTTCACAGAAGCCTAGGCTTTATCTGCAAAAGTTGAGATTAATTATGTCTTCCATGCAAAGTGTTGTGAATGTAAAAAAGATAGTGTTTAATATCACTTGTCACATTACAAGTAATGAAATTCCTCAGTATTCTGGCAAGTGCTTCATCTATAAAGGAACTATATTTCATTTATAAATAAGAGCACATTAAAACATTCTTTATACATTGGCCTTAAATCTGTCATTATAATTTACTTCAGTATTTGTTGTCAAACAGAATATGCACAGTTTCCCACCTATATCCAACTTATCCTGTGGCAGGGAATTACCATTTATAGTAATAGGAAAGTAATATGGAGGAGTAGCAAACCCACCATTTATAGCCCCATTCTTGTCCAGGGACTCTATTCATGGCCAGTGATCAAAGTATGAAGGAAAAGCAGGTATTATATTGCCACTTGGCTGTTACATTCTGACAGGGGCTTCTATTAAGCATTGAATCACACAAATATGCGTAAAGACAGTGAAAATCCCAAGAAGGGAAAGTAATTAATTTTACAGCAGTATTTATTAGAGAGAGTCTCAGCTGCCATCACATGCCATGGGCTGAAGAAGCAACTGGGATGAGAGCTAGTGAAGCTCACAGGATGAGTGTGGAGGCAATGAGCCTTTTAGAAAAAGCACAGGTCTATGTGCGACGGAAATGAAAGCTAAATATGTGGAGGCCAAAATTATTAAGACAAGATATTCAGTTTTAGGTGATAAAGATAAGCAGAGCTTGTTACAGATCGACAGGGGCAGACAGATAAAAGATGTGCAAAAAAAAAGAAAGCACAAAAATTGCTAAACCTGATTGAAAGCTGCATAGTTGTGATGTGATAAACATTAGTTTTGGTCATTAAGTCATCTCCAAGGTAATTAAGGAGATCATGCTGACAAAATGTTAGACCAAGTTGGTGATGGTAGAGATAGAGACATGGTTTACTTTGAGATATCTGGGTTACAACCAAAATAACTGTCCAATTGGGTATATTAGATGAGATGAGGGAGATATTAGAAATACATTCTATACCCTTTATAGATATGTCCAGAGAAGTGGGTGCCTTTGTGGCTCTGAGCTCAAAACTCAACAGTTTTTGATAATTTGGTACTGTGAGGATTTGACTGGACCAAACAGATAAGATCAACTTTTCCATTTACCAAGGTCTGTCATTCAGAAAAGATGCAACAATTTGAGGCAATGACTCCAAAGCAACTCATAAGGGAAACAATATTAGATGGATAAAGAAGGAATAGGAAACCAGAAAAGAACTGTAGAACCAACAGCTCAAACAGCAACTTGTAGGAGAACCCACAATGCCTCAGTGCAATAATGCCTTAACGCCTCAAAACACTCAACACTTCCCTCCTTCTCCACCTATTTATCCTGGCAACTTTCCTCAGGAGCATCTTTGCTCAATGCCATGCTGATGTAATCCAGTTGGCCTTCAGTTGACCACCAGTTCTTAATCCATAACAGCAGTCATATGATATTATTCATTAGAAAATGATTTTTTCTTGTTCAGTATTTACCTAATTTTAATCTTAATCTTATTGTAGTACTAGGTTATATTTACCAAACTACATTAAACCTATAATTCAGTTTAGGTCTGCTCATGACAGGCCACAAACAATCATTTTAGCAACATCACATGACCTAGTTTAATCTTTTTCGTGAGAATTCAGAATTTACTCATAAGGTGGGCCTTTAAGAAACCTGACACTTTATCTTTTAGGAGCATGCTAATTATAGTCCTTCTCTACTGGATTCATTTCCTCCTAGAAATATCAAGAAATTGTGTGTATCACTTCTAGATTTTCAATTTATTTCACTCGTAATAACTACTTGGTTTTAAATTTATAGAGATATGAGAACAAATAGCTGCTCAGATTTTGCTCTAACACCAGTAAAGGTCATGTTTCCCTATATTATATAATTTTTCGATAACTTTTAAAATATTTAGAGCAATAGAATTTTTCTTCCTCTCTTAAAGGAATATTAAGGATACTCAAAAGGCTCATGATAAAATTTAATTCTTATGATTTTTGTTTTCTCCATTTCACTTACATTTTTGAAATATTAGATTTAATTATTGAATTATGAGATTTTATTTATGATTTTATTTTATGAGTATAATAAGCTTATATAAAAATATATCTATAATTATAAAATTTGTTATTTTTTTAAAAAAATAAATTCAGCTGCACTGCAACCAGGCATGATGTTGCATTTCTGCCCAGCACTCAGGAAACTGAGACAGGAGGGCCACCAGGAGTTCTCAGCCAGCCTGGCTACATAATGAGTTCAGGTTCATAATACTCTGAACAATGTATTAACATCCTGTCTCAAAAAACCAACTGAACAACCAAAAACTAGTTTTTTTATATAACAAATACAGTTAAATGGCTCAACTATAATGCCAATGTTATTGTTTTATTTTAATGAAAAATGCAGGTGGCTTACATTAATTAAAATGAAACAAGAAAAAAAGTCAACATGTAAAAAAAGAAAAAAAGGCCTGGAGTGGTGGAGGATACTTGTAATCAAAGGCTCTGAGAAGCTGTGGAGGAGGCTCCAAATGCAAACTCAGCCGGGGGAATTTAGCTGCAGAGTGAGTTTCTCTCTCATAAATAAACAAACAAACAAGTAAATAAATAAGAGGGCTGTGGATGTACCTCCTCATGAAAGCCCTGCACCCAATACTAGTACCCCAGCATTTCTTTTTCAAAAGTATAATTCATTGTTAATCAGTAGTTGCAAAATTCATGTTACTTCCATATTTCAAATATGTGCATGGATGTCTGAAAAAAACGAAGGTTTTCTTTTTTGGCATAGAAAAATGACTTGTAAGGGGAAAGAATTTACTACGGATAACTTCCAATAAGGCTACCATTCAGTAGTGACAAGCAAATCCAAATATTTAATTAAAGACAGAAATATTATAAGGTCATTGTGTCACATTATATTTCCAGCTTCAGATAACTGATTTCTTAAGAAACAGTAAATGAAACTTACTTGTTTTGTCTTCATTGTATGCTTCTGCAGATGTGGGGACATGTTTCAGAAAACGTCCAACCTCGACTTCACTCCCAAGTCCTACGGTGTTCTCATGATGTCTAAAAACTTCCTCAACTCTGTCTGATCTCTTCAGGGGGAAAGCGGAAGTGATCTAGATTGTTGGAATACCACACGACAATTGCTTTTCAGCACGGTCCACAGGAAAGACTCCAATGCCTCCCTTTCCTTCTCTCTTGCTTTTCTTGACCAATGTATAATGGGTTTAGAAAGTGTATGTCCATCCCTTTAAAGCTGACATCAATGTCCAGCTGTCCAAAAAGGTCTGAATTCCTTAGAAAATCTTCTCTTAGAATAGTTTCAATCTTTAATAACAGGATTACTTCTCAGTGTGACAATTGAAACTTTAAAATTAAAGAGTGGTGATATTTATACAGTTCTGTGACTGTCTTTCAAACTACTTCCTTGCACAATTTAAAAGGGTGAGTTTTGTGATGTGTGAATTACTTTTTAATATTGAGGGCATCACACAGTGAAGGCAAAACAAGCACCTCAGAAAGAACTTGCAATTATTCCAAAGTAGAATATGGTCAAATTCTTGAACAGATCCTCAAATAGGAGGAAAAAATTCATATATAATAAACATACAAAACGTCCTTAGTATCATTATCTATTTGTAAAGAAATGTAAAGGTGAATCACTAGAAACAGCTATAACGACAAGTTAAAAAGCAGAACTAACAATTTTATGTGCTGAAGACTGTGAGAACAATCAGAATTCTTTCGTCTCAATTTGAGAATGTGACATGACATGGCCTCACTGGAAAGAAATTTGAGACTTTCTTATACAGTAAAACCTACACCTATCCTATCATTCAGCGATTGTAATTTCAGGTATTTACCTGGAATAACTGAAACTTTATTTCCTAACAGCTTTACTTTCACCACTCATAGGTGACAGTAAAAAGACTATCAATAGGATGATGGGTATTTATTTTACAGTATATTCAAGTAATTAATTATAAAAACTGTAATATAAATCCATCTATGATTATAGTATTATATAGTATATATGCAATAGAATTAAAATAGCATATTAAAGTCATACAACTGTATGAAAGAAAATAGACCAGACATAAAAATACCTAATGTATTATTACATTTAAGAAGTTATATAAAAAATAAAGTGAATCAAGATAAATCACTAAGTAACTGTCTCTATAAGAAGTGATTAAAGGGGAATTGTGAGTCTTTGCATGAGTGATGGCATCATTTTGTACCATAACTGGGCAAGTTTGAAAACATACTCATGTACTCTGTAAGTTACCTTAACATAATATATATTTAAAAGTAAAAATGTATACATTGATGTCATTATTTATGCAAGGATAATGTAAGAAACCATTAAAAAGCTAAAGGCATGATTTTGCCCGTAAATCCTTTCAAACAAGATTAGAATGATGAGAAAGGGAAATTAGTATGATCTTTTTAAAATATTTCAAAGTGCTGGCTTCCAAAACTCATTTTTGGAAAAAAGTTACAGATTCTGAGGCTAGCAGAGACTCACATTTTATGTGCTTGAAATTCGATTAAAATAATAACTATGGGAATAGTTTTGTTTCAAGGGCTCATTTTTATTGATCCATAGCTTGTTGGTTTGGACTTTCAGCTGCTTTAGTCTCTGACACTCTCAGATGTACAGAATAAATTTGGTTCCAAATGTGACCGGCATGTTCTGGATGAGGTAAACTGAAAAGGTTTAGTGGCTCAAGGCAAAAGATTAGAGAATGTATTTGTATGAATTAGACAACTGAATATTAAATCCTCCTTTTAACCTGGGAAACCTGGTAAATATTTTAAGGAACGTGGTCTACTTAGATATGATATTTCTTTTCCTTTTTTAGTTTATTCCACAATTGTTTCACAAAGAAAACCAGCCCAGATTTGGTGGAGGTGTAGGATGGACCTGTAGAAGTATATGTGACCCTTTGGTATGGATGAGGTGGGCATCACTTATAAATGTTTGTAATGAACCACGAGTGACATACTTTCTTTTAAGCCTGAAATTAACATTGCATTCATAAAACTCCCTAGTGATTAAATATATGAAAAGACATGAAAATGTAATCTATTCTCCCCTTTTTCTGTTTAGATAGGACAACAAAGTAAAGGCAGTATTTTAAACTCATAATGAGAGCCTAGCCATTTTTACTCATTTGCAGGCAAGATGCAAATCTTTTCTCTCAGAGCAACACTGCCTCAGTGCAAAAATCTAGTTGATTCTCAAGAATTCAGTGCAAATTTTACAGATTCAGTTTTTCTTTGTTTTGGTCCTCCTGTGGGAAGATAGATATTTAACAGGGTGATCATTTTCTTTATTAGTAATCTCCCTTAGAAAAATTTAATCTCAACTGTTTAAAGGCAGGAAATATTCTTCCACTGCATTGCTAAAGAATAAGCATATGCAGAGTATATGAAAGAAAAGTAATGGTTTACTTGCCAGTGAAATCACATATATGATGAGAATCATGAAGCGGTCTTCCAGAAACAGTGATGTCTAAACGAGTGCAGCAAATGAAGAGGAAGTGTGGAGGCTGAGGAACCTTGCTCGCGCGTTCCTTTGGGATCACAGCAGACAATGCAGATGAAATGGAGCGAGTTGCCCCTTCCCAGGAAATGACCACCATGCGTAGTCAGCCTAGTGTTCTCAGAGTCAATGCGTCAAGTGTTTCTCCATCTTCCACATTTTATCAGGGTATAAAAATTAAAAGTATCATGACATAATTTAATTTTAGAACATAATCTTGTGTTTATAAGTCATCTCATCCAAGCTAATGGAATTAGATTCAAAGAGTGAGTAATTAAATTTTGGAATGGATGGTGCTATAAGTCCAGACCTTTATCTTCTGAAGGCAGAAGGAGATCAACACAGGTGACACCATGCCAGAAAATAAGAGTCCCAAACAGTCTCTGCCCACAGCCCTTGGAGGTGGAGGTGGAAGTGGAGGAGGAGCGGAACGTTTGTACTACGTCCTCCTGAAAGTCACCTGCCCTGTGTTCATACACTGGAAGATTGCTGAATCCCACCCACTGTTAACTCTCAGCTGGAATCTGGAGGCCAAGCAGGGCAGAGCCATGAGAGTGACAGTAAACACAGGGGAGCTAGCGCTCTGGCAGAGTCCACAGGAACAGAAGCGGAATGAAGTTGGGAAGTGAGACTGCTTCTTCCATCTCCCCAGCATTAGATAATCTGAGTCTGAGGGAACTCTGGCGACGGAAGAAGAAGGTGACTGAGCAGGAGGGCCGTTTCCCTGGTGCAGCGGGCTTTGGCCAGGACGCTCCACACCACTGGATCTGTTTCCAGAGCTGGAAACTATTCTGAAATTAGATCAAAGGAAAAGATAATGGGGAAAATCAAGTAAGATAATCTCTAGGAAAGAATAGAAAATAAAATGCAGCACTAGATTAATATCCATCCACAGAGGCACTCACTTATATGAGGAGTCTAAGTCAATATATGTACAAAAGAGGACACAAGAGCTGAGGATAAGAGAGAACCAGGGAAAGGGGAGAAGCTGATTTAAGGACAACAAGGCTCCATCAGGCCAGACCACTGACAGCGGACCTTCTAGACACCAAGAAGCTGCGCCCAAACTGCAGTTCAAAACTCATTACCGCAAGTGCAGGTGCTGTAATTAAACCTGAATACTGATGGCTTAGTTTAGAAAAAACAACATATTAACATTTTTTGCTCTAAAAGAAAAGCATAATAACATACATGCCATTGGTTCACCACCTCTAGAGTAGACTGCTGAACAAGCTTTAATAATCAATTGTATTTCATGGTAAACAGCGTTAATAGAGATGTAATTGTATTTTTAAATTTTTAAAGAGTATGTTTTCAAGGTTCTCAGCATAAAAATAAACTGGCAAGGAGATAATTGGTGAGACAATCAGCTTGAATTAACCTTGTGCAACACTTTCATGAATCAAAACAACATATCATATCAATAGTTACTCATACATATGATTTTATCAATTAGAAACAAGCCTATTTTCTACCCTATCTAGTCAAGTTATTGGGGAACAAAATTTAAACTTGCAAATATCTCTAATAATCTTTGTCTCCTGGTGGATTATATTTCTATGTAACTCACTGAAAGTCTCAACTGATTCTCCAGATAGTGTTCCATACTCTGATTCTAAAATGTCTTTAAGACTTCCTTACATCTACCCACATTCTCTGGAACCACTGAACAAAGCAGGTCACCAGTAACAGTGTGGGAGACCCTCCACGTACTCATGGAGACCCTCAGTTCTGAGGAGATGGCTTCAATAATTGTGCACCGACTCAAGACTGCCTCCGTCTCCAGGCCGCAGCTCCCCCACACAGCGTGTATTACCTTTTAGAAGATGTGAATAATGGTGTTATTATTTGCTTTCTGCAGGTTGAATAATTTTCAAATCCACACAATCGTGAGGAAGAGAATTTCAATACAAATATTAGGTTATCATTTATTTTCCTGTCAGGAAAAAGAAGTTGGTTCTTCAAATAATACCTCTGTTACTGACAGAAAATATTTCCGTACTTTCAAAAATAGGAATTGCATGCCCTCCATGTCTGCCCTGCCACACTGGATTTCACTCCCCGTGCCGTGGACTTGAATTCTGTTGAAATCGGAATTTGAGACGCAGCCTTGTACACAGTGATGTATGTGGAAGAGATCACAGGAAAAAGGAGCAAACTGATGGGGAGAGGTGACGTGCAAATCATAAAAGGTCTGTGGAAGAACCTTATCATGGTCACTGTTGTGGGCAATGAGGGCACAGGTGTGCAGGGACTTTGTAAGAGGTGAACAATAAACTAGGTAAAAATATTTAGGACTTTCCACATGTGAAGCAGATATTTGGAATCTTTTTAAATCATCTTGCATCTTTCAGGATAGTTTAATGGCATTAATGTCTTATACTTTTAGCCTGAACAGAGGTACAAGTTAAGCTCCTGCCATGGTGCTTGCCAAAAGGAGATGGGATCAGGGACTGAGGGAGACCCCAGACCTGCTCATTCCATGTGAGCTGGGGTCGTGGCTGGTAGGTTATATACAGTCTGAGTACCAGAGCCATGAATGGGCCTAGTGAAGCAGTGTGAAATCCTGCTTCCCAGAAAGGCACAGTGAGCCTGACACCCTGCACACGTTCTCCTGATGTGCACCTTCTAGGTGACCCCAGCCTCGCACAAATCCAGTGAAGCTCTGCACATGGGCACCAACTTTTACACAAATTTCTTCTCAACTTGCATTGAAATCTGCTTGTGCTGGGGAGATCTGCAGCACTGAAATGTTCTTACTCTGCAGTCTAGACTATAGACATGTTCTTCTCCTGGCTTTTTACCAAGGTCTGTGCTTTATACTTTGTTCTCTCTTGGGAATAAATAAGATGAAGGACTAGGAATCAAATTCAATCCCTAACATGCATGAATTGTCCTCTCCCTATGATGTTTGATACCACTTTTGTGTAGTACTCTGATTTTTCTTAAGTAATAATACATTTTAATGCTAATTTAAATTAATACATTTCAACTCTATACCTATAAAATTTATTTAGGTCCAATTGCTCTGAAATATTAGGTGGTCACATCTGTGACATGGTAACGCTATTACTCTAGAACACTAAATGTAACTGGATAATAACCAGCTAATTGATGTATTCTTAATAGACAATATTTCATCTCAGGGCATTATATTTACCATCTATTTTGTAGGATGTAAAAATTAATGGCTTCAGGATTGTTATATATTATATAAGGAATCACCAATGATAAGGTCACTTGGCTTAATTTGCTATTGGCTTTATTTTAGAAAGATTTATTACAGGTTAATAAGCAATATAAAAGGTCAAATTTTTGTGTTTAATTTTACTTTTAGATTTACCACATAAAACAATTTTATGTTGTAATATGAAATTAATTTATATCGTCTCTGTATTTAAAATTGACATTTGTATTTAAAGACATGCTTTTAATTCAGAATTGACTGTTTTGCAACATTGTAAAGATTTCTTTGGATGGCTTGCCACAGTGAGAATTTTATAACCTGTTTCTGTTCTTTTCTAATGTATGTACTTTATAGAATTATGGGAAGAAATAAAAAAAATGCTTTGGTAAAACTCTACAGTCACTAAGAAGTTATCTGTATTAACATAGAAATAATTAAGATTGAATTAAACTACAAAATCTAATTAGTTCAAGTGTGAAAATTTCTTTCATACAAAAATATATGTGTGTGTGACTTGATTTTCTTTGGAACTATTTTAAGCACTGAGATAACATGATTAACAAAGTAAGAAAAAACATCCTGACTGGTTATATTCAATTCTAGCAGTAAGTAAATACTATAAGTAAGTAATATAGTGAGTAGAATGTGATTGGGCTATAAAAAGTAAAAAAGTGGCTGGGTAGACTGACAGGGTCATACTTTTTTATGAAATGTGGGTGAACCTGTCAGAAAACCCATGGAACAAGGCTGTAAACCAGGACCACCTCAGAGGGTGGTGAGTCACCTCCTAATGCCATCCCAAAGAGAGACTGGTAGGCATCAGGAAGGGTTTGGTAGGGAAGGAAACCAGGGCAGCAGCCACAAGCTAGATGGGTTCAGCAGGCCAAAGGAAGGAGTTCATGTTTCGTTCAGTCTGTGTAAGATGTTGTGAAAGCCTTTGAACTTGGGAGTGCAGGGATCTGCTTTTTTTGTTTGTTTGTTTTGTTTTGTTTTGTTTTGTTTTTGTTTAAATGAGACTCTAGGTGCTGGTGAGGCAATAAATATATTTTTATTTACAAGAGCAGCAAATAGATGTAAGTGAGACGATATGTTTCATTTACAAAATGGTAAGTTGCAATAGAGTGGTTGTAATGGAGGTTGTCAGAAGTGGTTAAATTGAAATATATTTTGAACATGTAACCAATGGGACTCGCTGCTGAATTACATAATGAAATGTGAGAAAGTTTGCACCATAACTTGGACCTGAGGCGCATGGCAATAATGATATCATTTAGTGAAGTGGACATCATTGCATGTAGAGCATGGTTGGGATAAATCTTCAATATGGTGTTAGCTTGCAAAGGTAACATCTAGGTGGAGACATTGATTAGTTATGGACTAGTACAATTGAAGACTTCAGATTAAAAGCCAAAACTCATCAGACAAATCCTAGAATTATCCTTATATGTATAATATTAATAAAAAGGTCTAAATTCATTACAAGTAATAAAAATGAAGATGAAGTTGATGGTTGTAGAAACACACAGCATGCAAGTTCAGAAAGTATGTTACAAATATAGCACAGACAATATGATTAAGATGGGGAAAACAGTTGGCTTTGAATATACAAAGTGCTGGTAACTGAACACTTCAACAAGAAGAGTGCCC
Organism: Cavia porcellus; assembly: GCF_034190915.1. NCBI lineage: Eukaryota > Metazoa > Chordata > Mammalia > Rodentia > Caviidae > Cavia > Cavia porcellus. Next base: position 71,656,201 of record NW_026947499.1, on the reverse strand, counting down.
CTGTAGTCTTGAAATTAAAAACATGCTTGGTAATGGATTTTAAAGATAATTAAAAGTGACAAAATGGATAGTCAACATGAATTATTCAGGTTTAACCAATTGTTTTAATAGAAGAGAAATGGAAAGTAGGTCAACCGAAAAATGCAAAAAAGAAAGTCTGAAAAATCAAAGAAAATGAGGTTAATATTATTATTATATGCTGAGAGTGATGAAGAATGGAGAGAACAACTAAGAATTACTGCTACTGAAAATAAAGATAGAATGAATGTACTTTAATAGTAAGTGATACAGAACAGAATCCATCTAGCAAGGATCAGGCTGCTTATTGACAAGCACGTAGGAAAACAGAAGAAACAATTTATGAATGTGGAAATATATTGATTAGTGCTTGTTCTTGGGAAGATTAAATTCTTGTCTTACACATTTTATAGTTTAAGGGAATGTAAAGAAAAAGAGGAATTAATTAGAGGAAAGATTTATGAGGATCTGAAAACAAAATAGAAAGTTAAAAATAGAAAGTTAAAAATAATAGTTCAGCAAGCAGAATAACAGAATTGATTATAGACAAGATTGTCAAGAAGGAGCAAGAGCGTCCTTGAGGTCCCCGCAGAGAAGAAACATGCACAAAACATGCACTGTACCCCTTCTTTCTTCATGTAGCTTTTCAAAAGCTTCCAGTGAGGAAGAGTGATTATAGCAATAATCCACTGACTCTAGTTGGAAACAAAGCAGATAAAGTTTCACAAATAAACAGAATTGTTTCACATACAGAGCATGACTGACGCTATCAATGTCATCACTAAATCCAGGAAAATACAGATCAGTAGTAACCTTGGGGTTAGCGATTCCGATGCCCCTGGTGCCGTTGACAAAGAATAGCATTTCTTTTCTTTCTTTCTTTCTTTCTTTCTTTCTTTCTTTCTTTCTTTCTTTCTTTCTTTCTTTCTTTCTTTCTTTTTCTTTCTTTCTTTCTTTCTTTCTTTCTTCTTTTTTCTCTTTCTTTCTTTCTTTCCTTCTTTCTTTCTTTCCTTCCTTCTTTATTTCCTTCTTTTCTTTTTTTCTGGAGTGGAACACACAAAAAGTAAGAAAACTACACTGATTGGAGTGAAAAGGCAGGTGGGGTAGAGGAAGATTTCTATTTAAGGAGAAAAAGAAATCGAGTGATGTCACAAGGGAAGAGACAAAACAAAATGTTTAAAAACTTTTGTCTCTCAATTTGCATGCTTCGTACCTGCTCTGAATCATTTGCAGAAACAAACTGGGGAGTCTGGGTACTAGAAGCAGAGAGACCCAGGACAAGACTTTGGAGGTAGTCTGGGTGACAGAAGCAGATGCATTAAACAGGATCACCCAGTAGAGGTGATGAGAGATATTCATGCCTCCAGTATCATGCATGTATGCTAAGTATGCACAAGAGGGGAAATTTAATAAAATATAAACAAAGTATAAAATACACCATCAAACTAAGCGTTAATTTCCATTCTTCTTTGCTTTCCCACAATATGTTTTCATACTTATAAAAAGATTAACTTCTCACTGACTCTAACTGACAGAGACTCTGTCTCTGAAGCTTGTTATTTTGTGTCACTCTAGGATCTCAGGCTTCATAGGGACACTGCCATCATGTACAAGCATTCAAGGAGTGCACAGTGTGTTGGTATGTCACTGAAGACAGGGCTGCCTAAGGATGCATGATTCCTTCCTATCCCTTTTTTTAAAAATTGTATTTAAAAGGAAAAAAGAGAAAAAAACAAAACAAAACAAAGCGGTGTAAGGGTACAAGTAATACAGAACTACAAAAAAAAAAAAAAAAAAAAAAAAAAAAAAAAGTAAGAAATCACCAGTTAATAGATTACATATTATCATCTTAGAGATAGTTACTCAAATCACAGTATCAAAGCATACAAAGTGGACATTCAAACAGAGAGACTGCAAACAGTTGTGTTCAATGATCCAACCAAAAACATTATATGGTCAGCTATTTAACACCCCTAAACACATTTGCAGTTGTATACTTTAGAGCACTTTTTTCCCTCTCTTTTTTACAACAAAATTTACACATTTTGGGTTTTATTACTCCTTAGTTCTTATTACTTTTTTTTGGAAGAGAATAAAGTCAAATATGGCAAAACTAAGCTGTCAGTCAAAACCAAGGATACACATAGTACATGATGTAAAAACAGAATACAAGGTTGTCAACAATGGTTACCATAATGCCTCTTGTTTCCTTAAAAAGAATTGTCGATCTCATTAGGTATTACAAAGTTGAATAAAACAATAGAGAACAAGACCAATAAAACTTAAACATTGTAAACATTACAGGAATTACAAAGGAGATAATAGTCAAACCAGAATGGGCATCTTAATGAATCTTATTGCCTTCAAAGCAGTTGCCTATACCCTCAAACTTGATACTATCATACAGAACAGAGTCTAATCAGTCAAAACGAGATAGTGGGAGTATTACAAGACTTCAAAACAAGTTCATAGGAAATCAAAAATATTACTATAATATATCCTGCTAATTTTTAAACTTTTTCCCCTTAATTAAAAAACATAAAAAATAACTAAATGATTTTTAATGAATAAGGGAGAGATTGAGATAAAAGAGGACATAACAACATAACAATATAGGTCAAAGTATGACTGTTTCATCAACCTAGTGCTTCACCACCAAATAAACTGACTTAATAGTAGTTACCATAGGGTCTGTCTTTTTCCTTGAAATATTTGAATATAACTTCATATACTATAGCTTCAAATATTTCCATATTAATAAGTGAAAACTTTAATAAGGCTTCAAGGCCACATAATGGGGAATCATGATGACCACATACTTTTATATATTTGAATCATTACTTACATTAGGGAAACTATTCGGTATTCACACATGCAAGATTGATTTATTTCACTTATGATTATGGTCTCAAGCTGCACCCATTCATTGATTAATATCTCAATGTGATCCTTCTTTATAGCTGAGTAATACACCATTGTATAGAAATACCACAACTTTTTAATCCATTTCTCAGTTGATGGACACTTGGGTTGTTTCCAAGATCTGGCGATTATAAATTGTGCTGCTATAAATGTAGGTGCACATATATCACTGTGGTATGATGCTTTCAGTTCTTCTGGGAATATGCCTGGAAGTGGAATAGCTGGAATAAATGGGACTTCCAATCCCAACTTTATGAAAAACCTCCAGACTGACCTCCACAAAGGTTGTACCAGTCTACACTCCCACCAACAGTGTAGGAGATTTCCTTTTTCCCCACAGCCTCTCCAGCATTTGTTGTTGTTGGTTTTCTTGATCCTGGCCATTCTTTCAGGAGTGAGATGGAATCTCATTGTGGTTTTAATTTGCACTTCTCTAATGACCAATGATGATGAACATTTTTTCATGTGTTTATTTGCCATTTATATCTCTTCATCTGAGAAGTGCATATTCATCTCAGATGCCCATTTTTCGATTGGATCTTTGAATTTTGGGGTCTGAGTTTTTTTAATTTTTTATGTTTTAGACAAGAGTCCCTTGTCTGAGAGAGAGTTCACTAAAATCTTTTCCCAGTTTGTGGGTTTTCTTTTCAGTAGGCTGGAGATTTCTTTTGACAAGCAGAAACTTTTTAATAAGAAGTGGTCCCTGTTACTGATTCTGGGAAGTATTTCCCCTGTGGTTTGAGTCTTGTTCATGAATATTCTACCTACCCCTATGTCTTCAAGGTTTCTACCTAATTTGTCTTCCAATAGATTTAGTGTTTCTGTTTTAATATTCAGATCTTTGAACCATTTAGATTTTAATTTAGTACATGGTGATAGGCATGAGTCTAGCTTTAGTTTTTGGCAAATGGAGAGCCAGTTTTTCCAGCACCATTTCTTAAAGAGACTGTGGTTCTTCCAGTGAACCTGCTTGGCTCCTTTATCAAAGATAAGGTGGTTGAGTGTGTTTGTAGTTGTGGTTGTATCTTCTAATCTATTCCATTGATCTTCAGCTCTGTTTTGATTCCAGTACCATGTTGATTTTACTACTGTTGCTTTGTAGTATAACTTCAAGTCAGGGATTGTGATGTCTCCTGCCTTGCCTTTGCTGCTTAGAATTTGCTTTGCTATTCTAGGTCTCTTCTGGTTCCAGATGAAGTTTAGGAGTGATATCTCGAGATTTATAAGGTATGTTGATGGTATTTTTATTGGGATTGCATTGAATCTGTATAACAGTTTTGGGAGAATGGCCATTTTCACAATGTTTGTTCTTCCTATCCATGAGCAAGGAATGTCTTTCCATTTTCTGAGATCATCTTCAATTTCTTTTTTCAGTGTATTATAATTTTCCCTGTATAGGTCTTTCACTTCTTTCTTAAGAGTAATTCCTAAATATTTCATTTTTTTGCTTGCTAATGTGAAGAGTGTGGTTTCTCTTATTTCCCTCTCTGTGATTTTTTTGTTAGTGTATAGGAATGCTATTGATTTCTGAGTATTGATTTTGTATCCAGCTACATTACTGAATTTATTTATTATATCTAAGAGTCTTTCAATGGAGTTTAGTGGGTCTTCTATGTAGAGTATCATGTCATCTGCAAACAATGATAATTTAACTTCTTCTTTTCCTATCTTTTTCCTATCTTTTTATTTCTCTCTCTTGTCTAATTGCTCTGGCTAGTACTTCCAGTACTATATTAAATAGGAGTGGTGATAAAGGTCATCTTTGTCTTGTGCCTGATTTTAAAGTAAAGGCTTTCAATTTTTGGCCATTTAGTATGATGCTGGCTGTTGGTTTGTCATAAATGGCCTTTATTATATTGAGGTAAAGACAATTTATTGCAATTTTCTATAAAGTTCTTATCATGAATGAATGTTGGACCTTATTGAAGGCTTTTTTCTGCATCTATAGAAATGGTCATGTGATTCTTACTTTTGGCTTTATTGATATGGTGGATTACATTTATTGATTTACATATGTTGAACCATCCTTGCATTCCTGGGATGAATCCCACTTAGTCATGGTGTATAATCTTCTTGATGATTTGCTGCATCCTATTTACCAATATTTTATTGAGGATTTTTGCATCTGTGTTCATTGGGGAGATCGGTCTATAGTTCTCTTTTATAGTTGGGTGTTTCTCAGGTTTTGGTACTAGAGTAATATTTGCTTCCAGGAATGACTTGGGAAGGATTGCTTCCCTTTCGATTTCATTGAATAGTTTGAGGAGTATCGGCATTAAGTCTTCTTTGTATTTCTTGTAGAATTCTGCAGTGAATCCATCTGGGGTCTGGGCTCTTCTTTGTAGGTAAGGACTTAATTACACTTAAAATTTCATTAACAGAACTTGGGTTATTCAGTAGTTTTGCATCCTCTTGATCTAGCTTTGGTACTTCACGTGTTTCTAAGAATCTGTCTATTTCTTCGGGTTATCAAATCATTGAGAGTAGAGGTTTTCAAAATAGGTGTTGATGATCTTCTGTATTTCTGTAGAGTCTGTAGTGATTTCACCTTTTTCATTTCTTATTGCATGAATTTGAGCTTTTTCTTCCCTTTTAAAAATAAGGTTGGCTAGGGACTTATCGATTTTATTTATTCTTTCAAAGAAACATCTCTTTGATTCATTGATTCTTTGGATTTTTTTTTAGTCTCTACTGCATTGATTTCTGCTCTGATTTTTATAATTTCCTCCCTTCTTTTGGCTTTGGGCTTGACTTGCTCTTCTTTTTCTAGCTGTTTGAGGTGAAACATCAAGTTATTTATTTGTATTCATTCTGTTTTCCTGATGTGGGAACTCAGTGCAAGGAAATTTTCCTCTGAGGACGGCTTTCATTACATCCCACAGATTCCGGTAAGTTGTTTCTGCATTTTCATTTTCTTGTAGGGATTGTTTAATTTCTTCTGTGACCCACTGATTAGTCAAGAGTGTGTTATTCAGTTTCCATGTGTTTGCGGGATTTTTGCAGTATCTTTTATCATTAATTTCTAATTTCAGAGTGCTATGATCCGATAACATGCAAGGGATGATTTCAACTCTTTTGCATTTGTTTGAATATGTTTTGTGAGCTAATATATGGTCTATTTTAGAGAATGATCCATGTACTGCTGAGAAGAATGTGTATTCTGATGTTGTTGGGTGGATCATTCTGTATATGTCTATCAAACCCATTTGTTCACAGGTGTGATTCAGTTCTGTTATTTCTTTGCTCATTTTCTGTCTGGTTGATCTGTCCCTTGGTGTCAATGGCGTATTAAGGTCTCCTGTTACAATTGTGTTACTGATCATTTGACTTTTCATTTCTGTTAATAGTTGTTTTATATAAATGGTAGCTCTGGAGTTTGGTGCATATATATTTAAGATGGTTATCTTTTCCTCTTGCAGTTTTCCCCTACTGAGTATGTAGTGACCTTCTTTGTCCTTTATGGTCATTGTTGGTTTAAAGTTCATGTTGTCTGCAAACCGAATGGTTACTCCTGGGTTTTTTTTGTTGTTGTTTTGTTTTGTTTTTTGTTTTGTTTTTGTTTTTTGTTTGGATTCCTGGTATATGAAGTACTGTTTTCCATCCTTTGACTTTCAGTCTGTGAGTATCCTTCTGGGTTAGATGGGTTTCCTGTAAACAGCTTATCAATGGATTTTGTTTCTTGATCCATTCTGTTAGTCTGTTTCTTTTGATTGGTGCATTGAGACCATTTACATTAATGGTTATTACTGTTAAATGCTGGTTTATTGTTGGCATGTTATCTCTCTGCTATTGCATCTTTATCTTTCTGTTCTGTTTAATTATCTGCTTTGCTTAGTGGTTTTTTCCTTTGTGTATCTAAACTGTCTTTCAATATTTTTTTGCAGGGTTGGCTTGCTGTTCATGAAGTTCTTCAGCTGTTCTTTGTCATGGAAGTATCATATTTCACCATCAGTTTTGAATGCTAGTTTTGCAGGGTACATCAGTCTAGGTTGGAAATCATTTTGTTTTAGGATCTGGAATACTTCACTCCATGCTATTCTTGACTTTATTGTTTGTGATGAGAAGTCTGCTGTGATTCTGACAGGTTTTCCTTTATAAGTGATCTGTCTTTTCTCTCTGAAAGCTTTTAATAGTCTATTCTTACATTGGGTTTCTGGGATGGTGATTATTATATGTCTGGGTGTAGTTTTATTTTGGTTATGACTATTTGGAGTTCTATATGCTTCACTGATCCTGATGTCGGTTTCTGATCTCATGCTTGGGAAATTTTCAGCTATTACTTCTCTAAATATAGTCTTGATATCCTTTATGTTGTCTCCTTCCTTTTCATTAATCCCTATCAATCTTATGTTATTTTTCTTTGCATCATCTTGCAGTTGTTAAATTGTTATTTTCTGATTCCTTGTTATTTTTAAAAGATCTTTCCTTTCCTGTTCAGTAGCTAAAATCCTGTCTTCAAGGTCTGAAATTCTATCTTCTCTTTCATTAAGGCAGTTTTTACAACTTTCAGTGTAATTTTTTATTTCCTGTATATTTCTGTGCATCTGCATTATGTATTCTGTTTGTTTCTTATATTGCTCATCTAGGGATTCTATCTTTTTGTTTAGTTCCTCCATTTTTTTATTGTTTTTTCTTTAGGTATATTCAGAATCTCTTTCATTTCATTTATCATTTCTTCTTTTACCTGGGAGATTATTTCGAATTTGAATTCCTTTAAAGCTTCCTGGTGTTGCTTCTTAATTTCAGTAGCTATTATGCCCGATATTTGAGCTGAATGGCATATATTTTCTCCTATATACATCACTCCTAGGCTTTCTTGCGATGGGCTGGAGGTTTGAGGTTGTAATTTGGTCTTTCGTTTTGTCATTTTCCTATATTTCTGTGTTTCAAGTGTTATTTGAAAGCTTCCTCAGGGTCTGTTGGAAATCCACTTCTATGTTCACAGCTCATGGGACTCGCACCCGGTTACCCCAAGCCACTGGGCCTGTACAACCAATGACTCTCTTCTGCCTGTTTAGAACTCCATAGTTCCAGATAAGCTTGACTTCAGGGACACTGTGCCCACCTGCTTGTTGGAAGCTCCACAGTTCCCCAAGTGCAGCCAGAATGGGGAGTCGGATATAGATGCCTCAAACCCACTTATCCACTTCACTGCACCTGGAAGCCTGGAGGGGCCTGAACAGTCTGGACTTTGGGCAGAGTATACTGTGCACTTACCACAGGCTGTCGAGCCTCTGGAAACTGTGATGCTCCCCTGCTTGCTGAGATATCCACAGTCCTCCAGACACACGGGGAGGTGGATGCAGGTGCCCCAGATCCGCCCAGCCCTTCCTCTGCACCCAGATGGTGAGGTGCAGGAGTCCCAAATAGGCTTGGCTCTGGGGATATTGTGCACCTGCCTACTTGCTGGAAACTCCACAGTTCTCCAAGAGCAGCCAGAATGGGGAGGCAGATGTAGATGCCTCAAACCCACTTACCACTTCACTGCACCTGGAAGCCTGGAGGGTCCAGAACAGTCTGGGATTTGGGCAGAGTGCACTGAGCACTTATCGCAGGCTGCAGGGTCTCTGGAACCTGCGATGCTTGCCTGCTTGCTGAGGTATCCACAGTCCTCCAGACACACAGGGAGGCGGACGCAGGCACCCCAGATCCGCCCAGCCCTTCCTCTGCAACTCCTTCCTCTCTTGTGAATTTTGCTTGTCTGATTTTTCAAGGCAAGTGTGAATTGAAACACATGCATGCTTGGGTAGTTAACTACTTGAATTGAGTGAAATGAGCTTTCTTTTTAATTTCAAAAAGATTTATTAGAAGCTCACATAACTGCACACACATATTATTTTAAGATGGGACTTTTTCACTGAATTGACTGATTACCATGAAACCTCAGTTGTATTTGCTGTGCAGTAATCATGAGGATCAAACCTCACTCTAAAAAGTCAATTAGGAAATGATATAGCCCTAAATTAAGGTCAGGTATGCCAGAGACTGGCTGCAACCCACCCTGTTTCCTAGAAGTGCTGGAGGATTGACACCTTATGGTTATAATAGAAAGCTACGGGTGCCCAATTGGCAACTCCATCTTTAGCCATATATATGTATTTTTCCTGACTGACTCTGCTGAAAGCATATCTCAACACCTCCTGATTTTAATCTTGCCTCCACCTCATTTTCTTCCTGCTATGACTTCATAGTAACGGGACTGCATTTGACACACTCTGTTTTACTGATTGTTTATTTGCTTTTGCTCAAATAATAAATACAACTCAAGTAATTTTACCGCTTCTCTTCTTTTCTAAATCAAGGCCTAAAATATGGTACACTGTCAAAAATAACTTACAAATCAAAAATATCGTTCTGCTGCTCAGACCAATGGTCACATGTCTGTACACTGAAGTGGAAATAAAAATTCAGATAGAAACCTCACAACTTCATGTCTACTCCTAGGGCCACCCTGCAGCCCTCTCCACCTTCTTGCTCTCTCTCACTATGGACTCTGACCTTTCTGTTGCTCTTCTTTCCTCATCTATGGATACTTCTCCTCTAGATTTTCGTATGACCTCATAACTTTTCAGTCTGTTTAAAAGTCAGTTTTTCAGACTTCAGATAGGTACATTGAAAAATCACTCAAATCGATGAACATTTATTTTACCTGTATTTGTCCTCTATTTCTCACATCTTCTCACGCCTACATCTATAGAGTTAGAATTTGCGTTCTTCTGCTTCTCCTATAGTTTACCTGCCATGTCAGTAAGTTCACTAAGTGAGAAAGGACTGACTTGTCACCCAGCTCCACTCACATAGCTTGGGCATTGCTGCTCATTTCTGTAAGCTGGTTGCTGAGATTCAGTAGCTGCCTGCGTGGTCCTGAGGCTGAGGTGCTCTGGGCAGTCAGCAGCATGATAGCAACAAGTTTGCCACGCTCGTCTAGACTCATGACAAAATGCAGCCAATCATTTTAGCCACTATATTTTCATACTTTAGTGTCTTGTTGCTAGTCTCGCTAGGCTGAATGAACTTTGCTACAAAAAGTTTTGCATCCTTTATATCTCTGATTATCTTTCACATTTTGGGGGGCTTTAGAGACTTGTCGCTGGAGCATAAAATGTTTTAGGTTAGGCAGTTTCTATGTTGTGTTCACTGCACTTACCCAGCTTACCCCAGAGCCACATGATCATTTGTGGAATGAAAAAAAAAAAAAAATAGGAAATGCAATTGTGTCTTGTAGAGACTGATGCTTAGCATTAAATAAAATTAAGTGCTCAGCTATAAAAATTAGCATCTGGATCACAAATGCATAATGTAAGTATTCAATATTTGATTCTTAAGTTTTATTCCTTCGGTGTAACTATTTCTCTAGTCATGTGAAAAGCTGCTAATATATATTGCTTCAGGCTTGAAAAAGTAGCCCTCAAAATTATGTAAATAGTCAGGTGACCCAATGATATAAATGTCTTCCTTTAAAGTAATGTTTTCATGTGAAGTTCTAGCCTGTGCGGAAAGACGAAGGATTAATGAGTGACATGAGATAAAGAAAAGGAGATGAAGCTGTAACAAGACCCTGGGCTGAGATAGAAGACTACTTCAGATTTGTGAGAAAAGACCACAGGTGTAGCCAGGAGCATCTGGAGCCAGTTATGATTCACAACACCAAAATACCACTTACAGTATGTTCTATACTGGGCTCCAAAATCCTGAGCAATCTTCAATCAATGAGACAGTGGATTCTAACCCAAATTAACAATTTTGTCTTGAAAACTTCACACATTAACTTGGCACTTTCTTTTGTCAGATGAAACTAAACCATAGTCTGTTGAGTTCACTATTAGATAAATGACTTATTTTTGAATATGTGAACTATCAAAATGAACTTTGAATTTTTTTAAATAAGTACAAGTCAGCTGGTTGTTTCTGTTACCACTTCCACCTCTATTAGTAGGATGTAGAAATGGTAAATATTACGCTAATTTTACTTGACAAAGAGATGTGATTGCCAAATGTTTGGCAGAATGTGTATCCTTTAATCCTAGAAATTTTTAATTATTAGTCAATCACAAATAAACACAAGCCTTAGCACTTCAGCACTTTCAGATGTGTAATGAGTAGTCCATGAGTTTGAAACATCTCTTACTTTAACCCTAGCTCTTGTATATTTAATTTGTAATCATTTCTATGTCCTATTTTGACACTTTATACTAAAGTAGGAATTCATTTTATTTTATCTTCAATACTGGTATTGTGTGTTAACATTCAGTGATGTTGAGATTTATATTGGGAAGTTGTTGCAAGCATTAAACAATTTCAACAATACATTAAACAATTTCAACCCCATTTTCCTCTTCTGCTTTTTCCTCTATTCTCTTGCTTGTTACCTTCCTGTCTCCAAAGGATTGGTTTCCTTTGTAAGAACTTAGCAAGTAAGCTGTATGAGAAAAGATAAAACTTTCATGTGTTTTAGACATAAATCAGTGAACAGAAGGACTGCACTTGTTGTTGGATGAGCTGAAAATTAAACTGAGTTTTCAAAAATCTGTGATAAGTACAACAACAACAACAAAAAATGGTGCCATGGAAGAAAATAACAGTAGAAATTAAAGAATGTAAGAAAGACTTACTAGAAAGTTACACTGGAGTTAGGATGTAAGAGTCAATATTAGTAGGAGAGGGTCAGAATTTTTGCAATAAGATCACTAATATCTTGACAATACCAGTGAGAAAACACAACTGATTAGTTGATTCTATTTTACGAAATTATACCCTGGTACATATAATCAAAACATCATTTTATTTGTCTTGCAGTTTGGATATTTGTCTCCATGAAATCAGTATGTAAAGGACAACCTGTTATCTCAAATGTAGAAAATATGTCTTAGAAAAATATGCATAGTTTAGAAGAAAATATTTTGTAGATAGTACTGTTACCAAATTATAATTACTTAGAAAGTGACATGAATATATTTATGGCAATAGTTTCCAGTAAATGTGTAAGTTTTAATATAGATAACAGGTATTCTTGTAGACATGACCATACAATTGTGTTTAAAGTGTATATAGAACAGTTTGTAAACTTTTGCATTTATTTAATAGAATATAATTGTGTCTGACTGTAAAAACATTTGGTTTTAGAATTAGCTATTCAAGTTTAGAATATAGCATATTTTATATTAATCACTGTTAAATTTAAATAACTAATATTTAAGTTGCCATGAAACACATAAGCAAACGTTATTTAATACATCTAAATGTAAACTACACCCAGAATCAGCTAATTTCTTCATAAAATAACACTAAGCCTTTTGCTACATGTCAACACATGTGTATGTATAAAATTGGATTCTCTTATATAATGCATGCATTTATTAATACTGGGATGGCTTTAAATAACAAATTTTTCAGATGTTGCTTTATTGTCGGTCTCCAGTTCTTGATACTGAGAGTCTCCATACACCGGAACTATATGGATCAGATGCAAAGCCATTCCTGGGTAATCCAATGCAAAGCATAGGAAAAGCATTGCTATGTACTGCACATGTATTACTTCATGTGTTCCTCTAAACAATTCATGGATTTAGAGGGTGAAGAATCAGTAAATCCCTTGGAATATAGTGAGAAAAAGTAATTAGTAGATTAAGTAGCATAAAGATGCTGATCATCTTAAATTTTGCTGCCAATATATGTGCTGCTATAGTCCAAGACTGGTCCTCAGTTAGTGCTACTAAAAACCTAAAAACTGATGGGTCTTTAAGAGGCAGACTCATGGGAAGTTCCAGGTCACCCGGAGACTTTGCAGAGGACCATGGAACCATCATCTCTCCTTTCTGTTCTCTTTTCTTCCCAATGGCCAGAGTGTGACTGACTTTGCTCTGAGGCACACTCCTGACTGTATAGTGCTGTTCTCCCAAGATCCAGAAACAATGACACTAACTGATCATGCACTGAATGTTGCAGAACCTCGCCAAAACACCTTTCCTCTGTGTAATTTGACTGCCTCAGGTATTTTGTTAAACAAATGGAAGTTGACAAACTGATTTGGTTGTCAATTTTTAATGCGTTCAATATTGTATATAATGTTCTTTATCTTTTGTATCACTAACATTATTTAACTCAAATTCTGCTGCTTCCAGGGAATAAAATTTAGGGCAGACATAAAGTTGGAAAGAAAAGAAATGTATATTTTGGTCTGGCTTGGTCACTACTACATATGTGATCTTGAAAAATACATAAAAGACATGAAATTTTCTGTCTTAAAGTCTGACAGTCTCCAGGTAAATGCTTACAATATCATGACTCCCTGGAAATGAAATAGTAAAGAAATATATAGATTTAAAAATCTTTTCAAAAAATTGTAGGGCATTAGAGGCTAGAAGCTAAAAAACTTCCAACAAAGGATGAGATAAAATAAATGGTGTCTGAGAACAACAAAAAGCTTTTTATATACTTGAATGACAGAGAAGGTCAATTTTGATGTCAAATATGCACGTAGATGAAAACAAATTCTTGTCACACTCTTTAAGACAATATAACCTCTGGGAATTTTTAGTCACAAGCCATACTTAATATGAAGTCAACTAACATATTTTATAATTAACTTTTTTCTTATTCTTTGCAATGGTAAATTCTGAAAGAGTTTAAATTTTAAATTAATGTTCAAATGTTTAATTTCTCAGCTTCCACTACAGGTAAAATTGGCCATATGTGCTAGTTCTGGTCAGTCAGATGTTAACTGAAATCTCTTATTGAGTATTCTGGGAAGGTTTCCCTGAGACAATGGGACAGCGAGGTTGCTACTATTCTTCTTATGTTTCCTGACTTGAGCACAGACATAGTGACCATGCGTGTAAGAGCGATTCCACCAGATGTAAACATGAACTAAAGACCACACGCACAGTGGCCTATCCTGTATAGCGAGCAGGCCAGCTGACACCAGTAGCTGTCTACATACAGAAATCTTATGTTAACACACTCAAATTATGTATTAAAACCAACAACAAATGAAGTTTTATTTTACTCATCACTGGACCTATATGAAAACACATATCAAAATCCTTAAATTTGCTGCTGGTAGCATATTAACTAGTAACATTTTGAAACCAATCTGAAGTACCACGATTTGTAAAGAAATAGGTAAGTGAGGAATTCCTCTGAACATAAAGATGAACATAAAATACTAGCTCAAGTGGTACATCAAGTGTTTCCCAACATGTTTCTCGGTCAGATTGAGCTTGGAATTCCATTTCTGAGTTTAACACCATTAGAAACCGTAACAGTGGGAACAGCAGCATCATGGTGAAGAGCTTTATTGGTAGGTTATCAAGAGCCTCATATATAAATCTCAGCACTTAGAGGAAGACCAGCAATATGAATTAGAGAGTATACTGGTACAATCCTATAATCTTAGAATTCCAGGAGGCAGAAGGCGAAAAATGCCAAGATTCTGTTTCAAAGTTAAGAATTAAAAGGGGGGGGGGTGAGAATTTGTTGCAAAATGAAAACACTTTACAAAACACCAGCATATAGCTCCGTGGGAAGGCCCTGGGTTTAATCTGTAGTACTACCCAAAATGCTTAAGTATATTGTTTTATAGGCAAAGTGTAAAGAATACATATTAAACTAAAATAACTTACTCTGACACTTTTGTACATGTAATTGTTAGCAAGGAAGCCTTCCGTAAAACCATCTGCATTCTCCAGAAAGACACAGTTTAAGGGCCCTCTCACGGCTTTCTTCTTTCACACACTGCGCTTCTCCTCATGTAGCTCCTCCACTCTCTCGCTCTGGCCACTGTCTCTTCCGGTGCAGTTTGCCATCACTTGTAACATGAGCTTGAAATGATGCAGCACAGCTTTTTGATCACTTTATCCTGCATTTCCACTTTAGCACCTACTGCTCAGTGAAACTGCCCCTCAGGTGCCCTTGTTTGGGTCCCATGATGGATATGGAGTACAACAAGTTTATCCTTGCCCACAGCATTGCCATTCTCCATGGTGCCTGCCATTAGATCCAGCTCCAGACCTGCCTGGCACAGGAAATCTTGTTCACTCTGTACCAGAAAGCAATGTAAAAACTGAAAGTCATTTTTAAAGTACAAAAAAAAGTAAGAAAGGAAGAAAGGACAGAGGCAACAAAAAGAAAGCAAAGACCAGGAATTTAGCTCAGTGCCACAAGCACCTATTTGGCAAGCACAAGGTCGTGAGTTTGATCCCCAGTACCAGAATGAAACAAAAAAATGGGAAACAGATGGTGAAGTTTGCTATTTGTTTTGATTGCATTCAAAAATGATTTTAAACATTCCAATGAGAAGGGGGGACAGGTTACATAAAATAATGAGGAAAGTAAATTACATCTAAAAGACATTCATTAAAACAAAAGGACAAAGATGGAGTAACCATGGATGAAATGAAGGTGTGCTGTGTAACACTAACCTGCCTGAGCAGAGTGGCACGGGCCTACAATCCAGCACTCCAGAAAGCTGAGGCAGGAGGATTGCAAGTTGAAGCCCAGGGTAGGAATTCACTGACTTGAGGAGAAAGTCTCTTAAAACTTAAAAGAAAAATTAAAAGGTGGAGATGTAACTCAGTGTGAAAACTATGGGTTCAATCTCCAGTACTAAGAAAAGTATACTATAGGAATTAGTAACAGCCCAGAGAGCTGTCAGGAGAAGCATGTAATTTGCCTCATATTTTTCTTTCCTAATTCTCTGAAAATCTAGGCTCATACTTAAGGTACATGCTTGCAATTCATTAACGGGCTTGATGTTATCTCTTTAGCACTAAAATAAAATCAAAATTATTTAT
The DNA here is from genome assembly GCF_034190915.1 of Cavia porcellus. Classification (NCBI taxonomy): domain Eukaryota; kingdom Metazoa; phylum Chordata; class Mammalia; order Rodentia; family Caviidae; genus Cavia; species Cavia porcellus. The sequence continues at coordinate 71,640,470 of NW_026947499.1, read as the reverse complement.
TTCCAACTTTGATTTTCTTCTTTTAGGTTAGCAAGTTGTCATTCTGATATAGGGAATGAAACTCTTAAACTACTGTATGTCTGGTATGAATTTGTGTTCTCTCAAGTTGAAGAATGAATTTTAGGAACAGTGGAGGTTAAGAGCAGAGTATATTTATTGAGAGAAATAAAGCTTCTATGTGAGAGAGAGAGAGAGAGAGAGAGAGAGAGAGAGAGAGAGAGAGACTGAAACGTCCCCAAGTGGGCTGCCAGGGACTCTGCCTTTCCTATGAACTTTTATAGAGTAAAGTCACAAGACGAGCTGGGTCTAAGGTAGGAAAACTTGGGAACCTGCAAGACGGGCATAAAGTGGGACAGAAGTACAGTTAAAAAATAAGATTAATCGCTCAGGCAAAATTGATTAAATCTAGGATGAACAGGGAATGTGTCTTGGGTAAGCAAGGATGCTTACAGAGCCGTGACTCTTCCTGCTTTGGGTTGGGATGATGACTCCTGATTTTCTCAGGGTGATAGAGAACTATTTAGAATATCAGTCCTTAGGATATGGGTGCATTTGTTTAATCTTTTGTCTTGAGGTCTGGCCCACATTAGGAGGTGTCTGTCTGCTCCAAGGTTGCACTGGCTCCTTGGAGAACCTAGCCCTGTCTGACTGCCTATACTATCTTTATTTAACTCAGCTGTCTCTAACAATTCCAAGACTCTTCTCCTTGCTTTATATTTAAGTTGTAAACAGGATAGATGTAAGATACTTCTATTTTCAAATGATATTTATTTCTTTAAGTATTTTTTGTGGCTACATAGTTTATAAGTTAAGGATTTAGAAAGGTGAACACACTTCAGCAATACAATTTTCAGAGTGATTGGGTTCCTCTGTAAGACAGGGCATTTGATATTAAAATGTTTCTTAGAAATTTTTGAGATTTCTTTTTAGAGATTCTGGCATTAAGGAGCAGTGGCCTTAGTGTTAGGGTTAGGATTAGGGTTAGGGTTAGGGCTAGGTTTAGGGTTAGGGTTAGGGTTAGGGTTAGGATTAGGGTTAAGGTTAAGGTTAAGGTTAAGGTTAAGGTTAAGGTTAAGGTTAAGGTTAAGGTTAGGTTTTGCTCAAGTAGGCCAAGAGGTTTTCATGATTTCTTCTCCATGATACATGATTGGTAAATTGTGTATCTCAAAATGAATACTGAAAATACTTGTAAATTTAAATTATTAAAATTCACTGTCCATGTAGCTTGGCTGGCTCTCAGGCTAAGCTTGTTTTTCATGGCTTTTACTTATTCATTAAGCTTAAAGTTTCTGAGATGGACCTTTGTTTCTGACTGAAAGCAAAGATTAGTGGATTGCACAAATTGAGATTGCTAAAATGCATTAGGCATATATAGAAAGCATAAGATAAACATGGGTTGTATTGAAAATATTCCAGTGATTTCCTGAGGAAGCTCATGTTTTAGGGATTTGAAGAGTGACATGAGTATCAACATGATGTCAGTACATTTTCTATGACCCTGAGTGCTTGAAGTTGAATTTTATTCATGAGGCGAGGATTCATTTTGAGCATATGCAGTTTCATCTGAAAGACTGTCCAAACACACAGAATCAGGTATTAGTTTTGTTATTTATCCGTACACAGAGCTGTTGAGTTGACCCTCAGCTGTTCATTACTGTGGGGTCTTCACGTGCATGACAGGGCACCTCAGATGGGTAACATCTTGCACCGTCTGCCTGTGAATTCCTGCATGTTATTGTGGATGGTTAATAAATCATATTGTTTAATCTTTTTCTGCTCTTTCAAAACATTTAAAATTGGTTATAAGATTACAACTAAAATTAGGATGCACACCAATCTAGATATAAAGCTATCACTTTAAAATCACTTAGTATATTTTCATTTCTAGTCAGTTCAAGCTTTTTGTGCTTCACTGGATTTCACAGAAGAGAAAATAGGAAACAAACTATATTATCAATGAAGATATTTTCCAAATCAACTATTAATGAGCATTTCATTATTCTGCACTACAGTTTTAATATCCATCATTTTGGAAGTATTGTCCTTTGGAATAATTAGAAATGAAAATACCTTAGAGGAAGACAAAAATACAATGTGGTACATACTCCTGTATTCTAATAAAGTGGTTAAGAATCATGCATCTCAAAGAAAAAATTTAAAATGCTAAAAATTATTTAACATTATTGAAAAATATTATTTCTATTTATTCCTAATTAAAAATATGATTCTTCTGGATTTTAAAACTTTATGAAAGCAACACAAAAATTCAAAATATTGACAAGTGAGAATTTTTAAATGTTTTTATTACATTTTAATAAAAGGCTATTATTTACAAAATGATTATTCATTATTTCAAAAGGGGTGAATTTAAAATTTTAAAACTAGGAAATACATATATGTGAGTAGGTGAAATTTTTATTTCCAATATTCTAATGATTTGTTTTGCTTTGTGTTATAGTTTTGGGTATTAAAGCCAAGGAATACTGAGATACTTTCACAATCTTCTTTATATTTCTTTTAAGACAGGGTGTTTCTAAATTACTCAAGCAACCTTTGTCCCTTGGCTTTCAGAGTGGTCATCCAGAGTGCACCATCAAAATCTAAATAAGATTTTTCAACATGGATTTTAAAATAAACTTTTAAAAAAATGAATCACAAAACTAATATTTTAAGTGCAGCAATCATGTAACATGTTATAAGATCATGGATTATTTTATTTGAAGAATGTTCTAGACATAAATTCCCATGGCCATTTAAACCTAGTCAATATGAATGACTATCAGAGCACATTTTTTTATCGTTAGAAAAAGTAATTTTCAGTTCTGTCAAACTATTTTGCCAAGAGACAAAATCACTTGGTACTTGTAATTAGCATCTGAAGTAAAGTGCCATTACCGTAATGATTTACATTTAAATGCAACTAGTTGTCTCTGTTACTATGGTTTCATCAAAGCCGGGATCCCAGTTGTAAATCAATAGTGCATCTGAATGGTCTGACTCTGCTTTCATTAGAAAGCCTTCATGGCATCTTTGCCACATCTTCATGCAGGGGAAAATGGCATTTACAGAAGCTTGTTTTCCACACCTTGGTCTCCTATGGATATAAGTACATTGAGAGGCTAAATTTTTTCCCCATAAATTAAAAGTATTGGCAGGAAGATGTACAGACTTATGAACTGAAATGTAATCCAGAGTAGAAAGATAAACAAGCATTAATAAAGAAGATATTAGAGAAGGCATATACTTCAAAACTAAAATTAATTTAGATCTCTATATACATTGACCCTTGCCAAGACAGTAGCAATTTATGCTATAAATAAGTACATCACATATATTTTATCTAAAGCTGTCTTCCTTAATTTTTTTGAGGTTTGTATTCTTTTATAAGTATGTTGAGTTTGAATTTTTAAAAATCCTTTTTACTTAGGACTTGTCCTTCACTATGTCTTTGATTATATAAAGTATGAATGAAAATACTGGCTTGGTACAGAGGCCTTCTCTATGAGAAGACAGTGTAGCGGACTGTAGTGACTGAACTCGCATCAAGTCAGAGCTCCTTTCCCAGCCTCAAATCCAAGGAAGAATTCTCAGTGCCATTGCTCTGTTGACAAGCCCAGATTTGGATCAATTATGGTTTCCAGAGGGATGAGATTTAGAGTGGGGGAGAAAACAGAAGCAAGTGTTGTGAGGAGCCAATTATTTTGGCAAGGGAGGCTGAATCTGCCAGAGACTCCTGCCACATCATAGGGACCTATCTCATGACATTTTATGCTACTACAACAAGATTTCCAGAAGTGGGCAATTGATAAAATTCAAAGATTTAGTTCATGTCATTCTGAAGGCTGGAACATCTGTAACTGGCTAACTCTCATGGTGAGGGACAAAGAAACACAGTAGGTGGCTGAAATTATCCTTTACTCAGGAACGCAAGCAACCTTGTAATAAACAACACTGGCACTGATCCATTCATGAGAGCACAGTGTTTGCAACCTAATCACCTCTTGAAAGTCTCACAACTCAGTGCTACTGCACTGGGGATTAGCTTTTCAACACTCTGGGGGACACATTCCAATCAGAGCAGGAGCACAACTCAAGAGTTTTCCCACTAATGAGAAAAGCTTTGTTAGTACCCCCAGATCCTCCCTGCTACAAAAGTGAAGGCTCTTCCTGCTTATATTATAGTTTACAGTCTAATATATAGGTATGTATATGTATATATATATTTTTAAATAGAAGTGGAAATTTATATTGGAACAATTTTTCGAATAAAAAGATGCATAATTAATCTGAGAATATCTTAAGTGTTTATTATATTTAGACTTTACATTCCATTAAGGGTGTTTTTGCCATGTTTAATTTCTCCAGAACTTATGCCAAGATTTGACACACTTTGGAAATCAATATATTTTTTGTCCATTAATAAGGAATAATATTTTTAGATTTTTAGTAAGCTATCAACATGCAGTCTCAAGGTGAACATGTGTTGTATACAGAGCACTGTTTATGGAAGCAAAAGAATATATATACATATAACAAAATAAAGTTTAGGTGCACAACTTGCACGTTAGACAACCAAAATTAGTACTACTGGCGTATCAAATGTAAATCTCATTTGTTTCTAGAAATCACATGAAATTGTATTTGCCTTTCTGTATATATTCTATGCATTTAAACACTGATTTTTTCAATTACAGAAATTTCTTCACACAGAGAGTTTTGGTATATTTGAAAATCCTGTGTTGAATTATTACTGGGGCAATTTTCATTGCTTAAATATTTTATACCACACACTATTCAGTATGCAGACACCAGATTACCCCAAACTCCATTCCAATTTGAAGACAGAACATTGCCATTTCTCTTCAAAACAGGATCATCAGAGTTTTGGTGTTTTATTATACCCATAATTTTTAAGTAATTCATATTGCATTAAGATTCATTAGTATTTTAATATAACTTTCTATCCTAGTAAGTTAGTTTACCTGTGGAGCTATCAATGTAGCAGAAATCCAAAAGAATTCTGTGTACTGATCCTTTAGGGTGAATCTGAGTGTCATGCCGAGTTTATTTGTATAACATGAAATCACATTACTATTGTGGTTCCAGAATTTATCTCTCCTGGAGTTAAGTTCTTGTCAGAACCTATTGATTGATTAAAACTGATCAGAAATTTAAAAATACATATACCAAGCCCTCAGATCTTAAACTTTTAACTATTTGTTGTCATTAATCACCATATTCTAATGAATTGACAACCATCAACAGTTTAAAAAGAGGGCAAGTCAAGTTCCCAGATCCTACACTGACCTTTAATAAGTGTTGTTGCACATTTCTTCATACTTTTAACTTTTGATAATTGTTGGTATGAAATTTGAGCATATAGATTGCTTTAAAAATAATGTAAGGTGATACAGGTTCTATGCAAAAAGGGAAGGGACCAAGAAATGAAGGTGGAGGGGAGACAGAGATGGGGAATGGGATTAAAAAATAATTAAAATGTGTTACATATATGGACCAACTTCCCAGGATGAATGCAATCATTCTGTGCTGTGCACATGTACCAAGAAAAGAAAAGAAAGAAAATTATGTAAAATGATATAGTACCTATGAGAGAGACTCAATTTTACATAACACCTATAGTAACAACCCAGTGGACAGCTGGTAAAATATTCCATAGTTAATCCTTTTGAAACAGTACTGAAGCTGTTTTATTTGAAAGATGAAAACTTATTTGACCTGCTAAAGAAGTTGATCTACTAAAGCGATAGTAAATAAATAAAAATTGCTGTAGTAGTTAGACCCAGGTCAGAGAAATTTCTATGATTACATAGGTTTGGAAATAGATAGGAAGGCAAAAAGGCAAGGATGAGGATTTCAGAAATCGTTTGTGCTGAATCACACTGGAGAAGGGTAACCATGTGACACACTGTGTTGACCCGCAACTCTGTCCCAAGCTTTGAGTATACTTGGTCACATTCCCCGGTAAGAATTACGTAGGGCAATGCAATCTCAGGGGAGGAAAAGGATTTTAATTATTTTCAACGATAAAATAAAATTTCCTAAAGGCATCTTTGAAAATTAATTCTGAGATTGATGGGATACATTATTATTAGTTTGATATGTGATAGTTTTCTGATACAGCTGGACTTATTTTCCATAACTCAACCTCAGAACAGAAGTCTTAGTAAGTTATAAACATGCACTAGAAGATGTATGCAGCGCAAACATCAAAAGATGATTTGAGAAAAATGGCCACTTAGTGGAAATTTTTTATTCTCAAACTAGAAGTTTTATTTAAAGAAACATGAATTTTCTTTCTTTCTTTCTTTCTTTCTTTCTTTCTTTCTTTCTTTCTTTCTTTTTCTTTCTTTCTTTCTATCTTTTGTCCTTCCTTCCTTCCTTCCTTCCTTTTATTTTTCTTTTGAACTGGGAATTGAACTCAGGACCTTTCACTTGTCACAAAGATGCTGTACCACTAAGCTATATTCCTGGCTGTAAAGTGAATATTTTACTGGTGTGCCTTTTATATTTATCTAATACTGGTATTCTGAGAATATATGGAGGATGAATAAAACACCCTAAAGTAATCCTTCACAATAAATTGGCTTCTCCACTGATAATGAATACTTTTTCAAAATATTTCATTCTCATTCTTTTAATGGAAGTTTTTTATTTATTCATTTTACTTGTGTGCGTTACACTTTCTGAAGTCTTTGAGCATTAAATGTTTTGTCACAATTTTCTTTCCTGACATGTGTTTTCTGCCTCATTCGTGACGATATTCTGCAGCCTGTATAAAGTCTTTTTCATTTTTGTAACAACCATAACTGATAGCTTTCTGATTTGTAGAATCAATCTCTCAGAAGGTTCAAAATTTTCTGTCATGTACATAGGTTTAAGGACTTGCCTTGACAAATTTAAAATAGATTACCTATAATTTAGGGGCATTCTTGAGAGTTTCTTTTTAAAATAAATGGAAATAGATTTGAACACAGCATTTAATTCACTGTTACAGTCTATACTAGATTTTTTGAGCAGAAGGGAGCTCATTATGATCTTTATCTTTAAGAGACTCCTTTAAGGGCCAGTGCAGAGAAAGAGACATGAACTCACGAGGGAATATCAGAAAACAATTGCAAGTGGTAATCCTTGAAAACAATGCGGTTTTTACCCTGGCTTATGACACATTCTATTTTCAATGAAAACTGTCCACATGCCAGTTTTCGGGCCAAAGCTTTCTTCCTAAAGATGGTGCTAGCTGGTGAGCAGCTGGGTTTGAAGTAGTCTCTCCTTGCTTTCTTACATGAAGGCTCTTCTGGGGTCAGGCAGTAAAGCAGGCAGTACAGTCACATGCTGGTAACAGGAATCCAAGACTATCTAAATAGTACCAGAAGAAGTATTATAACACAGTGTTCAGTGACCCTAAATTGTACCCACTTCCCTCTTTAACTGTTGTCACCCAGAGCAGAACGTAGACAAGTTCTTCAGGAAAGAGAATCTGTTACCAAAGGAGGAGAGGTACTTGGGAGAGAGAAAGAGACAAAGGGGGGGGGGGTCCTACAAAGCTTCAGCATTTCTCCTCCTCCCTATGCTAAGCAGATTCAATCTGTAGGTAAGTTTCCTCAAATGTTTTTACACCTGAATTTAAAGTCAGATCCTCTCTCATTCTTCAACATTTCTAAGGATTTTCTCAGCCATTCCTAGAGGGCCATTATTTCACAAGGACCACAGCGTAAATAGGTCAGTGAAAAAGGCACATTAACACACATATAAACTCTCACCTTCTGCATACACGTAGTGATGCTGCCCATCTGCCCAGGCCGAGTGTGTGATGTTGCTTCCCTGAGACTCACCAAGTGTTTCACAGCGGTTACAGTGCTGGTGAAGCTGCCCAGTGTGAAGTAGTGCACACAGACTAAAGAATTTCCCTGTGATGGTAAATTCATGACAGAGAGCTCCATTTGTGCAAGGCTCACAGTCACATTCAACTGTGGATTTACCGCAGTTTTCTCCAGTCCAGCCAGGTGGGCAATCACACCTGAAATAAGATTTTAAGAACTGAGAACACTGTTTCAAATTCAATTTTTTTGTTTGCATTTCTGGACCATTTATTTGATTGACCTAGTAGTAGGTAATACTTTAGCATTTGTGACAAGATTAATAAACTATACATTATTGGACAATATTGTTCACCTAATTTTGTGGAACAATTTCATGAACCTTACTGTGAATCTGATATAGTGAAGAAAGATTTAAGAAGCATTCAGTTACATTTCCAACAATTAGGCAGCTGACACATGTCAGAAAATAACTGTTGAATTGGATTGCCAAGTCTTTATTTAATGAAAAAGCTTTTTACCGATGAGTTAGGTGTTTCTCAGGCAGAAATGACTTTTTTTTTTTTTTTTTTTTCCTTTTGTCTTTTTCCTTTTTATTGGTACCGGGAATCGAACTCATGAGTGCCTGCTTGCAAGGCAGGCACTTATGCCACTGAGCTAAATCCCCAGCCCCATTGAAATGACTTTTAATTCAATGTCCTTAGCAATATGTCATTCTTCTAAATACCAGAAGAGTTAACAAAATAGTCCTTTTTAATAGTCCTTTGTTAAATGCCTGCTTTAATCTTCAGTGTTTTTTTTTTGTGCTTACTTGTTGAAATATTTAACATATTCCTTTATAAAATATCTTTGCTGTTAATATTTGAATAATATGGGAAAAGTGAAGGGAAAGTGAACACACAAAACTTAAAGCATCTGAATCCTGCATCACAGACCTGACAGATCTGTACTTCAGCCATCCAGTGTGTGTCATTATCTTCCAGTATCTTTTCAGCCAATCACGTTTCTAGTAGTGTGAAACAAATTGTAGCTCAAATGAGGCTAGTTGTGCAAGGAGCCATAGTATTCAATCAAACAGAGCAGGGAAAATGGTTCCACATAAAGTGTGGTCCCTAAAGGGAATGATATTAGGATGGAAGCTGTGGTCTGAGAGTGAGGGTGTGTGCTCTTCCTTAGCTAGCTAAGGGGAAGGCTGCCACAGGCGCTTGTGTACTTGGGAGAACTTGAGTCAGTCTGTGGATGAGGCTGCGCTGCAGATCTGTGACTCAAGCACTCTACCATTTAGGGAAGTAGTGAATCCTGAGACAAGTCATGGGAGACATCAGAGGACTTGCTTTCTCAAAAAGGTTTCCAATACTGATAAATTTATATGATAATTTGAAAAGACCTCCAGTTGCCTGAAGACACCTTACTTGCTTTAAGAATAAGCAAGAAAAGAAGAAAGGAAAATATTGAACTGAGAAGTAGTTCCCAAAACAAGGATCTTTTATATTATTGAATGCAGATAATATTAGTACAGGCAGAAGAGAAAAGCTGGATAATTTGTGCCAACAGCTGTAAGCAGGTGCAGTATCTTTGAAAGAAACACTGAAATCAATAAGAGGTAAAGGTGGTTTAGACATCATTGATTGGTAAAATGTTTATTAGTTCACTAAGTCTAAATCCAGTGGCTTTTACCACTAATTAAAAAACTTAACTGTATATGCAAAGTGATTGGTACTATGCCTATTTTTATTGTTCTTTCTCTTTTTTCATAGTTTTAAGTTATATGTATATATGTATAAATTCACGACTTTAGCTTTTGAGCTGGCCTCTTACTTTGTTGCCCAGGTTGACTTTGAAATTCTGCATTTAGGAGGAGTCATAGTCTAAGCTTCTTCAGGAGATAGAAGTGTAGGTTAGTGTCACAGTACCCAGAGGTAGGTACCATGCAAATTGAATATATCTAGGAAAAATAAGTTTGTGTAAGGCACATTTTACAGTCAGAACAATTAATAAAATTGTGATATGTGTTACTTCCATTAATGATTAGTGAAAAGGTTTGGTAACTTTATTTTTCTTTTAAAGTAATTAGGTGATGATCCTTCTTAATTTGTCTGGAGAGTCCTGCTTATCTTGTAGGTCCAATATAATTATTTTCAGGGCTGTATTTCATTTTCAAGTTTCCAAGGTGCTTTGTCTTTGGTTATCCCATAACTCATCGAAATTTATAAGTTTATAGTCATTTTTAAAAATTAGGTGTCACACATTTACTGGTCTTATGCATGATTTAACTTTGGTCTAAATTTGAGGTGACACAGCCTTTCAAGGTACTCATTAAGCATGCTGCCTTGTCATACATACATTCAGGTGGCTTGCTTTGCTATTATGTTTCTGGTTACCTGTTACATAAAGTTTATCTGAAATTAAAGATGATCATATATATTTAATATTAAAATATCATAATACTGATTAACATATGTTGTTTGATGGTAGAAGTGGATATACATCTGAATAGTCTCATTTGAGATATTGATGAGTAATTAATGAAAATGATACTCTTAGAGAATTTTTATAAAGATTAAATGAGATGGTAACTGAACAGTAGATACAGTAGTTAACATTTACATTGCCTGGCCACCTACACTGACTATTTTAGTGGTGTCATAGAATTTTTAATACTAATCTGTTGCTGTACCAACCAAAATATAACATGTAGCTCAGCAACAAATCCTAATTAAAATTTTAGTGGTACCTTTTCTTTGTCAATGTCACATTTTAAAATGTGGCAAATATATAATTAAAATAGTTTAGTCAAACTAATTTGGTTAACAAAAGACCTGTATTCAAACTTCTTTCTTTGTTTCTTTGTTTCTTTCTTTGTTTCTTTCTTTCTTTCTTTCTTTCTTTCTTTCAGGTTTTTGCTTCTTCATTTTTCTAAGTTTAAAATCTTTTATCAGAACACGCAACATTTTGTTTTATAAAAAAGTATACGTCGATGCCACCAAGCCCCAATATAATAACTTTAAGCACACTTTTTTACCTGAAATATCCTCATTAAAAATAACATCTACTGAGATCATGAGTATACATGCGTAAAGGTGAAAATCTTCACGGGAGAAAGCTGGGGTATTACTGCTTTCTTAAGTCAGATTCGCTAGTGTGTTAGGACCACTAACCTTAACGGAAGCTGAGCAAATAGTTGTGTTTTTCTCTTTATAGTGCTGTCTTATGAGTCCATAATCTCAGCCTGTCTAATTTAAAAGATTTTCTTGTAATAAGCAGCAATGCCAGGCAGTTTAGAAAATGTGATGAAAGTTTATTTCATCCTTAAAGTTAAATCTTCAGAGAAGCTGCTGGCTTCTCTTTGGTAGACCAGTGGTACCTGTGAAGATGCATGGATATTTCATAGAAAATGAAATTTCAAGGAAAAAAGTTACTACTAATAAAGAACAATCATGCCTACTCATGTACACATGGAAGGAACTACTTCTGAATGACTACAAAAATATTTTTTATGTGAGAGCTTTAGTCTGGTTTAAAGTTTTATTGTGAAATATGTAGACTTTCTGTGATCTAGTAAATTTTTCTTTTTTTTTTTTTATTACTCCTTAGTGCTTATTACTTTCTTTGGGGGGGGGGGAAGAATACAGTCAAATATGGCAAAACAAAGCTGTCAGTCAATACCAAGGATAGACATAGCACATGGTCTAGTAAATTTTTCAAACTCATAGTTAGAAACAGAGAACAAACAAGGATATACACACTTCTCAAGTATGCATTTTCCAATCATAAAGACATGAAAGTGAATTTAGTGTGAGCTTATAGATAGGTAGAGTAATATATTCTAATTTTTCCTCTTCTATAGTGAGAAAACTCAAATCTATATGAATGAAATATATGGAGCTACTTTTAAGTTAGAGTAATTGTTCAAATCTTAAATGTTTACTTAAAATAATAAACCTGATGATAGAAAAAGAATAAATTTTTGTTAAAAACGCGGAACATTCTTCAAAGAAATTCTTTAGTTTTGCCAAGCTCTCCAGATGCCCATTTGTGGGCACTACCATTCCATGCTTTTTTTTCGCCATAAATGTTAATCCACAATTATTAAGCATTTTTATACATATTGATCATGAATTGTATATTAAGGCATTTAGACATTTTTGGTCATTAATTTACAATGTAATTGGTTTAAAAATAAATTAATCATTAAAATAATATTTTCTAATAAAATTAATGACATCCATTAAAGCAGAGGGTAGATTGTTAACTACCAGAGACTGCAAGATAGAAAATTTGGAATAAGTTGACCAAAGAATGTAAAATTTTGTTTAGAAAGTATAAATTTGAGAGATTAATTTAGCACCATGATCAGTATAGTTAACATATTGTACTCTTGAAAATTGTTCTAGGACATAGATTTTAAATATTTTCAGCACACAAAAATGGTGAGTGTGTGGGAGTATGTATGTTAATTAGCTCAATTTAGTCATCCTAAAATGTATGCTCAAAAATGAAATAAAGTATATGATATATAAAAAACATGATATAGTCATAATAATACATGGTTATTATTTGTCATTTTAAAAGACATTATTTCACCCATTGTATCTTATAGCTATTTCTTTTTTTTTTTTTTTTTTTTTTTTTTTTTTCTTTTGTCTTTTTCTTTTTTATCGGTACTGGGGATCGAACTCACGACCGCCTGCTTGCAAGGCAGGTGCTTATGCCGCTGAGCTAAATCCCCAGCCCCACTTATAGGTATTTCTATGTAAAAACAAATCCCCAGCCAAGTTAGGTAAAAAGGGAGGAAGACTGAAAAATTAAATAATATTGTTATTCTCTTTGTTTTCTAATATTAGTATGATACAGAAAAAAGAATACATAAGGAATGCAGACTACTTTACTAAGTAACTCATATCTCCTGTTTTATTAGTTAATTGTTCATCTATTTAGTCATACCTTTTTGTATAATATCAACAAAATATTATTAATAATGAATAATTACTTCCAATATATTCTTCATTCCCTTATAGCTTAGGAAAAACATGGAAAAATCAGCTCAGGCAGTCTCATATAGTTTACTTTTAAAATACTTAATTTATGAGTAAGCTTGGAAAAGAGAAGACTGGATTAAAGATGACTGTAGTGCGGCATCAGAATGTTAAGCGAGCTTACGTGAGGTGAAGTGCAAGACATTGAGAGTTGCCGCTTGGGAGGTGACAGATGGACAGGGTTCAGAGTCTTGGAAACATCAGCTGTAGCAAGGGAAAGTGAGGTGATGCAAACAGGAATTCTGCTTTAGAAAGTATTCATGGCTGTGTTATTGTTGCTTGTTTGTAAGCACAGTGTCTTTGTCGCTCTCTCAGTTGCTGAGACAATTACACACTCGCATGCTCTCTCTCTCTCTCTCTCTCTCTCTCTCTCTCTCTCTCTCTCTCTCTCTTAGAGAAGAGGTTTGTCTTGTCTCACGGTTTCAGAGTTTCAGTTCATGATCAGCTTGCTCAGTGTAGGACAATCCAGCTGGAAGGGCCTTCCCAAAAGAAAGCTATTGGGGCTGATGGTCAGGAAACAGAAAGAGAAGGCAGGGACACAGAAGCGAAATAAACCCTTGCAGCTTAGATATCCAGTCAACTGCCTCCAACCCTGCTTCCCCACAGGATGTGGTCTGTGGAAAGTGCAACTCAGTGGCCAGTGCAGAAGCCCCACAATCCAATCACTTTCCAGACACCACATGTCTGTACCATAACACATGGAAATAACAGGATCAGATTGACAGGAAATAAAAGGCAAATACAAGCTGAGCAGAGCAGCAAGATCACTTGTGCACTACACACAGCAATAAGTGCAGATCTCAGATGCATTTCTCACGTGGGTGTGAGATGGCATATCAATGGCACTACACGAAGAACACAGTGTGAGAAATGAGTTTCAGTTTTGGAAAGGTAATTATGGAAAGATAATCGATTCATCAGTTCTGCTAGGAATCATGATGATGGGAATGGGAGAAAAAGGGGTGGAACTGAGGCTCAATGAATAATGATTCAAGGCAACATAACCACGACACTTCCGACTCTGCTCTACGAGCTGTGTGAACTCGAAGCATGGGGCTTGATAGAAAACTTCAGGACATACAATAAAAATCTAAGGCTCTTTCTAACAGAAATTATCTCAGATGATTTAGCATCATATACACTGAAAATTTGCCTTCTTTTCAAAATGTAAAACAATTTATGGAAATGTAGATTCCCTTTTTACTATCATATTCTCCAGTATTTTATAGAATCCTAAAATACTTGAGTGACACAGAAAAAGTAGAAAATAATCACATTAGATGAATTTCTAGAAACACTCAGCTGGTCACACAGAAAAGCAAACCTTTATTGTTGTGTCTCTTTTTCAAGGATGAAAGATTATTGAGTATGTCTTCTAAACCAACTCAGGAATTTCTGCTTTTATGTTAATAAGAAAAAACCCTTTCCTATAAAGATATATAAATCTCAATATACATATATGAAATCTATGAATCATTTATGGTTACTGGCACTATTATTTTCTATTCCCAAGCAGCATGTATTTTGATATCAATTGTTTGGATAGTGTATCAATGTAACTCATTTTAAATTATCTATGTGTTTCTAATATTCTGCACTATTTAATTTCCTTTTCCATGTGAGAAGACAACTGATCAATAATGTTTTTCACAGTTGTTGATCTCAAGCCATTCTCCGGGTCAGCATCTCTGAAAAACAATTCTAAGCCATTTCAAGATTTAGAGTATTCCTCATTTCATCTCAGAAAGCTGAAGTGCCAGCCAAGCAGAAACGGAAAATGAATCAGGTCAAGCCTCCAGGACACTTATATCTGAAATCTGAAGTAAATCTGATGGAACACATGCTGTATGTTGGAGGAAAGCCAACGTTCATGCATTTAAATCTCAGAGTAGAACAACAAAGCCAACCAGAAGTTGGTCAGTGACAGAGAAGCTCTTTTTTACCTCTGTGATCATAATGGAGAAGCCACAGCAATGGAGCATTTTTATCACTGAAACAATAGATCAGAGTAGAATCTTTTTTGAAAACTACAATACACTTAAGAAACCCATCTTTAAAAATGACTCTTTCAACAATACCCTGAATAAGTTTGAATGTTTTTAATTACATAAAAAGGCTGAATATAGGATAGTTGAAACTACCATGCTATGAGTATGTTTAGGGTAATTAACCAGAGTATCATGAACAGTGATGTGCCTTAGCATTCAGCATAAACTCATTTTATTTTTAAAATCTGTAAATTAGAAGTAGAACAAGACATTGTCTGAGGGAGCACCTCCCATGTGGCCACCTCCACGAAACAACAGTGTGAAGGCTTGGTCACAGGCCGAATTACATTCACAAGGCCTAAGAAGCCAGAGGAGGAATCACAGTACCTAAGATAGAAAAACAATAAAAGGCATGTACCAGAAGCCCTGAAAGAAGGACAGCAGTGGAATTCCTTACTGTCCCACTCCACCCGGTACAGTAAAGCCTGCAGCTGGGGAAAGGGAAGAAGCATTCCTCTAGGCCTTAGACTTGAAACTAAATGCATGGCCTACCACACCAAAGCCAAGGACTGAGCAGAGCCCTGGAATCCCTATGCCAAGGCCAGTGTTCATGGATTAGCTGCAGGAAATGTGCTAAGCACATGGCTGAGGGGCTCCTCCAACCTCCTCCAACATTAAGAAGCAGGGCACAGTGCAGCGCTCATCCACTGAGGAGTAAGGCACAAAAGCTAGCCAGAGGCTTCCTCTTTGATCACAGTGTGAGGTCCTACAGTGAGACTCAGCAACTGGCAGACCGACCTTTACTGAGGCCAGAACCCACAGGTGTGTCCTCTGAACTTAGAGTATGCATTAATGTATTTTCTTTTTGCTTCTTTTCTCATTTTATGATCAGAATAACTTCTTAATTCAAAAAATGCTTAATGAGTCATATGTAAACCACAATGAAAAATATGTAACAGGAAATACAAACATAATAAGAAATCAAAATACCCTGCTAGAGTAAATCAGTTCTCCACAAAAAAAGTCTTCAAACTGTGAGAAAGGACAGTAAGTTACAAAATGCCTGTAGTAAGATCTTACCTATTAATAATTATGATAAATCTAAAAGCATTGTTATCCAATTAAAGGCATAATCGACTCCCAATTATGTATTACTTACAAGAATCTTGCTTCACCTCTAATGAAATTAAAGGAGTAAGATATTTCCTGCAAACAGAATCAAAAGAAAGCTTGAGTAGCTATACTTATGTAAGATAAAATAGATTTTAAATAAAAATCATTAACAAGATACAAAGAAGGTCATGCAAAAATGATAAAAGACTCCTCAACAAAGCAAGAAAAAAAGCATTTCTCATTCTATGTGCACCCACTCTCAGATCACCTTCGTAGATAAGGTAAATATTAGCAGGTTTAAAGAGAGATAGACTCCAATACAATTCTGGGAGGGAACTTTATCAGTGTATAAAGAAAGAGAAAATGAGACAGACAGAAAACAGAGGAAAAGAGATGGGTTAAATTCTACCACAGATCACGTACAATTAACAGATACCTGCAGAACAAACCATCTATAGATGCATAATATATTCTTTTCATCAGCACATGGTACATTCTCCAGAGTAGATCATAGGTGATAAAGTAGCCCACAAAATAAGTATAAAGAAAACAAAATCATGCTGAGTATTTTAGATTACATGCAATGAAACTAGAAAGAAAAACTGTGAGCTATAAATTAAAGGAAAATTAAGCAATGTACAATTCAACAACCAACGGATCTAAGGGGAAATTATTAAGGAAATTTAAAATTATCCTTAAGAAAAGTAAAATTAAAATGCAATATAGCAAAATCTATGGGATATGCTAAACAAAGACTAAAGTTTAAAGCAGTAAATCCCAGCAACACCAAACAAAACTAACTTTAGATTTGCTTTGTTGTTGGTGTTCTAATTGCTACAGGTGGAATGACAGTTGAGGGTTTTGTTTTTGCTTTTGTTTGTTTGGTGTTGCTGGTATTTATTGCTATAAACTTTAGTCTTTGTTTGGCATACTGTGTTTTCATTTTCCTTTTATTTTTACGTACTTTGACATTGGCCAATCAAATTATTGCAAAATTTTAAAATCAATTGCATTGCATGCATATAGAATAGAACTAAGAGCAGATTGTATTATAGAAAAAAAGATGAAAGATATAACATAGTTTTTAAGAAAGACCATAAATATGTTTTGTTTTCTGTCCTCCAAATGTTGAGAATTTTTAACACTTGCCTGACAGGAATGGAAAAAGAAAGAATTTCTGCATTCTGGTTTTTACTGTTTTTAAATATTTTTACTTGTACCATTTTATTTTACTGATTATCCTCAGAAATACTTTCCATACATTGACTATGACTAGTAGTTAGGGAATACATTTCTGATATGTATTGCTCCTGTGGGATTTGCAGCAGGTGCACCATTTATTCAAATACTCATTCCCAACAAAACCTCACAGATTTATTTTTTTCTACTTGATAATACATTTTAAGTATGTAACAATACTTTGGGATTTTTGCCTTGGTTGATTTTCTTTTGTGACCTAAAGCTTGACATTTATTAAATTTAGAGATAAATTGTTACTTTAAACTTATAAAACTTCTCACATAATATGTTTAAGAATTATTTTCCAAAATGTTCATAAATTTGTTTAAATGCTGCATCTCAGTTCTTTAACTCCACTAATAACTCCCTGTATCTGCTTTTTGCTTTCTTAAATTATTTCTGCTACTTAAATTACTTGACAGTAAATTTTATTATGTGGAATTTTTATATTTTTATACTACATTTGCAATGCTATATGACATTTTTCAGCTATCATTTGAATATAATGTGTATATAATATGTGAAATTGTACAGATATATATGCACATATGCACATTGTACACACATTTAAGCAGTAAAGAGGTACAATTATAAATTTGTCCAACTATGTAAGAAATTATATTTGAGTGCAGATATTCGCAAAAATGCTTTTGAGGAAATATTAGGAGTTAGTACAATCATATTTACTAAATCCATCATTTTTGAGTTTTTGCAGACATACTTCCCTCTACAACACTAAATCAAGGGAAAAATAAAGCAAAATTTAGGAAATCAGAAATGCTGAGTTTGTATATTTTACTTTGGCTTTTTTTTGTTATTAACTAAATTTATTTCAACTGACATAAAATTTGTGTGCATTAACAATGGGCCATGTGATGTTGTTTACAAACATAGGCATTGAACCAAATTTCCCTCAGATTAAACATATATATATGCTTCTTCAACTACTTACACTTTTACAGTGATAACATGGGAAATATTCCTGTCATGGTTTATGTCTGTGTCCCCCAGGTCTCATGCATTTGCATTGTGCATTTGTGATTGGTTCATTGGCTAGTGCTTGGATTGATGGTGACAGTGATACACTCACATAGGGGTGGAGCCAGGATGTAATGTAATTGCAGGAAGAAGATGTGTCTTGCTCTTTTGCTAGTTTTGGCCTTGCTATTTGCAGCAGCCATGAACTGTGGCCCAGCCATGGCAGCCTGCCCTGGAGCCAACTGAGTATTGACTGAAACCTCCAAAAATTGTAAGAAGTAAATCCTTTCCCAGCTTTGGGCTTCAGGTGTTTTGTCTCAACGACGAGTAAAAAGTAACTAAGTCCTCTCCCTTCCTGCTTTCTGAAACATGTGGTAGATAACTGTCACCTATAACCACCCACTGTCAGTGGCACCTGAGGACCTCTTCTCCCGTCCAGCCATAACTTAGTACCAGTTGGCCACTTTCCCAACCCTTTCATCCATCTTGTGCTTCTGAACCTCCAGTAACCACCATGCATTCTCAGCTATTATGTAGGTGTTTTTAGATTCCATACATGTTTGATATTATGAATCTTTTTTTGGGAGGAGGTGTGGTTTATTCATATTGATTATCCAATCTTGATCTATTTTTTCTTTATTGTTGTTTAGGGTTGTTTATATCTATAGTATCAGTTGAATTGTCTTTCTTCTGTATGTATATTTCCTATTTAGAGCATTCGTTTCCTTTATCTCATTTTATAGCAATAGGCTTAATTTTATTTTTATCTTTAGAAACAACTCTCCATTTTGTTGAGTGTGTGTGTGTGTGTGTGTGTGTGTGTTTCGGTTCATGCATATCTGTGCTGATTTTTCTTTTCCATTCAGAAATCCTGCTGACCATCACACTGATCGCTGTACTGGTGATTTTATGTTAAGCAAAGTGGTCGAGAAATGAGTGCAAAGACAATAAGTGCCTTTGGATGCCTTGGGCTCCAGGTGGTGAGAGATAAACCCTGTGATGATTTAGAGGACTGTTGTATATGAGAAATAGATAGGGATGCGGCCAATCTTATGCAGTAGGTTGATAAATCCCATTCAAATATGGACAAAATCATTGCATCTCTTACCACTGAAATGGAAGCACTATCCTTGGTACATCTCAGAAACTAATGAAAGAATTTTACCTTAACCCATTTAGCCAGGGAGATGTGTGGTGGAAGATCTGAATGAATCTCATCAGAAAAAAGGCTGAGGACCATGCTGACCAACAGTCTGCAGTAAGACTGGCAGTAATAGCAGCAGTAGCAATGGCAAAAGATCTTCTAGTGCTCCCAGGTAGGAGAGTCATCAGAGAGACACTTAGTGGTAAAGCAAATCCTGAAGATATTTGTTGATGGTAGGGAGACTATCAAATGGGTAGTGTAGGAGTGAGATAGACTGTACTGTTTCCAGCATCCAGCAAGTTAGAGAAATAAGTAACCCTTTCTATATATGTTCACATATTACTTTTAAAAAAGTGGTCAAGCAGTTTCCAGAAAATAGCATCTTTAAAAACTATAAGAAGCATGTACACTGCGAGTTCCAGGCATGGGTTTATAATGATTATATAATAATCATTATAATGATTGCTTTGATTAAAAGTATTGTATATACAGATGTGTGTGTGTGTGTGTGTGTGTGTGTGTGTGTAGAAGTGAATTGATGGGAGATGGAAGACATTGTTTTCTTAGTATACTTCTATCAAAATAACCATCATTTAAAACTGTCCTAGAATAAGACTTGCTTCTCATTTTACAGTGTTTTCTCTTTGTTCAGTAGCATGATTTAGCAGGTCACAACTCTTGATTTTTTTCTTTTGTCTGCTTAATTTTGTCTTTTATTGATGCAGATCTGTTCAGGCATAGCATTTGCCCTTAATGATGAAATTTTACCCTTTATAGATATCCACATTGTCCACCTGGTAGCTGTTAAATACTTTTAACATGATGCATTGGAAATGTGATCAAAACACATTTTATGTTTTCTTTGCAGGGCATAACTGGGATTGGGCCATAGCACACAAAGTCATTATCCAAGCAATTGACTTTCTGCTTAGTTTGGTCTCCCTGCCAAATGGATGCTGTGTGCATGAACACCTTTCTTCTGGAGCCTGCATTCTGTTTGGCGAGAGGAACTCTACTGCACCATGGAGAATATTTTTCCCTTTGCCAGTTTCTGCTGGATTAATCTTTGCAAGAATTCTGAAGCTGCCGAGTTTTGCAACTTCTGAGTGTAGCTGCTCTGCCTCTTTCCTCTCACCCTCACACTTGTGCATAGGAGGTAAGATTAGCCAGGCTACACACTCCGCACAGCCATGCTGAGCCTCTTTCCAGGAAGTTGTACTTGTATTTTTTTTTTTTTTTTCCAATTTAATCCTGTCTTGTGCTTTCTTGCTTGTATTTCCAGTACAGCTGACAAGGGAATGACGCTACTCTTATTTGCTAGGATTTATGCTTCTTTATTTAATATCTTGTGGTTCACTTAAGAAAAACATAGAAAAGTTCAATTTAGGTATGTGATGAATTTAAGCTCTCAAGATTTTGATACTTTATAAGTAATGATTTGATAAAAATTACTTTTGTCATGAAAAATAAGAAATGTTCATTGAAGAAAATTTTAACGTTTTCACATCATATGTTTAAAAGTTGGCTACTTAACTGCCTGTAAAGGAACGAGAAGGTTGTCTTCTATAAAAATACATCAGTAATTTGATTTTCTTTGGAGATGTACTCAATAACTGGTTGATGCCAAATCGAGTTGACTAGTCATGGTTGAAAAACCATTATGTTAGAAGAAATCTACCAAATTTTAACAAATGTGTGATTGACCCCAATAAAATTGATCTCATCAAGATGTTGAAAGATCATTTTTCCTTTTATAGCTTGTGAGCGAATAAAAACAAATGATCTTTTAGTGTTTTGTTTGGAGTGCATGAGCTAATTAGCAATCTTTCTATCATCTATGCTATTTTGTATTGTTTAAAATCAAAATAAACTTCAGTTTGGAGTGATGCATTATTGTGTTTAAAATTCTTCCTTCCAGATTTCCTAATGAAATGTACAACATTGAATAGCGCTGAATACAAAAGCCTGTATTACATCTGACGCTAAACTTCCAAACATTTAGTTATTTATGGCTTTCACTGATGTTAGAACTTCAAATTGTGTGGGTGTCAAATTCTGAGGTGTGGTGCCTTTGGGACCCGAGCTCTTTTGTCCTCTTTGCAGGTGCCCAAGCCCTTGTGCTACGGGCTTGCTCATCCCCTAGCCTGAGATCCCGTCCCTTTGGGCAGGATCCCTGCTCTTCCTGCTCCATCACACCCTAACTTTCTGCATCCTAATGCAGTGATGATGAATCCATGGTACTCGCTAATTGTTTTTTCCTTTTAAGACAAAATATGTTAACGTATGAGTTGGGTTTGATTTATTTATGTATTTATTTGTTTAGTAAATCAGCACCTCGGTGTTCAGGTTTAATAACGATGTTGGCACTTGGCGCTAAATATGTGGGTTTTGGGTTGTAGTTTGTGCACTCATCTCTAAAGGTTTCACTGTCACTGGCTGGTTTAGTCCTTAGATATGTAGTCAGTGCTTAATAATCACATCATTCTTAACCATGAGTGCAATGAACTGTTCATCCTTTTCCAGCTAATATTTTAACAACTTCATATTTTAACAAATTCTGTGATGACCACATCAATACATTTGCCAGTGAGTCTAGACAGTAGGTTAGTAATCTTGAGGATAATGACCATCCCATCATCAGGTATTATTCGAATTTTAGAAAGAAATTCTCAAAGTTATGCGATCACAGTTTAGCGACCTTTTACTTTTATTGCAGCATGAGGTTTTATTAATGAGGGAACAAACATGCTAATCTTTTATAGGGAATTTTGTATGCTTGCTTGTTTTCTCTATTTTGAAACATAAATGACTGTAGCCTTGTACACACTGATTTAATAACACATATTATTTTTATCTGTATCCTCTTAAATTCTAATAATTAATTTAACTTATCCATACAAGTCTTTTTGAGTTGCAAATGCTGGATTCTAACACCTGTACCTAGAAAAGCAGGCTGGCTGATATTAGCTGTATGGTCCCTCTGTAGTAAACATTCGCATCGCCCATTTCCTGTAGTGGATTTTACACCAGGGCTCCCTGTCTGGATTTCACATGTTCAGTGAGAAGTTCATCTCATGCCAATGCCTTGTACCAAGGCGAGGGCTGGGTGCACAAAGCTTTTCATTTAGGCTGCATATTCAACTCTCCGGCTAGTGTATAGAATTCTTGAAGCTTAAAGGACACCCAAGACAGAGTAAGTCTGCCTGTGTCCTGGGAGGATTCATACCGTGGTGATGTACAAGTGTTTCCAGAGTGCAGCAGGCTTACTCCCTCCACTCCTGGGTCTGGTGGAGGCACGCGGGCTGAGCAGGGTTGCTGTGGTGAGTCACACATTCGCTAGGATTTTGTGAGAACTTGCTCACTTAATGATCCACCAGTTGAAAGGATGCTTCAGGTGTGACGCCTGGTTAGTGTTTCCCAGCCACAGTGAGTTTATCGGTGCATTCAGTATACAGTCGAGCCAAGAGACTCTCAAAGAAATGGGATTATTTCCTACTATACCTGTTCCTCTTATCTCTGAGCTGCCAGTTCATGAGTTGTTTTTCTTAGTACTCAAAGCAGCTTAAACAATATGTTCTTCCATTTTCAGATGAAACATACATACGTGTATGTATAAAATTCTACAGGACACACAAATCATATTTTAAAATATCTTGAAATATTCTAATTTTATTTCATAAAATATTTTGCTTATTTTGTATATGATCATTTTAGAATAAAACTTTAAAAACTGAGCACTGTCTCAAAAATTAAATCACTAATTCATTAATGAAATAAAATAAATTTAAAAAAGAGTGTGGGGATATAGCTTAGTGTGAAGAGTTTGGGTACAATCATTAATATCAAAAATTATAAAATGACATTAATATTATTTTAATAGTTCAATGAGTATAGCAAAAGCATTCAGCAAATGATTCTGTTGTAGCCACGAGTTAAAACACAAGTAGGGCTGTGATTGGTAGAATGAAACTGAACTATAAGACAGAAGTCAACAAACTCTAGAGACTTCATATATATTCAAAATTCAGTGTATTTTTGTCTGCTTTCTTCTATTGGTATTTCATTCTCTCAAACATGATCACAAATCTATAATTCTGTTTCTTTGGTATAATATTACAACAATAATATTAACCAAATTCAATTGTTGTTTGATTTTTAAAAATGTCATTAACTGTGTACACCTCATCATTATTAAAAGTAGCTATTCTCAAAATACTTCAAATACTTTGTGAATGTCTGCGCACTTGTTCTCAATTTTATTTCACTCAGAATCACTATACTGAAACATGGTCTATCAATACCAAATCTTTCTTCACAATTGTCTCTAGTTTTATATATATATATATATATATATATATATATATATATATATATATAAATAATACACATTTACTTTGTTTTTTTGTTTTTAATTGTCATAATAATTACACTTCATTAATTTATATTTCTTTTATTCTCATGAATTTACATTTTAATAATACCCCTGATATATACAATGTGAGAAATATTTTCTTCTCCACTGTTTAGGAATTCCTCTCTACTAATGTCTTCTGAAGTTAATCTGAATATACTTGACGTTATATCATTGACATATTGGCATCAACAAGTGGAGCTGGATTTTAATTTTGGTACAAGTGATCATAATAATTTAGGAAATAATAAAATAATATTGACAACACTAGAATTTCCATTACTAGATTATTTGGTATCTTCTAGAGTTTGACTGGAATTCCTTAAAGAAAAACTGTTTAAAACTTTGGAAATATTGGAGAATAAAAATAGGGGTAAAATGTGGAATAGGGAGATTAATATTTATAAATCTTCCTTTGTACAAAGAACTTATTGGAGACTGTGTGGCATTCAGAAGAAGGCAGAAAATAAGAAGCATTGATTTTAATTCAAGTGAAATGTTGAATGCTCAGCGATGACCCTGACTTGTTTCAGAAAGACAATATTAACAATGGTAGAATTACAGACCTAAATTAATGTGCAAAACTATAAAACACGTGGAAGATAACTTGCTTCTAAAATAAATTAAAAATCTAAACAATCAAAAACTCAATTAAAAAATGGACACAATACCGAACTGACATTTCACAGAACAAGATACACAGATGACAGATAAACATAGAAAAGATCCCCAGCCTCACATGTTCGTGAGAATGGTAAGAGAGAATAAGACAGCACTTCACACGTGATACAAGTTACATGCACACCACAAGCACTAAACACTGATAAGAGTTACAATTCTCTCATCCACATAGTTACAAAAATTCAAAATGGTACATTCATTTTGCAAGACAATTTAAAAATTTCTTTTAAAGCTAAGAAGGCATATTAGGGGTACAGAAATATTCTTTGGTAGTTACCGAATTGAATTGAAAAAAGTAAATCTACAAAAAAGCCTCTTTGTAGAAGTTTATATTAGTTTATTCATATTTCAAAAATTGGAATCAAACAATGCTCCTTCATAATTTTACCTATTATGATAGGTAAAATATTTTTGAAATATCGTTGCATCCAAAGAATTGCTATTCAATAGTGAAATTAAATCATTCGTCAAATGAAATCATCAAATCATTAATGAAATGAAGCTATGTAAAGCAAGATGCTTTGCTAAGTGAAAGAATATACCCTGGAAAACTGTACATATCATATGATTTGAACTCCATGTTATTTTCCAGAAAATAAAACTATAGAACCAATAAAGTGAGCACAGTGGCTAATGTTCCCAGGGCAGTAGGAGAAGAGGAGAAAGATAGGAGACAGCACTTTTAGGACCATGCAACTATTATATATTGCACAGTTATGGTGCATGCAACCCACAGAGTACAGAGTGAAGTCTTATGCAAACTTTGGACATTACTTAATAATAGTGCATTGATATTAGCTCATAACTTGTAACAAATTAGCATAATAAATGACAAATATCAATAAGAAGCAGAAATTGTATGAAAGGAGAAAGGAGAAATGAGGTAATTTCCAGTACTTTCCACACACTTCTATACTCTGCAAACTACTTTAAAACTAAAATTTTGCAGAATTTAACAACATGGCTCATCTGGGATCTTAACTTCAGTCAATATATCTTCATTGAAAAAAAAATGTGAGCAGAATGTGAACAGAGGAGCACCAACACATTACAAGTACATTCAAAGACAGAAGGAAATCTATACAGAAAGTGTCAACAGTGAAAATAAAAGGGGCTTCTCAGAACAAGTGGAGAGAAATATAGACTCTGAGGAAAACACTGTCTGCATGATTTCAATGGCTGAGAGATGCTGCATAAAGACATAGTGTCTATTCTAAAACACCTATTTCACTGCAAGAAGGTAACTGACATGTAGATAAAATGAATAGCATTAATCCTTCATGGTTAAACTGTGTTCATAATGGAGCTACTAGCTGATAATAACATGACAAAAGGTCCAGTAACTCTCTAAAACAAGCATTAGTGACAAGACAAAGGTGCTTAGTGACTATCAATATACCCCACGTCCACTGAGAATGTTTAAATTGATATGATGTGCCCATTTCTGCATTACAATTTTTCTTGAGTCATTTATTTATTCACAAATTATCATTACATATTGTCATTTTTCAGCTTTGTTATAACTGGGACAAAATATTAAACAACAACAACTTAAAGAGGAGAAGTTTAGCTGGGCTTACAGTTTCTCACACCAGATAAACAGTGTGGTATTTATATGTGAGTTCTATTTATTTTCACATGAGAGTAAGATTGCAAGGTGTATCCACTTACTTTGAAATATTTTAAGTTTCCTTCTTTATGATATTAAAAACTCCTCAAAAACCAAAACAAAACAAAAGACTTTTTTTTACCCATTTATTGGTTGATGGGCATTTGGATTGTTTCCAAGATTTAGTGATTGCAAATTTTCTGCTATAAACATGGATGGGCAAGGACGATTGTGGTATGCTGCTTTGAATTCTTTCTGAAAGACAGCAAGAAGGGAAATATCTTGGTCAAATGGAACTCCTCATTATTTATATATATTTTTTGGTTCCAGGAATTGCACTCATGACCTCGTGCTTATGAGACTGGCACTGTGCCTCTGAGCAATGTCTCAGGCCCTACTTGGTTTCTGAGGAATCTTCACACTGATTTCCACAGTGGTTGTACCAGTCTACTCTCCAAACAGCTATGGAGAAGGGTTCGTTTTTCTCACAGCCCACCAGTATTTGTTACTGATTGATTTCTTTTTTTTAATAGATTACATATTGTCATCTTAGAAATAGTTGTTCAAGTTACAGGATTAAAGCATACAAAGTGGACATTCAAACAGTGAGACTGCAAACAGTTGTGTTCAGTGATTCAACAAAAACTCAGTAATATGGTTATCTATCTTAACACACTTAAACACACTTGCAGTTGTATATTTTAGAGCACATTTTCCCCTCTTTTTTACAACAAAATTTCCACATTTTGGGTTTTATTACTCCCATAGTTATTATTATTTTTTGGAAGAGAATAAAACCAAATATGACAAAACAAAGCAGTCTGTCAAAACAAAGGATAGACATAGCACATGATGTAAAAACAGAATAAAAGGTTATCAACAATGGTTACCATAATGCCTCTTGCTTCCTTAAAATAATTGCCTGTATCATTAGGCATAATAAAATTGGACAAAACAGTACAGAAAAGACCAATAAAACCTAAATATTGTAAACATTACAGAACTTCAAAAGAAGATAATAGTCTAACCAGAATAGGCATCATAGTGAATCTTATTGCCTTCAAAGTAGTTGCCTATACCCTCAAATTTGATACTATCATACAGAACAGAACAGAGTCTAATCAGTCAAAACAAGATAGTGGAAGTAATACAGGACTTCAAATCAAGTTAATAGGAAATCAAAAATTTACTATAATATATCCTGCTAATTTTTTTGATTTTTACCTTAATTAAAAAAATAATCAGTGAATAATTTTTTATGAATAATGGGGAGATTGAGATAAAAGAGGACATAATAACATAATAAGGCAGGTCAAATCAAGACAATTTCAGCAATCTAGTGCTTCACCACAAGATAACTCGACTTAGTAGTTGCGATAGTGTCTCTTTCCTTGAAATATTTGAATATAACTTCGTATACTATAGCATCAAACATATCAAGACAGTGTGAAACCATTCAAGTGGATGAAAGTATTACATGGTATTTAGAACCAGCTAACGGAAAAATGAACAATGGTTTCTATATTACCTCTTTGCCTATAAAAATTTTTGTTTATACTATCACATATAATAAAATCCAGTAAGACACACCATGATAAAAGCAATGGAGACAGAAGAGCAACAGTCTGTTGGGACTTCAAAACAAGGTGATATTAAATCAGCACTAGCTATTATGATGTCTTATTTTCTTCAAAATAGCTGTTCATTTCATCACAGGCAATAATATCAAACAGCCCAGAATAAAGCCATTCCAATTAATGAGTGAAAACTTTATAAGGTTTCAAAGTCACATAATGGGAATCATGATTACCACATACTTTTATATATTTGTGCTGATAAGTCTGCTGTGATTCTGATGGGTTTTCTTTTATAAGTGATCTGTCTTTTCTCTCTGACAGCTTTTAATAATCTATTCTTGTGTTGGATTTCTGGGATGGTGGTTATTATATGCCTGGGTGTAGTTTTATTTTGGTTATGACTATTTGGAGTTCTATAGGCTTCGCTGAACCTATGTCAATTTCTGATCTCATGCTTTGGAAATTTTCAGTTATTACTTCTCTAAATATCCTCTTGACGTCCTTTATGTTGTCCCCTTCTTTTTCATTAAATCCTATCAATCTTTTGTTTTTCTTTGTGTCACCTTGCAGTTGTGGAATTGTTATTTCCTGATTCCTTGTTATTTTTAAAAGATCTTTCCTTTCCTGTTCACTAGCTGCAATCCTGTCTTCAAGGTGTGAAATTTTATCTTCACTTTCATTGAGGTGGTTTTTACAGCTTTCAGTGGAATTTTTGATTTCATGTATATCTCTGTGCATCTGCTTTATGTATCCTGATTGTTTCTTATATTGCTCATCTAGGGATTCTATCTTTTTGTTTAGTTCCTCCAGTTTTTTAACTGTGTTTTCTTTAGATATGTTCAGCATCTCTTTCGTTTCTTTTATCATTTCTTCTTTTACTTTGGAGATTATTTCTTGTTTGAATTCCATTAAAGCTTCCCAGAGTTGCTTGTTTATTTCAGTTGCTATGATGTCCGATAATAGCAATTGAGGTGTATGGCATGTATTTTTTCTATATACATCACTCCTGAGGTTTCTGAATAAGGCAGGTCAAAGCAAGACAATTTCGGCTGCATAGGCTGCATGTTTGAGATTTTAATTTGGTTTTTCATTTTGTCATTTTTTAATTTTTCGTTTTGTCATTTTCCTATATATCTGTGTTTCAAGTGTTATTCTAAGGCTTGCTCAGGTTCTGTTGGAAGTCCTCTTCTATGCCCTCAGCTCCTGGGACTCTGGCACCCAGTTCCCCCAGACCGCCAGGCCTCTGGAACCGGTAGTGCTCACCTGCTTGCTTAGAACTCCACAGTTCTCCAAGCACAGCTGGAATGGGCAGGTGGATGCAGGTGCCCCAGAATAGCCTAGCTGTTCCAGTGCACCCAGAAGGCTTGAGGGTCCCAAACAAGCTGGGCTCGGGGAAAGTGTAGGGGGCACTTCCCCAGGATGCTGGGCCTCTGGAACTGGTCATGCTCGCCTGCTTACTTAAAACTCCACAGTCCTCCAAGCACATGCGGAGGTGGATGCAGTTGCCCCAGACCTGACTAGCTGTTCCACTGGACCCAGACAGTGCGAGGGTTCCAAACAAGCTGGGCTCTGAGGAAAGTGGGTGCCGGCCTGCATGCTTAGAACTCCACAGTTCTCCAAGCACAGCCGGCTACTGGTTGATTTCTTAATAATGGCCATTCTTTCTGGAGTGAGGTGGAGTCTCAGTATTTTTTTTTTTTTTTTTTTTTAGTTAGTATTTCTGAATGATGAACAATGTTGAGCATTTTTTCATGTGTTTATTTGCCATTTCTACTTCTTAATGTGAGAAGTGTCTATTCATTTCAGAAACCTACTTTTGGAATGAGTATTTAAATGTGAGGGGTCTGATTTTTTTCATTTATTTGTATATTCTAGATATTATTGCTTTGTCTGAGATATAGCTGGAAAGTATTTTTCTAGTCTGTGTGTTGCCTTTTCATTCCACTGGTGATTTCGTTTGCTATGCAACAAAAGCTTTTAATAGGATGTGATCCCTGTTGTTGATTCTTTGTGATAACTCCTATGCGATTGGGATTTTGTATATAAAGTCTTGGGCTACACCAATGTCTACAATAGTTCTACCTGTTTTTTCTTTCAGCAGATTTAACATTCCTGTTTTATTATTTTAATCACTCATTCATTTTTATTTAGTTTAGTGTATGATGAAAGACATGGCTTCAGTCTGGCTTTAGTCTTTGGCATGTGGTAAATCATTATCAACAGCACCATTTATGAAAGAACCTGTTTTCTAGTGAAGATGTTTTGCTTCTTAGTCAAAGACAAGGATTCTGAAAACATTTGGGGTTGGCTCCTCATTCTCTAATCTGTTCCACTGATCTTTGGACATTATTTTTCCAGTACCATGCTGTTTACTCAGAGTAGCTTTGTAGTATGATTTCAATTCAGGATTGTGATGCTCTGTGTTTGGTCTTTCCTGCCCATAATTATTTTTACTATGCTAGGTCTCTTCTCATTTGAAATGAATTTTAAGATTGTTTTACTGTTTTATCTAGTTCTGTGAGATATATTGTTGGGATGTTGATTAGGATTGCATTAAATCTCTGTAAAAGTTTAGAAAGCATGGCTTGTAGTTTTTTGTTGTATTCATTATTTGTATCAATGAACAACGCCTATCTTTTTTTTTTTTATTGACATCCTTTTCCATCTCCTTTTTCAAAATATTGTAGTTTCCAGTGTAAAGTTCTTTTAAATCCTTCATTATACTGATACTTAGGTATTAAAATTTTGGGAGTAATACTATGAAAACTGTAGTTTCCTTTATTTCTTTCTCATTGAGTTTGGTATTTGTGCACAGGAACGCTACTGATTTTTAATTGTTGCCTTTGTATCTAGCTATGCTACTGAATTTGGTTAATAATTCTAAAAAGCTTTTGGTGGATTTTTGAAGTCTTCTATGTAGAGGATCATGTCACCTTCAAAAAATGAAAATTTAACTTCTTTCTTTCCTATCCTTATTCCTTTTATTTCTTTCTGTTGTCTGATATTTCCAGAATTATAAGGAATAAGAGAGATGACAGTGAATATTTTTGTCTTGTTATTGATTTTAGAATGAAAGCTTTGTTTTGTCCATTTAGTATGATGTTGGTTATTTGTTTGTCATAAGTTGTTTTAATCAGATTGAGGTAAAGACTTTATTTAAAATTTTTATATCTTCCTAATTCACTTTTGGTAATTCATATTTAACTAGAAATCTGTCAATTTCTTCTGTTTTCTGTTCTATTAAGGTTCTCAAAGTAGATATTTATGATCTTCTGGATTTCTATGGGGTTTGTTGTGATTTCACCCTTTTCATTCCCAACTATGTGGATTTCAGTCTCTCTCTCTCTCTCTTTTTTTTTTTTTTTTGATAAAGTAGACTAAGGGTTTGTCAGTTTCATTTAATCTCTCATAGAGCCTACTTTGATGCATTGACTCTTTGTATTGTTTTCTTAGTATTCACTGCGTTAATTTCTGCTTTGTTCTTCATAATTTCCTCCCTCATATAATCTTTAACTTGACTTGCTCTCCGTTTTCTAGAATCTTGAGGTTCAATGTTAGGTCGTGTATTTGAGCTTGCTGTTTTACTGATATGGGAATTTACTATTATAAATTCCCCTTGTAGGGCTCATTTCACTGCACTCCATAGTTCTTGTATGTACCAATGGTTGTATCATTTAACTAGAGAAACTATACTTTCTTCTTTAACTTCATCTGTGATCCACTGGTTTTTTATGTGTTTATGAAGTTCTTGAGGTTTCTTTTACCAATACTTTCCAAATTCATTACAGTATGGTCTGATAATATGAATGTGATAGTTTCAATTTCTTTGCATTTAATTAAGAATATTCTAAGAGCTAGTACATGATTTATTTTTAAGGATTATTTATTTCTTTATTTACTTGATACCAGGTATCAAACTCACGACATCACTCTTTTCAGGTAGATGCTGTGGCACCAAGCTATCTCCAAGACCCACGTGATCTGGTTGGAAAATGTCCCATGTGCATCTGAGAAAAATGTGTTTTCTGGTGTTTTAGGATGTAACATTCTGTAGACATTTACTAAGTCCATATGCTCAAAAGTTTGGTTCAGTTCTGATATTTCCTTGTTAACTTTCCACCTAGTGGATTGGTCTGTCTGTGAGGGTGGACCATGGCATTCTTCCATTACAATTGCATTGATGGTCAAATTTTGTTTTGTCATGGAAGTATCTTCTTCATTGATTTTGAAAGATAGTCTTGTGGGGTACATCAATCTGGGTTTGAAGTTGTTTTTTTAAAGGCTTGAAATACCTTATTCCAAGCTCTTCCTGATTTGACAGTTTTTGCTGAGAAGTCTCCTGTAATTCTGATGGGCTTCCCTTTATAGGTTACTGGTTTGTTTTGTCTAGTGGCTTTTAATATTCTATACTTGAGATGGATTTCTAGAATCTTAGCTATTATATGCCTTGGTGTAGACTTATTTTTAAAATATTTTATTTTAATAGAAAAAACAGAAAAGGAGTAGAAAAAACATAATTTTTTAAAAAACAGTAAAAATTCACTAGTTGGTAAATTACATATTGTCTTCTTAGAAATAGTTGTTCAAGTCACAACATTAAAGCATAAAGAATGGACATTCAAACAGTGAAACTGCAAACAGTTCTGTTCAGTGATGCAACAAAAACTTAGCAATATGGTTATCAATCCTATACACTTAAAAATACATGCAGTTATATCCTTTAGAGCACTTTCTTTTCCTCTCTTTTTTACAATAGCAATTAGACATTTTGGGTTTTAATACTTCTACAGTTCTTATTTATATATACTCCAGATACACAATGTGATATTTATAAATATGATTCTTATTTATTTCCCTTGAGGATAGTTCCAAGTTCTCTCCATTTACCAATGAAGATCTCAAGATCATCCATTTTATAGCTGAGTAATATCCCATAGTATAAAAATGCCTTATCTTTTTCATCCACTCTTAGGTTGATGGCCATCTTGTTTGTTTCCAAGATTTAGCTATTAAAAATTATGCTGCTATGAACATGGGTACACATATATCACTGTGATATGACCTTTTCAGTTTTTCTGGGAAAATACCCAGGAGGACAATAGCTGGATTGAGTGGAACTTCCAATCCTAGTCTTCCGAGAATTCTCCATACTGATTTCCATAGTGGCTGCACCAATCTACACTCCCACCCACTGTGGATAAGTGTTCCTTTTTCCCTGCAGCCTCACCAATAATTATTATCAGTTGATTTCTTGATTGCAGCTATTACTTACAGAGTGATATGAAATCTCAATGATATTTTAATTTGTATTTCTCGAATGATCAGTGATGGTGAACATTTCTTCATCTGTTTATTTGCCATTTGTTTTATCTTCATCTGAGAAATGTGTGTTCATCTCAGATGCCCATTTCTGCAGAGGGTCTTTGAATTTGGGCGTTTGATGTTTTCAGTTCTTTATATGTTCTGGTTGTAAGTTCTGTGTCTGGCTAAAATTGATTCTCATTCTGTGGGTTTTCTTTTCACTTTGTTGGTGATTTATTTTGAAGTGCAGAAATTTTTCAATAATATGAGATCACAGTTGTTGATTCTATGAAGTATTTCCTGTGCAGTTTGTCTTTTGTTCATGAATTATCTGCCTACCCCTATGTCTCCAAGACTTCTACCTACCTTGTCTTCCAGTCGATTTAGTGTTTGTGTTTTAATATGTAGGTCTTTGATTCATTTAGACTTTACATTTGTGCATGATGTTAGGCATGCATCTAGTTTCAGTATCTGGCATGTATAGACTTATTTTTTTTTTTCATGGGTAATTAGTGTACTGTATATCTCACTTATCGGATGTCAATTTTTTTTTTTTTTCCTCTGCTTGGGAAGGTTTCTGCCATTACTTCTGCAAATATCATCTTTTTGCTTTTTCTTTGACTCTGATCAAGTTTGTGTCATTCTTCTTTGCATCACTGAGCAGCCATTGGATTTATTTATTGTAGTTCTTTGTTATTTTTAAGAAATCTTTCTTTTCAACATTGACAACCACAATCTTGTCTCTGTATTTGATATGCTGTCTTAACATTTGCTCATTCTGCTTCATGTACTTTCAAAAGTCTTTCTCATTTCCTGAATCTTTTAGAATCTTCTTTATGGATTCCACTTTTTCTTTTCCTTTTTGTCTCTTTCTTTCTTTCTTTTTTTTCTTTCTTTCTTTCTTTCTTTCTTTCTTTCTTTCTTTCTTTCTTTCTTTCTTTCTTTCTTTCTTTCTTTTCAAACTCACAACCTAGTGCTTACCTGGCAGGCATTTATACTGCCAAGCTAAATCCCCAGCCATTTCTTTTCTGTGCTAAGGTTCATGATTTCTATCATTATCCTAGGATCCTCTATTTTTGAAAATCTGTATCTGCTTTCAGAGTTACTATGCATGTGTTTCATTATGTTCACCATTTCTGTAGTTAACTGAGGAATCATTTCTGATTTCATTCATAGGCTTTGTTGCTTTCATTGCTACCACTTCAAAGATTCCAGGTGGGCAGCTTTCAACTTGTCCCACTTCCTTGCACCTGAGATTTACCCTTCCTGAGTTGTAAGTCCAGGAATGGATCTTGCTCATGTGTCTTGTCATTTTCTATTTTATTGTTTAGTTTAATTGCCAGATTGATGCTTGAAAATTGCTTATAGTGAGTAGCTTTATTGTTACTTTACAGAAATCTTAAGAAGTGATTATTTCTCAGAGATGTCTTCAGATGTAGCTGGATTTTGGGTTTTGAGTCTATTGCATGATATTATCTCTTAAATTTATTGGGATGAGTGGTTGCTGCATATTTCACCAGGCCCTAGTTCTTTGGTACCAGCCTGTAGTATTGAGGGCTTATAGCACTTATGACCCTTAGGCAATCTCAGTCTGGCATATCAGAAAGAGTAACTGATTAGAAAACTTTTGTCACCTTAGCTAAGAAGTACATCCTACAATAATAATAATAATAATAATCATAATATCAAACAGCCTAGAATGAATTAATTTTGTGTTAATATAAAAAATATTTAAAAAACCAGAAAATTATATGCAGTAAGTAAGTCTCAGTATGTCAATTTTACCATCAGGACAGAAAATTTAAGAGGGATTAGCAAGAAAAGTAGAGAATTAGAAGACAAGAAAGAGAGCATTTTAATTTTTAATAGTACATGTTTGCAGTACATCATAATTCCATTTGTGTAGGAAATCAGTACATGACATAATACATCTTAATTTACTTTTATTCTCTTCTCCCCTGCCCTCTCACCCCTTCTCTCCACCATAGTACTGATTGGAAGATATTTCAAATCTTAACCATCGCAATGCCTTTTCTAGATGTATGAGATGAAGAAGCTCAAAGCCAGACTTTATACAAGACACGAAACTGGTCGTCCGTGGAGTTAGTTTTATCCTCAACTCACATGTCTTGAGGAAGAAAAAATGTTCTTTGTGCAGTTGTACTGTACTGAAACAGGGGCCTTTGTGTCGTCTACCCAGGAGATGTAAATACAGTAAATAGTTATATATGAAAGTGAGCTAAGTTTTCATCAATGCAACAATATATATGAATGTATATATGGATATAAATATAGGACTATATATTGATTGTCCACTATATTGGGCACAACCAAGGTACTCATGAAAGAGGACTTCTAGTCCTGTTGTATAAAGTGGCAAAAATGATACAATGACTGTATTTGAAGCAAGGAGTATTTTGACCATAGATCTTTTACTGATTACAGTAAAACATTGAACATGTTTTTCAAACATGTTTTTCAAATTAAATATGCACACACATAATAAGATAGCATATAGTTTTCAAGAGAAGACAATTTTATCATTTCCATCAATGTTGATAGACTTGGAAGACATTAGAGTAAGTGAAATAAACCAGGTACAGAAAGATAAACATGACACAAATTTAATGAGTTGAGGAGCCTAAAGAAGTGGACCTGATAGAATCGCAGAGAAGGGTGGTGGTGACCAGAAGCAGAGAGGAGAGTGGATACAGAAGTAGGTATTAATCATGGGTTAATATTTTCAGCTTTTTAAAATTATTATTATTTTTTAAAATTTATTTAAAGAGAGAAACAAAACTAAATGAAGCAAAACAGTAAAAGACTAGAAGTAATACAGAATGTTAAGAGAAAAAAATATACAGTAAGAATTCACCAGTTAGTAGATCACACATTGTCATCTTAGAAACAGTTGTCCAGATTACAAAATTAAAGCTTACAAAGTGGACATTAATACAATGAGATTACAGGCAGTTCTGTTCAATGATCCAACAAAAAACTCAGCAATATGGTTCTCTATCCTACACATTTAAATATACTTGCAGTTATATCCTTTAGATCACTTTCCTTCCTCTCTTTTTTACGCTAACAATTACACATTTTGGTTTCCATTACTCCCACAGTTCTTATAACTTTTTATTTGAAGAGGAAAACAAAAAAGACAAAAAAAAATAAATAAAAGAACACAGACCAAAGAAAAACCCAATGTGACAAAGCAAAACAGAGTCAGTTACAACAGGAGGATGGACATAGTATATAATGCAAAAAAAGGGGGGGGGCTGGGGATTTAGCTCAGCAGCATAAGCACCTGCCTTGCAAGCAGGCAGTCATGAGTTCGATCCCTGGTACCGGTAAAAATGAAAAAGACAAAAAAAAAAAAAAAAAAAAAAAGAAAAGAAAGATTCCTAGGTGATCAACAAAGGTTACCATTATGTCTCTTGTTATCCTAAAGTTTTAGTGATTTATTGCACATAATATAATTATAAATAATAAAAATATATTCAGAATGCTTGATCATTAGATGTACAATTTACAACAAAGAAGATTGAGAAGTGAATTTATGTATGCTAATTATCTTGGTTCAATAACTTTTCCATGTCAACACATAAAAATTCTACATTACACTCTATAAATATACATTATTTTCAATTATTTATTAAAATAAATTTATGTTTATAACATGTAGTAAAATATTACGTGTCTTAAGTTCCATCCTATCGCAAATAAGAAAATGTTTAGAATCCTAGTGTACCTAATGTGAAGCAACCCCTCAAAACTATTTTTATAACTTCTGAAAGTTCCTGAAGTGACCTCAAACTGTAAACACAGCTTTGTCTTGAACAAAACAATTTAATGGTCTTATTAAATTGCTAACATACTATTCAAAATTTGTGAAAAAGAAGAAACACAGATACTTGTAAATATCTTCTGTAGTAGGAGATATGTCCATTGTGATTTACTTTGAAAATGATGGCAAAATGTGAGAAATACATAGTTTATACACATTATAATTTATAACAAAAAGTATATTTTCTTCCACACATTGATAATATTCTAGTATCTCGAGTTAAGGATAAAATTTGTGCTTAGATCTTTCAATGCATAATGCTGAGAAGCATCATGAAACATGTATTGGAGTATAGATTTGCAAGAAGTATAAGACTGTGCAGGGGGCATTTTGTAAACTGATCATACTGGATAACAACAGCATAATGTAAAGCCACAACTTTGCAAAAGATCTAATATAAATTCAATTTTAGTTTATATGTTGCCAGAGCAAGAATATTATTAGTTCAATAATTTATGCACAAAACAGATCTAAAAGTAAAAAATTTATTTTTTATAGTGAAGAATTAACTCTTGCATGTTCAAAAGACTCTTTAATACTTAGCTATATGCCCAGCCTGATTTCAAAACTTTTGTCTAAGCTTAAGCTGTATGTGTTGCTTTATCATTATGGAAACTGATGGCCCTTCAAGGAAGGCATTTAAAACACAAATTATTAAGAAAAAATATAAAATAATTAACTTGATGTTTTAACATATTAACGTTTATTAAATACTTTCATGTTCTCATAAGATAGTACAGGCATGCAGAGATGTATGTTCTTTGTCAGCTTTAGCTAGCCTTTATTGAGACCAAATACGTTTTAACTGTGACCTCAATAATTTGAAATAAATAATGTATCTATACGTATCTTACTATAAGTTCTATTCATAAAATTTATATATTATTAACAACTTCCACTTCATATTTTGTATGAAAAATAACACAGGTTTTGAGAGCTGAAAATCACATGTTGTCAAATGCCTTTGAAAAACACTAATCTATATCAGGTTGGTATTTTACTGTACGAAAGAAATAATAATACCACATATCTGGCTATAGCAGTAAAGTCAAATTTAAACATTTCTGGGGAAATTCTTTGTTAAATGAACAGAGCATATAATTTATATGGATATAAATATCTTCAAGCTGAAAAAGAATGTGTTTGTTTTCAAGGAAAAATTTTTAAAATTAACATGAAAAATAGAAAAGAAATATGAAAGGACAAAAGGGAATCTTGTAGGCTGACAAACATTTTCTATTACCTGAGCTACTTTGTTTTTGTTGGGACAAAATATTTGACACACACTGTTAAAGTATAACACACATATTTTGGCTTCATTTGTAGAGGTTTTGGTTCATAGCCAGCTGAATCCTACCAGGGGAGCATGGCAAAGGGATGAGCAATCACAGGAGGATGAGGGACATATCTCAGCCATACCCACAGTGATCCATATCTTCCAAAAAGGCTTCAACTCCCAACATCAAATCCAGCTATAGACTCATCAGTGGACAATCCAATAGCGAGTATTGTGCCCTCATGGTCAAATCATCTTCCCAAAGATCCACCTATGAACACAGGAGGTGTTGGAGACAATCTAGACATAAATCATAACATTCCTCCCCTGGCCTTCAAAAGACATGTACATATGGTACCAAAATCTGTCTTAGATATTTTGTTGTTGCTGGGACAGAGCACCTGGCATCCACAAGTTAAAGAAGAGAGCTTTATTTGGCTTCCAATTCATAGAGGTTTCAGTCCACAGTGGCTAGTTCCAAGACAGGTTGGCATGGTAGAGTAAAGGCACCTCATGGCATCCTGTCAGGAAGCATGAAGATCAAGGGAGAAGAAGGGAGATACACCCTTCTAGGCCATGCTTACAGGGACCCGTCACTCCATAGCCTCAACAAGGAGCTCATGTGGCTTTGGGGGGACCATTAGTCAAAAACCATAACTTCTGTGTTTTAATCTTGCTGGTAGTTTTTTCAGGTAAACATAATCTTCTTACTATAAATGTAAGATATTCATTTGATTGTATGTGACCACATCTAAAACATCTTAAAATAATTTAACATGTTGCAAAATGATTCCTGTCATATAACAATTCCCTCTCCCAAAAAGAGGAAAAATCATAATAGAAAATGGGCAACAGAAAAGATAAGAAGAGTATAGGATCTCCCAAAACATTTTCAAGAATACATCATCAAATTTTGATAATATCCTTTCACAAAATGTTAATAGATTTTCAGTATTGACAATCACCATTTATATTTTACCTTTTTACACAACCAAATTTTATAATTCCACTTTTTGTAAAACGTTTACTAGCAAATACCATAAACCTAAATTATATATCTTTTGCTCCCTTAGCAATAGAATTGTCCTCACATGCAACATTGCATCTGTAAACAATGACTGCTGCTTTTCAATTCATTTCTAATGAACCATTTCTGAATGTGTCTGGCTCATTTTTATTTTGGTCTTTTTATATTGTTATTAATATAACATTATATTTATTCTTAAATTTTATGATTGTCATATTTTATATAAATATAGTCATTTTAATAAACACGTTCAAGGAGAAACAACACAAAAAATCTATCATTTTTTGAGAAGAAACACATATTAAACTTATTTAAATGTAACTTCATTTTTTATTAGTAATGAGATAAAAATGTCACTTTTAGCCTGAATTTATGCTCTGTTTCTACTTGAAATTCTGAGATGATTGTTATACTGTTTGGATCTGAAATGTCTCCAAAGGCTGACTTGGTTCCTGACTTGTGGCGTCACAGGAGGTAGTGGAAACTCTAGGAGAGAGAGCCAGTTCGAATGAAGCAGATCACTGAGGTTACATCTTTAAAAGGTATACTTAGCTCAAGCACCCTCTTCGCTCTGTGTCCCGCCAGGATAATGAGAGCTGCTGTGTTCTATCAATTCCATCTGCTGTGAGATACTGCTTTAGTCCAGACCCAGAAAAAATGGAGCCAGGTGACCATGTACTAAAATTTCTGAAGCCATGAAAACAAATCAACTCTCTTCTTAAAATTGTTTTTCTCATATATTTTGTCATAGAAACAAGAAGTTGTAAACACTGATATTGAAAATGAGATGACTGATGTTACTATAACTTACAGTGTGACTCTAAGCCTTTGGAAGTAGTTTGAGGAAAGAGCTTAGAAAAGTTTGAAGATGTAGACCTAAGAACATGCTAGAATTCTGTAAGCAGATAAGCAGAGAAGGAAGAAATTTGGGCAGATAGACATGCATACAGCAGGAACACTGTGAGGAGACAAAAGTAGTTATCAGATGGATCTGGCTGAAGTCGAAGAATGCAGATTGCCACCATGAAGTATTAGAGGATGTATATGAAGAGCTTTTTCAGAAACAGGAACCACTGAGAATATTATGCTGCCCAAAGTGTTTCCTTCGTCATTCCAGCCCAGCTTCCGTGAAATGACGAACCAAATTTTACTCTAGGAGCACAGTTTTAAATACGTTATCACCTTATTACTATGTCTCAGGAATACACTACCCTTTCACACGTAAGATACTTTTTGCAAGATTCTATGATTTTACCTTTTCTCCCTTTCTACAATTGTTATTAGAAATATATTCTACTTAATTAAAAGATGTATTAATAAAATTGTCATTGATCTTTGAATTGTTCATCAAAAAAGTATATCTAAACCTTGTCTCTTGTTTATGAAATTAAACTTATATGAAGTTTTAACATTTTCATTGAAAAAAGAGTAATTATCTAGACATTCACAGGTGCATTAAAAGTATGCTGGTGGCTATGCTTCATCAAAATAGAGGAAGGGAAAGAAGCATACATTTGTTTTTTTCTTGGAAGCACCTCGCTATGTTTGATCCATTTATAACCTGTACATCACTTCAGTAAGGCTGAACACATTATCGAAACAAAGTTATTCTTTCTTTTTAGTGAGAACTTCCAAAATCCTTTCTTATAGTTTTTTTTGAAATGCAGATAATGGGTTTGCAAAGTATATTAAACATCATAGAGCACAGTACTTCTCTACAAGATATTCCTAACTTAAATCTCACCCAGGGATCAGTGTTTCCTTTCTCTTCTGACCTATGGTCTTGTGTGACCGTTATTCTGCTCTCCACAGCCGTGAACCAAACTCTCTGACTCTCTCTATGTATGAAGCCAAGCTGTACTTGTTTGTGCTCGAATTGTATCACTTTACCCAGTGAGCCGCTGTTCCATTCACGCTGCTGCAAATGACCAGAGCTCATTCTTTTTATGGCTGGAGAGTGTTCCACTGTGCATAGCTACCATTTTTCCTTTGCCTTTCACCAGCTAATGGACTTTTAGACTGCAGCAATTGCTTGGTGATTAGAACTAGAAGAACTAGAAATACTGGAGTGCAGATGTTTCTATAACATACTGATCTCAATATTTTATATATAGCCAGTAGAGCGATAGTTACATTGTGTGATAGATCTAGTTTTAATTTTTGAAGGAATCTCAGTTGGTTGTAATAATTTAGATGTCCACCAAAAGTATGCAAAGGTTTCCTTTTCTCTGCAACCTCACTAATATTTGCTACAGTCTATTTTTATTAAAGCCTATTCTTTATTATTCTCTGTGGTTCCCTGATGTTTATTCTCTGTTTAGATCTACAAAATATTTTTCCCTGAACTTGTTGATCATGTGAATATCTTCATCTTGAGAACTACTTAGATATTTGCCCATTTATACTTGGGTTTTTAATTTTTCCTTTATGCTTTGGTATTCTTTACATAGTATAGCTTTCAATTCCTTATCCAATTTATACATTGCAAATGTTTTCTTGTATCTTTTAGGTTCTTTCAGAATTATTTATTGTTTATTTTGCTGTACAGAAGACTTTTTATTCAAACCATTTCCATTTATCAGTTTTGACTTTGATTCTTAGTCTTTGGGGATCTTGTTCAAAATATTCTTATTTTCCCCATTGTCCTGAGCATGTCTTCAAAACTGTCATATCGTTTCAGATCTCACAACTAAGTATTATATGTTAAGTTGATCTTTGCAGCTGTAAAGTTATGGAGATCTAAATTGATTATTGTACTAAAAT
Organism: Cavia porcellus; assembly: GCF_034190915.1. NCBI lineage: Eukaryota > Metazoa > Chordata > Mammalia > Rodentia > Caviidae > Cavia > Cavia porcellus. The sequence goes on along the minus strand of NW_026947499.1, from coordinate 71,598,642 downwards.
GTTTTTCCATCACCATTTTGTAAAAAGGTTTCTTCTTTCTTATGCTATTGTTAGTATCTGTGTAAAAAATTATTTGGATGGCAATATGTGCACTTACTACTGGATGCTCTATTATTTTCCATGTTTTTATGCATTTGTGTTTATTCTGATTCTAAGCTCTGTCGATTGTTAAAGTTTTGTACTTTACTTTCAAGTCTTTTTAAACTCTCATGATTGTCCATTTTTTGATTGGCTATTTTACTTTACTTTTTTCATTGTGTATGTGGGTGTGTGTCACTTGATGTAAGTTTTAGAATTATTTATTTTAGTTCTATAAAGAGTGCCATTATTAATTTGATAGAGGTTGTATTTAGTCTGTATATTGATTTGGAGAGAATGGATATTTTTACAATATTATTTTTCTCAATCTTTTAACATGAAATGATTTTTTGCTATTTTGTGTCCTTTTCAATGATTTTCATCAATGTCTTATAATTTTATTGTAGAGATCTTTAGCCTCCTTGATTAAATTCATTTATTAGTAGTTTACTGCAAACGTGCCTGCTTTCCTGAATTTTATTTTGGTAACTGACTACTGGCATAGGTCAATGCTATTGATTTCTGTTGATTTTCTACCATGAACTTTCTTGGGTTATCTGCAAGCAGTGACAATCTAAGTTCTTGTTTTCCTATTTGGATCCTCATTGTTTTCCTTGACTGACTGTTGTAGTGAGGACTTCTAGCATTTTCTAGACCGGAAGTAGTGAAAGTTGGAATGCCTGTCTCATTTCAGATTGTAGGGAGTGAGCTTTGGCAGGCCCCATTCAATGCAATGTTTCCACTGGGCTTTGTAGAGACCTTTTTTATGTTGCAGCATATTCCTTGACTGTATAATTTTGTAAGTGTTCTTTTTATGATGAAGATGTGTTGAATTTTAGCAAATGCTCTCTTTCTACATCTGTTGAGATAATGATATGGTTTCTTTGTTATTTATTTTGTTCCTGAGGTTTATCACATTTACCGATTTTCATGTTGGAATGAGTCCAGCTTGTCCATGGAGGAATCTTTAAAATGTGCTTTTGAATTTATTTGCTCGCATTTTTGTTCATTTTTTTCTCATTGGATCTTTAGTTTGTAACAGTATGGTCATTTCTGGCCTGATAGAACATGTTTACAACACTTTCTTTGGTTTCTACATTTCCAAAACTTTATAATTTTATATTATATTCAGGATCATATCTTGTTTCATATTTACACTCGTAGTCATGAAAACCAGCTACTAATAGTTGGACTCACTATTTTATAATACTGAGTTTTATATCAGTTACTGAAAACATTTATGTCTTGGTTACCTCATTTGATACAAATGAACATTAATAAATAGTAACAGACTTGCTCATTCAAAAAATCATATGTCAGGGCCAGTGTTTAGGTGGCTCCCAAAGCTTCAGGGCATCATGGCTGGATCTACAGTTTGTGATGTTAAAATTGATTCATGGTTCACTGATAGGATCTAGGGCCTCAGATCTAGGGCATGACTGCTATCTGCCCTAAGTATCCTGGATAAGACAAAGGAGGATAAAGCCTTGAAGACTCATTTCTTGTTTGTTTTTGCTGTGTTCTACCTGAAGTGAACAGTTTCTCCTCTGTGATGTCTGCAGGCCACGTGCCACTTTGCCTTGGAGCCAGCCTAGTAGAGACTGAAACCTTTAATCAACTGTGAGCCAAACAGACTTTTCTTTCTTTAACTCTGGGTGTTGGGTATTTTGTCTCATCAATGAGAAGGAACTAAGATATGATATAAAACCTATGTCTGTTACTGTCTCACTTGTTGCTTCTATGAATATTAAATCTGTCCAAAAATAACTTAATAAAAGTTATCCAAATCTTAAATGCAGTATACATTGGTCAGGCAATCATGTCTTGGAAATTTTTCTGTAAATGTATTTACACACACATGTACAGGGCCACTTGAAATTAATTCCATAAATAATAAATTATTACAAAATATTATATATGTATATATATAATGTTATACCTGTAAATTACAGTTCAGCTATTGCAAAAAGGAGCTAATCTTCATTCCCATAGAATCCTTTTCTAAAACCATATCTTTTCAAAGAAAAAGAATCTTTTTCTAATTCTTAAAAGTAGATATTGTGCCATGGATTGCTATTTTACTGTATTTTTATTTTTATGTTATGGTCTAAGGGTCATATGCATGAAATTCGCAAAATTACTAAAAATTTTCCTAAGTGTTCTTCAACAAGTAAATACATACAAATTACCATTGATTTTGCTTGTGAGTCTTCAAATGTTTCCAGTTGTGATAGCCTTTAAAATGTGTATTCTTTAAGAAAGTCATGGAAAGTTTTAATGTGTAGTGCTTCATAATTTAAGACCTCTGAGAGACGTTCTCATAAAATATAAACCAAGAAAAACAAGAAAAGAGAAAAACATAGTATCAACTGGGAGAAAGCCTTCATGTTTTCTGCAAGTCTGCTTTGTAGTGTCCACAAGAAAAGCAGACCAAGCACCAGCAGGACTGTCAATTACTCAGGCAGCGAAGAAGCCAGATGCTGTTGGCAAAATATGCTCCAGAGAGTGACATGTGGGTCTAGTAACTGCCATACAGAGCCCCATCTGTAGCTAAAGCTGTTGACTCTGCTTTGGGGGAAGAAAAATCAGAAATAAAGAAGGCAGTTAAATTTTAAACCGTGTCAGGAATAGCAGAAGGCAGGTTGCAGGCAGCATTCAAATTACTAGTCCAATTTGCTTTTTAATGTCTTGTAACTGTGTAAACACTAAACTGTGTTAACTCTAGTCGTTAGGAGAGATGAGCACATGCAGACAGTTTGGAAACCAAGACACACAGATCATATATCCCTGAAAATGTTGCCTAAAATTCTTCTTCTCAAGTTATATAAGCAAAATTAATCAAGTTATATAAGCAAAATTCAGTGACATGTAATTCTCATTCACTCTAATAAAACATGATTTTTAAGCAATTTTTATTGTAAATTATTTGATTTTCTTCAAATAGTATGAAATTTAAGGCTCTTCTTTGTGATTTTTCACAGAAAGTCTTTATAAGAACTTTTAAGAAAACTAAATAATATTCACTCTAGCTTTTATAACTTGAAATTTTGCCCAGCAAAAATATGTAGGAATGGTGCAGTTTTGAACCTTCACTTCATAAATTCTTCCTGTTTTTGTATCAAAATTTTATTGACATACTTTGCTGCATAGTGCACGGATACCAGAGCAGTGTTGGCTGGCACACGGAGCACGTCTCCAGCTATGTTACCCTCCTCTCTTCTCTTCCTTTCTCATCCCCTGCCCTACTTCCCGTGTCTGCAAAGCCTTTCTCCCTCTCTTATGTCATTTATCTTTATTTTACCTTGTAATTTACTTAAAATTTGAGTTTCTCATATAAAAGAAACCATAAAATATTTGAGTTCCTAAGTCTGATTTATTTAACTCAGCATTATGGTCTCAAGACACATTCATCTGTTGATGGACTCACATCATCTCCAATATTTAGCTAAGTGAGCTGTGCTGATATAAACACAGGTGTGCAAGGGTCACCAATAACAGGATGTCTTTAAATCCTTGGGGAAGATACCTGAAGAAGCATAGCAGGATCAAATGGAAATACTAGTTTTAGTTTTTGAGGCATCTCCATAAAAATGTGGTTATACTATTTTACATATCTACTAAAAATGCAAGATTCTTTATTCTGTATAATTTCTCCAACATTTACTGCTTTTGAGTTATTGCTGATAGTCATTCTTACCTAGGGAAGATTTTGGTGTGCTTTGATTTGCGTCTCTCTAGTGATCAAAAATTCATGTATTATACTCCTTTTGGCCATTTCTCTTTCTCCCTTTGTGAAATGCATCTTAATTTCAAATGTTCATATTTTAATTCTTTTAATTTATGAGATCTAATTTTTCAGTTCTTTACACTCTACAGATGCTAGTACTCTGAAGAATAGCTGGTGATTTTGTTTTTCTTGTAGCTTTCTTTAAGCTATATCCCCTCTCTCTGTTGTTTACTTTTATGTGCAGAAGACTTTTAGTTTAACATAATCTTATTTGCTGATTATTAGTGTTACTTCTTGTGAAATCTAGGTTCTACTGAAAAATTATATCCAATGACTATTCCTTCAAGAATATTTTTTTAAAAATTTCATTGTCAGGCTGTTCTGTTTCCAATTTTACACCTGGCCTTTGGTAATTTTGATTTTATTTCAGTATAGTATGAGACTGTGGGTCTCTATTCTTCTTCATGTCAATGGCTAGTTTCCCAGCACCACTTCCTAAGGAGACAATCTTTATGTCTAGTATAAGTTTTTGTCCCCTCTGTGGAGATCAGATGAATGAATGTGCCTGAGTTTTTTCTGCATTTTCAGTTCTGTTCCATTAATCTACATTTCCATTTTTCTGCCAAATTATCCTGTTTTATCAGTATAGCTTTGTAATACAACTTAGAATCTGGGATTGTGATTCTTTCTGATTTGCTCTACTTGCTGAGTGTTTTGCTTTTGCTGGCTCTATTATGGTTTCTTATGAAGTTTATGATTGTTTTTCTAGTTCTGTGACAAACCCTGTTGATAATTTGGTTGGCATATTATTAAATCTATCCCTTTCAATAATATGGTGATGTTGACAGTTTCATTCTGTATATACAGTAAAATAGCATGTCTTTCCATTTTCTGATGTTGATACCATTTTATTGTTCAATGTAGTACGGTTTTCATTAGAAAAAAATTCACTTTCTTGGATAGCTTAATTCCTTGGTATCTAATTATGCTAAGCTACTGTGAATGGGACTGTTTCCCAAATTTCTTGTTGGATTCATTGTTGGTGTACAGAAATGTTGATTTTGATCTACTGATTTTGTAACATTCTAGTTTGCCGAATTTGTTTATTGGTTCTAAGTGCCTTAATGTAGAAATCATATGGGAGCCTCCTGTATAAAGGATCATATTATCTACAAATAATGACATTTTGATTTTTCCTGTTACTTCCAAAGTTAAAAAAATCTCTGTCAAATTATTCTTCTTGGTTTAACAATGGGTTCACAGTGAAACTTTAATGACCTCATTTAGTAATTATCTGTACAAAGGAAACACTAAATTAATAGCAGAGATAACAGAAGCAACAAATGGAAACAAAGGAGGGTTCAATTGCTAAATTTTCCAAAATATCTAATGTAAAGTATAATAATTTCAGAAAAATTATATATGTGATATATATATCACATTATATATATATATATATAATTTATATATATATATAATTTATTAATTATATATATATATGTGTGTGTGTGTGTGTGTGTGTGTGCAATAAAAATAACTATACTACTAATGTCTCTTCATCAAAATAACTTATGCTTTCATTGTTTGATTGTCTGGTCATTTTTTTCTTCCCTCCATCTTTTAATCTGAATAAGTGCATTGAAGATAACAATATATAATTTATGAACCCCTGTTAACCTCCTACTATTTTGTTTTGAAATTCTGTATTATTGCTTTAATCGTTTTTCATTTTAAAAATAAAAGAAGAAAACATAGAGTAGGAGAAAATGTTGAAAACAGTGTCTAATAAGGTAATCATATTTAAAATGTATGAAAATTCATACAACTTTAAAATATAAATAACTCAATTTTCAAACAGGCTCTGGATGCAAACATACACAGCATTCTACAAAGACAATGAATGCGTAGTTGCAAATCACACCTTAAGATGTTCAAACTAATTCACCAGTAGGGAAATGCAAATGACTACCAAATGCATATTGAGATACCATTTTAGAACCACTAAACCTGTCAAAGTAAAGTGATGAGTACTAATGAATACGGACAAGGTGTGGAGAATTCGGAAATGTATATTGCTGGCATTGCTGTCAAATAGTACATTTGCTTCTAAAATGAGTTTGTTTATGTCTAAAAATTAAGCATGAAGCATCCAAAGTAGGCAAATCCCTATGCACAGAAAGACTACTGGTTTCAAGGACCTTGTGCTAAAAGCGAGTGGGGAAGGACAGTTAGTTAATGGGCATGGGCTTCTCATGGAGTCATGAAAATCCTCTAAAACTAAATCGTGATAATGAACTTTTTAATGATATGACTATGCTAAAATTATCGAAATGTACACTTTAATCAGTGAAATATGTAGTACAAAAATTTCTTATCAATGTTGCAGAATAATAATTTGTTAGAGAATTCTTAGGTAGTAAATTATATCAAATTTGTGACATATATAACATGCAAATGGGCAGAATATTTAGTGAATATTCTCACAAGATACTGAAATCAATGAGTCTGATATTTATATTAATCATGAGACATAAAATCATAAATAAAGACCAAAATCTGAAAGCTGACTTCAGTCTGGAAGTCTATTTTCTCTGAATATACAATGGTTAAAACGATGAAAATAAAGTCAGTAATCTATAAAATCTGAGGAGTAATAAAATAACTGAGATTTTGGCTAATTCAAATAACAAAATGTTCTCACACATTTATTAATTTAAGTCATTAGGAGTTCACAATTACCACTGTCACACTTATCTAGGAAGACTGATTTGATTATGCCTCATGAGTATTAAAATAAGCACACATTTTAATTAAGACTTATTGCTTTTGTTGTTTGTGTCCTCAATTTTAACACTTCTGCATCTACAGCAATACTACTTTAATAAAATAATATCATGCAACATAAAAATTAATATCTCATAAATGTTATAATAATACATTTTCACCAATGGACACACAAAGACGAGTAATATATTTCATAACTGCTGAAGTGTGTGGGTCCACTTGTATGTGAATTTTTGTTTTGCAAAATTACAACAATCTGAAAACTTTACAGTTCAGAAAAACAAAAAGTTTAACAAACACTAAGTCTGTTTTATAATTTGTTATAAAATGGGTTAAACTATCTTAGGAAAAGTTAAAATTCATCACATTTAAGACATTTGAGTGCAGACTAGAATGTCATTTGCATGGTGAGAAATGTAGACGCATATCCGGATGTGATATTCACTTATGACTGTGTAAGACTGGCTGTGGGGCATACTCCACTACTTCTACTGTCACGTCATAGCTGTGTCTTGCCAGCGTGGTGATCTCACATGTGGAGAGTTCCTGGATAAAATTCCATGGGCTGTTAACCATCCCCACATGACCGATTATCTTTCCAGCAAACCACAGTATTACAGTAAAAAGTAGTCTGTCACACTGTGTGTTTTTTGTCATGTGCAATACACAGAATATACACATCTGTGTTGATTCACTATTGTTCATGACTTCTAGATAAGAGCAAGCTATCAGTAGCTACATTTTTGTGGAATTAAGTGCCCCCGCTGATTTTTGACTGTACCTGTAGATTCAAACTAAACATCTCACATATGTGGTTAACACTATATTATGAAAAAAGGCAAAACAACTTTCTGGGGTTACCGGCATCTCCAAGAAAGAAGTGCTGAAAAACGTAAAATGTGTACTAATGAAATTATAATTCATAGTTATTCAAAGAAAGTAGAGATAATCGCAACATTTTTCATCCATAAGATGAAGCGACATTTTTCAGTCCATCACTGTAAATCGTTTCTACGGAGGCACAGATGGAGGGGGTGTTTATAGGAGTTTGTGAGAAAGTAGTAGCCTTAGCTTGAATATTGGTTTGGATATTGATATTTTATATCTTATTGTTGCATTTTAAATTAACATTCACTATTGGCTTATAGGGTCCTGTATTTTCTAAAGTATCCATTTATCTATTTCTGTCACCAAAACATCAATTCTATTTCCCCAGCTATGTTCAAGTGCACCTTTAGTGGAGCAAGCTCTCTGCTCTTGACAAGTGGGTCTTATAACCTTCCTTAATCATTTCCAAGTGAGGGACACTTGTGTAAATCCTTACACAGCTGACAGAATTTAAAGTTCTCAACTATAATCACAAGACAAAACGATCTGAATGAATTATATCACAAAGTATGTTATAATTAGCTTGATATAGCCTGGAAAATAATCACCTGAATGTATTTATATTTAATTATTCACTTAGAAGAAAAGTATTCCAGTTACCATGCATTTGATTTGGCAGCTACTTGAGGGATAAAATGGATACTAAAAAAGTAAAAGTTAAATAACAGCACTCTATATGTGGTTATTCACATTTTGGCTTAGTAGTATTAGTTCTACTGAATTTCTACTTTGGTTTTTCAAACTTTTTTATCTAAGATTAATCAAAGGCAATTGAATTAGGGTAGATAATGATAAATGCTATTATAAAGTATATCAACGATGATACATAAATAATAGCTTCTACATAATAACTGGAAAGATCTAGTTAATGGGACCACTTTTTCTTTATTACTTTGGAACACCCTCATTTGACGTAGAATACTCCAAGACTCAAACTGTATGGCAAAAACATGTTTTAATTGAGTGAATACATCTATAATATGTCCCACATCTCCAAATTAGGTTTACAAATTATGTTTATTTTTTTCCCTTAATTCCCTTGATTCTGGACTGTGGTATTTGCACATTGCAAACAAATGTTACACTATGTTACCAAGAAATGCCTTCAACTCTGGGTACTCATTTTAATTAAACCCATGTAAAGTGAAAATATTTGGTTGTTTTTCAAAGAAATTTTACATTGCAAGAAAAAATTTTAAAATATTACTCACCGATAGCTTTGTACATGTCAGTACATGTGGAATTGTGCTTACCAGGATTCTTTTCACATTCATTGGTACTCTTATTTCCGAAAGTTATTTTCCAAACAGATGGGTACATGTATTGGTAGCTCTAAGGAAATATGAAAATTTATAAAACTATTAGACTACTTCACTTTATTTCACTTATAATCCAGACATTACTTCTGGATATTTTGATCTATTAATGTATAAACTTTCTGCAGTTTTTATACCAGTAATTATCCACAGTGACTTTTGCTGCATTTTGAAACCTGTGGACAGTATTTTATAATATTTAATTCAATAAAAACCCTTTAGTATGCCAATGAATTTATATAATTTATGAATAATCGTCATAATATATAACTTTAACCTATTTTTACAGATAGTGTGTTAGTAAAATAATAGTGATGTGAGTAAAACCGAAGAATTAAACATGCAAATAAGTTCCTATTTAAATAGTAAAATTACAGTAATATAAATCTTCTGAGTGTCATGCAGTGTTACTGAAAAACAATGAACATATAAATGCCAATGTTAAGATCAATTAAAGTTTTATTCTTTATTTAAAGAAATAGTAAACAAAACAGAAAATGGGTAGAAATAATACATACTGTCAAAGAAAAAATAAACAGTAATGAATCATTAGTTGATGTTCACATATTGTCCTCTTACAATTAATTGTTCAGGATGCAAAAGTGGAACATATAAGTGGGAATCCAAACAGTGAGATTGCAAATAGTTCTATTCAACTATCCAACAAATACTTAGCTAATCTTATACAATTAACATACATGTAGTTATCCATATCTTCATTTATGTTGAGATTAGACAAACCAAAGCAGAATAAAGTCACTCTGGACATAGAATTGCTGGATTTCACATAGTATTGCTGGATTTCACATCATGACACTCTGGGATCAGCACTGGGCACTGTTGTGTCTTTTTTCCTTTAAAGTATTTGTTCATTTTGTCATGTGTTGTAAGGTCAGTTCTCATAAACTGTTTATAGGTGCTACATATGCATGAGTCTGAACATGTATTTCTATCCTTTGTGTATTAAAGGGGGAAACAAAACAAAGCAGGACAAAACAAAACATATTCCTATAGACACATAAAAGAAAAAAAGACGTATAGGATGGCTATACAAGGAGTTCTATCATGGTTACTGTTTTTTCTCTTGTTATTTCAATAGAATTGGCTATATCATTGGATACAGAATAGTTGAATATTTCAGGACATAACACTATTTATAGACTCACAACTTTGTAGATAGTGTAAAACTACATAAACAGGTAGTAATCAAACAAGAATGGGTGGTGAATCTTGTCATTTTCAGTATAATTGTCTATACTCTCAGACCTGATAATATCAATTATAACACTTTTGAATAAAATATGTTGATAACAAACAGCAAGCAAACAAACCAGATTTAACTGATATCAGTCATGATATAATAGAATGAGTTATACCGGGCTCCAATTAAGTTTATAGGAAATTAAAGATGATTGCTGTGCTATACACTGATATTTTTGGTTTTTTAAAAATTTGATTTGAGGAGAAAAAGAAAAAACAGAAAAAGGATGCAAGTAATACAGAATTTCAAAAAAATAAACAGTAGGAAATCACTACCTAATAGATTACATATTGTCATCTTAGATATAGTTGTTCAATTTACAAAATTAAAGCATATAAATTGGACATTCAAGCAGTGAGATGGCAAACAGTTCTGTTCAAAGATCCAACAAAAATTCAGTAATATGGTTATCTATCTTACACACTTAAATATACATGCAGTTATATCCTTTAGCGCACTTTCTTTTCCTCTCTTTTTTACAATGACAATTACACATTTTCAGTTTTATTACTCCCACAGTTCTTATTACCTTTTTTTGAAGAGAATAAAACCAAATATGAGATAACAAAACAGAGTCAGTCAAATCAAAAGGATGGACATAATACATGATGTAAAAACAGAATACAAGGTTATCAATAATGGTTACCATAATGCCTCTTGCTATCTTAAAAAATAGCCTATATCATCAGTTATAATAAAATTGAACAAAACAGTACAGAACAAAACCAATAAAACTGAAACTTTGGAGACATTACAGGACTTCAAAAGAAGATAATAGTCAAATCAGAATGGGCATCATAGTGAATCTTATCGTTTTCAAAGTAGTTGCCTACCCTCAAACTTGATACTATCAAGCAAAACAGAATAGAGTAAAATTAGTCACAACAAGATGGTGAGAGCAATACAGGGCTTCAAATCAAGTTAATAGGAAATCAAAGTGGATTACTATAATATATCCTGCAATTTTTTAATTTAATTTATCCCTTAATTAAAAAGCTAAAAATAAATAATAAAAAGGAGTTTGAGATAAAAGAGGACATAACAACACAGTAGCACAGGTCAGAACATAACAATTTAAGCAACATAGTGTTTCAGCACAAATTATCCCGACATAATAGTAGTTATCATAGTGTCTCTTTCCTTGAAATATTTGAGTATAACTTTGTATACTGTAGCATCAAACATATTAAGACAATGTCAAACCAAACAAGAGAATGACAGTATTGCAGGGTATTTAGAACCAACTAACAGAAAATGAACAGTGGTTTCTATATTATCTCCTTGTCTATAAAAGTTTTGTTTATACTATCACATATAATAAAATCCAAAGATACAACATGTTAAGACCAATGGAGACAGAAGAACAAAAGCTTGATAGGGCTTCAAAACAAGATGATACTAAATCAGCACTAGCTATTATGGTGTCTTGTTTTCTACAAAATAGCTGTGCATACCATCACAGACAATAAAATCAAACAGCCCAGAATAAAACCATTACAATTAATGGGTGAAAACATTATAAGGCTTCAAAGCAATATAATGGAGAATCATGATTACCCCCTGCTTTTATGTATTGTTATCATTTCTTATTCTAGGGAAATTGTTCGGTATTTATACATGTAGGTTTCATTTATTTCACTTATGAGTATGGTCTCAAGTTGTGCCCATTTATTCATAAATATCTTAATGTGATCATTCTTTATAGCTAAGTAGTACTCCATTGTATAAAAATACCACAACCATTTTATCCATTCCTCAGTTGATGTACACTTAAGTTGTCTCCAAGATTTGGTTATTACAAATTGTGCTGCTATAAACACGGGTGTACATATATCACTGTGGTACAATGCTTTCAGTTCTTCTGGGAATATGCCTAGAAGTGGAATAGCTGGAATAAATGGGACTTCCAATCCCAGCTTTTTGAGAAATCTCCAGACTGACTTCCACAATGGTTGTACCAGTCTACACTCTCACCAACAGTGTAGGAGAGTTCCTTTTTCCCCACAGCCTCTCCAGCATTTATTGTTGGTGGTTTTCTTGATCCAGGCTATTCTTTCAGGAGTGAGATGGAATCTCAGTTTGGTTTTAATTTGCATTTCTCTAATGAGCAGTGATGATGAACATTTTTTCATGTATGTATTTGCAATTTGTATTTCTTCATCTGAGAAGTGTATATTCATCTCCGATGCCCATTTTTGGATTGGATCTTTGAATTTTGAGGGTGTTTTTTTTTTTTTTTTAATTCTTTGTATGTTTTAGACAGAAGTCCTTTGTCTGAGGGACACTTCACTAAGATTTTTTTCCCAGTTTGTGGGGTTTTTTTTCACTATGCTGAAGATTTCTTTTGACATGCAGAAACTTTTTAATAAGATGTGATCCAAGTTTTTGATTCTGGGAAGTATTCCCTGTGGCTTAAGTCCTGTTCATGTATTTTCTACCTACCCCTATGTCTTCAATTTTTTACACAACTTGTCTTCCAATAGATTTAGTGTTTCTGTTTTAATATTTAGATCTTTGATCCATTTAGATTTTAACTTAGTACATGACAATAGGCATGGGTCTAGTTTTACTTTTCAGAATGTGGAGATACAGTTTTTCCAACCCTTTTATTAAAGAGACTGTCATTCTTCCAGTGAACATGTTTGGCCCCTTTATCAAAGATAAGGTGGTTGAGTGTGTTTGTAGTTGTGGTTGTATCTTCTAATCTATTCCACTGATCTTCGGCTCTGTTTTGATTCCAGTACCATGTTGATTTTACTACAGTTGCCTTGTAGTGTAACTTCAAGTCAGGGATTGTGATGCGTCTTGCCTTGCCTTCACTGCTTAAAACTGTCTTTGTTGTTGTAGGTCTCTTCTCACTCCAGATGAATTTTAGGAGTGATTTGTCTAGACCTATGGGTATGTTGGTGGTATTTTTATTGGGGTTGCATTGAATCTTATACTGATATTTTTGGAATGGTTGTCTATGCCTTCCTTCAGATCTAGTGCTTCTGGACAAACTGGGACAGAATAAGTTCTATCTGAGTAGAGTGCTATGAATAATATGGGTTTTAATTCCTGATACAGTATTAACAATGTCTTTTTTTTTCTTTTGAGACAGGGTTTCGCTATGCAGTTCAGGCTTGCTTTGAGCTCACTTTGTAGCCCAGGCTGGTCTTGAACTCACAATGATCCCTCTGCCTCAGCTTCCCAAATGCTGGGATTACAGGCATGAGCCACCATGCCTGGCTCTCTGCTGTCTTTTTAAGACCATTTATCTTCTTTTACTTCCCCAGGGAGTACTTCCCCCTGATCTACTTTGCCTGTGATCTCTCTCTCTCTCTCTCTCTCTCTCTCTCTCTCTCTCTCTCTCTCTTTTAATTTAGGGTATCAAGGTCATCTATATTAGAGATTATAGCTAACTTCTCTGCCTCATTTCTGTTGTGCTCATTTTCTGTCATTATTTGCCTGTTGGTCTTCTTCATTTTGCTTTCTGCTTCATTCATTGAGGCCTCTCTGCCACTGTTCCTGGAATCCTGGTACTTTTCTCTTTCTTTAAAATGTCCTGCAGGATTCTCCATAGAGTTGGATTGGTGGTCATGAATTTCCCCAGTTCCTCTTTGTCTTGGAAGCATCTTGTTTCTCCATTAATTTCTAGAGACAGTTTTTCAGGGTACATCAATCTGGGCTGGAGGTTATTTTATTTTATTTTTTTTTCAGTACTTGGAATGTTTCGCTCCACGCTCTTCTTGATTTGATGGTTTGTGTCGAGAAGTCTGCCATAATTCTGATGGGCTTTCACTTGTAAGTAATCTGTTTCTTCTCTCTGATAGATTTTAATATTCTGTCCTTATATTGGATTTCTGGGATCTTGATTATTATATGCCTGGGTGTAGTTTGCTTTGGTTTTAGGTGGCTGGAATCTCTGTATGCCTCATACATCTGGATATCATTTTCTTTTCCTGTGTTTGGGAAGTTTTCCTTAATTATTTCTGTGAATAGCTTTTGTATTTCCTTTGTTTGTACCCCTGCTTCTTCATTCACATTCTTTGTTCTTAAGTTATAGATCCTCTTGTTGTCTTCTAGCCTTTATATTGTTACTGCTTGTTTCCTTGTTATTTTTAAGAAATATTTCATTTCATGATCCCACATTGCAAACCTTTCCTTCAGTTTGGATAATCTATCCTTAATATCTTTCAAGCAGTTTTGCCAGCTTTCAATGTCCTGGTAATCTCTTTGAACCTGCTTCAGGTATTCTATGCTTTCTTTACATTGTTCATCAAATAATTTTCCCTCTTTTTGTGTGTTCCTCCGTTCTTCCATCTATGTCTTCTTGAGATGTGCTTAGCATTTCTTTTATTAATCTATTTATATCTTACTTTACTTGGTTAAATATTTCACTTTTGAACTAGTCTATGAGGTCCCAAATATTTCTCTTTATACCCACTGGTGCCATATCTGATATTGTATGTTTGTTGTCCTCAATCTCCTTTATATTCCTTTCCTGGATCAATGTTCTCAGGGCTGGGGGCTGAATACTTTTTCTTGTTGCTTCCTCTTCTCATATTTTGTTTCTTCCATACAAGTGTATATATAGGAAGCCCTAGTTTTTTTCTTTGCTGGTTACAATTCTTCTGAAGCACACTGGCTAGGTGGTCCTGCCCACTGCAGTGTGCTATTAAGATGCAAACAGGGACAGCATATGCTGGCTTTTCCCCTCTGGGTCAGTCAGTCTGCTGAGTCCTTCACTGCATTAGTGTACACCACCAAGCATATGGAATTGATTTGGGATAACCTATTGGGTCTCAGCTACGGGCATGACCCAGGCCGAGCACAACCCACCAACCCCATTTGGGAAGGGAGCAACTGACTGAAGTCCCTGCTGCTACTTGCTTTTGCCAGTCCTGCCCAGTCCCAGCATGCCATCCTTTGGAGCCCCTGTTTCTGTGGAATGGTTTTATTCCCTGCACTCACCATATGTCCATGATTGTTCCTCACCATCTCAGTTCTCAGTTCGGCTTGGCTCGCCAACCACCGAGTTCAGTGTGACTGTGTTTCCAGTGTGTCAAAGGAGTGGGATTTTGTGTGACTCAGTAAGTCATGGCTATGCAAGTATGGGTGGTGCAGTGGAAGCATTGAGCCTTTAGTTGCTCCCATACTAGCACCAAGACTGTATGTTTGATTGGTTCTTCTCATTTTGGGTCAGAGTATTCATTTTAGACTGTTCACGACTCCCCATGCTTTATTATTTTGAAATCTAAGTAGACTATCTCAGGGATCCTCTGTAGCCTGCTGTTATCTATTTGCCATATTTACTAGAATTCCCAGTTAAAGTTTTAAACATTTATATAATATTCTTCTTAGAGAATTGATCTACAGCAATGTGTTTCAAAATATTAAAGCAAAATTTTGTTTTTCCAGCAGTGGGTTCACAAACATTTTAATTACTGGAAAATAATAGTTTCTATACATAAATATTCTGAAGGATAGTGCTTTTATGAAAAATTAGAACTTAGGCTTTTATGTTTATAGAAACTAATTTAATGTTATTAAAACTGTTATCACTGTTAACTGTTACCCTAGATTTAGACTTTTTAGCACAAGTAATCATTAACTACATGTAATTATAGATTACTGCAAAATAGCTAATATCAATTTAAATGTGTCATGGAAAGTATAGATTGGATTTTGAAGACAGTGTGATAAAAATAATATCAGGTATCTCCCTGATAATTTTATTACTTATATGTTACAATTTCAATAGTTTAGATTTAAAATGTTGAATGAAACATCATTAAAGTCTATTTTCCCTGTTTTCTTTAAACATCTTAGATGTGGCTTCTAGAGAATTTGAAAAACACTTAGTGTCATAGTATTATTGGTGGATAGAGCAGTGATTGGTGATACCCACTCACTTTTTTTTTTTTTTTTTTTTTGTCTTTTTCCTTTTTATCGGTACCGGGGATTGAACTCATGACTGCCTGCTTGCATGGCAGGCGCTTATTCCGCTGAGCTAAATCCCCAGCCCCTACCCACTCACTTTCAACACTTGTAAATATAGTTAAGTCTACAATTCCATATCTGAATAGTGTAAGCCCCTTAGATCAAAGAATCAGTCATTGTTTAATAAGTGTCAGTATTCTGAATAAACTCATCACCCGCTGCAGGCTTAATAAATACTGATTGCATGTACAAAAAAGAATAAATATGATAAGCACAATACAATCTGGAGTTCATATTTGAAATTCTAAAACAGACCTAACAGCTTTTCTAGAAGTGGGTAGCAGACATTACAGTGGAGAAAAAATTATTAATCAGAGACAAGGATGTATATATCCTTCATATATCTTCAGCTAACTTATGATAATTTAAAAGCTGCAAAGTCCCAGGCAGTCTGTTGATTTAAAAGGTCCGCTGGTTCTTAAGTATCTGTAAAGTGGCTGAGAGCCCAACAAGTGACAGCCTCACTCCCTGTTCTCAGCTTTGGACTTCACTTGCCACACAAGTGCTGTCTCCGTCAGTATACCGCAGAATCTGAAGTGGTCTTCCAGCACCTTTTGCTACATACATTGTCAGTTTCTTCCATTAAGGTGGTCCTATTTATGTTTTTCATGAACTAATTTGAGATTATTTTCTCCTTTTTTGGTGAGCATTTTATATGCAAGTTGAATGTAATAATTATATTTTGTTTTTTTGAATTTGCTATTTGCAAAGTAAACAATCTTACAACAACTAAAACAGGGGACAGGGATTCGGCTCAGCAGCATAAGTGCCTGCCTGGCAAGTGCAAGGTTGTGAGTTCAATCCCTGGTACCACAAAAAAAAAAAAAAAAAAAAATTGACTGTGGATGAAGAGAAAACTATTCATCTCAGCTGTGGAAATCAAGACACAGGGAAACAGTCTGTGGGCTAATCTACATTGCCCCTTTCGTTATCTACTTGCATTTTGTCCTTTAAGAGACGTAAGTCTTTTCCTAAAATGTCAAAGCATTATGCAAGGCTGGTTTTTATTTTGATGCTTCTGCAATCCTTTGAAGTAAACATATTGAGTCAAAAAGCCAATTAAAATTTGTTCTCATTAACACGTGTCAAAAGGTAACACATAGAAAATGCCACAACTGAATCAGAATCCATCAATACATTATTCGTATAAACAAACTACTTCACCAAAAAAAAAAAAAAAAAACCATAAAGATTATCAGACTATGAAAAGATGAAGGAGGAAAAAGAAGAATATAGTAATATGACGTGGTTCAAACCTAGATTAAGTGTACAAATATGAAAACAATATGAATTTGGCAAACTGATTCAAAGAGCCACAGAGATATTTCATAATACATCAAAGAAGGAAGACTGTCAGCAGGCTGATAAAACTGAGAAAATTACTTTCAAATCTTTAAATCTCTTGTAATATGGGTTAGAAGAACAAAACAAGAGAAACTGTTGATCTTATTGTTTTGAGACTACTGAACTCTACCCACTGAAATCTGGAAGCACACACAAAATTCAAAGTCTCACAATCTCACTAATGATGTAAAAATAAAACTAAAATATATTGAATTAAATCTAAAGCTACTTCTACACATACACAATGAATTGATAGGTTTTTCAACAGAAATGGATGTATAGCATCAAAAATATACACAAAAATGTAATTTCATTTTTTTTCAGATACAGTAAAACTTAGTATATGAAATTCAACTTATATCCAGTAATATTCGTTTAACAAATGTTAAACTAATGTGAATGGTCACACTTTAATAACAGCTATCTACAAACTCTCATACAAGCTGAAAACCTTACTAGATATGTTTAACCAAAGTTAATCAGAGAAACTGGATTAAACAATAAAGCAAGTATCAGGCTCTTAGAACAACCAGGTTTAATAGATATTCTGGCTTTTAGAGACAAAGGAAGCAACGTAAATCATGATAACCCCGACTTAATTTTTCATCCCTTTCCATTTGTCTATTTGCTTCCAGACAAATAAGATCAGCACCTGAAGAAGCAGCTGGAGCTGCAGCCATCCTGTTAAAGGGGAAGAATTGTGCTGCTCAGCTTTGCTGGGGAGACAGATATTTGAAAGTACTTCCCCCTTATACTTGTATTCAAAGTGTTATGCTACTCAAAGAAAAGCTTCAGAATGTATTGGTTTGGGGGACCCAGACCCTGGAGTTTAGGACCTGCAAGATGGACAGGTCCTGCTAAATATATGTGGCTGTCACCAGGGAGCCACAAGGTCACAGGCTGCAGTGAAGAAGAACCCAGCAATAAAACCCAGTTAACCAATGATACCAGGACTGTGCTTGACTGCCCCGGGAAAGTATACTTGCACTCTGCTCACCAGAGAAGATCAGCTCTTCTTGTAACAGAAAATGCCCCCTCAGCCCTGCCAATGTACGTCAGTTTCTAGTTGTCCAGGTGATAATTCCTGTTGCAGTTCTGGTTGCTTCTGTCTCCTAGAAACATCTGGTCGCTATGATGCATAGCTGGTCACAGTGATGCACACTGTAAGAACCAGTCTAAGACAGCTCAGTTCTCTGCTTCTGTATTTCCATTTGCAGTCCCATAAAACCCTTCCTCCATGAGTCTTCAGGGCATGATATATGGGAGTGCACCCAATCCATGCCCATGGAGGTAAAATAAATCTGCCTCCAATTCCTGGGTGTCCTTTCAGTGTTTTTGTTTGCTGATACTTTTTCAGGAAGATAGTAAGATTACATAAAGCTTTCCAATGTTAGAAACAAAACGCCTGCTGTTAAATAAAAGATATGTTAACTTGAAAGGGATGCTGATGACCACATTCAAGAGAAAAACAGACAATGCATACAGACTGTCAAGACAGTCCATTGTCTTTAAAAGTATAATTAATAACTGTAAAAATATAGAAACCAAATAAGAAATTTCACTAGAAGCCAGGTACCTATGAAAAGGCCAAGAAAAGGTTCTGAATTTGAAAATTACAATAACCCAAAATTCTTCAATTCATTATTTTAATAACAGAAACATTACAGAAAATTAGTGAATTGGTTAGTAATGTGTATTTTAATTTTACTGTACAAACAAAAGGGAGACAGATATCAAAAAGAAAAAAAAGAATAAAGAGAAATACTGAAAACAACTAATATATGTACACAAAATAGAGAATAGATATTTAATATAAAGCAATAATTGAAATCTTATTGCATGAGAATTTTCCAAAGATACCTAATATATGATAGCTGCAAGTATAGAAAGTTCTATAGACTAACACTGGCTAAACACAAAGAATCTTTACATTAAGTCTGCCCAAAATTGTAGGCAAAAATTACTCTCATTCGAATAATTTTCTAGGAAAATGGATACATCTTGAATTCATAATGCCTAGTGAAATAAATCACACACAGATGGTTAAATATCACACATTTTCGCTTATAATGGAGAAATAGTAGAAAAAAGAACCAAATGTAAAATGTGTTTGAGTGACAGTAAATAATCATCAACTTAGGAACTTACCTAACCAGTAAAAAAAAAAAAAAAAAAAATCTTTAATTTCAAAGGAAAAATAAACATATTTTTTTAGAACATGAAACTTGGGAAAATCCATTGAGGGCATTTAGTAAAGTTGATACTTAAATTCAGGCTGCAGAACAAGCACGGCGGTGCACACCTACCATTGCAGCACTTCGGAGCCGAAAGCATGAGACTCACCCTGATTGTGAGCTGAGCACGGGCTGCATATTGGATCCAGAGCAAACCTCAACGGTGTAGTGAGCCCTGCCTCAACAATCAAAACAAGAAACTCTGACTGTGTGTATTATTTGCTGTATAATAGCAAACACGCTAGTCTCAAGGAAGAATAGAAATGATGGTAAAGACTGACGAGAGCATGACAAGTGAAACAATGAACACGTAAGTGACATTTACACTCCAGTCTCTGATGCAGTGTGTACCATCAACACAGGCTGGACCACTTCTCAGTCCCTGTAGTTCCAGGATCCTTGACTTTTTTCCACTGACGCTTTTTTTCCTCACAACCCTGCCAACCCTTCCCAATTATATCTATTGCTAACTTGACTGTTACACTTTTCATCCCAAAGGAGCTGAAGAAATCATATTGCAGCAATGCATGCATACATGATGCTTATAACAGCCTACAGCAATTCAGTCCTGCAAGCAGCCTGTTTGTTCATGAGTAAGTGCGTGGATCTGGGAAATGTGACATCTATTCATAATGCAACACTACTTGGCTATAAAGAAGGCTAAATCTGAGACATTACAGGAAAATGGATACACTTTCAAAATATAATAATAAGGGAAATAAACCAGACACTCAAGCTTAGATACCATGTCATTTCTGTCACTTGAGTAATGTGAGGTAAAAATAGAAAGAAACATATAAACTGATAAAAGGAAGCAGTGAGATGGATCTTTTGCACATGGGAAGGGGTCTAAAAGACTGAGGAAGGGTAGGAGGTTAGGGAAGCAAAGGGGTCATAAAAGAATTAAGATGCGGCAAAATACCCACAATGAATGTGAGCATTGCATGCTGTTAATACGAACTAGCAAATAATAATCAGAATAACGAAGACAATGGTTGAAAGGGAATGTAAAGTTGGAGGGAGGCAGGGGTGGAGGGAGAAGGGAAATGAAAGAGCGTCAGGGAGCTTGCACATGGCCTACCTACTCTCAAAAAACAAGATGAACTTCAGGCACTGCAAATATGCTAAAATGTAAAATAAAAATTTTTAAAAGAAAGCATGTCAAACAAGTATCATGTCTTCCTCTAATAACTTTCTTTGGTATACTGCTATACTCTTTAATATTGTTTTATATTTTATGACACTTAACAATATTGGTCATTTATCCATATTAAAGCTGTTTGCTGCTTAGAATTTAGTGTAATTTCAAAGTAATGATCTCACTAAGCTGAAGGATATGAATTCTAAGTTTCTTTTGCTGTCTTGTTCACTAAGCATGAGTATTCAGAAATTGTTTTGTATTTAGTTAAAAAGTGGAGGCTTTCACTTGAAATATTGATGATTGAATTAATTGGAAATAATATTGTTATCCAGAATGTTTTATAGTTTATTGATTTTGGCAATCTCATTTCTTACCCAAACTCTATCTTTTTAACATGTTTCTCAAAGTGTTTGCAGTAAAACAAAAGCAGTTGTATAAAAGAAAATTTTAAATCAGGATGGAAGAAAAATCAATGCATTTTATAATGGATTAACTGTGTTTGGTTTATTCTTAATCAGAATATTTATCTTACTAAAATGAGTATTTTGTGAATCTTACTGTAAGATTTCTAAAAATTTAGATGCACACTTAATGAAAGTGAATATTTCATCTTCTATCTTTTCTGATTCATTATTCATGAATCTAAAGAAGAGAGACTCAGATTTTTCTTTTCTTTAAAAGAAAAAAATTTGAATTGAAGTACATAATGAATTCATTCCTTATCAGAGTAAAGAGCTGTATGTAGTGATTGTCACTCTTCTTTAAATGTAACTGTAAGCATTCATTTTAATCTACAGAACTGGCCACACACACAAAGGTTTTCAAATACTGGGTAATGATTCTCAGTATGCAATACTCTTCATTTTTTAAAAAATAAATAATCGAATCTAAGTTAATGTGATTTCATTCAACCAAAGAGAATGATTTACCTTAGTGCTTCAGACTTAAAGTGAAAAATATGTATTATTCTGACAGGAAGCTAATGGAATATTTAAAAACAATTTCAATGAAAAATTAAAAATGTTGAATTTAATTGAACATGTTTGGAAACAAAGCCATGAAATATATATCACAGTAATACTTTCAAGGCAAAGTTGTTCCATAAGGATAACTTCAAAAAATGCAGTACAAACATACGTAGTACGTGGAAAGTAGCACAGAAGATGAAAATATTACGCAGTATGATTCAAGCTACCCTGACTTGAAAAATACATATATTCTAAAGAAAATATAAACCTATAGTGTTTACAGTGTCAGTGTTTTCATATGATTGCATTTTCGTAATAAAAAGAGCATATAAATATTTATTTTAATCACGAAAATTCTAAATGAAGGACCTAGTATTAAGCAACGTTTTCACTAATTTTATCTCAGAGATTCTAGTCAATTTACGGGTGACATTAGTATTATATTAGTAAAAGTAACCTCAGCTGTCTGTCTACTATACTATTTTGAACCATGGTTTCTATTAGTAACCATGCCTCCTAATTTAAGAATTTAGGCCCCTGTCTTTATAAGCCACTCATAATCCTTTCAAGGCCTTCCTTTACATTTGATACTGATATTAGAAAATGAAAAGAAAGAGCTATTCACAAGGATAAAGGAATTAGACTACTAGTACCCAATCAGGCAAATAATATGTTTGCAGTGAATGTGTTCTAAAACAAGTTTTGAGACTTCAATACTATTTCACATATTGACTCCACTTGACATTTGAGGATGTAGTCTGTTACCATAAGCTTCATCCCAGAATACACAAAATATGGAAAATATACTCTTCTAAGAGACTGTCACAAACAAATTAGCTGCCAAAACATGAATGCAACTTTGCCACAGCTAATTTACATGTTTGGGATCATCACATTTTAGTCTGAAAGTCAAATGACAATCGTAATAATAAAATCACCCTCAAGCCCATCATATATTTTCTAAAATACCACACGAAAGTATAGAACTATGTTCTTTACTCTTATGCAATTTTACAGAACACTGGTCAGCTCCTGTAATTATATATCATTTATTGCTCAGATGTGTCTTACACATTATATCAAATTATATATTATATATTATTATATAATATAGTATATATTATTATATAGTATATATTATAATATATAATATATACATTTTATCAAACATTATATTCAAATTTCGTTAATTTTAAATAAGGGATTCTCCTACAAACACCGGTCTCTGGGGTAAGTAAGCAAAGAGCTGCCCTGACTGCCCAGGAAGGAAGCCCCGACCTGGGCGGCTTAGCTTAGCTGCTTTCCTGTCCACCAGCGCCTAGGAATTCAGTGGTCTCACCTTGTGTATCGCAAAGCAACATGAGAAACCACTGACCCTTCCAACACACTGCATTTCATGAGGCAGCTGACTCCATCCACTCCATCTACTGCTGTTAACCAGCTGAGGACACGCAGAATTAGTACTCAGGTCTCCTGATTCAGTCTTCTCTCAACTGCAGTTGTAAAATATGCTAAAATACACAGTAAGTTATTAATGTCAAAGATATACATTTTAAAATATGCTTTGAATGAATCTAACAATCTGTAAAGTATCTTTCAGTGCAGCTGCCCCATGGGATTCCTGTGGCAGTGGGTCCACAGGAATCCCATGGATATTGGGGATATTAAGATTGATGACACTCAATCCCCTGAATAAAGTGGGATCACATTTACATGTAATCTATTCCTATCTCTCCGTGTACTTCAAATTATTTCTAAGTTCTTTTAATTCATAATAGAATATGATACACAAATAACTGTGATACTGTGTTGTTCAGATAATAATGACAAGATGTCAGCTTGTACATGTTCTAGCACAAATGTGCCCATTACAGGTGTAAAAGCAGACACGAGGTGAACAGTGTTCAAGCTCCAGCACAAAAGAGACGCTGCGCACGTGTGAAATGATAGCCCTTAAGATTACTTCTACACCGTGCCTTATTTAACTGGCTTTCAGTGAGGTACTTGGAAAAAGACAAATTAAAGTTTAGTTTTTTAGATTTTCGGGAATGTTTTATTCCCAAATATTTTTGGTTTGCAGTTGGTTGAACCAATTGATGTAGAGCTCATGAATACACAAAGCAGAGTGTATGCTGAACGTAGTCCTCATACTGACTTTTTGTTTGTACATCACAAGGTCATTAGATGTTGTATACGAGAATAGTATGACACAACAACTGAAGCCACCAGCATTCATTGGTCCCAAACTTAAACAGCAGTGACAATGGAGAAAACCCTGATACTAACCTGAATTCATATAAATACTCAGCTTTAATTGTGCAAACATGGAATACATAGAACTATGGCAACAATACAGATTATGTTCAGATTGGATTTTGACTATATCTTTCCAGAGTTTGGCAGAGATAGAGCAATCAAAATCACTGTTTTGACAGACAAATGCTCTAGTGGATGTTTGCACCCCTTGCGTGCATGTGAATCAGTGTGTCAAAGTTTATAAACCACAAGTAGAGGACTCATTTCTTGCAGAGTGGTCCCTAGGACAATCAACATCCATAAAAGAGAAAAGGCAAGGTAGGGTTGCTCACAGGCAAGTACTAAACAGATACTATCAACTGGGCTTTTTATTTTTGCATACTTTACACAGACTCCTTAAAATAACATATTTCAACAGTTCTTAATGTAAATAAAATAACCAATGTGAAATAATTTAAAGCTATTTTCAACTGGGTTTCTGCTTTGAATATTTTGTGTTCTGTAGAGCTTTTTGTTTCTGAAAATATCATATTTTTATTGAGTTTTAAGTTCTGTAAGATTAGGTAAGGTTTTTAAGATTAGATGGAGCACTTCCGGTGTCATGGCTGCCCTGACCACAATGTAGTGCTGAGAATTTCTGTCCCGGCTAGACTGCTTACTGAGACTTCTACGGCCTACAGGCCTCATGGAAGGACTCTTACAGACCGGAAAGACACACAGTGATCTTTTAATATATTATGGAGGATGTCAAAGATGTAAGATCTAGCCAATTGCTCAGTACACACAATTAAGTTGCCATTTGACTCTTCCGGGAGAACATGGCAGACAGATAACAGCAACTACCGGCGGCTCTCTGAAAGACTCGGCTCAGAAGCCAGGAATGGTGCGGACTAAGGAGACATAAGCAGGTGGAGATATGCTCTGCTGACTCAGGAACGAACTGGGCTGAGAGAAGCCAACTTGGAATGCAGTCCTGGTGCTAAAACAGGAACAGAAAAGACTTGGTGTGGAGGCTGGAACCGCGCCATTGTAAGCCGCGATTTGGGTTTCCCGCCGCGCAGTGGCTGGCTGCCTCTACAGCGGCTCGGCAAGGGGAGAGACGTGCAGAAGCTCTGAGAACGGCAATCTGCGAACGGCAGGGAGGCGTGCACTGACTTATGGTGAGGTGAGTGAGAGAAACTGACACTCTACCACAGTTTGACTCCAGCAGAGGACTTTCTGGGCCCGAGCAGTCCTGCGGGAGCAGGGCGCGGTGGCGACTCCAGCCACACATCCCCCTCTCGGGCGGGATTGGTGAAAAGTGCCTGGCCTGCGTGACGCTGCCGGCGGACCTGGTAGACTGTCCCAACCCAGATCCCAGAGCCTGACGGTGGCCGGGAGGGGAGACGCATAGGCTGCCTGGTCCGTAACTCCCTGGTGCGCAGCGGTGAGCGGGAACACCTAACTGGCGCAATTCGATCAGGCTGTGGCTGACTGGGAGAGAAGCTGGGCCTCTTATATAAGCTTGCATATATAAGGAACAGAGAAGAAGAGGCAGCATGGGAAGAGGCAGCAACAAGAAAGGCTCCTCGGCCCCCAATTCTGAGAAACAGGCAATAGCAGACACCGCACCAATACACATAAGGCACCATATAGAGAGCCTCATAGACCAATTCAGGAATGAAGTTATCAACGACCTGAAGCTAGAAGTATGCAGAACAGTTAGAGAAATGCTAAGCACCACCCAAGAAAAAACAGATGGTGGAATGGAAGAACAGAAAAAGAGGGGAGAATTGCTTGATGGAGAAAACAGAGAAAGCATTGAGTATGTGAAGCAGGTTCAAAGGGACTATCAAGAAATTAAGAAGTCTATCCAAGACTGGCATAACAGCTTGAAAGAAACTAAGGACAGACTATCTGAACTGGAGGGCAGACTTGTAATATGGGAGAATGAAATGAAAAACTTCTTAAAAATAACAAAGAAACAAACAGCAATAATACAAAGACAAGAAGATGATAAGAGGATCCATAACTTAAGGATTAAGAACATAAAAGAAGAAGTAGGGATGCAAACAAGTGAACTACAAAAGCTACTCACAGAAATAATCCAAGAGAATTTTCCTAATTTAGCAAAAGGTAAAGATACTCAGATGTATGAGGCATACAGGACCCCAGCTACCTACAACCCAAACAGAGCAACACACAGGCATATAATAATAAAAATTCCAGAAATTCAATACAAGAACAGAATATTAAAAGCTGTAAGAGACAAGAAACAGACCACTTACAAGGGAACACCCATCAGAATTACAGCAGATTTCTCTGCACAAACCATCAAATCACGAAGAGCGTGGGGGGAAATAATTCAAGCATTGAAAGATAATAATCTCCAGCCAAGATTGAGATATCCTGCACAACTGTCCCTGGAAATTGATGGAAAAACAAGGTGCTTCCAGGATAAAGAGGAACTGGGGGAATTTGCAACCACCAATTCAACTCTACAGAAAGTATTGCAGGATATTCTAAAAAAAGAAAAATACAAAGAACCCAGAAATAGTGGCAGGGAGGCCACAACAAATGGAGCAGAGAACAAAATGAAGAAGACAAACTGACAGCTACTGACAGAAAAAGAGCTTAACAGAAATGAGGCAGAGAAGATTGGATGATAGGAACAGCTATTTTGGAGAAAATGACATCTTAATAGGTAATACTGATTTAGTATCATCTTGTTTTGAAGTCTCATCTAGCTTTTGTCCTTCTGTCTCCAATGGTCTAAATAGGCTGTATCTTATTGGATTTTATTATGTACGATAGTATAAGCAAAAACCTTTTAAAGACAAGGAGATTATACAGAAACCATTGTTCATTTTCTGTTAGTCGATTCTAAATACTCTGTAATGCTGTCATTCTCTTGAATGGTTTTACATTGTTTTGATATACTTAATGCTACAGTATACGAAGTTGTACTCAAGGATTTCAAAGAAAGAAACAATATGGTAACTACTTTTAGGTTAGGATTATCTGGTGGTGAAACACTATTCTGCTTAAATGGTTATGTTTTGATCTGCGCTGTTTCATTGTTATGCCCTCTTTTATCTCAATCTCCACTCCATTATTTACTTTTTTATCTTTATCCTTTTAATTAAAGGAAAAAAAATAGCAGGATATATTATAGTAACCCATTTTGACTTTTCATTACCTTGATTTAAAGCCCTGTATTACTCTCACCATCTGGTTTTTAACTGATGTTCCCCTATTCTGTTTTGCTGGATAGTATCAGGTTCGAAAGTTTAGGCATCAGCTGTGAAGATAATGAGATTCATTATGACGCCCATTCTTGTTGACTTTTAGCTACTTTTGAAGACCTACAATGTCTCCAATGTTTTGGTTTTGTCGGTTTTATTCTTTACTGTTTTGTTCAATTGTATTATAACTAATGATATAGGCAATTCTATTAGAGATAGCGGGAGACATTATGGTAACCATTGTTGATCACCTGTATTATGTTTTTACATTATCTATTATGTCCACCCTTTTGACTTGACCGATTCTGTTCTGTTATGTCACATTTGGTTTTACTCTCTTCCAAAAAAGTAATAAGAACCGTGGGAGCAATGAAACCCAAAATGTGTAATAGTCATGGTACAAAAGAGAGGAAAAGAAAGTACTCTAAACTATATAACTGCATGTATATTTAAGTGTATAAGATAGAAAATGATATCACAGAGTTTTATTGGATCAATGAACAGAACTGTTTGCAGTATCATTGATGGAATGTCCACTTTACAAGCTTTAATTTTGTGACTTGAACAATTATTTCTAAGATGACAATATGTAATCCATTAACTAGTGATTTCCTACTGTTCATTTTTTTTCTGTAAATCTGTATAACTTGTACCCTTTCCCTGCTTTTTTTTCTTTTCTCCTTAAATAAAATTAAAAAAAAAAAAGATTAGATGGAGCATTTATGTGCAATTATGTAGATCTATTTTAAATATACATGTATAATATACTAACATGATTACATTATATGAGCATGCAGTATTATATATAAGAAACATACATCATGTACATTGTATATGCTTTGTGTATAGCAAACATCACATTTAATGCTGTCTGCATCTACAGTTTATTGTCACAGAGAGAAAGAGTAATTCTAAGTAGATAACACGTAGGAACCTCACTGCTGTGTTTTCTTGTAGCTTTGCTTTTTACTATAAGGTTACTTCCTCACAATTACAAAGAAGAATTTGGAGCACATCACAGCTGAAGCAGCATTCATCCGGCAGGAATTCACCTGAACTGGCTTCAGGTCTCCCTTAATCTTGATTGGAAGCTCTGTGTATCTGTAGAATGTTTGATATAAAGCTCCTTTTGTCTCAAGTTAACATCATGGTTTTAGGCAGGCTGATGTACGTTGCTTATGAAGCTGAAATCAGCAGAGCAGGAAGGGTGATACAGGAACATCTATGGCTGTCAACTAAAGAAGTGGCAGAAGGACTAGAACTGTGTGAAGATCCTTGGAAGAGTGCATTACATCGCTAACTATCCTCTCAACATTAGTAGGTGGGGACTCCGGGACTGCCCAATAATAAGTGTCTATTCTCAAAACACTTCCTTAAAATTTAACTTACGGAGTTTATTAATTAATTTCGGAGTTAATGTAGTTTACTTAATCACTGGTCCCACCACTCTTCTTTGTCCCTAGGATAATCGGAACCCAGAGAAAGGGAACCTCAGCGTGTTCCCTCTTCCTTCTGCACCTCTTCCTTCTTAGTGAAAGAAGAAAGACTTCTGTTGTCCTGGCCTGTGAGTGCTTCCCATGCACGTTATATCACTCAGGGTGGTGTTGAGTTAATGTGAATACACACACTGATGAAAAGCCTAGGAAGGTGTCAGAGACTTTTGTTTCCTTTCATTTTGTTTTGTTTTGTGCTGTGAATCAAACACAGGACCTTGCGCTTGCCAGGGCGGGGCTGCATCACTCAACTGTATCCCTGTCCCTTGTTGTCAGAGTTTATAATTTTGGAGCAGAATGCCACTACAGGATTGCTGCTGAGCATGTCACTTATCTGGTCTTCACTGGTTTTCATTTTGAATCAATAAACCTTGGCCTGGGTGTTTTTTTTTTTTTTTTTTTCAATAACACGTTCAGTCCTAAAATTATCATATTTTATTGCTTTATTTATATTTCCTAGGTGAGCCAGATGTTAACAAGAACAATCTACCTGTCTTGCCAAGTTTCCGCACCAGCTCTCCAAAGCGTTCCCAGTCATTTGTTAATTCCTGATTAACAAAATTATGCTCTGAAACTGAAGCTTGGAGTACAATAAGTGCTTTAAAACTGACAGCTCTTCTTTTTTTTTTTTTTTTTTTTTTTTTTTTTTTTGTCTTTTTCCTTTTTATCGGTACCGGGGATCGAACTCACGACTGCCTGCTTCCAAGGCAGGCGCTTATGCCGCTTAGCTAAACCCCCAGCCCTGACAGCTCTTCTTACAAGACTCACCGCTAAAGTTTGGTATTGACTTGGATCCCTCACAAGACAAATCTGTTCTTAAACACATGGAGAAAAATTAGTGTTATTGTGTCACAATGATTACTATTTATTCACTAACCATGTAAGAAGTATTAGTCCAAATTTCTGCCAGTGGAATGAAACCAATGGTCACTGTCACTGTACTTGGAAAAGAAGGAGTCTAATGGATAAATGTGGCTTGCGAATGAAAATTTACAAATATGTAGTCTTACAGATTTCTTTAATATCCTGTTATGATAAATAACCATTAGGAGAGCAAGTGTGTGAGATTGTTAAAACAAGTTTATGATTATGTGGTATAATGGAGTCAGTAGTTGCTTTATATTTGTATATGAAATAACCATTTTCTCACAAACTAAACTATACATTTTGTTACATATATAATTTTAAAGATGAAAATGATTTGGGAAGCTTGGTTTTACAGTAACTGGTTTATGTATGTACTATGATTAACCATTGCTATTTGAGAATTCACTTCTTCTCCTTGTAAAATAATAGGATATTTGTAGTGCCCATCACAAGGCCTCTCAGGAAAGGCACTGTCATGCAGGAGATGACAAATACAGCTGTGATTGTTCTAAAGACATTTGATAGGAAGAGACAAGGAGACAGAAAACAGTGACAGTGAAGGGCCAGGCCCTGTGTGGGCAATGGCTAATGTGGGCATATTTGTGTCTGACTTTTAAATTAAAAAAGTGAGCATCTTAAAAATTCAAGTAATGAAAAGCTTACAGGATAAGGAAATAAAAAAATGAAACTTTTCTGCAGCTCTAAAATGCACTTGTCTTTTAAACTATTAACAAGTCAAAGGTGTTTTTAATTACAAAGTTTATAAAGTAAAAAAGTTGTAAAGGTTATTTCAGCTAATTTCAGTTTATACTGAGAAAATAAGTGATTCCAACAGATAGACATAGCCTGAGCACACCGTGTTTACACAATCTGCGGTGGAACAGGGTCATACCCTTGGCCCTGCATCATCCTCTACTCACTCAGAAACTCATGCAGAGCACCTTCTGCTTCACGCCCCAGCCATCAGGAACCATTTTTAATTTGTTTGCTACTTTTTACTGCTGCTTTTCTCTGCTTGGATTCACAAGCCTCTCCCATTTTGATGTTTCCTGCAGTGTTCAGCCCAGGATCTCGCTGTGCATGTTTACAGCTCAGCAGCAGCAGGCTCCGTGCCGTGTATTCTAGGTGTGTGACCAACACCATGCTGGAATATTGGAGTATAGTTGAATGGATGTACAATGGCAAACTGCACTAATGATGCCTTCAGAAAGTCTACCTCTGCCATTGACGCCCAACTCTCTATCTGCATGTGTAAGATTATCTGCATTCATGTACTATATCTTTGTTTTGACACAGAATGATCAACCTCTAGTCGGTTCACTCCTCAAGCTAGGAATGGTATTTTTAAAGTGCATACCTTTTCAGTACAGTGGTGTAAGTCTCAAAGGAAAGGCGTTTTCATATATTATATCTATTCTGCTGTATTCATTGTATTGCGTAATTTGCTACTTCATCAATTTGTTCTGCCCTCTACCAACAACCCACAAGCATTTGCAGTGTGGGGAGAGACTGAATTGTGATCCAACTGCTGTTTTCCATCTGTACACTGTTGGGCAACCTATGTTATAGTCACACATCTAATGTATGATGAAGTATATTTAGAGAAAAGTTTAAATACCTTTTCATTGTATGAACATATTAATAATTCATGTATATTACTGCCATTATTTCACTGTTCTATAGAGGTTGAAAATAATATACTCATAGTTCCTAGTCTTGGCCTACACTGAAGTTATTAGAAACACAAGCATAACTTGTTCTCATTTCTGTGAAGACAATTCTCCCTTGAAAACCCTCAGATCACGGTGTTATGGCTTCTGCATCACATCTGTCACTCTCATCTCTCCTGACTCGTCACTTCTCTTCATCTTATTCTCTCAATACTTCTCGTTGCTTACCTTTGACTTGCAATGATTACTTCCCTTTCTTTCTTCTCTTCCCAAAGCAACCACAATTTATGTACTCTTTCCAAAAATGAGACATGTTTATACCATGATTGACATATGACACAATCTGTGTAGAAAATGGAAACTGTAACTTAAGATTTATTTTTTTCATAAGTATACATTATATTAGAAAAACTACAATGGCTGGGGATTTAGCTCAGTGGGTCACTTGCCTGACAAGCACAAGGTCATGAGTTCAATCCCTAGTACAAAAAAAAATACTTCAAATTATGAATATATTACTAAAAATTAAATGCATTTTAATATACACTAAATTATTGTAAATAACATAAAGTTTTTGTAGAGGGAACAAACTTATCTCATCTTAATTAAATGAATGGGGCTAAAAATTATGTGGTCTTGGTTCTTTATGAGGTAATTACATTATTTGAATAATTCTCAAGAAATTTAAAATAGTACTGTATAAAGGAACATATTTATATGAGAGTATGGCTCTGTGAATGTGTGTGTATGAGAAAGAGAGATGGAGAGAAAAGAAAACCGCTTCATTCTAAATGCCACATTATTTTTTTATTTCTTTGCAAAAATTATTCTCAAGGACATAGTATTCTGATTAGAAAGCTCACATTTCAAAGATGATTAGTATACCCATGTAAGTTAATTTTATCTCTGAGCTACACCTAATGCTGTTTTATCATAAAATATTAAATCACATTGGGAATTCATTAGTTAAATTGTTATTCAAGATACATAGACAGGTTAAATATTTCAGAGCCATTCCTAGAATATTCTGGAGGCCTTCTTTACTGTCTTGTAACCTGGGGTTAGTGATCCCTACAGTATTAATCATAAGACGGAAATTCAAATTCTTTTCATCTCTCACATTTTTCAGATACTTCTCCTTGCAATCCTAGAAAGATGCTAAATTGAGGTCAATGGCCAGAGTATTGTCACAGCTGCCTCATGGGAATCATTCAGGCAAGTGCTACACTTTTGGAAATCATAAACCAAGAAGATCAAAAGAACTGATACACTCAATGTCTGTATAATAACATATTTTGGCCCCCTGACTTGGATTTGTGTTACTCTAGGAAAGAAGTAGTGGGAAGCATAGCAAGGTAGTGATGGCGGA
The DNA here is from genome assembly GCF_034190915.1 of Cavia porcellus. NCBI lineage: Eukaryota > Metazoa > Chordata > Mammalia > Rodentia > Caviidae > Cavia > Cavia porcellus. Next base: position 71,566,040 of record NW_026947499.1, on the reverse strand, counting down.
TACAACTTCACACTTCTTTCTTCTTTCTGTTTATTGTTATAGAAATGTAGCACATCAATGAAAGTAGCTTATATATTCAAACAGAACTCATTTTCTCTCTCCAAATCCTAAAATCTATTCATGTTCATTTTGTAAGTTAACGGAAACAGGTTTCCTCTACTTTCTGGAACATTTTACTAAGTAATTAGTAATTTATAAGAACACATAGGGCAGGAGCCATAGCACATTGGCGCCTGAGGGCCCCACTGGGCCAGCGGTGATTTCTTACTTTTGTTTCTGTTGTGTCTGTCTTCTGTCTCTTTTCCTCCAGCTCTCTCTTGATGTTAGGGTATGTTCATATAAATGAACATTGTCTCTTCTCTTTCTGGTTTGTTTTAACATTCTTTTGCTCTCTCTTTCATTCTTTCTCTCCTGTACTCTCTTCCAGTCTCCCAAAACTTGTGTGATCATCCCCAGCCTTACAACACTGCTTCTACTGCATTTCTCTGCATTTCTCTGTGTCCTGCTCCCTGTTCCTCCTGAATATCTCAAAATACTGTAAAATCAATCTAGCAAGGAGAAAGTCATTGCACACAAGTTCCTGTTGTAGGTTGAATTTTGTTATAGAACTGTAGAGCTTGCTTCTATGCTTAATGGTATCAAAATAGTTACCACAATTTATCATTTGCTAGGCTATATTTGATACTATAGCTATTGTTAATTGTACTACTTCAGCATGCATACATGTTTTAACCATTTTTTCTCCTTCATAAGACAACACTGTGATTGTCTGGGATCATAACTTGCACCGTAGTCCAGTATCAAAAGATGGAGTATAGAGCCAAATACATAGCAACCTCTCACTAAGAAGGTAGGATCTTGAGACAGACCGAAAACCAAGAATAACTTGCATCTAGAAGATATCTCTGAGGAATAGATATTTCCTAAGGAAGTCTCAGTACTAGTGATGAAGCTATCTACCTACCACAAAACAAATTACCAGAACAAACACAGAAAATAAAAATAGAAAATGACAACATAAAGAAGCAAAATGCAACCCAGACCTCCAAGATGATTAAGCCTCTAATCTACAGCACAATGAGATAGAAGAAATCCAGAAGCCATACACTAGCACTTTCATAAATGATAGCAGCAGAAGTGAAAAAAAAAAAAAACAAAAAAACAAAAAAAAAAAAAAACAAGCAACTGTGCTGAAGAAAAAAATAGTCTCAGTTAAAAAAAGAAATGACAATCAAAATAAAGGACACGCCCAATGAATCTAGAATAGAGAGAGATAAAATGATGAGGGACTTAGGAAAACAATGGAAACCCTGAATGCCCAACATAAGAAAGGAATGCTAGCCATGAAAAAGACCAAAGCAGATATTTAATAGATAAAAATTTCATTGAAAATATATACAACAGTTTGAATGAAGGCAAAGATAGAATGTGGGACCTAGAAGGCAGGGGTATAGTTGAAAAGGAAGAAAGTTTGAAACTAACAAGGAACTGTGAAAAATCAGTCAAACAGCTGTAAGATGAAGCAAAGAAGAACATCTTAAAATTAATTGGAGTCAACAAGAAAACCAGAGAGTGCATTTGCCATGAAACCACCTCTCCACAGAGGTAATGACAGAAAACTTCCCAGACATGGATAAAGATTTTGACATACAAATAAGTGAGGAATATACAAGTCAAAATAGTCATGACCTAAATGAATCTACACCAAAGCATATAATAATAAAGATGTGAGAAATTCAGCGTAAGAATACAATAGTAAAAGCAGAGAAAAGAAACAAATCACCTATATGGGAAAATCCATTAGAGTCACAGCACCTCAAGTCAACAAGAGCTTGGAGTGAGGTATCTCAAGTCCTTGTAGTAAATACCCTCTAACCCAGATTAACATACCCTGTCAAACTATCTTGAGAAATGGAGAAATAAGATACATGACAAAGAACAACTGAAAAAATCATGACTACCAACCTGCACACAAAAATGCTCTGAAGGATATTCTGGAAAGAGATAATGAAGCCCACAAAAGTTCCAAAAACACTAACAGAAGCCACAAAACAGGGCAAGAAGTTTAACAGAGGGAAAAGACAGAGTTCCAACAACAGAAAAATAATATGAGAACAAAAGGCAATGCAGACTGGTTATAACTACCAATGGAAATTGTTCCAGTTCACTAATCCAAAGAAACTGAATGATAGAATCGATCAAGATGTAAGATGCAGCCAAATGCTGTGTTTAAGAATCAATTTTACCTTAAAAAAAGAAACTCGGACTAAAAGCCAAAGAATGAGAAACAATACTCCATGTGGCAGGAGCTCAGGGAAAAGCTAGGTTACCTGCTTTGTTTGCAGAAAATTTGAACTTCAAGCCAAGACTCACGAGGAGAGACAAAGAAAGTCACTATATACTTGTCAAGGGAAAACTCCAATAGGAAGAGAAAAAAAAAATCATAAATATATATGCATCCAGTACTGGTGGACCCAACTACTAAAACCACATTTATAGACATGAAAAATCAAATAGGGACAACAAAATTGTAATAAAGGACCTTTATATCCCATTATCACAAACGGACAAATCAATTAGGCAAAAAGTCACTTAGGAAATGTCAGAAGCAAACCAAACTGGTGAACAAATAGACTTAGTGGATGTCTACAGTGTTTCAACCCACAACATCAGAATACACATTCTTCTCCATTGCACATGAGACCTTCTCCAAAGTAGACCACACACTAGCCTACAAAACATGCTTACGTAAATGCAAGAGAACTGAAATTATCCTACACATATCACCTGACCATAGTGCAATGAAATTGGAAATCAATGGTGAAAGGAATGAAATAAACTACATAAACACCTGGAAACTGAATTACATGCATCTGAAAAACCAGTGAATCACATATGAAATTAAGAAGAAATTAAACAATGTCTACAATTAAGTGATATTGTCGACATAATACACTGGAATTTGTGAGAAACGACGAAAGCAGTTCTGAGGGGGAAATTTATAATAGTGAACTCTCACATCAGAAATCAGAGCAATTCAAATAACTGACCTAATGTTGAACATGAAGCTTCTATAAAAAGAAAAACAAATCAACCCCAAAGCATGGATGAGGAATTTATAAAGATAGCAGCAGAAATTAATGTCATCAATACTAAGGAAATGTCATAAAGAATGAACGAATCTAAGAGTTGGTTCTCTGAAAGATTCAATGAAATTGATAAAGCCTTAGCTGAATTTATCAAAAAAAAAAAAAAAAAAAAAAAGAAATGGCTCAAATTCATGCATTTCACTCAAATGAAAAGGGTGAAGTCACAATGGAGCCTGTGGAAATCCAGATATTATCAACATGTACTCAACCACTTGTGCTCTAACAAGATGTAAAACATACAAAAGTGGACAGATAAATATATATATATATGTATATAAATTCCCAAACTTGAGTCAAAAAGATATAAAAATTCTAAATAAGCCAATATCTGTCAATGAAATTGAAAATGAAATTAAAGCCCTACCAACAAATAAAAGCCCAGGTCCTCATGGATTCACTGTTGAATTCTAAAGAAATATAGAGAGGATCTAATGCCATGAATCCTCAAACTCTTTAGTGAAATTGAAAAGGAATCAATACTCCCAAAGTTATTACTCAAAGCAAGCATTACCCTGATTCAAAAATAATTAAAGGACCCATGAATAAGAAAAACTACAGACGAATCTCCGAACATGAACTTAGACACAAAAATCCTCAATAAGGTACTGGCAAATGGTATATAGGAATCCAGGTATGATTCAGCATATGCAAATCAATAAATTTAATACACTATATTTATAGAGCCAAAGACTAAGATCATCCCTAATAGATGCAGAAAAATAATTTGACAAAGTCCACAGCCCACTCATGGGTTCTAAATAAAATCGGAATACATTGTCTTTTTCTCAGTGTGATAAAAATCATCTTTGAGAAACCAACAGCCAACATCATACTAAATGCACAAAAACTGAAAACTTTTATTCTAAAATCAGGAGCACTGCAAGGATGTGCATTATCACCAGTCTTATTTAACATCGTTCTGGAAGCATTACCCAGAATAATTAGACAATAAAGAAATAAAAGGATAAAAGATAGAAAAGAATTTAAATTATCATTATTTGCAGATCATATGACTTTGTACATAGAAGTCCCCAAAAACTCCACCAAAAGATTTACAGATTTAATAACCAAATTCAGAAGATTAGCTGGACACAAAGTCAACACACAAGTATCAAACTCACTGAGAGAGAAATCACACAATAGCAGCCAAAAAAGAAATAGTTGGGAATAATCTAACAAAAGAAAAAAAAAAAAAAACACCTATACAATGAAAATTAGAATACTATGAAAAAAGAGATCAAAGGAAATACCAGAAAATAGAAAGATCCCTTGCTCATTGATAAAGCATTTAGTATGTTGTTTCTACAACATAGGTGGAAACAACATACTAAAACTGCTTCTACTGTCAAAATGGTTGTACAGATTTAAAACAATCTCAATAAAAATACCCTTAGTGTACCTCAGAGAACTAGTGAAAATATTCCTAAAATTAATTTGGAATGAGAAGAAACCTAGAATAGTTAAGACAATCCTAGCAACAAAGGCAAGGTAGAGGGCATCATAATCCCCAACTTCAAGTTATACTACAAAGTTGCTATGATAGAAAGAGCATGATACTGGCAAAAGCTGACATGGTGCTCAGTGGAACAAGTTAAAAGATGCAGAAACAACTCCAAAAACACTCAGCCACTTTATCTTTGACAAAGGGGCCAAGAATGTTCACTGGAAGAAAGACAGCCTATTTAATAAATGGTGCTGGAGAAACTCCCATAAACTGAAGACTAAAACTACAAACATGTCTCTCAGCATTAAACTAAAACTGAAATGAGTCAAAGATCTAAATATCAAAATAGAAACACTAGATATGCTAGAAGAGAATATAGGTAAAAACATCTTGGAGACATAGGTGTAGGCAAAAAATTCATGAAAAGTCCTGATCGCACTGGAAATATACAGAGAATCAATAACTGATACCTCATCCTGCACTCGATCTTACCTGAAAGTACAAGAATTGATCAGGCTGTTAAAATGCTTTTTTACACACAAGAATTACCAACAGAGTGAAAAGACCACCCGCAGAGTAGGGTAAATGTTTAGTACGCTGTCCCTTAGACAAAGGCATTTTATCTAGTATGTATAAAAACCTGAAAACCATAGCCACCCCCACACTTTAAAGATCTAATCCAAACGTGGGCATCTGAGAGGAATATGTACTTCTCAGATGAATAAATACAAATAGCAAATAAATATATGAAAATACATTCAGCATCACTGGTAATTTGAGTGATGCAAATTAAAACAATGCTAGATTTCATCTCACTCCAGAAAGAACGGCTATCATCAAGATATCAACCAATAAGAAATGTTTTCAGGGCTGTGGGAGAAAAGGAACTCTTCTCCATTCTTGGCAGAAATGTAGAGTATAATAGTCACTGTGGAAATCAGTATGGAGATTCTTCAGAAAACTAGGATTAGAGGTTATATTTACATTTGATCCAGCTATTTTCCTTCTGGTGTCTTCTTAAAAGAATTAAAAATATCAAATCACAGCAATATACTCACGCCCATATTTATAGCAGCACAGTTTGTATTACCTAAATCCTGGAAGCAATCTAAATACCCAACAACCAATGAATGGATAAAAAAGATTTTTTAAATTCAGTGAAATATTATTCGGTCATAAAGAAGGATAAACTTGAGTCATTTCTATGTAAATGAATACGCTTTGAGACCGTACTCTTAAGGGAGATAAATCAAACACACATGTAAATACTGCTTTGTCTCTTTGGTGTGAGAAAACAATTAAATAAGAACCAAAGATAATAGGTATTATGAATTAGGAAGACATTGCTCAAAATAAAGGAGAGCTAGGGAAGAGGGAGCAGGAAAGTAAATAAGGGAATATGGGGAAAAATCTATGAACAAAGGGTAAAATAGAAACAAAGCCCTGCAAATAAAAAGAGGAAGATGAATTGAAGGGGGGGGGGGCAGGAATGGGAAAAAGGAGGAACCAGGATACATCATACATAGGTACAAGTTCTTTAGGATAATGTGATCACTATGTGTATCTAAATTGTACCAAGAAACTTAATAATAAAATAGAACACATAAATTTCCATTTTCAACAGCAAAACTCTTTTAGAAAATAAAATATTCCATTAAATGTTGTCATATACAATAATGATGCATATTATATACCTCTTTAATTGCTGAAATCATGCTTTGATACATTGCCAGCTTTTACACAAACTGGATTAATATTTTAGATTAACAAGTTAGGAAGCCTTTTGTAAATAACAAGCATTTCTATTTCCACGGTTTTACTTGAAGTTAGTTACTATTTTCACATTATTGACCCCTTGAATCTTAAAACTACTTGTGACTAGGTGACTTTTTAGTGTTTTTTAAAACTTTTTTTAAAGAAAAATTTATCCATTTGAAATTTTAAACATGAGTATTTTTAGAGCCTCAGGTAATTCATAATATATTTAGTTTTTAGTTTTGTTTTCTGTGCATTAAAATTATACATAATTACTCACACATGCTAATTATTTATTCAACATTTGTAGACCATTTTAATTTTTGTAGCAAGCAATAGACCAAAACTAGAGCTTCATCTTTTGCTAGAGAGAGATTCCAAATGAATGTAAAATTGGTCTCTTCTCCTAAGACATGAAGGTCTGGCTACTAAGAACATTATTAAAAATTGAACTATTTTAAGGAATTTTACATAAAGCCATTTTCCTCATGATTATGTGTAGTAATAAATCATCTTAAATCATGTCTTCATGACACTAATAAACAAAGACTAAATAAAAATAAAAGATTTTTGGCCTTTTAAAAAAATTCCACCAACACTGAGGAAATCAGCATGGAGATCCTTTAGAAAACTAGGATTAAAGGTCTCATTTGGTCCAAATTTTCTCCTTCTAGCATCTTTCCAGAAGAATTAAAGACTTTAAACCACAGCAATACATTATGTATGTATAATGTCACATTTTGTTTCTCGATTTGCACAAGTGAAGGAAAATTATAAAACAAAAGACATTAAAAAAGACAAATTTTCCAGCCAATTCCTGAATACCCACATGACCTTCATTCTTGGTAACTAATCACAAACTTATGTTTATTTTTTCATTAGCCCTCTTACAAAAACCTGAACTGACAGTTTTTATGTCCTCCTTGATCACTTCCTTTTACGTTTTTTTACAAGATGTTTACAAAAACTTTTTATTTTAGGCTATAGCTGTCCACAAATATGATTATTACCAAACAAAGAATATGCCTTATAGACAGATATTTATAAATTGTGAAGTATTTTATGAAAGAAGCTTTTCTCTTTTTGAGACAGCATCTCTATGTTGTTCAGGCTCGCCTGGAACTCACTATATAGCCCAATCTGGCCTCACACTCATAGCAATCCTCCTGCCTTAGCCTCTCGAGTGCTGAAATTACAGGTGTGCACCACCATGCCCAACTGTGACTGTAATTTTTGCTTTAAGTTCTATTTTTCTTTGAAAGCCAGAAACTTAGAATGTGTTATGCAAATGTAACAGATCTCTACAAAGAATGCAAATATTATGTACTGCAAACACAGATTAATAAAATAATGTTTTAAAATGTTCCCAGCATTCTATTGCCTATTGAAAATCATGCATTTCCAGGTGGTTGTGTAAGTGCAGTACGTAAGTAAAGTCACATCTCAGTTCAAGAACACTTCTGTTCATGCACAATTTAGTTTGCGAACAGAAGTGTTGTGCAAATTTTTGCTTCTATTCACGAATTCTACATTAGAGGATGAACCTGACCATAGCCATCTTTCCCACCTAAACACAAACGTGTCCCCTTTCCTCATAATTGTGAAACAAATTAAATTCAGTAACTAAAAAGTTAGCAAACAGGCACTGAGAAAAGTGATTTATATGAATAAATAGCATGAATAAATGTTTTTCAATTAAGTACATCATCAAATTATATGTATGAGCTGTTAACAATTCACAGATAACATGCATTGGAAAAATATTTCAGTTTTCTAAAACATTTTTGTAGATTATTCGAAAGTGACCTTAAAAGCAGTCAGATATGAGTGATTGATGCAGGAGGTTCACCAGTTTGAACACCACCTACGACACTTAGCAACTTGCAAAGCAGCTGTTTTGAGACTGGGAAGTATAAAGGGTTGAGGATAAAGCTCTATGCAAAGGAACTGGATTCAATCTCTAGTATTGGAGAGAGAAGAAATAAGCCAGAAACATGATTCAAGGATTGTATAAAGCCTAAAGCACAAGCACAGAACAGATTTGGAGGAAATAAATCAAAAGAAAGAACCCTAAGACGGCAGATAGAAGTTATTTGAAGATGAGTGGGTTATTACACAGGAAATAAGGGTAAAAGTCTCATAAGATAATTCTTCAGAAAAATCAAGGCAACTCCCATGAGTCAAAAGATTATCCTCGGCTCTTCCAGCTGAGTCACTTGAAATGATTCTTGAAAATGAAGGATTCTTAAGTCCCTGCTGAGAATTAGTCATATCTAGTGATGATCTCTAGAAATCTGCATTTTACCACTTTCAGAGAGAAATGTAAGAACGTTAATATTTTTTTGTAGAAGAATGCTGCACTGAAATTTCCAAGTGCTCTTTTTTTCTACAAAAAACATTCCAGGTAAACTCCTTTTTCACAAAGTAGCACAATCTGCATTTTTTGCTCTTAATACGTGTGGCTAGGATAGGGCTCAGCAGTAAAGCATTTCCCTAGCATGTCCACGGCCGTTGGGTTCAGTTATTCAGACAGTAAAGAAAAAGCCGAACCACACAAAACAAAGGTAAATTTTTTCATTTATTTAAATGATGCATATGAAATTATACTTTAATAATTGACCGCTGTGGACAGTCATCCTCTCTCTCTCTCTCTCTCTCTCTCTCTCTCTCTCTCTCTCTCTCTCTCTCTCTCTCTCTCTCTCTCTCTCTCTCATTTTCTCTATAACTTTTGCTTAATGAATAAGCTTATGGAGACTATGACTAAGTACAAAGTAGTACAAAGTAGTACAAAATACATAGTACACAGACAGACTTTTAATGTTTAAACCTTTAATTATGAATTGGCATGAATATCACTGATCTGACAAATCCTTGGGATAGATTATGGATATGAACACTATGCTAATGGATATTTGGCATATGTGACTTTAAAATTGTTAAAATTAATTATGAAGTTTCTTATTTTGCTCATTTTTGTAAAAGAAAAAACTGGAACACAGTCATAGTTAAGCTTCTGAGGAGCAGTAGCTTCCCAGAAAATAGAAGTCAAAATCAATACTTCTTGTTCTCGTGTATTTTTAAAAAATAGATCAAGGCTTCAAATCTTTTATTTCTCTGAAAATCTCATTTGATATTGATCAGGTCAGGAACTGCATGTATTTTAGCATTATTTGGCTATTCATCCTAATACATTGTCTATCTCAGAATGTCTAAGGCTGATAAAAAATGTACTGCTTACTAAGACATGTCAATAACTGTGCTTCTGATAATGCCTACCTATATTAGTTCTACATGAAAAAATGAACTTTCCTTAGAAAATGACTGCATATACGGGCTGAGGATTTAGCTCAGCGGCATAAGCACCTGCCTTGTAAGCAGGCAGTTGTGAGTTCGATCCCCAGTACCAATTAAAAAAAAAAAAAAAGATAGGAAAATGACTGCATATACAAATAAAGTAAAATGCAGAACCCAAAGCAAATTGTCCTCCTCTTTGTGCTCTAGGCTCAGAAATATTTCCCAGGAATAATCTGTGTATTATATGTATACATAACATTTAATTTCCTTTAAAAGTGATTTTCTTTTTGAACTGCAACTTCAAATTCTCCTACATGTATCATGTTAGCACAAGGAGTTGTCCTTCCAAAAACAAGTAAGTAGAACCCAGAGGACTGATCACGAGCACATGGCCATTTCCTGCAGACGTTTGCGGGAAGGGCTAATAGCATCACAAACCTGGCTCGCAAATGTCTGTACTGTTGGATTAGCTAAATGGCTAAAAATCTCTAGCTTTTCTAAACTTTAAGTTTTTCTAACTTATAAGTTAGAAACTTTAAGTTTTCTAACTTATAAAGTTATACGTTCTTCTAACTTATAAATCTTCTAATTAGGTAAGCAAAACATCAATAGTTTAGCAGTAATAATACTGCAAATATATTATCAAGAAAACACCTACTTAGTTGGAAGAAAGTGAACAAAAATTGGGGGATATTTTTATGTGATTAGAATTTTTTAAGAAGTTCATGACAAAACATATTAATTTTCACTAAGTGATATCCATAGGGAAATGGACACACTAGGTTCAAATAACATTTAAAAATGAATTGAACACAAAGTAGCATTTACCAGTCATTAAATTTCTTAAAGGAACTTACTTTCATGTGACACGTGCATTTCTAAACATAAAAGAACTAGGACTACAAACAAATAGCACTAAAAAGCACATGACAGCAAAAGCACCTGTCAAATCTGATGCCTTCAGGAATTCTAAACACCTGTTCATAGGAGACACTGCTTAGTGAAGATTCATCAATCTACAGGCAGTGGAGACGAAATGGAGTCTCTTCAAGTGCCATGGTTTATAATTTTACAGAACTGGTTTGCTTTTAAATACAAAGCTTTATCTTAGTATCACCAGCTTATAGTTCATCTGGGGTGCAATAATAAAATACCAAAAACTGAATGGTTTATTGACAATAGACATATATTGTTTACAGTTCTAGAGTTCAAGATAATGATACAAGCATATTCTTTGTGTCTTCTGGGACAATTTCCTGGTTCACAGATGGCCAGATTCATACTGCACCCTCATGTCACAGAGGGATAGGAACTTTCTCTTCGGCTTCTTTCATAAGCACACATGCCTTTAGAAGGCTCCAAGGCAAAACCTGTTCATTTCCCTAATATTCTGCCTCTTAAGGGTAGCACCTCATGGGTTAGGATTTCAGCATATCAGTTTGGAAGGATTCAAATATTCAGACCATAGGCATCATGCTTTGCAATTAGTATTTATTATATGTGATGAAATCTAGGTACACTCAAGTAGAAGCAAAAGAAAGCGATGCTTCTGGCCTATGTTTCCCAAAAGGGAAATGCGATTATGTTGTTCATCAATCATTGTTTGCATAAATTTCAAGATTATGGCAGAACTGATGTTAGGTAGAACTGGTTGCCTATTTCTTAGGAAAAGGAAAGGAATCACTAAGTTTCCTGGAAGCTACTCTGTACTATGCATGAATTTTCCATGACTTTGGGAGCTGAAAGCAGAGTTTGTACATAAGGAATGCCTCTCTAGACCTGGCCTAGGAAATAGGGAGACGAAACTGATTTTATTCGAGTTAATTTAAAATCCAGAGAGAGCTTTCCTTGATCACCAGAAACTAAGATTGATGATATTTGGAAGCCTAGAAGATTCCAAGCTCATGACTCACTGAATTGTCAGGTAAGGTCACCAGCTAAAGGCAGGAAACATTCAAATCAGGATACGTATGGACACAGTCCCACAAAACCCTGAAAGTTCAATAAAATTTCACATGCAACTTGTTTATATTTTTGAGGACTTTTTCTAATTTCTTAGGAATAGGATGGTGTTCATATTTGCATGTACATTTCAAGTCAGCAATGCTGCCATGTGCCTGCAATCCCAGCACTCAAGGCAGGAGGAGCCCAAGTTAGAGTCCAGTCTAGGCAATTTAGCCAACTACGCAATCCCTATTTCAAATCAAAGCAACCAAAACCAAAACCAAAACCAAGCAAAGGGACTGAGGTTTGGCTCATTATGAAGGCCCTGGGTTCAATCCCCAGTCATATAGATGCACACAAAAAAGAATTTGTAATTCTAAAATATTTTCCAGTGATGCTGATGCAGTTTGTCCAAGAACTGAAGATCACATTTTGACTAATGGAATTTTTTAATTATTAGAGAAAAGAATGGAAACAAAATTAAAAATAGTAAGTCTTTCATTATTCAAGACTAAATACCTTCAAGAGTTAGAAAAGTGGACAAAGCATGTAAAGATGAGAAAACAGTAACGTGGAACTTAACAACAGAGCAGCCTGTATATGAGAGCTTGCTTAGCTTTTCCAAGGGAACCTACGCCCCGCCCTGAACCCCACAAGCATCTGTCTAGGACAGTGAAAACAAAACAAAGAATGGCTGACAGATGTTCTAGAGGGATTAGTTCACATCCGCAATGGGATAGCAGTTGCTAGCTGAATAAAAAGAATAAATAATCCATTGGAGCACAATTTTTAAAAATTAAGCAAATGTTACTAACATAAATAATCAAAATAGTGTGCAAGACAAAAATATATGTAAACTGTATAGTCACTTGGATACTGCTGCACAGATTAATCAAGAACCATAGATCACAGTTCTGAAATTTCTATTAATCTGTCATACCATAGCAAAGTACAGCATTTTCAAAATATTTAGTAACAACATTATCAATGTTCCTCTGAAATAGCACAACGTTAAGAGCCATGCAAACCTTAGAAACATCACCAAGGCGTATTATCCAAAGTGATGTGTCTTATAGAAAACCTTGCAAGTAAAATACATGCTACCTTCTTTTAGTCGCTGCTTGTTAAATTTAAAGGAAAAATACAAAAAGATTTTAAATGGGCAATAGCAGAAAATATGCTATAAAAAATTTCTTTCCTATCATATAAAAGATGGCAATGTTAAATTTTATTACCATCTCAACATGGCACAATAATGTGCAATGATTATGCAGAAATGGTCTTAGTTTAAACCTCACCATACTTCCGTGAGGCTATTAAGTAGTGCAGGAAAATTTTAAGAGTCAAGTTAAAGCTAGGTCATCAGCAGAATATATGGCTATTTTAATGAAGTAGCCTGAAATGTATGGTAAGAATCATCATATTTTAAATTAGCTTATATCTTCAAGATAATTTTATAGAATGCCTTACTAAATATATATCCCAATACATGCTGCATGCATGGTATATTATTAATGAAATATAAATTATTAAATGTATATTTCAATAATTAGTGGTTGAATTCATATTACAGAATATCTGATGGTAACTAACACAGTTGTTTTAGTGCAGCTGCCTTAAGACATACAATTTAATTTAATGGATCCCTGTCTCCTTTATATTGAAGAGTTATCTAGGTTTATATGTTGTATATGCTTTGGTAAGTTTTATGAATTAGACAATATAAAAGTATAAGAGGATAATAGATTCAAGATCATTAGCCATGTCAAACTGAATGGGAGGAAACATCTTATGGTTTTATAAAATTAATGATTTCTCAAGCAGCTCTAAGGCTTTAATAGTTTGGAGGTAGTTTCTTTAAATTTCATTTAAAAAATGCTTGGGAAATGGTTCATTCAGAGAGTTAAGACAAAAAATTCCCCGAAGCTCTCAATATCCTTAAATTAGAACTGATATCTTGAAACAGAATGAGACTTTAAAGGTAAGCATAACTTTCACTGTAAACACAAAACAAAAATCTGAGGTCAAAGGACTTCAAAATTTAACACCTTTTAATCGTAAAATCCATTCAAAAACAGTTTGCTGAAGGCATAAATAATTACAGAATGTGCCTAAGGTCACAAAAGCAATATCACTGAGCAAGAAGCTCCAAACCCACTACATTTCAGAGCCGCGCTCTTTCTACTAAACTGGACCTGCTGTTTCTTGGCTTGAGCACCCTCCTCACACCCGTCTTTTTTGAGCGTCTACTGTGGTCCAATCAGTGCAGTAAGTTACGTAGATTCAAACATGAAAATGAAATGACTTTCTGCATCAAGAAGTTTCCCGGGGTAAAAGTGCACGCAGTCCAACTCGATTAGAGGCCCTGAAAGGCAGGACAGTTTGCCAGAACAAAGGGAGAACTCAGGCCCAGGAAAAGAAATAATGCAGGACATGTTGGATACAGGGGACTGAAGTCCTTTTCTGACCTCTTTGTCTTTGAGAGTATCCTCCTAGGTCTGTCTTCTGCCTCTGTGTCTTCTCAACAAATTCCACTCCATTTACGATTCATGCAAGGCAAAAATTTCTAAAGAATTTGACTTGCTTTTGCTTTTAACTATCCTTCACCTGGACTCTCCAACAGACACACACATGATCACTCTTTCACTCACTGTTTTCTGATCATACCTAAGTACCACCTTTTAACTGTTCTTGAGAAGCTCAGCAAAATAACACCTCTGCCTGCTACTCTGCTCATATATTTTATCATATTGATAGACAACAGAAGCCCAGAAAGGTAACATAATTTCACCATTGTTACAGGGTAAAGGATGCCTGGGCTACAGTATGCATGCAGGGCTCTGCTTTCAGATCCATCTTACCTTCTTTATTTTATTGTTGCCCTATTAATGGAATACAGAAAATTGAATAAAGTAACATGGAGGGTTTTAAAAGGAACTTACTCTAAAGGGTTTATGCTAGGCTAGATAATGATTGGATGCATTAGTGGATGGAGGAGGGTTTGTACCCAGGGCCAAGAGATTCTGAATGTGTGCCAAGGCCTCAGTGTGGTTGGTGCTTATGGCTTTGTGAGCTAAGGGTTTGGTCCATAGTGAGTGATATTAAGAGCTGATGGACATTTAAGAACTGAAACCCAGGGGAAGAGAAGCAGCCTGCAGGAACACCATTTCTGTGAATGTGAAGGGAATAATGGTGCTCCCAAGGAGTTCATGGTCATAAAAGCAGGTTGCTGTCCAATAAGCATATTCCGTGTGCTTGTTCACTTCTGCACCTGAGTACTTCCTTGTCTGCTTTCTCTGCCACACTGTGGTATTGTTAGGGCGGCTTTCACCAGATGTGAGTGCTAAGGTCCTGAGCCCCTGAACCATGACCCAGATGAACACCTCAGAACACCTGCAGAAACACAAAATGGACTAACATCATGCTAGAGCTATTGTCAGATGCTTTCATAAGGAACAGCGCCAAAATATTGAATCTTCTTATTTATTTTTATTTTTTGAGACAGGGTCTCACTACATAATCCAGGCTCACCTTGAACTCACGGTCATCCTCCTGTCTCAGCCTCCTGAGTGTTGGGATTACAGGTGTGTATCACCATGCTTGGCCTCCAGAACACTAAATTTAAATAAGTAAAGTTTTTCACTGTAGGAAGCTACATTTTTAAACAAAGCAATCAGAAATGCTGGTAACCTTAAGGTATAACAGTACAGCAAGAATGAAAGGAATAGAAAAGGACAGGGCAGAAACATTCTGTCCATAGAATTTTCACACTTAATGAATGTGGCCTGGGTACACATAGTAAGTCAGTTAACACAAGCAGTAGCACACTTTTTACAAAAACTCTTAATAGTATCTTTTCCACTTTTCTCATCTGCTTCAACCAGAACTTAAACAAATTAAAATTTGAACCAAGTTTTTAAAGTACTATGTCAAAATTACTTCAAGAATAAAAAGAGAAGACAATCTCATTTAACTACAGTGCACTTGTAAATCAATTAAAATAAGTAAAATTAACAAAATTTAAGATTACCAATAACATTTTAATTAGTTAAAATTTACTGCATTGCATTTTTGAAATTTGTGCTTGTATATTTTGATATTTTATACTATTGGAATAAATTCTAAGCATAATTTATAAATAGTAGAAATTTTGGGAATATATGTACAAAATTTTTATGATCAGAGATAAAAACCAAAGAAGTGTGGAACTTGTCAATAAAAGTTTGGTTCAGTAGGGAGCAGATTGCAACTAGGTCCAATCGATTCATATGATGGACAAGACCACATTGCATGGACGCATATGACTTTAGGAAAGACTTTGATGAGTTTTTAGACGTGTAATTTTATTGATAGTCAATATTTTAAAGTGTATCTTATTTTGGATAGATGACAGTCGTTTTAGAAATCACTGAGTAATCTTTTTATGATTTACACAAGAAATTGTAATGATTTTGCTGTTATTTTTATATTTAAGAAATTAGCAAATTTTTAGCAAGCCCACAGAAAAACTTACTAAAAAGAAATAACCCTTTTCATGTTATTTTTAAGGCATCTTTATTCTTCTGTTATCCTGCAATAAGAAGTAAATCTATATGAGAAATTAAAAAAAAAAAACATTATGGAGCTTGTCAGTGCTACAGAAATTGATGTCAACCACAAATCTATTAAATAAATAGATATCAGATTAAATGTTTCTTATTTTATACCAGTATGAACTTCATGTCACTTTTATTTTGCCTTCACACTGATATTCTCAGTCTTTAAAAAGATAAATTGTCCATATTACGCTCCGTCTTTTGATTTACTTACAGAACACAATTGAATAGAAATTAGGTTAGAAAGAGGTCACCCCTGGACAAAATGTCAACAGCACTGTCATGCAGCATGAGCAGAATAATGCACAGGACTAAGTGAGAATGATAATCAACCTAAATCGTCTCAGTAACTGCATATTTTATGTAATGAAAACATAAAAAAGATAGATAACTGCATTATATCAATTAATCTACTCATATATCAGGGTGAATGTAAGAAATGAGAAAGTGTGAGCTCCTTGTGTCAGGATACATAGATAATAAATATAAACAGACACTCAACAATGTGAGTGTTGCCACAGAAAATGGTACTTAGGTGTTCATATGCATAAAAGATGATCCTATGAATATAAAATAAGATGAAAAAGGCTACTGAGTATAAATATTTTAAACATTCATTAAAAGACCTTCTGACAGCGTCATAAGGTTAGTTTAAAACTATTCTTACTTTTTCTTTCCTGTGAATTCACATTGGTTACTACAATTTGTGTCAATTGGACATGCTGATTTTCTACCAGGGAAAGCACTTATTTTGGAACTAATATCATTCATTTTCAGATAATTTCTTAATATTCACACTTAGTAAAGGAATCTACTGAGTCTGGGTCTTAAATAAGGAGCTCTTAAAACACGAGGCCACGTGTGTATCTCGTACTATGAGTAACTTCTGTGAAGATAGCAACGCACAGTGCACTCATTATTGTTGTTCTCTGGTTAGTCTGATTTGAAACACTTGTTTTATTTTATTTCTATTTTTCTTCTCTTAAAAAAGAAAAACAAAGAAGCAAAGCACAGCCGCGGCTGTGGAGAGCCATGCTGGGCACAGTGTGCCCTCCCCGTCGCTGTGGCCCTGCTGCCCGCTGACCCAGGCCTTGGCCGCTCCAGCAGCTCCTGGAGGATCCACGAAGCACGCGCTGTCCGAGCAGGTCGGCACGTTCAACTGCAGCTACTTTCTCTATGTGAGAATGTGGCCTGCGATTAGCAGAACGCCTTGCTCAAAAGTGTAACACAATCTTGAATACAGTCTGCATGAATTCTGCCTGTTACTAGGTTTGGAAGCTCGCCCATTAGGCTTGGATTTAAACCATTGTGAACAAACTGCCAAGAGTCAACCCTAATTTCTGAAGTTAGATGCAGTTGCTGGGCTTCCAGAAAGAAGAACCTTATTTTGATTATTCTGTCATGTAGAAAAAGAGATAGGCCAAGTTTTCACTGAATATTCCACTGGACAACTTAACTTCTAACAGGAGTTAAGGTATCAAGCTAGAACTGAAAATGGAAAAACTAAGTGGTGAGATTTCTTCAAAATTTGGGGATCTGGACCTAGTGGTTATGACCACCTTGGTAGTAAGGTTTTGAAATGATTGCTTTTATTTTAGCCTCTTTAATTTTATTTATTTTCCCATTACTAGGTAAAGTACAAAAATGTACAAATTTTACAAACAAATTGAAAAACATTATTAAAAATTACTGAAAAAATTTAAAAAGCTCGGATTCTGTAGAAAAATCAATATTTATGTAAAAGCAAAATGAGAGGAATATTGATTCTTACAAACTGGCTTAAGATAACTTAAAATGAACTACATAATACAGAAACATCAACTTCTTCTTTCTCTCTGCCAGGATCTTTTTTCCATGGGACTTCTACCTACAGATAAATCAGGTTTTATGCTCATCCATTTCTGTTCTGTTGCAGAAAAAGAAAAATTAAAAAAAAAAAAAACTTCTTGTATAGAAATAAAACATTGTTTTCTTATTTCTGTAAATTTCAGTTTGAAGCATTTTTGAAATGCCTCTTTCCTTGAAATAAACAAACAATATACTATCCTGTAACATAAAGAAGATACTACATTAGAAAATGACTACATAATGGAATTTCCTTTGCCATCATATTTTCTGGTGAGGTGTTTTTGCACATATGTGAAAAGAAATACCTCTTGATTTATGAGTATGCATTGCAGCATAAGCCTTGCATGAGCAGGTCCAGTTGGTGCCAGCTGAACCAACGTAATTGCGGTATTTTACCAAGAACAAAACAGATGGTTGCTCAGCAAAATCTTTGTCAAAATATTGCCAGGAGCTTGTAAAAGGTCATAACCTATAGAAGTGATGTAACCTTCCTTAAGGCCAGAATTTCTTCTTTCTATTCTGGCAGGTGAATGAACAAGAAATAGGAAACCGTTTCTGGTATCTGACTAATTAAGCCTATCAGTAAGCACCTCAGGCATTGGCCCAATTTGTTTAGTTAAATTGCCTGTCTAGACCCAGGGAGAGATAACTTTATTCTTTGCCCTTCATGAATATTTGCTGTGTCAATAATCTAAGCAGTTCTAGCAGAATCCACTTGCAATAATTTTATCCTCTTCCTGCTAAAATAACTCAAACTGTCTAAATAACATGAAAATCAACATTTAAAAAAGTCCTTTAAAGGCATGAATATCATGGATATATACATATATATAATATATTCTATAATATGTATGTAATATATATATATATATATATATATATATATATATATATATATGGAGAGAGAGAGACAGACAGAGAGAAAGAAAGAGAGAGAGAGAAATGCATATGTAAGATTATCTGAAAATAAAATCTCAAGAGTTTTTGGCTTATCTACTGGGTATCATGTTACCATGATTAAATTATAATAATGTCATCTGTCATGTGTTTTGGTATAAGCAAGTATGTCACAAAGAATATTTGATCTTCCACAGTTTTGTTGGCTGGAAACAGACTAAATTTCTATTTTAGGTCTAGATCAAATGTACAGTGTTTGTTTTATTTTGATTTGTGTTTTGTAATAGGGATTGAGTCTGGGGTCCTCTGCACAAACTGCACCGCCAGCTCTGTGTGTGTGTGTGTGTGTGTGTGTGTGTGTGTGTATGTGTGTGTTTGTGTGTGTGTGTGTATGTGTGTGTTTGTGTGTGTGTGTGTGTATGTGTGTGTTTGTGTGTGTGTGTGTATGTGTGTGTTTGTGTGTGTGTGTGTGTGTGTGTGTGTGTGTGTGTGTGTGATGGTTATGTCTAGATGTCATCCCAAAGCCCCAGGAATTTACAGGTAAGGAAATCCAGAAGTGGCTGATTCTAGAATACGTGAGGCTTGGGGTGACGGGTGGTGCAATGCTAGGCTTAAGGGCACGAGGATGAAGGGGTGAGTGCTGCACCCCTAAGTAGCTGGCTGCTTGCTTGCTTTTTGGCTTTCTTCTGCCTGCCATGGACTTTTTCTTCGCGGTGATGCTTCTCTGCCAAGGTATCCTATCTTGGAGTCAGCCGATTACGGACTGAAATGGAGTGAAAACTGTGAGCTAAATAAGCCTTCCCTCCCTTAAACTTGTGGGTGTTGTGCATTTTGTCTAACAATGAGAAAAGTAACTATGACAGTGTGTGTGTCAGGATCTTCCTAAATTGTACAAGACAGATTTAATCTTACGGTCTCCTCCTCCTTCAGCCTTTAGAATGCAAATATTTTTGAAAGCAAATTCAGACTGGACAATATTATGTTAACTGAAATAAGCCCTGCACCAAAAGGCAAATCTCACATGACAGTGTGATAGGGCCCTAAAAAAGGAACTCACAGAGACAGAAAATAGCGCCATGGCTAGCAGCAACCAGTGAGAGAGAACAGGGCAGATGAGAAGAGGGAAGACATGTTTTAACGGGTTCCGAATTTCAGCTAAATAGAAGCATTATTCAAGCATTCAAGATTTAGTGATCTTTTGCCCAGAATGATTCCTATAATAAATAATGTGCTGTACAGTTAAACAATTAAAAAGTACATTTTTAGAATTTTGAACAAAAAATAGAATTAGTATGTGAGGTGATGAATTGGTTAATTTGTCATAATTTAAAGCATGTATGAAAAGATCACCTTGCACCCTGGAAATAAATATTTTATCAACTAGAAAATTTTAAATTTATATCGAATTAATTTACATAAAAGTTACTGTGGAAGCCTTACCTATTTTACCATTTACCACAATATTTGGAACCTGTGTTTTATTTCACTGGTGTTTTATGTATGTGCATACACCTCTGTTTTCACAAACACAAATATTTGATTTGGCATTGTCATAAGTAAGACTCTTTACCTGATCTTGTATGTTTATTTTACTTCCCAAGATTCAAGAAATAAGAGTTATGGCTTCTTAGAATCCTACCCTCGATTTCCATCATGAGGAGGGGATAACTTGATTAAAAGGGTTCATTTAGAAACAAGAAAAACCTCTGTAAGCAGGTTCTAGGCTCATTATTTGAGAGACTAGGAATCCATGTCCTTCCTCCTCCTGTCTTCTTCTACTACCTTCTACATAGTGTGACTAAGGAAGCATAGACAGATGCATACGATAGACAACTTTCTACAAGATGTTAAATTTTTATATAAAAACATTCCATTCACAGGAAGAACAGTAAGCAATGCAAAATTAATTTATATTATTAAAAAAAACTTAAGTTGGTTCTACCTTTAACTTGTAGAAAGGTCTTATAAAATGTACATTTGCTAGGCTCTCGTATTTAATTTTTGGATACTTCATGCCTCATGATGTTTTCAGCAATGTTTCACAGATATCTAGACAGAAAGTTTAACATTATAGTTTGTTTTAAAATTTTTGAGCAAATGAATTTTAAAGACATTTTCAAGAACATTAGATAGGTCAAACTGCATTGAGATAATGCACAGTTAATTGAAAATATTCTGCATAATGTATTTTTTGTACTTTTATTATATCAAGTATATATTGTGACTGAGGTTTGAATAAAATTTATTTACTTAAAAATTATGATAGTTTGGCTCAAGTTACAAAGTGTATTTTTAAAACTCGGGCTAAAATTTTAGGAATTGTTTGTTTGTCTATTTTAATTCATCATTCTCAAAAGAAACGCTAACCATGGGGAGTCATCATTTGAAATCTGCTCACTGGAGTTACAAATCTTAAAAAAAAAATAGTCAACTTTTTCTGTCCACAAGAAGAAAGCAAAAATATATTCCTGATGACTAAAATGCTATCATTGATTCCACTTAGGCAAAGTTGCCAGTCGGGTGGTCCATGTTGTTAAAGGGACTGCAAACATTTAGGGCCTTATTTTTCTCCTTTTACTGGGGATTGAATCTAGGGCAGTAACATTCCCTTGCTCTCTCTCTCTCTCCTAGTTTCCTCTCTTTCTCCCTTCTCCTCTCTCTCTCTCTCTCTCTCTCTCTCTCTCTCTCTCTCTCTCTCTCTCTCTCTGTTCTTTGAGATAGGATTTCCTAACTCTGTAAGTTGTCCCCAGCTGGATTGGAACACGGGATACTTCCCAGAATACTAAAATTGCAGTCATGCACCACCATGCCCAGCTGCTTTGGAAATTTTTGATGCTTGACTACCAACAGGTTATAATGGTCTCAATAATATCAAAGAAGGAAAGAGACAGCTGTTTTTCAAGCTGCATTCCTATGAAATTGAGGAGGCCTTTTTAAATTATGAATTGAACTTTGGTATAGTTTTACTTCAGCTTTTAGTGTTTGCAACACCGATAAAATACAACTTCTAGAATGTTTCCTTGTTATAAATATTTTTATTCTTATATGTAACATATGTGATTAAACATCTCAAATGCTAAATTTGGAGAAATTGTTTTCTTTAATTTTGCATTCAAGTTATTTACTGAACCTGTTTGTTTGCATGAAATAGTTGAAATAGTTTAAATATTTGAGGCTTAATTTGTACAAGTACTTTTCTTTTACACTTACTTCATGGATAAATCCTGAGATTGAGGTCATTTGTTGAGCATTGTGCCTAGTCTTCAGAAGGATAGTTAGGAAACTCCTGAGGTCTGTGGAGAGGCAATAAATACCCAGCTTGAAGAACAGTGAAGCCATAACCAGTTGTCAGTAATCTCAATCTGCAAATCCCATCATCAGCTCTGCTTATCTCATGAGGCTAGTACCAAATCTAAACACTCTTTTAGAGTCTCCTTTTGGGTTCCGCCTTCATTTTCCGCTCCAGTGCCAAGGCTCCTCTTATGCTCCACAACATGGCTATTGCTGAGCCTTTCACAGATCGAACATAAAAATATCAATGCATAAGCTCTAAAATGCATGCACATGCGGCAGCAGTACAGAGTGAGGCCGAACTCCCTCCGGACTCCCATCCATAGCATGAGGCCCCTGGACACCGAGCTGTGCTCACCATGCTGCTGTCTTCCGTTCCAGTTACTTTTACCATTAGTTTTTCATTTAAGGAACTTGGCAGGCTCAATCTCCCGTGAAAATGGGTTTGTGACTATAACTTCCTTTCCAATGCATTTCCAGTGTATTTCTACATCAGTAGCGAATTATTCGCTACTAATTTTCCTGTAAGCCTAAGAACAACATTGCTGCACACCACAACCTCTCTTAAGTCTAAAGCAGTATCACCCAGATTCTTACTGACGCAACATTCTTACCGCAGTTTTACTATCCCAAGAACCATCTGACATTAACTAACATGGTCTTTTTAGTTCTGGTTCTCTGAAGCACTTCAGCAAGATCCCTTGAATAGCAGATCTCCCTATGGGCCAGGATTCCTCTGGCAACAGGGTTCTGTTTGCCTCATAGAAAATTTAGGTCTGGAAGTTTCCCCACAATCATGAAGGACTCTCAGCCGAGTAGCAAGAAGTTGGCATCGCAATCTCAAATTCCACACACACTGTGATGCTGTAACTCGAGTTTGTTGTTGTTGTTGTTATTGTTATCATTGTTGCTTTCAATGCTTGGCTTCAATCAGGCCTTGAACATGCCAAGCAAACTGCCTCTTACCGAGCCACCTGCTCAACTCTCAAATTATAATTTCGTAAACACTGCACATTCCAGAAACATTGCCTCCGTTGACTTTTCCTATAACCTGCCGTATCTGTCCTACACAGAGCTGCTTAGATGGAACTACTTATTCTTTCCACATCAGAATCCCTCGTAGCCACTGCCTGATGATTCAGGCTACAGAAATAGCACATGAAACTTGCTGAAGGAAGTATTTTTCACCAAAATGCCCCCGCTTGATATATAAAGAAATGTTCACCAAGTTCTCTTTCCTAAATTCTGTGGGTTTTTTGTAGTGCAGGGGATGAAATCATGCCTATCTCTTGTACTCTGAATAACTACTATGAAGACAGCAATATGCAGTGTAGTAATTATTGTAACTGTCCTGCAAACTTGTTTTGAAACTCTGTTCTATTGTTATTCCTATTTTTCTCTTTAAAACAAAAATAAAGAAATAATAAACTTTAAAAACACAAAAACAAAACAAATGAGCAAACAAAAGTCCTCCCAGGTTTCATGTGCCAGGCGCACTAGAAAAGTGCTCCATCACTATACGCCATCGTCGGCCTCTCTATCTTAAATTCTAAATCTAAATACAACACTTCTACTTGTAGCTTTCGGTTCCTTTCAGCCCCAGTGACGGTATGTGACTCCCACACAGGCATGGCCGTCTCTGTGACTAAGTCCGAGTCTCTGCTGACAGACCTTTCTCTAGACTGTGCTCCCTGCACCTCTCAGTGTAACTTCCTCATGGGTCAGCATCAGTCAGGTGCTGTGTGTTCCAGGGCACATGCTGACAAGCACACATCATGTCCACACAATCCAGAAGGCATGGGCAGTCCAACACTGCATCTGCCTCTGGATCCTCTGTAGGAGATTTTTTAAAATAATGGCTTAAACTCACTTTTTATCTACTAAATCAGAATTCCTAGGGAGAATTCAAAATATGCATACATTTTTAAAAATGGTGCAAATGAGCAGATGGATTGCTTTATCTCTGAAATGCTGGTTGGTTCTAGGAGTCTGTTTTCCCCAGTTGGTGAATCCTGCTGGCAACTCAACCCAAGCTTTGATAATTCCATGGAAATAGCTTGGTCTTAGAAGAAAGGCTCTCTGAGACAGGCATGGGTCTGGCAGACCTAGATGCACTCTGCTACATGGGAAACCTACTGTAGACACAGGTCTACTGTGTAGACACAGGTTTTTTTCTAAAATATATGTTCAATGATGGATAAGTGTATTCCGAAGGCATCCTAGAAAGTACTCCCCCAAACAAAACGATATCTATGATTTCCAGCAAGCCTCTAGTCCTTCATTGTATATGTTTTTCAAAACCACAGAATTAGCAGTAATTCTTTATACCTGTTTCAAATGCTATATGTAATCATGCTTATATGCTCATTCTCACTTAGATGAACCAAAGTACTGTCTTCCCCGTTTTTGTTCATTTCTTTTTAATGTCTGTAGGGCAGACTTTAGTCTTCTAAGCACAGCAGTGAGACCAAAGGAGATATTCTTATGAGAGGGTCAAAAAAGCCAGCAAGAATAAGTGTAGTTAGCCGGGTTAAAGGCTTGACGCCTGAAGAGAGAGGTATTAGGCTGTGGGGGTTTACTTTGTTTCTATCAGATGCAAAGCATCTCAACAACTCTGTATCAAGTCTTAAAAGATGGCTCAAATCCCTGACAGCCTGAGAGCATGTCAAACAAAGTAGTCACGGTGAGCCAAAGCTGTGGAGCGCAGGCCTAAGTTTCTGTTGTGGATTTTCACTTCGTGGGAAAAATGCTAAAAGGGTAAAGTTAACATCCCTAAAATGTGACTTTTCTTTCTTTCTTTCTTTCTCCCTTTTTCTCCTCTTTCCTTTCCTTCCTTTCTCCCTCACTGTTAACACTATGCCACCTCAGCTTTGACAAAGTTAAAATGTTCTGTACATAATGCGTAATTCTCACAAGGGATTGACATTCCATGTTAAAAATCCATAAATGATGACAAAAACCTAATGGATTTCTATTTTGAATTTCAAAGTTTTATATATAACTGCAAATATATTTGTATGTTATATACTATTTGGTGTGAAAGTTGTATTCTAGTGTTGAATTCAGTGATCAATAAAGAAACCTCATTTATCAACAACAATAACAAAGAGAGAAGCACTGTATTGTAGCTCAGTTTCACATACTTGAATAAAATGTTTCGGTTTGGAAATTCAATATTAGAAAGCTCTTTATCAATAACTACAGTTAAATCACCGTTGCTTCCACCAGCATCATCAATCCACTGAACATTTTACTAATTCTCACTTGTGTGCCAAGGACTATGCTATGGATTCAGCATAAAGTACAGGAAGTATTTCATATTTAATCTTCACAGCAATTCTGCAAAGTAGCTACTATAACATATCAATTTTTAAATTGAAACAACTGAGACACAGACGGGTGGAGTGTCTTATTCAGGGTAACACAGCCAGTAAAGATAAAGCTGTGTAACTTCTAGGTACTACCTTTCGGTATTAAAATACATACTAAGAATTTACCTTTCTATCATGAAGATAATGACACATACCACTTTATTATTCTAAAACAAGGCTCTTCATCAATAAAGAAGCTAATATATATATATATATATATATATATATATATATATTACAAATACATATGTGTATATAAATATTTATAATGAAAATTAATTAATTTTAGATCCAAACTTATTTGGGGAAGTACTTAGTCTCTGTTTAAGGATGTGTTATGGTTTATACCTAGATGGCCCCCAACAGACACATGGACTCATAAATGGAGCTTTAGGGAGGTGATCAGATCATGGGGACAAGATATTTAACAGTGGAATAATTCACTCTTCAGTTTATATTTAGATATGTGTCGGAAGACGAAGCCTGGCCAGTGAAGGTGAGGCCCAGGTACATGTTCTTGGGAGGGTATTTTCCTTCCCTCCCACTCATAATTTCTGTTTCACTGATCCCTGCGTTCACGCCATGCACTGTTTGTCCTCTGCTGTGCGTTCCTGCCTTGAAGGCAGCCAGTATGAACTGAAACCTCTACAAACTGCAAGCCAAAATAAATCTCTCCATTTTATAGTTGTGAGTGTTGGGCATTTTTCTCAGCAAGAATAAAGTCAGTAAGACAGATTTAGGTATGGTAACAGGGACATTGCTGTGTGACTGCCTGACCATGTAGCTCAAAAGTCATTGGAATGCTTCATTGGAGGACTTTGGAGATTCTGACTGGAAAAGCAGTCCTAGAATTCTATAGGACGAGTGTGATGGCAGATTCCTGGTGTGGCTTGGAAGACCAGATGCTTATGAAAAAGCACGTGGTGAAGGCCAGGCTCAGGCTGGGAAAAGGACTCCGTTGGCAGGACTCCAGGTCAAGTGTGTAATGCTCTGGTGAAAAAGTTTGTCAGTATTTTATTCATGTCCTGAGACTTTGTGGTAGACAGATTAGGTCAGGGGACTAATTATCTGACAAAGAAAATTTCAAGGCAGTCAAACACTCAAACTGTGACTCGGGTATGGTTGGGTCCTTTTAACCTGCTGTATAAAGAGGGACAAGAGCAGAACATCTCTGCTGAATAACTCAAAAAAAAGTTTTCATTTTGTTTTTTAGAGAAAAAAAAGCAAAACGGAAAAAGGTTAGATATAATACAGAATTTCAAAAAAAAAAACACTAAGAAATCACTAGTGGGTACATTACATATTGTTGTCTTGGAAGTAGTTGATCAAGTCACAAAATCAAAGCATAAAAAGTTTTCATTTTGACAAGAAAGAAAGTTCCAGTAAAGATTGATTCTACAGAGATGAAGCAGAGGAGCTCTTGGTTGACAAAACAATTAGCATTAAAAACAAGCCAAGTACTCTGGAAAAAGACAGTATGAAAAATGGCTTAAGGCCATGTGAAAAATCATCACCATGTGGATGACAAGAAGATCTACTACCAACCTGAGCAGTAGTTAGGCTCTTTTGCATCTTGCTTCTGGTTACAGAAGCATCTTGTTTGGCTGAATGGAATAAACTGAGTCCTGTGGCATGCATTTCCCATGTGGTCCTTGAGCCTGGAGCCTCTGGTTCTCTTTTCAAAGTAAAGTCCTTCACTTTTGAAATCTTGAGCTGGACATAGATCTACAGAATTAAATGTTTGCCTTGCTGGGTTTTAGGCTTGCTTTGGTCCAAATCCTTTTTATCCTCCTACTTCTATTTTTTTGGAATGGGAATGTGTTTTGCACCATTGTATGTGAGGGGTATTTAACTTTCTTTTCATTTTTACCAGTGCTCACAGCTAAAAGTTTCTCTTAAATCTCATAAGAGAATTTGAACTTGGAATTTCAGCAGTACTGAAGCTGTTAGACTTTAGGCAACTCTTAGAGATGAATAAATGCATTTTGCAAAAATTATGGCATTTAATGTTTTGGAGGCTCAGAGTGAAATGATATGGTTTGCTTCCAGATGTACCCTCATAAGACTTATGAACTCAACAGAGGGGCTTTGAGGGATGATTGGAGCAGAGATACTCATCAGTGAATTGTTTCACTTATGGGTTTATAGATAAATTTGATGTTGAGAGGTCGACTCTTATCAGAGAAAATGGGTGATGAGGGTGTGATTTGGAAAAATCCCTCTCTTTCTCCCTCTGCCTCTTTCTCTCCACCTACCCCCAACTCTTCCTTTGTTTTCTTCTGCCATGCCATGAGCTATTTCCTGTGATGAACCTCTGCCATGTTTTCCTACCTTGGGGGAAGCCAGTGGACTGAAACCTTTACACACCGTGAGCCAAAATAAAGCTCTGCTCATTAGAGTTGTGTGTATTGTGTCTCATCAAGGAGAAAGTGACTAAGACAGAACGGGTGGCAAAGCACACTACAGAACAGAGGCACATAGGCACTCATTTCTGTGTACACACACATGAATACAGCTATACTTACATATGTATTTGTTGCTACACATATCTACCTACTCTGCTACATAAAATTTCCTAGAATGTATGTTTTCATAACTCCTTATGGACAAACTGGGAATTAGGAAAAAATGGAGAGTCAAAACATACTGGAAATGTTTACTGATGAAAATAAAAGATCTAACACCCTTTGAAATGTGTTATTAGGTAATAAGAAAATGTTCAAATAAATGTGTTATCCTAAAGGAATAGCACATATTTTTATTCACTCATGATTCTCTGAATTCAGGAGCATATTCCACATGATATAGCAATTAGGGGAAACAATTTGTAACTATTTTACCAGTTTTAAACAGTGTAGATCTAAATGGCAAAAAGAATATTTTCTAGGGGAAAAAAAGAGACCATGCGTTCTATCCCATGTGGGGTCCTTTTGTCAACCAAGAGCTCCTCTGTAACTATCTGCTGATTTCTCAGAAATAGTTTATGAAACTAAAAATGAATTTGAGTTATATTTATACAAATATAACCAACAATATAAAACTACAGTGTTAATGTTTTAGTAAACCTAAGCTTAACTTGTTTCATAATATTTTTGGAAATGAACAAGTTCATTTTTATATATTTTGGCTAATATTGGCAATGGAAATAGTATTCCATCAGTGCTAGATAATTTTTTTAAGATATGTACTTTCTGGGAATAGTCCATTTTTTATTAGAGAATCTGAAAATAGGAAATTCTTCTCACTGATTAGTTATGTTCTCACACAATATTTATGAAATTCAATTCTGATCCATGGATTTTTTAAACCTCAAAAATTCAATCTTTTATGAAGCTCTCTTTTATATAATGAATCTTTTTTCAAAGAAGAAGGAAAAACACATATGAAATTCCAAATTGGGTTTCACAATTCTACATGACTAAAGCTGACTGATTTGTTGATTTAGGTGTGTCAACACATCCTTTCTCAAGTTCTGTTTCCGTACATTTTTTTTGTGTACTCCTTACAAATTAGGTTATTTTAGATAACTCACAGATTCAAACAACGGGTTTGATAGGAAGAAACTTACGCTCAGTAGCATAAGCTTCTGTCTGGCAAGCACGAGGTTGTAAATTTGATCCCTGGAACAAAAAAGCAAAAACAAAGCAAAACAAAAAAGATCTACATAATAAATAAAAAGCAAAGATTGCAATAATGAATTATAGGCAGATTGTATTCGATGCAAGGAAGAGCATGTTATTTAAAGTGACCGTAATCAAAGGACCTGATGTTATGTAACATAACTGGATGTTATGCATCCAGTCTCATGGCTATGAGACTGGTTTTCAACTAGCATATTAAGAGTTAGACAAGTTTTGGTCATCTAGTCATATCCAAAAATGGTATAACTAATTTATTTAATCCACATATTTCATTGAGCCTTTGGGTTTCATTAAAATAAATCATGATTATTTTTAAGACTCCGAAATGACATGCAACATTATACCCAGTCTTCAAGAGAAGCTATAATTTCATGTACAAGTTTTGTGGTTTGCAAATATCAATAAATACAGTCACACTCCACTTAGTTATTACAACAGTGTGGAGAAAATGTATTATTGTCTCTTTGACAATAAGGTGGAATATAAAAATTAGATTTTATTTCCTTTGTCTTAAAAACTAAAGAACTGTAACAGATGGAAGAATCCAAATAAGGATGATACTTACAAAGGCGCCCTGAAACATGTTGCTGGAGCCACAAAGGATAAGTCTTCAGTCTTTCCAGCTAACCAATATTTCTCTTTTAAGTACTAACTAAATTGTGAATTATCAGTCTATGTGATATAGATACTGCTGTTCTTCATCTAGACAGCACTGAAGCTTGAGTTAGGAAGTGTCAGCTAGATACCCAATGCAGTGACTTCTCAGATAGAATTATGGAGCACAGGCGAGAGGCATGATGGATTATCCAGGGGCCTGGCCCTTCCGACCCCATCAGAATTTCAGTGTGTGCTGTATGATTACATATGGTGTACCTCTTTCCTCTGTGGTAATTTGTGTTGTTTCATTTTTAAAGGTTTTGTCTGTTTTTGTTTTGTTTTTGGTGCTGTGGATTGAACTCAGGACACTGCACTACTAAGCACACACTACCATTAAGCTTCATGCCAGTTCTTAAGCATTTGTGTTTGCACAGGCAACCTTCTGATCCAATTTAGTCCAAATTTTATATTTTATTGAAGAAATTCATTAACCAAAAAAGTCCAGTAATTGTTACTTGAAGAAATGCATACATATATACATAAGCTCTAATATATGTGTACTAAAATAAATTGAAAGTATATAGACTTTAAAGTAATAAACTAGAATCTTCTAGGGTAAACCTGAGTAGTATTAGAACAATTTTTCATTTTATAGTTCCAATATCTTAAATGATTAATAGTGAGCATATCACAGAGGATATCCATTTCAAAGATAGACAATTCCCAAGTAACCTCTCTACTCTTTTTTTTGTCTTTTTATCGGTACCGGGGATCGAACTCAGGACTGCCTGCTGGCAAGGCAGGCGCTTATGCCGCTGAGCTAAATCTCCAGCCCCACTCTACTCTTTAAATTACACTAAATGTAGGTGTTTAAATTGCACTAAGTTTAAAAGATGTTTTCTTATATTTTAACCTACATGATAACTCAAAATTATTTTTATCACATTTAACGTTAAGGATTAAATTCCATAAAGCCTAGACTCAACAGCAATCTTTAATGTATGTTTACAAAGATTAATAAAGATTGTAGTTCAGAACTGAGACATAAGAAGATAATCAAATTTTCTGCATTCCTATGTAGTAGTGAAATGACTGAGAATTTAATTTGGTATTGCCTACTTTTCTGCACAAATTTCTTTTCTCCCTCAGTGGGCATTTAGATGGCTCTTTGAATTTTGAGAATTCTGGAGGGCCCAGGCTCTGTCACTGATGCAGAGTTTTTGTGTCAATTTCCATGAAATGAAATTAATCTAATCACTATGATGAAGAAGGCCCTCTGAGTGACAAAACATTGGACAGAGCACAGTTGGATTGCATCCATACTGAGGGTTTGTAATCCTGGAGAGAGCAGAATCTAGAGGTTTTTAACATTACAGTTGGATATGCTAATCAGGCGACTGGGATTTGACCCCTAATTAGCTACACCACAGGCATCGTAGGAACAGGTGCACAGAAGGTCTGGGAGTCATTTGCTATACAAAAACTGCAACTATTTGTCAGATTAACCTATTTTTAAAAGGAACAAGTGGGCACCACTGCAGACATTTTAGTGGCAACCAAGGTGGCATTGTCCAGTAGAGGCTGCTCTACAATAATCCTGAACTGATTTGTCCTCAGTGATCATAATCTCAAGTGGAGGAAAGGGACTTTCAAATGAGTCATGAATTTTTCAACCACGTGATGTGTGAAGGCAGAGGCAGATTTGTTTTTTATTAGCACACATATAAACAGAGTGTGTGTTTGCCACTTTGTGTTCAGGAAATATAAACATGTAGTAAGCCATTATTATATGTATAAATTTCCACACAGTTGCTTATGAAGAAACACTTTTTGCAGATTCTACTGCACTAATTTTGTTTCCCCTGCTGTTATAAAAATTAACCATTCATTATTCATGTAAGATACAGAGCAAAATGAAAGAAAATGAGAGGGAAAATACTACACTAATTTGATCATACATATTTAAATAACTACAAAGAAATGGTTGTTTTCCAAAATACTTCAGAAAGTTCCATGAAGCAATGCATCTCACTATGCCCATTCTTAGCACGTGCATTTTATTTATGATTAACATTCAAAATAATTAGCTTTCCTGAGCCATAAAGAAGGAAAAAGCAGCAAACTGGTTCACTGTTACAAAGCACTTCCGAGTGTGCTTTCCAAGTTTGACATTTTTGCTTCTCGCACTACATTCGGCATCATAATGCTTCAGTGTGATCTGAAGAAAATGTTGCAAACAGAACAATGTTAAATTCTCTCTCTCTCTCTCTCTCTCTCTCTCTCTCTCTCTCTCTCTCACACACACACACACACACACACACACACACACACACACAGAGTATAAGGAGGAGGAAGCCTCGTACCACTGGGATTGCAGTTGGCTCTACAGTTTTAGGACACACAAGCAGGCTCCTGATACTGTAGGCAAAGACGAGTATCTCAGTGACGAAATAAAGCTGTCTTCCAACTTCTCATCACTGTTGAATACTCTCTAGCACAGCCCACTTCCTTCTTTTCTAGTTTTCTCTTCCACTTCAAAGCGTTCAGAATTTCATGATTTTTCTTTCTTTCCACCCCTTGGTGAAAGCGATCAAATATAAAATTCAAACTGAACCTTGCTTTATTTCAATTATTTGGAAGTTTATCCCAAATTTTATTTCAAAATTATAAATTTTTAGCATTTCCATCTGACATGGTGTTTTCACAGTATCTTTTCATTTCGATTTACAGTATAGCATGGTTTTTCCATTATATACTGTTGTTTCTTTACAAAAATGCAATATTTGCTATGAAAATATGCATAACAAAGGACTTAACTATTGAGCTTGACTGTTTAAACTCTACATATTTTAAAGGTAGGACTGGCTCCTGGGAAATGGCCTCTGAGCCTTGGAACATTATAACTGATAATTTTTGATATCACAGATACTGAACTAGCCCAATTAGTAAAGACATACAATTGAATATATTCTGAAAACCGTTTTTCTTTTGTGTTTTGTTTTGTTGATCATTTTGTTTTTTGTTTCTTGTATGAATTGATCTATAACCCATGGTTTGTTAGCACCACCACTACAGAATCCGGAAGCTGATCCACTAAGCTCAGATCTGCAAGTGCTGCCTGCTTTAATGTGTGACGCACAGTAAAAATCCTGGACTCCAGGGTTTATGGGAGCCTCCCTGCTGGGCAGAAATTCATGCATGAGTTGCAGGATGTTTCCAGAGAGTATTTCAAGCACTGTCTGTGTAACTCCAGAGGGAGAAGAAACTAGAAGTTCTTGCCTCCTTTCTTCTAGAATTTTTCTTGTCTTTCCTTTGATATTTTTAATTTGTAACATTGCAAAATATTAACAATAATAAATCAGCTTTTGAGTCCCTATTGTGAATTACCAAAAGTAGGGTAGTTTTAGGTCCCTGGATACAGTGTCAAAAGGCAATGAAATACTTTGATGATTATTTAATTTTTAAAAACTGCCTGTTGTCTCACAGTTCTCATGCAAAAAAATCAATAGCCTAGTGACATTTCTTAGACTTGATAAACAAAATCACAATTAGTAGTAAAATAATTTTGAATGCATCCTAAAATGTAAATATATTAGATCAAATAATGAAACAGATATTTAGTTGTTTATTTTAATTATATATTTTCAGACATATATATATATATATATATATATATATGTAAAATACATCTTAATTTTTGGTATTTAATTATTGAAATTTATGTAGGCAGCTTTACCTAATTTAACCTTTTTTTCCCTTGCTTTTTTATAATCATCTATGGAAGTAGGAATTGGTATTTTGAACTGATGCCAGCCTAATGCTAGTCTAAAGATGTTCTTATTGGCAACTTATGAAGGGAGTCAGTGAAAAAAAGCTACCTTTGCATGTCTTTTGTTTGATGGCAAAGCTCCTGATGTTACAACGCACAGCCTCTCAGATGCACAGGTTAGGGTCACACAGGGAAGCAGTGGTAAAGTCCAGGAGTAGAATCCTATTATTAAGGGTTTAAAGTTGTTTCTACTACTGCTAAACTGCTATTTCTGAAGTCATACCTGAAGTGACAAGCTAAAAGGAGGCTTACTCCCATTACGGCTGTGCCACCTAGATAATTACCTGTGAGGGAAACGGAGCTGCAAACCCATTGAACAGGAAGCCTTCAGCGATCTGTATTCGGGTCTAGCTCAGGAGGAGCCCAGAATGTTCAGTTAGGAGCTCTCCAACTAAGCAAATGCCCCACTTACTCCTTCGATTCTTCTGCCTTCTATTATTAGTCAGCATTAGGCTGTAATCCACACTCCTGTCAGGTCTGCAAACAGGATTTACATGCATAAAAAACAGACAGGAGGTTTAGAGGAGTCTCTGTCTTTCCCTTTATTCCTCCCTACATGTACACTTGAAGCATTTCCATAAAAATTTTGTTCCTTTTTCTCGGAGACCAGCGTAATGTCACCTGTTTTTTCTTAAAACACTCACACAATGGATGAGGTTAGTATGCTTCAGATACTATGTCTGATATGAACAAGATGAAGGAACGTATTTCTCAGGTGAAGAAGCAGAAATGTTCAGCATCATACATTATTGCAAGATACCAATTAAAACAACACTGGGAACACCCTGCCCCAGAGAGAATGGCTACCATCAAGAAACTAATCAATAACAAATTCAGGGGGGCTGTGGGAAAAGAGGAACCCTTTTCCATTGTTGGTTGGAGTGTAGAAATTAGGGCGGAGATTCCTCAAAAAACTAGGATTAGAGGTCTCATCTGATCAAGCTATTTTCCTTCTTGGTATCTTCCTCAAAAAATTAAAAGCATCATGCTATAGTGATGTGTGCACATCCATGTTTATAGCAGCACAGTTTGTAACAGCTAAATCATGGAGGCAACCCACAAATCCATCAACTGGATAAAGAAGATGTGGCATTTTTATATAGTGGAGTACTACCCTAACCATAAAGAAGGATAATCTTGAGACATTTCTAGGTCAGTTATGCACCTTGACCACATGTCCTTACGTGAAATAAATCAGATACATATATGGAAATACCACAGAGTTTCTCTGGTGTGGAAAACGGAAAGTGTGTATAAGCACCAAAATATATGACGGATACTATGAAATAGGAAAACAATGTTCATGGGAAGGGGAACTAATGAGGGGGAAGAGGAAAAGGAAGGAAGGGAAAAGAAAAAGGGAGGAAGAGAAAGAAGGAAAAAAGGAAACAAAATGTTGGTAAATAGAGAGGGGAGGAGAGTTTCAAGGGAGGAGAAGGGGACTGGGGAAAAAGCAATCAAGATCTATTACATGCCGGCACAAATTTCTTATGATGAATGTGATCACTATATATATCTCAAATGTATCAATAAACTTAATTAATTAAAAAATAAAGATGAAGCAGCAGCACAGTGCCATACTCATGGCTCAGCAAGCTGTGGGTCATCTTATTTCTGCTCATGGATTTTCAGTTGTTAGTTGTGATTATCCCTTTGGGTATCTGTCTTCCATGTGGGAAAGTAATGATTTGCTTGGAGTTATCTTTTCATCATAAACCATTGCCTGAGTCTTGTTAGTAAAGATATGTGATGAGAACAGGTTTTCTTCTCAAAGCTTTACTTTCCAACCCCAGTGGGTACAGTGTTTTTGTAAAATGAGTTCGGTGGATAAAGAATGAATTGCAAACCCGTGTGAGTACTGTAGTACTTGCTTCCTGTGCTGTACACTGTGTATTTCCCAAAGCCAGTCACTGAATGTGTCCACCTTGAGTAGACATGCTTCATGTCAGGCTTGCTGAGAAATGAGGTGCCCGAAGGGATCTCATTGATTTGCCAGCCAGGTCATAGCCCATTTAAGGCAGAATGGCACCTGCCTGTGACAAAGGTGACGACAAATGGATTTATGCGTGAGAGACAGTGTCAGCACAACTGAAGGAAGCGACAGAGTATGCAACATGAGAAGAAAATCAAAGTAAAATGTAAAGCCAGTAAATGACAATAAAGTATATAATCCTGAGTTAGATAAAAAGAGGACACCATGGAACTCACAGCCCTGTTTAGAAGAATTTAATAATTTCTATACCAATTCAATACTACAGAGAGCTATATATCCAATAAAGGAACAATTTGCTATACAATAGAAAACAAACCAGGATAGAGTACTGTCTAGAACATGTTTTAAAGCATTAAGCTAAAAATAGTGTTGCCTCAGTTTGTGTGTATATATATATGTACAAACGTACATACCATGTGATCAAAAGTTCACTGTACTTATAAAGGATGAAATTTTGTTACTGCTCATTAACCACACAAACAAAAGCAAAGGATATTCACAGGAAGTAGATCTTTGCATGTAGAATTATGCTCACGAACGTTCAGAATAGTCACCAATGTCCTGTTCACCTCTCAGGCCAACATAACCTGGGTTATACACACAGAAGCCATCCAGACCTGCGAGCCACAGGAAAGAGAGACCTCTTAATAGTTTAAGTGTAGCATAAGTACAAAAGTGTATATAAGTAAAAAAAAAAAACACAAAGTACTCTAAATATGCCATAATCATCTAGGCATTTCACTTTTATTCAAAAACAATCCAAAATTTTATATTTAATACCATATCACTCTGGCAGGTTTCTACAGTATTGCCTAAACAATTTTGTTGCTGAGATTTATTTAACTTAAAAATGTTTTGATTATTTAAAATAAAAACAATTATAATGGACATTTGTACAACTTGCCAATTGCAATGAAAACCAATCAAATCCCTTTCCCTCCTTCCTCTCCTGTCTCCCGCCCCCTCTCAGTCTCTTCCTTTCTCTTTCTCTCACTCTTTCTCTTTTTCCACTTTATTTCCCTCCCTCTCTCTCTGGCACCTGGACATACACAACATGGATGATTCCTAGGTTACTTTTATATAAACCAATTTTCCTTGTTTCAGGTTTAACAAACAGATTAACTGCACAGTGGTTAAAGTTTTCCAAAGAATGTGGTGATCTGAACTTTGATACTTATCTCCTTCAGCTTTTGTTTAAAAAGAGCTTTCACGTGTCTTTATGATCTTTTAAAGAATTATCTTATCATGAATGACAGAAAAAGAACGGTGTCTGAAGTATCTCAAGAAGTGATGACAGCGTGAATTGCCACTGGAGCAGGCACAGATTTGTGGTTTCTTACAGTTGGTCTCTGGGTCTTTCCTGACCCCCAGGATTCAGCCATGTAATCCGTGCTGCCTCTCTGCCTCTGCCCGGTACCTGCTATGACTCTCATTAAACGCCTGAGCCCTTCGCAGCAGCAGCATTTGAAAAGCACTATGAAGAATTAAGCGGCTTCCTGATTTCTGCAGTGAGCAACCTGGTGCCCTGGTTGCTGGTTATGAAAACAGGCTTCTATGGAAAACAGGCAGCCCAGAGCCATAAACAACAAAGGCAAAAGGGGCACAAGAATTGGCTGCTCTTTCCATGTTTTACTTTTTAATTATTTAACTCTTTTGGCATGTACTTTTCCTCTACTGCTGAATACAAATGATCAATAATGATGTAAATATAGTTGTAAATAAATGATGTCATAAAACATCACACTTCTTTATATGTTATACAAGCCATTTAAGAAGTTAAAACTGTGCCACTTAATAGGTACTTGCGATGCATGGTATTGTCAAATATAATGATAATTAAATATATATTTACAATCAACATATATTTACAATCAACTAGGTTTGGCTATTAATACATATTGGCAAGCACCAAACAGCTATGTCTAAATTAATTTTCAGTATCATTGTTAATAAAAATGTGTATAAATGAAAATTTATCTTCAAAGTCAGATGACAACAAAAAGTAACCGAACTACCAAAGGTTTTGAAAGATAAATACTATTGTTAAAAATAAATTGTGTATT
Source organism: Cavia porcellus (assembly GCF_034190915.1). Classification (NCBI taxonomy): domain Eukaryota; kingdom Metazoa; phylum Chordata; class Mammalia; order Rodentia; family Caviidae; genus Cavia; species Cavia porcellus. Next base: position 71,528,329 of record NW_026947499.1, on the reverse strand, counting down.
TATAGCAATATTTTCTATGTTGCTGAACATCCTGGTCTAAGAAATTAACAAATGAGCTATGTCTCAGATGAAAAACTGGGAAATTAAACTGGATACTGGGACTGCCGGGAGAACATGGTGGATAGGTAGCAGCAGCTTCGGAGGCTCTCTGAGAAACTGCACTTAAAACTCAGGAATGGTGTCGGCTGAGAAATCCTAAGCAAGGGGAGATATACTTTGCCAACCCAGGAACAAACTAAACTAAGTGAAACCAACTGGAAACACAATCTTGGTGAAATAACAGGAACAGATAAGGTTTCAGCACAGAAGCTGGACCCCGCGCCACTGGAGGCTGTGATTTTTTTTGTTTTTAATTTTATTTAAAAGGAAAAAGAGAAAAACACAAAAGAGAACAAAGCGGTATAAGGGTACAAGTAATACAGAACTACAAAACAAAACAAAACAAAAAAAAAACAAAAAACAAAAAAAAACCAGTAAGAAATCACCAGTTAATAGATTACATATTATCATCTTAGAGATAGTTGCTCAAGTCACAGTATCAAAGCATACAAAGTGGACATTCAAACAGTGAGACTGCAAACAGTTGTGTTCAATGATCCAACCAAAAACATTAATATGGTCAGCTGTTTAACACCCCTAAACACACTTGCTGTTGTATCCTTTAGAGCTCTTTTTTTCCCTCTTTTTTACAACAAAATTTACACATTTTGGGTTTTATTACTCCTTAGTTCTTATTACTTTTGGGGGGGGGAGAATAAAGTCAAATATGGCAAAACAAAGCTGTCAGTCAAAACCAAGGATACACATAGCACATGATGTAAAACAGAGTACAAGGTTATCAACAATGGTTATCAGCAATGTCTCTTGTTCCCTTAAAAAGAATTGTCTATCTCATTAGATATTATAAAGTTGAACAAAACAGTAGAGAACAAGACCAATAAAACTTAAGCATTGTAAACATTACAGGACTTCCAAAGGAGACAATAGTCAAACCAAAATGGGCATCTTAGTTAATCTTATTGGGAGGCTGCGATTTGAAATTCCTGTAGCTGCTGCTGCGTCCCAATCAGCATGGCAAGGACAGAGGCACCAAAGCTCTGAGAGTGGGAAGTGGTGAATGGAGTTGAGAGCGGGACTGGCCGGGAGCCCTGCATTGACCTCCAGTGAGTGAGGGGAAAAGGGACGCTTCCATAGAGTAGGAGGCTTCAGCAAAGGACATACTGCAGGATATTCTAAAAAAGGAAAATACCAAGACTTCAGAACCAGTGGCAGAGAGGCCACAATGAATGGAGCAGAAAGCAAAATGAAGAAGGCAAACTGACAACAAATGACAGAAAGAGCTCAACAGAAATGAGGCAGAGAAGATTGGATGGTAGGAACAGCTATTTTGGAGAAAACAAGATAACATAATAGCTAGTGCTGCTTTAGTATCATCTTGTTTTGAAGTCCCATCAAACATGTATTCTTCTGTCTCCATCAGTCTTAGAAAGTTGGGTATTATTGGATTTTATTATATATGATAATATAAGTAAAAACTTTCATAGACAAGGAGATTTTACAGAAACCATTGTTCATTTTCTGTTAATTGGTTCTAAATACCCTGTAATAATGTCATTCTCTTGTATGGTTTTATAGTGTCTTGATATGTTTGGTGCTACAGTCATCTCAAAGATTTTTAGTTTTATAGTGTCTTGATATGTTTGGTACTACAAAGTCATACTCAAAGATTTCAAGGAAAGAGACACTATGGTAACTATTTTTATGTCAGGATATCTTGCGGTGAAACACTATTTTACTTGAATGGTTATGTTTTGACCTGCACTGTTCTGTTGTTATGCCCTCTTTTATCTCAATCCCTTTTTTTAAATTATTTACATCTTTTAATTATTTTCATCTTTTTAATTAAGGAAAAAATAAATAAAAATAGCAGGATACATTATAGTAATCTACTTTGATTTCCTATTAACTTGATTTGAAATCCTGTATTGCCCTCACTATCTTGTTTTGATTGATTTTCCCCTATTCTGCTTTGCTTGATAGTACCAAGTTCGAAAGTATAGGCAAAACTGTGAAGACCATAGGATTCATTATGACGCCCATTCCGGTTGACTATTATCTTCTTTTAAAGTCCTATAATGTTTCCAATGCTTTGGTTTTATTCTTTACTGTTTTCTTCAATTTTGTTATAGTTGCCAATTCTTCTTAAAATAGCAAGAGGCAATACGGTAATCATTGTTGATCACCTTGTATTTTGTTTTTACATTATCTATTTTGTCCATCCTTTTGATTTGACTCACTCTGTTCTGATATGTCGCATTTGGTTTTACTCTCTTCAAAAAAAAGTAATAAGAACTGTGGGAGTAATAAAACCCAAAATGTGTAATTGTCATTGTACAAAAGAAAAGAAAAGAAAGTGCACTAAAGGTTATAACTGCATATATGTTTAAGTGTATAAGATAGATAACCATATTACTGAGTTTTTTTGATCATTGAACAAAACTGTTTGCACTCTGTTTGAAAGTCCACTTTATATGCTTCAATTTTGTAACTTGAACAACTATTTCTAAGATGAGAATATGTAATCTATTAACTAGTGATTTCTTACTATTTGTTTTTTAAATTTTGCATTACTTGTACCCTTTTTCTGTTTTTTTTTTTTCTTTTTCTCCTTAAATAAAAAAAAAAAAAAAAACATTGGATATGGGAGGGAAGTTGGATATCACAGGTAAAAATGGATGTCACACATTTTTCTGACATTTGATTCACTACCTTTGGTACCAAATGATCAGGAATAGTTATGTTATTAGAAATACAATTTAAGGATATTGTATTGCTCTTGATATTCTTGTTTTTTACAGATATTCCAATCATTGTATTAGTGCTGGTCTTTGTTCTTGAATAGGACACGAGATAGAAAACAACTTTATTGAAGTGCATTTTTATGCCTACTGTTACTCTCACTGTATCTCACTTGCTCGGAGCCCATGTACAAAATGCGGTATTTAAGAGGACCGAAGGGGAGAGGAGACAGTTTCTCAGCACTCTCTGCGTGTGTGCTTCTCCTTTTCATTCTTCTTAGCTGCACTCAGCTAGCAGTGCCACTTCATGCTGTGTTTCCTGAGTTTCAACAAAAATGAAGCCACTGCCTCCACATGACAATTCACGGTTAGTATTCAATCTCTGCACTTTTCTTCTTTCTTCCTCTTCTTCCTTTTCTTCAAATTTCCTCTAATTTCTTTTTCTTCTGTATATTTTGCTTCAGCAGAAAGAAGTGTGCATATGTCAGATGAGCTAAAGTAACATTTTTTTTCTAAATATTATTGTAAACAACGCATCACCATGCATTGCGATAGCCAGTTTAAAATGCTACCACTTAAAACAAATTTTAAAAAATGTGTAACATGGATAACAGAACATGGAAGCCATATTCAAATAAATTTCTACATTCACTAGAATTAGGACACAATAATATAAATGAATTGTGCAAAGATGCGTGTAAAAAAATGATATTGGGTTTGCTGTCCAAGGTGCCAAAAATCAGTAAAGCATCCCCACTGTGCCTTGGACACTTCTGTCACCATATCCGGTTCCATGGTGAGACTGTTCTACTGCAGTTACAGCAGGGGCTGAGCAACTCACTGTGCTGGGGCCCCTGCAGGGGTGGGCAGGGGTGCTCTCACTAGCCCTGGTCTCCTTCACGCCCTTTGAGATCTCGCATCCTGACACTGGCATTGAAGAGGAAATGTTTGCAGCCGTGTTCTCTGTACACACGATGCCATTCTCAGGAGGATTCCTAGGCTCGCAAGGCCCAGCATCACCGCAAGCACCTGGAATGCAGGGCAGGCCTGGGCAGAGCTTCCGTGGTGAGCAGATTCCTGCTTCTGCCACCAGGGACTGGCTGAGCCCTGCTCACACACATTCAATGTCATCTCTAAGCAGGGCCTCATAATTCTCCACATTATCATTGTGACTTTCCCTCTCTCTCCTCTGTTACAATTTAAGACATTACTTATGGTTTGTGAGCTTCATCTATCAAAGCACCAGCACGCAGCAATATTAAGTGACAACTGCTTTTAAAATATCATTTTGTTCATTATACTCCACATCTCCATTTCAAAATGCTTTTGGACAACGTTGCAATTAAGAAAGTACATTATGAATGATTTGAAACTCCTGTTTTTCATTCCTTTCTTGCATTCTGTATGTTGTTATCACAATAATTTTGCTTGATGGATTTTTTGCTATTCTTTAAAAAAAAAAAAAAAAAGACCAAAAGGAACAGTGCATAAACTTCTAGTCTTAATAGGAATACTTCACTCTTGAAATTATATTTTTATACTGTGATCAGAAAAAGTAGTGAAAGTGATTTTCTTGTGTGAAATATGCACACATATTTAGAGATAAGAAAGGGTTTGATCCAAGAGAATCCATGGCAAAGGACCATAAAGCATAAACAGTACCTGCTGGTGCATCAGAGCAAATGGCGGAATGACTGGCTAGGCTTCCCTTTCTGAGATGTAGTGGAATTATTCAGATAGTTACACACGTGCTGCTTAGTTAATACCTATTCACTGAAACATACAGTAAAGATTAACTCAGGTGTGGCAACATTAGGCTGGGCTTCCAGAGTAATAACAGAAATGAGGTAGGTGGGCGAGGTCTTCGCAGATCAAGAAGAGTGCTGCTTTGAGAATGTTTTAGACCCTCAGTATCCAGCTAGGGGAAAAAAATGTCAGAGGGTGTAGCCGCAAGGCACAGTAAAAGGACAAGTAAGCTGTATGAGTGTGTATAAACAGGGACAGCAAAAAGCTGCCAAACTCAATGGACAGCCACACCTTCCGTTTCCAGATGCCTAAAGCAAAGCAAAACAAAAGGGAGAAAAGAACAAAACGTAAAAGTCCTTCTCACGTCCCAAGAGCACAGGGCTGTTTTCTTCGATGAATATATTTAGGCAGCGGCTCCAGTTTTGTAAGAGTTTCCTAAGCACTGAAGAACTTACATGAGAGCCACATTTCATTCCTGTGATTAAACTAGTCTGAAACTGAAATATTTCACCTAGGATAATTTCATGATATATATCTGAATATTATTTTATCACAGTAAAAGTATTTTTCTTTGTAAAATAAGAGAAATTATATCATATAAACATCGGCCAGATGAATAAAAGAAGGATTTTTCCTTGAAAAAACGACTCCATGCATGTGCTTTTCCCCTATCACCCCTTTCTAATATTTAATTATGAGCCTAGGTGTTTTCTCTCCTGGAGGAAGTTAATTTAGCAGTTGCTTCATGGACAATTTTATACACATAATCCATTATGTAAATGAGCAATCAATAATAACAAATAGAAGTTGCTAAGTTCCCTACTTTACAATGTGTCTTCCTGTGCCTTATAGAAAACTAACTCGTAGAAAGCTAAGTGGTGTGCTGCCTAGAAAACTAAGACAGATACAGGTATACGAAGGACATCTTAACTTGTTCTACAAAGTTTCTGGAACTGGCGATAGTTCAATAGAGTCCTAAGGAATTTCCATATATTGGTAGGATTTAATAGTGCAGCGGAGAAAAAGAAAGAATGATTTTATTTACAGGTAAAAAGCAAACAACGAGAAGGATCAGGAGGACTGAAAACATACCACTGAGAGTGAAGCAGAGTGCAGGAAGGAGGAAACCACATTCTCATAACTCATTAATTAAATCTTTCTCTGGCTTTAAGGCAAATCTCTTTAATGTACAATGAAGGGTGATGGAATAGACTGAGAAACACTCTCCCAACTAAGCCCACCTGCACCCTCCTGCCAGAGGCATCTAGATTCTAATTCCAGAAACCTGTGACTATTAACACATAAAAACAAGGAGGTATGATTCAAAATCTGGCAATGATGACATTGCCCTACTGTATCTGGGATGGCCTTAAGTGTACACATAGACTCCTCTCACAGTCCTTGTACAAGGTAAGCAACAGGAGGAAAAAAAAACACAAAGCAAAAGCAACAGCTTGATTGATATAAATAAGGAGACAAGAACCCAAGGGGAGATGCTGTCTCTAGAAGCTGCAGAGTATTTATTGTATTTTCTTTAAAAATAAATGTATTGGTACAATTTGGATATGTATAAGGATCACATTCTCTACAGGGAAATCATGTCTGTAAATGATGCATCTTGGTTCCTTTTCTTCCCCCATTCCCATCACCTCCCTTCAGCCCCTCTGCCTCTCCTTATTTACAAAATTTCGTTTCTATTTTAACCTTCTTTCCCTCAGTTTTTCCCTTTCCCTTCCACCCCACCCATTTCCCTTTGCCTCTGAACAATTTCTTCCTATTTCACAATATCTGCTATGCATTTGGGTTCTTATTTACACTTTGTGTCTCACACCGAAGAGGCAACATAATGTTTACACATATCTATCTGATTTATTTCACTTAAGAGTACACTGGAAAAAAAAAAAAAAAAGTCCCCAAAGCAACACCAACTCCAACCATGTAGTTTAGACTCCTGCTCCCAAAGCTATAAAATAATAAATGCCTTGTTCAAAGTTTGTCAATTAGTTACAACAGTCAGAGAAAACTAATGCAGGGAGCAAAGCTGCACGTCACACTCAGGCGAGGTATCATTAATGCACAGCTACTGTGAATAGGGGCCCTGAATTTAAAGATGCTGATGCCAGCCTGTGATGCGTGAGTCCTCCACACCAGCACGAGGTAACAGGAAGATGTGTCCAGTGACACTCACTGATTTTGCATGCTAGCTCTGTTATGTGGGGCAAGACCAAGCTCTGTGACCCTCAGACTTCTGCACACTGAGGAGCTTCTGAAAGCTTTCCTACAAAATATGACATAAAGGTGCAGAGTTGGGCTCCACAGACAGAAAATCTCTATTTCCAAGCTGAATTTTTAAAAAATGTATATTTCATTTTCCTATGGAGCTTTTACTTTGCTAAGAACTATACTCTCCTAAAATTGAGAAAGTGGGGTAATATAAGCTTTATTTGCATATATATTTGGTAGGAAACATTAAAAGCATGTTTTCATTGTTTCTTTTTATAACACTGTTATCAATACAAAATGAGAGACGTTAAGCTTTCTGTAAAATTGTCTTGATAGTAGAAGTGTTCATTTAAGGGAACTATTTTGGTACTAATTGAAATTGGAACCTATCTAATTAGCATACTACCTTGAAGTGAATGGATAACTTTTAGTATGTAGTTCTTTGGGGTCAGTAAATCCTTAAAAAATCTTGTTTCAAAGCTAAATGAATGTAGATGGTTAGCAAAATTGAAAATGCTAAATGTGAGACTATATGAGATTCCTAGCTTAAATTTTTTCTTTAGGATGATTTGGATAAAAATGCCTCTTCAATATTTAAAAGTCATGACAGAAGCCATATACTTTCATGTTGTCTTTGCACATTGTAGCTACTGGAAGACTTCCCCTTGACCATTCTTTATGGTATACGTCATTCTACTTTTTTTTTTTTTTTTTATTTACTTTGGTACCAGAAATTGAATTCAGGACCTTGCACTTGCCAGGCGGCCCTTGCACCATTGAGCTATACCCCTCTCACTCCACCTGTATCTCTGTTCCATTCTTCCTAGATAGAAATGTGTACTTTCTATCCTGTTATCACTTCACTTTGATCATTGCCACATTCTTCTTAAATCTGACTTCTTTTATGAATTTGAAATGGGGGAAGAGAATGAAATTTTAGAAACTTTTTTAAAATCCAAGTAATCCTAAAGAAAAAATACAAACTATGAGCCTAATACAGTCTCACATTTAGGCTTCAAGGAACTACGTGAAATTTCTGGATAATAGATAGGGGTACCCATCTGTGGTCTTAGATGCGTGAAATAATTAGCCTAAGGTGCATTACCACTTAATGTCCATTAGGGATGGGCAGGTCCATTTAATAATGAGAATTTGGTTTTATACTCTCCAGTGCTCTTCCATCCAGTAGAGAGGGGTAAATGCTTTCTTCCCATTCAGATGCTGTAAGGAGTCTCCTGAGAATGAAAGCGTGTAGAACACACCTTTCGCACTCCAGGGTGAGCCATGAAGACATGCTCAGTCTCCCCAGGGGACGTCCTCTGATGTCACGGCAGAGGCACGTACCATGTACATTCTGAGAGACAGAGGGCTGCTCCTATCCATTGTCCAGAAAATTCAAGTCCTCCCTGGAAACCTATGCAGTGGTTTTTATTTGAAGTTTCTGTTGTTGTGGTTTGACTCCGAGAAAACAAATTACCCTCCCCGGGTGAACTCAAATGTACGAAAATTAACTATTGGCATTTTTTCCCAATAATTCACTGTTTCTGAAAACTTTATTATTCTTAAAAAAATTTCTTCAATTAAAACTGAATGAAATGTTCAAATTCACGTGGAGATGTATCTTTTCTATATCGGCTTAAATATATAACAAATAAATCATTTTATCAGGTCTCCAGATTTGGGAGTTTTTCAAATGAGGGCAAATGCAGCAGCTGCTCCCCAGACCCCTGAGCTGCAGGAGCTGTGCACTCTGCTCGCAGGCTTCTCCAGTGGGGCACAGATATTTTCAGAGAGCATTTGTATCAAATATGGTCTCCTGTTTCCATGGAGCACTGACACATAAGTAAGGTCACCGCACTCTCACATCTCAGCAGAAACAAACCAGGAAAATAAAATAGCCAAATGAGCAACTTTTATCCCTTTTCTACCTTCCTGGGACTTCTTTACCTATCACAGCTGAGCCTGATCCGTCACTTCCACCTTCTGTGTAGAAGGTCAAAAAAAAAAAAAAAAAAAAAAAAATTCTCGAAACTGTCTGCAGAAGTCACCAAAGACAACCCCTCTCCCTCCTCAAAGGTCAGTGCTGTTGAACTGCAGTGCTGAGATCCCCCTCTGCCCTCACAGCGTGCCTGCTCCTACTGTGTGGAGTCAACACAGGGGACCTTCTCTCCCTGCAGGCAAGCTTCTAGTGGTCTTCAGCTGAGGGACCCCAGTGCCTGCCTTCACCTGCACAAGGAGCTCTGTGCTGATGCCTATTTTCATCTAACTTAACTCCTTTGATAAGTACTCTAACTACACTGAATTATGGGCTACTCCAGTATTATAACCAAAACTCAGTTTGACAGATACATCAGAAGTGATTTCCAAGTGATTTCACATTCTGATGTACTAGGGAGTCAGGCTGAAACACATGACATGGGGGAACCCAACCCAAACAGGAACCATCTTCTTTGATGCATGAGGCATATTCATTCACACACACACACACACACACACACACACACACACACACACACACACGAATACAATATATATATATATATATATATATATATTGTATATATAGAGAGAGACAGACAGAGAGAAAGAGAGAGAGAGACAGAGTTAGAGAGAGAGACGGAGAGAGAGACAGAGAGAGACAGAGAAAGACCAGGTTCTGATAATTCCATGCTGAAATTATCATTGGAAAGTCTTCCTTGACATTTGTGTTTTAAAGCCTGTCATCCGCTCTGCCTTTGGGACTTCTTTTGATCAGACTTATCTTAATGATGAGTTTTCCTTTACCCTGCAAGCTTATGCTTATTACCTGCCAGCAGCCTTGAGATTTCATTGTTTTCTTACCAAAAACAAAATGGCTGAATTTTACTTTTTATGACTTAATATTTTTATAAAAAAGCATAGATTGGATGAAATTTGCCTTTCTATATTATTGTGAATCTTTAAAATGAAAATAAATCTTATGAGATTTAGCTCAGAGCAAACAAAATGTCTAATACAATAACTGGCACAAAAGGAAAATATTGTGAGACTAAAACCAAAAAGCCTGGACAGTTTAAGTGCTGCGACTCTAGCGGCTTTTGTGTCTGCCTTTCATTTTGTAATGGTTCAAATTTTAGACTGAGGTAAATGTATTGATTTCAAAAAGAAAAAATAACTAAATAATTAAAATTGTGCACTAAGATATGTCTACGCAGGACAAAGACAATGAAATAAAAACAGATAAGACGCAACAACATGCAAAAGGATAAAAACTAATTCTACAGTTCATTAATTATGCTAAAGAAAAGAAATCAGTCATAAATGACCACAAATTCAACAACACCATGTAAATAGTGCAAATGGGCAAATCGCTAAAAGAAGGAAGTTGATTAGTAGGGACACAATTGTTTTTAGATTATAGTGATGGCTGTGCAAGTCTGTGAAACCAATAAAATTCACTGAATAACTCAATTTTAATAAGTGAATTTTAAGATGTATGAATTATATCTCAATAAGGTTAACAAAATACATTAGGGAAATGTTCTTTTTAATAATATTAAGCACTATTCTGTTAAATCTTGGTTAGGCTCTGTTATTTTACCTCTTATTTGACTCAGAGGAAGATGAATACCATGTGCAGAAAGCATTCGATTGAATTCTTCACTTTTTTCCTATACTAGTGGAACAAATATAAAATTCTAAAAATAGATTTTGGATGTCAAGAGAGAGGTTTTATGGGAAAAAATATTTGAACTGTTGTTTTGTGATGGCTCTTTGAATTTGTAGTTATTAACACAGTGGTGGTAGCAGATTGTCTGCCAATGAAATGATTTACAAAAAAAAATGAGAGAAGGATAAGAAACACATTCACAGTTTTCATGGAAAGCAGTGTGTCTTTGCACAGCCACCTTCCAGTTTGGTATCCAGTCTAGGGAGCTTGCTTGGACCAGGAGGTCTGCAGACAAACTTCCAGGACAGCAGGGACCAGGCTTCCTGCAGCCTGATGCCACAGCATTGGGCTTGCCATGGGGCTGGTGTGACAGCATCCAGGCAGCAATGGCAGCACTTGTATAGATTTACATTCTTGTACTGTACACTTGCTCTCAGTATATAGACTCTGAGATGGTTGAGTTTTCCTCGACAGAACAGAAGGGTCGGCTGCTCGGCACCTTCACTTTTTCACTGCTAAATTACCTGCAGGACAGCAGAGTTGGGTAGGGATCCCTTACACAGGATTCATCAGCGGAACAGGAAGCATCATTGGGAGCAGCTTGAGAAGCGGAGCCTTGATCCTTGCCTGCTCGTATCCTTATGGTCTTCTCCCAATACCATGGAGAGAGTGAAGGTTTTCAAGATGGTTCCTCCTAAGAGAAAAGACCACCATTCTAAATCCAGATTGAAAGACTGTGGGGGTCCCTGTCAATCCCTGTCAATGCTTTCTTCCACAAAGCATATAGCTAAGTGGCCGCATTTTGTTTCTTCACATTTTGCAAAATTAATAACAAGTTTGGAAACTATTCATGAATTTAATCTGTAGCTCCTGGAATCTTCCTCTGGGAGAGCACAATCTAAAAACAGCAAGGCATGAAAATATTTCTGAGGCACAGGAAGTTAAGTCGATGCCAGGCAGGTCTTGACACTTGACTTATTTGGGTGGTATTTATTCACAGCAGTAACAACTTCTTAGCCCTTAAAAATATTTATAGCACTCTTTTCAGGGATTGTTCTGTTCACTCATTGTGTCGCCACACATAATTTTTGAATGGGTATTTTAGCTTTTTATTTAGCTGGGGAAACTGAGGCATGGCACTATCAGGAGGAGATCCATGCACCGTTCAGGTGAGCGCCAGAATCTGGGGCTCAAACACAATGCAATGCTGTTCCCCAGGATCTTCAGTGGTCCAAACTGGGTCCCTCACTCTGTGACACTGCAGGTAATTTTATGTAAATAAATGCAGAATAAATTTCCATTTTGCTTTGTGTTGTACCACTGAGTTGTCTAAAATTTAAAAACTGATGGCTTTGATTAAATCATTATTTTAATTATTGAGTCCAAGCAAGATGCACTGGCATGTATTATTTGAGGTTGGTCTGAATAACTTTTAAAATAACCTTAAAGGGGTTGGGGATTTAGCTCAGCGGCATCAGCGCCTGCCTTGCAAGGAGGCAGTCATGAGTTCGATCCCTGGTACCGATAAAAAGGAAAAAGACCCCCCCCAAAAAAAAAGTAACCTTAAAACAGTTACTTATGCTTCGAAGCTTTACTGAACATAATTGATCAAATTCAGCAATATCATGAGATTAAATTTTCAATAGAATGATTTAATAGTTAAGAATTTATGTTGAAAACAAAAACTGAGTCAAATAGAAATTGATACATTCCCATTCTTCTCTATATGATAAAAATTCTTGTGTAAAAAAAACTTACATTTTGATAAATATCACACATTTAAATTTTCAAGAAAATGCTTTTGAACAATTTAGAGGTAATACAATCACTTTGTAGAGTATTTTGTGCCTATCATAAAACTGAAAATACTTGTTCATTGTCAACAAAAATGTACCTTGGGCAAACATATTTGGCTATAGCCAGTTGTAATTGTTGTAAGGGACTTCAAATCCATCACAATAAATATTTAAATCATTAAATGTCAAAAATTGCATGCTCCTTAAAAAAAGTACAACATATATCATGTCCTCTAAAATATCCGCCACAAAGAAAACGTAAACAGTTTAAACAAATGATTTTATGAATGTGTAAGTCCAGATCGTTTCTACCTTGAGGCATGTAAAATAGTTGATTCTGCTTTTCTTATCTGCATACTTTACATGTATAAATGTCTGGAATACATTATTGAAATATGAAGATTATGTTAGAGAATTCTTTTATTCATTAGATATACAGGGAATGTTTATGATGAAGGACCAGATCTCAAGTGGAGATAAATATTCAAAATAGAAAAATAACTAATTATTTTCCCCGTGGAGCTTGAATTTTAGATAAGCCCACCAGGGTTCACCAGTGAGTGTAGTGTCTATTCTATGACACTTTATATAGAATGAAGGGGCCACAAAGGAAGAGTCATTGTAAGACACCAGGAAAGTGACACTTCCACACTAATCCATGAACATGAACCCACAGTGTCACTCATACCCGGATGTGCTTTGGAAATCAGTCCATAAACAAAACATCCCAGGCAGATCAATGGTCTGGAACACAGGCTAAACCAGCCCTGCAGCTTCCTTACTCAGTTCTGGGTCAGTGCTGCTCATACTCTTGAGAATCATCATGTAACACTTCAATCTCCTTCTCTAGGAAAAAACCTTCACTCTTCATACAGCCATTAGACGGATTTTCTAATGGGATTTCATTTATAACTGAAGTCTTTAGAGTCTTGCTGATGTCTGAAACAGTGGCAGGGCAACATGTTCTTGTTTCTGTTCAGACTATTCAGTTTCTACTTACTGCGCTCTCTTTCACAGCCACAGTTCTCTTTAAGTCCCCCCTTTATATACTGCTCTTTTCTGGCCAAGACACAAGTTTTTCAAATATTTATGCCTGCTTTGTATCTCACTCCTCACTATAAATTTGGCTAAAAACAGCCAGAAGTACCCATGTCAGAGTCCGAACACTGAACAATCTTCAGATTTTCCCCACCAGGTTAATAAACCTGCCATCATTAATCTTAGGTCCAAACAAAAGGGTAAAGCAGGGAAAAATTTAAATTTATTTTTTTTGTTTTGTTTTTGACAGAGGGAAATACACATGGACATTAGCTCATTTTCAAGTGAAGTCCTTGTTCCCATCTGAAACATCACTAGCAATGTTTTATGCTTCTGCATTCTGATCTTTCTCATTTTGGCCAGCATCAGCCATTGTCTTGGTTACATTTTACTCAGCGCTGAGACAAAACACCTGGTATCCAAAGTTAGAGAAGGAAAGGTTTATTTCTTACAGCTCTTGGAGGTTTCATTCCATTGTCTGTGGCTCCAATGCAGCATGGCATGGTGGAGCAGCCATTCATGGCCATTGCAAACAGCAAGGCACTAACTGGCATGAGAGAGACACACCGTCTTCCGGTGTCACCTCATCTGCTGGCTAGGGGGGTGTAGCACTCACAGCTCCAATTTGAGTGCTAGACAACAAACCAATAACAAATGCTAGATTTGGTTGAGTCCGTAATTCATGAGGCTTGAGGGCCATTGACATAAATAAGACAGCCATCAATCTCTGCTTCCAGCATTCTAGACTTTCTCTAGCTCGTGTCACTGAATCTCTCCAAAATCTTCCCAAAAATCAATTTGAAAAGCTTCTGAACCATGTGGTTAGGGACAGGCATAGCAATGTCTCTGACACCAACTTTCTGCTCTGATTCAGTGTTTTCATTGTTGGGACAAAATAGTTAACATACCCAGCTTAAAGAAAGCAAGGTTGATTTGGGCTCTCAGTTTCAGAAGTTCCGTTAAACACTTGGCAGAAATGGGGCAGTGAGAGGTCATGGGAGAGGAAAGCTGCCGGCGTCTTAGCATCCAGGAGGTGGAGAACAAGTGAAGAACCCAAAAGTAAAGTGCTAGCCAGATGTGGTACCGGAGGTCCTGAAACACTTTCTCCAACTTGGTTCCACCACCTAATGGCCCATTTTGCTGAGGACTCATCAATGTGCTGCTCCATGCATAAAGTTAGTCCTTGTACCACCCGATTCATTTCCCAGAAATCTATCAATCTGGAACCACTGTGCAACAGGATTAAATGCCACAGAAAGATCCATGGTGTGTACATATCACTATTTGCATAATGACAGACATTTGACTAGTTTTCCAATTTGGGTTGAACTATCCAGTAGATACAAATACACAGACACAGAAAGTAGATTAACCTAATACTGAACAAAGGTAGGGATTTGAGCCTAAACACAGATAGGCTATTTTTGTGGTGAAAATTGTTCTAATGTTATATTCGCAATGTTATGGATTGTATCTAGATGTCGTCTCAAAGCCTCATGTGGACACAGCAAGACTGCAAACAGTTCTGTTCAACTATCCAACAAAAACTATCCTACACACTTAAATATACATGCAGTTATATCCTTTAGAGCACTTTCTTTTCCTCTCTTTTTCACATTAGCAGTTACACATTTTGGGTTTTATTACTACTACAGTTCTTATTTATTTTTACACTAGAGACACAATGTGATATTTATAAATATGATTCTTGTTTATTTCATTAATGAGGATAGTCTCAAATTGTCTCCATTTGCCAATGAAGGCCTCAAGATCATCCTTTTTTATAGCTATGTAATATTCCATTGTATAAAAATACCATATCTTTTTCATTCATTCTATGGTTGATGACCATCTTGGTTGTTTCCAAGATTTAGCTATTAAAAGTTGTGCTGTTATGAACATGGGTGCACATTCATCACTGTGATATGACCTTTTCAGTTTTTCTGGGAACATACCCAGGAGGAGAATAGCTAGGCTGAATGGAATTTCCAATTCTATTTTTCTGAGAATTCCCCATACTGATTTCCATAGTGGTTGCAACAGTCTACACCCCAGCCAACAGTGGAGAAGTGTTCCTTTTTCCTCCACAGCCTCGCCAACATTTGTTATCAGTTGATTTCTTCATGGCAGCCACTCTTTCTGGAGTGAGATGAAATTTCAGTGTTGTTTTAATTTGCATTTCTCAAATGACCAGTGATGGTAAGCATTTCTTTATGTATTTATTTTACTATTTGTATATCTTCATCTGAGAACTGTGTGTTCATCTCAGATGCTCATTTTTTGAGAGAGTCTTTGAATTTGGGGGGCTTGATGTTTTTCAGTTCTTTATATCTTCTGGATATAAAGCCTTTGCTTGAGGGGTTGCTGGCTATAATTATTCATCATTTTGTGAATTTTCTTTTCACTTTGTTGGTGATTTCTTTTGAATTGTGGAAACTTTTCAATTTTTCAATAATATGAGACCCCAGTTGTTGGTTCTTTGAAGTGTTACCTGTGCAGTTTGCATTTGGTTCATGAATTCTCTGCTTAGCCCTATGGCTCCAAGACTTCTACCTACCTTGTTTTCAAGTAGATTTAGTGTTTCTGTTTTAATCTGTAGGTCTTTCATCCATTTAGACTTTAGTTCTGTGCAGGTGATAGGCATGGATCTAGTTTCAGTCTTCAGCATGTGCAGAGCCAAATTTTCCAACACTGTTTATTGAAGAGACTATCCTTCTTCCAGTGAACACGTTTAGCTCCTTTGTCAAATATCAGGTGTCTGAGTGTCTTTGTAGTTCTGCTTGCATCTTCTAATCTGTTCCACTGATCTTCAGGTCTATTTCTTCAGCATTATCATGCTGATTTTGTCATTGTGGCTTTGTAGTATAGCTTCAGGTCAGGAATTGAGATGTCTCCTGTCTTGCCTTTGTTGTTAAAAATTGCCTTTGTTATTCTATCTTTCTTCTGTTTCCAAGTGAATTTTAGAAGTGTTTTCTCTAGATATATGAGATATGTTAATGGTATTTTGATTGGGATTGCCTTAAATCTGTATAACAGTTTTGTGAATATGGTCATTTTCACAATGCTGATTCTTCCTAGCCAAGAGCAAGGAATCTCCTTCCATTTCTTAATATCCTCTTCAATATCCTTTTATAGTGTAGCATAATTTCCAGCACATAGGTCTTCTACATTCTTAGTTAGGTTGATTCCTAAGTATTTCATTTTTTAGATGCTATTGCGAAGAGCAACATTTCCATAGTTTCTCTCTCAGCAAGTTTTTGTTTGTGTACGGGAATGCTATTGATTTTTGAGTGATGACTTTGTATCCAGCTATGATGTTGATTTTTTTTATTACTTCTAGTTGTCTTTTAATGGAGTTTTTTTATTCTTTTATATAGAGTATCACATCATCTGCAAATCATGATAATTTAACTTCTTTCTTTCCTATCTTTATTCCTTTTATTTCTCTTTCTTGTTTCATTGCTCTGGCTAGTGTTTCCAGAACTCTACTGAATAGGAGTGGTGATAGTGGACATCCTTGTCTTGTTCCTGATTTTAAAGTGAAAGCTTTCAGTTTTTGCACATTTAGTATAATGTTGGCTGTTGGTTTGTCATAGATGGCCTTTATAAGATTGAGGGAGACACTGTGTATTCAGAGTATCTGAAGGGATTTTTTATGAACATGTGCTGGACTTTATCGAAACCTTTTTCAGCATCTATTGAGATGACCATGTGGTTTTTCTTTTGGCTCTGTTGATATGGTGTATTACATTTATTGATTTGCATATGTTAGACCATCCCTGCATTCCTGGGTCATGATGTATATAATCTTCTTGATTTGTTGTATTTTATTTGCCAGTATTTTATTGAGAATATTTGCATCAATGTTCATTTGTGAAATTGGCCTATAGTTCCCCTTTTTGGTTGAGTCTTTTCAAGTTACTATTTGGTCCTTTAATCACACTAGTGTCAACTCTTGGTAGTGTGTGTCTTGGGGTCCTAATGTAAGGTTGATGTTTGTCCAATAGCTGGGTCGCTCAATGAAGAGATGGGTCAGTCACCTGACTTCCCACTGCAGGGCCTGTTGGGTGAGTCCCATATTCTTCCTGGGTTGACAAGCCTGGTAGTATTGATGTAGGTCAACTTTCAGCTCCTGCTATTACATTTTCCTCAGGTTATCCCGGGTCACCAAATCTCCCTGTCTAGAGTGTTTGTGTTGTCTGAGGCCCTACTGTGTCCCTATTGTGTGCCTGTGTGTCTCATAGTCCTTTTGATTTTCTCCAAGTTGGAGGAGTCCTTATTGGCACACTCCTCATCCCGCCTAATATTTTCTGTGTGCAGGAAGGGGTCACCCACACTCTTGCCAGACTCACCAAGGTTTTACAGTTAGTTGGAGGGAGCTTTACTACGGGCCCTTTACCCACTGTACTCCTCTATTTTAGGGGCACTGACTGCTGAGATCTTCTGTTTGAATGAGGCAGTTTCTGAATCTCCCATCAAACTAGCACAGTTAATCTGCTGTATTTCAAGGTTCTGGGACAAAGGGTGAGAGCTGAAGATCAACAGTAGTATTAGATCCAGGAGATAGGGAGTGTCCCCAAGGGGCCAGCAGATGCCCTGGGTCCGGGTGTCTGCTGAGTGTGGGCCAAGGTCCCAGGGCAGTGTGGTGTTCCTCAGTGCTGACTGGAGTTGCACAGGAAGCAGGCGGCTGCATAGGCCAAGGTCCAAGGGCAGCGTAGCATTCCTCAGTGCTGGCTGGAGTTGCGCCTATTTCTGGGTTTTGAGTGAAGTTTCAAAGCTTCCTTGGTGCACTGGAATCACCTGGCCCACTTTTGCCTCCCGGGGCAGACTGCTGGCCACTGCTTGCCACTTGGAGCTCCTTGGGTGTGGGCCCTTTGGGCCCTCGGGGAATCTGTGTGTCTTTTGGTGATTTCAGATTCAGGGTGTGTTCTTACCATCTGGGAGCAGAGTTCCAAGTTTCCCGGTGCACTGAAATTCATTTGGTTCATGATTAGGGCCTGGGACTGGATTCCAGGCCCAGCTTGCTGTTTGGAAGTGGCTAGGCATGGCCTGGTAGAATCATTGTTCTTTATTAAGTATATGTTTAATTTTAAAGTAGCTTCCTAAATTCTTCCCCAAATTTTCCCCTTTTACTCTCTACTAACATTTGTATTTTTCTATCAACGGTGAATAAAAATGCCATTTCATTTTCAGCTTTTTTCAAAATCTTAGATTCTTGACAGCTTCCATTTTTATTCTTTTTTTGCATTTTCCTGGTGATTATAAATGACACAATTTTTAAAAATTAATTTCCTTTCAGTTTGGGTTTTAATAATCATCATTTACATATTATTTCCTGTGTAATTTTATTATTGAATTATACGTAATCTATCTATATTCTGCTTGAAGATCCATGAATCAATATCCATGTACAGTATCTTTTATACTTTCTGCTTTCTAAAATACATCGTTGGTAATAAAACATTTTCAGTTTGAATAATCTGATTTACCCTGTTTTTCTGTGCTAGTGCTCTGTTTGTCTTTATGATGAATAAATGACCCCTTCCTAGGTTATGAAGACTTTTTTTCCATATTTTTCTCTAAAAATTTTACATTTTTAGCTTTTATTTTAAGACCAATGATCAACTAAGGTAAACACTACATGCGAGTCATATGAAGTCAAGGTTATATAAATATCTGTATATTCCATTATCATTTCTTGAAAATACTATTTTCCTTTATCATTTCTTTGCATTTTTTGCTGAAATATATCAACTGTGTAGGAGTGATTAGATTTCTGAAATGCTTCATCTTCATTCATTAAATTATCTTTTTTGCTAAAAGTAAACATTTTTGACATCACTATGAAGTCAAATGTTATACTTCAAACTTACTCAATTTCAATAGATATTTTAGCCACTATAGATTATTACAGCTCTATATTTTAATTCAAATTGTTAATTTTACCAAAAGCTACTACCATTTTTACAGATTTTGTTTGAACTATTATCCTCCTAACAATATTCCTTATTCTAACATAGAAACACATTATCTTTATTCTATAGCCATGTGTTTTCCTTAATTTCTTTCAATAATATTTCTATAGAGGTTTTTAGCTTCTAAACAGTAATTTAAAACATGTTGTGTATTCATACATATTTTAAGGAAATTTTCAGGAAGTTTCATTTTCAAACCTCAACTTCAACCCAATGCTATGATGGAGGACATTTGATGCTGTAAACCGTGTACTTTGCATGTGTGTGGAACGTAGATAATCGTAACTCCACGAAAAGATGTTGCCAAATATAAATGAAACAAAATGGGCCCTGACTGACTTTCAAATCTAGATAGGCTGCACTCAAATTTGCATGGACCTGGCCTGGGATACCATGGAAATGTTACTCTGACACTTTATAACCTTTTCTGTGTGAACAATGTAGAGTATAGACCTTGCCAAAGTCAGCACTAATGACACATTTGCCAGATAGCTTTTGAGGGATAGAACTGCGTTACCCATCATACACTGAGTACAGAATCCCTGCTTGTTGCCGCATATTATTTTGCTAAGGCTGCATTACAGGTGGCTAAAACAACAAAAAGTACCGACACCTTTCAGGAGGTGCACAGTGCAAATACAGCTCCTGAGAGGCATCTTTCCTTCTGAGAAGACTAGAGGACTAGAGAGAATCTCCTCCAAGCCCTCCCTGCTGTCAGTGTTGGCTGATAAGTGTCGGCATTTCAGTGTTGGTGGGCCTAACACACTGAGTTCTCCCTTAACTCAGCATCACCATCTCTCTCAGTGCATGGCTGGGCACTGCTGTTATTATACCTTTAGATCAGATTAAGGGCCTGTCCCACTCAAGCAAGACTTCATCCTAACTAATTAAACTGACCTGAAAAGAAATTATTTTGAATAAGGTTACAGTGCAAACTGACCTCTAGAGGGTTAGAATTTCAACATAAAATGGTTGATCAAATTATATATAGATATAGATATAGATATAGATAGAGATAGAGATAGAGATAGAGATAGAGATAGAGATAGAGATAGAGATAGATATGTAAAACACTATAGTAAAAGACACATGGTCAATCAATTTCCCTCAGAGTATTCCTCCTCACTTCAAATGTGTTTATTTATTCCTTCATTCTTGCCATGTCATGAAGCAATTCTAGAAGCTCTTTTTCACGAGTGTCTGTCTCTAGGATGTGTGATTTAACAATATGGTAAATCTGCTACCAAGTGTCATCCAGCAGAATGACAGGCCTGTAGAAACACGAAGGTGTCCACCTCTGGATGAAGCATCCACTGGATGCAGCATCATGCAATTTCTGGCTCTTCCCCATAGTTAATAGGACCAGGAAAGCTAAATGTTTTAAACCAACTCAGCATATTAAGAAAGTCACATTAATAAAATTAAAGATGATAATTTTTTTTAAAAAAGGAATGTTCCAAACAGTGGCAGAAATGATGGAATAAGTGTTTTTTTTTTTTAATTTTAAAGTGAAAAGAACAAAATTTCAAAACAGATAATAGGAAAATATTAAGTAATTCCTTGCATATTACCTTCAAAGCAATTACTCAGAGTGCAAGATATAGTCATGATATCTTGTCCAAACAATATTAGTGCAAATCTTTTTTTTTTCCAATAAACTAACAGAAACTAGCTGTATTAGTACCTTGTGAATACATATTTTTATCATTTTCCTTTCCTTCCTTTCTCCTTTTCTCAGTATGGTTTTTCTTTGCTTTTGAACAGTATTTCACAATATCCATTGTATATTTTGGATCTAATTTATATATTCAGCTTCTCATATGAAGAATACAATATAATGTTTATAAATGTGAGTCTGATTTATTTCATTTATGAGTATGTTCTTGAGTTGTCTATTTACCTATAAAAGTCTCATGTTTATCCTTCTTTATGGCTGAGTATTACTCAATTGTATGAAATGAACACATCCTTTTTATCCTTTCCTTGGATGATGAACAATTCTGAGATAAATACAAACTTCTCAAGAAAAACACAAGTGGCCAGTAAGTGTATGAGAAAATGTTCTCATCTGAGAGATGCAAATTAAAACAACACTGAGATTCCATCTTACCCCAGAAAGGATGGCTACCATCAATAAATTAATGAATAAATTCTGAAGGGGCTGTGGAGAAAGAGGAACCTTTCTCTACTGTTGATTAGGGAGTATAGTGGTGCAACTACTGTGGAAATCAGTGTGGAGATTCCTCAAAACACTAGACTTAGAAGTTGCATTGGACCTAGGTCTTCTTTTTCTGGATATAAAGAATAAAAAAGAAAAAAAATCATACCACAGTGGTACATGTGCACTCATGACTATAGCAGCACATTCATAATAACTAAATCTCTGGATGAGTGTATTTGAAGCAAGAAGGCACATACATTTTTGCGCCACAATTCAACACATACTGTTACTCCTACATGTCCCTTTTTATTTCTCTAACAGCTGAAAATGTCTCTAGACTTTGGCTAATGTGCTCTTGTGCATGTAACATTTCTACTTTAGGATCGCTGCTCTAAAATATTTAGCTTACATGTAGCTTGAGTTAGTGACATGGAGAACAACATAGACAGCAGGGACCTCAGCCAAACCCAGAGACATCTCATGTTCTTGGAATTAACTTAAAATTATAAATTAAATTCAAGTGTAGATGAGGCTACTTGACTATAATTTGTTTTAGCTTTTAATTATATTGTCTTGATTAAGAGACACATAGTTTTGAATGATAAACTATCTGCTCACTCACATTACCACACACAAAGCAAAGACAAGAATATTGAGGTGAACACGCACTGAAAGAGAGGAGAAGGTACAAACCCACGTCTGGCTTCTGGTCCTCCTGCAAACCCTGCCCTAAAACCTCAAGGAGCAGCTCCTGTCACAGCTAAGTGATTTTCAGCTCTCTTCCACTCAGACCTATAACCCTCTCTGAACTTCATGCTCTGTGCCCTAGGGTAACAGTTAGACTACGTCACAAAGTGTAGAGTCATGTCTGTCTACCTCTTCCATAAATCTGTCTGTAGTCATAACAAAGAGTTTAAAAGCCATACTTCCTCCATCTAGCCCTAAAGCCCAGTTTTAATAGTAATATCCTGGATTTGAGCACGGCTTTAAGGATATTTTGAAAATTTTTACCAGCTGGATGTCTAAAATAAGAATTAGATTTATTTTCCAGCACACTAATCCTGAGTTAAAAATGTCTTTTTCTAAATTCTGGCTGAAAAACATCTGATCATTAGCTCATCCCTTCCCTGTTTTATTACATGGCAGGAAATAAAACTATTTGGCAATTTCAACATTTTGCTCTGAAAGTTTCCAGGGATAGACAACAATGTCATTATGTACTTTTTTCTATCTTTCACACTGACACAAGGAATTGTCTTACTGGTACATGGTCAAAGTACTACTTGGTTCTCAAGACTCCAGTCACAATTTCGTCACAGTTTTTAAAGACATCATTTACATTTCCTCACCATTTTCAACACGGTTCCCAAATAAGGCCTAATATCATACACATTAACTATAACCACAAAACAACTCAGTTCTAGGTGCTATTTTTTTTTTTCTCAGCAATCTTTGTTGAGTAACACACTGACTCACATAAAGACCTGAAGTGCTAACGTATTATTATTTCTCAGGAATGTAGAATTATGGACGTAGTAGTTGGACTCTCCATGCTGTGTAGGTGGAAGCTCTGATGAACTGTTTATCGCTAGTATTATTATAAAAGTACAGTGTACTTCAGCTTCTGATCTGTTCTGATAATAAAATAGGTCCCTCAAATGTTTGTGCTTTATTTTGAAAACTATATTTTAAATTTTTAAACAATTTCCCCACCTCTTTATATTTATCTGCATTTTCATAGACTAAGTAAACTTGGTATTTGCTTTTTATCCAGGTGGTTGAGCAATTTGCATATTAATTAGATACTTTAAGTTCAGTGATATTTAATGCAATTATTCTATTTTTGGACTTAACCCCACTTTGTGTTTGCTTTTAATTTGTCTCATCGTTTTGTTTATTTGGATTTTGTATCTACCCTTTGTGGCTTATTTTTGGCTAGCTGAATGATTTTATTATTCTGTTATTTTTTAACATAGCCTAAACTCTTTCCGTTACTCTTTTACTTGCTCTGTAGGGTGACATTTACATAGTCCATTTAAGGTTAATTTGTTTTCTTTTATGCAGAATATAAGAATATTACATCAATTTATTTACAATTACATATTCATGTCTCCTATAAATGCAAGCTTTAATTGGGTTCTGTTTCACTTCCGAGTGAAGGACTACTTTGAAATGTATTTTAAAATATATTTCATTAAAATTACCTTTACATAAGGTTACAAGAAACTTTAAAATTACAGATCTGTGTCCTATTATATTTCTACTGAAAAGTATTGGCTTGACAATGATATCTCAAAATTTATTGTGCATCAAATTTTTACCCTTGGGTCTTGATTATACCAATACTGACAGTTCTACATATCAGAATGTATTAATTTCATATTCTTTATTTATTCATGTCATAGTTATAGATACAATGTACAATTTGATGTTTTGATAAATGTAGATAATGTAGAATGGTTACATTAACCCAAATAACATATCTTCCGGATCACTAACCTATCATTCTTTATTGCATTGTTATGGATTAAAAACTGGGGGTCAACTTAATGCCAGCTGGATTACATCAGTATGGCACTGAGCATAGATGTTTTACCTGAGGAAAGTTGCCAGCATAAATAGATATGTAGAAAAGGAGAAGTTATTGCATTGAGGCATTGTGGGTTTTTTATGTGTTGCTGGTTGAACCATTTGGTTTTTCTGGAGAATCTCTGGTCTTCACATTGAGCATGATTCCTGGCTCCATAGGAGAAGATGTGAGCCACTTGGTCTGTAGGATAAACTCCTCACAGTGGATTTTTGTCATGCACTTGAATGTGCTTATGGTTTGAGGAGCTCGGGGCCTCTATGTCGCTGAGGATGGCTGTGGTGCCTTTCAGGACAGCCCTGGTCTTTGCTGTGAGTGTGACTTATTGGCTCCAAGAGCCTCATCCCATCAGCACAGCTTTTTCACCCCACTGGCGTGGACTTTCTGGCTTCTACCACTGACCTTTGGGCCTTCCTGACACATATCTGTAAAAGAGACTGGCGTGAGTTCTTGTGGGTGCTGGACATCTAGTTGGACTTGTGAGAGGCATTGTCATGAGCACTGGATTTTCATCTGGACTCATGTGGGACATTACTGTTGGATTTAGGCCTTGACTAAATATTCTATGTCTTTGGTGTTGTGGATAGATGTTCTGCATTTTCTTGCGTTAACTGAGTGACCATCATAAAACAATATTATAAACTCCATGTGCTGATTCTAATTGTTCTCTGCACAACCTCTGACTACATCATGCATGAATTCTGAAATACCCTTTTCTATTATGTAATATATCATATCTTATTGCTGACTATGGTTACTGTGCTGTGCCATACATCTCTAAAGTAGTGCTCCCTGTCTGACTAATGCTTAGTATCCTTTGATGAATTATTCTCCTTTTTTTCCCTCCCAACTCCTGCAGCCTCTAATGAGCATCAGTCTCATATCTACTTCTGTAAAGCACAATTGTCTGGATTTCACATGCAAAACTGAATCAGGCATATTTTACTTTATGTAACATCCACCATATTTATACATGTCATAAATGACATGATCTCATGTATACTTTTAAAAATTTATTTTCTAACACATATGAAGCAACTATATATATATATATATATATATATATATATATATATATATAATTCATGGGGTATCATGTAATATTTGATATACATATATACTGTATAATGTTTAAAACCAGGGTAAATGTATCTATCTCCTCAAACATTCATTAATTGTTGGTGTTGAGAAATTTGTAATTTCTTCTTCTAGATTCATGAAGTATGCAGTATATTTTTGTTATCTGCAGAACTACTGGAGCTACTTCATAGTTACACCCCAGAACTTCATCCTGCCCTATAACTGTAACTTTGTTATCCTTTAATCAACCTTTCCCGATCTCTCTCTCTCTCTCTCTTTCTGTCTCTCTGTCTCTCTGTCTCTCTCTGTCTCTCTCTCTGTCTCTCTCTCTGTCTCTCTCTCTCTCTCTCTCTCTCTCTCTGTCTTTCTCTCTCTGTCTCTCTCTCTCTCTCTGCCTTTCTCTCTCTCTCTTTTACGACTCCTCAGAATGTGGTAACTACCATTCTCTTCTCAATTTCTACAAAATTATCTTCTTAGATTACACATATCAGAAGGATAATGTATTACTTTTCTTCTTTCTCTTTCATACCTACTTTTTTCGGCTTCACCTGGGTAGATGGAAAAGACAGGATTTCTTTCTCTCCTGTCTCAGTTGTATCCAGTTGTATATGTAATGCGCACATTTCTTCAATGGATAAACATTCCAGTTGTTTCTGTTTTGATGTTCTTGCTAAGAGTACTGCAATGAACATAGAATTGCAAATGTGTCTTTGACATATTGATTCATTTATTTTTAATGCGTATTCAGTAATATGGTTTACTGTATCACATAATATTTCTATTTTTAATTTTTTAAATTAAACTTAAATTTTAAATTAAAATTAAAATTTGTACTAATGTTCCCTTTTCTAAATGCCTCCTCAGCATGTGGTAGTTTAGTCTTTTGGACAGCAGGAGTAAGGAGAGTCTCATTGTAATTTTTATTTCTGTTTCTGTAGTGATGCTGAGCAGGTTTTTGTGTACTTGATCTGAATTTTCTGACTCACTTTGAAAGACGACTGCTCAAGTCATTTGTGCAGTTTGGTTTTCTTGTCGCTGTGTTTGAGTTCTCTATATGATCAGGAGATTAATCTCTTGTCACGTGTATGCCTTCCACGTATGCTATTCAGTTCTGTGGACTGCCTCTTCACTCTGTGATTGTCTAGTGTACAAAAGTTCTTCAGCTCCATCCCTTTCTATGTGGCTAACTTTGATTTTGCTGCCTGTGGTTTTCCATTTCCCAAAAATGTGTTTCCTAGAATGATGCTGCGGACATCTTCCCAATGTGCTTCCTTCTGGTTGTTGTAACACAGTAAAAACATTCTGAAGATAAACTTTGTCAAAACAGTTTATCACATGTTTAACACCATGCTCGATATGCTGCATTTATCAGGATTCTTCTTACTCCATATAAATAGTTACCTTTCGCTGTAGCAAGATGTCAGCCAGCTTAAACTCCAGTGCCCAAGTCTATCTCACTGCATACTGTTTACTTTTGTTGATCATCTTGGGACCACACGTGTGTTATCAGGGAATTAAAGGAAGACCTGTGCAATCTGTATGAGGTGCCAGTGCTTCCCATCGGGCTTTGCTTTCCCTGCTTTACGTCTCTGTCACTGCACGAGGTTCACAGTGTCCTCTCTTCATGCAAACGACTGCTACCTTCGCTTCTGCTTTCACCGCCAAGACGGGAAGGCTCGACGTCCTTCCGGTCCTATTCTCTCATCTTAGATCAAAAATCCAATTTGATGCTCAGCGGAGACACGCAGTTCGTGTGACTTACCTTCCTATGCACAGAATGGGTTGGAAAGGATGGGACAGAGCCTCTCACTCCGTAAACCACGGGGACACTGTGCTTGGACCAGCCCCAACAGTGACCAGTGTGTGCCGCAGAGACATGCCCATAATGGTTTAAGAAAACAAACTGATTAATAAAGGAACAATAAAATTTCAAATAAAAAGGTGTTCCTTTGGGCCCACCTTCTTTTTATTCAGCTCCACATCTCGTTCCCCCTTCCATGCCAGTTATAACCAAGGAGTCGTCTGCTCTGGCTAACTGCAATCAATTTTATCTGTATACCTTTTTCTATGTACAGTATCATCATCAACAGCTAAATTCCACTCAACCTTTCTTGGATTCTTTGGTAATTTTTGTGAGACGGTTCCGCACCAAGTCGCTGAACTGCCCAATACTGCCTTAGACTGTGCCATTGCTTCTGAATTGGGACTCTCACCTTGTATCTTCAGCATTGAATCATCACGTATGTGTCTTTCTCCAGACAGCCCGTTAACTTCAGTGTTTCTTTGTGTCTATCCTAACAAAAGAATCTGATCATTATCCATATTTCTTTCTGATGCCTTATAAACTTGTAGTCTTCCAGAACTCTCTTCTTGCTGATGAAGGTACTATTTCTTAAGGGAAAGTGTGGCTTCAGTCACTTAATCCAACAAACTCAGTCTGCTGCCACTCTGCTCATGTCCCTCTTCACTGAACTTCCTTTTCTACTCCTGTGTCCATGCAACAGCATCTTTCTATTCATCCTAGAATTGTGAATACCACGTTCATCTGTGTATCTGGGTACCACAGCATCCTAGCTATCTGGTCTTTCACACATCCCTCAATGCCGTGCTGATTTGCATGCCTGCACCATAGATCGCTAATTAATTTTGAGAGCACTTAAATGTTTAATCCCAGGATGCAATCTTGTTTAAAAGAAAAAAAAAAAGAAATACAGTACAGATAAGAAAAAATTTCTCAATTCCTAGCATACTAGGCTTCTGTAAAATAAGAAGGCAAATTCTACATTTAATTTTTTTGATTAATAACTTCCTGCTACCCCTAGTTGTTTTTAAATGATCCTTCTCCCTTGCACTTGGTGTGCACTCTGGCCTCATGCTCATAGGGTAATCTCGGAGAACACTGATCACAGTTTTAAAAATTATCATTGTTTATATTGTCCTTGTTCCTTATTTTATTTTTTTAAATTCATTTTCAACTTTCTCCTAAAAAGTGACAGATCTAAGATATGCCTGACATTTTAGGAATCATCAATGTATACTTACAATGGGGAAAGTTCATTTTTTACATGCTGTCAAACACATAGTTGATACATTTGATCAACTGGAAAAGTAATAGTGAGAAGATATATATATATATATATATATATATCATATCGAATAGTAATTAAATTTAAGGATGAATAGTACCATGGAAATTTTTTAAAAAGATAAGCATTTACAAAACTAACTTTCATGCCTTTCAGATTTTCAGAGGTCAGATTATTTGAACTCATTGCAGTAAAGTTCTCTGTAATATTCAACTTAATTATAATTTTTCTTCATTGTTAGTGTCCCAAGAGTAGCTTATTTCTTGTTAGTAATGCAAATCAAAACCAATTAGTGTAAAGTGCAGGTTATCATTAGGCACTTCTCAGAATCTGTCAGATGTGTCAACCTATAACTGTACTTACTGGCTTACAGACAAGGAACTGGCTGTTGAATGGCTTGTTCATTACATTGTATAACATGTTCAGTTTGATACATTCATGTGATAGTGACAATTTCATTTTCACTTGATACGCTACTTTTACAGAAAATGTGCTCAAGTACAATTACTCATAGAAATGGAGTAGTCAGTAGGTTATGAAGAAGAAAGGAATGTCAAATTCATAGATAAATGTGATCCATTAAAAGAGGAACATAATAAAATCATAGAATTAAACACATATTCAAGTATAATATGAATTTTGAATTTAAAAGAAATAGTGTAAAGAATACCAAAATACAAAGAATTCTACTTAAAAATGGGGTAAAGAAATATTGCAGTTTCCCACTCAGATCCCCTTTATGTATGCCTTTGCCAGTCAGTGTTTCAAGTGAAATACTGTATTTTAAACATGAAGAGGAGCAGCACAAGGCACTAGTCAGACCTTTGTATTCTGTTCACTGTTTCAACAGCTGCTGAGGAGGCACAAGAGACAAATGTCATCAACATCCAATAGTAAACAAATATTTTCCCACTGCACCAATAACTTCATACACACCAAGCACGCTATAATTCATTCACTTACTGGGCCAATCTTCCAAGACCGGAGTCATGTTGCCAGTTTTATTAAAGCAACTATAGCAAGTTAACTCTTTGTTAATATATCTAATTGATGTGTAGTAGACATTAAGATACTTTAAAATATCAGAGACTATTTTCCAAAATCAGTTGCAACACATTCTCCCAAGAATGTTTAAGACAAGCCTGGAACAGTCGACTGGAGAGCGAGCATCTGCAGAGCTCAGCCGTGGCTCAGTGCGGTAATCACTGTGGCTGCAGGATGGCCCCGTTAAGGCTGAAAAACTAACTGTGCATTCTGTGGACCAGTGTTTTTTACTTCATGAGCACTTAAGAATCTATCCTTAAATCTGCTGTCTAAGTTACAATTTTGGGAGGTCGAGTAAAGATGATCACAAGTGAAAAGTCTAGCCAGGGTGACACAAACTTATGGAGGCCATGTTTCAAAATAAAAATTGGTTCAGGTTGTAATTTGATGTGAAGGCCCTGCATTCAATTGCCAGTACTGTGAAAACAGTAAGTAAATAAATGAAATAATAGTATTAAATCAGAGTTTTCTGCAATTAATAGCGTTAACCTTATGTGGATCATAATATCACTGACATAATAGGACATTTGAGAGTTGCTTTATTTTATGATCTTTTCCTCCAATGAAAGAAATTCTCCAACTTTTAAATAGATGATTGACTCTGTGGCTTAATACTTTCATTGTAAAGGAGACCTGTGGGCATTCAATCAGCAGCAATGTTTGCATTACCGGTGGTTTTTGTGATCTTTTCTTTTGATTTACATTGTGTTTCATGGGCATTAATTCTAGAATTTAAAGTTGTTCACTAGGGAAGGGATATATTATGCTTATACTTATTTACATTTTTGTTTTCTGTTATTAGTACATGTTTAAAATACACAATTATTATAGTCATTGTAGGGAATTGACATGTACATGACACAATTTATAGCCAAAACTAACATTTGTGGAATATGTTGACGTACACAATTTTATTTAAAACTGAGGAGAAGATAAGTTTTACACTTAACCACAGTTATGTTTATTTACTCAACAATTTTCTCTTCAGTCCATATGTAGAAAGGAAATATATACGTTAAAGCATTATGTATTCAAATATATCACATTAAACCCCGTATTTAGTATGTTTTTTTGCAAAGGGAGAGGAATTACTATCACATTTCAGGTAAGGGAATGTACAGCCAGGAAGCAATTAATTAAAGGTGCCTAAATTAATAGTGATTAGTTATGGAATATGTGAATTAATGACAATATAACCATGTGGGATTACTTCGTACTTTTAACTACAATGTGAAATTGTGGGTGCCAACGTGTACAATATGTGTGTCCTCAATTATCTTTCCTTATTTTAAAAACAAAACAAAAAACAAATGATACAGAATTTCAAGGAATAGTGGGAAATTACAATAATTAATATATTGCATATCATTATCTTACAAGTAGTTGTTCCTGTTGTTACAAGATTAAAATATGGTCAGTCAAACAATGAAAGCACAAACTGTTTTTTTTTTTTTTTTATGAACTTACAGAAAGTGGTAGTATAGTTATCTATTTTGTATGTATATGTACATATGTAAGTATACCTATACACATAAACTCTTCTCCCTTTTGTCTTTTCCCCTCTCCCAGTTGTTCTTTGCTCTTGTTGCTTGATATCTTGCTTTCCTAGAAAAAAAAATCCTGATGTTTCTTATCATGTAAATAATAACAGTAACAATAAAGTAATAACTGATTATACCATAGCAAATATGCATAGTACACACCTAGTAGATACACACAGTGAACTTCTGTGCTCAGTGCTGAAGTCAAATTTGGTGCATAGTAAGAAAATAATAATGATATTGAAATCATTTCCCTTTGAAAGAAATACATGTTATGTTTCCAAGCTTCAACTCTTATTATAAAAGTCATTAAGGATTTTAAAGGACTGTTTCCTCCGTCATGATAGAGAATGTTAACATCACAGGATGCCGAGTTTCTGCCAGGGTTGCTGCCTGCATTGTCATCTATTAATCAGTTTCCAACCTAAGACCCCTCCCACCTCACCCCTCCTGTTCCACCCGCTCCTCCCTTTCTACCGCAGCCTGACTCTTGGCTTCCTAGTGTCTCACTGAAAGTTTAAGTATTTACTAATTCATGTATTTTTAAATTTTCTCACGTAGGAGAGAAAAGAGAATATATATATATATATATATATATATATATATATATATATTGTTTGTTTGTTTGTCTTTTTCCTTTTTATCGGTACTGGGGATCGAACTCACGACTGCCTGCTTGCAAGGCAGGCGCTTATGTGCCTGAGCTAAATCCCCAGCCCCGAAAAGGTGATATTTGACTTTCTGGGTCTGGCCAGTTGGACGTGACCTGGTGGTTCTTAGTTCCATCCATTTCCCGCTGAAAGCCATTTTTCTCTGGAGCTAAGTCATGGACCTTTATGCAAATGTATGTGCATATATATATATATATATATATATGCCTCACCTTCCTGTGCATTTGCTTCCATCAGCCTCTAGGGTGTTCCCACAGATTAGCCACTGTGAATCATGATGCCCTAACCCTGGCTCTGCATGCACCCCAATAGCACGCGGTCCTTAATTCTTTCCAGAATGTGCCCAAGAATGATACACTCATGGCTCAGACAAGTGTTATTTCTATGGTTAGTCTTTGCAAGGTCCCCACACTGAGTTCCATCTTGGAGCCGGCTCGGGGCGCCCATAAACAGCAAGCCCTCTACACTCCTGCCTGTGGGGACCCAGGCCCTGTGTCACAGCGTGGCCGCCGTGGTCCGCAAGTCAATCCATGGACAGCGCAGGTCCTGAGTACCGGGCCATTTCCAGGGCGTCAGTGTGGCCCAGCAGACAAATAGACGGAGAGACCGACCCGCAGGTACTGTCCCTTACTAACCAGTTCTGTAAGGATAGTCAAGTTCTCTAACTCCAAACAGTATGAAAACATACAATGAATTAGGAATTTCCAAGATTGTGTTTCTATATAGAATGGTCTAATGTATAAATGTTATTACATGATAGCAAAATTATATATTATTAGATATATGCATTTTATAACAGCTTGTTTTTTTTCTTTCATTTTAATTATTTGCAATCCTTCTGAATATTTACTGTCTTTCTTAAATCTAAGGCAGCAGCAACAACTAAAAGTTCTTTTTCTCTTTATTATAATTTTAAATTATAATATTCAGTATATGAATTAAAAACAATTATGCTTATGCAAAATTAATGTTTATCTTATATGTTTGTTTTTCTTTAAGTATAACCGATTTTGAGTAAAAGTATTTATTGGAGATCACTTATTTGTACTGAACTTAGAATTTTGTGGTACTTTCTGGTTTATAACTCAGGTGAAAAAATGCTGTGTAGGTGTTCTGTACACTACAGACAGTTTTCTTCACCGCTTACCCCTAGTGTTTCTGTGCTATGTTAGACAGAACTAATGAACCCAGATTGACACATTATTTTAAGCAAAAATTCTTACTTTCTTTGTATTTATTTAGTTTCAAGATAACATGATTTTTCTGTTTGGAGAAAAAATATTTCCTTTCCAAAAGGTCACTTACCTGCAGTAGTTGTTTCCTTTTGGTCTTTTTAGTTCTGATGGGTTCCAAGACTTCCCTTGTACCTGAAAAATTGAGGCATCCTAGTCTTGGTGTTTTCCAGAATTCCTCTCAATTGTGAATTTTATGATGATCAAAATAGTATGCCACATTTTAAGAGAGACCACAGAACAGAAAGTATGATTATTATCAGCTCATGCATGTTAGTAACATGATTTACAATCTTGATATTAACCACGATCATTTGTTTGAGGTATCTAGTACCACACTTCTTCACTGTGAGGTCACTTCTCGTTCTATGCATATGCTTCCCATATCATACACTTTGGAAGATAGTCTCAACATGCTATCCAAATTAGATGGAAATCAGTGTAGAGATTCCCCAAAAAACTAAAACTAGAGATTCCATTTGACTCAGCTATTTCTTTTCTTGGTATCCTTCCAAAAGAGTTAAAAACAGCATCATACCAAAGATACACAGCTAAATCTCAGAAATAGCTTAGATGCCCATCAGTAGATGAATGATAAAGAAAATGTGGTTTTAATATACAATGGAGTACTACTCAGCCATAGAAAAGGATAGAATGGAGACAATTTTACTTAAAAGGGTGCACCGAGACCATAGTTTTAAGTGAAATAAATGTTTAAATCTTATAATTTTTCTTTCGTGTGAAAAACTAAAAATGTAAAAAAAAAAAGAAAAAAAATGGTTGATAGAGCTTGGGAAGTAGGAAGGGAATGTCCAAATAGAAAGGGGAACCACGAGGGACAAGGGGAAAGAAGAGAAAAGGAAACAATAGAGAATACAAGGAAAAAAATTGAAACTAAGCTACTGTAAAGGAGAAGGGGAAGAAGGGTTGAAGGGAGAGGAGAGGAATGGGGAATTAAATAAGAATTCAGATAAACCATGTACAGGTGGAAATTGCATATGATGAACATGAGCATTATGTTTAATAAATGTGTACCAGTAAAATTAATTTACCAAAAAATCTGATTTAAAGGATCAAGAGCTGTGTTCTGCCTCCTTAACTGCAAAGCATCTGCATGAATTATGATTTGATATTCTGCATAATAGAATCTTATTCACTATTTGTTTATTCAATCATTTCCTTTTATCAGTATGAACTCAAAGTATTAAAGCATTGTGCAGCCATCGGCACTCCCTTACATTGGGGCTCTAATTATTCCAGCATTGTGCTTGGGCCTTCAGTTGGCTCCTGTGTGTTGAACACGCTCTTGTGGTTTTGCGTTTTGCTCACTTCCTTGTTTCCTGGCTCTCAGGGTCACTCACGTCCATCTCCATGTACCACTGTCCTTGGCCTGGAGTCACCTCCCGCTGACCCTTACTTCCCCTCACTGGTGAATGGTGCGAGAAACCGACATCTCCGTTCTGAAAAAAATTATGCTCAAAATAAATTATAGTTTTTATTACTGGAGTTATTTAGATCATTCCCTATGTGTTTTAAAGATGTAATATGAATTAATGTATATTTAGATCCTACATACCCAAAATGAAGAAAAAAATTTTCGTTATGTGGACATCGCATATCTATGATAGTTTTTTTTAATTATAGTGATGCACAAGATTATTAGCTGTAGGTAGCAATGAGGTATTTTTATAGCATATCTCATTCAATCTATGTATATATAAATGGGGCCAATATATACTTTTTTGGTGTCATTTTATACTGGAAAATTGAACTCAGAACTCTTATATTGAGATATATTCCTAACTCTTTTTAAGCTTTATTTGAAGACAGGATCTATATTTGCCAAATAGGGCTCAAATTTGGAATCCTCCTGCTACAACCTTCCAGAGTGCCAGGATAATAGGTATATACCACCACACCCAGCAGTTACAGTCTTACTTGTATCTGATAGACAGAAAAAAATATATCTTGCTTCAATATTTGAACAGAGATATGTAGTTTTAATATTTCCATGCCTAATTTTAAAAAGCTACTTACTAAAATAAATATCTCCATCGTTTAAAAATATCTGAGTCCATAGTATTTATTTGAAGTCTTCAAATTTCACAGTTTAAAAATAAGAAACTAAAATTTAGGGAGGTATCAAATGAGTTGCTTTATATCTCCTCTCTTTTACAGTAGGTTATGGGAATGGATTTTTATAACCAAAGTACCAATTCATTGTTTGGGGATAAATACTTCAGCAGAAGCTAAAGAATTATCATCAAGTTGAGATCAAGTAAAAAGCACGTTCATGTCAGTTCAGGGGTTTGGTCATGTGGAGACAGTGAAGACCCTCCTACAGGGTTAGACTGGGGAGCAGGAACCCTTTCAGAGGTGGAGGGCAGGCGTTCTCTGCCCCTCAGCCAGCAGCACAGCTGCCAGCCTGCAGTAGGAAGCTCCCTCTTGGAGGCCTGCAGCCCGTAGTCTCCCACTGGGAGCACATTGCACCAGGCCTTTTCCAGTAAGGGCCTGGTTACTTCCCTTCCTGGAACCAAGAATATTTTTATTTTCATTGTGCTTGTTTGGCCTCTGTGTACTTAAGGGCCTTTCTCACCTCATTTCAGACCACGTGGTTGCTATGGAAATGTGGATGTGCTGCAGAGGGCACCCCTCCACCTGGACCATCCTTCCATCTATGTCACCTGCCCTTTCCAGTGCCCTCAACCAGCAGGAAGCAGCCCAGCAGCCCTCACTCCCTGCTCCCCGTCCTGGAGCAGCAGGATGATGGAATGAACCCGAGGGGAATGCAAGGGCAGGAAATTCAGTGTGAGGCCTGTGTGGCAGACAGTGGCAAAATTACCATGTGCTCTCTGCACACAACTTGAGACCTCTACCCCTTCTAAAGCCATCACCTTCATCTAGTGTGTGCCCAAGAACCCCCACCATCTCTTGCTCTCCCTAAAAGAGAGATGAAGACTCTGATTGGCCTAGGTTACCCACTCAGTGAAATGGTTACTTTTAGGAATCAGCTTACACCTAAAAGCGGAAGTACACCCCAAAACTCTGTGGGCAACCTGCTCAGGACTATTTATCATGCATCCTCCTCTGCTGTAGTGGTAGCTTTGTGCTGAATGGCTGGCTAGAAACATTTCCTTGGCTTCATCTCAATACTGACTTCAGCTAGAGCCGAGGTCTCGGAGCCCCTCTCACCCCGCTTCCTCATGCTTTGACGGAGGAAGGCTGAGGGACCCGAGAAGGGCAGTAGCCACACCTACCAGAAGCAGCTGGTCTCCTCCAAACACAAGTCTCCCCTAAAGGCTCCTGAATGGAAGTCTTGGTCTTCCGGCGGGCACCATCTGGAGAAGGCAGAAACCCTAACCAGGCCCAGACTGAAGCTGCCCAGTGTCTGCAGTGGCTCTGAAAGCTGGTAAGTAGGTGAGCCCTTAACTCCCTCTCCACGTCCTGGCTTTAGAGGGAGCAGGGTTTGTTGTTCTAGGCCAGTGTCTCCACGGGGCTGCTGAGCATCATGAACAGAGAGTTCCGGAACTGGGACCAAAGAAAACTTTTTTTTTTTTTTTTTTCCTTGCAATGTGATTAGTTTGAATACTTGTTACAGTCATGGGAAACTGGGTAACACCATAAATTAAAACAAGTATAGTTATGTTCAAAAAAGTAAACACATTTTTAGTTTAGAAAAAAGAGAGACAGAACAGAAAAGTTTCAAAAGTTCATAACATATTAATCGGGGTAAGTATTTCAAACACTACAGGGAAGGTGGCCGTAAATTCTTCACCTGCTCTTTGTTGTATTTGTGGCCTTTGTAATAGAAAACACAGAGCTCAGCTGTTTTCCTGCTGCATAAACAAAGCTCTTTTTATTCTGGATTCTGCCTCAGGCATAATTGTTTGGTCACTTTAGAAAGTGATTAGGAAAATGAAGGAGCAATACTGTTTTGGGAAGACTGAAATGAGTTCAGACAACAGACAGAAATGCTTTTTAAAGTTAATTATGTTTGCTTTTTGTTTCCCCTCACTGTTCATTACCTTTGAATGGAGACACACATGGGCAGGAGTAATTGTGGCCTCTGTGCATGCAGGAGGTGGCCAGCTTGTAGGGCGTTGAAGCACGTAGAGTTTTATCTGTTTCACATTTTGTACCGCTGGAAATTTTTTTAGAAAAGTCTATTTTAATAAAGCAAGTAGACGGCACTTAAAACCCTTAAATTTGCAAAACATTTTAATCCACTTATCCTGATACTTGAAACTGTGTCAGAAAAGAAAGTCATACATTTTATCGTCGGAATCATTCATCAGAATCCACTTGGTTGTGAGCTAATTGGTCATCTGCTTGCAATCTAGAGAAAGGGTACAAGTTTTGTGTTACTGGGAAGCAAATAAAATGTTAGTCTAAGAAAAATAATAGTAAGACAGAAAGAAAGCTAGCGAACCAACAGCTTACCGACCTGTGTCCCTTGGGGTGAGAAGTTCTATTCAAGGCACAGTGTTAAACTTTGTTAACCAAAGAGACCAGGGGTGCGGATGCATTTCAATCTAGCCTTCAGGTCTGTAGATGCTATGAAGCCAGGGTGATGAAGTATAATTTTTTTCTGTTAATTTTGCAAATTGAGCCTATCTGGAAAAGGGGAAAATGGAAATGTCTACTGGCCTTCTAATCTTAGCATCTTTCGTTAATAGTTTTCTAGTTCTGTTTTTCCGTTTATATTTCACTTCCAACTAGGGTTGATAAAGTTGATCTTTTTATTATATCAATTATATTATTAATTTCTGGAATGAAAAACAACAGTCTAAACTGAAATGAAATTAATTCTTATGATGGCTAATTTTCTTCCATATAACAAAAGTAAACAAATTAATATTGATATATAATGCTAATCATATAAACATGTATATTAGTTCTACTATTAAAAAATCTCTAACATAGTTACATGAATTTGGACAGGAGAAAAAATGCAT
Source organism: Cavia porcellus (assembly GCF_034190915.1). Classification (NCBI taxonomy): domain Eukaryota; kingdom Metazoa; phylum Chordata; class Mammalia; order Rodentia; family Caviidae; genus Cavia; species Cavia porcellus. The sequence goes on along the minus strand of NW_026947499.1, from coordinate 71,490,747 downwards.
AAAGTCGAATAAATATGAGTAAGCATACTTAAAAACAAAACAAAAGTTACTTTTATAATCAATAAAATCAATGATAATTGAAAATCTAACTTTCACACATTAAGTTAAATAGGAAAAATGCGAAACCAAAAAAATTATTATCTAAGCAAATGAACATTTTTTTAAACCTTAAATATGTTTACTGGTCACTTTTATTCTGGGTCAATTTGTGAAAAAATAACACAATTACAAAGCAAGATTATTTCCAAAATAATAGTGGATATTAAAGATTGGATGTGTCTATTTTTGTGGTCATTTAAAATGTAGTAAATTAACTAAAATAAATTACATGTTTTCAAATATACCCCCAGAGAAAATTACCCATGTCTATGATAGTATCTTCTAAATGGAAAGAGGTAAGCCCACCTCAAATTAACCTTCTGTGATTATAGTTTTGGTCAGCTTACATCTTCACCTTAAAATCTACTCTGAAATAGACAGCTAGATTTACTGTGATGATCAAAGTACAAGGGACCAACAAATCACACACAGAAAGTGTAAATTAAACTAAAAAATATTATATTAAAAGATACATAGTCGTTAACCCCCTTCACTTGGTCATTCTTGCCATTTTCTCAAATACTTCTGAAAGTCTCTTTCTTGTCTCTGGGAAGTGTGAGTTTTTGAAAATAGCTAGATAGCTAGATATTATCTATATATCTATATTGATGTTGTCAATATTGCTGCTGCCATGTGCTGTCCTGTAAAAAGGCAGACTGCTAAAATTGTTATGGTGGGTATTATCCACCTTATTCACAGTATCTCAGATCTTATTACTTCTGACTCTTCTCTAAAGTCAAAATGATTATCAAAGTAAACACTTTGATTTAGGATATTTAGACAACCACGATACAGTAATAGCCACAAAGCACTTCCAGAACTGCTTCAGACAGTAGTCAGAAAGTCCTAAACAGTGTAACCATTCAGCTGTTCCATCGCAGCTCAGGAGAGCTACCAAGTGTCCCTGTGTCACTCCGGCATTTGCACGCCCCCACATTAGCATTATTCTTAGACAAACCAAAGGACACCCTGCATTATGAATGTGACTGTTGCAACCTATGACTAAATCTAAGATGATGCTCAGAAAATGGAATTCTTAACTTTTCTTCAAAAATCTACAGATTGTATACAAATACAGTTATATCTATTATATTTCTTTTGATATGACTGTGACTATTCTTTTCACTCATCTCAGAGAATCCAGAAATGTCAAAAATTTTCCTTACTCCTTTAAACTTAAACATGATAGACAGTGTTAAATGCAAGCTATGAGGTGACTTTCTGTTTAGCATCAGACACACACACACTTGTATGTTGTCTATAACTACTAAAAGCAACTTTGGAAATCTCGTATTAAAATATCATAAATAAGTTGACATAATCAAGTTATTTTAGATATTGTGAAGAAGTGATGTTTTTAGCAAAATCCCTATGGGAAGCACATACAGTAGGATCCCTCTTTAGTAATGTAATTTACTATCATGGTGACATGAAAGAAAAAGGAACACTCACTTTTTTTGCTGCAGGTAACAGTACTGGGGCAACCACCCAAGTTTTGGGGGCACACTTACAGCTCCTCACAATGTTACTTGGTGTCTGTGGCTTTCTTCCTTCACTGATAACCTCTTTGTGTCTTGCAGAGCAACTCACCTCCAGCTCTGGTCATTTCTTCCAAAGCTCATTCTAGATGCCTCTCTATGGGCCTGTGGTCACAGTTTTTTTAATCTAAATTATCATTTCATTGTGATGAAATTAACCTAAGAAAGTATCTATCACCCACAATAATGAACTCTATTACAATACTTATACATATCATGACTTATTTTTGTTACTGTTCAATATTTATGTTTCAGTTTTATAGATGAAATAAAGGGAAAAATAACATCAGATACTTCTGGTAAACATGATCAATGCCAATAGATCACTCATATTAATCTAAAATCCATTCACTCCTACTTTCTAGGATAGAATCGTCCTCCTAAATTAGTAGCATTGGTTATATTTTCTTATATTTGCCTTGCTTTGCCCTGTAAAAAATGGTGTTCTCATAAAATTACTTGAAAAGTGTTTTATATCGCTCTTCTATGGAAAGAATAAATGTATTATTGGTATTATACTTATTTAAATAGTAAGGAGAACTTACCAGTGTCGCTATATAAACTCTTGGTTTTAATCATCAGCAATTGTTTAATGAGTACTCAGTTTCTCTTCTTGTTATTTAGCCAATTTGTCATATGTTCTTAAATTTTTCTGTTCTTTGCCTTCTTAAGGCTTTGTGTGTTTCTTCTAAATTGTCAAGCTTATTTTTACAAAGTTGTTCATAATATTCTTTATGATATTTTAAAAGTACTTTAGTGCTATAAGATATTTCTGATTTCCTTCCTATTTTAGGAAATGCGCGTCATTATTATTCGTGTCCAGGTGTCCCCCCACAGCCTCATGTGGTCATAGGTGCAGCTTTTTCAGAGGTGGCCAGACCTAGGGTGTGTGAGGCCAGGACTGACAATGGTGCAGTGCTAGACTCAAGGGCGCATCGATTAATGGAATGAGTGATACCCACCCTATATAGCATGGATGAGATAAAAGGAGCAGCAGATGCTGCTAACATTCCTGATGCTTTGCTACCCCCTGGCTGTTGTGAAGAGTTTCTCCTCTAAACCACCTTTCTGCCGTGTGCCACTCTACTTTGGAGACAGTCAACTATGGACTGCAACCTCCATGAACTGTTAGCCAAATAAATCTTTCCTGCTTTAAGTTTGAGTGCTGGGTGTTTTGTCATAGTGATGAGAGCAAAGTAACTTAGACATACGTCATCTCTCTTTTGTTCTTATGAATTTTATTGCTTTTAAAAAATAATTATTTTTGTTTTCTGTTTTATTGATTTAGAGTCTTTATTATTCCCTCTTTTGTTTACTTTGGTTGCATTTGCTTTTGTTTCAAGATTTTTGAGCTGCAAGCATAGATGACTGATATTAGGGATATTTATGTTTCAAATGAAAATATTTTTAAAAATTAAATTTTTATGTAGTGACTTCATTAGTTCAGTCTACATTTTAGCATATAATGCCACTTTTATTCTCTTGAAGAATTATTTTATAATCTGTGATATCATTTCTATGTCTGATAGCATTTTGAATAAATTCAAATATTGACACATTTCCCATATCCTTCTTGTATTGAGTTTTAATTAATTCATAGTGGCCTTGTTTTGAATCTAAATATTCTACATGTTGAAAATGCTCTATATGAATTTACAGGCAATATGCTTTCTGCTATTGACTGGTGGAATTTTCCATTAATGTTAGATGGGCAAATTGGTTGATGTACATTTCTTCCATATCTTTATTGATTCTGCATTAAATTATTTTAGTATTCATTCTCATAAAGTTATTGAAACTTCCAACTGTAATTGGGAAATTCTGTAGCTATATAGCATTATAGGTATTATAAGTATATGAATTTTTGTTTCATGAAATTGTATGGGTTTGACATTGATGTCTGTTTCATCTTTCCATTGTATTAGCATTTCATCACTGTGAAATATTCTTTTGTTTCCAAGAATATTTGATGTTTGAAAGCTTATGTGTTTAAAGAATGAAAATTATTAGCATTATACTGGTGGAAAGAATCTATTGTAAGAACAAGGATATACAGTAAAAATATCTATACAGTAAAGAAAATTTGAGAGAAAAATGAAGTCACATGTAAAGTTAGTTCAAGCACTTTGTCATTCAAAAGAATTACAGCTAGGCAGATGAAAAAGATAAAAAATTAAAGAATCTTACTACCTGTGAATAATAAGTTTATCAGACTGCATTGCTAGGTGGAAGTATAAAATATGATTAAGTAAAAGATCTAAATTTCAGAACATAAATGCTTGAGATAAAAAATCAGATGAAATAGTGAAAGTTTACACACACACACACACACACACACACACATATATATATATATATATATATATCATATATATATATATATATATATATATATGATAATCTTTAAAATATTTTCAGGAGATTACTTTAAAATATGCCCAGAAATATCAAATAAATAAATAAATATTAGGCATAGCTGAGAAATCATTTAAAATTCAATGATAAGAAATCCAGTGATTATAGCTGAGAACCCTCCTTGTCCAGATAGAAACTGACCTAGAAAAGTTCTTTGTTAAAAAAAAAAAAAAAATTGTAGATACATTCCACTAATACATGACCATGAAACTGTAGTGTATTTTTAGTTTAAAGAGGAAATTCGCCTTATACAATCCTCAGTTATTAATAATTTAGGGCTTTAATGACTTTTTTTTTTTGACTTTTAAAGATTTTTGAAAATTTTGAGAGGAAATTTATTTTAAAGTGCAAAGACTATGGTCCAAATACAAATAAAACTAAGACTTGAACAACAGATTGAATCTAAAATTAAGTATTTCTTCTCAAAACTAGAAATATTGTTCTTCAAAGATCTTTTAAGTAAGACAAGAAACTAGAAAAGGTGCTTAATTCTAGCTTTAGTTCTGTAGCAAATAATAGTTGCATTTTTATAATAATTTAAGTGGTAATGACAGGTTTTCAAATTCTAAACAAAACAAGGAAGAGTTAATTGTATTTGTATTACTATATTTGAATATAATGTAGTCAATAATGAGAAATATTAATGGAAAATAAAGATGATAGTATTAGGTATATATAAAAGAATTGTTGGAATAGAACTAGATAGAATTGAAAGGAAACTGTTATACTTAATTTTAAAAAGAGTAATATAAAATATATGAGTTTGATTAAGAATTTAATGATGGTTAATATATTAAATTAATGTGTTAACAGAACAATTGAGTTTAACAAGCTAAGGAGAGAACACTGAAGAAGAAAGATACTTTGGTTAATCAGTGAGTGAAAGATTTATTATGAAAAAGCAACAAGTATCATGTAATTTTACCAAAAAATTCCAGATTTTTGGGAAAATTATGCCAGTAATTAATGAAATGAAATAAAGAAACATTTTAAAATGGTTTTCTCTTTGCTTAGATGAGATAGGAAAAATTTTCTGGAAATCTGAATTTTATTTAAAGTTCTTGTGATTTTTATTTACTACATTCATAATGCGTCTTAAAATATTCCAATAATTTAACATTTTAAGAAAATTCTCATAAAATATTTTAAACAGATGATTATGTGTAAGTTAATTTGAAATTCATACAAATGACAAAGTGTTGTAGATATTAAGATTAGTGGTTCTTAATTTTATATGCAAAAACACAAAGAACATAAAGTTATCTTTCAATTTCAAGTGTCCACTCATATATATAGATAGATATAGATATATTCACATTTGCATATAAATACTACTTTCTTTAATATAATCATACATATTTGATTATTATAGCATTTCATGAAATTGTTATGCAAAAGAGGTTTATAAATAGATCTCATAATAATTTGGAGTTAATTTATAATCTATAAGTCTTGAATGAACAAGATATTTTTATAACCATGTTTTATTACAAAATAATGAATTTTAAAGCAACTATAGTTGTATTTAGTACAAGATAAATGTAAGAAAAATGAACTTCTTTAAGGAAAAGTTAAAAACTGATTAATTGTAATATATTTTTATCAATCTCCAATGAATTTTTTAAAAGTGTTGCCTAACTGCCAGAGAACCTAAAAGTGATATTTTATTTAACTTAGATATGAATGCAGTAGCTGAGTGCCAAAAGAACTCAAAAAATAAAAACAAAAAAACAGAGCATAATTTTTATCTGATGGGGAAAAATTGCTTGCTTTAACTGTAAAAATATTTTATTTTGCTTGTGTACATCTCTTTTACTATTATTATAAACATAAGAAATTTTCTTGTGTTTATAATAATAGTAAACTCAATATCACGTTCTGTGAAACTGTTTGTGTGTGTGAGGCTGTGTACCTCTGGGCTGAACTAGATGGTCACAATTACGTGGTCTTTACTGACTTCACCTCTACTTGCTTCTACAGTTCCATAACAACTTTATGACAGAAGGAGTATTCCTAATCCCATTTTAAAGGTGTTGGATTCAGATGAGTATAAATTACAGTTGACTTGTGTTTCTCCTCTTGTGAATCACAAAGATGTAACTCAACTAGAAGCAATCTGCTGAGGGATTCCTAGCTTATATTTTGCTCCTTTTAAATGGGATCTCTCATTTGCCATGAACTAGAGGGCTTGGATCAAGAAAATCTCAATGAAGAACCCTATCAAGCATCACTTCAAACAGTTCAGACAAGATATTCAAAACAAGCCATTCCTGGAGATGCCTTGTAATCAAGACAAAGCAACTCAATCCCTGTAGCTATCTGCCCATCCATATAGATATCCCAGCCCAAACTGTCATTGAGATGTGAGAACAAATACAAGACAGCAAAGATCTTAGATGAAAAATGGAAGGCAATGAAAAAAGTGGCGAGTGTATTGTGTAAACTCAAGAATGCAGCAAAACTCTCACATCTTAAGGACTATTACTACTTGTTACTATTGTGGTCCTGGCAGGTGTTAGAGGATTAAAAAAGTTGCCCATTATGTGATTTTCAGGGGTTATGGTGTAACAAAACATTATTGACTCAGAAGAAGAACAAATGTTTTTTGACAACAAGATCGAAAATGCTATAATTAATGAGTCCTCTTAGTATGTAGGTAACTTTGTATGGCATGCTTACATATGATATAAAATGAATTTTACTCTAGGTATTTATTAAAATTTCCATCAACATGCTGTTTTCTTTCTTTCTTTTTTTTTTTTTTTTTTTTTTTTTGTCTTTTTTGAGACAGGGTCTCTCTATGCAGTTCAGGCTGGCCTTGAGCTCAGTTTGTAGCCCAGGTTGGTCTTAAACTAGCCATGATCCTCCCACCTCAGCCCCCCGAGTGCTGGGATTACAGGTGTGAGCCACCATGCCCGCCATAAACATACTGTTTTCATACATAGTGAAATTCAAATCATGAAAAACAATTCTAAATGAATTTAATAGGTTTAAAAAGAAAAACTATTTTCAAACATGACCGTAGAATGTCTGAGGAACTCATCCTTTCTGCAAAGTGTTTCCCACTCCACGGCTCACATTTAGATAAATATTGATTGGAAGACAGACCTCAGACAGACCTAGGCAGTGATAAATATGGGGAAGTGGTGTTTCATTTGGACAATGAAGACAAGAACCCATGCTCAGTGAACAACTGTGTTTCCACAAATATTAAAGACAAAGCAATAAAATTTTGTACAATATTGAGAAGCTTATCATCAAAATCAAAGTCTCTTACCTTGCAAAATAGTCAAGGGAGATTTTATCCATGGCTATTACCATGGGGGATCAAAGCAGACTTCATCTAAACTGGGTCAGGAGACTCAGGTCATTAGTGTTTACTCTTTGGCCTCACACCAAGGAAAAATGACCTCTCTCAGTCTTTATGACAAAAGGCAGTTTTACAGAGAGAGAGGATTTCCTATCCTCCCACTGAGAAGGATTTCAGGTTCTGTTTTCCTTTCTGAAATGGATGGCCCTGCATCCTGGAAAAAATAGTTTTGCTTCATAAAACAAACAAGGTTTTGTAAGATTCACAGCTCCAGGGCTAGAAGAAGGACTTTACAATTGCCAGTTTTTTTAAATAAATGCTCTGGGCTAAGGAGAGGAGGAGCTCCTGTGTTTAATCCATTTATAAAGAGATGGAGTTAAATGCTCCGAGACCTAGAGTTGGGCAAAAGCATGATTGAGGTCAGCTGAGAGGAAACAAGACTGTCTTGTGATGAAAAGGTACTATAATAATTGAGTTCCCAAATAGAAGAAGCAATGAAATATTCGTTTATTCACTAGATACAATACTTACCTGACTTTCTGGTGAAGTCTGATAAATATGACTTACCCTCGTGGGCTTTATGAGATTGATCACTACATTCCACCTAGTATTCTATATGTCTCTGACTTTTAAGATTCCTATTTTCCTAGTCAACCTAACTCCACTTGTTCTCACATTATATTCCCAGTAGAGAAGTCTAAAGAAATTCCTAAAACTGTCTGTTTTTACTTACTTCCTGTTCTTCTCCATCCTCCACAGGCTTACCTATTGAGACCTTTCTAGCTAACTAGGGAGAACGAGAACAGGAAATGTATGATCTCAAACATCACTGGACTTTGATAGGATACTACAAGTAAGGCATTTCTATATTGTTTTTTTTTTTTCAAATATGATGCTTGAATTTTAAAATAGATGCAAATCTTGAATTTTGTGCCATATGTTATCCCTGTTAATATATTTCTTGTACATTCAAATGCCTACAAACGTGTAGAAAAAATTGATAGCTGGAGATGGTGTTTCCACCACTCTGAAACTTTCATTAAGACATACCTTCCCCTCTGAGATACAGCTCTCTCATCAGAGCACTTCCAGGGAAATATATATGCTCACAGCTTAGTATTAACTGAATGTCTGTACCATGCCACAGAACACAGGAATGTACTCCTCCTTTCTAATTATAATTTTGAATGACCAATTTTTCTCTAGGTCACCCTTATCTATCCTCTGGTAACCATGCACTATAAATTTCAAAGTAGGTAGGATAAAATTTTGAATATTATACACAAGAATTAATAAAAGTCATATATGCTAATTATCCTGTTGGAACATTACACTAGATGTGGCTGTGTACGGCTGTTATGAATTGAAAAACTGGTGGTCAATTTAACGCCAGCTGAATTAAAGCAGCATGGTGCTGAGCATAGATATTCCACCTCAGAATTGCCAGCATAAATAGGGTTGTTGAGGAGGAGAAGCTAGGCATTGTGGGTTCTCCTACATGTTGCTGCTTGAGCCTTTGGTTCTCCTGGAGGAGCTTATCATGACTAGCTTCCCCAGTGTGAGTTCAACCATTGTCATCAGAGGAGCGCGGGACCTTGGTGAGAGTGGCTGTGGTTCCCTTTGGGGGAGCTCTGATCCTTACATCAAGCATCGCTTCCAGGCCCTTGAGGGGAAGACGTGTGCTATTTAACCTCCAGGACAAACTTGTCATGCTGGCTTTCTGGCATGTACTGAACAGTTCTTATCGTTGGAAGAGCTCAAGACCTCCACGTTGCTGAGCATGGCTCCCACCGCTGATATTTGGGCCTTCCCAACATGGATTCATAAAAGAGATTGGCATGAGTCCTTCTCTTGCATTCTAGATCTCCAGTTGAACTCATGGGAGGCATTGTCATGGGCTCTTGCTCTTCATCTGGACTCATGTAGGACACTGCTGTGAGATCCAGGGCCTTGGCTGAATGTTCTATTCCTTTAGTGTTGTGGACAGATTTCCAGCACTTTCTAAACATTAAACTCTGGGTGATCATCATAAAATAATATAAATGTTGTGTCCTGATTCTAATTGTTCTCTGCACAACCCCTGACTACAACAATGGCTTTGCATTTACCTGATAAATTTGTGAAATTATTATATTACTAAATTTTTAAAAAGCTGAAGGAAAATGGAAAGCTCACAGAATTCTTTATAACCTCCATGAGCCTTTTATATGTTAGATCAAAGATTATTTCAATCATGTCCAGTCCATCTATTCTTTCCAGGAATAGGGAGTCACTTCATGGATTTCTTCTGTACCATTCATATTTTCTGTGTGTTCAGTTGTTTATATATCTTTTCATTATAAATATAGCATTATAAAAACAAAATTCCCCCATTTCAGCATTGCCAGAACTCAGACAAAATGCAGACATTGGCATCTTTTTTTTTCTTTGTAAAAAACATGTAATCATTTTCAGTCTACTTTTATCATTAACAAAATGATAAAATTCCAAATTATGCAATGAACATCATGATGATTGTCAGAAACAGAGTTTGTGATTGGCTCTGTTCAATTTTAGATTATGCTTCACATGAATTCATAACAATAACTGTGCTTAAGTTGTACTTACAGTTGACTGTAGAGCTTTCACTGTCAAAATGTAGTTGGAATTTAAATGAAATTTCACTTTGCTTCAGTGAGCTGTAAATTCTCAGCTTGTTTGACAAACACATTATTAAGCATAACTTGTTTGAATATATCTAATAATATGACATTTATGTATTATTTTATTTTGGGTGTAGAAAATAAAGTAATACAGGGATTATGCATCTTGCTATTGTTTTATCTTTAGGTTAAGAGCCCTAGTGAACAGATGGTACAGAAATTTACCCACACATTTCATGTATTACAAAAAGCAAACATGCGCTAGCATATCATACTGCTTATTTTAAACTAGGTTGGATGATAAATTTTAAATGTTCTCAATGTTTCTTCATAATGTTTCTAGATCTTCATTTTCATTCTGATTGAACTACACATACATTTAATTTTTTTCTCTCATACTTAGCTAGCCTCTTGTCAGTTTATTGATGCTATTTCCTTCACACATAGGCTATCAATTATTAGTACAGTTGAGGTCAAATAAATGTGGTTAGTTTCTCTTGAGAGAAATCTTCTTATGAGAATATCCACTGATCAAAAAGCCCAGGTAAGGACAGCTCTGTTTCATATACAAAACCTTAAATGTTCTATATTATCTTTACTGTGTTTCTTCAATTCTTGCATATCAATATTCTTTTGTAATTTTCTTAAATCCAATCTTTCCCTTTGCTTTATCTTAGTTTATAGTTCGTTTCATTCAAATATATATTTACTACCTATTACTGCTTTTTCACATAATTGTAATCATTGTAATCATTTGATTAAAATATCAACCACACTATGACCTCTAGATGATAATGAATCCCACAACCTAATCTGTAGTCCAAAGACAGAAAATTAATTAGAGATATTAATTAAATAGAGATTACTATAACTTGGCTATCTACTCAGCATAATGAATTCACCAAGGGTTAACCCTCTTTGAGGATATCTGTCTCCATTCTCCCTTTAAAACTATGGTATAGTTGTTAGTTTCCCTGGTGCTAGACACAATACCAGCCACTCACAGTTTATAGGTCATAAGGCTTACTTCAGTTTATGGTTTGAGAGAGTTCAGTCCACAAATCCCAAGTCAGAAGAGCATGATGGGGCAAAGTTGTCAGAGAGCAACAGGGTAATAGCACCAGAGTGGAGCACTTGAGGTATCATATATCATATCTAAGGCGGTGACTTCATGACCCCCAAGACCATTGGAAAGCAGAAACCAGTGTAATGGTGAATACATTATGTCAACTTGAGAAGTCTAGAAGCTTCACTAAGTAACTCAGCAATCCTACATCCTAGGCATGTCCTATACTACATGCTTACACTACAGGATGCTGCTTACACTACAGGATGTGATGCTGACTATTCATTGTGTCAACTTGAGAAGTTTAGAAGTTTATGTGATTCACCAGGGGCCTGGCACCCTCACTTTGTAAACATCCTGGGCCTGTGCAAGAGAAAGGCACAGATATGGTGTGAATGCTACACTTGCCCTAGGGTGGGTAGCCTGCTTACACTATAAGGGAGAAAGAGAGGCTTCTTCCCCCTCTCCAGAGCTACTGTTTGCTATTGTTGCTTTTTTTTTTTTTTTAATCGGTACCAGGGATCGAACTCAGGACCACATGCTTGCAAGGCAGACACTTATGTGACTGAGCTAAATCCCCAGCCCCTGTCTTGTTGCTTTTGCTGTCTTACACTGCTGGAAGCTCTAGCCCTCATGCAATGCCTCCTAGCTTTGAAGCCAGCTGTTTAAGGACTGAAACTTCTATAAACTGAGCTAAACAAACCTTTCCCTAATTATGTATGTATGTATGTATTAGAACCAGAAATCAGATTCAGGACCTTGCACTTGCCGGGCAGGGGTTGTGCTGCTGAGCTATATCACCAGCCCTCCCTCTTTAATTTGGGCATCAGGTATTTTGTCTCGGCAACAAGAAAAATAAGTAAGACACTGAAGCATTGAGTGAAGTTGACATGCCAGTGTTGCTGGTTAAAAGTGGTGCATTTCAAAGCCAGAATTTCTCATTATCCTTCCTTATTCTTTCCCAAGTTTTCAGCCAATCTTGGCATTTTTATCTCTAAAACTTTTCTAAGTCTATCACCATTATTCATGTTTGTCTGTCATTTTTACTGTGTTGACAAATAGAACAATAATCATAGAAAATGATTCCTCTGTTGTAACCCACATTCTACTAGATTCCACACCCCATTCAGAGGTAATAAAATTAGGCTTTAGAATCCACTGTAGTCCCCTCTGACCATTTCCGATCCAGTTGAGTACCTTTCCCTTAAATGATTCAGTGCGTGGCAAACTTCAGAGTCACCCCTGAACCTACTCCTTTCTTGCTCACTTAATTTCCAGGCACGTTGGACTTGGGTGGGGTCCTAATAAGCCAAACTCATTTTTAACTGCAGTCTTTGCCTTTCTATCCCCACTGGATATCACTTTCATATCCAAATCTTGTTATAAAAAATTTTAAAAGAAATTTGTCTTTCCTCTGTAGCCATTTCTCTCATCTCACTATGTTGTACTCTGAATTATATAATTTATAACTCACATACACCTGCATGTCTCTTATCTTTATTTAGTTTTTTCTTACACTGAAAAATTTAGACATATTTAAAAACAGATCCAAGAAAGGACCTTTCCTGGCCTGTTGATAAATATTTCTCCATCAATAGAACAGTGAAAATCTAGTAAAAAATCTGAATTTCATTAAGTATCTTAACGGAATAAAGGCTATTTTGGAAGTCAGAGTCTAGTATTGGTATATAAAAATTACATAGAAATGTATATAACATAAAGAGCAAAGATGAATTTAAATTAAAAGAACTGATAGCATTTTTAGAATTAGTTTTTTCTGAAATTACATGTAAGTGGCTTTCCACTGTGCCACGCTTGTTAATGGCAGCATTATTGAGCGTGTCATCATGAATCTAAAGACTAAAACTGCTATTTATTCCAGTGAATTTGTTTTCTTTAATCTGAAATATCTCTTGTGTATATTTGCTTGAATAAAGTCATTGACGTTTTTAAAAACAAAGTTTCATGTATTACAAAGGTCTCACCATAGTACATAGTATGGGAGTTTCTCAGCAGAAGAGAAAAAATGTCATCACACAGCCATGTATTTATAAACAAGATTAAAGATCTAGCCACAAAAGTAGGAAAATAGGTCCCTAAATTCAAAATGAGATAGAATATTGGTTCTTTCACTTATAGTCTCTATGAACAGCCCAGGAATATGATGTAAACAGTTTGGGACAAAAATCACCAGTTTCATCAATATTGGTAGAAATGAATACTGCTACAAATGATGCTCTAAAATGAGATAGAATCCTAGAGTTAAGGAAAATACTTCTGTTCCTCCTTGCTTAATTTCTAGAGAAAATATTCCCTAAAATTCTTGCCTTTCCCCCCCATTATCATTACTGGTTTCCACAAGTAGTGCAATGAGTTGTCTGTGTGACTTGAATAGTGAGCCTTTCAAAGGTCCTGGTTTACATTCGAATACATTCTTTTAAATGCAGAAGAGTTCATTCTTGGTGTTTGCCTTTCCATTGGTATTGGTAGGAAACAAAAAACTCAGCCCTCTGCTTTGAAGCATGGACACAGTCCTTGCCGCTCTCCAGTCCGCCCCTCCTGTTCATTTCTCTCCCCTCCCCTCCCCTCCCCTCCCCTCCCCTCCCCTCCCCTCCCCTCCCTTTCCCTCTCTTTTCCACCTGTCCTCTCCCATATTGTTTTCTCTCATTTCTACCCTAATACTAAGGGTTAAATCCAGCAGTTTCAAACTCAGTTTCATCCCTTCCCCTCCACTATTTTTTTTTTTTTATTTTGAATTGAGGTCTCACTTTTCAGTAAATATTCCAAGTTAGCCTCAAAATTACAATCCTCCTGCCTCAAACTACCAGAATGTGGAAAGACAGTTTTATGCCACGATGTCCAGCTTGGATAAACTTAGAAGAAACTCACACTAATCTACACCCTCCTAGACATTACAATTGATCAATTTAGCTCAGTGCTTAGATTCTGTATGGAGTAAATATGACATTATTTAGGTTTTCATTCAAAATCAGGCCGAGTGCTCTTTTTAGTTCACTCACGGACTCAACACATCTAAGAGTAACCTGTGTTTTTGTAACTTCTTCTAGAAGCAGATTTCCCTGCACCACTTCCAGAGCCTGACAGGTAGAGTTTAGAAGAGTTTTGTATTCTACGGATGTGAACTGTTTAGTGTGAATGACTCCTGTGTTGCTCCACCTCGTGCTTCCGTGTAGACTCCCCCCAGAGACCCAGGTCTGAAAACAGCAGGAAGCCTTGAGACTTGCTTCCCTGCACAAATACATCTCCAGGAAACCCTTAGTCTGTTTTTCTTAGGCCAAGTGGCCAGGCATGCGGAATTTTCAGTTGTCAAATAACAGGATGAGAACATAAATTTATTCTTTACAGAGTGAAGTTGTCACAAGGACTCTGCTATGGTTTGAATTTTTTCTCCTGCTGTGATGCATTTTGTTGGCTGAAAACATTTGTCTCATGGATTACAAACTGTTATGAGTTTATGCTGATTAAAATATTTTAGTTTTAAAAATCGTACCACATGATCTATTTACTTAAAAGTCTAGTAAAGCAAAAATTTCAGCTGAAAGAATCAAACACATAGCAATTCCTCTTAGTATTCCACACAGCTACTAAAGTTTGGAACAGGAATCAGCCTTGCCGACTTCTGTTTTTGACAGTCTGTAAAGAAAGGCATCCTGTGCTTCAGTTTTACTTCTGCTTCTACCTTCTATCTTTTTCTGCACGAAAGGATTTTTCCCTGAATGGGGCGCTGCAGGGTGGGAGGCTGGGACGCTGAACCAAGGGGCTCTATCTTGAGGTCACCCCCAGCCCCAGGCAATGTACCTGTGGTGCGAAATGAGTTCCAATGAGCTACCTGTGCCTCAGTGATGCCCCTCAGGTACACTCCAAACCTAAGCTACATGTGTGCCCCCCACAACCCGCGCCTGGAAGAGACAAAGCCAGCCTCAGTGGTCAGGGTTCTCTCTGTGCATTCTTAAAATAAAGGCCACTTTTGTTTCATATTTCTATCTTTTAAACCGCACCGAAAATTCTTTCGCTACAGTTCTCATTGTAAAGACCTACGGAACAATGCCTATCATATCGGCTATTTACAGGTGTTTACAGATATAAATGATTTCATGTCTTTGACACAAAATAGTCACACTGACACTCCTTAGTTTTTGTTCAGATGTCTCAGTTTAATTACTTCAACGATAACATGAAAATAAAGAGAAAAAATGTGGTTGTTCATTGATGGCAATTTATTTCCAAAGATTCAAATTTGGATGTTTTTCAGGGCATTTCATTCTTACCACAAGGGATTCTCATTTTAATGTACAGTTAACAAAACAATCCGGTTTCCTAATTAAGTGTTCCTCTCACAACTGGCCAAACACAGACACATTTTTTAGACTTCTTAAAATGAAGTCTGAGAAATTGCATACGTTTTGAAAACTGTGAGCTACTTCAATGTTAGACATTATCTCCGATTATATCTTTAACAAATTCATTTATTTATTTATGTTTAATCGGTACTGGGGATGGAACTCACAATCGCCTCCTTGCAAGGCAGGTGCTTATGCCTTGAGCTGAATCCTGAGCCCATCTTTAACAATTTTAAATCAATTCCCAGGTCATGAACAATTGATACTAACAAGACTACTCTTGGTAATTATACACTTGCAGATTTCCTAATAGACAATCAAGTGTAATAACAGCATGGACCCATTTTTTTCTATAATGCTTAGTTTCTGAAATGAAAAAGTTTTTTCTGTATAATGAAGCAGGAATTTATTAAGCATGCCATCAGAGTTGAAAGGAAAAGTACAACAAACCTATTTCATGGTACGGTAGACTTTACATCAGAGAGTACTTCAGGAAGGAGATACTAGATTTACAGAATTAATCTTGTTTTAGTTTTTATTCAAAATGATAACACTCTCAAAAGACTGAGTACAAATGGATTCAAGCTTGAATTCTTCAGGGAAAGCTATCTAAATAGGTTAGATTTTATGCTTCCAAATCAGTTCCACTCATGGAAGATACTAATGGCAGTCTAATCTCACTGCAATAAAATATTTACTCATTCACAAATAGTTACACAGTACGCTGTAAGGGTACTAATGAGATACTATGCATACAGAAGTTGGAAACTGGGTTATAAACTATCAGCTTAATCATGAAAAAATATCAAATGGGGTTGGTCATTCAAATGTGATACATTCTACTTAATATGTACAATTTGTAATCCTTTAAAGACAGAATACAAAAATTTTATAGGCTATCCCTTATCCTACCAGACACAGATTATGAAATAGCCTTTTAAAGAGAAAAATGTAAATATATCTCCCAAAATTAAGATATCTACTTTTATTGCACTAATCCTAATGATGTATTTCTGTTAGGATGGAATGAACATAGGAAGAAAAGTACCATTGGGGTGGGGGAGAGTTAAGGATAATCAAAAGGGAATAAAGAAATACATAGAGAATTCAGTTGGAAATTCCAATTACCAAATTAATATAAAGTCCCCCCAAATGAGTCATTTTTAAAATCATTATTCTAATACATGTCTAGACCTAAAGACAGGATTTGTAAATATACGGACACAGTGAGATTATTGTATTTCTTTGGCTCTTGAAAATTGGAATTTAGAACAGAGATTAAAGGAAAACAAATCTACCATGTTTAATGAGGTCTAAAATGCCTCAGGTTTCTATATCCATTGCAAATTTTATAAACATACTACTAATTGTTCAGTCTCTCAATTCAGAAATAACAGAATATGAAGGAAAAGAAAAATACGTCTTACAATGTATGAAATCATACTGCAGTCAGAATCAGTGAATGCATCAGCCAGCATCTCAACATGGCACAGAATCTCCAACACACTGTTACTAATTTTCTAGGAAATGGTAATACAAAGAAATATTAGCTAACAGAAATGGTTACCTACTGATGATAGCAAAGCGATCTCTAAAATCAGTAGCATTAGACAGCATTTCCAGGCTAGATAATATCAACAATAGTGGAAAATTTTCCACATAATCAGCAAGGTAACCTAAGTATACCATGGACTTGACAAGCTGCTCCGCCTCTCAAACTTCATGTTTTTTAAAATTTTATTTTTCAATGTTATATCTTGTCTTGTTTACATGTCACAGAATTAGCATAGAACAAAGTAATAATTTTTATCATACTTTAAAGACACAAACTTCTTAAGAATTAAAGAAAAATTTAAAACGGTTTGTAGTCAAATACATGGAATGAAAATTATATACATTTTATTAGGCACTGATTGGTAAGATAATTATACAGAACAACTACACTGTGTATCGTGTGAGTTTCATATCCTCTCCTCGTGTTCACCTGTAGGGAATTCCCGACATTCTTAGCTACTGTGCCTGAGTTACTTTTGGGAGGCTTCTCTGAGCAAGAATGATAGGCAGGACTGCAAAGCATGAAAAGACTGGGAAGGCTCAGAGAAGCTGACTCACACGATATACAGTGTAGTTGCTCTGTATAATCATCTTACCAATCAGTGCCTAATAAAATGTATATAATTTTCATTTCAAATTGTAATTTTCACCCCATCTTTGTGTTATATTAAGTATACTTGTAGGAGGACTTAAAAGCTGAGGAAATGAATTTTTGGCCATTGCTTTGACTATTATTAAAAGTTTTATTATATTTTTCTATTCTATCAAGAGTTTAGGTACTTATATTGACAACCAAAGGCTTAAAAATTGCCCTTTATACACTTTAGTGATTTTTAAGGTTCAGCAAACCATTGTTTATGTGAATTCTTATGTAATAAATTCTTTTAGTATCAGTAACAACTCAAAACATTTTTTTTTTTTTTTTACATTTAGAATGCAGTAAACATTGTTTAACAGTCCGAAGTACTATATAAACTTCTAAGAATTTTATTTAGGTTATTTAACCACTTCATATGTAATTTGACAATAATGATATTACTGTCTAATGTGTTTTAAAACTTTATATTATTAAGCATTTTCACTGAACATAAACTAAGAAGTTTATATTATGTACTGTGAACAGTGAATTTCCAAAATAATGCGTAAATATTCATCTTAATTCAGAAAGTTCCTATAAAGCCACATATACAGAACCCTGGTAGATATACATATCTTTGATACACATTTCTAAAAATACCCAGTAAGATGAAATCTAAGTATTTCAGAACCTAATATTTCTATAATGACTTCTGTCAACTCTTGGAGAACTGTTAACACATCAGTTGTACATTTTCATGCGCTGAAAATTTCACGTGAAATGAAAATTTATTTGATAGGCCTAAAATATAAAATATCTGATTATTTACCTAGTAGGCAACTATGGAGAAATCATACACCTTAATTTTTACAAGGCTTGAAAATATATTTATCAGTGTCTATTTCAGTTTTTATCTGACAGAAAAGAGAGGCAAACATTAAAATAATAAATGAAGTTGGCTTTGAGGAAACACAAAGTTACTTTGCTGTCCACATGACAACCATTAAATTTAACTGTGAGAGGTTTATTAGACCACATTTTATTTTTGTTGGATAGTTTTAAAGTCATGAATGACAGCCCATAACTGTAATTTATATGAATTAAATTTTATAAAGAAAAATCACTACAAAATGTTAAATAAATTCAGAAATGCCATTTATGGCTTAGTGTGACATTTTAAAATTCTTAAATTGTCTTGGCGCTTAACAGTGGAAAAATAACTGAAATAAGCTTATATGATACTTATGTTATCTTTTGGAAATATCAAACTGTGATGTGCAGCATACCAAACCAACTAAATAAGAGACAATATGGATAATCTGAGACAAGATTGTATATTTCTCACTTAAGTTGCGTTACAGTTATTAGATTATTCCATGCTTCCTGTAATATTTCAAATATATAACAAATATAGATGGTATACTTCCAATAATTTAACGTTAGCTTTTTATTTTTTTCTGCATCATCAAATTTGAAGTTGAAAAATATGTGAATTTTTAAGCACTATCAATAAAAGAGCAAATAACTAAATTTTAATGGAAGAATTCTGTCACATACAAAATATTTAGAACTTCTTATACAAAATCACATATAAAACTTCAGAAGAGGAAGTGCCAAATCATTTTCACATCATGAAAAATAATTTTCTTTTTATATTTGATAGTAATAGCACTGTTATTGAGCATTAATTAGGTAAATCATTATCTTGAACCATAATAACACGTGGTATGTCTTTTAGTTTCTCCATTTGTATTATCTCTTCAGTCTTTCATTCAGAATTTTGAAAACCTTGGAAGTTAGAGTGATAACCACACTGTTTTAAATCTGATTTCTAGAAAACATTATGCTTCAAATTTTGGTTTGTCTGAGTCCTTAGATTGCAGAAATGATCCTGACCATGCTTAGATGGAACTGCTAATCTATCTGTTCTCTCTGTCTCCCTCTTATAGTTGTCTGGTTAACAAGGACAATGAAATCTAGAAGTGGAGACAGAGGAAGAGATTGTAGAAAGAAGCCAAGCTCCAGACATTTGCATGAGCTGGTGTTCTATGACCCTTAACTTCCAGAAATGGGTTTCCTCATGCAAGTAACACTTCCAGATATGAGCAGAAGTCTTTGGAACTCCACTCCGCACAAGGGAGGAGACTGAGCGGAGGGTTAGACATGAACACCCAGGAAGCACAGAAGGAAGACAAATGGGAGAGTCCACACTCAACTGAACTGGAAAGAGAGGCAGAGCACAGTGGTCTGTAAGGACAGGCTCACCTGTATTCACCTGTAAACAAATGCCAAGTGTGGAAGCAGTGTGGTCCCAAATACAACTCTCCAGACTCTTCACGCACTGCTACTACACTAGGATCCCCTATACAAGTCTAGGTGTAAAACAACCCATAGGTGATCAATAAATATCATAGGCATGCAGTTGTGCTTTCTACAGAAAGCATGTTCACAGGAGCAGCATGTTTTCAGTCAGGACAAGCATTTGCCAGGTAGCTGTTTATTTTAGACTATCACCATTGACTAAAACAAAATACAGAAAATAAAATGTTCAAATCTATACTACTGATACTTAAGTGTTCTGACTTAATAAGCTAAACTAGCCAGGCACAAAAGTAAAAGCTGTTTGTTGGTTTCTAAGGAACTTGCATGGTCTAAAGAAAATATATTAGCTAAAATAAAAGCATCAATGCATGTATTGCTAATTAACTTCGGTGTATGAAAGAAATACTATCAGCAAAAATCATCTAGAATTATGTTTTGAATTTCTCAATTTTTTTCAAGCTCATTAAAGCTAAAACTAATAACAAACTTCTGTTTAAGAGGCATATTGAACATGGACAGAAGTCTTCTTATTTGTTGACATTTATTCTTTGTAAAGTAACAGATAACAACTTTCCTATAACCACATTTTACCAAAATTCACAATAGTCATGTCAGATAATTTTACTTACTAGATACCACTTTAGATTTAAGATGTCTGTAAAACATAAAAATGTGTCAGTATCCATTTATAAGAGAGCAATTTAAAATTATAAAAGTGTTTTGAGATAATTTTAATGTTTCTGGAAAAATAATTTTTCTCCCCAAATGATTGTGATTGTTGCTTTTTCTCTCTCAATTACACAAACAATGCGTACTATTCATAAATGAAAAACTGTCAGAAAATTATGCTATCAGACTTCCTATAAACAAGACACTTTTGTTAATTTCTACTTGATTGGGAAAATGGCATTACTGCACTGTAATTTTTTTCCAGTGGGTTTTTATTGTGTGGTTTGTTACTGTAAAGTGACTCTTTAATTTGTGAAAGCTGAAAAGCCTATTGTGTTTTAGCCATCCCAAATATTAATTTACCAATATATACTTGATGTTTTTTATCTCAAGCTGTAAGAGAAAGAATAAGTGTCTTGAGAAATATTACATTTAAAATTAAGCAAAGATTTGTTGTTTGCCTTTTTAAGCTGATTGCCCCGAAGCTCAACTGTTCATGAAGAAAGTTATAGAACACAGCAACAAAATGGAAAAGGCACAAACAAATCAAGGTTGCAAAACAGAAAGATATTTTTAAATTATGACTTGAAACAAATTAGGGTTCAAGAGAGCATTACCAATATGTAATGTTGTAATATAGATGTAATCCCTCTATATTACTGAAAAACCATCTATGAATGAAATTCCAAATATGGACTTTGTAAAAATTCCAAACTAATCATCATGTTGATTGTACAATAAGTGTAAAGTAGGGTAATTGGTATTGACCACACAAGATTGAAGAAGAAAACTGAGATTTTTTGGCCTCATATTTTAAAGAAATTGCAAAGATTTGAAATTGCAATTTGGAATTAAAGTGGACATAGTGACATTCAGTGAATATTATTATTCACTGAATTATTCACTGAATATTATTCACTGAATATTCACATTCAGTGAATATTATAGCTGATATTAGGAGTTTGGTTTATTTTGAGAAATGCAGTGTTTTAAATAAACACATACAAAATAAGAAATATCCAATATGCATATAACTGCTGAAGTATGCTTAGTGTATGAGAAGATGAATTTTTAATTTTTGAAATTTATATTAACTGAAATGTAAATTTAAAAACAATTATTTGAAAGCTTTCAAATGTGCTTAGATGACATAATGTGTATAAGTCATATTTTCAACATTCAGTTTTATAGGTGGTAAATATACATCAAATACTTCTAATGAAAAACCAACCTCCTAGTTGTCTAGAAATGTAAAATATATAGCTTATTTCAAAGAATAAATTAGAGAGATAAATTATTTGAATAATGTCTTAATATTGATTATATATATCTACATATTTGATTAAAGTAATTTAAATCATCTCTTTTTAAAATAGCTGCTGAGAAAATAGAATTCCTTATGTGAATCATATATGTTTTCCCACTGGATAATACTGACAGAAACAAACCATTAATCATTGCATTGATGCATATTACTATGACTGTATTTTAGGACAATATGTACTATTTTGTTTATCTATTTTTCTTATGTCCATCATTTCCCAGCCCATCTCTGCTCCCTTTGTTTCCCAACAAACAGGAGTTTAGTCAATATAACAAGATTAGTAAGTTGCAAAAAACTTCAATAATTGACTTTATTTCATTTTCAGAATCTAGGTCAAGCCTTCATTCCATTAAATAGAATCAGTGCTCTCATGGCCTGATTCTGATGGCTGAAAAAAGGCAAAAGAAGGAGGTGGCTGTATCTCAGAATTTTCTTTTGTTGAGGTAGATGAGCTGTATTTTAATCCCTATCAGTGATGAACCAGGAATCACATAGCAAGTTTTTTAACTGGAAGTGATGGTGGCTGTAAGAAAAGGTAAGCTGTCTGGACATAGGGGAGGACATGACTATTCCTCAGGAAGAGCCTGCAGAATCCTTCTTCCCTACAGCAGAGCTGAGATGGGGTCACACACTTAGCTCTGAGAGCCTGAGCAGGTGTCCTCAGAGCACAGAGTTAGCACAGCCAGCATCAGAGTTCCAAATGGCTGGGAAGAGCCGGAGGGTGGTGGGAGAATGATCTGGGTGACTACAAAGACGAGGGAAAGGTTAAAAGAGTGACATCATTCATTTTCTGGCCCTGCAGGATTTTAGCCTCCAGAGTTGAATCTTTAAGCCAGTATTTATTTCACCAACGATGGTTGCTCACTCAGTGTTAGTACTACCAATTAGGGCTCACTCCCTGTAAACTCACTGACGTGCATGACTTCTACTGCTTTCCTTTCTAGCTGCACTAGTGGCTTCCAGAACTTATCTGGGTACCGCATGCAGTCATTTGAAAGCACCACTTGTCTGTGAGCTGTGGAGATGCAGTTTTGAAACTGAAAATTTTTTTTGCTTGGGATTGTCAGTCTCAAGAAATCTCAAGATGAGATTTTAAAAATAAAGTTTTTCTTTTATATTAGTTATTAATATAAATAACTAAGGCCTAATAAGACTATTAGATGTCTTAAAATGATTAGAAATGCCAAGGATTACTTGAGGATGAATGAGAGAGTCCAGGATCTCAAGGCAACAAATTTGCCATGATTTTACACTGGAACATGTCATAGTGTCTGATTTTAGTTGAGTTTTACAAACATCCCAGTTTAAAAATCCATTTGATCAGCGAAGCCTGGAGGACAAACAAAAACACAGCCTGCATTAAACTCTCAGCAGGTAATAAGTCCTGTAGTGAAATCACATTTAAGTCTTTTGTTAAAGCAGGTCTCACAGTTGTGGTCTCCAGATCCAATCACTTTATTAGCAAATTATTATATTGTGATTTCAATATTGGTTTCACTCTAACAAGTGTAAATGACCAATAATTTTATCAGGTTATATTAATTTGCTGAAATGATAAAGGCAATAATTTGGGGGCTCACTGTATGTCACATACGGACCACCGAGTGGACCTCAGTGACCCTTACAATAATGGATTTTGTTGTTGTTTTGTTTTGCTTTTTCAGCAGAATTACTATAATTCCTACTTCACAGATGACAAATGCAAATTCTGTGTAAATAGTTAACTTTGGGTCACAAAGCTGAGACATTCAGGACCTATAATACCCTACTGTCCTCAAACTCTTGCCGCTGACTCCTGTAATAGCCATTATTTTTTTTTTAATTTTAAATCTGCAATTATTTTGTTGTCTCATACAAATATTTATGTTTGAAATTGAAACCTCTTACTGTTTCTTGGCTGCCTAAAGAAATCATTCATCAAAGAGCTGATTTACATTGTTCTTTTCTTTTCAATAAAAATCTATGGGGCAAATAAATTTATTGATACAATCACTGAAGAGAATTTCTAAAGAACAATGCTTCATAATGTTTTCTCCAGCTGAGTGGCAATAGGATTAATTTAGCGGCCAAAGTAATTGCTTTTTAAAAAATGACTCTGATTGATTTTTAATCTGAATTTTCCTTTTCACCCAAGATAACTGGAGGTGAGTCTCAATTTCAAGAAACTTGAATTTCTGGGAATATAAGGCTTCTGGTGCCAAGAACCGCCAAAAAACCTTTCCTTTAATATATGACATTTTATGCGCTTCTAAATGTATTCTAATGCATGGTCACATTACAAAATGACTGTCATTAGAGCTGGCAAGGTTCGGGGCTGTGGGAAGACCATGACTAACGCTGTGCTCTCAGCGCTGTCCGTGCAGTGTGCTCTCATCATTTCTCAAACTGCCCATGGAACCAATTTCCACTGATCCCTAAGCCATAAAACTTTACAATTACCCTGAGTTCATTAATAATGTATTACAGTTCTCATTCTCAATCAGAGTTTAATCAGACCCCTGTCTCACAGGAAGGTTGACAAGTAAGCCACAAAATTATCCATGTAAATGTCAAGATTTATCTTCCTAGCATAAATGATCTAACCTAGTCAACCTCAGTTGATAATAAAATCACTCTAAGGTTATCCATTCATTTTAGCCTTATATCTCTACTTCAATAATGGTAGAGATTATGACGATAGTCTCATGAACAAAGCAAAATTTATGAGTCATGCTCACTTTATATTAAAATATGAAATTATGAATATACATAATGTTGCTTATTACTGTTTTATCTTATACACAAAACCAAATGGTTCAAATTGTCACATACAAATGAGATAAATATTTTTAAAATGTATTAAAAAGTAATTTTAGTTTCAAATGTCTCTCGCTGTCTGAACTGAAATTAAAAGATGTTGATATTTTAAGTAAAAAAAAAAAATCTGAGAACACTTCAAAATAAATGGAAAATTATTAAAATGCCCTTTGAAATGGTTACTGTCCTAGAAAATATAATTTGGCTTCTAGGTTGTAATTTCTATAAATTTAATGTATGCTTGCTTATTTGAATAATGATATATTCAGATGTCTAAATATATTTAAAATGCATACATACATATATAGGTACACACACACACACACACACACACACACACACACACACATATATACATATATCTGAGTTCTCAAGGCTTCTTCTTGGTCTGTGAGATTGTAACTATTATTTCATGCATTTCATGATTTTTTTCAGATGGAGCCGTGCAAGCCAGAGTGACTTCAAATCCCTGCACCCAAGTGTTTCTCCCACCTCAGCCTCCACTCCTGACGCACACCAGCTAATACAGGGTAGATCAAGGTTGTCCCAGATCCGCCTGTGCTGACGGGGAGAGGCCTGTGGAAGATGAGTGGTTTAGGGTGCGGTGGGGAGGTGGGGCCCGGAGGATGCTATCCGGAAGGGTGCACTGGCCCTCCTCCCAGCGCGGCCTCTCTGCTCAGCTTTCCTCTGCACAGGGCCTTTTCCACGCCCTTTCCGTGTCGCAGCATCTCAGCCATGGACCGGAAATGGGAGCCAGAATAAGCTTCTCCTCCTGTTAGGGGTACCGAGTATTTAGCATTTTGTTCCAGCAATGAAACAGTGCCTTTGCCATTGCTATACCTGGCCATTTAGCTATTTTTGATGTAAAATTTCTGATATACTCTCATTTAAAAACATACAACATATGCTAATTCTGACATTTTTGAAGAAGTAACACATTAAACTACTAATTACACAAACATTTATCTATTTAAGGAAATGCACACATGTGTGAAATTTATTTGCTTTGAGTTGACAGAGGTAAACAGTTAATAAGCAAAAAGTAAACAAATGCAGATGAAATGTCAGAAACTGCATTTTGATAGAAGAAATACTAGATTATCTTCAAAAGTGCTAATGAGATTGTTCCTCTTGCCAATTTTTGTAAGCCATCTGTCTTAATAAAAACACATTGTTCAAAGTAACTTCCCTACTAGGCAGAAATGAAGGGTCTGACACTCTCTGATAACTGCATTGAAACAGCTGAAAGGATTACTTTCAGACCCACAAGGCTTTCTCTGGGTATGTAGACTTTTTCTATCGATGTAGAACAAACATTCACTACCTTATAATTCATTCTTTAATCTAGGTATGAATAGAACAAAAATCTAAAATAACCAAAAACAAGTGTATTTATTTTTCTTTCAGTTGATTCATTCTGCATTGTCTAGATAACCCCAAATCGACATTTCCTCTATTGTATTGATAGCAGAGATCCCATTGGGCAGTACTCCAAGCTATGATTGTACAGGACTGTCTGGAAGTTGTGATACATTTGGAAGCATTGCTAACAAGAGTTTCATCTGATATTTTGTTTCCTAGATGTAGTAACTTCTATTTAATAGTGCAATAAGAGCATATTAAATACAATAAATATCTGACACCATAATAATTTTGAAAACTAATGCTTAACATTCTTCCAATCAAGGATTTACTGCATTTCCTCAAGCTGACTGCTTTAATTTTACTCACTTTCTTTTTGTCCATTCATTCTTCCCTGGGATACATTCACATTTATCAACAAAACTATTCATTTACTTGTCTTATCTCCAATACTTTTAATAATTTTAAGAAAATTTTCATGGTATGAATTTTATGGACATTTTCATAGTATGTAAATACTTTTGAATATTTCTATAGTAGGTGCTAGAATTTTTGATATTCCTTCTATTTACCTGATGTTTATGACTTCATAATTGCTAAATTTATATATTATTCTAAGCCAACATCTAAAGGATACTGTATTCCCCAAATGCACATTAATATTACCAAGAATTCCTTTTGCAAAAGTGTACCTACTATTTCATTTTTGTTGTTCCCACTTTTTAAGAGAAGATAATCATCAGCAGAATACTTTTATTTTGAATCTTGGTTTGCCTTTGATTAAGACAAGTGAAGATCTTATGTTTAATCTATGGATTAACTCAAGTGACTTAAACTTTTCAGGGAAGCAAGTGCAATGGTTATGCTAATGGAGTCCAGCCTGCTTCCTTAGAATCACTCTAAAGACCCTAACACAGCACACTAATTCCTGTTAACCTAACACAGCATGCTAATCCATAAAACAGAGTCTTTCTCACTTCAATGCAAGTCCTTTTGGTGGTGACAATAATGTAAAATAAACCTATATAAAATTATAAATGCTGTATTGAATTTTGCATAGATGTTAGAAATTAGCATCAATAGCTTGATGAAAGATGTACTTCGAATTTACCCAACCATCCTTCGCGCAGATTACCAAGGAAGTATGTGCTTGTTTCTCAAGCTACAGATGCTGATCCAGTAAGGCAAAATCAACAGTGAGATTCCATTGTTGTCACTTATTTAATTAAAAAAAGACTTAGATTTTAATTTTAACATGTCCCACAAGAGCCACATATGTTCAAAGAAGGAGCATCCTGAAATTAATTGAGTCATGGGGTTGCTGCACTCAAAGTGGATCAGTTCATTGAGAACTGTGTAGCTGCATGTGCTGTCAAGAGGCAGGACCTACCTGCGTGTGAATCAGTTAGGGGTTTCCCTTCACAGGTGTATCCCTCACTCTGAGTCTTGTTTGCTTTTCCTGTTGGATGCATGTGGTAGACAGCTTTCTTGTACACTGTTCCCTTCAGCTGTGACATTTGGATTTTGAAGTCAGCCAACCTTGAGATGCAAAGTCCGAAACCATAAGCTAAAGCAAGCCTATCTTTCTGAGGTTGCAGGTATTCGACCAACAATGAGAAAGATGACTGAAACAGCTAGAAACTATTTTGCCAAAATATTTCCTTTTCAAGTTGTATCATCTATTTTCTAATATGCAGTTTTAGATCCAAAATCTCTTCCTTTGCTTAGAATCACTATACAGAATATTTTCCTTATCTTAACCTAATGTAAATGTCAGATGCCCTTCCTAATTTAAATGTCATTGTTAGGAAATCACAATATAGATACTCTTACCTCCTTAAAATCATGTATAATTTAAAAAGAGAAATTTGTTTCTAATCGACTTGTATTGCCATGACACTGAACTCAAGTAAATTTCTGTGTCAGTGGCCTGTGCAAGTCTATAAAGAGTTCTCCAAGTTAGTGTTTTAGAAGAAAAAAACCACAGAGTGCAACTAAAAATTGAGGGGACTGAGTCAAACAAGAAGCCTGCAGTGGCACAGACCTACTTTTTGGAAGAATAAAGTCAGGGTCAGGGAAAGTCTGGTGATGGTACGGATTGTCAGGCTGTCTCTTGGCATACTGTGTAATGGTTCTGCCTCTGTTACACTATTGGGATCCTGAAAATACTGGAATTAATTTTTTTACAATTTAATGCGTACTCTATGAATACTGATCATTGCGTCTCTCAATGTGTGAACACAAGGCTGTGATAAACCAGCACTGATTAGAGTCCTAAATGAGGCCAGAAGTCATGGCAAAGTCTAGGAATATAACCAAGAAAAACTAGAAAGTGAATCAAGCATCAGAAACCCAAAACTGATACATGCTTCTGTTCTTGAGGTTTAACCAAGGCCTTTGCTATTATCACAACATTCAACCAAGGATATATTAGCAATTCATAGCATTTGTGTTTAATTCCATATGAGGAGCTCTGTGTATTACTCAGTGTTCATTCTCATCTAATTTGCCTTTTGGTTTTGCTCCCCGCTTAATTTTTTTTTAATCCTCTTTCAGTGAAAGGCAATTGCAAAATTCCGTGTGCTTCCTAGCAGGAGATATACAAATAAACTGTAAATATGCTTTAAATTAGCTAGAACAAGATTCGTAACTTTCTGTCTGATCTTGAAGAGTTTGCATGACAAACAGATTATTCCCAGTTCCTAACTTCTAAAATGAAAGAAAATCAAATAGGGTAACTAAACTATTCCAGTAAAATTTGAAGTAATAATTTTGATCAAAATTACTCATTGCCTTATTATTTCTCACTGAATGTAATTCAAGTATTTTAATCCACAATGCAAGTCCCTTTATGGGATGGTCTAAAACAGTGTAAGTCCCTCCTTTATCTGCCTTTCTCTGTGATATCATTCTTTATGGAACTTCTGGTAGCATCAAAGGAACTATTTTGTTTACTCTTTTTATATCCATTTTAATTTTTCCTTTCAGTGTTTTTCTTTTCTCCTGATTCCTTTCTCAGTTTTACACTTTCACATGTATTTTTTTTTTTTATCAAAGACCAATTCAAATTTTCCTGCAGTCTAAACCTTTCTTGCTCCTGTCTCCCCCAAATTAAACAAAAATCTCCCCTTTGTCTCTATACCCAGCTTCTTTATGTCTTCTGGATCGAGTGTCCTTATACGTATTACCTTCATTTTTATTTCTTCAGATTCTTCTTGTCTATTGTCACAGTTGTGTTTTTTTAAAGGTTTTATGAATGATCCAGCATTACCAACAGTGAGAGAAAGCTCGTGGCTTCTCTTGATACCTTAGCCACAAGTAACTACAACTAGTTTTTCAAGTTGTGCTATTTGTATGTATTTGGTCTGCATTTTAGGTTTTCTTTTTATTTCTGTTCCTTTGCTTATTTTATCCATGTCATGTATCATATAAGAAAGCAAAGACAAAACAGGAAATACATGTTTAAATAAAAGAAGGATGGAAGTCAATTTTTTTCCTCAAAATGTGAAAAGTATTTTCTTAAAGAGAAATGGTATTTACTGAAAGATTTTACTGGTGAAAAAAATGATTTTTCAAGAATATTGAGAATACAGCTCATG
Source organism: Cavia porcellus (assembly GCF_034190915.1). Taxonomy (NCBI): domain Eukaryota; kingdom Metazoa; phylum Chordata; class Mammalia; order Rodentia; family Caviidae; genus Cavia; species Cavia porcellus. The sequence goes on along the minus strand of NW_026947499.1, from coordinate 71,461,113 downwards.
ACAAAGAAATTTAGTTAAAAGTAAAAACTGAATAAATTATTGTGGGAAGCCCTGTAATTGGCTGTCACCTTATATGTGCAGGTCATAAAACTTTAAGATTTGCGGGTCGTACCACCTTAACTCCCTCTAGGAGTTAAGTTTGGTAGTTAAGCATCACCTTGTCTACCTGGCTTGTTTGGCCTATTCAGGAATTACAATAATCAGCCCGCCTTATGAGCCCGCGCCTGGGAAATCTCAATTGACCTATAACCCTCACTCTTGCCACTGTTGCTAAGTTACCTGCTGAATGTCTCAGAACCCAAATCCCTCCTCCCCAATACCCTATCTATTTGATACTCATTCCTTGAATAAAGAGATACTTGATCGGACTTCGTCTTGTCTCCATCCTTGTGTCTCTCGTCCCTCTTCATCCCCACTCCCCCTCTAGGGTCTCTGTGGACTTACCCGCAGGCCGGGACAAATTATAGTTAGTGTGATTGATGAAATCATTTTTGCAATTTCTGTTTAATATATTTTATCTACACACACGTCACTATGGATATATGTTTGCAGATAAGGTTATTTTTAAACCTAATATCATGATTTCTACAAGAAAATAATATAAGGTTCATGTGCTAGATGTTGTTTACATCATAACTCATCCCTCTCGTGTGCCAGATCTGTATCCTACTGCAAGTGGTAACACGTTTCTCCTTTTGCATGATTGCAGACCATTTTAAAAGCAGCTATTTTTGCTGTCTTTAATTATATTCACATTGATTAACTTTGTCATTAACTTCAATGGGCTCCTGCAAATTATATATTACTACTCATTTTAGATCATCAACCTCATTATTATTGCCAGCGACAATAGTTATTTCATAATTTTTTCTTTATTCTATCATTCAAAATTATCAGTCTGTGTTTGCATCAAATCCATATATCGCCTTCATCCAATCACACATACATGCATGTGTTTTCTAAATGTCCACAGTGGCTCTCATTCTTTGCTTCTCCACTCCATTGTAATGTTAGATAGTGCTGCAAACTATCAACTAGCAGTCCCCATAACAGCAGAATGCATGAGTGGCCAAGTTCCGCCACAGAAAGATTCAAGCCAGGGTGGAAACACCCACAAACTCTTAGTGCTCATCAAAAGCCAAGCACTAAAAAGAATCTGTTCATTTGTTGATATGATTACTGAGTCCTGATCAGTTTCTGTAATATAGCCCTTACATTCATCATTGAATGGTAGCCTTTCTTGTACATGTTTTATCTCATCAAAAATTCTCCAAGGTCTTTGTGGATCAGAATTAGGCAAAATTTGATTTTGATCTTATCTAAAATGGAAAGTAGAGGAATACAAATAAGAAACATAAATGAAATCATTAAAAAAGTCATGGAAATGGAAAAGAAGAAAAAGGACAAGACACGATGTGTTTCATATCTCCAAAACATTTGAAAGACTTTATATTATACAGATCAAAATCTTGATGCTCTTTAATTAAAGTGTATTTTATTTACTATTAAATCCTGAGCAGTTAACTTAATCTCTCTATGCTGTCACTTTAAGATCTGTGAATTGGAGGAAATAATGTTAGAACCATAACTTACATAAAATGTCCAATAAGAACAAAGCAAAGAAATGGATTAATACAGACAAAGTATTTATGGACATCAACTTATTTAAATATTATTACCCAAACCTTTCTGTAGTTACTAGTTTATGTGCAATAATATGTACCTTTCTCTTGCCCTCACATTAACTGTACATCAACAAATGTATTTTTAGGTGATAAGAAAAAATACTTTAATAGTACTTTGTTCATATTTGGAATTAGCCGAAATTCAAAAATTTAATTCTCAGTTCATATTGTTCCAACAAAACTACTTAATAATGATATGCTAGACAATCCAAGTATGTTTTTTGTTGATTAATAGCTAATATTTGGAAGATTAAACTGAAGAATCATTATGGGATCAATTATATGATCCATTTTTAAAAGTTTTTACTTAAATTTATATTTAGGTGATACATAAAGATATTAAAATTGTACTTAGTAATATAATACCATGTAATGTTTCAGTACATGTATAAATTCTGTAATATTTAAATAAGTTTAAACATTCATGTTTCTTCAGATATTGTACTTACTATCTCTTTGGAATGAAAAATTTTAAAATCCTTTGTATCTTATTTAAATATGCAATGCAGTATTTTATCTATTGATGTTGTACTAGCAATAGCCAACCAGAACTTTTGCTCCTCTTTTACTGTAACTTAATCAAACTTCGTGCAACACTCCTTCTCCTTACTCTTTCTGTCTGTGGCAAACTCCATTCTATCTGCAGCTAAATATCAGCCTGCATGTTTTTGTTATATAGATAAGAATATATGTAATGATTCTTTTGAATGAAATCATCATTCATGATACAGAAAAAAGTCCAGCTAAATATTTTATTGCTATACTATCTAAGAAGAGATTTACAAATATTTAGAATATGACATGCATAACTATACGAATAGTTAATATAAGAGTGAATAAAAATATCTAAGGGACTAAATGACTACTAAATTTTCCAAACAACAAAACTTCAATCATGGTGGAATCACTGTTTAACTGCACCAAATGTCTTAAGAAGAAATAATTTCAATACTTCTCAAATTGTTACAAGGACTTGAAAGGGAAGAGACCTTGTACAACTCATCCAAACTTCGCAAGGATTAGTTTGTTACCAGAACCAAATGAGAATACACACATACACACACACACACACACACACACACAACCGAAAGCATCATTTAATTTCAACACATTCTATAACCCTACAGAAATCACTAGTTAATAGATTACATATTGTCATCTTAGAAATAGTTGTTCAAGTTACAAAATTAAAGCATATAAAGTGGACTTTCAAACAGTAAGACTGCAAACAATTCTGTTCAATGATCCAACAAAACTCAGTAATATGGTTATCTATCTTATACATTTAAATATACATATAGTTATATCCTTTAGAGCACTTTCTTTCCCTCTCTTTTGTACAATGACAATTACACATTTTGGTTTTTATTACTCCCACAGTTCTTTTTTTTTTTTTTTTTTTTTTTTGAACAGAGTAAAACCAAATGTGACATAACAAAACAGTGTGAGTCAAATCAAAAGGATGGACATAATACATAATGTAAAAACAAAATACAAGGTGTTCAACAATAGTTACCATACTGCCTCTTGCTATCTTAAAAAGAATTGCCTTTATCATCAGTTATAATAAAATTGTACAAAACAGTAAAGAACAAAATCAATAAAACCAAAACATTGGAGACATTACAGGAGTTCATAAGAAGATAATAGTCAACCAGAAGGGGCATCATAATGAATTTTATTGTTTTCACAGTTGTCGCCTATACTTTCAAACTTGGTACTATCAAGCAAAACAGAATAGAGGAAAATCAGTCAAAACAAGATGGTGATAACAATACAGGGTTTCAAATCAAGTTAATAGGAAATCAAAGTGGGTTACTATAATATATCCTGCTATTTTTTTATTTATTTTTCCCTTAATTAAAACAATAAAAAATAAAAAAACGAAGATTGAGATAAAAGAGGGCATAACAACAAAACAGCACAGGTCGAAACATAATGATTTAAGCAAAATATTTATCGCCACAAGATATCCCAACATAGAAGTAGTTACCATAGTGTCTCTTTCCTTGAAATTTTTGAGTATAACTTTGTATACTCTAGCATCAAACATATCAAGAAAATGTCAAACCATTCAAGAGAATGACTGTATTACAGGGTATTTAGAATCAACTAACAGCAAATGAACAATGGTTTCTGCATAATCTCCTTGTCTATAAAAGTTTTTATTTATATTATCACATATAATAAAATCCAATAAGATACAACAGGTTAAAACTGATGGGGACAGAAGAACAAAAGCTTGATGGGACTTCAAAACAAGAGGATATTAAATCAGCACTGCCTATTATGATGTCTTGTTTTCTCCAAAATGGCTGTTCCTACCATCCAACCTTCTCTGCCTCATTTCTGTTGAGCTCTTTTTCTGTCATTAGTTGTCAGTTTGTCTTCTTCATTTCACATTCGGCTCCATTCATTGTGTCCTCTGTTTCTGGAATCTTGGTATTTTTATTTATTTATTTATTTATTTATTTATTAGAATATCCTGCAGTATTTTCTGTAGAGTTGAATTGGTGGTTGCAAATTCCTAGTTCCTCTTTATCTGGAAGCATCTTGTTTTCCCATCAGTTTCTAGGGACAGTTGTGCAGGATATATCAGTCTTGGCTGGAAGTTATTATCTTTCAAAGCTTGAATTATTTCCACCCATGCTCTTCGTGATTTGATGGTTTGTGCCAAGAAGTCTGCTGTAATTCTGTTGGATGTTCCCTTGTAAGTGATCTGTTTTTGTCTCTGACAGCTTTTAATATTCTGTTTTTCTATTGGATTTCTGATATTTTGATTATTATATGCCTGGGTGTAGCTCTGTTTGGGTTGTAGGTGGCTGGGGTCCTGTATGCTTCATACATCTTAGTATTTTTACCTTTTGCCAAATTAGGGAAATTCTCCTGGATTATTTCTCTGAGTAGCTTTTGTAGTTCATTTGTTTGTGTCCCTACTTCTTCTTTTATGTTCTTAATTCTTAAGTTATAGATCCTCTTATTATCTTCTCTCCTTTGTATTATTGCTGGTTGTTTTCTTGTTATTTTTAAGAAGTTTTTCATTTCATGCTCCCACATTACAAATCTACCCTCTAGTTTAGATAATCTATCCTTAGTTTCTTTCAAGCTGTTATGCCAGCTTTCAATAGAGTTTTCAGTTTCCTTGTAATCTCTTTGAACCTGCTTCACATATTCTATGTTTTCTCTATTTTCTCCATCAAGCATTTCTCCCTCCCCCCCTTTTTTTTCTGTTCTTGCATTCCACCATCTGTTTTTTCTTGGGTGGTGATAAGCATTTGTCTAACTATTCTACTTATATATTGCTTTATTTCATTAAATGCTTCACTTTTGAACTCATCTATGAGGCTCCGGAGATATCGCTTTATGTCTATTGGTGCCGTGTCTGATATTGCATGTTTTTTGTCCCCATTCTCCTTTGCATTTACCTTTCCTGGATCAGTGTTCTCAGGATTGGGGACTGAGGACCCTTTCTTGTTGCTCCCTCTTCCCATACTTTTTGTTTCTTCCATACAAGCATATATATAGGAGGCCCAGATTTTTTCTTTGTGAGTTACAGTTTGTTTGAATCTGCTGGCTACGTGTTTCTGCCCACTTGAGTGTACTAGGAAGACACAGACCTGGGCAGCCTTTGCTGGGCTCGCCCCTCCAGGTAAACCTAGTAAAGGTTCTATTGCTAGGGTGCACTGGCAGGTGCTGGGACCTGGTTTGGGTTAGCCTCATGGGTCTTAGTCAGCGGCATAATCCAGGCCAAACACTCTGCACCAATCCCACTTGAGAGGGGAATATGTGACTAAAGTCATTGCAGCATCCTGTTCCGGCTAGCCTGCACAGTCCCGGAATGTTTTCTTTTAGAGCCTCCAAGTCTATGGAAGGGTCCCCATTCCTTTCACTCACTGCAGGTCGAGGGAGGGCTCCGGCCAGTTCCACTCTCAACTCCATTTGCTGATTCCCACTCTCAGAGCTTTCGCATTGTCTCTCTCCCTTCTTTGTCGATTGGGATGCAGCAATGGCGGTGACAGCAGGAAATTCAAATCACGATTTGCAGAGGCGTGGGTTCCAGCTTCCATGCTGAGATTTTATCTGTTCTGGTTATAGCACCAGGATTGCATTTCCAGTTGGTTTCTCTCAGCTTAGTTTGTTCCTGGGTTGGCAGGGTATATCTCCCCTTGCTTTGGAGTCCTCACACCGCACCATTCCTGGATTCTAAGCTGGGTATCTCAGAGAGCCTCCTCCATAGTTGCTATCTATCTGCCATGTTCTCCAGGAAGTCCCATTATGCATTCTTAACAGATTGATTGGCTGCATTTATTTATAATATATAAAGAACTCAGGAAAACTAAAAACAAAAAGTCATCAATCAAAATGTCATATGAATAAACACTTACTGGAAATAAGTACAAATAACTAAACATATACAGGGGAAGAAAAGAAAGAAAGAAAACCCAGCTCAATATAATTAGTTGTCAGGGAAATGCAAATTCAAACTACAGTGAGTTACCATCTCACTCAGAGTGGCAATTATCTAAGCAAATAATAACCAAGCAAAAAATTCTGGCCAGGATTATATAAAAAGAAGAAACACTTAAAATATTCCTCAAAATGTAGATGAGTACAATCATTGTGGAGAACAGTAGGTGAAAAAATAAAAAGCAGTAAATGTATCATATTAACCAGCTATCTTGCATCAGGATATATATCCAAAGTGAATGAAATAAGAATAATAAAGAGATACCTTTACACTTGTGCTCTTTACATCACCATTCACAATAGCTACGATATGGAAAGACGTCCCTCAACAGATGAATACTAAAGAAAATGTTCCTATCTTCTACATACATAGTCCCAAGAATTTTAGTTCCTTAACTTAAAATCCTTTTTATATATGCACATGTGCACTTGACTTAATCCACCTCCCAAGCTATACATGTTAAAAATTTTATTGGCTATGGATTATATTCTGCTATTCTTAAGAGGACCTCAATGAGATTTTCATATTCATTCCATGTAAAGAGCTGAATTTCACTAATATCTAGTCAGTATGCTGGAATGTTTAATGTTTTTAGTTGATATCTAACCGCTATATGACCTGGAGTATTCATCCTTTCAATATTCTGCTTGAGTGGCCAATTTCTGTCTTAACAAACCTGGAATCCAGACAAAATTGAAATAGTTGTGGGAGAATATTATAACCGATGAAAAACTGGGAACACATTGCTGCAGTCCTTGTTGTAGCAGAAGGCAAGAACCTAATATTTCCCACTCCAGAACAATAAGAGATGAGATGACACAGGCGTGAAATGTTAATATTTTTACCTTGATGCCTACACGACAAATTTCCCTCTTGCTCCACTCAGACTTCTGAGAGAACTGGAATAAATTCTTGGGAAAAGCTAAGAAAAAATTGGAATAGAAAACCTGCTCTTTAAGAATCTGAATCTAGAATAATTGACAAAAGTATTTTCCCATTGAAGCCAGAGCAAGAGAAAAACCTGTTTCCCAAATATACAGTCATCATTGCAATGTACCCAGAATCGTCAAAAATCAGAGGGAAATGCCACAGTCAAGAACAACAAACAAAATATCTAATTACTGCCATCAAAGAATGATTATGAATTGCATAAGAAATTATAAAAATGTTTTAAAAATAAATATTTTCTAAGCTCAGTGAAATAGAAGACAGTGTAGACAATGAAATGATGAAAACGATACATGTACAAAATAAAATATGCATGGAGACAGAAACTATGAAATAATTCAGAAAATCGGAGACCAAATAAAACATTGAATTGAAATATTCACTAGAGATTCAATGACACAATTAATCAAGTAGCAGAAGGAATGTTGGTGTTGGGGTTTGTCTGGATGACGCCCAAATCCTCATGCTGTCATTGGTCTTTTTAGAGGCTTTTTAGAGATCCTGAATCTAGAGTTTGCACATGTTTCATGAACCAAGCTGGGTTAAAGGTGTGAATGCTATACCTACCATGGTGTGGGTATTCTGAACACAATATAAGGGATAGAAAGACGCCTGTCTTGCTGTCTGTTTTACTGCTTTTGCTTTCTTTGACAGCTATGAACAGTTTCCCTTTTGCCATCTGCCAACCTGCTTTGGACTCAGCCAATTATAGACTGAAACTTCTACAAACTATGAGCTAAATAAAGTTTAACTTTGGGTGTTAAGTATTTTGTCTCAGCAATGGGAAAATAATTAAGACAGAAAATATACTAAATAGAAAATTGAGTAAAATAATTTTCTGTTGGCTATCACATGGTTTGCTAGCATTTTGACACAGAATTTTTTGCAAAATTAGAGTCAGTTCTCTCAAATCTTACTTTGTCAAAGTTTATGAATCATGTAAGTTTTCTGTTGTCATTTCATTGATGGCCTAATATTTTTTTCAGTGTTCCCATTTCGAAAAAACATTTTGTCTGATGATCTATAAGAAACAACTGGTTAGTTTTATCTTGTGATTGCAACAATTGAAAGACATCTTCAGGGTTTACCTCTAATTATAGTTCTTTTGTCATTTCTATTACATCTGTGGTACTAGTGAAGCATTGAGAAACTCAAAATTATCCGCGAGGGTTTCAATCTCCATCTCCCATACTCCAGTTGATATTGATATTTTACTCCATCTCATTAATTACAAATATTAATAGAATCTAGAATGATGAACCATTTTTGAAGGTTCCCATTAACTTGGTACAGACTCACACAGAAATCACCAAGTATCACAGCTACAGTTTTGTGCAACATATTTATTAAATAACAAAGGAAAAAGTTGAAATTATTCCTCAATCATAATACAACATTGCTGTCATTGTGCACCTCCATATGAAAGTCTCACTAATTATTTGCAAAGTGAGTGAATATTTTGAATGAAATTTTATCTAAACAGTAGGTCTCAACAGTGTGTTTAAAATATCCAGTAATCCATATGAAAAATAAATACATTGTTATCCAGGCTCTGCTGTTTCAGTTATTGAGCCCAAGCCAGGTGAATTTCTTAAGGTCTCAAGATTTTCAAAGAAATAGATAAGGACTGGCTTCCATATAGTCAGTCACCAACTGCATCCGCTCCTGAACGATAGTCAGTCCTGTGGGGTTCAAAGTCAGGCACTAATTATTCTTTTTAATGGAATTCCTTGATATACTGTTGCATTATAAGTCTGTTTCCCCTACATTAAAATCCAGCTGTTTATGGAAGCCACACTTATTATCTTACCTACACTTTCTGTTTAAATTACTGCATATCCTCCTTCAGAAATTGCTATATTACCTTGCAACTATATGCTGCAGACAAGATATTTATGTAAAATAGGTTATTATTCAACATTATAGAAGTACTGATTGATAGGATTATTTCCAGAAGATGAAAAATATTTCCAAAAGATGAGGAGTATAAAACAAAAGAGGCCTTTATTCTGGAAACAGAGAGAGAGAGGACAGGCATGCTGGCCACTGGAATCTGGTGATCTCTCTCACATGGACATGTGGCGTGGGAGAATATAAGTAGCCTAAGATTAGGGCAGTGCCCTAAGACCATTAGAGATGCACAGGTATTTCATTGGCACACATTTGGCACCAGGGGCAGATTCCAAAGGGTGGGGCAGTATAGGGTTACAGGTAAATCTCTAGGGTTACAGGTAAATCTCCCTAGAGATGGAGGGAGACAGGAGTTCCCTAATTCCAGCTGAGGCTTTTTCTGGCTACAGTGTCCGGTCTGGGTCAACAACCCTTTCATACCCCATCTTATGATTATTAGGAAAAGGGGTGAAGATTTCTCTCTTTAACTACTTCCTGCTGGCAGGGGGCACTTTACTGGAGCCTAGGGGAGTTGACGGGATGATGGTTGATGCCCAGGTAGATGCTGACCTCAGGTGTTTTAGCCAGGACAACTTCACTGGTGAATGTATGTATGTCAGACTGGAAAAACAAAGGGACATGATGTTATTAGGAGACATGGCACTGTCATATTTAAGGACTCAGGTGAGGTAGAGAGGAAGGTGCCTTTGATTTAGATATGTTATTTTATCAGGATGATATTGAGGTAGGATCATTATTATCACAGTGAGGTAGAATTCAGAAAAATAAGTGTGAGGTTAGAGGGAGTGAAATTATGAGAGGTGATTACTCCCCCCCCCCATTTGAAGGCATAAAAGTTAGGAGGGTAGGTGTGTAAAACTTTTCTCCAGTATAGGAGTTGAGCTGGAAAAAATAGGGGGACTAGGGGAGATGGCGGCTGTACCAGTATAGGGAAGGTAAGGGCTTAGGCTTTCAGGGATGTCACGTTTAACCAGACAGCTGAGGGTAGAAAGAACCACGACAGTTATCACATAGAACATTATAAAGATGATCTTAAGCATGATGTGGGAGTCTCTAGGAAAGACTGTCAAGAGTCCTGCTGTAAAAATGATCATTAATAGAGCGTAAGAGATTAGGAACCAAATTGGATAACAAAACATGACTTAGCCTGTTAACTGCGGCTGCGAGGCCTTCGTGAAACGGAGACAGGTGGGTGACAGAAGATGAGATGACCACTCAGAATAATCAGATTTGGGGCTGGGAGGGCACCTCTTAGCCTGAGTGATGTGAAACCAGGATGGGAGTCCAGCAACTTTGACTGCTGTAGGGGTAGCCAAGTAGACCAGGTAAGGGCCACTCCACCTTGGTTGTAGTCCTGTGGATTTAGAACATTTGAAATAAATTAGATCTCCTGGGGATATGAGAGGATCTGGTTTGGCCTCTCCAGAGGGTTGTGGAAGGCAGAGATCAGCATGTTGTTGCAACAGGTGTCAGAGGAAGGAGAGGACTGGGACATAGTCAGCCAGGGGAGGGAGATTTTGGGGAGTAGGAAAATTGTGGAGTAAGAATGGCCTGCCATACATAAATTCAAAAGGACTTAAGAAAGTAGGAGCCCAGGGAAGTGCCCTGAGCTTGACTAAGGTTAAGGGCAAAATTTGAGGCCAAGGTTGGTGTAGTTGTAAAGTGAGTTTTGTAAGGTGTGTCTTTATGAGGCCATTTGCCTTTTATACTTTTCCTGAGGATTGTGGATGGTATGGGGTGTGTAGGTGGCAGGTGATGTGTAAGCTCGAGGATACCTGTTGAGTGATCTGAGAAATAAAGGCGCGACCATTATCTGACTGAATACTCTGAGGTAGACCAAAACTCGGAATGATTTCTTATAATATGATTTTGGTAACTACATCAGCAGTTTCCCTGGTTGTGGGAAAGGCTTCTATCCATCCTGAAAAGGTACAAACAAAGGTGAGAAGATATTTGAGAATCTTGTGGCGGGGCATGTGTGTAAAATCTATCTGCCAGTCCTGACCAGGGGTGTGTCCCCAAAATTGATGGGTAGGAAAGGAAGGGGGTGCCATGCGTCCCTGAGGAGAGGTCCTGGCACAGAGATCACAGGTGTGAGTATTCTTAAGAATGATAGCATTTAGAGAAGGGTGTGCGACTATTGAGGCCGAGAGTTTGTATAGGGCCTGTGATTCTATATGAAAACAGTTGTGTAAGTCGGTGATGATGTCTGAGGCCTGTTGATTTGGGAGAACAAGTTTAGATCCCTGAAAAGTCCATCCCTGAGTGTTTTGTGTGTAACCTGGTTTATGAAGTAACTGTGACTGCTCTGGTGAATAATTGGACTGAGGTAGACTGTGGGACTAATGGGAGAAGATGAGAAGGTCAGGGCCTTTGTGCAGCTAACTTGGCTTGTGAGTCTGCAAAGGCATTGCCTTGAGCAATAGGATCTGTAGAGCTTTGTGTCCTCTGCAATGGATGACTGCTGCCTGCTTTAGAAGTTGGGCTGCCTCTAGAAGCTTAAGGATAAGGGGAGCATTAATAATGGGGGTTCCCTGAGTGGAAATAAAACCCCGTTCTTGCCAGATAGAGGCATGAGAGTGTAAAATGCTAAATGTATACATTGAGTCAGTGTATATATTTATAAACTTGTCTTTTGCTAGTGTAAGGGCCCTTGTAAAGGCAATAAGTTCTGCCCTCTGGGAAGAGGTCGCAGGTGGCAGTGGATTTGCCTCTATAAGTTTTGACTGGTTAACTATTGCATATCCTGCCTTCTTTTGGTTGTCTGTGTTTGTTGAACTGCCATCTATGAACCATGTGTCAATGGCCATGGAGAGAGGTGTGCTACTGATGTGAGGGAAAGAAGTGGGAGTCATCTGTAAAAACTCTATACAGTCATGTTGAGAATTGTCCTCTGAGGTGGGAAGTAAGGTGGCTATATTAAGAGGACCACTAATTGCAATTGAGATGCAAGGGTCTTGAGAGAGAGCTAAGTGTACCTTTTGAAGGTGAGAAGGGGTCATTAGGGCAGAGAACACCTTATGTGAGATAAGGTCACGTAGGTGAGGAGGTGAGTGTACTGTAATAGATTGTCCTAATGTAAACTTCCTGTGTCAGGAGGGCTGCAGCTGCAAGAGCTTGGGGACAAGGAGCCCATCCTTTTACTGAGTGATCTAACTGTTTTGATAAGTAAGCTACTGCTTGAAAAGAAGGTCCTTTTTTGTGTCCTAGTACACCTATAGTGTTGTGGCCCTGACAAGTAGTGTATAGGATGAAAGGTTGGGTGGGATCAGGAAGCATAAGAGCTGGAGCTATTAGGAGAGCCTCTTTTAATTTTTGAAAGGAGGCATGTATGGGCCTAGTAGGGTCCAGGGGTTCTGACAAGGGACTCTTAGCAGCCTTGTAGAGGGGTTGAGCTAGGGCTGCAAAGTTAGGAATGCAGAGACGAAACAAATTAGCTAAAACTAGGAAATATGTAACCTGCCATTTAGTTGTGGGCACCTGGAGATCACGAAGGATTGCCTTATGATTTGCGGTGATGGAGCAAGTGGTGGGGGTGAGAGCAAGACCTATTTATTTGACTTTTGGGGAGGTTATCTGGGCTTTGGTGGGAGAAACCCTGTATCCACAGCTAGCAAGGAAATTAAGAAGACTGGCTGAGTAGTGTATGGCTAACATATGGGATGGAGAACATAATAGGAGGTCATCTATGTTTTGAAGAAGAACACTAGGTTTGAGATCGAGTTCTGTGAGGTCAGTAGCAAGAGCCTGACGAAAGAAGTGGGGACTATCCCTGAACCCCTGGGGGGAGTATGTCCAAGTAAGTTGTTGAGACCTGAGAGTGTCTGGGTCAGTCCATGTAAATGCAAAAGGTTCTGGCAATCAGGATGTAGGGGGATAGTGAAGAAGGCATCTTTAAGAACTATAACTATAAAGTGAGTCGTGGAGGAAGGGATATGAGAGAGCATGGCATAAGGATTTGGTACCTCTGGGTAAGTTGGGGTAACAGCTCTGTTAATTACCCTAAGGTCATGTACCAGGCAATAGGACGGATCAGTCTTGAGTACCCCGAGAATGGGAGTATTGTGGGGTGAGTGGGTAGGTTTAAGAAAACCATTGTCTAAAAGCTGCTTAATGATGGGTTTAAGTCCCCTTAAATGTTGGGGGGCTATGGAGTATTGGGGAATGCAGGGAAAATTTGAGGGATCCTTGAGATGGATTAAAACAAGCATGGCATGTATAGCCAGAGTGGGATTGGATGTGCCCCAAGCCATGGGGTCAACCAGAGAAGGAGGAAGAGGGGGGATGGCTTTGCGATGCGTTGTGAGGCAGTTTGGAGGACTAGGGCTGTGGGGAGAGAGAAAGTAAGGGAAAAAGTACGCTTTTGAAGAAGGTCTCTACCTAAAAGTAGTGTGGGACATGTTGGAATTACTAGGAAGCTATGGGTAAAGAAAAGAGTCTGGAATCTACATGGGATAGGCCCAATCTGCAAAGGTTGATTTGGCTGCCTGGCCGTCAATGCCCACAACAGAAGTCAGAGACTTAGTACAGGGTCCTGAAAATTCAGGAAGTACACTATCGGTCGCCCCCGTATCCACAAGCAGAGATATTATTTTGCCTGAGACCTCCAGTGAGACTCAGGGCTCCATCAAGGTGACTGGAGTGGGGGCTGTGAGCCCCGAGCCCCATCATTCTTCCACAGCAAGCCCGAGCAGGTCAGTCAGCAACGAATCTGGCATTGGTGAAGTCTCTTGTGAGGGCGAGGTATTAGAGGATGGCCTAGTCACTCGCTGGCACTTAGGACAATCGCTCTTCCAATGCCCTTCATCTTTGCACTATGGGCAGGGCCCAGGAGGAATGCCAGTCTCGTGCCCAATGTCCTTGTTTGTTGCATTTGAAGCATTGTCCAGGTGGGACTCGGGCAGCCACACCTTGTTGTGGATTTTTTGTTTTGGGAGCCCCAATGCCACTGCTAAGAGGTTAGACTGATATTTAGCAAACTTTAACTTTTGAGCTTGCTTTCCCTCTTTCTGAAGCTTTTCTCTATTGTTGAAGATACGGAAGGCTAATTTAAATAGATCTCCTTGTGGAGTTTTTTGGCCATGTTCAAACTTTTGTAATTTTGCATGAATATCAGGAGCAGACTGTGAAATAAAATAGGAGTCAGCAACAATTATCCCTTCATGAGAGTCTGGGTTTACATTGGTATATTTAATTAAGGTTTCCCAAAGCCGATTTAGAAACACAGCCGGATTTTCATTAGCCTCCTGGACCTGTTCTAAAAGCTTGTCATAATTAGTGTGTTTGTGAGCAATCTTATTAAGGCCCACAATCAGACACTCAATCATCTTATGTAATTTTGTTGAACCTTGACCATTTTGATAGTTCCAGTTAGGGTCTTGGTCTGGCACAGCTACAGGCCCAGGATCATTGTCAGTAGTATTTGCCCTGTGCCTGTGGTCAGCCTCCTCATGAGCTGCTTGCTACAGCTGATTTCGCTCTTGCGAGCTAAGGGTGGTATTTAAAATCACATAAACATCTTTAAAATGCAAATCAAAACAATTGGTGATAAATTCAAATTGCCTGATATACTTCTGTGGGTCAACAGAAAAGCTGCCCAATTTATGGGTAATCTGAGACAGATCAGAAAGAGAAAATAGCACATGAATATTAACAAGGCCTTCAGGGCCAGCTTGCTCCCAAAATGGCAGCAGGACCTGAGGAGAAGAATGTGGAGGAGAGTGCCATTGGGCAGCTATCTGCCCAGCAGACGCTTGTGAGTAATTATCTGAAGAGCAGCTACAGAGCGGCTGCTGCTCACCCAGTGAGGAGGAAATACAGGCAGATGGCATTGTGCTGTGTGCCTTGCAATGAGAGGATCAGTGTGGGCCTTCACTGTCACGGGTCATACGGACCGTGACAAGGCGGCTGTTGCTGTTCCCAAGAGGAGCCACAAGAGGGTGCCCATTGACCGTAAGACCAGAAGGAATATGGTAGCACCCTGTCACCATGGTAACCAAACATGGTTGCATGCCACGTGACCCCACTGAGCATGGAGGCGGCCCATCACCATAGCAACTATCTGAACATGGTGGCGCTCTGTCACCACGTGGCCCATCTGAACTTCTGGAACATGGCGGTGCTGTGTTATTGCTACAGCTGCCTGAACACGGGGAGCATGGAAGCTGTTTACGGTGCAAGCTAGAAAAATCATGGTGAGAAGATATCAGAGGGCAGAGCAGAGCTGCCAGGAGAGGCCTGTATTGAGGAGGGCAGAGGGGGAGACAATCGCACAGTGGGAGGTACCTGTGACGCATTGGGACCAGGACTGCTGAGAGAATCAGGCATGGGGGAAGGGGAGAGCTATCCACTATCCGGTGGGAGGTAACTGCAGGGAACGAGTTTGGGGGTAGGCAGGTGGCAACCCAGCAAACACCGGGGGAATGTCCTCAAGCGAATCCTGAGGGCAGGACAGAAAAGTTTGAGGCATGGTAAAGTTAGCTAAAAGGATCTCAGCAGGAGCACAAGACTTAATGAGGGACTGGCATGTTCTCAGAACCAAAAACACCTCAATGTACAGGAGCTCTATGATTCTGTCACTGGCCCGACTGAAATCATGAAGTGTTTTTAGAATTGAAACATCAAACATCCCTTCTCGAGGCCAGCGCTTGCCAAGGAGTGGGTATGTAGGCCAAACTTCCTGGCAGTAAAATGTTAATAATTTAGTTTTTATGGTACTTTTAATTTTCAAAGTACGTAAATTAGAAATTAAGCATTGTAATAGGGTTTTTTTTTTTTTTTTTTTTTTTTTTTTTTTTTTTTTTGGATGTAGGAAGTAAATTTCCCATTGTTGATTAAGGCAAGCAAAAAAACGGGTGGCCCAGAGAAAAAGCCATCACTGATCCTGTGGTGCCATGCGGCGGGGCTAAGCTTCCAAAACTCGCATATTCCAGTCGTCACTGAGAAATGTACAAGTGGAGTTTGTGGAAGGTCAGTAGCAGCTTTGCCAGTGAAAGCGCAAGGCTTTTAAGGAAGCGAGGTATTTTTTCAGTGTGGGCAGTCCAAAAATTTCTGCTTTGGGCTATCAGAACCCAAAGAATGTGAGAAATTTTAGTGTGGACACAGGCTGGCCCAGAAAAAAAAAAAAAACAACAACAACAACAACAAAAAAAAACCTGCTCAGGGCTGTCCTAGGGACGTGAAAATGCTAGAGACCCACGCAAACGGGGGAGACCAGTCCACTGGGGCCCGGCCCAGTGCCAGGAGTCTTCCAGAGTGTGCTCACCTTAAATCAGTCTGGGTGGTGGTGTGTGGAGACAGCTGGCAAGAGGTGAAATGCGTCTCGGCAGAAGGAAAAGCACAGAATCAAGACAGGATGTTACCGGTTCGTGAATCGGCCGGGGATCCAACTGGGTGTGTGACCCAAGAGTCAATCGCCTGCCAATCTGAGTCATGGCACCAAATGACAGGATTATTTCCAGAAGATGAAAAATACTTCCAAAAGATGAGGAGTGTAAAACAAAAGAGGCCTTTATTTTGGGAACATGGAGAGAGAGGACTGGTGTGCTGGCCGCTGGACTCTGTCGATCTCTCTCACACGGACACGTGGTGTGGGGGAATATAAGTAGCCTAAGCTTAGGGCAGTGTCCTAAGGCCATTAGCGATGCACAGGTATTTCATTGGCACACGTTTGGCGCCAGGGTCAGATTCCGAAGGGTGGTGGGGTATAGAGTTACAGGTAAATTTCTAGGGGCGGGGAGACAGGAGCTCCCTACTTCCGGCCGAGGCTTTTTCTGGCTATAGTATCCGATCTGGGTCAACAACCCTTTCACTGATAACATGAACACTCGTATCTGGAAGACATTATAGGTATGAGTAATGAGAAATAAGCCATAATAAAGGATAAGCGCTATATGATACTGCTTTTTAGTTTATTTTTGGTAAAATAAATAGAAATACACACTAGAATGTTGATTTCCAGATGCTAGCGAAAAGGGAAAAAGGAGAGTTGTGGTTCAAAGGAAATAGCATTTCAGTTACACAAGATGAAGACCAGGCAGATATGTGTGACACAACATTGTTCCCATAATTAAAAACACAGTTTTGTGGAACTAAATCTTATGAAAAGTATGATCTAAATTCAGTTTTCTTACAAAGGAAGGAAGGTAGGAAAGGGTAAAAAGAAAAGATAGACAAGAAGCAAGGAAGGGAAGGAAGGAAGGAAGGAAAGCAAAAGGAAAGCAAAAGAGAAAGAAAGAAAGAAAGAAAGAAAGAAAGAAAGAAAGAAAGAAAGAAAGAAAGCAAAAGAAAGAAAGTGAAAGAAAGAGAGGTAAAGAGAAAGAAAACACAGAGAGGACGTACTTGACACTACCCACTTGGGAAATTTATGCTATTGACTGCATTATGAAGCCCTCAACAGTTTAGTCCAACCTATTTTTTTGAATTTCCTCATTAAATCCTGTTTCCTTCTCAGCACTCTGATTATGATTTCTCAACCTCATCAAGTCAAACTGAAATCATTACTTTGACCTTACATGAGTGGAAGATTTGCTACAGAGTATCTTTTTAATTTATTTATTTCCCTTTCAAACACACCTGTTATTTGTCATCCACATTTACTTAGTAGAAAATTCTTATCATCAGTCAATATCACCTCACATATAATCTTTCAGTGAAGCCTTGATAAAGTTCCCTAGAGAAAGTTTATTTATACTTTGTCTTCCTATTTGTCTGTGTCAGTATTTGTACATTATATTACATATACCACTTAATAGTTATACTTCAGATACTATACTTTTAACTTGTTGACAGGGTTGTATTTTAATGCTTAAGACTATAAGATATAACCGAGTTAAATTTTGGATGGTTGTTTTATGAAGTCGGAGTATTGTTGATCCAATTGTTGGTCCATTATTGTTGCTAATTATGTCTAGCATACAGGATATAAAATCAATTCTACATGTGGTTCCCAAAACATTAAAACTGTGATTATTAGTGGGCTTGTTCTAATTATTGCAAACATAATAGAAACATACTGTGTTCAAAGATAAATATATGAGTAATAAATTGTTTTAAATAAAATAAACAAAAGGACTAGACACAGATTTAGTTAGATAAATCAGTGATTCCTGCTTCAGGTAATTTCCTTGTACACAGCCCCAATTTTGATTACTAATGGATTTAAATTTAAGAAATAACTTTTCTTTTTAAAAATATTTTATTCATTATGAATGTCATAGAACCAATTTGGGAGGATATAATCTCATAAAAGTCCCCTCTTTGTATAAAATCTAGAGTTCCAAATCTGTCACAAAAACCTGTAGCATGTATTGATAACATAAACTATTTAACTTTATGAAAGTTAATTCCTGTAAGAGAGCTATACCACGATCAAATGAAATATGGCGAATAGATTTGGCCAAATTGATGTTTTCAGACGATTTTAGAAATTTAACTTCATTTTGAAAACAGAAACAATAACATATTCAGATATTTCAGAGTTGTCTTTTTGTATCAGTTTAACTATTAAGCATTAGAATTATTTCTCTGAAAACAGTCTATCATCTATTTTTTTGAAGTAATTAATTCTAAATATCCATTTTATGTTAAATAAGTCAAAAGAGCTAAAATGTGTAAGTTGTAGTTTTTTTCACTAATATGATTCTTGTTTTACTTTCACCATTTATAAAGTCAAAAAAGTTAATTCATTCATTGATTAATTTATTCTTCATGTAATTATTTAACATGAAATGCTTATGGGAGTCAGGCAAACATTTACTTACCCAAATGCTAAAGCTGAACATATAAACAAGATAGGCGTGATTGATACATTCCCAAGATTTTAAATCAACTGTTGGTTTAAAATACTTTAAATATATTTTGTGAAAAATGTTAAAATAATTCTGAATTTCAAAATAAATCAATTTGAATGAGTAAAGGAAAAAGCAACATCTGCATGAAATAACTCATAATTTTCCAAATAAAATTTTTCCATATGAAAGAATTACTATATTACCTAGCTATCTGATTTCTGAGACATGATAGAAGACACTCCTGTGTTAAACAAGAGGTGTAAATTATCTCATGGTGTCTGGGAATTCAGTCTATGGTTACTTGGTTTCAAGGCAGGAACATGGTGGAAGTGTTACAGAGCAAAGCTACTAAACTCCCGGTAGCTCAGTAATAGAGCAGGGGAACAGCCCAGAGAAAAACAAATGCGAGACAAGATATGCACTCCAAAGTCACACCTCCAAGGTCCACCCCCACTTTTCACCGTGCGGTCTGCTTTACTAATTCCCTTGGAAACTTATAAGCCATTAAAGTTGACAATTATGCTCAACTTAACTGGACACCCAAACACATCTCTTTAAATCCCCAAACTGATAACAAGTTAGTAATTCATTTTAAAGACACCCTATCCTATGAACTATCTAAAATTTTTAATCGATTCTCCATAATTTAAAAAGTTGTAGCATTGCTCAAAGAGCAAATTAAAATCTGAAACAAAAGATGAACACTTGTCTGTGAACATCTGTGAAAATAAAAAAAAATGTGGTTTATATGCTTGAAGGTAAACCAACACAAGGTAAACATTCCATTCCAAAAGGGGAAGAAAAAAAAAAAAAAAAAAAACAGACAGGAAATGAACCAAAAGCAAAAACAAACAAACAAACAAACAAAACCTGGCAGGCAATCATTATGTCCTGTAGCTTGGCTCCTGGCTTCTGGAGTACATGAAGATGAGATTGAGTTCTAAATGGCCTGGGTGGCCCCATCTCTGTGGTCTTGCTGTCGCAGCTGTGACCTCTCTTGGAGAGGTTCCACTCTCAGTCTGCACCTTTCCCTGACGCACATGCCATGCTTCTTGTCTCCTGGAGTTCCTGGTATCTCTATTGCATCTTTGGCTTCCTTATCATCGTTTCATGCAACCCCTTTCTCAGGAGCACATTGCTTGACCTTTCATATCTTTTCAAATCTAAGTGCAAGCCTCTATGACCACACAACTCTTACATTCTGATGCCTGAGCAAACCGTCACCATATGGATGAAGCCATGGTCTTCCACCAGTGCCAATGTGAGAACAGGGTGGTCATAGACCACAGCAGCAAGACCCTTTCACGGCAGGTTGGGTGAGCTTGGTTGCTGATGGCCCTTTTTGAGAAAGGACCCCGGGATCTATCTTCTGAAATGAAAGGTTTAAATTTGGCACCTGAAAGATTTACATTTTGGAACCAGACATGCTGAGGTAGGTGCTGTCTTGCTGAGTTTTGAGACACTCTCTGGACATCTTTTTTCCCTACCCCTGTACAAAGTAATTTTCTTCTTTAATGGCACTAGTGCCTTCAGTAACCCAAACTTACATATAGTTCATGCTTTACTTACAGTGTTCTAAGGATTCTTTTGCCTGCATTTCCAAACATTTCCAAATCTCCATCAAATCTGTTCTAAAAACTTCTGAACCACTTAATCAGGTACTGTCACAACACTAAGCCCATTTCTCTTCATTGTTTGCTGACCCTATTTATGAGTTAAAATACATGACAGTCATAATTTAAATGAAGAGAGATTTAACTTGGCTCATAGTTCCAGGGAAATCAGCCCATGATAAGCTAGTTCCAGTGCAATTAATTGCTTTTCTTGTTAAAATACTGTTTTAAAATATCTTGCTTGTGGGCCTGGGTTGGGCTTTAGTGGTACAATTTTGCCTACCTGGCAAGCACTAATCCCTTCAGTAATCATACTCACTTTGGACCCAAGATTATGAGTTTGATCGTTGATCTAAAAAAAGTGTTCTAAAAAATATCTAGCCTAGCTACATTATCAGAAGAAAAAAAAAAAAAAAAACGTGGGCAGAAGGACATGGCAGAGCAAAACTCAGTTTATGTCGGTCCATAAGCATTCTAAGAGAAAAATCCCAGACATGAAGGAATGAAAGGTCAGCTATAGATCTCTTCATGATCCCTCTAGACACACTCAGAAGTATGCTTTACTAATATCCTGGAAAGCTGTCAAACCAATCATGTTGACAATTATTCTTCATTAGCATGCAAATTAAGCTTCATTATACATACAAATATATGTGTATGTGTGTGTGTGCATATGTGTGTAACATGAGTATGTGTCTTTTCCTTTTGTTTCTAAATATCTGCTTTTAAATTGATTCTTCACAATTCCCAGCTCGGGTTGTGCCATATCTCAAAATGTCTTGTCTATTAGCTCTGTGAGACAGCACTCTTTCGTTAGATGCAAATAAAAGGAAAATAAAAACTGGTTCTAAACAAGAACAACAGTAGAAGAATGCTTTCCCTTTCCAATGTAGCAGTCAAAAATATATAACTGGATATAACTGCCTCTGTTTAGAGAAATAAAAGGAATATATTGGAGTCAGTAAATGCATTTCCTTTGAGTAAAAGGGTTATCACACAGTGATTTGTAACTTTAGAGATGTCACTGTTATAGCCTTGGGGTTTTAGTAGGAATTTCTGCACTTTGAGATGAAGCCAGCTAGGATTTTGCCTCCCTTAATGTAAAAAAAGAATGACTTATAAATGAAGATTGAAAGTGCTTGAATAAGCTTTGAACTAGTGGAGCTGAAACTAAACTACCTTCCTTCTAGTAAAGATCTCACTGCCAGGATGAATTCTGGTTGTGGAGGACAAATGGCCATATGAATCAGGAGCAAATTGGCTTATCATTCAGACTTCAAAGGGCACTATAAATGGAAGCTATTTTCCAGTTTTGTCAACGCATGAATTAAATGTCACTCCCAAAAGCTCTTTGACATTTTTATGACTTAAAATATCTTTGTATAATGTAGTAACTAGGCTGCCACAGAATAGCTATTAAATTTTATCTATAACAGTATATATAAAGATTTGTTTTGAATTGGTCAAAACATTTCATTCTTTCAAGTAAAAATATTATGTAATATCATTCATAACTATCAGTTTTTCTTTACTCATTTTTACATGGAGGAAGAGCCAAACACATGTTCTGTAAACTAAAAGATGCTACAATTAAAATTTTGTTTTGTTTTTTTGAGATGAGAGCTTGAACTTGCTATGTAGTCTAGGTATTCTGGGTATCCTGCCTCTCAGCTTCCCGAGTGCTAAGATCACAGATTTGTAACATCACACCTGTCTTAAAATTGAAATTTGTGATGATGTCACAATAAAGTTAAAAAATAATACTGAGTCATATACAAAATTATTATCTGAGATAATTCTTGATATTTGTAATAAAATCAAGTTAATATTATGTAGACTCAATTAGAAATCAGAATTACTCAGTACAAATGAAAAATCATTTAAAATAGATTTATTTATAGTTAGATATGAGACAAAGCTATGCATTCAACAGAATTGAGGAAAAATAGTCTGTAATACATTATATTATGAGGATGTAATAAGTGTTTTGTACTGATCAGATGCCTAATATACAAATTCTTCATGACTCAAAAGAGTTATAGTAACCCATTCCATAGGTTTCCATTGTAAATTTTTAATTTAGCATAACAGTAGCTTGCTGTTCATCTCAACAGTAGTGCTTGGAAGATACTGGGAGCAATTCTCTTGTTTATCCACCTTGCATAACTAATGGCAAGGTGTGGTGTGTTTGTGTGCAAATGTGCACCTTGGAAATTTTTTTTTTTTTTTTTTTTTGGTCTTTTTCTTTTTTATCGGTACCAGGGATGGAACTCACGACTGCCTGCTTTCAAGGCAAGTGCTTATGCCGCTGAGCTAAACCCCCAGCCCCACACCTTGGACTTTTTAACCATATAATCCTACACTTAACTGGCTTTGCAAATGTTTATCTGAGCAACACGGGGGGGGGTACACAGCACTCTTCTGTTCTACAAACGTTTATTTCACCATAATAAAATGTAGATCTGACTCATAATGGCTGTGCCCAGGAAAGCAAAAATCCCATCAATGCTTTAGCACACGTGGTAGATGAATGGTAAGATGTGCACAGGAGATACAAAGCAAAAACAGGTAAAATTTACCCATGAAACAATCATTACTGAATTTCTGTGCATTTTTCATTTGATTTTTCTTGTAGAAGTAGCCCAGTGATGTACAATGGGACATGGAAAACCAGATTTGCAAGTTTTGCAGCTGAAAAGTGATTCATCAAATCATTTATGCATGGATAATGAAGGTGATAATGACTTTAATGTTAGGGATATGAGCCAACGTTACAGTGACACTAAAATGGAACACGAAAAAGCAGAAACTTAGGGAATGCAGATCTCTTTAATTCAGATGACTAAGGAAAAAGTGATACGAGTATGTTTTTAACTAATAGAAATGGTATAAAATGGTCAAACAACCAAATGGAATTATCCAATGTTAGAACTAATTTCAGAGTATAATCAGTTTCTTGGGAATGGTGAACTTCATTGCACTGATATTCAGTGTTGGAAATCATAACAGGTGAAATGCTATAAGATGTTAAAGAAATCCACAAGTGCTGAAATGCAAATAAAACATTCTGTTAGCACACTGAATGTCATACTGAAAAATGTATTTATTATGACAAGTCACTAGCTCACCTAAAAGCATTCATAGGACAGCTGTATCTAGCAAGGCTTTCTCATGGCAATCACAGAAATGTAAATTGGTGTTGGAAAAGCTATGGATGGAGAATAGTGATGACTTTCGGTTTCCTTCAAAGATTGAATAGCAAAATCAATTGCTTAGAAGAAAAAACAATTGCAAATCTGGCTGCTATTTACTCATGGTTTGAGAAATTTTTATCTAATTTCCCAGCAATATGCACACAATCTGAATACATAACTATTAATAAACATCTTGCAGTGTTTCATGATCACTGTAGCATTAGTCATTATATTCTCCAAAAACTTTCAAACATGGCATAAAATTTATACTCTTATAGATGCAAACTCAACCGCCACATCATTAGCTATGAGAATAAACCAAAAGATGTTGTGAATAGACTTGTTGCACCTATCTCCCAAGCTAATCAAAATGTGACATTCAACATTTGGTTTACCACTTTCCAGCTGATGTTACATTTGTTAGCCAGGCACAAGTTGGCAACATATGAACTTTACACAGGAACAAAACAAAAATTTCAAGTGACATATTGTATTTTCAAAACAAGGAATTATATAGTACAGTCTTTAGATTTCAGACATACATAACATTTCCCTCATATATGACAAATAAAAACAACTGATACTGCTCCTGTCAACAATGAACCATGAAAGGTAATATTGATAAGAAAACCTCTGAAAATGGAAGCCTGAAATGGTAACTTTCTACAACAAAACGGAAGGTAAAGGCGATGATGTCATGTGAAACTTTGATGTCACGTGAAACACAAAGCAGGGGTAAATGCTTGACTTAATTCTAAAAATATGTGTTATAAATAGTTTGGTAGTTTACAAAGAAAATAACAAGTGCAAAATATCGTGGAGACATGTTCTGAGAAGTTTGGAACGGGAACTCATAAGAGATCATTTATAGTTGAGGAAAAACAAAATGTTTCTTCTCAGGAATTATGCAAAAAAGTATTTGGAGCATATCAAGGAGCTGACAGGTGAACATGCAGGTGATATATTACAAAGCCCTACTATGACATCTGCAAAACAAAAATGTCCACTGTACTCTACAACAGTGGTCAAAACAAACCGTATATGCTGACAATGTAAGCAATACTTGTGTATGAAACCCTGTGTGAAGACTGACTTGACCGTGAGAGTTGAAGCAAAGATTATTTCTGTGGTACACTTTTGTTTGTATTTACACTGTAGTTCACATAGATTTTTATTCTGATATTATCTTTTAGGTTTTGTTAGCAAGTAAAAAACTAATGCAAAATGGTTATCTATTTTAAGCCCTTGTTACATATTTGATATTACATTTTACTGGTATCTTATTTTTCTGCTAAGTGCACATTGTATAATGTAGTAGGAAGCTGCTTACAGAACAAGAAGAGAGGTGACAAGAATGTCCTGCCACTTAAGAAAGGAAGGCAAAGCACATGTGCTGTCAGTGTAAGCAAGACGTGTATGAAGCATGAAGTTATCATGTGTGAAGATGGCCTCTTGTGTAATATTTAAAGTGAAGATTATTTCTGTAGTAGAGATCTATTGATATTTTTATTGTAATTCAGATAAGTTATTCCTGATTTTATCTTTTAGCACATAGCTGACATGAAATTTTTTATTTTTATTCTAAATCTGCAATACTTAAGAATTTAATGCCTTATTTTATTAATGTTTTATGTTCCTGTTAACTACATACTGCATCATATAATAAGAATTTCCTGAGAAAATAGCAAGAACAGCACGATGTTGGGGATATCCTGCAAAAAGGCCAGGTAAGCAAAAATACACGTGCTGTCAGTGTAAGTGATGTTTACATGTATGGAATGTTCTGTGTCATGTGTGCAAACTACCTGAGGTGTGATAATTGAAATAAGGGTTTTTGGATAGTTTTATTGGTATTTTCATAAAAGCACTTTAGGATTTTTTTCTGTTATTTTTCACTTTCTATACCAAAAAACAGTAGATGTTAAAAAATTTGATGCTTTTATATAAACAGTAAGTATTAATAATTCAATATTTCATTTTTGATGTTTTCCTTGTTAAGTATTCAATGTTTAATATAATAAAGCTCATACAATTAATATTAATAATTCATCAGTAGAAATATTCTAAAGAGTACATGTGGGTATTATATAACCATAATAATGTGTTTTTATGAAAAAATTGGTATTATGCTCCCAGGCTATGTCTATGGTAAGCTGAAAATATCCTGAGTAAAAAGTGCACTTAAAGCTATTTCACTAATGTCACTGCTTAACAATACTACACCTGCAGCATTTGTCATCTTAACTGGGGGCTAGCGTTTGCCACCATTGCTATTTATGATGCAAGGATGTTGTTATATGTATCTATACCCTTAAAATATATCAAAAATCAAAATAGGACACATGGTTTCTACTGAACGCACATCACTTTACAAAAATGAAATATCGTAAATCAGGCACTACATTCATAAAGTAGAAAATGTAACTCCTTTTAAAGGTATTATAATAGCAATGCTTTGCTGTGCCATTTGATTTTCTGGATGACATAGAAATTGTCACCACGTTCATGTATAGCTCAGTAGAGTGCACATCTTGCATGGTAAAATCCTGGGTTCAATTAAGAGAACCAAAGTAAAAAAATGAAAAGAAATGTCCTAACATTTATTCCATACTTAGGTAAATAGCATGAACTAAGAAAGTATACTGGATAATACCTAGGAAGTACTTTTTGTGTCTATTTTATACATGGTATAAAGGAAAGTGTGATTGATAAGAATATGCTCGTACACTAAACATGATAAGATGATAAACATTATTGATTAAAAGTACATAATAATTATTATGGGTTAAAAGACTGAGATATTTCAGCACTAAATAAAAATTTTAGTTTAAAACAGATTTCACTGACATACCTAAGAAAGAAGTTACAGAAATGACAAATGCCCAAACAGAACATGAGATTATGTGTCTTTAAATAGAAAAATGTGTTGGATGATTGTGGAGTATAGGCAAAATTCCATTAAGTGGATGGCACCAAACAATATGATTTCAATGATTCCTTGTTATATAGCAAATAGAAAGAGGCTTTCAAAACCAAATGAAAACAAAAGGTGACAAAAAGAGAAACAAAATTACATTTCTCTCAAAACACAAAAGGAAATGCTCTATAGTATAATACTTGAAAAAAGTTTTTTGTCTTATTTTTTTCTTTGAGATATAAGGAAACTTTTCCAAGCGATTCCCTGAAGATGCCATGGTTGTTCAGGGAAGTGTTGGCTGTTTATTTCTCACATTGTGTATTGAACAAAAACACAAAGATTAAAATATTTGAAAACTGATATGAAGAAGAAGTAATGATTGATTTTGCTTTTAATCAATCAGCATGAAATTGGAGAATAAAAAGATGAAATTAGAAGGACACAGATATTCATTTCAAACATGAGTCAGCTTTCAAGATAATTATCAAAGACATAAGACACTTGTGCAAAGTGCTGAATTGGTCCTAATAGGGGATGTTCATTCTTAAGAGTGCTTAACAATAATCAAAATGCTCAAATTGGGATTCAAACATCATTGGGGTGATTTAGTAGACTGACAAAATCTTATTTTTAAATTCATAGACATAACAAATTCTAGTGTTTTCCAATATGATGATGTGAATCTATTTCACAATAAATAATTACATATTTATGAATAACTAGAAGTGAGATAATGAAAATATCCAAAGGCAAAGTACTGATAAAAAGGAAAAAATATTAATTAGCTTTATTTGGTCACTACACATCTTATACGTGTACTGAAATATCACACTCACATTTCAATCAAAAATTGTAAAATTATAAGCAAATAGAAATGCTAACTATACTGCTTTGAAAATTACATATATGCAAAATTGAGATAATAATTAGTAAAATAGTTTTTTAAATATATAGCTCGAAACCCAAACTCGAAGGAATCTGGCTTGGGAAATGTCAAATATTCATTGATCTGCCTGTTTTAATAGCTAAGTTCCCCCAAGACATTGGGACTGTTTAAATAAGTCTTTGTGTGAAAGTTGACAAAGAAGCCACATATATTAAAAATGCTTTTCTTTCTTTTAAATGAGTAACAGAGCTATGCTCATTGTGTAAATATCATGGTTACCTAGGAAGTGAGTGACAAGTAGATCGACGGTACAACAAACTGACTTCTACCAAAAAGATCAAGGAGTAGACTAGTCCTCCTAAAGTTACTCAGTTTTCCAAGCAGGTCATTTGATTTATCATCTGCTTTCATTTACGTTAGTCTGCTTTCAACCTGAAAGTTTAGTGTACAATGTAAAGGAAAGTAGGGACAGCTAAATCTAAAGCAGTACATCGCTTTGAATAATAAGTACTAATTTTTCATAGTGTTTGTAGGTTGCTGACTCTGATCTGAAACTTCACAGACAAAACTCTGGAGCTGTCTGGCTGGAAGTCACAGTTCATGCTGACCTTACAGTGTGGGCACTTGTTGATAGGACCTTGGCTTTGCGCATTGGTGTATTGCAATCCTCGTTATCCTTTAGCGTGTAGGCCAGCATTCCATTTAGGCCTGGTGTTGACAAAACCCCTAAGCAATGTTGTATGCTACTCATTTGCCTTAGTGTTCTCCTCTTAAAATTGTGGTCCAACAGAAATCATCCAGGCTCCCAGACATATTACTCTGTGGAAATCTAATGACTAAAGCATTTAAGAACTAAGTGTTGCATCTAAAATTATATGACAAAATATTATATAAGTACATATATTTTTATTGCTCAAATGAACTGTTTTCTTTCCAGAAGGAAAAGCCAATCAATTGTATTTCACTGTGTTTACAAAAATAAAAATAAATTTTAATTTATTGTAATATAATTAGATTTATGTAAATAGCACAGGAAAATATTGTTTCTGGTATATATTTTTGACGACAGAAAGTATAAGCTTTTTACAATTAAATGATTTAAAAGTAAAATGATTTTAAATCTGTATCCCTGAAACGTACAGTACTTTCACAAGCCATTGGTACACACTATTATCATATTTATTCCATGCGGATTTTACAAATGACAATGCATGTTCCAAAATCTATTAGCACATTAAGTATACTGAGAAAGTAATGGTCAAAGACAATATTCTTTTTCATTTTCTACAAACCAAATAAATTTAATGATAGCACTGCTTTTTTATTTTCAATGTAACTATAAAAACTCAAATATTTATATGCATATTTCATTTCATTTCATTAAATGTGCCCCAACTTCATAATTTATATATAAAGCTTTATGATAAATAATGTAATTTTGGAATTTTAAACCAACTAGTTAAGAAAATTTTACAGGAATAAATTTTGCTTCAAGCTCAATTAATTCCATAGCAATAAATGAAACAGTTGCATGAAAACTGTAGATTTTATCACAAAGCATTCCTTTCATTTAATAAGATAATAACTAAAATTTACTGCCATAGTATCAAAACATGTTTCACTTCAGAATGTTACTTACGAGATACAACTAAATTATCTTATTAGATTGTGATAAATTAAATACTACTTAACTTATAAATTATGTTTGTATAAAGCATGCAATCGTAGGTTGTGACAAGCATTGAAGAGAGAAGAAACAGCGCAGATCCTCAAGCTGAAGGACACACTTGAAGGTAACTTTAAAGTAATCTGGTATTCAAGCAAGTACTAACTCATTAGATGCCACGTTCAGGTAAAACCCAGTGACCATTTGTGATTTAAAACAATTTGCTCCAACCCCCTATTCATTTCATTCTTATGATGCAGTATTTCAGTTATTTATAAAAACTTCTAAAAGTTTTTTTTTTTTTTTTTTTTTTTTTTTTTTTTTTTTTTTTTGTAATAATGCAAAACGCAATGCTGATTAGAGAGTATCATTGTAATGGGGTACATGTGAACTGCTGTCATCTTTCTGAAAATGTACTTATGCATCTTTTTTGAAAAAAAAGCCTTGATTTTAAATCTAATCATTTTACACATTTCTTCAGCCATGTGTTTTAAAGGCAATTTGCAAGTCGGTACACTGTAAGAATGTGTCACTCAGAGCATACAGTGGGGCTTGGAGGCACCTGCTTGTGATCCCGACAACATTCCGAGAGGCTGACAGAGGAGGATTGCAAGTTTCATTCTGAACCCAGAGAAATTTAGTAACAGTGAGACTCTTTTTCAAAATAAAAACCAAAAGTTCTGGAGATGTAGCCTAATGGAAAGGTCCTAGGTCAGTGCCCAGGGGTGAGGTCGGGGGCAAAGAACAACAAAACAGAACAAAACTTCGAATGTCTCATCTGCATAGTATCGCAGTTCCTACAAATTCCTGTTCTGAAACTTGACCTCAGCTTGTTTATGATGCAATTATAGAACACTATATAAGAGCCAGAAGACAGGGTGTCTAATTTACTCCCCATCTTTGAGCATGAAGTCTACATTTTTAGATGATGCTTTACAAATCTGTGATACTCAGAAAAAGTCACAAGCGCATGGGTTTTCTGGTTTTCTGCAATGAGATCATGTGCCAACAAGTGGAGGTGAAACATATGCTACGGAGTAGGGGCAAGAGCATCCTCGGAGAGACTGATAAACTTAAGTCTTTGCTTACACACAAGAGAAGGGTATTCTTTTTCTATCCTAGTTAACAAAATAAAAAGGCACAAATGTTCATGCAAAGATGACAATGTCTGTCATTATTCAGTTTTCTTTTCGTGACCTATACTTAAACTCTTTCCTTTTATTGCTAAAATCACGTATTTGTGGACTACTGAGTAACATAAATAGGGAATTGTTCTTGCTTCAGTCTACTTTATTTTCTTTCAGTATGAAACTCTTTCAACACCCCAGGAAATATGTACTGATATACCTTAGACTTCACTTTTTTTATTATGCACATTCAGCTCTTATGTCCAGGAAGTAATTTTTTAATTCCAGAAATTGTATTTTTAGTTTTATGACTTGTATTCATTCTCCTTTTGCTACTGAGGATTCCTTTTTCTCCGAGAATGTTATGTACCATAAATATATTTTCTATCTTTTGTAAAACATGTGAAATAATTTGAGTACACATTTGTTTTTCCTTTGAGCACAGTCATAAGAATAGTCTTTAAAACAATGTTACAAATGATTTATTTCAGGGTGAAAATTCTGTTGATTTTCTTTTCTCTAATGTATACCACCCTTCTTTTGTGTATGACAGGTAATTTTGTTTTTGTTTTTTTTTTTAATTTAAAGAAAAAACAGATAAAAAGGGTAGAAACAATAGAGGATTTCAGAAAAAATAAGCAGTAAGAAATCACCAGTCGATAAGTTACATACCATCGCCTTAGAAATAGTTGCTCGATTTACAAAATTAAAGCAATACAAAGTGATAGTCAAACAATGACACTCCAAACAGTTCAGCTCAACAATCTAACAAGAGCTTAGTAATATGGCTATAGTCCTACACACTTGTTTTTTAACTTAAAGAGGGTAAGGTTAAACACAGCAAAACAGAACAAAATAGTTTATAAGGAAATAATTTAAAGAAACTTAGATTTCAAAGCAAGTCCACTGGAGGTCTTCATTCTCTGTCATATTGTCTCTACTTTTTTCCAAAAAGTTGTCCCCATCTTCACACACATTGAGTATATACAGGACATTATAGAACTAAACAGATCATTACAGGATGATGAAGGCTTTTTAGGTCTTCAAGACCTGACACTGTAGAAGTAAATAATGACTGCCATAATGTCTCTCATTCTCTTCATAGTAGCTGTCTTTATCTTTTCGAATGCTGAAACTGAACATAAGAGACTAGTCTAATATCACTCTGAACAATAAATAATAGTATTGCCTAACGCTAAAGAATTAGCACTGGGTTTTTTATTGTCTGTTCTTCTTCAGAGCATCCATTCATTACATCGTATATTATATAATCTGTTTCCATAAATAGTTTAGAAATTCTTCCCATGTATGACTCTCTACATGTATATCTATCCTTTCTGTATTGTAGGGAAAAAAAGATCAAAACAAGACAACAAAATAAATTCCTAGAAAAACGTGAAATGAAAAAGACATATAGGACCACAATATTAGGTGATCTACAGTAGTTAATATGCTTTCTCTTGTTATTTCCAATAGAATTATCCACATCATCAGGCATAATATAATTGAACATAACATTACATAGCTATTTTATTAAAAATACAACTTTGAAGATATTGTAGGACTTGAAAGCAGTTAAATAATCAAAAGCAGAATGGATATCTTTTACATCTTGTCATCTTTGGAGTAGTTATCTCCACTCCCTGACTTAATACTTTCAAGGATACCATATTCAAATGAAATCAGTCAAGGCTAACCAGAGGTCTAATGAACCAGCTTCAAATAAGATCAGTCATAGTAAGACAATGTAAGTAATACAGGGTTTCAGTTTAAGTTGATAGGCAATTAAGGATGGTTACCATGGTATAACCTGGTATTTTTGGGTTAGCTGTCTGTGCCTTCAAATCTAATATGGGTAGATAGACCAGAATAAAATATAATCAAACTAAACAGAGCGATAAGACTACTGTGACTTTTAAATCCTGATACACTATTACCAATGTCCTCTACCTTCCTTTTTTAGGCAGTTCCTCCCTTTTCCCTTTCTCAGGGTGCTTTGTATGGTTTGGATCCCGCTTGCTCTTTTAGTTTTTAGATTAGGGGGCCAACCTGTTATCTGTCTGAGTGTTGCTGAACCTTTTTACCCTTGAACTTGATCATGAGCTGTTCTCCTTTACTTACGAAAGTCACAAGGTTGTCCTTTCTTGTAGCTGTGTAGTTCTACACTGTCCCAAAATGTCATAGCTTTCCAGTCTATCTGCGC
Source organism: Cavia porcellus (assembly GCF_034190915.1). Classification (NCBI taxonomy): domain Eukaryota; kingdom Metazoa; phylum Chordata; class Mammalia; order Rodentia; family Caviidae; genus Cavia; species Cavia porcellus. The sequence continues at coordinate 71,428,704 of NW_026947499.1, read as the reverse complement.
CTGCTGGATGAGTTGTTCCTATTTCTCTCTGGTTTCCTGTATGACAGATACTTTTGGATTACATTGTGGGAATTATCAATGTCAGACACAAAGGTTCTTTTTTTTTTTTTTTTTTTTTTTTTTGTCTATTATTTTCCTTGCTTTTATATTATACCAGTGGTAAAACCCAAGGGCTACTGTACCACTGAGCTATATTCAAAACCCTTTTTAGTCTTATTTTGAAATGAGTTTAGCTAACATGATCACACTGGTCTTGACTTTGCAACCCACCTGCCTCAGCCTCCTAAGTGCTCTTATTGAGGTTACAAGTGTGTACCGTCTTGCCGGGCTTGTTTCTTTTATTACAGCAAAACTTTATTTTTGATGAGATTCAGTTACAAGCTCTTTTTTCTGAGGTTAATGATAACTGTGTTCAGGTAATAGCAAAATTCCAGAAAAAAGAATAAATTAGTGAGGTAATCCCTTAATCAAATAAATTTTGCAACTGTTCTAAAGCTACTATCATGTAAGTTTTGATAAGGTTAGAAAAGTGGAGGGAATTCCTACCTCTGATTTGAGGTGGAGTGTGAGATAAAGATTAATAGAAGACAATGTCATTTAAGTGAGGCTTTGTTCCTTTTACAAATTAAAATTCAAGGAGTCAATATTTTCACATCATATTGAAAAATTAGGTATCCTTTCTAGAGAGTACATATGTTTCTACATTTCTTATATAACACCTGCAGTAGATGTAAAGTGTCGATGTGAAACTCATCTTCTGCCATAGACTGCGCGGTGGGAAGAACCACTGAAGAGTTCATTGAATGGTGCCATGTAAACTCTATCTATTAGGTAGAGGGTACGCGTAATTCTGGTTACAGAATGAAGCATGAACATGAGAGTGGAAATTGTTAATGAAGACCATCTGCTGCTCTAGAAGGTAACGACAGGAATCTCAATCATCTCAATGATTTTGAAACCTGTGAAGGCATTGGAAAATCATAGCGCATGGAACAAGACTAGACTAATACAAGTGCCTAGACATCAGCCAAATAATATTTTGTAGTTACTTTAGATTAGTAGAAGAAATAAACACAAAATGGAGAAATCATGGGCTTGCTTTGGTCATTGTTGAGTTTGTTGTTTGTATTGTCCATTAGTATCACTTTCTGCCTAGATCAAGACTAAGTAAAAAAAAAAAAAAAAAAAAAAAAAAACTTGATTAAAAAAAAATAATAAATGGAGGTTTCATTTTTCTACCTTGCCCTAATTTCTCAAGTGTTTCTTATTTCTGTTAAATAGGAATTTAGCTCCCTTAAAATCATTGAGAAAAACCTCCTGGAAATCTAAAGAAATATGTGTAGTTAGTATGTCTTGTCTTTTTTTTTTTTTTTTTTTTGATTCATCAATTATTATTCAGAAAATTTCTATATAATCTGCACACATTTCACACTTCCCTTTTGAACTAAAGGATATTTTTTTTCTCATTTTCTAGTGTTCCTTAACCACTTTGTGGTCCAACAGCCACTAGTTTTCTTAAACTCAAAAATATTACTCGCCTACTCATGGAAGGTAATTGAAGCAGGTAAATGAGTAGGTAACTGAAACCTACTCATTATGGTACCACAGTGAGATGATTTAGCTTCCTCTCCATCCCAGGAATTTCTGAGACTCCTCGTTGATGCCACTTGTACCAGGCAGGCTCAGAGCCAGGGTTCTTGCTCTCCAGAGTATCACATTTTTGCTAAGATCAAAGACTGGTTGTAACATTTCATATTTTTCTTAACTGATGATTAATAATAATCAAGAAACCTCCTGGAGTATAAAATGATAAGCCATGTAAAAGAGTTTGTCATATTTATTCCTTTGAATAAATAAAGTAGGTGCTGGGGATGTAGCTCAGTGACATAGTACCTGGCTGGCAAGTTCAAGATCGTGAGTTTGGTTCCCAGTAAATAAATAAATGAAATACGTCAATAGGTAACATACAATCTTTCAGGATCTCTTTGTGATAGATTTGCATTGTTACCTAGGAAGGAAAAATATCACCTGATTTATTGTGATTCTGGCTTACCTTAATAATTTTGCACATCTCATGTCTAAAAAATGTTCACTATCTAAAAATTTTGTCTTGCATCTTTCAGTTTGTGACCACGGATCAAACCCATATTAAATATCAATTCATATTTAAATAACTTGATGGTTTAACAAAATGTAAACACAGAGACCAAATTCTCCATTTATCTTTTTATTGAAAATAGGATTTTTCCCTATTAGGATATTTTTCGATTACTAAGAGTCTCTTCAGTAATTGAAATAAGTGATTTTAAAAGTGAAATAAAAATGACAGGAAAACTAAAAATATAAATTTCTTCCCAAAACAGTTGGATGACCCAATATAGCTATATAGCATTATAACTATGATTCAAAGAGTGACAAAAATTATAGTATGAATCACAATATGTTAGAGTTTAATGTTCAGTAAATCAAATAAATGACTATAATTTTTAAAGTGAGATCTTCTTTTTTTTATTTTTTTATTTTTTTTTAATTTTTTTGGCGTCCCTGGGTGGGCGCGAAAAAGTGAGATCTTCTTCATAATGGGTAAATGAAATTTCTAGGAAAAATATAGAGTAATGTATAGTAAAACTAAATTTTTACTAACATCAGTGGATATTACTTTATTACTTTTATTAATAAAGAAACTGTCTACTGTTTGCAGATACTACTTTACATTAAATATGAGGATTACATTAAAGATGTCTCTCATTATATTTTGGTTTCAGCTGTACATTTTTAGCATTTGCTTCCTCACATGCTATGCAAATATAATAATCATATCATTTTAATAAATGTTTCATCATGTTTCTATACTTTCTAAAATGATGAAACTGAGATATGACAGCATGCAACAGTAATACGAAGTGGTAAGAAAATTACTTGGTGCATTTTTTTTACATTAGGACATGTGAAAATTTCATATTTTTTAATTGCAAGCCTTTCCTTACTTGAGCACATAAGAAGAAATATGAGTTACTGTTTTATCTCTTCTGAAAAATGAGTCTTCTCCCTAGAGACCAAAATGGTAAAACTCAATAGTAATAGTATTTATAGAATCATAGAACAAAATACCAATCTCAGTTAAAAATCTGAATCTATTGCTTCACAGTAATTGAAGTATAGAAAGAGGACATGATTTTTCCTGTGAATAATAAAATTACACGCTAACTATCTGATGTTCCCTGCTATGTTTTCCTCTCAGTTTTATAAAGTGCTTTTCATTCTTAGAGATCTTTTTTAGAAAAGAGAAAGTTGGACACATTTGTTGCTGGCAGAATTAAGTCACATAGCAGTGCTTTTGACCAAAGGTGAGGTGGTCCAACTTCATTTCTTATAATTTTTAGAGCTATTCATAGACAAACCTAAAATCATTTCTTTGATGTATCTATTTATAGCTGCCCTATTAAGGAACATTTGACACCAAATAGGAATCTTAAAACTATGGACAAAATAAAGGCTGTGGAAATTCAAATAGTGGTGTTTTTCCTAATGTCATGAAAATGGAAGTTTAGTTTTTGGACAAGTTGTTTTCTACAAAGAACTAGTGTTTAACTGTTTATTTACAGCATATTTAACACTTCCTTGAGCCTTTGTATTACTACACGAAACAAACAGGTCGTCTTCGAGCTCTTTGCCCTACTGAGAACTGTGAGGAGAGGCAAAGCAATAAACTGGTTTGTTTCATTTTCTTTTCTCCTGGGACGAGTGTGTTCCTGAAATCATTTGGAGGTTAGCAGCCTCCATCTTGTATGACGTTTAATAGAGAACACAGACTTAACGTCAGTCTCTTTTGAATGGGACAGTCACTTGGACATGAGATTAAAGAAACCCTGTCATGGGGAGCTGTGAGGATCTCTCAGTCTTCAGATGAAAGAATGAGGCTGAAGTCTGGGAATCCTTGCTGTGTCATACACAAGCATCTTCAGTTGTAGCCAACTCCAGCCACCAAACGGGGAGAGTAAAACCAACACAAGGACGGCAAGAGTGCATCTGCTAATACATGGAGGTCACTAGAGAACTGGAAACGTTGAACAGCACATTTCCTGTTAAAAAATAACCAAATTCAGCATCTTTCCCCCACTTACCTATTTTTTCTGTAAAATCCAAACATATCAATTAGAAAAGAAAGAGTTGCTAACTATATGCCTCCCTTATGAACTAAAAAAAAGCTACATCTATTTTGGGGGTTTTCCATTTAATCATAAATATTCCTTTACTTTCTTCTAAAATATCAGTGCCACACAGAGAGAAGCATGGTCTTGGATTCTAAGGAGACTTGAACTGAGATCCAGGCATCTTGTCTTGGAAATTCAGATAAACTGTTTGATTATATATATATATTCAATGAAATATATATTCTATGTTTCAGGATGACTGAGAGGAATTTATGAAAAGCCTTTGGCACGGCCTGTCCTATAGTAAACTTGGTTAAATGTGAGATTTGTATATTATGTTTTCCTCCATAGATTTAATACTAATAAAGAAAAAACTATCTTAGGTTTTTTCTGTGTCTCCCTTGATCCTCTCATTTAAAAGTGTCCCCTGCCATCCTAGACACACTATAGTCTTCTGCACTTATTTACCCAACTGACTTTATTCCACTGATTTTAACTTAAAGTAATAGATTAACATCCATCTATAGGCCAGTGCCTCCTAAAACCAGATCTCCAGCCCTGACTACTCTGTTCTATATTCTATAGAAGTTGCCAAAGCTCTACTGCCTCTATTTCATTCATGTGATTTATCATCTTTCTACTAGTTTTGATTATTCCTCTAGCCATTCTCACGGCCATGTGAACCTTTGTCTGGTGGCTCTGAAGGTTATGTAGAATCTCTCCTCTCCTCTCTAGTTTAGTCTATGAACAGGACCATTTCATATGACAAATGGCCCTCAACCTATTTCTATATTTTGTTTTCCTCTCCAACTGGAACCTTAATTATCTACTAGATGAACTACTTTATTTGTGTGCCTTCCTTCTAATCCCTTTGTCTAAAATCTTCCAAAAACATACATTGAACACAATCAGACTAAAACATTAAGAAATATGACTCTGTAACTCTCATTTCTCAAACTATAAAATAAATTTTCAACAAATGAGAAACCAAAAATAATTTAGAATGTTTCATCAAAGAAATACATGTTGTTTGAGGTAAACATGTAGCCCAATTTAAATATTATGATGTTTATACATGCTAATTAGGCATAATTTATTGAGCACCATTTTTACTTATAATTTTTTTTCTTATTTTGTTTTATATTATTAATTTTATTATATTATTATTATCATCATCATTATTAGTATTATTATTTTATTATCAAACCTTGTGCTTGCCAAGCAGGCACTTATGCCACTGAGCTAAATCCCCAGTCCCAATATATGTTTTAATTTTAAATGTGGGCTATCATATAGTAAGTTCATCAAATGTGGGGTTCATCTATATTTTCCTCCATAGATATTAATCTTAATAAAGAAAAGGCTGTCTTAGATTTGTTTTCTATCTTCCTTGTTCCTCTCATTTACAAAGTAACTGATGAAAACAAACATAAATTTTTCACACATTAACAGGGTGTCATGTAAGGTGTCAGCATATGAGCAGTATTTAAAGTAGGCTGCATACATTTGCCTCATTAAACATTTATTACTTTGATGCAACACTCTAAGTTATTCCTCACAGGTTCGTACAGTGAGGAGTATATTATCATTATATGTTCTCCCTCTGGGGTGCAACAGCCCTCCAGAATGCTATCAGGCATCATGCTCAGTACTCACTGTAGGCTGTACCTTTAATATCACAAAAGACAGTGATGGCCATACACCTGTTAGCCACTGAAAACCATCTTTTTGTTGTCTTTGTAAAGATAATTATTTTCCACAATATTTTTCTAAGAGAAAAAATTGAGATGTTTAAAATATTTAGGCCTTTCAGAGGGTATCATATGCCAAAAGAATGGATTTGGCACCAAAATCATGTATTAGTGACTTCCAAGATTATTGCATAAGACTGAGGTGCATGGTCTCTCAGTAGCATAGCCCTGTCTCCCTTTCTGTCCATCTGAGTTCTATTTTCACTTTGCATCTCTGAATCCTGGTTTGAGAGGTAGAAAAGAAGGTACAGAATATTAAACAGTAATCATGTGCAAACATTAGGGTCATCTTGATCTCTCACCAGCCTCAAATTTGAAAACAAGAATACATCAAGTTAATACATTCTACAAAACAGAGTAGATGATGAGATTAATATTCTATTGTGTCAAATATTACTAAAATCAGTTTGATTCTATCACTGAACCTAATGGCCTTCATCTTCCATCCAGTTACAGTGAACCCAGAAATTCAGCATTCCTGATTTCTATGCGCCAAGCCTCGCTGGCCTGAGAATATTGTGCAACACGAAGATTGATGCATGACTTTGGAAAGGAAAAGATCACTAGTCCTTTCATGTGTCTTGTTGCTCCCACTTTGAGAGAAGAAAATAGAGGTTCAGTGAAGGGGATTCTGTAGGGTGACGACTGCCTGGGAGAGGTGGAGAGGCACAGCCCTGGTCTAAGGGGTTGAGCAAGAACTGGACCCTGATGCTTGTCTCTACCGAGGGTTTTCTCTGACTGAAATCCTTTAATGGATAGGAAAGAGCACCTAGGAAAGGGATCAAGAATGTGAACAAAGTTAGCTTGAAATGCAAATTTTATGAAACGGAATCAGAGATGTCTGTATTGCCCTCACACTGGACATATTTCATGTCTGTATCAAGCAGAATAAGGCTATGCCTTTCAGTATTACACAAACATATACTTAGCACCTTTACTAACCCTTCTGTGGGATGCTGAACTAAAGATAAGTCCACCACACAGGAGATGGTTTCCTGCCTCCCTGTCTGCGTCCTCTTTCACTCAGGATGTTCTGTGTTCATTTCAGCCTTTTACCAAAATCCAGTTTCCCTCTTCTCTCTAGTACAAGGAAAAATGGCATTTCCTTGACGTCATCTACAAATGCTTTGGCCAGTCCTGTGTGACTACAGGGATATAAATCACTTCAGGGCAGAGACATTTCTTTGTAGACTGAGACTTGAGGATGTTTCTGTCTTCTGCTCTAAGGCTGTCACAGTTTGCTGTGGTCGTGAATTGTTACTGTACCACACGCAGCACGTGATTAGAAGGGGTACAGGGGAAAAGTGTGTTGGAGGTGTTGCTGAGAGTGGTACAATTAAGGGCAGAGGCACTGAGGGGCGACATGATCAGCAAATGCTGAGAGCTTGGGCTGTTCACTCTGCAATTCTGCAAAGAGAGCAATTTGCAGACTGTTTTAGATGTCCCCAAATATCTGCCACTCTGCTAGGTCAATTGAACAGGAATTTCCACAGATGAATTCCTCCACCCACAAGTAACAGGAGATAAAAAGCGGGAAGAGGAATCTGGTCAGGTTATTTGAGCAGCAAGGTAACAAGAATAAGAAGTTCAGTAAGGTGAATAAGAAGTTCAGTAAGAACATTGCATGTTCTGTTTCACATTTCTAAGAAAAAACCCTATATTGTTAATTTAATTAAAATATAGGAAAAAGCAAAGCAAAAAAAAAAAAAAAAAGAAATAGCATCTGAGAGAATATGTAAGGGACAATCTAACACAAAAACATTATGTCATCAGTGTTCCAGACCTCTTTGTTTTTATGAAAATAAACATATGATTTTTAGGGAGAAATGTAGAGGATTATTTCACCATTAGAGATAGAAGAAAGTGAAATAGTGACATAAAAAAAGAAAACATAACATGAATGAGGAGGAATGCAGGTTGTTGGTGCTTTAGCCTAACAGGTAGGAAAGATGCCTTGAGACAGGGAAATAGAATGAATTCCCAAACCAGGTCAAGGAATCAGGGTGTCGAAGTGATACACTATGTAGTCAGACTACGGGGCTGCATTAGACACACAGCGTTCCTAGCACACACATGGGGCAGCAGTGTGACATCTTGGGGACATGAACTGGACCTCTGTGATGTGACAGTGTTCCTGTAATTGGTTATGTGCCTTCTTTCGTGAGAGGTGACTTGGAAAACCTGCAAACTATGGCCTGTCTATTGATCCAAATGCATTTAAAATAGATTTGTTTTGGAAAAGTGCGAATGTCTTTTTAATTAAGAAAATTTAGACAAGTGTTGTTAATGAGATACAGAACACTTGTATTTTCCCATTCTCTCTCTCTCTCTCTCTTTCTCTCTCTCTCTCTCTCTCAGATACACACATGCACAAAAAATGATTATTAAATTAGCCTATCAAAGCAGAAGAAATTTCATCCCTTTGAATTTCAATTTTGCACCTCCACAGCGCACTTTCTAGTTCTGATTCTACACTAAACCTCTACGAATGGTGTTGTCTGCTGGTTCATTCACCAGTTATGGATAAGTTGGTTAGGCTGAATTTAGTAGCTTTTATTATATATTGACACTTGTAAATCAATACTGTTTTGAATCAGGAATAATCAATATTTTATGTAATTAATGTATATTTCCTTGACACTACTCTGGCTGATAGGCAACAAATGGATTAATAGAAAGCATAATATTGTGGTAAGGTGATCAATTAGAACCTAGATACAAAGATTAAAATAATTATTTCACACTTCACACTTTAAGGAACAATAAAGAACTGATAAGTTTATGCTCTGCTAAATTATCACGGGGATGGAGTTAGTAGACTATATGCTAAGATATAAAGCGTTTAAACTAAATAAAAATCTAAAAGTCTCAAATATAAAATGTATTGTGAAAATAAAGTTTCACAATAAAACAAACCAAGAAAGTTGGAGATGAAGGAAGGGAAGAAACCGTATCAAATATAGATAAAATGTAAATAGTTAATTTTGTTAGTTAAAGTTTTAAAATTACTGTTTGCACAAAAGCCAGAGTATATCAGAATGTGAATGAACTACATATATATTAAATATATATGTGTGTGTATTTTCTATGTAAAGTGTTTAGTTAATAAATTCATTTTCCAAGACTAGTGAACTCTACATTATCACAAAGGGCTCAGGGAAGTATAGAATGCCTGAAAGATATGTGTGCTAAATGTTCATAAGTTGCTTCTACTAAAATTCATTGTCTTATAACAAAACAGAAGGAACTTCCCACTTTAATCCTCAGCACAGAGGACAGGAGTGGCAGGGGTACCTGTCCCGTTACTCTAAGCCAACGAAATCAGTCCCATCACAGGTTAGTGTAATTTTCTAGCAGCCTTGCCGCAGGCCCAACTATTTATGTTCATGCTTTACATGGGCATCATCTCCCTGTCCTGAGGCTCTGCCCATTCTCTCTCCCCCTCCAAGATGACTGGCAGCTTCCTTGTGAGTTCCCTCACTCTGGCAAGAACACACTTGTTTCTGGTATGGAAATTCTAATCTTGCGTATCTCCCTTTGTGGCATGAATCAGTTGTTCTCAACTCTACATTCACATTATAAAACTTCTGGAAAATAAAAATGAACGAAAAATCTAACTCTGCCCAGTAGTCAGGCCACTTTAAGTCAGAAGCTTTGGGGATGAGACATAAACTTTTAAAGCTCCTCAGATGAATAGTCCCTTCCAGGAGAATGTCTCAAGAGGTTTATTCCCAGGAAACACTAATGCCTACTCTGTCACTAGTGGTGTTCAGGAGATTTATTTTTATTTCAGTTTATTTTATTTATTTTTCTGTCTATTAGTACTGGGAATCGAACTCATAACCTTGCGTTTGCCAGGCTGGCATTTGTGCAGCTGAGCTAAATCCCCCGCCCAATTTAATTTAAGTTTAAAGATGAAAAACAAACAAACAAAAACACAGATAAAAAAATCAAGAAGCAAAAGAGACAAATAAGCAACAACAAAAAACCTAAAACAATAACTGTATAGGCTTTCAAAACAAAATGATAGAAATTTAACAATGGGTGTTATTTTGCATAGTTATCTTCAGAAGACTGGCTTAGATTACAGAATATAGACATGCAAAAATGATCTAATCCTGAGTATTAACTGCTCTGTTCCAAGAACTAACAGAATTAACAAGTATAAACATCTGAGCTATCTTATGTATGTATATATATAGACAAATTTATACCTTTTTCCTTTTCCCTTCCTTCTGCTCTCCTTTTCACTATCCAAGTTATTTTCCACTTTGAGCAGTTTTTTAACTTTTCTCAATATTTATTAAAGAATTTGGGTCTTATTTACTCTTTCAGTTGCTTACACTGGGTGATAATATGGGATGTACACATGTGAGTCTGATTTATTTAACTTATGAGTATGGTTTCAAGTTGCATTCATTTGCCTATAAAAGCCATGATGCAATCTTTCTTTATAGCTGAATAGTATTCCACTGTATAAAGATGTCACATCTTTTTTATCCATTCCTCAGTTAATGGGCACTTGGGTTGTTATCAAGATTTGGCTATTATGAATTATGCTGCTATAAACATGGAAGCGCATCTATCACTGGGGTATGATGTTTTCAAGTATTTGAGCAATATGTCCAGAAGTGGTATAGCTGGGTCAAATGGAACCTCTGGTCCTAGATTTTTTTTTTAATTTAAGGAGAAAAAGAAAAAAAAAAAAGCAGAGAAAGGGTACAAGTTATACAGATTTACAGAAAAAAATAAACAGTAGGAAATCACTAGTTAATGGATTACATATTGTCATCTTAGAAATAATTGTTCAAGTTACAAAATTAAAGCTTATAAAGTGGACATTCCAACAGTGAGACTGTAAACAGTTCTGTTCAATTATCCAACAAAACTCAGTAATATCATTATCTATCTTACACACTTAAATATACATGCAGTTATATCATTTAGAGCACTTTCTTTTCCTCTCTTTTGTACAATGACAATTACTTATTTTGGGATTTGTTGCCCCCACAGTTCTTATTACTTTTTTGGAAGAGAGTAGAACCAAATGTGACATAACAGAACACAGTCAGTCAAATCAAAAGGGTGGACATAATAGATAATGTAAAAGCATAATACAAGGTGATGAACAATGGTTACCAGAATGCCTCCTGCTATATCTAATAGAATTGCCTATATCATCAGTTATAATAAAATTGAACAAAACAGTAAAGAACAAAACCGGCAAAACCAAAACACTGGAGACATTATAGTTCTTCAAAAGTAGATAATAGTCAACCAGAATGGGCATCATAATGAATCCCACTATCTTCACAGATGTTGCCTAAACTTTCAAACCTGGTACTATCAAGCACAACAGAATAGAGGGACATCAGTCAAAATAAGATGGTGAGAACAATACAGGACTTTAAATCAAGATAATGGAGAGTCAGAGTGGGTTACTATAATATATCCTGCTATTTTCTATTTATTTTTCCCTTAATTAAAAGTATAAAAATAAAAAAGTAAATAATAAAATGGAGATTGAGATAAAAGAGAGCATAACAGAAAAACAGTGCAGATCAAAACATAACCATTTAAGCAAAATAGTGTTTCACCACAAGATAATCCTGACATAAAAGTAGTTACCATTTTGGCTCTTTCCTTGAAATCTTTGAGTATAACTTCGTATACTGTAGCATCAAATATATCAAAACAATGTAAAACCATTTAAGAGAATGACAGTATTACAGGGTATTTAGAATCAACTAACAGAAAATGAACAATGGTTTCTGTATAACCTCCTTGTCTATAAGAGTTTTTGCTTATACTATCATACATAATAAAATCCAATAAGATACAACCTGTTTAGACCAATGAAGACAGAAGAACAAAATCTTGATGAGACATCAAAACAAGATGATATTAAATCAGTGTTACCTATTAAGACGTCATTTTCTCCAAAATAGCTGTTCCTATCATCCAATGTTCTCTGCCTCATTTCTGTTGAGCTCTTTTTCTGTCATTAGTTGTCAGTTTGTCTTCTTCATTTTGTTTTCTGGTCCATTCATTGTGGCCTCTCTGCCACTATTTCTGGATTCTTCGTATTTTTCTTTTTTTAGAATATCCTGCAGTATTTTCTGTAGAGTTGAATTGGTGGTTGCAAATTCCTAGTTCCTCTTTATCTGAAAGCATCTTGTTTTTCCATCAATTTCCAGGGATAGTTGTGCAGGATATATCAATCTTGGCTGGAGATTATTATCTTTCAAAGCTTGAATTATTTCCCCCCATGCTCTTCGTGATTTGATGGTTTGTGCCGAGAAATCTGCTGTAATTCTGATGGGTGTCCCCTTGTAAGTGATCTGTTTCTTGTCTCTGATGGCTTTTAATATTCTGTTCTTGTATTGGATTTCTGGAATTTTAATTATTATATGCCTGGGTGTTGCTCTGTTTGGGTTGTAGGTGCCTGGGGTCCTGTATGCTTCATACAACTGAGTATCTTTACCTTTTGCTAAATTAGGAAGATTCTCCTGAATTATTTCTGTGAGTAGCTTTTGTAGTTCATTTGTTTGTGTCCCTACTTCTTTTATGTTCTTAATTCTTAAATTATAGATCCTCTTATCATCTTCTGTCTTTGTATTATTGCTGTTTGTTTCTTTGTTATTTTTAAGAAGTTTTTCATTTCATTCTCCCATATTACAAATCTGCCCTCCAGTTCAGATATTTTGTCCTTAGTTTCTTTCAAGCTGTTATGCCAGTTTTCGATAGAGTTTTAAGTTTCCTGGTAGTCTCTTTGAACCTGCTTCATGTATTCTATGTTTTCTCTATTTTCTCCATCAAACAATTCTCTCCTCTTTTTCTGTTCTTTCATTCTACCCTCTGTTTTTTTCTTGGGTGGTGCTTAGCATTTCTCTAACTATTCTGCTTATTTCTAGCTTCAGGTCATTAATAACTTCATTCCTGAACTTGTCTATGAGGCTCTGGAGATAGCGCTTTATGTCTATTGGTGCGGTGTCCACTATTGCCTGTTTCTCAGAATTGGGGGCTGAGGGGCCTTTCTTGTTGCTTCCTCTTCCCATATTTTTTGTTCCTTATATATGCAAGCATATATAGGAGGCCCAGCTTCCTTCCCTGTTGGCTACAGTCTGATTGAATTGCACTGGCTAGGTGTTCCCGCCCACAGCAGCGCACCAGGGAGTTATGGTCCAGGCAGCCTATGTGCGGCCCACCCCTCCAGGTCACCTTCAGGCCCTGGGACCTGGGCTATGCTAGCCTACTGGGTCTCAGCCAGCAGTATCACATAAGCTAGGCACTGCTCACCAGTCCCACTTGAGAGGGGGATGTGTGACTGAAGTCACTACAGAGCCCTGTTCCGGCAAGTCTGCCCGGTTCCAGAATGTCCTCTGTTGGAGCCTCCTAGATCGTGGAAGAGTCCCAGTTTCTCTGAGTCCCAGTTTCACAGGTCGATGCACGGCTCTCCGCCCGTCCTGCTCTCAATTCCGTTCACCAATTCCCTTCTCAGAGCTTTCGCGCGTCTGACTACCTGCCGAGCGGATTCAGACACAGCTGCGGCGGCAGGAAACCCAAATGGCTGTTTCCAATGGCACGGGCTCCAGCTTCCATGCTGAGGCTTTATCTGTTCGTGTTATAGCACCAGGATTGCATTCCCAGTTGGTTTCTCTCAGTCCAGTTCGTTCTTGGGTCCGCAGGGCATATCTCCTCTCTTGCTTAGGATTCCTCACTCCGCACCATTCCTGGATTCTAAGCTGTGTCTTACAGTAAGCCTCCGTAGCTGCTGCTATCTGTCCACCATGTTCTCCCAGGAAGTCTGACCCTAGAATTTTAAGGAACCTCCAGACTGATTTCCACAGTGGTCACACCACTCTACAGTCCCACCAACAATTGAGTAGAGTTCCTTGTCCTCCCACTTTCTCATTAGCATTTGACATTGGTTGAATTCTTTTTCCAGGATATTTTTCTGGAGTGAGGTGAAATCTAAGTTGTTTTAATTTGAATTTCTCCAAAAATCAATGACGAGGAACATTTTTCCATATATTTATGTGTCAAATGTATTTCTTCATCTAAGAAATGTGTATTCATCTCAGAGGCCAATTTTTGAATAGGGTCTTTGAATTTTGGGGACCTAATATTTTTTTTTAAAATTTTTATAATTTCTAGATATAAATCCTTTGTCTGAGGGACAGTGGACTAAGGTTTTTTCCGAATTTGTGGCTTTTCTTTTCACTCTGCTGGAGATATACTTTGACTTAGAAAAGTGTTTTGGGAAGATGAGATCCTAGTTGTTGGTTCTGGGAAGTATTTCCCATGTAGTTTGCATTTTGTCCATGAACTCTTTACCTACTCCTATGTCTTCAAATTTCTACCTAACTTGTCTTCTAGTAGATTTAGTGTTTATGTTTTAATATTAAAATATGTGATCCATTTTGACTCTAGTTTAGTGCACGGTGATAGGCCTGGGTATAGTTTTAGTTTTCAACATACAGAAAGCTAGTTTTTCCAACACCATTTATTAAAGAAACTATCTTTCTTCCAGTGTAGTTTGCATTTTGTCCATGAACTCTTTACCTACCCCTATGTCTTCAAATTTCTACGTAACTTGTCTTCTAGTAGATTTAGTGTTTATGTTTTAATATTTAAATGTGTGATCCATTTTGACTCTAGTTTAGTGCACGGTGATAGGCATGGGTCTGGTTTTAGTTTTCAACATACAGAAAGCTAGTTTTTCCAGCACCATTTATTAAAGAGACTATCTTCCAGTGAACGTTTGGCTCCTTTGTCAAAGATAAGGTCGCAGATTGTGTTTATAATTGTGGTTGTATCTTCTAACCTATTCCATTAATCTTCAGGTCTTCTTTTTATTCCACTATCAGGCTGATTTTATCACAGTAGCTTTTTAGTATAACTTCCAGTCAGGGATTGTGATGTCTCCTGCCCTGACTTTGTTGCCTGGGATTGCTTTTAGTATTCTATGTTTCTTGCTGGTTTCAGATGAATTGTCTGGATGCTGTTTCTAGATATGTAGGTGTGCTAAAAGTATTTGGATTAGAATTGCAATAAATCTGTAAAACAAACATTTCATAAAGTTTGTTATTCTTATTCATGAACAAAGAATATCATTGTTTTCTAAAATCTTCTTCAATCTCTTTTTTTCAGAGTACTGTAATTTTTACTGTATAAATATTTTACTCCATTCATTTTAACCTTAGTATTTTTTTTTTTGGATGCTACTGTGGAGGGTGTGGTTTCCCTTATTTCTCTCTCAGTAAGTTTGTTGTTTGTGTACTGGAATGCTATTGACTTCTTACTGTTGACTTTTAATCCAGCTAGATTGCTGAATTTGTGTATTGCCTCTAGAAATCGTTCAATGAAGTTTCGGGAGTCACTCTTATCATGTCATCTGTAAATAATGTTAATTTAACTTCTTCCTTGTATATCCGTATTCCTCTTATTTTTCCCTCTTGTCTAATTGCTCTGGATAATGTTTCCAGAACTATATCGAGTAGAAAAGATGATATTAGTCCTCTTTGTATTGTTCCTGATTTTAGACTGAAAGCTTCAGCTGCTGACCATCAATATGATGCTGGCTGTTGCTTTGTCATAGATGTCCTTTATCAGAATGAGGTAGAGATAATCTATTGCAATTTTCCATAGGGTTTTTTTTTTATCATGAATGAGCGTTGGATATTATCAAAAGCTTTTTCTGCATTTATTGAGATGATCATATTAGTTTTATCTTTGGCTCTATTTGTATGGTGTATTACATTTATTGATTTTCATATGTTGAACCATCCCTGCATTCCTGGGATGAATCCCTTTTGGTCATGGTGTATACTCTTCTTAATGACTCAATACATTCTATTTGTTAGTATTTTATTGAAGATTTTTACATCTATGTTATTAAGGAGAATGGTATGTAGTTCTCTTTTTCAGTTGGGTCTTTCTCTGGTTTTGATATTAGGGTGATACTTGCTTCCAGAAATGAGTTGGGGAGAATTACTTCCCTTTCAATTTCACTGAAGAGATTGAGAAGTGTTGGCATTAAGTCTTTCCTACATTTCTAATAGAATTCAGTGGTGAATCCATATGAACCTGGACTTTGCTTTGTTAGTAAGGTTCCAATTACATTTTCTATTTCATTAACTGAAATTGGGTTATTCAACAGTTTTACATCTTCTTGATCCAGCTTAGGTAATTCGTGTTTCTAGGATTCTGTCCTTTTATTCTATGTTTCAAATCTATGAGAGTAAAGGTCTTCAAAGTAAGTATTGATGATCTTCTGTATTTCCAAAGGGTCTATAGTGATTTTATCCTTTTCATTCCTTATTGCATGAATTTTGGTTTTTTTTTTTTTTTTTCCTTTCCTTTTTAAATAAGGTTGGCTAAAGGCTTCTCAATTTTATTTATTCTTTCACAAAACCAACTCTTCAACTGGTGAATAATTTGTATTTTTTTGTTGTTGTTGTTAGTATCAATTGTGTTAATTTCTGCCCTGGTGTTTATCTTTCCTCCCTCTTTTGGCTTTGGGCTTGACTTGTACTTCTTTTTCTAGATATTTGACTTCTAACATCAGGTTATTTATTTGTGTTCATTCTCTTTTCCTGATGTGGGAATTCACTGCAATAAATTTCCATCTGCGGACTGCTCCCTTTTTACCTACAGGTTCTGGTATGTTGTATTTGCATTTTTATTTGCTTGTAAATATTGTTTAATTCATTCTTTAATTTCCTCTGGGACCCATTAATTATTCAGGAGTGTATTATTTAATCTCTATGTGTTATGGACTTTGTGTGGTTTCTTTTGTAATTAATTTTCAATTTCATGGCACTATGATCAAATAATATGCATGGGATAATTTTTACTCTTTTTCATTTACTAAAGTATGATCTATGCACTAGTAAATGTGTATTTTAGAGAATGTGCTGTGTGAAGCTGGGAAAAGAATGCATTCTGATGTAGTTGGGTGCAACATTCTGTACATGTGTTTTTTGTCTATTCACAAATTTGACTCAGTTCTGTTGTTATTTGCTGATTTTTTGTCTAGTTGATTTGTTTCTTTGTGTCAGTGGGATTTTAAGGCCTCTTGTTATAATTGTGCTATTGTTTATTTGAGTTTTAATGTATGTTAATATTTTTATATAGCTGAGTGCTCCCATATTTGGTGCATATATATTATATATTTAAGACAGATATCTATACCTTTTGAAGTTTTCCCTACCCAGTAAATAATTGTCTTCTTTACTCTTTGGTTCATTCTTGGTTTGAGATTCATATTGTCTGCAAACAGAAAAGCTACTCCTGCTTTTTTGAGGGATTCCTGTTGCATGAGGTATTTTTTCCATCCTTTGACTTTTTTTCTAAAAGTTTCCTTTTGGGTTAGATGGATTTCTTGTATACAGAAGATGCTTGGATAATTTCCTTGATGCATTCCATAAGTCTGCTTCTTTTAGTTGGTGTATTGAGGTATTTATGTTAATGATTATACCTGATATATATTGGCTTTTTTTCATGTTATCTCTCTGTTATTGATTCTTTATCTTTTCCCCCCATTTAATTGTTTTCCCTGCTTGATGTTTTTTTTTTTTTTTCCCTGTTGATGTTCTTGTAATGGTAGTGATTGTTATGTCTATCTAGAATACCTTTCAATACTCTTTGTAGGATTACTTTGGTGGTCACGAAGTTCTTTAGATTTTCTTTGTTGTGGAAATATCTTTATTTCTCTGTCAATTTTGAAGGATAGTTTTGCAGGGTATATCAATCTGGCTGGATGCTGTTTTATTTTAGGATTTGAAATGCTTCACTCCATATTCTTCTTGACTTCATTCTTTGGGTTGAGAAGTACACTGTGATTCTGATAGGTTTTCCTTTATATATGATTTATTGCTTTTCTCTAACAGTTTTTAATATCCTTATGTTGAATTTCTGGGATGTCAGGGTCTGGGTGTAGATTTGTTTTAGTTATGGCTAGTTGGAGTTTTATATCCTTCACTTATCTGTATGTTAGTTTCTTTTCCCGTTTTGGGAAATTTTCTGCTATTACTTCAGTAACTCGCCTTTTCATATCAGTTGTGTTGTCACCTTCATTTTCATTTACACCTATTATACTTACACTGTTTTGCTTTTCATCATCTTTCAATTGTTGAATTATTATTTCCTAATTCTTTGTTATTTTTAAAAAGATGTTTCCTTTCCTGTTCACTAGATGCAATCTTGTCTACAGGTTCCAAAAGTCTCTTTTCACATTTCTTCTGAAGAAGAAATTCCACCTTTCTGATGGAACTTTTGATTTTCTCGATATCTCTTTGAATGTGTTTCATGCATTCTAACTCTTTGTTATATTGTTCATTCAAGGTTTCCATTGTTCTGGTGTTGCTTTGTTTTTAATGTATCTCCTTTAGATGTGTTCATCATTTCTTTCATTACATTTATCATTTCATCTTTTATCTGCTAGATTATTTCTGATTTTATTTCCTTTACAGCTTCATGGAGTTGCTTACTTCAGTTTCTATCATTTCAGAAATTTCAGGGATGTGACTTATGTTTTATTCTATGTCCATGTCCCCTAGGCTTGTTTGGGGTGGACTGGTGGTTTGAAATTGTATTTGGCCCTTTCATTTTGGCATTTTCCTGTATTCCTCTGGGGCAGTCAAATGCAAAGTTCCAGTTACTTCCTGGGTTGATGATGGCTTTTTTGTAATGGAAGGGACTCACCAGCTGAGTTGGGGTCACTAGGTAGGTCTCAACAGGCCCAAAGTGACCCTCAGAAGCTTCCAGTTTGAATGGAGTAAGCTGAACAAAGTTGAACAGTCCTGATATAGTGCAACCAAGACTCCATGGCCACTTTGGGTCACTGAGTGGGGCCTTACCGCCTCCCCAGAGCACACATAAGAAGTCTGGCTAGGTAGAGTATGCCACACAGGCTTCAGATGTTTCCATGCAGCACAATGAGGGACACTGGTTGCTTGCATTCATGGGAGCGGGGCCTTACCTGGTTACCAACATGCATGCAGGCTGCCTGACTAGGTGGAGCACACTAGGCAGGCTTTCAGTAGGTGCTCCAAGGCTCCCTAGCTGCTTGGGTCTCCTGGGTGAGGACTTACCCATGATGTTTTCTTTCTTGCCAATAGAATCATGAAATAAAGACTTTGGAGGTATTCTTTTTTTTCATATTGTGCAATTATTTTCAGATTCACAAATATTACTTACCGTATTATTCTATTTATTCATTCATTATTTATAAATATATAGCCATATCCAATTTGGAAGTATTTTACAAGGCAGTCTGTATTGGGCTTTATTTTTACAAATGAAGTTGCTGTAAATATTGGTATACAACATAACTAAAAAAGGAAAAAAGTAATTTTCTTCAGAGAGCAAGCTTCCTCTGAAGCTTTCTGAAGTTGTCTTGAAAACCCTCTCATACACATCACAAAAATCAGATATAACACACTGAGTCATGTTCTCCTGGCGAGTTTTAATGCTTCCAGATATTATTTTTATCCTTTTGAAAGGAGCAAAAGATCTTTGAGCAAGACATTGTCTCTCTACACCAGTAGGGCTCAGAGATTAATGTAAACTGGTGAGTTCTGAAACCCAGTGCCAGCTCTCACTCAGCAGGGCTTGAGGACTACTAGTCCTAGGCACTCACCTGAGAAACACACATCAGTGTTATTTATTCTGTCTTCCTCTGGCTTACCTGTTCACTGTCCTGTTCTTTTGCTAGAATTTACATTGTAGATTACAGACTAGCTTTATCATCTTTCATCATTCTCAATACCAGCATCTAAAGTCACTGATATGCCTTCTTGTTTACCTCAAGATTTGCATCTTCTCTGAAAGAAAAAAAAAAAAAAAAAGAATACATTGAATGTCTCTATTTTGAATAACTACTATTCATTTCTCCCGTATTTTGTATTATCCTGTAACCCTTACAGTTCTCTTGATTTTCTTCTATGTTCACTACCCTAATTCCATGAATTCAGCAGGAAATAGAGCCTTTGACTCTCTCGAGTTTCTCAGAAGGGCTACTCATATTTGCACTTCTCTTTCCCTTGTTGTTAATGAGGAGCTGAATCCTGCGAGAATGCTATACTCTTTGATATCTTGAGTGAGCTCTTAGACCTGTAACCAGTTAATATCTTTTTTTATAATTCCTATCAGTGCTCATGATATCTGTTCACATTGATTCTATTGAGTTCCAAAGTGCACACACCAGTGAAAGAACAGTGAGCTTTGTCAGAGGAGAGAGGTGGAGTCTATTTATTAAATAAAGGACATAGTAGAGGAAACAATCGGATGTTTTCATCTATGTTACTAAAGTGGAATTAGGAAACTGATTATTTAGACCTACAGATTTGTTCTTTAAAATACTCA
Source organism: Cavia porcellus (assembly GCF_034190915.1). Taxonomy (NCBI): domain Eukaryota; kingdom Metazoa; phylum Chordata; class Mammalia; order Rodentia; family Caviidae; genus Cavia; species Cavia porcellus. The sequence goes on along the minus strand of NW_026947499.1, from coordinate 71,408,429 downwards.
TTATTATATTAGATTATTACTATTCACAAGCTATTTGTTTTTATCATTTTTTCATATTTAATGGATGTCAAAGTAGAAATTTTGGTGAAAAGCACTTCAATGCTAATAAGACACAATTTTAAAAAGTTTAAAAATAAACTTTTGCATATTTTTAAAAAGTGAGTGATACATTTATGTGCATATTAATGGCCAGCTCTAGAGCATAAGGACTGATCAGAATATAACCTACACTGACTTTCATAACTCTAGTATGCTTTCTGTCCACTATATTCCACAGCTCTGCATTTCTGTGTGTCACATTTCTGATATGCTCTGGAATGTTATAGTAATTTAGATTGTTAGTTGTCTCAAAGCCTCTAGCTACAGATTCAAAACAGATTGCAATTTTTTTATATATTCACTTTCTATTCATCCTCACTTTTATGGATTTCTAATTATTAGACTTTCTGATTATTTTGTACAGCTAATGTGTTTTTGTTTATAACTTCAGAAATAGCAATAACAACAATAAAGCCCAAATGAAAAAGAAAAATTTTTAAACATGCCTTTTGCATAGAACATTTAATGATGTGTAATGCACTGCAAATATTCTTGGAAAAAAATAACTCTTTGTCTCACTTTTAATTAATTTTTAAAATAAATTGTCATATGAAGGTAAAGGGGTGTTTCTTAAAACATCTCATAGTCAAAGTTGCATAATAGAAATACTAAACTATTGAAATACAGAAAGATAACTATTTAATAAGTAAACATACAGTAGACTCAAATTTAGTCCATAGTAATAACTTTCATAAAATAAATAAGCAAAATTCCATTTTCCTCGGCCCAATCACTACATTACAGGTGTTTAGAGCCCTGTACAGACAGATCTTTGGAGAGAAGGACTGATTGGGCATTAGTAACATATGTGATTTACTAAAATCAGATTGGTAGGCATAATTGGGTGATAGACTTTAAAAATGTATATGACATAATCTGATGAATTTCATTTAATAAATGACATATATTAATGTGTAGACAATTTCCTGAAGCAAGTAACTGACTTGTTTTTGTGTGATATCATTACTGTGTATCATAGGGAAACAAACATGTCTTTAGTCTCAGAGATGCTTAAACAAAATAATAAGGTACAATTTTTGATTTCGCACATACTACTAAATTTTTACTCTACAATACAGAATACAAAATTTAAACCAAATACATGGAAAAGAATAATTTATTTATTAGACTTAAAAGCAAAAATAAAATTATTTTTGAGTCAGGCTTTCACAAATTAAAATTATTTTTCTCATTTCATTCTTTAAATAAATAAATAAATCATCTAATCTTTAAGGATAAATTAAAGAAGTAATGAAACGTGAATAATAATACTATGCTGGCTTTAAGCAAACAACAAGATAATAAAGCATTGAGTTCATGATATGACAGATATTTATCCATTCCCTACAAATTAAAATCTGTACTAGACATTATAAACACATATAAAAAGAAAGGTACTAATACTAATTCCTTGAGGTGCCTCAAATATTGCACAGAGACTGAAATGCTTATTTTAAGAGTACTTACTACGATACTATGTGTATTTTACATACATAAGATAGGTGTACACATCAAAGCACAGTTGAGCAGATGTGCTTTCAAATTAAACCATTCTTGGTTTATCACCACAAATACAGCTTTTCTTCCACTGGAATGAATATAAAGATATAAAATTCATCTTCCAAAAGCTGTAAGTTGGTAGAAATATTGTGGTATTATTTTCCTAATTAGAGTTTTCACATTAAATTACACAAAGAATGAAAACAGTTTTCTGCAGTTTTATTCTGCAAAATAATTATGCTGTACTTTGTTGTGTTGACTTTAATATGTCCTGTTGGAAAATAAAGTAAAATTTCACAATGCCAAAAATGAGAAAGGTGCAGTTAAATGGAATTAATTGCATTAATTTGAGCATATAGATATGTAATAAAACTTCACTTTGCATCAAAATGCAAGGAACTAAAAATCCTTTATATAGGGCTTGACTTCTGTGATAGTTTGCAACATAGATTAACTGTGAACTTCTATGAAATATTAGGAGCTAGGGGAATGGTACAGGTCATAGTAAGACAACACATATTCATTGCTTAAGGCTATGGTGTATGGCTTGCAAAAACTTTCCTTTGAGGATTGTATCTTGACTGTCTTGACTTTTTTCTAGCTAGCTTATACACACATCCACACATACATAGTAATGTTAATCTTTCACAGACAAAGTTTTTTTATATTTGGTTACAGATGTTCCTAAAATTTGATGTTTTGTGAACTTTCACTTTATTTGGAAACATATTTATAGTATAAAATTTAATACTGGAAGCAAAGTGAACCATTTAGATCATCTACAATATGGAGACAAAGAATTATGATTGAATTAATGCTTATTTTATATCACATTCAGATAATTTACAGATCATTATTTCCAAATGGATGGATTTGATGCACAGAAACTTTGTGTTACCAAAGAAATAATATGATTTGGCTTGATGGTCTTCAAAAACTTATAAAATACCTGTGCATACTAGCTTAATATTTATGACTCATAAATTATAAAATATTTATTTATTTGATCTGTGCAATTGAAACAGGGAAAAGTGAATGTTGCGCATATTTTGGCAACTAAATCTCCACACGTGTAAAGAATAACATATATGTTACTTCTCTTGCCTATCAATCTGCATGAAAACCCAGGGACAACTGCATGCATATCTATATGCAAAGGTTGTCTTACCAAAAGGAATGATGTTGTTTTAAACAGAATCTCACAAACTGGGTACATGTCAGCAAACAACGCTGGCAGAGAATTTAATTGTTCCTTTAAAAGATCTGGGAAGCTTTTGAGTAGGTGTAATTTATTGACTCAAGAATCACAAACACAGATGCTTTTGCTCATCGTAGCCTCCTTTGTATTCAACCTTGATTTGATGGTTCCTGGAACAAAACTAGTCCAAGTCAATTAAAAAGCAAATAAATAGTCTCAGTGGAGGGTAAATTGCCTTCTGTGTCTTCCTGAAGCAGTGTGCAGGAGGAAGATAGGATGTTGTCAGTCTGTTAAAATCAGAAAATTCATTCTTCTGCACTGCTGGTAGTAGTAGCAAAACTCTAACACTGAGCCATGTGTAAGGTCATCTGTCTATGTGGTGGCAAACCCTGAGGGACAGAAAAGCCATAGTACTTCCTGCAATACATTAATCTTGACTGTAAAATAACAGAGAGTGTTCCAAAAGGTTCATGATTTGACACTCATTGTTTGCAGCTTACTTCCAGAGCTTCTCCCTTTGTCATTCTGAATGATGCAATATGAGTATGACCCTGAGGCAAAGCCACCCATATCAGAGCAGTTCAGGACAGATAATTTATCCAGGTAGTCTCAGTAAAAACATATACTAATATGCCCACTTCAAATGTATTAATGCCACTAATTATTGCCACTTAATACTACACCTTCCTTGATACTTCTCAGCAGTTTTTAGTTGTAGAGAATTTTGTTTCTACTACACAGCAGAAAGATGAGCATCACAGTTGAGATAATGATAGGAAAGTAACAGGAGCATTAAATATGCAATTCCAGGGTCGGGGTGGGATTTAACTCAGCGCCCTAAGCGCCTGCTCGGCAAATGCAAGGTTATGAGTTTGACCCCCAGTATCAAAACAACAACAGCAAAAATAAAGAAATAGATATACAATTCCATTTAAATGTTACAAGTGTGTTTTCAAAATATATGTTTATTTTTCCATTTTTCATTGTGCAATTCAATAAAATAGTTTTTATAATGAATATTCTGACAGTTTTTATATAATTCACTACTGATATGCTGTTATTTGAAGCTACTCTCCAGTTATCTGAGCTATTCTGTTGATGGAAAATTCGAAGTTTTCCTTACTTTGGCTAAGAACTTCAAACAATATAGCCCTTTTTCATATGTAGGGTTCTCCATTCTGTCTCCTCTCTAAAGATAACACATACTCTGCCAGTCTGCTTTATTCCTAGAAAAATAGATAATACGTGTAATAATCGTTTTGTCTCTTCTCGGTATGTATGGATACAGCAGATATGAATTTGCAGGTAGTTCCACCTTCCCTTAGGAGGTTGTCCCTGATACATTTATAATTGAAGTAAGCATGAGAAGCAACGGATGAAATGATGAAGTGTTGACTACAGACTGTCTCACATTTGTGTACTGGAACAATCTAGCGAGTCATCAAGAAATCATTTTTTACAAACTCTACATACAAGGTTTTGAGAAACAAAACTGCACACACTCCTTTCAGTAAATGTGTTTATTCTTTCATCTGAACGTTTGCTTGCCTTATGACATATTCTCATCGTTTTTGGTGTGGAAGAAAGATTTCTGTCTTCATTGTCAAGAACACTTTCACTCTGTCCCGGAATCAAAGTCAGCACTTTTCTGAAGTTGTTGGTTTCAAAAAGGAACCTAAAGTGCTATCTTTCTAATGTCTGTTAGCCATTTCAGAACTTTAGAAATGTAATGGTCAATTCACTAAAAAGAAACAAGCCATCCTCTGGTGAGCCTGCCCTGGGGTTCTACGGCCCTTGGAGAGAACATCCACGAGCAGCTGCTTTGTATCTCTCTCTGCCACCGCAGGAACGTCAGATCAGAGGAGCCCAGGTGCCCAGGCCAATCCCGGCAGTCAGTGCAGGAAGCACCCAGGGCTCAGCAGCCAGCTAATTTGGAGGAGCATAGGAAAATGGCAAGGAAGCAAGGGAAATGAAGGAGCAGGGTGCAACCTCAGACCCCAGCCCACACACAACAAGTCCAGGAGACACAGACACAGAGGAAACTAGACATCAAGCACCTGAATCTCTGAAACGATAGCAACTGAAATAAAGAGACAACTTAGTGCTTATATGGTTTAATTAATTTTGCATGGCTATATCTCACCCAGAACAAGTCCAGGAGATGTAGTCATAAAGGAAATTAGAAGCCCATAGCTGAAATGTTATTGTTTTATTTTATTCTCTTTAAAATAAAAAAGGAACATTTTCACTCAGGAATGTGCTTTCTTTGATAACATGTTGAAAAGAATGGAGTAAAGTTTGGGATTTATTAGTTTTAATAATCAAATTGGCATGATTTTCTTTAAAGTCAATATGTACTAGATCAGGCAACTTCCAGTTTTTAGCCAGAAATAAACCAGTTCCAATAAAGAGCTTAGAATTCTCATCACAACTGACTACTTTTTGTGTGTAGCCTCAAAGTATCAAATAATACAAAAGTACCTGGTTGATGACAACAGCTACACAAAGATAGAAATGGTACTTCTAAAATACAGATTTTAAAAATAATGCAGACAAGGCTAGGGATTTAGCTCAGTGGTATAAGTACCTGCCTTGCAAGCTCACAACTGTAAGTTTGATCCTCCATATAAAATAGCAGATAATTGCAAAATAGTACCCACAAATGATTACCTTTAAGGTGCAATTCTTCAAGATTCTCATGCAATCAGCCTAGTATGGAAATACTACTAATTGTCACGTTCCTAACCTCTGAAGCGTTTAAAGCAGTAAACTGCCAGTTACTATGGCAAGATTTTTTCTCTATTTAGGTAGCTGAGCGTGGTAACTGATGAAAAAGTACTACTATTTCAAAGAGCCCTGGGAGATGGTTCTCAGGCAGCCCCTGCTGAGGGCTAGATGAGTCCCCTCAACTCGTAGTTCTCAGCAAACAGGAGGCACCCTGCTAAGGGTGGTTGTCCCGAGGCTCTTTGTGGTTATAGTTATGAATTATGATCCATCATTCTGGAAAACCCAGATCTGAGGCTATGTACAATGCCCCTGGGCTTGCAAATCATAGAAGATGAAGCATTGCAGAGGGGGAAGCTTGGCACAGTGGAAGTTGTCCCCAGCATTCTACTTTATGCCAACATTTCTAACTGTAGAACCATTAAAACATAAGTATGTTCAGCTGTACATGAAAAAGTAAAAAATATACCCAACCCTGTTGTATTCAAGCTTTGCTTTGGTTAGAAATTCTGAGTAACCTAAAATATTTTCACAAAATACCAATATGTAGACAATGCATTGGGTACTAAAGAATATTTGAACTTCTAGAAGTAATAAATAAATATACCACTCAGGAGAAAATTATAAATGATACAAATATAATATAAAAATAATAAGCATAATACAAATAAAGATTTAATCATTATAAATTTCTTTGGGATATTTCTAGAAAAAGAAAACCAACAACTAAAGCAATTGTCACATTTTAACTAAAACTAAGAAAATTGGATAAACACCAGAATAGAGCAGATAATCAATATAGTAAACATTTGCAGTGTTTTCAATCTAGCTAAAATTGAACACACTAAATGATTTTAGCATTTTCCATCTGAAAACATACACAGTTGGTACTAATTATATACTAACATGATTAATGGCCTATCTTGTGTAATTATTTATAAATTAAGCAATCCATTTTTAAGCCCCTAATTATTAGTGCAGTACAATTTTTATCAACACATAAAGCTTACATTACTTATACTCTGTGAAGCCCATAGAATCATACATAAATAGCCAGGTTGCCTACTCCACAGGAATAATGATCTTAAAAAAACAAAAAGAATGCATTTTCTGCTCAGAATTCCACTATGTATATGCTTCTATGCATATTGTATATTGCATTAGAAAATACAATTTAGATGCTCACAAACATCTTCAAGCATCATGAAAAAATAAGGCCAAGTTAATTAGTGAAGATTAAATGTTAAAGTGCAATTGTCAAAACTAAATTATGTAAATTTTACATAAATGCAAAATAATTAGTGCTTGCATTCTAACAGAGGAAGTCCAAGCATGAAGAAACTGAAACTTTATAATGAGCACTAAGCTTGCTCACATTTTTCTGTGGAGAAAGACTTTCTCCTGCCTGGAAAGTAAACACAGTGTGCCATTTGCTCCCTTTCTCTGAAAGGGGAAATAGCTCCGGGTATCGAAGCCATAAACTGATGAACCCTGTCACCTTAGGAACCATATTCCAATTTATCCAGGCAGTTCAGTAAACATCCAGGATAAGACAGAAGTCTGCCAATATTTTTGCTTACAAGACATCTAAAACCCTAAAAGATTTGAGTAAGAACTATCTACCCAAAATATTTGTGTATGTATATATATATATATATATATATATATATATATACACACACACACACACACACACTCATTCATTCATTCAAATACATACAATATAAGCAAACACAATTTCTGAGATTCAAAAATAAAAATAGGTACAAAGAAGCCAAAAATATTGGCACACTTTGCTATAACAAATTCACCTAAGATAAATTCTGAAAAATAATAAAATCTATAAAAATGTGTTAGTGGTAAAAACATATTGCAGCTGTGTTTTTCAGCTAGCAAAGGGAGCTCTACGCATTCAACAGTAAGGTGAGTTACATCACTTGTAAGAACATAAAATAAATCATTTTGGCTGGCATTGAAGGTAGGTGTGCATTTAATGAATGTCACAAAATACCAGCTATCCCCTAAACATCTATATCCCCATTTTGCAATTACAATATCTCCCAAAGAGTTTGTACTTCCCAGCCAGAGGGATCCTGACACTAAATTATAAGAGGTTAGGAATTTGCAGAAGGATATGTATGTAACTTTCCTCTTACATGCTTAGAAATAAATTTCTTGTTCAAGAACTCCCCTATTTCATCTTCCCATAAACAAAAACATGGATGGATGTGGATGACAATTAGTTTTCATTGGAGAACTAATAAACAGTAACTGAAGTAAATGCAGATCCCAAGAAGGAAGCATAGCATTTCATAGTGACAGTTTGGAAATATGAATGATCTGCCTTTCAGAGCTCCTTACGTTCTATTTTCTAACAAATATTTATCTTATTGAGATTTTTTTTTTTTTACTTTGGCTTCAAATGTTTACAGCAGCTTAATTTTATCCAATAAAGGTCGTTAGATAAAAGATAATATTCAGTATTATGTTCAAAGAATAATCTAAAAAATATAATAACTGACAGATTTCACAAAAGAATTGTGTTAAGCAAGGTTTCACTTGTGAGGTAAAATTGAATAAATATATATTGTCTTCCTTTTGTATTGAAAATTGTTTAAACACAGAAATAATGTTCTTGAAGTTAGAAAACAATTGAATATAACTTAAAACTTAGAAAAATAACAAATCTTAAAACTATGCTTTTAAAAACTTTATCGTAAGTGATGAAAATAATCAGTGATAAAAATGCAGTTAAGTAACTCTTAAAAAGAATAAAGAATACAATACATGGAAAGATGTCTTTTATCTTGGATACAATAGTAATATAACAAAAGAGACTTAGAATAGCAAAGACAATCCTGGGCAACAAAAGCAAAACAGGTGGCATCTCAATCTCTGACTTAAAATTATATTTCAAAGGTACTATAATAAAATTAGCATGGTACTGCCAAAATAAATAAATAAAACAGACCTATAGACCTGAGGACCAATGGAACAGTTTAGAAGGTGCAGACACAACTACAAACATACTCAGCCACCTTAATTTTGACAAAAGGGGCCAAACATGTTCACTGGAAGAAAGTTAGTATCTTCAATAAATGGTGCTGGAAAACATGGGTTTCCACATGCCAAAGATTAAAATTAAATCAATGTCTATCTCTATGCATTAAAGTCAAATGAATCAAGTATCTAAATATTAAAACCGAAACACTAAATCTACCGGAAGACAAAGTTGAAACTTTGAAGCCATAGGGGTAGGTGGAGATCACGAACAAAGACCAACTTGCATGGAAAGCTTTTCAAAGAATCAACAACTGGGATCTCATCCTATTAAAAAAAGTTTTTGAACATGAAAAGAAGTCATCAACAGAGTGAAAAGAAAAACTAGACTGGGAAAAAAACTTTAGCCAACTATCCTTCAGACAAAGCATCTTTAATTAGAACTTATGAAGAACTGAAAAAAAAAAAAAAAAAGGCTCCCAAATGCAAAGACACAATCCAAAAGTGGGCTCTGAGACGAATATACAGTTCTCCAATGAAGAAATACTAAGGGCATAAAAATATATTTTAAAAGTTCAGTAACACTGATATTTCAAGAAATGGAAATTAAAACAACATTGAGATTCCATCTCACCCCAAAAAGAATGGCTATCATCAAGAAATCAACCAATAACCAATGCTGATGGGACTTTGGGGAAAAAGAAATCCTTGTTCAGTGCTGGTGGGAGTATAGACTGGTGCAACCACTGTGGAAAACAATGTGAAATTTCCTCCAAAACTAGGATTGGCCATTCCATTTGTCCAAGCTATTCCTATTCTGGATATTTTCCCAAAAGAATTAAAACATCATATCATAGCAATATATGTGCACCCATGTTTATAGAAGCACAATTTGTAATAGCTAAATATTGAAAATAACCCAAATGATCATCAACTGAGGAACAGTTTAAAAACATGTTTTCCTATATAATGGAATACTACTCAGATATAAGGAATGAAAACTCAAGGCTTTTATGCGTATATGGATGCAACCTGAGACCATACTCATAAGTGGAACATATCACACTCATATGTAAACATTGTATTGTCTCCTTGGTGTAAGAAACTGACAGCGTAAATAAGATCCAAAAACTGTTACAGATATAGTGAAAGGGTAAGGAACTCCTCAAAAGGAAAGAACAACGGGGATGGGGGAAAGGAGAAAAAAAAAAGGAAAGAAACAATATATATATATATATATATATATATATATATATATATATGCACATACAAGATAGCTAAGGTAATCACACTACTAAATTCTATTAATTCCTTGAAAAGCACTGTTTGTGCTTGTACCAATTTTACACGCCTGTATTTTGTAATCTGAACAAATACTTATGACATAATAATACATAATATGTCAACCACTGTTAATTTCCTATTATTTTGTTTTGAAACTCTGCATCATTGGTTTTATTGTGTTTTCCCTCCTTTTTAAAACAATAAAGAAGACAAAATTAAAATACTCTGTCTGCATAGCAGTGTTGTTAAATAAGTTAAATGTGTTATACATTGAAGATTTTGTATCTTTGGTACTAGAAAACTGACTGATATATGATTTATGAATAAAATAAATATGACAGTGAGATATATGTAAATCAGATACATACTGTCATTGCAAAATAAATTCAAAGTAAATATGATTAAAACTTACTGAAAATTATGAATATTCAAGCAGGGATAAGTAAGTGGTAGTTACTGCTTAAAACTGAATTGGTTCATTATCATGGTACAGACCACAGTCTGTACCTGTGTAATCTTTTTCGAGCCAAACATTAAGCATTGTAAATGCAATCTTTGCACTTAGTGTTCAGTGTATTGAAATCATTTATTTCTAATTACTTGTGATAGGATTACTTAAGATAACATAAAAAAGCTAGCAAAGTCTACTCAGCATATACATCAGAGATTTAGTAATTCAGTATCAGATAATTATAAAATATGTTAGCCAGATGTTAGAAGATGGACAATTTTTTTATTTTGCAAGTTTATTTATTTATTGACTAATTTTCGAAAAAGGGAAAGTTCTAACCATGTCATTCAGGCTGGTCTTAAATACAATATGTAGCTCAGGTAGGCCTTGAACTTGGAATGCTCCTTGCCTCAACCTCCTGAGCGCTGGGGTTAGAGGCATATATCACCATGCTTGGCTGTGCTCTTTTTTATTTTACAAAAAACATGATACACATAATTAAAATCAGGTTACTGGGTAAAGTTTTAACATACATGGTGAAAACTAAACTACTTATAAAGTATATATATTATCAAAAGTGTGAAAATCTGTTATGAGACAAAACAATATAAAACTAAAATTTGTTTGTTACTTCAAAATATTTAAGTAATGTACATGTTGTGAATTGTGTAGACATTCAGAACATTCTGACGTGCAAGGCCAAAGAAGTTTTCTGATTGCTTTCCTTATAGAAGAAAGAGTCCAAGCAAGGGAATAAAAATTAAGCAAATAGTGACATAGACACATGAGCAAAATTGTGGTTAAAATGAAGAACGGATGTTGGTTCCACTAGAAGTTCCATTAGAATAGAGGAATTCACTCCAGTTAATTCCTAAAACGGAGTAAGCCTTTAGTTGAGATTCACTATCGCATCTCGGTTAGCACAGTAAGAGAACAGTTTGGAAAGTCTATTCCAGTAAGAGGAGGGTGAGTGCTCCAGAGCGCTAGGTACTTGGCACAGTGGAGGACAAAGAAAGTCAGCGTCTACCCGCGTGAGATGGAGGTGTCAGGCTGTGCTGAGCCTGGGGACTGTTAAACGTGGCTGCTTGATATTAGAGCTAAGGAACATTTTTGTGTTTAAGGTAGGGATGGAGTGGAGCAGCAGTGAAAAGATTCGTGTTTTGGAAAACTCTGTCTTCAGTGAGAAATCAAGAACAGGAAGTTACTAAGCTAACATAGGTAAGCGATAATGAGGGCTCCCTCTAAGAAGGTGGAACAATTAGGAGAGAGATTGGTAAAATTCAGAAATAGTTCAAAGATGATGAAATAGAAATTCATGGTGCATTGGATGAGTTTTGTAAGAGCTGGAAGAGAAGCAAGAATATAATATGTTATTTTAGTGGGTCATGTTTGGAAAAAAACATGCCATGTGTTTAATAAGGAATAGTTTTGAGTTTTATATTATTGAGATACTTACTGAAAAACATCAGTAGTAGCTAACTGACATAAGTAATTAAAATACTAATAACAGGTTTCCTATCATATGTTGTTTCAAGATTTTCTCTTTTATCACTTCCTTTCTGTTCCAAGAACTATTTTAAGATGCAATTTTAGAGGAAACTTGATGGCTCTAAAATTCTCTTAGTTTTCCTTCACTTCCAAATATCTTTGTTTCCTTTTGTTCTTGAAAGACAGATGCTGTGCTTGAATGTGTCCTTCTTAGGTTCATGTTTTAATCTTAATCCACAAATTTATATATTAACGATGTTTTAAATTGCAGCTCTCAGAAGGTTCCTGGAATTTGGGGTGGTATGGGGGGACCACAGGAGGACTGTAGTGGTTTTATAAGAAGCCAGGGAGGCACCCATTTGTCACACACACCCTCTCTCATCAGGCGGTGCCCACCATGGGGTCACTGTGCATAGAGAAGTTCTCGATCAGATGTTCAGTAGATGCCTCGGCCATGCCCGTGGGCTGTTCAGCCTCCACAACTGTGTGCCCAATATATTTACATTCTTCATGAAGTGTCTGAGTCAGATATTTGTTAGAGGGAAGACAATATAGTCGAAGAAACAGAAAAAGTTTAGGCAAACATGCCTTCTTTTTCTTTAATTATGTTTGAAACTAAAAGTTTAACATCATCTATTGGCACTCTCGATGTCTGCATGCTGCGTAGGATGATTATCATCGGTGACTTATCGGCATTTAAGGTTTATACACATGATTCAAAATCATGAAGTGTTTCCAGGGATTTCTGTAGTGATGGAATAGTATTCTTCTTGACTGGGTGCTGATTATGGGAATCTACACATGATAAATGGGGCAAATCCATAAACACACAATATTCCCTTTTGATTTCATGATTTTATTATGGTATGTTTGAAGTTAACCACTGGGGAAGACTACGTGATGTTAGGTAAAAGGAATGTCAATGGACTGACTTTGTGTAATTCTGTCGTGCCATGATTGTGCCAGGTTACAAAGATTAACAAAGGGCGTAGGAAGGGGCTCAGACTTGATGAAGGATCTCCAGTGAAAAGCAAAGCTGGATGTGTTGAATATTTCTGAAACTTGCTAAACTTTATGACACTTTTTCCTGGCTTTTCATGCAAAACTGTGAAGACTGGAAGCTAGTAGATCATTTTAGGTGTCAAAACTCTTTACAATCAAAACATGTCAATCATTGCTGAATTTTGGATGTGGCAAAATTATCCTTTATGAAAGGAGCAGATAAAGGCATTTTCAAACAAAAGAAAGTAGCAGGCCTTTTGTCAGCTACCATTTTTGAAAACCATATGGCATGGTATAAAATTAAACATACTCATCCAGAAATTCTATTCACATCTATTCACCCATGCAGAGAAAACATATGTTTACAAGAAAACTTGCACATAAATGTTCACAGTAACATTTTTAAAAGAGGACAGATATGTTTTAGGATGCATTAATAGAAGAATGAATGACATATGGCTATATTTCCATACAGTGAAATATTCTATTGCAGTGAAAATGAATGACTTAGACATACAACAGCATGGATGACACTCAAAGTCACAGTACTGAAGTACAATCTTTTATATCTATAGTTTCCTGTTGTATATATTTGAAATTCAGAACAAACATATGATAGAAAAGAACCTGAAATCTCTGGGCATATGTAGTAGGACATTCCAATGTAAAGACAAAAAGATTTCTTCCAGGATACCTGCAATATACTGTATTTGTATAGGATTTTGCATAGGAATATGAATTCCTCATGTCCCAATTATATTTTATGTATCAAAGAAACTAATGAAGAATTCTTTTGTATCTTTTTCTTATTACCTGCTTTCTTTGTTTCTTGACATCAACAGTCTTAGTACCATGCTTGGCTGCTCTCTCGTAATTTTCCTGTCTTATGTCCCACAGTACTGATGCTACAGGCAAGGCCAGCACATCTGGTTCAAAAGTCCTGTTTAGAAGATCAAAATGTCAATATATGAAAATGTTCTTAGCAGCAAGGATTGTAAAAAAAAAATAAAAGATGAAAAGCAAGCTGAGATGTAATTTAAACGTTCCTTCATGCCATTGTCTCCAGTTGTGGGTTTGTTATCCTCCAAAACGTCTTCTCCCAAAGTCTCTCCCCTTGCTAAGCTCACTGGAGATTTCCCCTTTGTGATCCAGCTGCTTCCTGTGGCTTCATCTGCTGTGGGATTTTATTAACGTAGCTATCTTTGTTACTGCACTACAAACTCCTTCAGGCCAGAGAATGCTTTCATTTATCCTTAGTCTCATTGCTAATGCCTGACACAGAATATGCCTAAAACTAGCAGTCAGTAAAAGAATCATTAATGATTAAGTGAAAAAAACTCTCACCCTTTTCTTTGATCATGCAATAGTGACTACTGGTTTAAAGTGAGGCTCACAAATTAAAATGTTCTCACTACCCAGTTAATAAAAATTAGGCTCCACCAAAAGGCTTTTAATTTACAGCAAATGGAAAACCTTGAGTTCTACCTAAAGTAAGTCATATGGCCCTCAGTGTCTGCTCAGCTTTTGTCATTTAGGAATATGAATCCAGAACTTCCATTTTGTTTTAAGAGAACAGTAGTTTTCAGCTTTTTCCTAAGATAAGGCAAAGCTTTGCACATTAGCTAAATATCTAGGTGGTACAATTTACAATTCAATTCTAGGTTCTTGCCTGAGGCACCCAGCTTGTAATCTTTGGTACAAAATGTTGCAGGCAAAGTAAGCAGGGATAAGAAGGTTACTACATTAGGCCTCACTTCTGTTGTGTATTAAATAAACACAAAGAGCATATTTCTTTATTTGGTCAACTTAGAAATTTTGAAAAATACAGTTCCATAACTGTGAATAAAAAATTGAACATAGAGACCCATAAACTAGTTTGTGATTTAAATGAGTAATCAATTATAAAGACCTGATATTGTCAAATATCTTCTTCCTTAACGCAAAAAAAAAAAAAAAAAAAAAAAAAAAAAAAAAAAAACACTTACTAGAAGATTCTTGCTTACATACTTTACTCAGAATTATAAAGCAAACTCCTTCTATCACTTTAACATTTTTCTTCTGTGTCACCATATTAACTATGCAATTATTTAAGATTAAACTTTATATGCTTTGTATCAGTTTAAACATGAAAATACCTAATTCAGTATCTATTCATGATCGATTATGCCGCTGAGCTAAATCTCCAGCCCCAAGAATGAAGTTCTTTAACCACTATCTTACTCCCTTTTGAGACGCACACACAGGCACACATACACTAGTCTATGCCTTAGTAAGTTTAAATAACCTTTTTTTATAATTGCTACAACAATAACATGTTGTAAATTTTCCCATATATTTTTGATAGTGTTAGTTACTTCAAATTTATAAATTGTAAGCATTAATATTTTTGAAAACTGAAATAAAAATGGAAAGATGATATGTAATTTTGCATTTCTTAAATTATTTTTTATAATTATGTTATTTTACATGCCACCACTGTGTGAAAATTATATGTATTGTCCATAAAAATGTCTAGTGGAATTGCAAATTGAAACTTAATAAACTTATCGGGTAAACTGGTTTAACGGACACCTGTATCTTTAGACATCTGTGGCTTAAAACATTAAATGACAGTTGGTTAATATGATAAATGCATTGGTATATTTTATTTATTTATTTAATATATATATATATATATATATATATATATATATTTTTTTTTTTTTTTTTTTTTTT
Organism: Cavia porcellus; assembly: GCF_034190915.1. Classification (NCBI taxonomy): domain Eukaryota; kingdom Metazoa; phylum Chordata; class Mammalia; order Rodentia; family Caviidae; genus Cavia; species Cavia porcellus. Next base: position 71,392,968 of record NW_026947499.1, on the reverse strand, counting down.
TTTTGGTCTTTTTTGTTTTTATCGGTACCGGGGATCGAACTCACGACTGCCTGCTTGCAAGGCAAGCGCTTATGCCGCTGAGCTAAATCTCCAGCCCTGCATTGGTATATTTTAAAACAGGACTCAAAGACTGTTTAAAAGGATACAAATTCAAGGGAAACAAATGTTTAATTAATGAAAGAACCAATTTTAGAAGTGAAAGATGCTTAAAGGGATATTTCATCAGCAATATGTCATAGAAATATACTCAAGCTACTGGAAGTTAAATTTAGCAATAAAGTGCAGTCCAGTTCCCATGAAGGGTTGTAGCAGCGGTATTCAATAATACATAGCCTGACCTTGAGATAGGCAGAATTGCTTACTCTTTTATTGCCCAATTTACTGAGTTTTACTAATGGGAATACAAATCTGCAGAAACCACCTCTGATTTCTCAGTGAATGTCAGAAGAAATTTAGCAATTTATACCTAATATAGTTGGAACACATGAAAGAATATATAACTTAATTCATATATTAATAAGCTTAAGAAATGTTTACTATTTTGGCTATTTTTGATATTAAAAACAATTTGATTTAAATTTATTTTCCATATGAATATCTACTTATAACTTAGAGTTATAATAATTTTATACACTTATTTAGTTAGTTTTTGGGTCTTGGGAATTGAACTCAGGATCTTGCACTTGTCTGGCAGGCGCTTGTGCTACTGAGCTGTATCCCGGGCTATTATCATAATCTTAAATTCAATTTCAACTTTTTCTCATACTGCCTAAATTAATACATCTAAAATACCAACAAAACGAAAACTGTTGATTATTTTGTATGAGTTTCCTTTTTTGGGAGCCTACTTTTAAATAGATATATTATGTGAAAGCTCATTACCAAGTAACATAAACCATAAAGAAATATGTCACTTTACACAAAAGGGGAAGTTGGCTCACACTTGAAGGCTTCAGCAGCATAATGATGTTACTGAATATCAGATACGGTGTATCACTGACCAGACATGAATTTTAAGTGTTCAATATTGTTAATTTTTTCCATAAGAATGTAACTGAAAATTTTCTGAAATTTGCCTGGCTTAAAGAAGGCAAGGCAGAGCATCTTGTTATTATCTTGAAGAATTTCTTGGGCTAAGTAATAGCAGAGTTGAAAAACTTAACTAAAGCAGGATGTTGCAGCACAAGACTGATATTTACTGAAGATAAACAATACATTTAGCTTGGAAGTATAAATAACAGGTTTTATTGAATGGTAACTATGCGGAATAATACCAGTTTTGTGAAAAATAAAAGGAAGCTTTCATTGAAAACAAATATGAGATACAACATAGTTTGGCAGCTGGTTTACTAACCATTTATTACTCTCTAAACTGAACAATTTTCCAAGAAAAAGTCTTAAGCTTCAAATCACACACACACACACACAAAAAAAAAAAAAATCAAGTAATCCCAGTTAGACATTCCTTCAGGATCTGATAAAAATTATTCTTTCTTTGGACAATGAAAATAATCTTACTATTAGTTTAGTAGATTCATCCCGTTATAAAATATTTCAACTTCTTTTTCAAAGAAGTTGGTATTTATAAATACATATTTGTAGATTTAAAAAAATAATATAGAGTGTAGTACCATTTGCTAACTGGTTTCATTTTTTCCAGAACGTAAAGGAAAACAGTAGAAAACATCCTTGTTGTTTTGAAGGTCTCTTCTCATCGTCTTCTAACTTGGATGCCACTCTTCTTTTCAATTTTTCAAATATTTGATTATCTTTCACTTAAAGGAACATTACAGCAGAAAATGAAACTAAGTAATTAATTTCACTATTTCACTGAAAAAATCAGTGTTTAGCAATTTTATAACTGTAGAAGTGAAATAGTTTTAAGAATTATCTGCAGACTACCTGCTATACTAATCAATTACACATGCTTTTGAAGTGAACCACAAAGCTGTGTGCTTTATAGGTGGTCTAACGAGAATGTTGTTACTATTCTGTTTTTGCTGCTCTTGTGTTAGAAATACGTATGGGAGTCATTCTTAAATAATTCTGAAGGCATTCCTGTGGGAAAAATCAGTCAGTTAGCAGAACTAATATTTAGTGTAACTGCTGATAATTCTGAGATGTTGAATTAATACTCATGTAAAATTATTCTTTGGCTTTTAATTTTTTATGACTAATTTACGTTAAGTCTGTGGTGATCAAACTCTAACATAGTCTCTGAGGTCTTTGCATCCTGATTCACCTTGACTATGGGCAGGATGTCTTACTGACTTCCAACATACAGAATATGACAAAGATAAGAAGATACATGCTAGTATGATTGAGTTGTTGTATTACAACTGAGTTATCGTATTATGTAAGAGTGCAAACTTTCACCTTTCTAAATGACTTTTCCTCTGCGGGCTTTGAGGAAGGCAGGTGTTGTGTTGTGAGCCACCATATGGAGACAGTCAGACAGCAAGAAGTTGAGGGTGACCTTCAGCCAACAACCCGCAAAGAATTCCTTCCTTCAGTTTGGTAGCATGAGAAAGAAACTGAATTCTGTCGTCAGCCTGAGGATGATTTTACCTAGAGAAAGACCCTCACAGCGAGGCTCGCTGGCTTCTCACCAGTGTACTCTGAGATGAATAGTGGTGTTATTTCAAAGTCCGAAGTGTGAGGAGTCATTTCTCTGCAACAACAGAGAACACAAGCAATGTCTTCTCAAATGTCATATGAGATTGTTTTCTATTCTAACTATTTTAGCTATAATCACTGTGGCACATGGATGACAGCTTTGTTCCTATATTTTAAGAACTATTTTTTCATAAGAACAAAGTTCTCTGCTGCTGTCTGTTTCTTTTAATAGATAGCTTCATTTTGATGTTTGATATCAAAAGTCTACGCTCCTGTGCTAACCATGGAGTGTGGGATGTTTTGCATTAAATTCACTCAACAGACTGAGATACATATATGTGGGTTTTAAAGCACAGTATATTCATGTAAAAATTCTTTAGCACTTCAATGACAGAAGCCCTTGTAGTCTCTGACTTTTAAATAGATAGGCTATCTGCATCTTCTCTTCACCCCACAAGTGACCCTTATCTTCTTACAAAGCACATTATTATCATTAGAGACCACAGTACTTGCACTGGCTCCTCAGAATGATCACTTAAGAAGGTCTCTATCAATATTAAAGGTCTCTATCTAATATGCACTGTGCGGACACTCAGCTGGTGTCTAAGATTGCTTACGATGTACCTAGTCATTTGTGTTTCCTGACTTCTCTGTAATATTATAACACAAGGAAAACAGGCTGCAATAATATGTTTATTTGAAATCTCACAATGCCAAATCATATCTTTATAGATATATATGTATACAAATTAATATTTTCCTTATGTGATTAATGACAAGTTAATTATTTTGTGAAGAATCCTAAAGCACTTTTTTTAGTTTTTAAAAGGAAGTAGTGAAAACATGCACATGAAGACAAGTATATGGGCAAAAGCTTTAAAATGGTGTGTAACTGTTATTTTTTTTAAAGACAGAAATGGACAAAGGAAAGGAACATGGAAGGAAAAGAGGAGTGAGAGAAGAAAAAAGAGTGGGATGTTGAAAAATAGAAAAAAATGTAAGTGTATCTTAATAATTTCATTTTGTGCAATAAAATTATTCATTTATTACTGCTAAAACCAAGACACCAGTGAAGAAATTACTTTTTCAAATGACTACAATAAGAGTAAGAGAAACCAATTTTGTAAAGATGTGTTTAATATTTTAAGGATCACAGTGTCCCCCTTGTTATTAATGAAGAAACTTATTTTTTCTAATTGTAATAATTTTATGAGCAAAGAAGGAGAGGAGTGGAGGATTTTTAATACTTAAGATCATTCTTGAATACCCTGGAGTAAGAGCTATTTAATCACTCCATTAAGCATACCCACTGTTTAATAACTATAGCAGATTACTTATCCAATTGAAATATCTCAAAAATTGGACAGCATGGTCTCTGAGTTTTAGTCATGATTTATAATTCTACTGATCAGTAAAACAGCAATTTTCAAAGTGGTTTCTTTTCATATTTAAATGAGACAAATCAGCCAACCAAAATTAATAGTTCATAAGTAGTTAACCCGGTCACACGACCAAAAATTACACTATTAGTATGTATGCCATTTTAAGAGAGGAAAAGATGAAGGTGATACAAGTTAATTGACAAATGGGTTTATATATCAAAATAAACTTCTATGAAACATCATAAAGTACAGAGAACAGAGCACAGCTGTGCTAGATTTCCTGAGACTGTAAGCTATTGTACGAAACCAAATGGGCTGAGAAATGTAAAACTGTCTTGCATGAAACACATGAAAGTAGCATGTTTTGTAGAGAGCAAGTTTCCTTTCAGGTCGCATTCTATCAGAGTTTCCACCCACACGTCAGCATTGCCCCCACTTTATCTAGATAGTCTTAACGTAACTTTTTCACCAAAGTACCTGGGTGAACACACAGGTCACTGAGCCTGAGGAAGCCGGATGAAAGGAAGAGGAGACAAGGGCTGTCATGTCCATGCCATCAGCTTTGCCAGCAGCATGTTATTTCCTTTAAGGCTTTCAAACTTGGCACTGAACAGGAAGTTTCACCAAATCACACACTGACAGGATTGCCATTGCTGGGTGTGCCAAGTGGATTAGTGGAGTTGTCTCCTAAACTGTTTATTTTGCATAAAGAGAGTCTGGAGATTAAATAAGCCTTAAAAACATTTGTTGAAATGCATGGACTTTTGCTGAGAATTACTCTACCTCTAAAAATAAATTCCTAAGTCTGGTAATTGATTAAGTTACGCTTCTTACCTCAACGCTGATAAATACTTTTCAATATTTTGCCTTCGTTTTGCCTCCTGTAGAATATATTTCTTAATTTTTTTCTATAAGCCTCTTTTCCGTTGAATTATCTTCTATCCCAAGTTAAAATGATCTTGGAAATTATGAATCCAGTTGTAGGTAAATATATAATCACTAAGAAACACTGGAATAATATTCACAATGGAAAATATTGAATGTCTTGACTTAAGTAATACAGTGGACCAAATTATAAAAACATCTATCAATCATAGTGAATTCTGTCTTAATTAGTACCTGTCACCAAGTTCATATTATTTCATTTTCTTTCGGGTTATGTATTTCTATACCAACAAATATCACTAATTCTCTAGACTTTTTTAGTTGCTGGAGATAATAGTATATTATTCCTTTGTCAGAGAAATCCAAGTATAAACATAAATATCTATTTTATTAGTAAAATTTCATCATTTGTATAAATGGAAAAGATATCAATATTGATATCATAAGAAGTTTCTAGAATTCAGGTTATATTTTTAGGTAAAAGAAAAATTGTCTTTCCTATACTGGTCCATATTAGAACAAATTCACTAAACACTGTGTCCTGATGTGGATTTTTAAATATATCTGCTTTGAGAAAAAAATCTAGAATTTTTATGCTAATCTCTGCTCCACTTCCTGAATATGCCCAAATCTTCTCTATTGTTCCTTTTCTAAGTTATCTCAGCTGCTTCCCATAAAAATTATCCAGTGAAATGTCTCTGGACTTTGTAGACACGTGTAAAGACAGACAGCACTAACCATGTCACATTACCTACTTCCTCATCCATTTCCTTTCCTTTGCATTGGATAGGCCAATAATATATGGCATAATTTTCATATGTTCTGTTTTTTATACAAGTGGCAGAGGAACATTCTTTAAACTAAGTCAAGCCAGGTGCTCAAAGGAATGCAAATATTTTTTCTTACACCTTTCAAATTGGCCTTTATTAGCAATCCATTATAAATTTTATCAATTATGAATATTTTGCAGAGTATTTCCAGGGAAATTCAATCACTTCTTACTGGCATCTGCTTCTGCAAGGCCAGAACTCTGACCAATCGGTTTTGCTAAGTCACTGTGCACTTCCCTCCATCTGATCTCTGCTTGCACAGGCTGTGGTTTGGAATTGCCCATAGTCTGATTTTGTCAAAGTGGTGACATTTTCCCCTTATTCTTTAGCCTGAAAGGATAAGGAAATGACCCATCTTTACATCGCAATTTTAAAATCTGAAACAATTTGAAGAGTTGGGGATAGAAACGTATAAAGGTCTTCCTTATCTTGAAAAGAATAATTAAAATGAGATTAAGAAACAAAATTGAAAGCTTTAATTTGAAAGTAGTAGATTGTACATTAGAATCAATGCTAATGTCTATGATGCTTTCTTTTACTTTTGTTTTTTGTACCAACACCATTTTTCAACAATTGTACCATTTGCCTATTTGTTTCTACTTTTATTCGTAAAACCCTAGGAGCTACAAAGCATACAAAACTTCCAAGATTGTTTCGTTGATGCAAAATCTGAAGAAAATTTTAAGAGCCGGATTCAAATCTCCGACGGTTATTACTTGCTCATTTAAAGTGTGGTTTACTATCTCATCTGTTTATTGTCTCATATTAGCATTTTCTTAACTGCCCTTCCTAAAATTCTGAGAAATTTGTAGATTTTATTAATTTATTATAAAACCTATAAGATATCTAACATTTATCCTTATGTTAAAACCAAAAAGTGTGAGATGAAACTCACCCAAGTCCACAAACTGTACAATTTTAGATGTGAGGACTGATAATCTTCAAATTTTAAAAACTAGTATATTTCTCTTTTCATTTTGTATGACTGTAGATATAGAGTATTAATTCTGACCACTGCACAGAATTCTGTGATTGTAATTCTTGGCTGATCTTTTCCCAATACTATTTGCAGAAGTCTCTGATGTGTATCTTTATTTGTCAAAATATCCCTGGCTCTTCTCTCAGGCTCCGGGTCTTCACATATTTCCATTGGATTCATTCTTTGGTCTCATTTTTCCAACTTATATTTTTTATGTTTAAAAGTAAAGGTCTATTGAAAAATTCTCTGTTATATTGAATATTTACACATATAAATACTTTATCTCTGTAGATAGAACTAGACTTTTCAAGCTAATTCTTTGCTTTTTCTCAAGACTGTTCTCCTTTTCATGGAACCTAAATCCCAACATCTGAAAACGCAAAATTTCTGGTCTTGGTGTCTCTTCCTAATTCTTGATTCTTTACCTCCAATCTTTTCTTATTAAACTTCTATCATGAGCATTTTTTGTCTTAACTTGTAAACTTTACATGTACAGCCTACTTAAAGCTTTCTATGGTTTCTTCAGCTCAGTGTAAAATTCGTTCTAAATTTTGTAGCCTTTGGATTATTATATAAAGATTTCTAATACTTTAAATAAGCAATAAGCATTTGACTGCCGCTGAACTTTCTGATCACCTCCCATTTTTTTTCCAATGTAGTCGGTAAGTCTGAAAATAGTATTTTACTGTCTCAATGCTTCATCCTCTCTTCTCTTGCCACAACATAGATTTCTTCCTATATTATGTAATTATTAATCATTTTAAAATTCTTTCTGAATATATTTCAGCTCTGGAGGATTGCTCTTGAATATCCTCTGCTCTGGGGACTGTTTCAGACCTCTCACTGCACTGCATACAGACCTCTGTCTCCTTAGAACATGAACCTCACTGCCTTGCAAGTATGTGCTTTTAACTTTTGTCCATGCTTGCCCAAAAAATGAAGCTCAATTTTCTAAAATAAGGTTTTCCTTTGTATGAATTGAAATATTATCAATTACCCTCCTTTGAAAGGGAACTATGCTACCCCAGTAATGTATCAGAAAGTTTTGCAGTATAAAGTATTCCAAAATCTCTGGTTCACTATTATACATTCATACCAAGTGATCATAAATTAAGAGGAGAAAGTAACATTTTGTAATGGAAAAAGGATATTCTTTGGAGTCCAACAAGCTTAGTTCATTAGGAGCAATACTTTCTTCTTTTCTTTTTTTTTAACCTGGTATCGAATTCACAACCTCATGCTTGCTTGCTAGAAAGACTCTTGTGCCACTGAGCTAAATCCCTGGCTAGGAGAAATGCTTGATTAGAATCTTGGTCTTTATCGTCATCGTTTTCCAAAGCAAGTACACATGATGAGGCATGCATTGTGCATTTCTCAAGTTTGCATGTCACACGCACATTCTATGAGACACAGAAACACAATGCACATTGATTATAATGGTGTTAAATGCTGGAGTTTAAAAATGTAAGAAAAATCAAGATGTGAAGATATAGTGGAAAATCTCTTGCAACCTTTGCTGGTAATAAATTGTGCCAGGATTTATTTTTCCACTGTAAAGGAAATCTTCCTTTGGCTTCCATCATTGATGTTAGTGCTGACTACTGGTCTGTGTTCTGATGTTTAAGTGATGGACATACTTCGTGTACTCTGCACCCAAAGCAAAGTTCTGCTTTTCCAAACCCCTTTTCTTAGTTAACTATTTGTATGACTACTTATGACTCTTTCATGAATATCATATGAGTCCTGGTATTGTTAGTTCTAAACAGTACTACTATCAAGAAGTAGAAGGTGATAATAGTTTTACTTAGAATGTTCATATTGGTGCTTATGATCTCTTATCCCAAACCAAAATTTCAAATGAGATCTTTCTTTCTGATGGCAGACTAGCACCTGGGCATATTTTATTTTAATGATAATCTTCATTATCTTTGACACATCTGCTGAAATTCTCAAATTCCTTCTGTACTCACTGGAATATGGTCTTTTTCACAGAGTGTATAAAGCACATATTTTATTTTATTCTTTATGTGCTCTGGTTTTTCCAAAATATATTTTTGTTGTCAGCAATCCAATTCTTTCCATAATAAAGTTCTAAAGTTTATATATTGAGAGTCTGTGTCACTGAGGAAGTTATTTTTGCCTCCAAATTTCTGATTTCCACATCTCAAATCTTGAAAAATCTGATTTTCAAGACCTCCTTTGTACCTGTTGAGTCTTCCATTATTGGAATGCTTGTTTTTATTGTATTTTAGTAAACTTTCCCTGGTTTTGTCTTCTCTTTTGTGTTTGTAGTTTGTTTTCATAACAGATGTAAAACTCTTCTTTTGAGTACTGAGTTGAAAGATTTTCTTTTTAAAAACTTGAATCAATATAAATCTGGCTTAAACTAAAAAGGAGAGCCAAGTAAAGCTGAACTGTCTTTCATCTACACTGTTCTACCAGAATGGAAATGAACACTGCAGGAAGACATCCACCTGCTTCTTGTGGGAAAATGTTAACACCCAGGGTTTCCTCTTTTTCATAATTACAAAACGGTGACTAATTTTCTCCCTGTGAAGCAGGAAACCCAGGCCGATGCCTGGGCTGCGGAGGAATGAGTGCGGAAGGCAGCCTTTTCTGGCTGTGGGGAATTCTTGTCTCCTTCTTCGCCACAGACAAGCCCACACCACGCAACATTCACCTGAACCTTCTTGCTATTCTATGTGTTGAGTGCTTTTACATCTTTAAAATATTTAATGAAAAAATAGAATACCATTTTTGACATATGGAAACAGCAAAAATTCAAATATCATGGCTTACAAGTTAACATTAAAAATCTCTCCCTTAGTTTTGGGGGTCAGTGTTTTGTCTTAAGAAAGAGAAAGCTGCTACTTGAGCATTTCCTTCAGCGCCAGGCACATAGTCCCACCCTGGTCATCGCTGCTGTGACTGAGCTCACCTAAGTGACTCTAATCTCTTCTTCCTTCCTTCCCTTTCTCCCTCTCTCCCTCTCTCTATACCAGACTTCTGTTTCTATCTCGACTAGTTAACTTTTTTTTTTTTGAAATCCTATCTTGTTCATTAGTTTATGTATTTTCTATAACTGATTTTATATTTTACCAGCAAATTTGGAAAGCCATTGAAGACACCATATGGTCCTCCAAGCTGATAATACTTACTGTCTGGCATTTGAGGAATAAGTGTTTGGAGCCTTCATGCCACATGCCTTTGTGCCTAAGCAGACCCTGTCCATATGCATCACCTTGCAGACAGTAGACCTTCCTGAGTCTAGCATAATCCTTTGCGAACAAATCACCAAGGAAACTGAGAAGGATGCTGAATTTTACCACCATATTTTTACATTTGTCAACGTCTTCAGTTCCTTGTGTTAGGATTTTTGCTCCTGTTTATTTTTATTGTCTGTTTTCTCCTTTCTTGATTGTATCAAGCCTGTATGAGATTTCTAACTCTGCCATAACAAAGCCTCACAAAGAAGTGTCTTTACAGCAGACACCATCTCATAGCTCTGGGAGACAGAAGTCTGATGTCCAGGTATCAGGAAGACTACTAAATTCTGAGAGTTATAAGACAAAATCTATTCTATGCTTTCTGCTGTTTCTGATGATTTATTGACAGTCTTTGTCATTTCCTAATAGTTTCACCAAAATTTGATTCTTAAGCCTCACATTGCATTATCCATATGTGTTTATCTGTGTCTAAATTTTCTCTTTTACAATTATACCAGTTATTTAGATTAAATTTCATCTGGACTTAACTTTAATGATATTAGTAACATGAAGGCATTTTTTTCAAATAAGACCAGACTCTTAGATAGTAGTGTTTGAGACTTGTATATACTTGGTGGTGGAAAAACCTTTCAACCTGTGACAGAATCTATCTTAGTTGTATTGGTCCCCTACACAATATAAATATTTGAAATGTAAATTCGAATATTGATTGATTCTTTATTGTCCTTGTCACTGTGAGTGTAAGAATAACCAACACTTAACACAAGTTACATACTAGTAATGTAAGAGGTAATTTAGTGTAAATGTTAATTTTAGGCATGTTGTTGATCTACAGTGGCTACCATGTCTTTCTTCTAAATAGTTGTCTATATCTTCACACACAATGAATTAATACAAAACAAAATAATATAAAACTAATCAGAACACATGATAGAAGACATTACAGGTCTTCAAAACCAGACAATAGGAAAATCAGCAATGGCTACTTTAATGGATAGTCTCTTCATAACTGATGCTCCTTTAACTATATGTCCACACACAAAAGAATGAAGTTGGACCACCGGCACATACTATTTATAAAAGTTCCAAAAAAAGTATGAAAGAGCTAAACAGACGATGCAAAAGTAAAAACTTTAGAAGAATTTTTGTAAGAAATTTCTTTTAAGAAAGAATGTAAGAATAAAAATAATGATCTTGGTTTAGGCTGGGCTTTCTTAAACATGACAGAGGATGTTAACGTGACGAAAGATTAAAAAAATGGACTTAATAAAAATGGTACTATTTATGTTTCAAGATACATCATCAGGAATGTGAGAAGGTAGCGCTAGAATGATAGAAAATATTGGCAGTCTATTTTATAAAGAATTGCTAATTAGTAAATAAGTTAATGACATAACAATAGAAAGATTAAAAACTCAATTTCAAGGAAGAATAAATTAAAGACAACTCCCTTTCTAAGATGACATTTTGAATGGCCAAAGGGCACACAACAAATTATTTTCAGAATCACTATTCCTTAGAGAGATGCAAATTCAAACCACAGTGAAATCAACTTCACACCCACTGGATGATGAGCTAGAGACAATGACAAGTGTTAATAAAATGTAGAAGCATGCAACCTTACAAACACAGTTAGATTTAAAGTAAAATAGTAAAGCTATTTTGTAAAATGTATTGGCTTCTCCTCAAAATATTAAATATATCATTATCTCCTGGTTTAGCAATTTTAACCTAAGATATATTTCAAAAAAAAAATCCACAGACATGCCAAAAATGCTAATTGTAAAAATATTCAACAGTTGATAAATGGATAAGCACATGTGGGATAAATGAGATATTAATCATGAACAGAAAAGGAACGTGTTACTGATATAGCGTCAATGTAAACAGAGCAAAAAAAAAAAAAAAAAAGTGAGACACAGATTGCCACATACCCTATAGTTGTCTTTCCATGAAATATCCAAAATAATTCATTCTCAAGAAGCAAAAATTAAATTGGTGGTGGCCGGAATGAGGAAAAAGAGAAACTGGGATTTATGTAGGACTTTTGGAAATAAATAGTGGCAAGTGCTGGAGACTTTTGTAAATTTTATATAAAACTATGTTGCACTTTTGCAGTGATTTTTATAGTAAGTGATTTCTGTCTCAAGAAAAATATTAACAAAATATAACATTTTACTTTTTTAAATTTTCCCTTATTTTCCTGTGAAATATTCAGGAAAGAAGATGATACATAGATAAAGAGATATACAGATACATAGAGATTTAAAAATAGAACATTTTAAAAATAAGTCATTTTAACCTTGTTTATACTTCATAGGTTTTCTTGAAAGTACTTTAGATTAATTGTATGTTCTGGGTCAATTTGTTCACCTATCAAAACATTGCTTTAGCAGCTGTCTTCTAAAGGGTCTAAATTTTCCCCTTGTTTCTTATTTTCAATAATGTAAAACTCAGTAATTTAAATTTCAGTGATTTAAAATAGTTTATTTTTTTCAAATTGTATAATATTTTGAGCTTCATTCTTGAATATGCATTATCATTCTTCATTATGATCTTTTGATTTCTGTTTCCATTGTTTTTATATTTCTATACTAAACATGTATGTGGGTAGCAACATTTTATCAGATATAAGTAGCTCTTCACCTTTGTCATTGGTTGCTAAATGTCTTGGTATAGTTCTAAAACATCCCCCCAAAAGTTTCACACTTTGAAATAGGTAGTTTGGTCACAGTGAAACTATACTTATCACTGGATTGATCCATTGATGAGTTTAGAGTTGATTGGAGGGGCCTAGTTAGGAAGGGAGGTCAAGGGAGCATCATGTACAAGGGTGTATTCTTGTAGCAAATTTGTCTTTATTTTGCCCTTAATTTCTAAGCATCCTAAAATTCAAGCTGTGGTGTGGGCACTGCTGACTGCCTCTGGTCAAGTCTATAGAGGAAATAAGGAGGAAAAGACAGAAATGAAAAGCTACTAGTCTCATCAGAAAGATAACACACACAAAGTTGGGTGTAAGGAGAGGACAATTTCCAAAAAGATCAGGATTAAATGGAAACCAAATATTATTCTTTGGATTAAGAAAAAAGAATGCATTGAGGGCATTTCAGAAACTTGTAAGAAGTTTATTACATGTCTCAGAGCATAAGACTGAGAAATTTTCAAATTTGAGAAGACTGTCCATGGAATATCTGCCATTTAGGGAAATGCATCTCTTATTTCAGGCATCTAGCGGCTCAGCAACTACTGCAACCGCAGTCCAGAGGGGCCTGGTTACTGGCCACACTGGTCTCATATGTAGTGCTGGATTTACAGATACAAAGAATGTAAAAGTCATAGGTCATGGAGATCCTCCATCCCCAGATTTCAGAAGGCCTGGAGGCCAAGCAGAGTACCCCCAAAAGGGAAATGTATGGAGCTCTATGAGTACAGATGAATCTGCACTGGAGACCCCACGAAGCCAGAGATGCCAGTAATATGAAAGCCTGCAGAGCTAATCTAAAACAGAGGCCAGGTGGACTTCAAACTGTGATGTCCTGGGGAAAGGCCACAGCAATAGGGTCCTCCAAGCCATTTAGAGATCACATCCTACAACAGCCTGCCACCCGTGCTGGACACAAATCTGAAAAGTTAAATCCTTTCCCTGCTATGTTTTACAGTTGTTATGCCTCATTCATTTTTATCCCACCATTTCTGCCTTTTGGAATGGAGATATTTCTTGTGTACCATTGTATGCTGAAAGTATTTATTTATTTATTTTGATTTTCCATTATCTCACAGCTAAGAGTTTGCTTTGTGTCTCAGAGATTTTGGACCTGGTTTTTCATCAGTGCTGGAACTGTTAAGACTTTCACAAGTCTTAAAGCAGAACTAAATGCAATTTCCACAATTCAATGGACATGAGTTTTTTGAAACCAGAGGTAGCATATTATGGATTGGACCTAAAATCTTCCCCTAAAATCCTCATAAGTTTGCAAGTCAAGTATTGGAAATTGACTGGGCCATGAAAATGCTGTAGTGATTAATGGATTGGTTCTTTGATGAGTTCATAGCTGACTGCGGTCTTCAGTGGTGAAATCTGTTCAAAACAGTGGTTCACTGCAACACGACCTGGAAAGGTTTGTACCCTGACACTGGCTTCTCACTTCTCTTTTGTCTTGGTTGCCATGTGTTATAGTTTGAGCATGGATGTCCTCCCAAAGCCTCATGCAGTCCAGGGAGGCAGGTTCCTAGAATTTGCAAATGGCCCAGTCTAATGCTGGTATCTTGGGTATGAGGGCCACATTCAAGCATGTGTGACCTACATACAATATAAGGGACAGAACGAGTCTTAGGTTCATGCTCCCTCCCTTTTGTTCTTGTTGCTTGTGCTGTTTTCCACCATCATGAACTGTTGCCCTTTGCCATGTGCAATTCTGCCTTGGAGCCAATTGATTATGGACTGAAACCTCCCTCTGCAAACTGTGAACTACATAAACCCTTCTTTCCTTCACTTTGGGTGTCAGGTATTTTGTCCCATAATTGCGAGGAAAGTAACCAAGAAATAACTGGGACACCATGGGTTAAGCATCTTTCCCCTGCCATACCCCTTGATCATCTTGGACTGTGGTTATAGTGGTCTCAGAGTGTCTGAATGGCTGAACCTGGTGAATCATATCCAGGACAGTCACCTTAGTATGAGGCCATTCTTGAACAGGGCTCACAGGGAATCTCTTTTCAAGTGAAAAGTTTCCTGTTTTGTACTTTCAAGTCTGTGTTGCATGGAGTCCGGCTAAATCCTGTCATTCGTTAAACCTGTCTCTCTTTTTATCTCAATGCAAACTACTTGACTCTTTTTTAATCCTAATTTTTCAGCAATCATGGTTTCCTTGCTTTCAACTTTGCAGGTGCTTCCTTTTGACGAAATTAATTTTTCACAAGTGTCTCTTCCTCCTGGTTTCCGTGGTAGATCTGACCAAATGCAACCAGAAATAACCATGCCACAGCTCTGCTTTGAAATTTCTTCCAGCAGATTAATTACTCTACCACCCTCCTTCTCAGTCTTCCACACTCTGAGGAGGTGGGAAAAATGAATATAAATTTTCTGCCTTTGGTGTGATACACATGCAACTGGCAATAGATTTGTTGGCCCATCTGGAACTTTATGAGTCTTGTCTTTACAAACTCCTTCCTTTTCAGCATTCTGGTCTTCTGAGCCATGATCAGAATCTTACAACAATCTCATCTAACTCTAGTTATAGTATTCTACTTTGGGAACTGTCTAGCTGACATCTCTAAGTTTTTCCAAGTTCTTCCCACACACTAGTTGCAAAGGCTTCTAAACCACATGAGCAGGTACAGTCACAGAATCACTGCAGTATCTGTACCAGCTACTTTTCTATCACTGGAAATATCCACTGATAAATACAGTATTTCCATTACCCAGTCATCCTCTCAAGCATAGAAGAATTTCAGAGATATTTTAAATCTAAGATATACCGAGCATTAATACATTTATAAATGCTCCATTCTCATGAACTACTCATGTCTGGAAGGCAACCTCCTCCTGTGGTCTCCTTTCTTAGGCTTTGATCTAAACTGTCTCCCAAAAGGCCTGTGTGCTCAGATGTGGGACATATGGAAAACTGATGGGATGATGAAATGGGATGTGACTTCCTCCACTGCATTAATTCAGTGAGGAATTGATTAGCTGAAAGGGCCCAGAGGGAATGGGGTCTAATTGAATATGCAAATCACTAGGGGCATGGCTTTGAATATTACATCTTGTCCCCAGTCCCTGGATCCCTAACACTTTCCCTCCCAACTCTGATTCTGGGCAGCTGAGGGTTGAGGAGCTCTTCCTGACACACCTTCCAGCTTAGTAATTATGACTTGAGAGACAGCTGATGAGATTGAATCCCAGGAACTGTGAGCCAAAATAAAATTGTCTTCCTCAAGTTATAAATGAAAGATTCTTTTTTCTATAATGAAAAATTGATCAATACAACTGTAAAGATATTGATTTCAAGGTTTGAATATAAAAAGGACACAAACATTCAGATCATAGCACCATGTAAATGGATTTCTGTGTCCAAATCCATGATCCTCTGAAGTTGTGGTTCTTTGAGGGTTCGTCCTGGTAAAAGAGAGAATTCTTACACAGAGTCCTTTATTAACTACCAGACAGAAAATTTGACCTGCCTCCACCACCCTGTTTGAAGCTGTTGAGTCATGCATCTACCCAACTGCTAATCATTCTGATTACCTATTTTTAGTACTATGATTTGGTGACTAGTACTGTGATTTCATGGCATAAAGCATATCAAAGCAATTGTTCAACTATTTGAGTTCCTTTAAGCAAAAGAGATCTAAAAGAAATCACTTCTTGTTGAAACGTGAATTTCTTTTGAAGGGAGTAGGAACACTGCAATGTCAATTTCACAGAATAAAATCATTCTATCTAGTACAGTTTTCTTTTCTTATATGACAAATTATCCCTCTAAAATGACAAGTATTAAAGCTAACAGTTTTTGAAAGAATATTTGTATAGTGTATTATACTTTATATTCTTGGTTTACTCAATGGTATCTTTACTAATTGTTATTTCAGTACATTTTTTTCTTTACTGATATTCCTAAGAAAACATCATTGAGTATGTATGTTACATACCAATATACCTGTATTATTTTGAATTTGAACTGAAAGAGAATTTTTAGATAATATGAACATGAATTTTCAGTTTTATCTACCAGAAAATGCACTTTCATACAGTGAAGTCCGCTGTTACATTTTTAATTAGTCAATTTTCTTATTCTTCATGAAATCAGACTGCAAATAGGAGCTGAAGAGGTATACTATTTCGGTATGAAAGTACATACTTTGTGTTATATAAAGCATAAACTGTTCACAAGCAATTGTACATGATCAAAATATTTGATGATAGTTTAAGTAGTGATCTTGATATATATTTTATATAAATTTATTAGCCCTAAAATTTCTAATATAAAGTTCCATATCATATTTTATTTCCAAACATAGATATTAATAGAAAATATTAGTAAATAAGAAAATACAGTATACATATAAGTTTTCTTGACATTTTATTTTGCAGAGTCTTGCAAATAAATATTCTCATTATGCTATTTTTAAATACTTTAAAAATTTTAAAAGAACATAAGGATGAGAGTAATTTTTTTAAAGGCAAAATTTTTTGAGAAAAAAGCAAATTCATGTATATGAATGTTGCTTATTACAGTATATCAAATTATGCTAAACAAATCTTTTTATAGTTCAATATTTTCAAACTTTGAGAACATGTAATATTCTTGATTATTGTTACAATTTGAAGAATGCTTCAGGAACCTATACTACTGCAAGTAGGAAACTCTTGTTTTGGTGTTGTCCATATGGAGAAAATCAAATGGATCTTGTTAAATTCTACTTCTGGGAGAGAATGTCTAGATAGAACATTTTGAATCATCTCTGGTAAAACCCAAGGGAAAATAAACATCATTTTAGTATAACCTTCTAAAATTCGGAAAATTCCTTCCACTGCAGAAACTATTTTAATAAGGTAATGATGGCTTTAGAAGATGATTACAAGAGACATTTTCCCAGCATGAGTGACTCGGTTTAGAGAACAGCTAAACACATCAATTGCCAAAGAACCTCATTATGAGAGGTAAATTTTATAGGTTTTAAAATACACACACACCATTGGAGAAAAATTAGTCTGTGTAATGAATAAGAATTTTATCTCTGAATGAAAAGTGTGTGGAGATTTTTATGATAGAGAAAATGACGTCAACATTGATTGACATCTCTAGAGGAATAGTCATAAAACATTTTCTTGGACTAAGGTAAGAATTAAAATGAAAACGTTCATAAATGTTCTAGCAATGCTACTATTCTGTGCTTCTAGGTGATGATAACTTTCTAAGAATTTATTAGGATTTATGTAAATAAGTCTATTTAATGAACTGGAATATGCCAGTTTGAAATGTCAGATGAAAGAGCAAATTTACTTTTTCAGAGTTACCAAAATGTTTAAACCAAAAATAGTTTCACTAAGGTAAGTACTAAAGTACTTTATTTACTTTATTGAAGCATCATCAAATCACTGGAACCTTGAGGAAGTATGTTATATTATAATTTATGAGACAAATGCAGAGGCCACAGGAATTAAACACTATCCAGGAGAAAAAGTGCAGAAATTATGGCATTTAACATGGGAAACCAGGACAACAAATATATAAATTTTCTTTAACCATTATTTTTAAAATCGTATAATAATCTTTGAAACCCAAAAATGGTAAAAATAAGAAGAAAAACAGAAATTAAAACATGATGAGACTTTCCTGACAATAAAGTTTTTACCATTTTTAAAATATTTGTAATATTTTCAGTGGAAAATATCATGCAGGAAAATCTCTCATCTTGGGAGATTTTCAACTACTTGGTTCCCTCTAGGCAACTTCCACAGGCAATAAATAATTTAGTCAAAATTTTAATTAAATCAGGGTAGGAGTCCTACAGCCTGGGAGAATTGTGAGAAAGTGTCACTAACTATCCTGTACTTCAACCTGTGGTCTGAAATAATTCTAAGATGGTTCAGAAAAGTATGCATAAAATTCACAATCCACAGCAACCTAGTTTCTCTTAAGATATTTCTGATTTCTAATCAATGTATCTTACATTCTTTTGAATTTACCTTATAATTAACATATTCTCACACATACAGGAAAATACATGTAAATTATAGTCATGAGGTATTAATACACAGCCCATTAAATATTTTCCGTGATGTCTACAGAATGTAATACTGACTCTAATATAAATACTTGACTTTAAAACTATTTTAAAATTTTCTGTGTTTCCATTTCAATTGATACGTCACAAATACCAAATACTATCCATCCTGAGAAGTCAAATTAAAACAACAACAACAACAAAAAAAATGTTTTAGTGCTAAGAGCTACAACAGTTGATATATTTGTATGTGAAAAACCAGCATTGAAGTATGGTAGTTCGACTTTGCATGAGACAGTTTCTGGTGCTAAAAGACACTGGTTATGCTCAGGGTATAGGAAGTTCACTATAAGAAAATAACAAGCAAGTGAAGAAACCCTGGAACCTGAATATTACAAAGAAAAAAAAGGTGACACAAGACTTAAACTATAAAACATCCTAACAACTTAAATTTAAAAGGTTTTCTTTAATTTTTTTTTTTTTAACCTGGGATCGAACTCACTGCCTCGCACTTGCCAGACAGGCATTTATGCCACTAAGCTAAATCCCCAAGTTCTTTAAAGTTTTTTGAGATTATTTAATTTTACACATCATTTCAAGTGTTTTTAATAGATCAAGAAAAATTGTTCATTATAACTTCTTTATGTATGCTGTTCTATCAATATAACATGTTTTAATCTACCTCACATTAGTTTTACAAAGCAATCCAACTTTATTAATATGAATGAACAGAATTGTCTCTATTAAGAAACTAACAGTAAAATAACACAAAGATATATGATAGTTAAAATTTTCTCACTCTAGTTTACTAAATATTTAGCAAGTCATGTAAACAGCAAATTGTGTACTAATTTTAATGCAGAATTTTCCTTTATATAAATCTCCAATATTTATGAAATTTCATTTTACTATCAAAGTTAAACTGAAAATCTATTTTTATGAAAGTTTTTACATTTGGTTAAAGTAATGTACAAAATCATTCTATTACTATGCAGAAGGAAATTTAATTATAGGATAGCTTTGTTCAGCTTCAGACTTTTAAAAAATTTAAATATACTTTGGAAATCTTGCTTGAAAGGCAACTGATATAGCAAATTTATCAATTATAGCACAGTCTAAACTCTTGCTCAAGAAAAAATTATGATAGACATGTGTTTATGAGAATGATAACTGACAAACTAACACTCAGTTTCCCAAATTTTATGCCATTGAGTATTCTTAGTAGAGAAGTAAAACGTAAACTACAAACATACATTTAAGTTGTAATACTATTCATAACTGAGTTGGTGAAATGAAATACAGACATGCTTTCTCTGAATTTAAAAATCGTCCCAACTATATGATGCCAGGGTTTCAAGCAGCATTCATTGCTTCAATTTCTGGAATATTGATCAATTATTCAAATAAAGGAGAGAGAAAGGATAAAGCTAAACAGACCCTAAGGGAAAAATACATTTTCATTTAGTTATCTAAGGGACTGGGCTGAGTAGAGTTTCAGCACTTCAAGAGCAAACATTAATAGCATTTTAGATTCCTGAGGTTTTTCACTGACTACTGTTTGTATGAACAATACTGCTTTTCTGATGTATACTGCACAGAGCATATGGGAATCCATATTTATAATTTTAGTCCATACAAATTTATTTCAGAAAATATTAGGATGTATAAGAGATGATAGTGATGTTGAGAGGTTTAACTTAAAACTATGCGAAATAACACTCAGGATTGTTCTTTTGATACAGAACTTAGATAAGGAGAGAGCGACTAGATAGCTGATGTGCATCCATCACCCCCATCACCAGAAGTTAATAAGAACTCAGTGTGGGCACGGAAATAAATTTGTTTTGTGTTGTTAAGAAATAGTATAAATATGCAAGCCTGGAAAACAGGAACTTTAGGGTTTAACTGGAATCTGTCTCTTTACAACGTGCAGGATTTTGAAAAGATTAATGAAGGAGGCCTTGACCTTCCAAGACTCGGGAGAGGATCTCATCATGCTTAGTCATTCAATCACTCCATAACAATAAGAAGACATGGCCTCATTCCATCGTACAGCACCATGCCTGGGACAGTCTTACCATTGCGTCGTAGAGAGTGTAGCATTTCAACGAGCTTTCATGCCTTGGATCTTTGGAAGACAGTTCCTGGAAATACTGGTTTATAAACAATATTATGTAGTATCATAAAATATTTTACCTAGTGAATGAGGCAGGGAGAACTTGCTATAGTACTTCACTGCAAAACTATGATGCCCACTGACGTAAATCAGAACAGAAAGTATCCAAAATACTATCCAAGTATATGGCTAGTATATAAAATACTAGCCAAGTGTCTCAAAAAAAAAAAATAGTATGTGGTATCAAACACCAATAATATTACCTTGATGCCTAATGCTGGTCTTACATTTATTTTAAAATATTATAACTTGTAATGTATAGCATTTAGATGAAAAGCTGTTTCAAGCAATTAGTAAAAAGAGCAACAATAGGCGTGTATAGTATGACAGGCCCTTCATCTTCACCACAGTGCACAAATAAATCAGGTTATTATTCTTTCAACTTGTCTTATAGAAAACACACAGGTGGTGTCTGCAGATGAAATACTGGCAAATAGCATAACACACGGCTTAAGCTGTTTAGAATTATTTGTGTGCACTATTTATGCATATATACAATTAGGTTGGGTGAATAAAACTATTATATCACATTACTGAATTAAAATTTCCTGGAAATTAAATTCAGTGGCAGATATTTGCTTGAAATTCATTTTCACAATAAGGCTAAATCTTCATGAAAATATATTGTGATTATATTGATAGATTAAAAAAGTTTAACTGAATTTTCATCAATACCTTCACTGTACCTGTGAGCAATTATGATGTACTCAAAGTATTTTTGAAGAATAATGTATGTATCTAAAAGAGATCAGACCATACCATAGAAAATAGGACGTCCTTATTCACAATTCAAAATAATAACAGTTGCAAAACAGACAATGCTATCAAAAGGGTCTCAATTTGGGCAGTTTTAAATGCTCAGACTCACTCACCAACCACTGGTATGACAAATCTATGTTTATTTACACACAATACATTAACAATTTTGAAAGAAAAAATTCTGTAAAGAACATAATTTTATGTACCTTGATCCATTGTACACTTTTTGGCTTATAATCCTGGCCTTTCCACTTTCAATCTTTGTCAATAAAAATCTTACATTTTCCCATCATTCTTAATACAAGACAGATGATAAGTTCATAAAGCTTGTAATAAAATTTCAAGTCATTTTGTCAGTTAACCTTCACAAACATGATTGTTACCCAACTTTTTTTGTAATATATTCTTAAATGTCTAGACTTTTTTTGTGATCAAAGAAGAGTTCATCATTCACATCTGCTTTACCTAAACATATAAATGTCAACACAATTTGTGGAAGGTTTAATAAATAATGCAAATAAAGCAAAATCCCAAAATTTGTTTACAAGATCTGTAGATTTATCCGTTAATTAATTTAAAATGAAAAAAGAACCAGTGTTCTTATCAACAAATATACTTTATCTTACATTCTCATGTTTTATACATATAATAATTATAAATCATTTAAATAAGGCAAAATTACTGAATTAAAATTTCCTGGAAATTAAATCCGATGGCAGATATTTGCTTGACATTCAGTTTCACAATACAGCTAAATCTTCGTGAAAATATATTGTGATTATATTGATAGAATGAAAAAGTTTAACTGAATTTTCGTCAATACCTTCACTGTACCTGTGAGCAATTATGATGATCAGCCCTAGAGATGTTCCTAAGAAACTATGAAGTATTTATTGTGATGACACAACACATTCTGTGCATATCACATTAGACCTTTACACAGCAGTTTGATATGGACACATGCCTGGGCAGAATTTGAAGATCTTATAGATGAGCAAATACCATTAATACAATGATGACTTGGGGAATTATTTTGTTCATGAGTGTGACTAATTTTACAAAAACCAACTTTAAAATATCACACAATATAAAAAGAGCTCTTAATAAAAGTTGTCTCTTTTAGTTTAGGGAAATAACATTGATACACTTAAAATGGGTTCCTAGAGAAAATAATCTTACCCCAGAGAAAAATGATGAGCTCAAAAAGAAGAAAAGGTGTTTTAATATATGATACTGCCAGGTAATGTCATTAGAAATACTGAGTTTCAAGCACTAATGGAGTATCCAACTTCAAGTGGTAATGAAGCATTTGGGAACAGCAATAGAGCATAGGAGATGCTCTTTGTCTATAGCATCAACTGTCACACAGTGGTACCAATATATCTCATAGTCAAAATTATAAAATATACAGAACATCAGAGTAAAATGTGAAGAACAGAACAGAGAGAAGGAAGGACCTCTGGCAGGAGCATACAATCATAATGATGGTATGAGGAAAAAGAGGTACGAAGAATTCACTGAAATAATAGATGCTACGAAAAACAATGTAAACTGCACAGAATGAAGAAAAATAAAGATCAAGGCATTGTCCCACTAGTGTTATAAACAAGGAACAAGTGTCACTGGAAAGACGTCAGATCCTTAAATGTTAGACTACATGTGAATGTATGACAGTTGAACCTGAGGAAGACCTACTCATGATGAAATAACATCATAATAGAGGAGGATATGAATTAAAATTGCCCTCAAGACTCATGGAGCCTCCATATTATGTGAAATCAGCACATTTAACTGAACCACCAATTACATTTACCCGAAGTGTAAGCTATGCTACATTTATTGACATGTCCACAAGGTGCATATATGCTTAATTACCTGTGATTGTTACCAACCAGGTATTTTTCTCATCTATATTAAAGGAGTAAGATAAGACAGGAGGAGATATTCTCATATACATACATGTATACATGCCCATACACATATGTGCTGTTAAGTAAAGGTCACAATCAAGCCACTTAGCAATTTCTGGTCTTTCAAGGCTGTGTTTTGGTTATTTTCATAATAAGAACACTTATGATCTATGCTTTTTTTTTTTTTTCATTTTGATAGGTACTGGGGATCGAACTCACGACCGTCTGCTTGCAAGGCAGGTGTTTATGCCGCTGAGCTAAATCTCCAGCCCCTTATGATCTATGCTTTTAATTAATTTCAAATACACTATACTGCATTATTAACTATATTCAAGTCACTATGTATAAGGTCAGTTACTCAAGTTACACAATTAACACTTTTCCTCCATCGACCCACATCTCTCTTTGTTTTTCCCACCCGCTGGGAAGCACCACTCTCTGCTCTGCTCCTTATCTTCAATCATTGTGTACCTTGATGTGAAATTGAAATATTTGTAGAGCAACATAAACCTGAAGAAAGAGGTTTTATCTTTCTGAATGATTGGATAGATGAAATAGACAAGTATTGTTGAATGACCTGGTCACCATAAGAGGTTGATACAGAAATACTGAGATGACTTCTGGAAGAATAAAAAGATCTGCAATAAAGCAGTTAAGATTTTGCTTAAATATTTCATTTGAAAGAAATAAAAAATACCAACTGATTGAGAAGGTACTTTTTTTGTACTTATTGCATAAATCAAGTCAATTTTTGGTATTAGCTCCCAGAATTCTACATAAATATTTAAGACTCAGAGCTATTTACCGCTTATAAAATGCATGATAAAAGGAAGTAAATTCTAAAACAAAAATTGGAGAAATCAATTGATAATGCAAGGAATTTGAATTAATAGCTCACAACTTTGAATTATTTTTTAAAATTTGAAAACTTACCCAAATGACAAATAGTATTGTTTTCAAATATTTGCTTTCAATGGTATATTAATAAATATATCCTACTGCAAACATATAGAACAAAAATTAATTAAATTGAAATCCTTTATAAATCAGAAATAATAAAATTATCATTTTACACATTATTACATATCACTTTATGAACTTTTGTATCCCAGTTTTCAACTCAATTTTATAATTGAAGTATTTTCAAAATAATTTGATATTCATTCAAACTTGTCTTAACATTTGTTTAAACATAATACATCATCTGTGTTATAAGTAACCAAAAGACTTTGTAATTTTTAATAATTTAGGTTCTTTGCAGAAACTTTTATAAATAAGACTGCATTTAAAATATTTACTGATATATTTGTGTAATGAGTTTACATTAGAAAAAGTGGAGAAATTATACTCATTGAGAAGCAATCACATTTTGAAAATTTTTGTATAAATTATGAAATTGCACATTAGAAATGATTTATGATTATACATCTCTTGGCAATGTGACTGCTACCTTATAGTGTTTTAGTTCCTTTGGCAAAATGAGTGTTACACAAGTATGTTTCTAATGTGGTAAGAAAAAATTCTGCTGTATTATTGTTTTAATATGTCAAATAATTATCAGAGAGCTGACATTCTTTGCTCTATTTGTTGGCTATGTATAGTGTGAGAGGGATACAATATGGGTGTATATATGGTGTTTGTTGTGTGTATATATGAAAGTATTTGTTGTATATATGTAGGTATTTGTATATATGTAAGCATCTGCTTACAGAACAATTGCTTACTATGGATGAGGCCCTGGGTTTGAACTTTAGAATTAAAAACAAACAAAATAAAATTTTCAGAAAATATGTGAAAATCATGATTCAAAAAAAATAACCACAAACCCGAAGTGATGCATATAAATTCATATTTAAAATTTTAAAGTATTTTAGTTAGGGATATAACTCAGTGGCACAATTACATACATCAATGGAATGGCAGTCCGTGCTTTTAAGCCCAGCACTTGGGAGGCTGAGGCAGGAGTATTGCTATAAGTGCTAGGACAACCTGTGTTACATAGCAACACCCAGTCTCAAAAAACCAAAAATAAATACATAATTATTTTAAAACCAACAAAATGCTAATGTATCTTCAAAATATCCATTCCAGTTTTAAATATGTGAAAATAAATTTTGAACTGAAATATTAGCATGTCTTTTAAAAACCAAATTGGTAAACAACTTAAAAAACTACTCAGTGCCGCTAAGGATTTGGTCATCTAGTGTCTACAAATGATCATATGTAGAGATCCTAGAAAGAAATTTGGCCTCACAAATCAAAGCTCAAAGAAGTTCTCCTACTATAACTCAATGATAAAACTCTTCTTTAATGAGGAAATATAAAAGACTAGATTAGAAAAAGACGAGGGAACAATGATGTCTATCACAACATTGTTTGGAACAAGAAAAGAAAAATGTTGGCATCTGGGAATATTTATTTTAGATTAATGCTTATCTACAAAGAAATAAGTTGCAGCAATATATAATAAAATCAATTAGCTGAACAATGTACATTCATAGTGTGTCTAAAAATTAGGTCAAATTGTTTTTCCTCTCAATATTTTGTGATTTCTATATAATTTTACTGAGTAAAGAATTGATCCATCAAACTGTTGATAGTACTTGGATCCCTAGATTGTTGGTAATTTATAATCATTTTAAAAATACTTATGTATTCAGCCATTCTTAAAGTAGCAATATTATATTTACTTAAAATACTAAAAGCATATAAACAGCCTTTACTTCATTAACCCACATTTATATTTAACATAATAATAATCTAAATGACAAAGGTATTTCTTTGAAAACTATACATATTTTCTATTAAAACCTCATCATTTAAAAATTTTAATGTGCTTATCGTCCAACAAGATTATGCAACTGTGGTCTTTGGTCTTAGTTTCATGAAATTAGTGGTCAGAATAGAAACTAAGATGAACTATAATTTTTTTCAGCATGAATTGGCTGTGGTCCCAACCATTAGTAATGGGACTAGAAATGGTATCAGGACCAGAACAATTATATAGGAAGTGTAGACATTAGAATACTGTCACTCTGTGACCAAGTTGCATACAGCTGTTAGACCAGAATTTCTGTAAGAAGATTTTAATGTGATCAGCCTCATATATTTGCTAAGGCCATCGGCAGTCATGGCAGCAGCTTTGAAATATTAGTTTTATGGCACCATTCAATTTCAGAGAGATGAAGTATGAGATCTTCAAGAAATATCTATTTTATTCCATTTGTTTTACAAATTTGAATCCAATGATCAATGGAAGTTAACTGACATGCTTGAGTTACAAAATGTCCTAATTATTGGTAGAGTCAACATTAGAAATAATGTTATAGTTTGTGCCCGAATGCCCCTCAAAGCCTTATGAAGTCAAGGGCTTCTAGAATTTGTGATTGGATCAGGGTCCAAAGCTAGAATTATGAGTGTGATTGTGACACCTGCCCCAGGGAGGCTGTGGCCTGCACGCAGTACAAGGGAGAGAAAAGTCTTCTCTCCATGCTCCCCCGCTTTTGCTCTTTTGCTACCATGAACTGTTGTCCTCTCCATGTGCCACTCTGCCTTGGAGTCAGCAGAGTACAGACTGAAACCTCCACACACTGAGCTAAAGACCCTTCTTTCCTTAATTTTGAGCATTAAGTTACTTTTTTTTCTCAGCAGTGAGAGGAAAGTAACCAACACAAATAAGTACCCAATTTTGTTCTTGGCTAGTCCAGGACACACTATACATATTTCAGTATTTAAGAAGCCACAAAACTCACATGAATCCTATGTTGTGTTGTATTCCTAACTCTGGTTTTGTGGATTATTTTATTGCAGAATAGCATTACACTTGGGGGAAAATAATTATGTGAAGCAATGTATTTTTATTGAGAGCTAGTTAATTATTACTGTTGGTTCCAACAGATGACATATTCTAGGTTTTAACATAAAATGGTGAGTAGTAAATAGGGATTTGAAGTGGAAATCACAATTTTATCACACACACTATATCATGAAAATCATGAATAATATTTTAAGACTGTGTATTTAATTCTGCATCTGAGTCTTTTTGGTGTCATTAAATTAGCTAAGTACAGATTACATCAGACATTTCTTCAATTTATCTACCAGTTTATTATGGTTACTAAATAACAACAAAGTATTACCTCACTTCTGATCTTTTAAGTCAGTAATTAAATATCCTGACATAGAAAGTGACCGCTCCTTACATGTAAATTGGTTATTACAGATGTATGGAGTAATTTAATATTTATTATCTTGAAATTATGGTTCAAAAGAATTTTACTTCACTATGTGGGGAGAATTTGTGTTATGTGTTTCAAAATATTTGCTGCTCCCCTGAAAATATAGAGTAAAATATAGGAACAGTCACAGTTAAGATAAAATATCATACCTATCATACCTCACTACTTACACTTGATAGGTGATTTCTTTGTAAATGTCACTCAATACATTCCATCATATATTGTATATATAAAGAAAAGGAAGAAAGTTAGACTATGCAAAAATAAAAATCCTATCAAAACTGTGCAACATAAATGGTCACTTTACAAAAGAAGGAAAAATAGGAATTCCAACTAGGAATTCCATTTGATCCAATTATTCCCTTTCTAGGCATCATCCACCAAAAAGCAAATGACATCATATTACAAAAATATGTGCACATTCTTATCTGTAGCAGCACAGTTCGTAATTGCTAAATCCTGAAAGTTTTCTGTCATTCAACAGATGAATAGGTAAAGAAAATGTGTTATCTCTACATAATGAATATAACAGCTACAAACACGAATAAATACAAGGCATTGTGGGAAAATGAATGCTCTGGACCATAATGGTTAAGTGAATAAATCAAACACAGAAGCTTAACTATTGCATAGTTTCCTATATGAGAAAACTAAAGTAAAAATAAAGAACAAACTAACAGAAAATGAGGTGTAGAGAGATAGCTGTACCTCAAAGGGAATGGAAATCAAGTGATGGAGGAAGGAGGAAGGAAGGCACAGGGGATGGAAGAAAGAATATGATGCCTTACGTGCATGCACCAACTCTACACAGAGAACATTACCTACTGCAAGTAATTAAAAAATAAGATAAAATATAAGAGGATCAAGAAGTGGGTGGAGGGGTCGCAGGGAAGGGAAAGGAGTTGAAAAAGAAATTAAGAATTTATGTACACAATAAATATAAAATAACATACTAAAATTAAAAGAAAATAGATAAATTTTAAAAGTTACAGAGCAAGCATGTAGAGATTGAATACAATGTTAATAAAGTTGGGGAATGTGTACTTGTCAGAGAAAACTAGGTGGTTTTACATGAATTTCTAGCAGCTACAAAGTTGTAACTAAGGCTCCTTCATCTAGCTTATCACTTTGGGGACTGATCTTTGTCCAGTGATTTAACACAAGAGTGAAATACTTAAGAATAAAGTGACAATATAAAATGAACTCATAGTGATCAAGATATTTTAGAAGTAAGATCATCAACTTCAGTGAAATCTTTCTTTCTTTTCTTTGTGTTGTTGTGTGTGTTTGAGATAGGGTTTCATCTTGCAGTTCAAGTTGGACTTATTAGCCCAGGCTGGCCTCAAACTCACAGTATTCCTCCTGCTTCAGTGCTGAGTTTGCAGTCATGCTCCACCAGGCCCACCAATTAAGGGATGACTTCAAATTCATATTCATAACGAGAGTTTTCATGGAAATCATTTATAACATCTCAGCTAGAAGACTGTGTATTTGACAAGAGTCTCCTCCTAGAAAATGGTGACATTTATGAAAATAAACATCAACATTTCTGAAGATAATTTTATCAATCGGTAGTGTTATTTCATCTTATAGAACTTTAATTTTTCATATACTCAACCCCCTTGAAGATATTGGATACATTATGTATATTGCTTTCTTGCTTAGCATCTATAGCAGTGAAATCTAGTATCTCATAAAAGGTTGAGCAGATTGAAATAGTTTATAGATAGAAGCATTTTGGGGTTTCCATACCAATAAGCTGGATACATTAGATTTTCAAAATCGTATAGAACAATATTTCAATGTATTTTTTATACTTTAAAGTTATGTCATTTTTATTTTGGGCACATATATTAACTATATATGTACTATATGAACTATATTAATTCAATTTAAAAATAAATTTTCTGTAATTTCTTTAGATGGCTTTTGGTTTTGTGTTTTAAATACAATTTAAGGCATTGAAACAAAGAACAATAGTATGATCAGTAAGGCGATAACAAAGAATAGAGGTTAATGTAATAATTTCTAGTATACTTCTTAAGGCTTATTTATGTCACATATTAAAATATTACATACATTGCTTTTCAATATATTCAGGCCTCAACTGATTTGCATAAGAAACATTTTGTCATTGTATCATTTTCAAGATAAAGAAAGGGAAAGAATGCAACCATACAGAAAAAGGTACAGGTATTTTTTTCCAGAAAAAAAATAATTCCAAATTCAGTGTCAAGTGCAAGGGATTTAGCTCAGCAGCTTAAGTAACTGTCTGGCAAGGTTGAGATTGTGAGTTCAATCCCCAGTACCAAAAAAAAAAAAAAAAAAAAAAAAAAAAAAAAGAATCACAGGTTTAGCTACTTCGAAGCAAATGAGCGACTTTATGGCAGTCATTGTTGACTTCCCCAGTGTCAGGTGCTGAAGTCATAAAAAGCCTTCATCATCCTGTTATGATTAGATTAATTTTATAACGTTCAGTATGTATTCTATGTGTGTGAAGATGGGGACAACTATTTGGAAGAAAACTAGAGACAATATGATAGACAGTGAAGATCTCCAGTGGACTCGCTTTGAAATCCATGTTTCTTAAAATAGTTTCCTTATGATCTGTTTTGTTCCATTTTGTTATGTTTAATCTTACCCTCTTTAAAATTAAAAAAAAAAAAATAATTCAGTGTCAAGTACAATACATAAGCACCAACATGCTCCTTAGTCAATTATGATACTTATCTATTGACAAACAATTCCCTCAAATGAGTAAAAGTTTCTATATCATGACCAGTATTCACTTTTTTATACTGAAAATTCACTGTAATTGAGTTATGCAGATATGGAAATATTGCAGTTTTTCTTTAAAAATTATTTTTGATGTCAGTCTCCACTTCTAGTTCAAATTATTCAAAACTGATTTAAACCAGTTATTTTTTCCACAATTTTATTGTTTCAATTTTATTAAACAAATTTTATTGTTCAATTTTATTTCATTGTCTTTTGAAGATTTATTTTATTTGATAATTTTAGTATTGGCTCGTATATGTTTATTCCACAGACAGTATAGTATTTTTTTCTTAAAACTGATAGCTATTTACATTATATGGGGTATTTTTTTTGTAATTTCATACTAAATTTAAGGCTATTAAAGAAAAAAATGTTTTCAAAGTGGATGCAGTAGCTCAGTCACATGTGCTGCCAGTGACACCAGTGGCGCTGGGGCAGGAAAACGTGTGACGCAGCCTTGAGGCTAGAAAACAGTTTCTCAAGGGAGCACACAGAGCCAGAGCTTGGGGAGTGAGGGGAACTGGTTCATTAATCTGGCACATGATGTGTGGAACAGAAGCAAGTAGATGGGGCACTGCTTATTTTATTTCAAAGGGCCCAGGGTGAACTCCAGCTTCAGAGCAGTTCAGTGGCTTCACTGCTAACGTTCTGGGATGGAGTGAGGCAAAGGCCATTCAGACTCAGCAGATGCCAGCAGCAGGGAAGCACACTGTGAGACTGAGCTGAAAGGTGGGATATGAGACCACCTAGCCTTCGCTCTGGGGGCAACAAAAGCCAGTCTTAGCCCTAAATAAAAAGGACTGCAAGGGTGCTCCTGCTCTATGACCAGCAGAGTGGTCATGGGCCAGCAGGGTAAGCAGAAAAACAGTCTTGAATTGTAGCATCACAAGGGCACCATCTCTGCACAGCAACCAGCACATAACAGGAGCTAGTGTATGGAAGAGAGGAAACTGTGTAAGGTCCAGAGGGAACCAACTGTACACAGGGCTGGGGGAAACACTGGACTTTCTCTACCAAAGGGAAACTGGGCTGTTCTTGATGCTGTTGTTATGGCTAACCGTACTACTTTAGCCAGGAAGTTATTACTGTTGAAATTAGATTTTCACCAGAATGTCTGGGGTTATAACAGTACCAAAGCAATGAGTGCTGAGCCAAATAGATAGCAAGTTTTCATCCTTAGTAAATTTGGAAAGTAGGTTCCTGGGATAGATACATGACTGCAAACCATCTACACCAAGAAGACATTTCTGAGGAAAAGATATTTCCTAAGGAAGCATCAATACTAGTGGTAGTGGATAGCTACCATAAGAATTCTACAAGAATCAGCACAGAAATCAAAATAAAATTAAAAAAAATAGAAGACAGAAAATTGCAAGATTCAGAAGCAAAATTCAACCCCAGACTCCATCTACCCAGAACAAGACCATGGAAAATCAGAAGCCACATACTGGAACTTCATAAATGATAGCAGAAGAATTTTTTTTAAAATTATGAGGATTCATAAAAAATAATCTCTCAGTTAAAAGAAGTTCAAAATCAAAACACATTTGAGTAGAAACAAATCAAAAATAGAAGAGCTTACAAAAATATGGAAATCATGAATATTCATCATAGCAAAGAAATGGAAGCCATGAAATGGATTCAAACAGAAATCAACAAGGTTAAAAACTTTGCTGAAAAGTATAAGCCACAGATTCAATGAAAACAAAGATTGAATATCAGACATAGAAGACAAGATTGAACATAAAAAAACATGAAAAGAAAAATAACTTATAAAAAGGGACCATGAATAATGAATGCAACATGCAAGATGAAGCAAAGGAAAACAATATAGGATTGACAGGCATCCATGATAAACCTGAGAGCACAAATGTCATTAAACCAAAACCCTCAGAGTAGTGAAAGAGAAATTCACAAACATAGATAAGGAATGTGTCATACAAACAAATGAAGCATATAGAACTCCAAATAACCATGACCAAAATAAATCTACAGCAAGGAATATCATAATCAGCATTCCAGAAATTCAGCATAGCAACATAGTAAAAGTGCATAGAGAAAAAACATCACCTATAAAGGAAAGTCCAGCAAAATCAGAACAGACTATTCAACATAAACCTTCAAATCAAGGAGAAATTGTAGTGAGATATTTCAACCCTAAAAGAACACAATCGTCAAACAAGATTGATGTACCTCACAAAACTGTTTCAAAATTGATAGAAAAATAATATTCTTCCATGATAAAGAACAGTTGCAGAAATTCATGACCACCAAACATGTGCTCCAAAATGCTCTAAGGCTATTTTGGAAAGAAACAACAAAGATTGCAATTCTAAAATCACTGATAGAAAAAAACCTCCAGGTAGGAAAAGCAAATAAACAGAGAGGAAAGACAGAGAGTCAACAACAGAAAATAATATGGAAGTATTTTTCAATATATATTAGTTATAATCATAATTGTATAAGCTCATAATTCACTAGTCAAAATGAGCAGACTGGCAGAATGGATCAAGAAGCAAGATCCAAAAGTGTGCTGTATACTAGAAACACATTTAACTCAAAAAGAAATTCATAGACTGAATGGCAAAGAAACAGTACTCCTGGCAACAGGAATCCTTAAAAAAAGCAATGGCAGCTATTATATTTGTACATTATGTACTTAAAGCCAAAACTAATTAAAAGAGACAAAGAATATCACTGTATGCTTTTTAATTCCAAGGGAGACATAACCATCATAAATACATATGTACCAAATATTTGTGCACCACTTACATAAAATAAATATTAATGGACATGAAAAATCAAATAAGCGTTAAAGCAGTTGTAACTGGTGATCTTAACATCTCACTTTTACAAATGGTTCACAATAGCTCAACTAAAAAATTATCAACAAAGAAATATCAAAAGTAAACTAAACCTGTAAACAAGAGGATTTAGTGGATGTCTGTAGATTTTTCCAGTGCAAATGCCAAAATACACATTCTTCTCAGCTCCATGTGGAGTGCTCTTCAAAATAAACTACATACTAGTCCATAAAACATGCTGAAGTAAATGCCAAGGAATTAATATTATCCCATGCATATTATCTAACCAGGGTGCAATTAAAATGGAAATCACAGCAAAAGAAACCTAAAAACTAAAAACTACATGAAAGGTAATAACACCCTTCTGAAAATCCAATAGGTCACAAAAGAATTTAAAGAATAAATTAAACAATATCTATAATTAAATGATAATGCCAATAAGCATACTAGAACTTATGGGAAGCAACGGAATCCATCCTATGTGGAATATTTATAGCAATGAATTCTCACATCAGAAAACAGAACAAGCTAAAATAAGCAACCTAATGTTAAATTTCAAACTTCTAGAAAAAGAAGAAAAAGTCAAACCCAAAGCTCATTTGGCAGAGAAAACTGTAAAGATAATTTCTGAAATAAATACAACTGAGACTAAGAAAACAATACAAAGATTCAATGAATCAGAGAGGTGATCCTTCAAAAAATTAAATCAATTTGATAAACTCCTGCCCAACCTTATCAAAAGGAGGATATAATCATTGTGGAGATCAGTCTGGAGATTTCTCAAAAAGCTGGGATTGGAAGTCCCATTTATTCCAGCTATTCCACTTCTAGGCATATTCCCAGAAGAACTGAAAACATCATACCACAGTGATATATGTGCACCCATGTTTATAGCAGCACAATTTGTAATTGTTTATAGCAGCACAATTTGTAATTGCCAGATCTTGGAAACAACCTAAGTGTCCATCAACTGAGGAATGGATAAAAAAGTTGTGGTATTTTTATACAACGGAGTACTACTCAGCTATAAAGGGGGATCACATTGAGATATTTATAAATAAATGGATGCAGCTTGAGAGCATACTCATAAGTGAAATTAATCAAATTCACGTGTATGAACACTGAATAGTTTCCCTATTGTAAGAAATGATTCAAATATATAAAAGTATGTGGTAATCATGATTCCCCATTATGTGGCCTTGAAGTCTTATAAAGTTTTCACTCATTAATTGGAATGGCTTTATTCTGGGATGTTTGATATTATTGGCTGTGATGATATGAACAGCTATTCTGAAGAAAATAGAGACATCATAATAGCTAGTAATGCTTTAATATCATCTTGTTTTGAAGTCCCACCAAACTGTTGTTCTTCTGTCTCCATTGGTTTTATCATGTTGTATCTTACTGGATTTTATTACATGTAATAGTATAAACAAAATTTTTATAGGCAAAGAGATATTATAGAAACCATTTTTCAATTTCTGTTAGTTGGTTTTAAATACCCTGTAATACTTTCATCCTCTTGAATGGTTTCACACTGCCTTGATATGTTTGATGCCATAGTATACAAAGTTATACTCAAATGTTTCAAGGAAAGAGTCACTATGGTAGCTACTATTGAGTTGGGTTATGTTGTGGTAAAGCACTAGATTGCTGAACTTGTTATGCTTTGACCTTTATAGTTATGCTGTTATGTCCTCTTTTATCTCAATCCCCCCTTTTAAAAATATTTTTTTATTATTTTTAATTAAGGGAAAATTTTTAAAAAGCAGGATATATTATAGTAACTTTTTTGATTTCCTTATACCTGATTTGAAGCCCGGTATTGCTCCATCCATCTTGTTTTGACTGATTTTACTCTGTTCTGTTCTGTTTGATAGTATCAAGTTTGAGAGTATAGGCAACTACTTTGAAAGCAATAAGATTCACTATGAAGCCCATTCTGATTGGACTATTATCTTCTTTTGAGGTCCTCCAATGTCTCCAATGTTTAGGTTTTATTGGTCTTGTTCTGCACTGTTTTGTTCAATTTTATTATACCTAATTATATAGGCAATTCTTTTTAAGGAAGCAAGAGGCATTATGGTAACCATTGTTGATAACCCTGTATTGTTTTTACATCATGTACTATGTCCTTTCTTTATTTTGACTGACTGCTATGTTTTGTCATATTTGCTTTTATTCTTTTCAAAAAAAATAATAAGAACTATGGGAGTAATAAAACCCAAAAGGTGTAAATGTTGTTGTAAAAGGAGAGAGGAAAAAAAAAGTGCTGTAAAGTATACAACTGCAAGTATGTTTAGGTGTGTCAAGATAGATGACCATATTACGAAGTTTTTGTTGTATCATTGAATACAACTGTTTGCAGTTTCACTGTTTGGATGTCAACTTTGTGTGCTTTAATCCTGTAACTTGAACAACTTTTTCTAAGATGACAATATGTAATCTATTAATTAGTGATTTCTTACTATTTTTTATGAAATTCTGTGTTATTTGTACCCTCACACTTTTTTGTTTTTTCTCCATTAAATAAAATTTTTAAAAAGAGGAAATAAAAAGAAAATTAATGCTGTTAGGAATGAAAAGAATAAAATTAAAATGGATTCTGAAGAAATCCAAAATATCAATTCCTACTTTGAGAAGCTGTACTCTAACAAAATGGAAAACATAGAAGAATTCGACAGATTCCTAGATACATATGAATTGCTAAAATGGAATCAAGAAGACATAAAAATTCTAAATTACTCAGTATGAGTCAAAGAAATAAAAAATGTAATTTAAAAAATCATCAGTGCTTGCCTTGGTAGCACTTATACTAAAAAATTACTAATAAAGAAAAGCCCAGGTCTGATGGATTCACTACTCAATTCGACAGGAAATTTAGAGAAGATCTAATGCCAGTAATGTTGAAACTATTTAATGAAATACTCCCAAAGCTATTCCTGGAAGTAAGTAATACCCTGGTACCAAAAACAGATAAGCACCTAACAAAAACAAAACTACATGCCCATCTTTCTAATGAATACAGAAAAATCCTTTATAACACCCTGGCAAACAGAATGTAGCAAATTAAGAAAATCATGCACCATGCTCATGCTTGGTTCATCCCAGGGGTAGGGATGGTTCAGCATTTGCAAAGCAGTAAATGTGATACCACCATATCAGCAGAGCCAAAGGCAAAAACCAGGTGACCAATTCAATAGAAGCAAAAGAAACATTTGAAGAAGGACAACACCTACTTATGACAAAAACCCTACAGATAATTGGAGGAGATGATCTTAATATGATAAAAGCCATATATGACAAACCAAGAGCTGACATCATAATAGATGGTCAAAACTTGAAAACTTTCACTGTAAAATCAGGAACAAGACAGGGATGTTCACTATGACCACTTCTATTCAACATAGTCCTAGAAATATTAGCCAGAGCAATTAGATAAGAGAAAGACAAAAAAAAAAAAAAAAAGAGAGAGAGAGAGAGAGAGAAGGAATAAGGATAGAAAAGGCAGGAGTTAAATTATCATTGTTTTTGCAGATGACATGATACTCTACATAGAAGACCCCCAAAATTCCACCAAAACAGTATATATTTTATAACCAAACTCAATACTGTAGCTAGATACAAATTCAACCTTCAAAATTCAATAGCCTTGTGGGCAGGGATGTAGCTCAGGTGCATAGTGCCTCCCTGGCAAGCACAAAATCCTGAGTTTGATTCCTGGTATTAAAAAAAAAAAATCAATAACCTTCCTGTACATTCACAATAAACTCAGAGGGAGAAAAATTAAGGACACCACAGCTCTCACAACAGAATTCAAAAAATGAAATAGGAATCAGTCTAATGATGTTAAAGATCCGTATTTTTGAAATTACAGTACTCTGCAAAAGAAGATCAAAAAGGGTATGAAAAAGTGGAAATATAACCCCTTTCTCATTGGTAGGACAAACCAATATAGTGAAAATGACCATACTCCCCAAATTGTTATACAGATTTAACAAAGTCCCAACCAAACTTCCACTAGTATACATTACAGAACCAGAGAGAACATTCCTAAATTCATTTGGAAGCCGAAGAGACCTAAGATATCAGATAAAGTTCTCAGAATCAAAGACAAAGCATCACAATCCCTGACTTGAAATTATAGTACAAAGGCACTGTGATAAAAACAGCATGTATCACACACACACACACACACACACACACACAACTGAAACAGACCGTGGGATGAATAGGGCAGATTTGAAGATGCAGGAACTCCTCTAAACACACTCAGTCACTTTGTCTTTGAGAAAGAAGCCCAAACACACCCACTGGAAGAAAGACAGCCTCTTTAATAAGTGGTGCTATAAAACCTGACTTCCCACATGCGTAAGCCTAAAACTAGACCCACATCTGTCACTGTGCACTAAACTAAAACTGAAGTAGGTTACATGTCTAAATATTAACCAAGATAATAAAATTATTGGAAGAAGAATAGTCAGAATTGTTAAGGACAGAAATAGGGAAAATTTCACAGACAAAACCCTGATTGTATGTGAAATAATACAAAGAATCACCAACTTGGATTTCATCATATTAAAATGCTTTGCACAGCAAAAGAAATCACCAACACCCTGTAAACACAATTCATAGAATGTGAAAAAAAATTTAGCTAGCTACTCTTCATGGAAAGGACTAAAAACTAAACATGTAAAAATTGAAAAATATTCAGACCCTTAAAATTTAAAGACTCAATCCAAAAATGTACACCTAAGAAAAATACACACTTTTCAGGTAAAGAAATGAAAAGAACAAATAAATGTGTGAAAAAATAGCATCATTGGTCATTCAACAGATGAAGACTAAAACAATACTGAGATTCCATCTCACCGCAGAAAGGGTTGCTACTATCAAGAGATCGATGAATAACAAATACTGGGTGTGCTAAGGGGAAAGAGAAGCAATTTACCACTTCTGGTGGAAGTGGAGACTGCTGCAGCTGCTGTAGCAATCAGTGTGGAGAGGAGATCCCATTTCACCCAGAAATTACCCTTCTGGGTATCTTTTTGGTAGAATTAAAAACATCATTTCAGGCTGGGGATATAGCTCAGGGGCACAGCACCTGCACGGATAGCACAAGTCCTTGAGTTCAATTCCTGGTACCAAAAAAACAAAACGAAACAAAACAAACAAACAAAAAAACACGAGTGGGAATATAACTGACAGGATGCTGCTGGTTTCTATCTCCAGTATTACAAACATCATACCACGGCATTATATGTGTGCCCATGTTTATAGCTGCCCAGTTTGTAATAGGTAAATATTGAAGGCACCCCAAAAGCCCATCAACTAAGGAATGGATAAAAAGATGTGAATTTTTTTTTTAATATAATGGAATACCACTCAGTGCTCCATAAAGAAGGATAAACTTCAGACATTTCTAGGTAAGTGGATACACTTGAAACCATACTCACAAGTGAAATCAACTGGGCACAAGTGTAAATATCACACTCTCTCACTAGTGTGAGAAACTGAAAGAGTAAATCAGGACCAAAATATACAACAAATATTGTGAAAGGGGAAGAAAGTGTTCAAAAGGAAAGATGAACCAGGGATGGAGAAGAGGGAAACAAAGGAAAGGAAAATAAAAAATTGATTAAAAAAGGATAAAATAGAAAACAAGCTTTGTAAAGAGAGAAAGAAGGGTTGGAAAGACAGATGAATGAAGATGTATCATGTACAGGTACAAATTCCTAGTAATGCATGTTATAATTATGTTTATCTAAATTATATCAATGAACATAGTAAAAAATAAATGTTTTCATAATTCTGAACTTGAATCCTAGTAAAATGATAATAAAATACGTTCACCCATATCGATTTAATTAGAAACACCACAGAAGACTATATGAAATATTTGTGGGTATCTCAGTACACATTACTTAACCATAGAAATTGTTTTCATTCTCTTCACAGCTCAGTTGACAGAAAAAAGCTTTAATAATCAGAGCATTAGCCTCAGATAAACTAACAATAAAATTTAAGAAAAATAAAAAATAGTTACAGTATGCTTGTCTTAGTCACAAGTCACAGTCCCAGGGAGCTGCGTCCATCCAGGGCACCTCCGGACAGCAGTTCATTTGGAGCACCCCATAACCCAACACCTTCAACATGTCCCACACTGAACACAAGAGGCTTTGGGGCAACAACCCAGATCCCAACCACAGCATTCTACTCTTTGCCCCCCAGAGACCCACATGCATCTCTTTGTGCACAATGCATTTAGTCTCCCTCTAAAAGCTGTGGAACTCTTAACAATTTCCGCATTGCTAAAGTCCAAGTCTGGAATCTCTGAAACTCAAGTAAACTATCAGCTATGCACACCTATAAAAGTCAAGAAGAAAATTAAAACTGCATTCCTAACAGGGCACAGGGGACTCATTCCCATTCCAAAAGGGAAGAACTGGGTAACAGAATTCACACCACAGGAAGTCTGAAGCCCAGCAGAGCAAACACTAAAAGTCCTGTGGCTCCATGAGCAGCATCTGGGGCAAAAGACTTAAGTGGCCTCACACCTCAGCCTTGCGTCTTCCAGCTCTAAGGCCTCTCTCCTGGACTTGGCTGTCAGCAGCTTCCCAGACGTCGCAGGTTCCCAGCTTCTCCATCTTCCTGGTCTGCACTGCACCAGGTCCCCTGCATCATCACTGCGTTACACGGGGCCCTCTGACACAACAGACTCTCAGGCCTTGCTCTAAAATCTGGCTATTTGTGTGTCATCTTTTAAAAATGCCTATTTAATTCTACTGTCTATTAGACATTTTAAATCAGTTACTCATTTTCTTTCTTCTTTCTTTCTTTCTTTCTTTTTCTTTTTTTTTTTTTTTCTTTCTTGTTTCTGAGTTTTTGGAATCATTTATTTCTTGACACCAGTCCTGTCAGATGCATGGTTTGAAAATATTGATTTCCATTTAGTAGCCTCTACCTACAGTCTGTTGATTGTTTGTTTTGTTGTACTTTAATTTTGCAGAAAAAAATTGTCTATTTTTTGTTTCTTTCTAGTGCTTTTGGAGTCTTCCCTAAAAAAGAGAAAACTCTGAGATTGTCTTCTTCTTATAGCTTCATATTTTAAATCTTCAATTCCTGGAAAATCAAGTCCTAGTGTAATTCTGTTGCATGTGTATATGCACTTTATCCAGCAGCATTGTCTAAAAGGCTGTTTGATCTTTGTCCAGCGCATGTTTTTAGCACTTTTGTGACAATAAGCTATGTGTAGATGTGTGAATTTACTTCTGAGCTCTCCGCTCTCTTTCATGGTCTGTGTTTCCTAGTAATATGGTGTTTTGATTATAACAAATGTCTAACAGCTATCTGAGAAAATGTTGAACACCACTAATTCTCAGGAAAATAGAAACGCAAGCCATGATGGAAATGATCTCACTCCAGTAAGATCATCTCTTACAGGAAAGACAAAAGAAAACAAGTGCTGGCTAGTATGTGAGGAAAACAGAAGCTTTGCACATAAGAATGCTAGCTAGCAGTGATATTATGTAAAACAGTATGGAAGTTCCTCATTAAAATTATACTAATGTGTGATCCAGCTCTTCTATACTGCAAGATATGAATTCACTATACCAAAGACACATCTGCACAGTGGTATTGTTGCTGGACTGTCCACAATGGAGACATAAATGGAGACAATATATGGGTGTATCACATGATGAAGGGATTAAGATAATGGTAAAAGTAAGCAATGGTACAGCCATAAAAAGAATGAAATCCTGTCTTTTGACAGTCAGATGAACTGGAGTGGGAGTATCGTGCTACGTAAAAGGGGGCAGGCAAAGAAAGTCAGAGGACCTTATGATCTCCCTCATATTTGGAAGATAAACTAATTGGTGGAATGGAATTTAAGAATAAAATGTTGGTTATCAGAAATGAGAAGGGTAAAGATTAGAAAGATATATGGAAAGATACATGGAAAGATTGATCAATGGACATTAAATTATGCTTAGATAGAAGTAAGTAGTGCTGTGTCTCCTCAGTCAAGCAACTGTGACACTTTAATACTTTCAGCATTAGGAAACGATAAATGTTAAGGATATATATATATATATATATATATATATATGATTTAAACTTTAAACA
Organism: Cavia porcellus; assembly: GCF_034190915.1. NCBI lineage: Eukaryota > Metazoa > Chordata > Mammalia > Rodentia > Caviidae > Cavia > Cavia porcellus. The sequence continues at coordinate 71,351,530 of NW_026947499.1, read as the reverse complement.
TTGTACACATGTATCAAGATATCATGTGGTTTCCATACCTAAAATTTTTGCTTTTGTATTAATTACAGTAAATTTAAATTTAAAGCTCAAAATATGAACAGATACTATCCTCATATGTCTGAGCAAGTCGTATATGTTTAAAAGTGCAATGATTGTAAATTGCAGGAGGAAGCCCGAGAGGTCACAGTGGTGAACTGACTCCCTTAATCCTGGTAAAGACAGAAGGGCATGAGTCAAGAAAAGGGGCAGCTTCCGGCAGCTGGAAAACACAAATAATAATAGAAATATTAACAATATTAATGGTGATATCAATACTAGTACAGTTACTACTAATAATTTTTCTTGGAAGCTTCAGGAAGATTAAGCCTGCCAGTACCTTGATTGGAATACTGAAACCCAATCCAAACTTCTGGTCTACAGAAGTATAACATAGTGAATCCGTATTGTTTCAAGTCATTAAACTCACACTAATTTTTATCAACAATTGCTGAAAATTAGTATAGTAGAGTCTGACTCTACCTTAATTAAGTAATTATATTTTCAAAATTACATCTGTATTGCATTCTGCCTGAAGAATTTTAAACAATATAGATTATACATGTTTAAGAAAAAGACAAAGAGCAATATAAATATAATTTTGTTAATATATAAGTAATTTATTACACATTCATAGTACTAATTTTAGTTGAGTAAAATACATCATGAATTGACGTTTTAATCTATGAGTTAAATAACTGTCATGTTAAAAAATATTTGTGGTTCAAGATCCATTGTACCTGATAAATCACAATAGTGTGTTATTTATCATGCAGAAAATTATCTCATGATTTTTTCAGTTGAACAGTATATTCTTTTGTGTCATTCACTTTTCTGTAGAAAAAATTATGAGCAGTTACAGAGTATCCATCATTGTTCACAAAAAATTCCTAGCATCAATATTTCTGAGAATTTCCTTATAGTAGCAATTTAATAATAGCACATAATACTATTATATTACAGCATAGAAGTGAATGGATTAAAACAAAATCAGCAAAAATGCTAACTGTTAATTACATCTCAGAGAGTGCCATAATTTGAGGTAAAAGCAATAACCAGCTATCATTTCAGTATCTTCCTGCTATAGTGGCTAGTTTACATTTATTTGTGTTCAGCAGGGCAAATGATGGTGAATGTAATTCTGTGTAAGATGACAAAGCTTCTGTGCCGGGGCAGTTACAAATCAATGGTTTGTTTACTCATACCAAGCTTGGTCAGGTGATAGCATGTAGTGTGTGCAACACCTTTCATTGACGTGCTGGGAAAATCGAGAGCTCGTTGCAGTAGGATCATCTACCACAGTGCCATGCACATGGTGAACAAAATCATGATGTTTCAAGAAGCAAGAAGGGAATGTTGTGGAAACGGGTTGTGAGGGGAACAATTATAATCAGGACACAGAATTTATAATACTATTTTATGATGGTCACCCAGAGTTTTATACAAGAAGGCGCAGTAAATCTATCCACAACACTAAAGACCCAGAACATTCATCCACAGGCCTGGATCCCACATCATTGTTCTGCATGAGTCCAGATGAAAAACTAGAGCCCATGACAATGCCTCTCACAAATCCAACCAGAATTCTAGATCCATGAGAAGGACTCATGCCAGTCTGTTTTACAAATCTGTGTTGGGAAGACCCAAAGGTAAGCAGTGGAAGCTAGAAAGTCTATGACAGTGGGGCGAAGGAGCTGTGCTGGTAGGTTGAGGGTTCTATGCTGCAGCCGAGAAGTCACACACAAAACAAAAGCCCGGGCTGTCCTGAAAAGCACCACAGCCATCCTCAGCAACATGGAGGTTCCGAGCTCCTCTAATGATAAGAACAGTTGAGTGCATGCCAGAAAACCAGCATAATGAGTTTGTCCTGGAGATTAAATGGCACACATCTTCCCCCTGAGAGCCAGGAAGCAATACTCCATATAAGGACCAGAGCTCCCCCAAAGTGAACCACAGCCACTCTCACCAACAAGGTCCCCAGCTCCTCCAATACAATGGTCAAACTCACACTGGGGAAGCTAGTCAAGACGAGCTCCTCCAGGAGAACCAACAGCTCAAACAGCAACACTTAGAGAAACCCATAATGCCAACCTTTTCCTTCTCTATTTATGCTGGAAGTTGTTTTAGTCAAGCAAGCCATGCACGATAACATATCAGCGAGTATTACCCATAGAAAAATTCTAGATTCCTTTCTGTTCATTCTATTCATAGAAACGGAAGAACTGAAAGAGTGGAGAATGAGAGTTCATGTGTCGACTTTAAAGCATATGCATGGATCGGACTGGCCTGGGAAATTAAGCTGATTCTGTTACTAACCTTGCACATTTTACATCCATGTGCAGCGCCATAGGTAAGTTAGGGAAGCCAGATGTCCCTGAAGCATAGTTCACTTGCCAAGAACAAAATTATGCCACACATTTTTCTTTAGACTAAAATATTTCTTTTAAATGATCTAAAGTTTTGATTTTTTACAAAGTCAACTTACTTTTCTGAATTATATTGATTAGATGAAGTTCTGTTAAGTTGGTCTGTTTAATGTTGAAAAAAAATACCTACATAGAAAATAATTGTAACTTGATAAAAATATCCAACATGCCAAATGACATTGAACTAATGAATACAGGTTTTGCTGCGGCTAAAATACACAAGATGAAATGGTTATTTTAATACATAGTAACAAAAGTCCTATGAACAGATAAATGACTACCATTTGATTTTCAGTATTATACTGCTTTTTTTTTTCAAGTAATTTAGGGAAATATGCTCATGTATCACTTGTCTAAAATAGGAACAATTTATATTCTTTCAACTGTGAACACCAGTCACACAGAGACACTTGCAGATTTACAAGAGAAAGAAAACAATTTCAAGGCTATCAACTAAACCACAATAAAAATTATGCATGCACCACAGCATTCAAAGAGAGATAAAACTGTGAAAATTGTCAAAAGAAAATCATTTTTTACGTAGCTCTCGCTGACCAAGGCCAGCACCCGTAATAATAAAGAGTTTTCTCTAGATGAATAACCAAGAGCTAACTTCGGGAGGGCAAGATTGTGTGTGAAGACCCAGCTTCTCGCAGACATCTCCAGCCTCCTGGAAATAGGTCACATGCATGGTCTCGTGCCATAGTGCTAACCACAAATTAAAAGGTCTGTTGTCACACTTGAGTCTTTAAATCAACAGAACAGAAATTGTGTTCATCTATACATTCTTCATATGAATTTAAAAGATTTTAAAAATATCTATTGTATTTGCCTTCTGGTCTAACGTCCATTCAATGCTTTAGCAAAAAAAATCCAATTGAAAGAAGGGAAAGTAAGACTCCATAGTTAACTGCAGGTCCGCACTGATGCGCGGCTCAAATCCTTAGGAAGGAGGAAGCGAGAAGGGTTTTCTAGGTTAAGGTCTCAATTTGTTATTTGAATAATTATCAAGATTTTTTTTTTTTTTTACTTTAGAAAATACAAAAAACGTTGAGAAATGTACCTGTACTCGCCCTAATAAACCTCTACATAATATAAACCTCAACGAACATGTATTTCCCTGTGTTTTGGTGCCCCTCATGCCCAGTGCGCAGTGCTGTGTGTCTGCAGGTTCACGGTGTACACTCTTGAAATTCGGATTTTGGAAGACTGCAGAGAGTGAGCAGCTGAGAAACAGCTGCTCAAGACCTTGAGCCCGGTCACTGGAGGAGAAGGGGAGAAGTGGGGCCTCAAGTGAGAACTACAGTCCACGGGGAGAGGGCAGAGAGGGCCCTCGGTGCAGAAGGGGGGGGGTCTCCCTGGTAAGCAGCTGCGGTGTGCCTGACTGCGCCCCTTCCAGGGGGAGAACCAGCAGCAGCTCCTGAGATCCTCACCATGTTGGAATTTAGGACGCTGTGAAACCAAACAACCAGCCTGCCTCCCTGCTAAGCGATAGTGAACCTACTGGTGCATGGCCTAGAGTCAAATATCCCATTCCCCTATCCCCCTTCTCCTACCTCCTCACGCCACCCGTTAGCAAATGGGAACCAGAAATCTGAGCGTCTCCTGAGAGGTTGACCATAGCAAATAAGGGGGACTTCTACCATCTCTTTGAAGGCAAATATTTTTATTTCTGTTTTGCTCTTTTCTGATTAATGGTACTGCTCTATTCAATATTCTGTTTTGATAAGTTCTATGTGTTCTATATTTCGTCTCATTTTGATACACATGATTGAAAGAACAACTATTATAAAGATAACAAAATATACTCTGATACCTATTACTGTTATCCCGGTAACTTGCTGTGAAGTTCTGTACCAATTTCACTGCAAGATCTTCGTTGGCTTTACTCTGTCTTGTTCTGTTGTATACTTTCCAAATAAAATTAAAAAAATATAGTAGAATATAAACTCAGAGCCCTTCTTAGGAGTGCCACAGTCCTAGTATAATGATCATGTGTTGGTTGGGATAGATTAGCATAAGACTACACATTGTTATATAGTCCTGTAGCAGATTAACTAATAGTCAACCTGTAAAACCCAGCTCAACTGAATCAGCATGGTTCTAGGTATGGAAGGTCTACCTGTGGATTGTTATCAGCAGCATAAAAAAAAAAGAGAACTGGAGGGGAAGATGGGGTGCTCTTGATCCTCCTGGAGAAATTTGTCACACCTGGATAGGAACTCAGCTATTCTCATCATTGATGGAGCTTGGGTTCCCACTGTTGCTGAGGATGGCTGTGGTTATTTTCAGGGTGAGGAAGTGTTGGGAGCCGCGTCTGTGATAGCTCGCCTTGCGCGGCGGACGTGCGGCCTGTGGTAAAGAGCAAAGCCTGGGGTAGATTACCCCTCCCATCGAATATGTTAGTTTCCTGCTTACCGCGTAAACAACCCGCTCAACAATATAGTCTGCCTGGCAACTGATGATGTTAGCCAATCAGCTTGCCTTGCTTACTTTAACATGATTGGACACTGTACCCGTATATATACCGGTGCCACCCCTGGGCGGAAGAAGAAGCCAGGTAGAAGCCTGGAAGTAGAAGCCCAGAAGGAGCCGTGGAGAGCGGACCGGTAGAGGCTTCGGAGCGAAGCCCGGAAGGAGCCGCGGGGAGCGGACCAGAGGAGGCTTCGGCTGGGAGCGATCCCAGGGCAGGCTGTACGGAGAAGGAAAATAAAAAGAAAAGGTTGTCCACTACCAGACTTTGTCGTGTGTCCTTCCTGCCGGCCGGGAGCGGACATCGACAAGGAAGGATGAAATTTTGATGAGAATATAAATTAGTACAGTCAGGGAAATCAACATAAAAATTCCCCCCCCACAAACACAAAATGGAACCAGCATGTGATCCAGCTGTACCACTCCTTAGGAGCCTACCTACACATGGGAATTAAACTCAGCACCCTGTAGAGATACCTGGATACTCACATTTATTGCAGCATAATTTCCAGTTGGCAAAATGTGGAATAAGACTAGGTGTTTCTCAATGGATGAATGGATTTAAAATAGTGTATATATATATATATACAATAGGCTAATAGTCAGCTAGAAATAATCATAAAATTATGTCATTCTTAGGAGGACAGATGGAACTAGAGATCATCAGGCTAACTGAACTAATCTGGACTCAGAAAGACAAATATCACTAACCCCCTAATATGTGGAATACAAAACAAATTAGACATGACAGTAGGAATAAGACTGTCAAACAAGAGGAACTGGAATAAGAGGGCAGTAGAGAAGGGTATAAATGAGATAAATAGAGGGAAAGGACGTAGTTGGAATGCATTGCGTGAATGTATGGAAAAGTAATAATGAAGCCCAAGTTTCATAAAATTAATATGCATCAATAAGTGTGTATAAATGCAAACTTATTTTTTTAAAAGGAGGAGCCTAATTTCTTTAGTCAGATTTTTGCTTTTAAGTGTGAAGATGAAAAAAATCTCTTAATTTTTAGAGTATTGTAGTCATCCATCCAAGTTAGTGTGATTCTATTAAAAATATTGTAAATTCTTATGTATCGAGTTATAAACAACTCTGTAATAAAACAGGAATAGCCTTAAAGTTCTTGCATTTAAATCCATCTGTAACTTCAGCTCCTTCTGTATCAAGGATTTAAGATCCTATATGTCTTATTACTGGACCTATAAACCGTACATCCGAACCATTAAAATTATTTAAATGCCTTCTAGTTAAAAAAAATAAAAAATAAAAGAAGAGGGAGGGGGGCAAGCGGTGCTTCTCCCCTGAGCATAGGCTCACGGCGTCGGCGGGGCTTGAACCTGCAGGCCATTGTGTCACGGGCCACCCCACAGGCCTCTGCAAAGAAACGCAAGTGGACGGGAACAGTGGACCCAGTGGATGGCGAGGTGTCCGTGTTCAGCCATCCCCCGGGAGAGGGTATTTGCGGAAGTTATCTTGGAGAGCGAACAACTAAGCTCAGAACTCACAGCAGCTTCAGGTTGGTTCCATCCAGCTCCCAGGGTCGGGCACACAGGCACTGCTGAGTTTCAGCTGGCAGGAAGTCAGAGAGATAAGTTGAAGCCAGCAGGAGGTACCCAGAGCATCTTGGGTTAAACACCCTGAGTCCGAACCTCGAAAACAGAAAAGAGAAACAACCTGAAGGCATTTTCTGGGATTATCCACCCCTCTGCCAAAATTCTACTGATGGTTTGCTGTATCAATCAAATGGATCTGGGATTTGTCTGCTCCCTGTCTGTATGAGTGACAGTAAAGACACATGCTGAAGAGGACTTCTTCCTTTTCTTTTCTTCCTTTGTTTTATAACTTCTGTTTTCTTGATCGTCATTTTTATATAAGTATTAATATTATTAACCAATGCTTGTAAATAGCTAAGAGGATGATCAACTAATGAATGGATAAAGATGTGGGATTTTTGATACAATGGAATATTACTCTGCTATAAAGAAGGACAAACCTGAGACATTTCTAGGTAAATGGATCACCTTGAGGTTATACTGTTAAGTGAAATAAATCAGACACGCATGTTTAAACATCATATTGTTTCCCTGGTATGAGGGACTGAATGTGTTAATAAGTACAAAATGCTTAATAGATATTGCAAAGTAAGAAGAACATGCTCAAATGCAAAGGAGAAACGAAAAAAATCGAATCGAAAGAGAGATTTCATAAATAAGGGGAACAGGCTTTGAAAAAGACATGGAGAATGGTAAAAGAGAATTAGGATATATCATGTGCAAGTACAAATTACCTGTGATGAATATTATCTTTATGCATATCTAAAATATACCAATATTAATGAAAAATGTGATTTTATGTAAATATTATATAAAGAATTATCACTATTCTTGTGATACTGAGATTTTTAAAGGAACATCTAACTTTAGCAAAATTCTTAACAATGCAAACTTATTTTCAAAATGAAACTGTGGAAATGTATACATATATAATTTATATATTGTTTATATAGTTTTTAATATAACTTTATTAAATTATGTGAAGATATCAAATTTCATGCAAACCTTCAATGATACGTGCTGTTTTTATAGAGCTCTTAATAAATATTCAGCCCATATGAAATAGTCCATAACAGATGATACTCTGAAGCTATAGTTTTACTTATACTGTTAGCACAACAACTAAATGATGTAGCTCTATTTTCATTATATTTTATAAATTAGAAAACCATAGTGCATAGACTTTGAGCAAATGTTCAGGTCTTATTGCAGTAATAGCAGTTAGAACATCCAAAATCTGTACCTATATGATCTGTTACCACAGTCCAGTTTGCAACCCTGAAAATCCCTTGTGAGAAATGTTAGCTGGTTCTCATATACATACTTATACAAGGACAGATTTTAATGTCTTTAAAGCAAATAGAGTGAAAGCACAGGACACAAGAAAGAAAGATGAGTTCAGGGAGTGTATGGAATGAGGCAATATTTTCCTTCCTGACAGACGAAGTTATCTTGGAAATAACAACAAGTGTTGTATGAGCCAGGTGAGTGCTCCCCAAGTATTCGTAAGAACACTTGCTCTGTGTCAGCCCTGCCATAGACCCGGAGGGTGAAACACAGGACCCAACAGCAGTCTCTGCCCTTATCTAGCTTATGCAGCAGTTTGGAGGAGTGCTCAGTAAACCGTGTGGTGTATGAAGGACTCACATAGTACATACAGCAGTTAGTAGTACCCTCAGGGGAAAGGGTCAGGTGTAGCCAACACACCTGGAGAAGGCCCCTGGCATTGGGGTACAGCACACTTGGATAAGATCCTGTAATGACAACCCCGGGAACACCCTGAGGAAGCAATGTTCAGTTAGAAATACATTTTTCCTTGTGCAAAATTCAAATGAGCTTTCTTTAAATTTGTTAGAAGTCTTTACCTGATGATAGACAATCTTCTCCTACACTTCACAGTGTAGATTGTTAAATCTAGGACTAGTCTCTGAATCAAATTCCTGTTGCAGTATGCCCCAAACATAGGGAAATGTATCCTTTAGTTGAAGATCGTGGAAATTCAATTCCAATTCAAATTTTTGCCTCAATTTCATTCATGGTTTCAATTGTTCAAAATGCCTGCATGTTCTACTTGCAATCATTTATTTAAATTCATGTAATAGGAAGTGACAATTTTAGATAGCAACGTCTGTGTTTTCCCTAGTGCCACATCCTCCCATCTCCTCCCCCATTTCTGTCAGAAGTAGGCTCCATTCTGTCCTAAGCAGAAACGCTGTTCGACTGTGTCATACTGTGGAAGGTGCCATCCGCTGAGGACTCTGAACACTCAGTGAGCCCCAGGATGGTGAATTAGTACAAGAGGACTGCAGAAGAGAGGGAGGACTTTAACATCAGCACGAGTTCCTGACCTGCAGAAGGAGGGGCAGCAGTGACATAGAGAACTTGATGGACTTAAAAACTGGTGAGGTGTGAGCTTCCTGTTATGGATTAAGAACTGGTGGTCAACTTAAGGCCAGCTGGATTACATCAGCATGACATTGAGCGAAGATACTCCACCTGAGAAAAGTTGCCAGGATAAATAGGTGGAGAAGAAGGGAGGTGTTGAGGCCTGTGAGGCATGAATGCACCGAGGCATTGTGGGTTCTCCCACAAGTTGCTGTCTGAGCTGTTGGTTCTCCTGGAGAAGCTCTGGTCCTCACATCGAGCATTGCTTCCTGGCTCCAGAGGGGAAGACTTGTGCTGCTTGGTCTCCAGGATGAACTCCTCATGCTGCTGCCTGGCATATACCTGACTGTGCTTGGCATTCGGAGGAGCTCAGGGCCTCTGTGTCGCCGAGGATGGCTGTAGTGCCTTTCAGGACAGCCTTGGTCTTTGTTGTGAGTGTGACTTCTCGGCTCCAGCGTAGAACCCTCATCCCACCAGCACAGCTCCTTCATCCTGCTGGCATGGACTTTCTAGCTTTCACCCCTGACCCTTGGGTCTTCTCGGCACAGATCCATAAAAGAGACTGACTTGAATCCTTGTTGTGGGCTCTGGGCCTCCAGTTGGACTCGTGGGAGGCATTGTCCTGAGCTCTGGGCTTTTATCTGGACTCATGTGGGAGACTGCTGTGGGATTTAGGCTCTTGACTAAATAATCTATGTCTTTGGTGTTGCGGATAGATTTCTTGCATTTTCCTGTGTTAACTTCCAGTGACCATTATAAAAATAATATTATAAACTCCATGTCCTGATCCGAATTGTTCTCTGTATACATCCCCCAACTAAACACCTTCATTAGTGCTTTTCATATACTTGGATTGTGAATGGAATTTTTTCACATATTAAGTCTGATTTATATGCTCAAATACAAAATTGGGTGTTGGTTTCCATCTGTTATTTCACTGCACTGCACTGAACATTCCTCAGTTGGTCTGAGGGATCGTGAAAGATGTTAATTGTAATTAGATGTGGATGCGCCCAAACTGTTCACATTTTAATGTGAACAGTAAATTTAGTCTGAATTGTAAATTTGATACATTAGCCATCAGTTTCACTTGCATGTTATAATATGTTTTAGAGTATTAAACAATTTTCCTCACATGATAAAGAATTTTACTTTTGAATCTTATCAATTAAACTGTGTATACCTTTCCAATCATTGTGTGATACTTTTAATTTAGTCTATTAGTGCAGTGCAACTAAAATATTTTACATTTCTGACTACAGAGCTACCTTAGTTGTAGAATTAAATTTCTTCCAAATGTGCATTTGAGCAAAGAGTCTGAGAACAAGACATGTTTTCTCATAAGAAATAAACTCAAATATTTGATTCTGTGGCTCAGAACTTTCATGTGCACATTCCCTTTTTTCAGTACTTAACAAATTTCACAAGCATTTCTTTCTCTAGTTCTATCCTGATTTTCAGTTTTCCTCTTAGTTTCTGCTGGCACCTCCGACTTTCTCTGGAGCCATTGTTGTGATATTTTATGCAAATAAATGACAAAAAAGCACAGTGATGAGTAATTTTTAGTGCGCTCCCAGGAACACTGTATGCTGGCTGGGAAAGAGCAGTGCTTAGCCTGAGCAGCCTTGTGCCTGCAGCCAGATGTGACATATGACTCACTCTTGGCCAGGAGACATTGTTTACAAGTTGGAGCTTTGGTTTGCCTATTGAGCAAAGTTATGAACATTGAGCAGATTTTCTTTTGAACTTGCCATTTGTGTAGTAGAGTTTGAACCTGAAGACATTCAACAACAGAAGTATTACTGAATAACCTGGAAATTAATCTGCTGGATATCACCTGTCAAAATAATTTATAGGAGAGTGACTCCTTTCTGTACATAAAACATCAGCCTGCAGTTTTCTGTAGTATAAAATTAGCACCTTTTTTATTACATGTAAATATTATAAATGTTGTTTTATTTTAAAAACTAGTAATCACATTATCATTTGATTTCATGAGCATGTTACATGCTTTGTTTTCCTTTCTTGGAGAAGACCTTGATGCTATTTCTGTGTCAGTTGAGTATAAATTGAAAATAAGTGGAGACATTCTCAGGTTATCCAATATGAGAGTGTCATCCCGGCTTGATGTACTGAAACAGGCTGCCTTAGTGCACTGCTACCTTCCTGGGCATGTGGCCCACAAAGAGCCCAGGCAATCTTTCATTTTCCTTGTGAGTACACAGCTGACACACCATATCCATGTATCACAAAGGAACTGTGTGAAACCTCTGTTATTCATGTCTATACCAGCATAGAAATCAATTGTTATAAAGAAAAATATTAGTCTGGGAACACTGTCTTACACAGAACAATATTCTGTCTTTGTGTCCAAAATGACTGTGAAACAATAAATCATGAATATGGAAGCCTCAAACACAAACCTCCAGAATAAGAATTGCGAGTTTCAGAGAACAGCTCCAAGAAACATCAACTAGACAATCATCCTCTGAGCAGGCAGCAGAAAGGATGTTGTTTCAATCAGTGGTGAACAATGAACACTTTGACACAAACTACTAGGAAAGATAATGGGCTCCATAATTTCCTAAGTAAATCGTATAGACGCCAATAAAGTCAAACGTTTTATCCTACTTACTGCTTATCTGCTGTTTTTGTCAGTTTGTCATCATTTCTTTCACCCAGGATGGTGCTACATCCTGCCAGATTGTCACCAGCATTGGAGGTGTTTGAAACTATGTCAAGCTATATGAATCCTGGTTAGCTGAACACGATTTATAATAAAAAGTTACCCAATTTATAACATACATTTACTTTTTACTTAAAATAGGTAGTATTTCCGCTGAATATTTCATGTGTTCTTCCAACTACCATCTGTTATTTACAGTATCAGATTAAGTGAACATGACCTCTTTACACATAGTCACAAACACTATGAAGTCTGCCCTTAAAACTGTTTAAATCCACCTTTTCATCCAAAACATTCATTTAATTTTCATTCATCAAACCAAAAGTTGGAGTATCCAGATAGTACCAAGCATCATTCTAGCAGCTGGGAATGCAGCAGAGAAGACAGACAAATTCTCACCTTTAGAGAAGAGAGAGAGACTCTCATGTAAGGAGAGAGAAAACGTGTATAGAACGCTTTGAGGTGCCCTGAGAAATATTGTAAAGAAAGCAGACAGGCCTCAAGTGGACAGTCAGGGAAGCACACTGTGATGACGGTGGCATTCGGATTTTTTAACTGATTTATCCCAGTCATTTATCCATGGGTCACACTGGAGCACACAAATACAGCAAGGAGCAGTGACCACTTTCCTTTTGGAGAGGGAAAAGTGGAGGCTGCTGAGTGGCCTGAAGGAGCAACAGAGAGGTGGCAGCTTCAGCAGGACCAGAGGAGGGCAGGGAGGGAGCCGCATCAACCTTGCCGCCGCTGCCAGGAGAGCTTGGCATTGGCAGGGCTTTAAAGTTCACTCCGAGTACACTGCCTGTTAAACACAGCCTTTCAAAGTTTGTACTGGCAGTTGTGTTGGGAATAATGGCAGTGGATAAAGCGTGGAGGGCTTGAGAAGCAGACTACAGCTTCATATTAAATAAGGAAGACCTTCCTTTCCAGGGGTAACTCTCTAGGGCTGCATACACACTAAGTGCTACCATAAATATGCAGAGATGACAGGCAAGGGGTGACAAGTATCAGTATGGAAGTGAAATGGATTGGTTTGATGAAAGTGGGGATGGGTGTTGTATATGCTGCGGGAGGATCTAACGCAGGATGACCTGTGAGCTGAGAAAAGGATTACCATAAGGGGATTAGAAGAATGACTGTGGTCCGTTAGACTGTAATAAACAAGGGAGTTCCGGGGAGAAGATCAGTAAGGGAGGAGCACTTGTGAAAGAAGGGAACAAATCTCAGGGTTTGGAGGAGGCTAAGGGAGAAATACGTGACATGGAACAGCAGAGACAAGATGATTCAGGGCCATCTAGGCTAGAGTGAACATTTTAGATTTTAATTGGTAAATTTGAGTTACCTACAATAAGAAAGCAATACAACTTGACTTTTATGTTTAGAAGAGGGATGTCTCCCCAGAAAATTGATTTTGGTAGAGGAAAGTGTTAAGAATTGGAGCAAGAAAGCAATTTTGTAAAACTGTTGCATTCACTGAGGATGAGGATTTGGTTGTTAGAGATAAGGACAGTTTCAGAAATGAAAATAATGTGTGAATATGAAAATATTCTGGCCACAGAAAATACAGTTTTATTAACCCATTGAGGGTTCTTTCAGCCAATTAAGAGAGAAATCATGAACAGGCAAAGTTCTGTTCCCTTGTGGTTAGTGCTCTGGGCTTTGAGAGGCAGCGATCCCTGTCATCAGTGTCACGTCTCTGAGCCACAGGGGAGCAGTGATGGCTCTCTTGCTTTGTCTATGTGATTCTTCTAATGTAACAGAAGTGCTTGAAACAAGTCAGTTCAAAATTAGCAACCTCACAGCTCTCAGTGTTAGTCTTTCCTCTCAGAGTCTGGAGGCGTCCATCCACTCCTGCCAGCTCCATTTACCCGCAGCATGGATGCTCTCCTAGGAACTTTTCTCACTGTAAGTCTGTAGAGGTTTCTTTCAGTCCATATCTGGGTGGCTCCAAAGCAGGAGGAGACATGACGAAGCAGGCGGGAGGTAGCATCAGGCAAGCAGCAGCACCAAGCGTGTTCTGTCCCCTGCAGTCCGCTCAGCCTGCCCACCCTTGGCCTGTAGCGCTTTCCACAGGGTGCAGTGAGCTCCATCCTATCATCACTTCCTAACCCTGCATCACACATGCTAGATGGACCCACTTCCCAGAAGCCCAACCTATGGCCGCATGAGGCTTTGGGGTGCCTTTTTGGGGGAACCTCCTGCCACTGACCTACTCCTGAGCTCAGGATTTTATATCCTCTTTCCCCAAGGCCTCAGCCTCAGGCATCTGCCAGGCCCTGGAAGCTCCTGATCCTGTGTCCACTGCTACAATGGTCCCTAAGCTTTTTGGGGTTCATGACCCCAATATTACAGCTGGGTTGTCAGGACTGTGATGCAACCCAGCCCACTTGAGATTATAAATAAATAAAGGAATAAATGCTCAGTGAGGAACAGGAACAGTCCAGGGAACGCTGCACTGAGACCCTGCAGTCTCACAGGAATAGCAACAGGCAAGAGCTTAGCCCCACGCCCCAGGGCGGGTGCATGCTGCCTGTAGAGGTGGACATGGCCACACAGGCGCGACTTCCTGCTTTGTTGTCCTCATCATCATCCCCCACTCCCTCTTCTCTCTCCTCCCACCTCCCAACTCACCTATTTCTCCTCTGCCTTCCTCTTGCTTTGAGCTACTCAGCACAAACTGGAGATTGCCCCGAGCCACATTCCTTTTCTTATTTCATTATTTTTATTTTAAAATTTGTTTTGAGACACCATCTCTCTAATAATTAGGCAGGGCTTGAAATTCTCATTCCTCTGCTTCGGTTCCTCATCGCATTAGGACTACAGATGGGTGCCAGGGTTCCCGGCCTGCTGCAATCCTGTGTGAGGACTTCAGGTACTGTATCCAGAGGGGGTCAGGGCATCTCTAGGCAGAGCCATAGGAGCAGTCACAGGAGGCCGTGTGGGATAGACCTGACTTTCAGGCCCCCCACAGCAAGGGTCGATGTCTCCTGGGGACCGCAGGACACCCAGGTGCATTCGGCAGAGTTGGGAACAGTGGCTGCGCTGCCATGACTGTTAGAACATCTGTGGCACCTCCAGGAGGAACTGTTCTGCGCATCACAGCACACTGGGGGTGAAGGGACCCTGGAGAACCTTATGCTTGGCCCTTGTGTCCTCTGATCTTTATTATTTTACTACTTTTTTTTATTCATTTATGTTTACTATTCTGTAGTAAGGTGGCAGCAGTGCCCGGAGCAGGGGAGGGCATCACACCTTTCCAGGCTGTCAGGAGAAGAGAAGGGTCCACCTTCTTCTCTTCTCATCTGCACCCGACTCCGTAACCCTACTGGGGTGGTGAGCTGAGGCTTCCGCGATGTCTTGGAGTTTGACTAGACTGAATGTGGCTGGGACATCTGCTTATTATACATGGAAGTGGTGTTAAGCAAAGCTGTTTCTCCTTTGGGAACACAAAGCTAGAACTCTAGAGGAGGCACTCAGTGTGGTGGTTAGACAGCCCAAAGGCAGTTTTTCTAATCAGATGTAGTTTAAGGGGCAATGCAGGAGAACTCCAGGGAGGGACTTTTTTATTACTACTTTTTAAAAAAAAATTGCACATCTGCTTTATCTGAATCCAAGTTTTCTAATAACATCTTACTGTTGGCCTATAGTCTAAAATACTTCCACAAAAACTAAGTATAAGAAAACCAAGCTTGAAGGTAGCTTATCTGACTTGCGAGGATTCTCCCAAATGTGAGTCCTAAAATAATGGCTTTCTTGCCAAATCCTTTGGGCTAAATGCTACAGTACCATCCATAATCAAACAGACCACCATTTTAGGCCAGAAATTCAATAAATTTTCCTGATGAAGAAAAGTTTTAGCTAACTGTGGCAGCACATACCTGTAATCCCTGTACCCAGAAAGCTGAGGCAAGAGGACCCCCATGAGATGGAGATCAGCCTAGTCCAGTGAGTTAGGTCAAGGCCATGCTGAACCACACAGTGAGACCTTATCGAAATAAATAAATTGATTAATAAACAGAAAGAAAGAAAACTTTTATCTCTTCATTCTATAAAATGAAGTTGATATTTAACTGATATTAATTTGTATATCATGAACAAAACCAAAATATTTAATGTAGTAAAGAGTGAACAAGATCTTAAACTTCAATCTAGCTTAGAGTTTATTTAGAAACCAAACTGCCCTGAAAGCCATGAAACACTACCACTTGTTAAACATAGCAAGCATCCTTTGACTCTTACGTACCTGGAGAGTCAGCTGTCCTCACCCTACATTTATTCTGTTCAAGACAATTGAAGAGATTTAGGAGTGGACAGCTGTCCGAGGGAGATTGTGAATAGAGATTCAATTTTCTAAGGGAAGGAAAGTAGGGAACCCCGAAAGGTGAGCGGCAGAAAAAAGCAAGAGGAAAAGTAGGGGACACACTGGTAAGGAGGAGATGGCACCGCTGTCAGTAATTATGTGAAAGATTCATGAGACACTGGAAAGAGAGTGACTGGAGAGCAGATTGAAAGGCTAAGTACATTGTAAAACACGGTGCAGCTGGGCAGGGTGGCTCGTGCCTGTAAACCAGCTCTCGGGAGCTGAGGCAAGAGGACCGGCTCAAGTTCAAGGCCATTCTGGGCTACACAGAGCGTTTAAGTACCTCCAGAGCGACACCGTGAGACTGTGCTTCAAAAAGAGAAAAAAAAGAAACCAAACAAAACACAAAGATGTTGGAGTAACATTCAAACCATTTGAATTGTAGGTGATCATATAAATAATGAATGAGAATAATCAGTTTGTAAAATAAAATAAAATTATTGTTTCATTACAATGCAGTGAAGTATAGGAAAAGACAAATGTCAACAACAAGTGAATGAATGTCTCAAAACAGTAACAGCAAGCACATTTGAAGAGGGGAGGAATCTCCAGGGATGGAGTGTGAAGCTACAGTGAGTGCCGCCTGGGCCTGTGTGCGGGTGGAGCGTGGCTGAGTGTGAAGGGCGGCACTGGGCCTCAGCTGTGTGCCAGGGAATCGAGGTGCTGCTTCCCTGGGGCTGAGGGCGCAGTCAGGACGGCAGAGATCAGTGTTGGGAATCCAGGTGGAAATTAGTGGTCAGTAATAGAAATGCAATCTGTTGGACAGAAGAGATTAAAATGTACTTTAGGTAGTTGACAATGGTTAGCATATTCCAAAAGTAGGAATTGCTGGATTTCATGAGTCACTAAGAAATACTGAGTTGAGAAGTGATCTCAGTATAAAAATCTAGAAAATGTACGTTTTCAAGGGGCTGGCAGAAGAAGTGAAGGTGCATCAACAAAAGGGAAGTATCAGAGGGAGTATAGAGAAAAGAAGAGAAACAAGACTGACGTGGACAGGAGAGAGGCGTAAGAGAGAAAACATTTCAGTGCTGACACAGAGTGAATCATTGCTTGTAAGCCTATGTTTAGCACTACATAATTTTTTCCTGTCCATTTGTATTTATTTTTTGAGACTGGGTCTTGCTAAGCAGTTGAGGTTGCCCTTGAGCTCATCTTTTAGTCCAGGCCAGGCTCCAACTCAAGGTGACCCTCCTGCCTCAGCTGCTGAGTGCGGGGATTGCAGGCGTGTACCACTGCCCCTGGCAGTCTTCTGTCAAGTTTTAGTACTTTAGTTTTAGGAGAACATTTCTATTGATCTCTAAAGTGCTATAACATTGGCTATTTCTCAAATTGTTAAAAAATTGTTAAGTCATAGAAAGTCAAAATTTCAAGCTATTGTTGTATACATGTATGAGAAAATTCAATGGTAAATTCAATTAAGCTGCAAAGGGAGATTATTTTAAAGAGGAATAAAAAAGAAAACTACTTTTTACTTTTTCTGAAACTAACAATAAATATGTATCCCTAAGACTTTTTGCATACTTTACGTCCAAAAGACACTTACATACAAGTTAGACATTAGAATGTAGTGATGACATTTGGATACACATCCTGTACTGATTCAATGAGTTATATCCAAATAATCTTGACCATATATAGTTATTTACCATTTGGAGTAGGAATATGAAAAATATAAGAGGACATTTCTGATTTAGTGTGTACGACCTCATCATGCATTGTACCCCTCAGAATGTGATCTATTACTACAAGACATGCAGAAGAGACTTAGATAGATAGACTTAGATAGAGCTTGGCTACAGGAGTTATTACTCTTGGCTATAGGAAAGAATATCAGGTGTAATATTTAAATTGGAAAGAATTGAATGCTTAATATTATAAAAAATAAAAGTACTTTCTATTTTAATTTCTTTGTCTTTTGCTAAATGTAAGCACTATGAACTGCAAACATAAAATTTAAAAGAATCTTAATAAAACTAGAACTCATGCAATATGATGGAAATATCTGATGTATTTAACAATATCTGTTTTCTTTTACAAATCAATGTGCTACATTTTCTGTGTCTTCTTTATGTACTTTGAATGTACTTGTTACAGATTCACTACTTTGAAAAACCTTTGCTCAATTAAAGTAGTTAACAATATCACCTTTTTCCTTTTTATACTAATTTGTAGTACATTTTTATGATTCATTGTTTCATTTCTAGAACTCACATATTGTCATTTAAATTCATACAGATTTGTTTAGTCATTTAAATACATATAGTTTGATACTAATTTTATGAGAGGAAAATATACTTCTATGTTGTCTAAATTTTTGTTGTTCAATTCTTTCTTTAATTTTTTATTTTAAAGAGAAAAAGCCAGAAAAACAAAGAAACAAACAATAAAACAACAAACACAAACCAATAGCAATACAGGATTTCAATACAAAATGATAGGAATTTAACAGTGGTTGTTATATTGAATATTGTTACCTTCAAAATAATTGCTTAGGTTACCAATTGCAGATTGATCAAAACATATAATTTCCCTTTGAGCAGTTTCTTTCTCTTTTACTGTGTCTATTGTAACTTTTGGAGTTTTTGTTTACATTCAGTGACATGTGTGATACTACATATATATAAAATGTGTCTTGCTATTTTCATTAAATATTTAAAATTGAAATTAAGTTGATATCAAAGTAATATAAAGTAAAGCAAATTAGGCACAATGTATTTTATGCAGCATATTTGTTCTATCTATTCTTTAATCTCTAAATTGATCCAATAAAGATAATACAAAATAACTGGGAGATAGCTGGGTAATTATAAATATTCATCTATAATATTTATCAATAAGAAGCAGTTTTTGCTACAGCACTTCTCGAGGATAGGTGAGAGCTTTGGCTGAGTTGGTGAGATTCCTAACATCTGTTATTTTATTAGTACCTGTGACATATCTAATGATGAATTCAATTTTGTTGTATTCTTACTCGATTCCCACCACTTTTTTTTTTAATTCAGCCTGAACTTGGGGCCAATAAAACAATATTTAGTATTACTTATAGTGAGAAATAAAATAGTAATTACATTGCCATGGGTAAGTTCTTCATAATACTACAGAAAACAGGACTTGAAACCGAAACACCAGCCTCAAATGTTGGAAAAATTCACAAATAGCATAATTACCTTCAATAATTCAATGTTGTTTCATTGCCTTAAAAGGAACAACAATGCTCTTTAACACACATTTGTTTTTTACTTTATAAAATGCTTTGTGACTTTTTACAAGAGGTGAGCATTAAATCAGGTAGTAATATGTAAGGTGTCAGAGACAGCAGAACAAAATATATAGAGAAGATTCTTAAAAAATTTATTTTTACTTCCTTGGTTCTATCTTAGACTTGCTTCTCAGTCAAACAAACATCACAACACTCAAAAAATTCCAAAGGTTTCAATACATACTAAACGAAGGGATATTAAAAATTCACTTTTTCTACACATGGACCCTATTCACAATCATGGCCCCTCTCCTTTTTAATACAAGAGAGTAAAATATAGACAACAGAGAAATATTCATACATATTTTTATATTCCTAACACTTCGGCTTCACTTCTCCCTCAATAGAATATTTATATATTTATTAGGTGCTTGAAATATCTACTGACTCAACGTCCATTGTGAATTTCACATTGCTATAGGTACTCCACAGCAGTATAGAGTAGTGACTGGATAGAAACATCTCCTAGCATAATTGAACAGACTCATATGTAGGGATTCCACAGAATTCAAAATGCAGAAAGGGCATTTTCAGGTGCAGAGCAGAATGAGGAAATAAAACTGTTAAGTAGTTTTCAGGGTGATCGCAGAGAGCACTGTGTGTGTTGGGGTCAGGGAAACTGTTACCTCTGCAGCAAACAGCCGCATGAGGTGGAGGGCAGAGCACCAGGGACAGAGGGACAGCACAGGAGAAAGCCCTCAGGCAGGAAAGGGATGACTTAACAAAGAAAAGAAGTCAGGAGCAAAGAGGAGTAGGACATTGCAATGCCATCAAACTGCGTACAGCCTTGGAGACATTGGTACACACTTTATATTTCAGAGGAGAGTAAATATTGAGTAAATAGTTAGATTTTTAAAAAAATTTAAAGAAAGAAACTAATGATAGCTACAAATAAGAAGCAAATAGTGATACACATTACCAAAAGACAGCTAGCAGAATGTCAGGACATGAACACTGGCACAGGAATGAATTGTAAAATGATGAAGTGCTTTAGAGTTGAACATGACATTGGCATGCCTGGTCTCATGCGGGGCTCAGGACAGCTCCTAGGCATTGTACTGCCTCAGTCTAGGCTGTGTGGAACACCGTGTTTGGTTGCAATGATCGTTCGGGAACTTTCCCATCAGATTCCTGTTTATCTCTTCTCCAACAGGGTTTAAAATAATGAAAGCCTGGGGCAAAAGGTGCATAGTAATAGCATTATCTCCACAGTTATGCATGTGGACAAAATATCTTACATAACTGATTTTGTTTAATGATCCCCTTTAATAATTTCATTTAACATCAAGAGGATATTTTTCAAATAATAGAAAATAAAGAAAGGGTACAGTTGCTAAGCACACTGGGGAACAATCCCACCTTACTAAGTCATTTGGCATGATTTTAAATGTGGCAGCTCTGGAAGGAGAAGGAGGTTTTTCAAGTGTATGACCAAGTGAAATTCAATAATAAGTGTGTCACAGAAGGAAACGGAGTGAAAGAAAGTATGAATACAAAGATGATAGTTGATAAAAATTTAAATGTGACTATAAGTGACAGTTGCCAAAATGGAAAATCTCTTGGAGCATGAAGAACACAGATTTTCTAAATTTTGCTGGAGAGTTGTGTAACACATTCCTGTGAGGCTTTGAAAATTCAAGGGAAAGCTTTAGGTCTATATTTCAAGGAAAATATTTTGTATTCATTTAACAATGGCATGTGCCTAGCAAGCTCCTTCAAGTAGCTCTTTCCCCTGTGATATCTGTTTCCCTGCATGCCACACAAACTCACAGCTGACAAAAATAAACTTGGAGTTTCTGAAACCTGAGATAATAAGACCACTCAGTGTATACCTAGAAAATGAGATCATACACTATGTGATTCCAAAGGGGAATATCTAATGGGTGTTAACTTTACAAGTACTGGAATGATTTAAAAAAATTGGAAATTTGAAGTGACCAAAGTTAATAACTTTAAGAATAGCTAAAAATGGGGAAATAAAAGGGAAAGTAATCCCTATTTTGAATTTTAGAGTGATTCCTCAAGTCCTCTTAAAGCAGGATATGCCACACGTTCTTGAACCCTTGAACAGTCTTCTACTTTCAGATACTAATCACAATTCAAGTGGTAAGGGAGTCTAAAAAATGTAAATTAAAGAACTCCAAAACTACTATGCTATTTAAAAACAAAACAAAACAAAACAAAACAAACAAACAAACAAAAAACCTTAGAAGGATGGCTTTACATGTGAAAAGTACCAGGAAAAACCCACTGATGTAATGTTACAAGAATTTTGTTAGAGGAGGATTAGATATTACTTCACAAAAAAAAAAAAAAAAAAAAAAAAGAAAAGACAAAAGTAAAGACATTCTTTACTTGTCTTCCATGTTCCTCAGAGATAAAACACTCATAGGTAGCCAAGACATTAATTTCTATTTTTCTCACCCAACCGTTCTTGAATGTAATGTATCTGTTTAGAGAACCAAACTTCCAGGGTTTTGTGTGGTGGGAGAGTCTGGCTTGCATTTGTGAAGTACATGTTGGTAAACAGAGAAGAGAGAAATAAATACCTTTAGAAATAGTTGGCGTAAGGATAGACCTGATGTCTAATTAACTGTATACAAAAATATTGAGATATTTACACCAAGGGAGAAGTAAGTTCTCTTCCTCACAGTAAGAGCTACCCCAAGAAAGTGTGGGACTTGCAGGTCAACCTGACTGAGGCTAAGTATTAAGTCACCCTGGTATAACATAACTGACTACATACATCTTTCTGCCCAAGTATTATCAGAAATGATACTACCACTACATACAATTAATACTAAAACATATGTTCAATTTGCCAAAAAGGCTCAGTTAAAATTAATGGTTTTGTATATTTTGAAGCATAATTAGAAGTACTATTTTGTTATTGAGCTTAAGCCATGTTTTTAATATGAATGTTTTTTTAAGTAGAAAACCTTGCAGAATGTTAAATTTCAGAACTGCATGGTAGCAATAAGCTTTGTAAAAATAAGATTCAGAGACTGCAGCCAAGAACTTTTAAATAATTACCTGATTACTACTCAATAGTGTCTGGACATGAATAAGACAAAAATATGTTTTCTACCATTGTAACACTTCAACGGGTTTATATACTAGCATGCATATTAATTAAAGTGGCAAGTTTTATTTTTGATACTATATTTAATTCTAATAGTATATATTATTGGCAGATAAGGTTAAATATCATTTTCTAATTCCTCTAACATGTGGCATCATGCGTCTCAAAATTATTAAAAGTCTATTTTGAATAAAATCTACATAGAAACGAGAATCCTTGAAACCTATAAAGCAGTTGGTTAACCTATCAGTCTAAAATTTGCTAAGCAAATCAGTCTCATCAATGCTATTTAATACTGATGATTCATGAACAAGAAACATGTGAGCAAGGTGACGAAAATGCTTTAATGCTGCCTCCAATTAGGAGAAACACAAATCCGACTCTGTCTGATGACCATCTTTAACAGCACATCCTACCATTAGGAATTAAATAAACTATTTGGGACAGTCAGCTAGAATCCAAATTAGATACATTGTTTAGAGCAAAGCACTCAATTCTGTGATTTCTCTCACATGCATAAATTTAAGGCTGCATCAATTTTAAATAATCTATCAAATCTAACAAATATATAAATATAGATGTACGCATGCATAGTTATTCCATGCAATGAAGATGGAGTAATATAGTTAACAACCATAAAGACAAATTATAAAGAATTACAAATTGGATTATCACTTAATATGTTTAATGTTTAAACATAAAATCACTATAAAGATAGTCTAGAACTTCTTAAATGTGAATAAAAAATTGCTATACATGTGTTAGTTGCTCATTGTTAATAGAGTAAAGCAGATCGGATTCCAGGCGATAGTAACCAACAATGGGATCTGCTCTGTTAGGTGGCAATGAAAGGGAAGAGGTGATAGCCCGGTTGTTATGTGACTGAAGAGCACAAACAGCAGTGGAAATTCCCATGAAGAGTTTTGCAGGCTGGAAGAATCTAGAAAGCAAGCCATTTTTATGTGCTCCAACCATATCAAGAACAGGTATTGAAATGCCTCTAAAGTTGGAATGATAAGTCAAACATGGAGCCTGTGAGGTTTTGTGAACTTTACAAAAAAGTCTTGATGCTATGGTAAGGTCACCGAGATGCCACTCGGAACAGAGTTCACGGCCAGCAGGGAGATCTTGGTTACAAAACCTGGAGCAGTGATATCGGCTGGATGTGGATAATAATGAGTCACTGCCGTGTATATTTTAAAATAGAATAAACTGAGTTGCTGAGAGGTCATAAAGGACCCTTCTTTACTTTGGCTGAATAATTGGGTGAGATTTTTTTCTAAGATGTAGAGTTGTATGATGTTAGCTTCCATATCAGTTCTCTCCACACTGTCCTCCAGATTAAAAGTTACCACAGTATGCATTTTATAGACACTGACAAAAGAGATAAAAGTCCATGTGGAAATGCAGAGAGAAAAGATGATATGATTGAGGTCTGACTAAAACTATCTGACCTTGAGCCTTATAGTAATCACAGGAGTGAGGTATTGGTGACCGAATGGCCATTTATTAATAAAAAAGAACATTTACTAACTCACCCTCACTTCCATGCCTAGCTAATTTTGACAGGATTACAAAAGTACAGTAATTTAGTAGGGGAAAAGATAGCAGCTATTTTATCAATAGCTACTGATACTGTAGGAAAGGATATGAAAATTAAGAAAAATGTATTGCATAATTAGAGTTTAATGTACAAAAGGGAGATTTTAAAGAATAGATAAAAATGAACTGAAAGTGGCAAAATAAAGACCAAGGAAACATTATTTCATTGGAATCAAAAGAAAAGGATTGACCTTCAAAGAGAAAAGCATTCTTCATTACAAGATGCTGGAATAAAGATGAAAGCTTAAAAATGTTCATTGTAGCAAGCAATATACAAGCCATTTGAGGGTAATAATCGTAGAGTATGTCACAATTAAGGGATTTGAAAAGTTAAAGGTAATGAAAAGGAAAAAGATATTAGACAGCAATTTAAATAGCTTGTTCTATGAGCCAGAGAAGATTAATACAGAGATAGTATGTCAGATGTGTCATAGTGATAGAAATCTGAGCATCACTAAGAGCTGTTGTGATCAAACTGTTGGGGCAATGTCAATTAGATAGAAGATAAGATATATTAATAAGCAAAGTAAATAATCAGATCAAAAGTTCTTTGAGGAGATTAGACAGATTAAGCAAATCATCTCACATAAAAGAAGACTATGTTCAATATAGACTGAATTGTAAGAATAGGAAAAAACTCATGAAAAGTGATTTTTTTTCCAAATTGAAGCTAATGATAAGTAGCAGAAGTTATAAAAGGTGAAAGTAAAAGAAAAAAATGAATAATTCCAATAAGTTACAATAAGTAAAACTTAGAAGACTAGAATTATAATATAATAGACCACTAAACTGGATAGAAATATTAGTCACATAGACTAGGTCCCTGAAGGAGCCAATGCAAAGGATAAAATACCTTGCAACTGTGGGAGAGATTGACACCAGGCTGTGGGCTAGATCTCAAGACAAAAGATAAAACAAATGCACCCACATACATCCTTAGCATAAATATCAGGGATTGATATGCTAAACAGATTTGATCACCTTGAGGAAGCAGGGAAAGGCCACTGCCTAACCCCCTACAGGAAGAACCCCTGTTCTGTACTCAAGCCCCCTAGCTAGGTAACTGGCTTCCCCATTTGATCCCAATTCAACCAATTTTACCTGAGCAATTGTATTTGTAATCGTATTGGTTGACCATTGGTCCTCTCCCACTTCATGCTCACCTTGGATTTCCCATTTTTCTCCATCTTGAACCTACCTCACCTTGTGGTTTTCCCCTTTAAAAGCTGCTAGAAAGACAGTCATTGGTAACCCACTCAGGACCCCTTCTGTCTCACTCAGACAGAAACTTTCTTTCCCCCAATGAGTATATTCTGTTCCTCCATTGTTTTTAAAATCCATTCTTCAATTTTAGAGAACACAAATTTTACTAAACATCTAGTAGACTGAGATTTTTCCCCCATATCAATGTGATACCCAAGCAATTAGCTGTGTGTTTTTTAGATGAGAATAACAGATTTGTAGCAAAACACTTTTATTCATTATGAAGTAGTGTAGTTCTATATAACTGTCCAGCTGAACACAGCAAATGTGGGTTGCAGGGGCTTGCCAGAAATCTGTGACACACACATAAATTATCTAAGGTTCTAGGGGAGCAGTCCTAAAATGGTCAAACTAAGACGTAACGACAAATGAAGAGAAAGGAAACTTTGACAGATTGTTAGTAAGTGCAGGGGTCGATAAACTGTGAAAAGAGAGTATTTGTACAATAGCCACATGAGTAATAAAGGGTAGAATGTATCACAGGCGACTCGCGGTGTTATCAGCTGTTCTTCAAATAGCACAATAAAAGCAATCAAAATAAATTAAGTGATCAAGTTCTTAACAGAATGAGTCACAGGTCTTGCCTCTGCTTATTTATATATAATTTTTGCCTGGATTAATTGCAGTGTGTTTCTGTATTTTGTTCCATAAGCTGACAGATTTTTAAAGCAAACTGGTAAATAACAGCACCCAGAGTGACCTATATGGCTGAACAACCATCTACTAAAATAAATGTGTTAAAACAATTAATAATGGTTTTCTTTAAAAGACTATTTTCATCTAGTAAAATTTTAATATTTTTTAAAATTTGATATACTAAACTCCACTCCATAGAAGTATTTTGTGACAACAAAATACACATTCTGATTAAATGTGTATTTTATTAAGTATGATTGTCAGCAATGCAAAATATATTTTTATATCATAGTTTTATAGTTTTTAGTTAAATGATAAACTCACTGATTGTGAAACTTCTTACTCACTACAGAGTTACAATGTTGAGAGATTCTAATCTTATTTTGGATCAATGTCTTTGAGACATGGCATGGAATTTGACAAGACCGTCATTTATACAGTCTATGGTCCTTTGTTAAAGCGCCCCAAGTAAATTAACAATTAATCAGCTCATAACACAGTAACGTACCACATGGTGTAATGATAGTGATGGACTGCACATATGACAGCAGACTCAAGAGATGGTGGCAGAGCTGGGAAATTCTACCACCCTGCGCTCACAACCTCTGCAATGTCTTACTGCCACATGGGGTCGGTTCACGGCAATGTGGTCATTTAGAAAGGCAGCAGTCAAAGCCATGCACATAAAACTGCTTCTTGTAAAGAATTTAAAATTTTTAACAATACTGTGTACACATATACACACTAAAATTTGTAACCTAGTGTGTACACATTTTTTGCGAAAAAAGTTTGTTTATACAAGTAGCTTGTGTATGGCTATATTTCATTCATATTGGCAATATTTATAGATAAAAATAACTAATATGTATTTTGTTACATGATGCTTCATCTGTACTGGTAGTTTTTTGTCAAAAAGTATGCTTAACAGCTAAGTATTTTAAAACTTTTGCTTTAGAATCACAAGTGTGTACATATGCATATATCTTTTTATATATAGATAGATATACACACATATGCATACATAGGCACATATATTAAATACACATATGTGTTATTCACTAGTTTTTTAAATACTCATAGGGTAAACAAAATGGAACCCAAAAACTACAAAAGACAAACCTGGAAAAGCAGGAAACTGTTCAAATAAAGACCAAGTTCTAAAATTGACTGTTTTGTTGTGATATCTTCTCAAATAAGACACTTGTGGGATGACCACTAACCTGACTGCAAGTAAGACTCTTGTGCTGGCATGCTCTCATGTGTGCTCAAACCTTGGAAAAATCTACAGGCCAAAGACAGTATTTTGTCCTGTTTTGTCCAAGAATGTGGAGTAGATGAACAGTAATGTTTCAATTTGCTATTGAGCTATGAGAAAACCATATAGTCACAAACCACTTCCTGTATACACAAACCATCTCCCATGGTTTCTAAACAGCATGATCAGGTGCAGTTATAGCAAAGACCCCACTTCTCTGGAACAAATTTTCTGGATTACTCAGCTTTTCCACTGGTAACACTATACCTGGAAACCAGCTCAGAGTTTCAGGGAAGTGAGTTCATGATTTGCTGATTCCAAGGCAGAAATGCCACGTTGGAGGGAGAGGAAGGCTAAAGCTCCTAAGTTATGGAATCTGGGAGCAGAGTACAGTACAGAATGGAAGAATGGAAGGCATGGTAGACCAGGTGTAAACTCCACAGCCAGCCCAGACATACTCACAACTGTGTTTTACCAATTCCCTGGGCAACTCCCAAGCCCACTAGCTTGACACATTAAAGTTTAACTGTGACATAGGCATTGATGAAAGATTATACAATCTATTTTAAGTCATAGAATCCCTCTTTCTTATATCACCAGGATACCACAACAATCATTTTTTAAAAAAGAATGGCTACTAAACTAATTTTGCCATCTGATAAAGGAATATAGCACCAAGAGTAATTCTAGAAATTTTTCACTCATTAGTTTAAACTTTATCAATTATAAACTTTATCAATATATGGAAAATTACAGTTTTTCACTTTTGAAAAGTAACAAGTTAAAATACGATATGTGTATAAATCTGAGAAGTCAGGCAAATGTTATGTTTTTATGTAATCTGGTAAAAAATTACATTATTTGTGTTTTCACTGAGATTCAAGATGAATAACATGTGAAAGTTAAATGGTGAAAGTTTTCTACAATACTTTCTTTATTTCCCTGGAAAAAATGGTACCGAATGTTATATTAAAAACAAATTCTTTAGAAACTTTTGTAATTTGATATAGTTTTGGGTGTAAGCAGGTGGCCAACCACTGTAAAAATTGCTATTACTGTCATCTCTCTGGGTTAATGAACTCAAAGTAAGAGTATTTAACGTAGTTTAATCTCATTTACTTTCCACAATTCTTATGACAAATCCTTGACATTTTCTGCAATAGTCAAGATACTTTTTACTTTGTTTAATCATGAAGGCTCATTTTAAAACACACTTTTAATTTCAGAGTAGTTTTAGCTTTTACTGGACAGTTGCAAAGATGATACTCAGAGCTTGGACATAACCACGTTATGTGCCATTCTTAATGTCTTATAATGTGTGATAAATTTGATCTAGCTAATGACACCATGATGATGTATTACTATTAATTAAAGCTTGTAGTGCATTCAGTTTTACTTAGATCTTAACTAATGACATTTGCTATATTAAGATTCTACTAGAATACCACATTGCTTTTTCTTCAAAATAAGGCCATATTCTAAGACCAAAGAATCAGAACTTAATATGGGAATTCTGAGGAGACATAGATAAACCTTTAATGATCCCCACAAATGTTAGAATCCTACTATACTCTCTTCTCCAAATATATCTACCTAATTTGGACATTTCATAAAAATAGAGGCGTAGCCTTGAGGGCACTTACAGCTTGTTTTTATTTTGCACAACAGTGTCTATGTTCTTCCATGTTGTTGCCTGGATCAGTATTACTGAGTCCACCCAGTGAAATTTTTATTTCAACTGTTGAATTTTGCAGGTCCAGATTTCTAGTGTGTCTTTTTAACAGTATCTGTGTCTTACTAATGTTTTTATATCATGCTAAATTATCATAATTGATAGGATTATTTCCAAAAGATGTGAATTATAAAACAAAAGAGGCCTTTATTCTGAGAACACTGAGAGAGATAACCAACATCCCCTGACCTCTGGAGTCTGGTTTTCTCTCTGGCAGACACGTGGCATGGGGGGGTATATAAGTAGCCTAAGCTTAGGGTAGTGCCCTAGGACCATTAGAGATGCACAGGTATCTCATTAACACAGGTTTGGTGCCAGGGGCAGATTCCTAAGCGTGGGGGGAGATAGAGTCACAGGTAAATCTCTAGGGGCCGGGAGAGGTTCTAGTTGAGGCTTTCCTGGCTACAGTCTCCCGTCTCAGCCAAAACTCTTTCAATAATATTTTTCTCTAATTATTTTAGGCTTCTTTTATCCTTTGAACATATTTGTAGGATCTACTTTTAAGTTCTGGCTAAATCCACCGTGTGAGCCCTGTCAAAATCAGTTTGTGCTTTTTGCTTCACAGGAGGCATATTGATCGCATTTTCCTATGTCTTCATAAGTATCACATTTTTCTTAGAAATGGGACATTACTTCAGGTAATATGTTGTAACTCCTCTCAGTACACATCCTACCTCTGCACCTAGTGGTGGTTATTACTATTTAGTTTGTTATTTATTTAGAGGTTTGTTTGAGTTTTCTCTGTGAAACATGTTCTGCTTTCAGTGATGTTTCTGAACACAGTGTATATATATATATATATATATATATATATATATATATATATTTCACCTCATTTTCACCTTTAGACTACCTATCCATATGTTGCTCCTGAGTGAATGTAAGTTGCTTTTTGGTAACTGAAGCTGCAGACGTCATCAGAGAGGTGATATTAGTTTGTGTTACATTAATTTGGGGACTATTAGCATGCAGGTCCTTCTCTAGTCATGCCTTTGGGAGCAGCTTTACCATGAATGTAGACTTCCAGAAGGTTGAGATTTTTCTGATTCTAATGCATTGCTGGCTACTTTGTTATTTTGTTTGTTTAATGGATCAAAATTACCGTTCACCAAAAACTTTATTATTTTTACAGTGGCCTTTATATCAGTCAGATTTTTCTTTGCTGGAAAAATACCTGACACTCCAGTGGAAATGAGTAAGTGCTTACTTAGCTCACCATCTGAAAGAGTTCAGTCCATGGTGAGTCGGTTCCAGGTCAGAAACACTGCAGCAGAGAGTCATGGTGGCAGAAAGCTGCTCACTTTCATGGTGGCTGGAGAGCAGACCACAAGAGTATAAAAGAGGAAAGGACCAGGGATCAATGTAGTACCCAAGGTCATACATCCAGAAGGCAACCAGATGCTTTACCAATGCCCATAGGCTGTCTGTCATGTCCATTAACTGTCACATCTTTAGACAAAGAGTTCTCTACATTGTGTTGTAAATGAAGTCAATCCTTTCAGATCTCTGCAGTTATAGAACTCTCATTTTATGGTTGATTTCACCCAAGGACAGAACTCGCAGCCTAACTACCAGATATAAAAGTGGAGCCCACATTTTCGCATAGTGATACCTCCACTCTCAAGTGACGAGGCTTATAGGTGGTAGTGGTTACCCTGGACTTTTTGTCTCCTACCATATTGTTTGAAATGGTTAACAATTTAAGGAAATGGATATGAAAGTACACAAAATACGTGACTTATTTGGTCAGTTAGTAGGGATAGATATGTACAAAGTGTGTACATAATATGATACTATTGCTCTGAGGTATTTTGAAGTTACAAAGAGCAATCCCTTTAATTGGGACTTCTCAAAGAGAATACAGCATAAAATGGGAGTATTAACGCATCTTATAATTTGGGAAGGTGCTAACTTGAAAGCACAATTTGTACAGCAAGAAATTGTTTAGCTAATCAAATGTAATAAGTAAATGAGGAACTTGAAAAATTTCATATTAAAAAAAATAAAATCAGTTCAGTATGGCTGAACCCCGATTAGGGATAGATGCAGCATATTTTAAACTATATTAGACTCCATCTTTGGAACAGTTAAATGACATTGTCATAGAAACCAAGATGCATCAGCAAGAATTGAAAAGAAATATTCAAAAGGTGAGATTGAGCCAGACATACTGCCTTTAAGTAGTGGTGAACTTTTTTATGGTGTTAAGAGGATGTCAAGATTTCACTGTTTAACAAGGAAAAGACTATAATGGATGGACATTGTTCAAGTTTCTCTTAAATATGCAGAGACATTGTCATCCATAATCGCACTGTGACCGAGCCACATTTAATCTGCCGGAACTAAATTGAAATAAATGGAATATGTATGATGCTCTAGAGAGTGAAATGCAGAGATGTGCAATGAAAATATGTGGTTAAACTGCATAATAAGTCCTCACAAGGGAAGAATCCTCAGCAATGTAGCAGATGTAAAGGTCTGACGATTGGAATTTTCATGCATCGTATTTACACTGTAAATGTAACACCAGTAGGTATACTGTAAGAGCTCTAGGCAGAAACTGAGCTGTGATTAGAAGATGTGGGTTCTAATTCCAACTCTCTCATAGCATCTTTTATCACTTTACACAACTCTATTCTCATTGAGGGGCTGTGTTTTCATTTTTTAAAATAGTAAATTAAATTTCTGGGTAATTTACATTCCATATTATTTGGTAAATTTTAACTGTTGATATTTGGATTATGTGTATAACTCCTAACTCAAAAATACACATATTGTGATAAAATATTGTGATCATTATAGCTTGTGGTAATTTTCTCATTTTAACTTTCTCAGCAACTTGACTGCGATATGAATAATGCCTAAAAGAGAAAACTTATTGAGCATCCTAATGACACTAACATGTCTGATGACAATTAAATGATACCAAAAATAAACAGACTTCATGAACAATTCAACCATTACATAAAACTTCACATCTAATATAAAAAAGCAAGTATGATAAAAGAATTATTTGAGCAGCTGGAGTTAGCAACTATCACGTGTATGATCCCAGCTTTACCTAACAACTTCAGTATTATGGTTTCTTTTAAATTTAACTGTACAACTCATAAAGTATGAGTATATCCAGGAGTATTTTCACAGCTATGGAAAATTCTTTTTCACAGAGCTAACTCGGGCAGCTTTAGAACTTTGCCAATATTAGCTAATTGCTCATAGATTGGATCTCCTTTTATTTACTTTTATGGTTAACATAATTAATGTGGTTGTTTCTCTGCTAATGTGAGTATTCATAAGCACATATTCAAATAAATAGACTGAAACCGAGGAGGGTGGGTATAAGGTAAACTGTTTCAGAGCTGGTGGTGTTCCTTCTCCCCATCCCTGTCCACTGTATCATTCTTTAATTCCACTGTTTACATGTGCTCTAGAAAAACAAAAATATATGTGCAGAAAAGTTCACTAATCTTCAAATCAAAATAGTAATAGTCAAAAACTTGAAGCAACCTCAATGGCTAATACATAGATAAACAAAATCTACGCCATACATAAAACATAGTGTGTAGCAAGAGAGAAATGATTCATTAACAGATGCCACAAAGTGGATAAAACTTGAAATGATTATGCTAATGAAAAGAATTAGGTTAAGGAAATTTTAAAAGGCATATTATTTGATACCTCTTATTTTTTTGGATACCTCTTATTTGAACTATCCAGCAGATACAATGGACTCTATCTCCTGTTCTACTCTGTGTCTCCTTCTGTTAGTGTACCAAGGCCATCTATGTTAGAGATTATAGCCAACCTTCTCTGACTCATTTCTGATTTGCTGTTTTTCTGCCTCTGGTTGTCTACTTTTCTCCTTCATTCCACTGTCTGCCCCATTCATTGAGGCCTCTTGCCACTGTTCCTGAAATCCTGGTGGTTTTTTTCTCTCTTTCTAGAATGTCTTTCAGTACTTTTTGTAGGGTTGGATTGGTGGTTGTGAACTCCCACAGTTCCTCTTAGAAGCATCTTGTTTCTCCACTAATTTTGAGAGACAGTTATTCAGGATACATCAATCTGGGTAGCGGTGGTGTAGGCTGGCCTCTCCCCTCCAATCTAGTCAACCTCTGGGGTCCTGCACTACCTTAGTGTGTGCCATATAGACAGAACCGGTTCAGGACAAATTCAGGGACTATTCTATCCTTGGCTAATGGGTCTTGGCTGCGGCATGACCCAGCCCAAGCAGATCCTATCAATCTGCTCTGGGCAGGGAGCAGCAAACTGAAGTCACTGCCTTTCCTTGTTCAGGCCTGTCACACCCAATTTTAATATGTCTTTCAGTCAGTTGCCTCCTCCCACAGCCCCCCTTCCCCCGCTGGAGGACCAAATTCTGAGCATCACTACAAGTTAGTACAGGTCTCCATGCTGGCTCTGTTCTCCACTGGGCTCACCAACCCCTGACTTCAGCACAACTGTGCCTCCAGTGAGAGCTCCACAACTGTGAGTTAGACTTGCTTTGGTCAGAGAGTGACTGACTCCAGACTTGTGTCCATGTTTCTCTTTTCTTTCCTTTTTTTCTTTTTCTTTTGAGAATCACTCTGATTTCATCCCATCTTCTCCATGGTGGTAAATTCCTGCGTCTGAGCTGTTTCTCTAAGAAAAGTTCCCTATCTTGCTATTTATGGATCTGCCATCTTCTCTCCAATTCTTCATTAATAATTTGTTAATTATAGTTTTAAAGCCTTTGTATAGATTTATGAGAGGCATTTTGAAGTATCTGTCTCTACTGTCCCATCTCTGAAATTCTATGGAGTCAAGTACTGTATCTTTGCACTTCTCAATTTTAAGTTCCTAATAATACATTAGAGAATACATTGCAGCAACACCAAATAATCAAAATGTAGACATTTGTTTATGGTACTTAATAATTGCATTGTTTAGTCACTCACTGACTGTATCAGTGAGATGTATTTCCCTTGCAAAGGGAAAACTCTTGCAAGTTGTGGCCTTGGGTTTTCTCTAACTATGCGGTCTGACTTTGCTACTAGCTAGATGTTCTTCAGTTGTTATTTAATCTGTAAATCAACTATTAGCCTGACTTTCCACTACTTTGTATCAAAACTAAGAGTTATCCTTTACTAGTTAATAAATGAAAATCTAAATAGTTTCCATACTGTAGGCCCAAAATTGCTTCACATTCTGATCCAGTTAGAGATGGGCTCCTTTTAAGAGGCTGGGTTTCAGACACAGACTATTTTTTCCCTCCTGCCTTGTTCAATATTGTCTTTTTTGAACTTCTCTGTCTTCTCTCCTATTTCACTCCTTTGTTCATGTTCTTTACTGAGATCTCTACTGCTTTCCACAGAAGCTCAGACAAGGCCACACACTGCATGTACTCAAAGTGACCCTCTCCTCCTGTTAAACTCCCTCTGTCTTCTAAGCAGAATATTGAGCAGTCCATTGCCGCTAGTCCTCTCCAATGGATTTCAGCTGGGGCATCTGGTGTGAAAACTCCACTACCAAATGGTGCTCTGCAAAGCAGACAGAAGCACTGGCAATCCACTATACTGGACACGGGGGCCTACTTTTCTGCAACCTTCTAGAGCTTCTCTGAAGCACCTGCTTAGAGCAGAGATGCACTCAGGACAGTGGCAGAGAACAGTAACTCGTGCTGAGCCCTTCCTGGGATCAATCAATGGGGACTTGTGGAGAAAGGAAATCTTTGTCTATTTGACCACCTGTCATGTTTGGTCAGCATGGAAATGCACAAAAGAAAGGGAAAGTAATGCTTCAAATACCACTGACTCATCTTTCAGTGCTTCTAAAGATTTTTTTTTTGTATGCTTCTGGTGCAGTTTTCAAACACTTTATATATATTTTCCTTTCCTTCCCACCCTGTCTCTCTCTGTCTCCCTGGCCACCTGTCATTTTTTGCCTCTCTGTCTCTCTTTCCTTTCCCTTCTCTTTTCTGCTCCTAAAACTTGCATCAGTTAAGTTGAGGTTTCCCTGGTGTGTGGACATGCTAATTCACACCACAATATAGCACAGTTTTCCCATTTAATATTTGTCATTTTTTTCATTTTGTAAATTCTTATATTGCAAATAAAGTAGTTTTTCACAAATTAAGCAGCAAAATTCTGTCTGCTCTACCCGTTTCCCTGTGCTAGGAGGGTCTATTAGAAGCGCACCCTGATATCACAAGTTGGGTTTGTGATGCTAGAGGGCTTACATTTGTCACTAGGAAGCTCTGAAACCTAGTAAAACAAAGCAGAGCAAGTTGAAAACACTGTTGCTCCGCTACCTGAATACTCTGTGTGTGTGCATGAGTATGAACTTGTGTATACATGGTATTTTTGCACACATAGCATAGTTTCTTTTTTTAAATAG
This sequence comes from Cavia porcellus, assembly GCF_034190915.1. Taxonomy (NCBI): domain Eukaryota; kingdom Metazoa; phylum Chordata; class Mammalia; order Rodentia; family Caviidae; genus Cavia; species Cavia porcellus. Next base: position 71,316,405 of record NW_026947499.1, on the reverse strand, counting down.
TATGTTTTAGGTAAATAGATAATTAACAATATTTCTTTTCCTTTCTTTATATAAAATATTTTGTGTTCTTCCTAATAATTTCAAGGTGATGAAGATTGTATACAGAGAACTAAAGTTCATTTCCCCTGAAATTTAAATTAACACCTACAATATTCTTTAAAACTTACTAGAAATACATTGCTAAATAATTAATTTACTCATATTATTTTCACATGGTCAAAAGTTCAAGCTATTTCATAATGATTAAACTTACCTCCACATTCATCATGCAAATTTACTTCCTCTGTGGTATCTGTCTTGTATTTTAGTCATAATGAAACATCATTCAAGCTACATATATAGTTTCTGTACTTACATTTTTAAATATTTTGGTACCAGCACAAGTAATTTATTATAGCTACACTATTTTAGCATATGATATAAATACTTGGCTTTAATACATTGCTAAATAGTAAAAAAAAATATACTAATGGCCTCTTTGTTTTAAATGTTCCAATTAATGTGCTCTGCCATCACTGCATCTGTGGTCACCTCCTAACTGCCTGTTGCTTTTCCTACCCTATTACATGGTTATTATTGTCCCATTATATCGTGTAGAATAAGAGGAAATCACACATGCATGCAGTTATGGGAGGCAAAAAATAATTTTGTTTTATGTAATCTCACTTCAACAGTTCATGAAATGGCACTCTCATAATAGTTATGGTAATAAACATTCAATGTTAGTCTATGCTAGATATGATGTATATTAAACAGTGTGAATATATTTTTCTATTGACTATTCCCAGTAACCTTATGTTGTAATTATTACTATTTTCATTTTGCAGTCTGTGACACTGAGGTACAAAGAACAGAAGTGAATCCCCCAACCTATGTACTGATTATGAAAGTAAGAGGGGATTATAGTGATAAAAAGAAAATGCTGGTGAAGATATTTGGTGAATAAATAAACAAATATTGTTATTTTGTGACATTCTTCTTTTGCATTGGCTTAGTATATTCCATAAGTTATAACAGATAATAGCACATTATTTAAGGTAGGCTTCAACATAATTTCCCATCCACTACTAGAATTTTATGTATAGAGACTTAGTCTACTTAAAAAAAAAAAATTAGTAGCCACTGGGGAAAATGTCTCTGACCGCTACTATGCTTTTTTTCTGCCATCAATGTGTCTGCCTATTCTAAAAATTCTCTTTTCTGAATGCACTAAAAATGATATTGTTACTGCATGTTTCTGGCACTCATTTTGGAGGTAAACATCCATGTGCAAGTACACACACTCACACATTACTTCATCAAAAACTTCAGAACATCAGAGAACAATGGCTGAGCAGATTCTTCACTTTCCAGTTGCCATCAAAAAGCTATCATTTCAATTATCTTTATTTTTTATTCACAAAGATACCATGATTGTGCCTCTATGTCAGAATATTTTCAAATACATTTCTAAAGTTATACACACGAAGTCAAATGAGAAGCCAAGAACTCACTCTGAAATGAAGAGAGCTAAAAATCTCTATCGCCTCAGGTACTGTTCTCTCAAGGCCAGGACCCAGGGAAGAACAGTTGGATGTGATGAAGTGGAAAACAGACCAATAATTCACTGGCTGATTTTGTATTTAAAAATATGTATTCAGAAGCAGACTATTATTCTTATAAATGAGCATTGTGAGTAGGTAGAGAGCAAATAAATAAGCCCTATTAGAGGCACAACATGTTCCCAAAGGAGAGATGTGCTGTTCTGTGAACACACAGGCTATGATTGCCTTCTGCCTCTCTGCTGTAGGAAATTTGAACTGAGATCTTTGAAAAACTGAAGCTTAGTTTTGAGGTTCTCTGTAATAGTGAAAAACTGGAATATCATAAATTCCGAATCATGGCTAATTGATGTGTTTGTTACCTTGAATTAGCAAACACATCAATTAACCATGCATTCATTTTGTATCTAAATAACGTTTAACAATGTTTTTGTCAGTATCTTAATAATGTTTAAAAATATTTAAAAAGAAATAATCAGACAAAATTGCATCAGATCTCAACATCAATGTTATTTGCATTTTTAAATATAAGAGAAACTCAGAAGATTTAGGGAAGGTGTTGACAGAGGGGCATATTAGTTTATTAAATTAGCTTGATGGTTCATATAAAGCTCAAATCTTGTACATTCCACAGAAACCTGCTGAGATTTTGGGTGATTTCATTAGGATCAATGAAAGAAATTTTCATTCTGACTAAAAAAAATAATTGAAACACTACTGTAAGCCAGGCCTTGCTTTCCTGGATCCACAGGCTACACAGTCTTCTGAGATCAAGGTATGATAAAAACATGAAGACTAGACAGAAAAGGGACACAGATCACAATTTTAAAGATAAACTCTACACTTCGGGACATTAACTCACTTTTGTTTTTGTCTCCAAAAGCATGATAAGCCTGGGCAATTTCATTTCACCTACAAACAGGATTGGTCACCCTCTTTTTACTTAAAATGATTCTATTTCACCTATATATTGACCACATTTCCACCTATGAATTAAGATTCTGCCATAAATGCTGGGGGCAGGCCTTTCTTTCCTACCCACCAGACAAGACCAAGACTATAGATCATCAAATTCCACACGATTTTACCAGCAAAGACACATTAGTATTCCCCACTCCACACTCTAACAGGCAGGGCTCTAAGCACCTACTCACTCCACTGTGAGTGTGTCCTCTAATCTCAGCCTTATAAACCTTCTTATGGCTCTACTGAAGCTCCCTAAGCATTCTTTCTTCAATGGGAGGCCACAGACCTACAAACTTACTCCACAGAAGGGAGGGTTAGGTTTCATTTTTCAGGTTCTGAGACCTTCGTGGCCCCAGCCCCGTGACACCTGCACTAACACTGAGTATCAGTCTCACAGTCTACATGAACCAATTATAAACTTTTAGCTTATGGCTCTGATTCTCACCTGCATTAGAAAAATGTAATTATATGTACATTAGGTATCTCATACTCAATTACATTGCACTCTTTAAACCTCTTAAGGGGATGTGGTAAAACCAGATTTTATGAACTTTATCACATAATTGAACATGTTAAATAATTGGCTTTGCTTATTTACCAAAGAGAAAGTCAATGGATTATTTATAGACGCTAACATGGGGACAGTCAATTATGTTAAAATATATGTTACAGTTTGACACCTAGCTCTTAAAAATATGTTTCAAATCCAGATATTTATTTTATTAATATAGAAAATTAAATAACATGAATACAATTAAATAACATGAAAATATGGTAGATAGATAACAGTAGGCTACAGAGGTTTCCTGAGATAGGCAACTTAGATTCCAAAAATAATACAGCATGGGGAGTCCCAAACAGAAGGAGGTAGATCTTCCTGACCCAGGAATAAACTAATTTGAGAGAAAACAATTAAATATGCAGTCCCAGAGCTACTATTGGAACAGCTAAAGTCTTGGTGTTTCTGCTGCAGTGCTTGAACTGGTGCGAGCTACCTGAAAGCCCACTGCCGCTTCAACTCACTGGAGACACACTCACACTGACAATGGGAGTCAGTTATCCAAATGCAGAGCTGAGCTGGAGGGAACCTGCATCCACCTGCAGTGAGTGATGGGAATAAAACTCTTCCATAGATGAAGGGGCTCCAACAGATGACATTCTGGGACCAGGCAGACTGGCAAAAACAAGGAGCCGCAGTGACTTCAGTCAGCTACTCCCATCTCAAGCAGGATTGGTGGGCAGCGCTTGACCTGGGTCATGCCTCAGACTGAGACTCTATAGGCTAGCCCAAACCAAGTCCTTAGGCCTGGCAGTGCACCCTAATGCAGTGAAGCCCTCAGCAGATTCACTGACCCAGAGGGGAAGGCTCAGCATAGGCTTCCCCAGTCTGTATCTTCATAGTACACTGCAGTGGGCAGGAGCACCTGGTCAGCACACTTCAGATGAACTGTAACCAACAAATAAAGAAACTGGGGCCTCCTATATACACCTGTATGGAAGGAACAAAAAATATGAGAAAAGGAAGCAACAAGAAAGGATCCCTAGCTACCAACCCTGAGGACATTTATCCAGGAAAGGTAAATGCAAAAGAGATTGAGGATGGCAAACATGCAATATCATACACAGCAGCAGCGGACATAAAGCGATATCTTTGGGACCTATAGACAAGTTCAAATGTGAAGTATTTAACCAAGTAAAGCAAGATATAAATAGAATAATAAAAGAAATGCTAAGCACCTGTCAAGAAAAAGCAGATGGAAGAATGGAGAAACATAAAAAAAAGGGGAGAAATATTTGATGAAGAAAATACACAAACATAGAATACATGAAAGAGATTCAAAGAGATTATCAGGAAATTAACACCTCCATTGAAAGCTGGTGACACTGCTTGAAAGAAACTAAGGGTAGATTATCCAAACTGGAGGACAGGTTTGCAACGTGGGATCATGAAAGGAAAAATTTCTTAAAAATAACAAGAAAACAAGCAGTAACAATACAAAGGCTAGAAGATGACAAGAGGATCTATAACTTAAGAATAAAGAATGTGAATGAAGAAACAGGGGTACAAACCAAGGAACTACAAAGACTATTCACCGAAATAATTAAGGAAAATTTCTCAAAGATAAGAAAAGGAAAAATATTCAGATGTATGAGGCATACAGAAACTCCAGCCACCTACAACCAAAACAGAGCTACACCCAGGCATATAATAATCAAGATCCCAGAAATCCAATATAAGAACAGAATATTAGAAGCTGTCAGAGACAATAAACAGATTACTTACAAGAGGAAGCTCATCAGAATTACTGCAGACTTCTCGGCACAAATTGAGAAGGGTGTGGAGCGAAGTATTCCAAGCCCTGAAGGAAAATCACCTCCAGCCCAGATTGATGTACCCTGAAAAATTGTCCCTGGAAATTAATGGAAAACAAGATGCTTCCAAGATGAAGAGGGACTGGGGGAATTCACAACCCCCAATCCAACTCTATGGAGAATACTGCAGGACATTCTAAAGAGAGAGAAAACCACCAGGATCTCACACAGTGGCAGAGAGGCCCCAGTGAATGCAGATAAAAGTGAAAAGAAGAAGAGAGACAACTAATGATGGAAAAAGAGAACAACAGAAATGAGGCAAAGAAGGTTGGATATAATTTCTAATTTAGATGACCTAGATACATTAAATTAAGGAAAAAACAGAGAGAATTGCAGGCAGAGTGGATCAACAGGTAGGGTCAACCGAGATGCTCTTTACTGGAAATATAATTAATCTGAAGAAGAGTGTATGGACCGAAAATCAAATATGATAAAACAGAACTCTATGTGCTACAGAACCAGAGAGTAATAGGGGCCACTTGACCAGTATTTATGGACAGGTTGGAAAGACAAGAAACACAACTAGAGATCAAGCCAAAGAGTGAGAAAATTCAGAAATGCTTAGGTAAATAGCAAGATTCCCCCCTAGTATAAAACTGAGGGTGTTGGGGAGGCCCCAAAATGCACAGTATATACTGGAGGAGTGACAGGGGGTAAATGGTCTTAAAAAAGATAGCAGAAGATATTGCTAATAGTGTATCAGGAATGAAAATCCATATTACTTGCACCACTCTGCATAGATAGAACTTATTCCGTCCCAATTTATATACAAGCCCTAGATCTGAGGACACCGAGAGCTATCCCAAAAATACCAGGATATAGTGCAGTAATCATCTTTAATTTCCTATTAACTTAATCTGGATCTCTGCATAACTTATACTGTTATATCATGACTGATCTTAATTAAATCTGATTTGTTTGGTTGCTGTTTGTTTTTGACAGATTTTATTCAAAACTGTTCAGGTTGATAGTATCAAGTCAGAGAGTATAGAGAACTATACTGAAAATGACCATGATTCACTATGATACCCATTCTGGTTTGATTACTACCTGTTTTTGTAGTTCAACACTATCTACAAAGTTCTATTAACATTGTTATGTACTGATATATTCAATTATAATTTATCTGCTGATATAGCCAATTCTATTGATGATAACAAGAGACAACACAGTTACCATGGTAGAACTCCTTGTACAGTAGTTTTATATGTCTTTTTAGTTTTATGTGTCTATAGGAATATGTTTTGTTCTGTCTTGTTTTGTTCTGTTTCTCCCTCTAATACAGAAAGGATAGAAATACATGTTAAGACTCATGCTTGCATAAAACCTATAAACAGTTTACGAGAACTGATCTTATGACAAATGATGAAATGAACAAATACCTTTGAAGGAAAAAGGCACTACAGTACCCAGTGCTGATTCTGCAGTGTCATAATGTGAAATCCAGCAATACCATTATTCTTTGCTGAGCGTGATTTTAGTCTGCTTTGGTTGTTTAATCTCAACATAAATCAAGATATGTATAAATGCGTGTATGTTGAAGTGCATAGGATTGATAACTATGTGACTAACATTTTATTAGATAGTTGAACAGAACTATTTGCAGTCTCTCTGTTTGAATTCCTATTTATATGTTCCACATTTGTATCTTGAACAATTATTTATAAGAGGACAATATGTAAACAACTAGTGATTTATTAGTTTATTTTTTCCTTTGAAAGTACGTACTATTTCTACCCATTTTGTTTTATCTTTCTTTAAATAAAAATTTTTTTAAAAAATAAATAAAAATAAAAATTTAAAAAATCTTCAAAATATTTTGTTTTCATCTCCTTTCCCTTTTGGTACCAGTAAACTATAAAGAACATTACACAAGCGTTCTCAGGCCTCACTGCTCACCCTGCAGGGGTTTTGGTCATGTCAGGGCCTGGCTGTGGCCCCTCCCTGCCCTATCAGAAACAGACACTGTCAGAAAGCCACCCGGCACCCAGGGCTGCCCGCTGCCCAGGAAAGCATGTCACCCTCGGGAAGAGGGGCGGACTTGCCCTGGTCTCCGCCTGCCGTCTCTCTGCTCTGCTCTGCTCGCCCTCTCCTCTCACGGTCCAAGCATGCAGCCACGCTATGGGCTTTGGAGCACAGGATTTACTCATGTGCCTGGAGACCTGCGCGGCGGGCATCTGTGTTCCTCACCACCAGTTACCAATGCTCCCACTCGCACTTGCGTGCTTCCTCCAGGTCTCTCTTCCACCTCGCCTACCCGGGAGCGCGCCCTGAAAACCTCATGCCAGGCCGAATGCCTTTCTCATCCCATTCCTCAGACTCCGCTTCATGCTATTAGTAGAAACTCTTCAGCCATAAGGTGGACTATGTGCTGTTTGTGCTTCTGTTCTATTTTCAGAGTGGAGAACATTGGCCAGCCCATGATAAGCACTCTAATTATTTGACGACAGTGCAAATAGGAAAGGAACTGTGTTCTCCATTAATTATGCCACTAAATCTTGCCACCTATTTAGCAGACAGAACAAAACATGCATTTTTCAAAAGAAAATTGGAAGATGAATGTACATACATTGCCCTAATTTTGTTTAGAATCATGTGAAATTATTATTACCCAAAGTTATGTTTTACATCTAAGTAGTTTGACGATTTTCATCATGAATATTTTGAAAAATTAGTGATGTACTCGCAAGTCTGTATAAAGTTTTAAGGACCACCTGTTTGTCATTTGAAAATTTAAAATTTTCTGTGATTCCCCTTGTTAAAAAAGGAGAGAAAAACAAGATACATGAAAACAAAGAAAAATAAAGAAAAAGATGCTTACTTTTTCCCCTTTTTTAAACTGATTTTGTTAGCTAAATCTAACATTTCCTAGAGAACTCTCAGACATAGATTGCCTTATTAATTCAAATACACTTTATTTTATGTTATAATTACTATAACCTTTGCACTAACATTTGAGTAGTAGGCAATACTGCTGATAGTGTATTAATGTGTATTTTAGTGAATTAGTCTCTGTCCCCTTCCTGGCACTTGCTTTTGGATGAACGATACGTGCTGTGTACAGTAACAGCAATCAGTCATCAGCCTTGCTGGCAGACGCTACCAGAGAGAAGCAGGAGCGGATGGAATTGAGCTTGCGAGAGGTAGTTCCGAGTGGCCGAATGACATGCACTACTGTCCCTCAGCAAAAGATGAGCACGCAGCATTGGCAGTTTTCAGTGTTCAGATTTCACATGGTTTGAGTCCCTGGTTGTGTTTTTGAAAACCCTACGTAGCACAGTAGTGAGAAATTAATTAAAACAGAAATCAAATCTTGTAGGACATAAGAGTGAAGAATAAGTGAAAAAAATGAACAAAATAGGAATCACATTCACCATTAAATAATGACTCCCAGTCTGCAAGTACTTGCGGATGAAGATCAGCCAGGTATGGGAGGCTGAAGCACGAGGACGCACATGGAGCCCACCACGGATAATTTAGAGAAGTAATAAAATCTATCTCAAAGGAAAAAAAAATTAAAATGGCCCAAAATGTAGCCCTGAGTTCAGCCTCTAGGACTGCAAGGAAAAGAAAAAAAAAAAAAAAAAAAGAAAAAGGACAAGAAAAAAACACTCATTTCCAAAATACTTAAAAATGTATGACTTTCAATTCGGTATTTTACACCGTCACAAAATAATCTTAAATGTTTTTCATTTGTTTTAAAAATATTTAACTAAATTCACAGTAGAGAAAAATTGATTTTTCTTCAGAAAGGAGACCATTTAGGAGAGAGAGACAACACGTTAAAAGTCCACCGCTTGTGAACACTGAAGCGGAGAAAACCTTGGTAAATGTTTATAGCCAGCCTTTGAACACATTTCCTTGTGTAAAAAGTCATTTTCCATTGAATTAATGCAGCGTTTTGCAAAATGAGCTGAACCATAAATAAAAATGGGAAGGAGGGCTCCGGAGACGGAGGCAGGGGCAGGAACGAGGACGCGCGCAGAGCAGCTACCGGCTGCTAAAGACGAAGGCCAGCGCCCTGCACTGCACCGGGCCCGGCACATGTTAGACGTGAAACCACGTGGAAGGAGACACAGGAAAATGACTCCGTGTAGGAGAGGCTCGCTCCGCATGCAGCCCGCGGCTACGCGGACGGGGCAGCCAGCGCCTCCAGCCTCTGCGGTCCACGCGCGCCTGGCGCGGCAGGGCACGAGCACAGCTCGCCCGGCTGGGGGCGCCTTCGGGAGGCCCACGCAGAAGTCTACCCGGGAGCTGCTGAAATACTGGGCCACAGTACACAGAGGCAAAGGAAGGTGTCAGATTTCGGAGATACGGGAGGAAACGGGCTCAGCGATGTCCTGATCCACTGCATGTGGACCAAGGGTAACACTAGAACCGAGGATTGATTTTATTGTTCGTGAGCAAGTAGGTGAATGGTGATGCCACAGCTGCTTCCTAGGAAAAGGAGACAACACACTCAAACCGTGATGTGTCCCCACCATGCAGGACGCTACAGAGGGGGCCAAAAGAATCGCACAGAGCTGGACTAAGTGGTCTTTTCTGTAGTCTGCATGTTCTGTTGTCACACTTCTCCTATCCTCTGTCATTTTACTTTGTAGCATCAGGTATGTGTGCAGCTGTCCCACTGCAGAGTAGAAGATCTATCCCTCTGCGTTCCGGTAAGAAGGCCAATGGAAAATTCCAGAATGATCAGTATGTTCAGGGGTTTGACAGAAAGGAAGAAATTAAGGAAGAAATTCGGTAAGGAGACTGCATCAAACTTGTAATATACTCCAGGACTTCCTGATGCTTTGGCTTTCTCTAATCCTGTTCAGCAAGACCAAACCAAAGGGCATGGGATAAGAGGTGCTCCACCACCCGCATTGCAGACATCTCTGCTTTAAAAGTATCAGAAAATAAACAAAATTCTGTATTAAAAATAATTGAAGTTATCCTGGCTTCAATAAGCTGTCGCTATGCTAAAAGACATGAATCAACAAATTCAAAAAATACGGCTGCATTTGTAAATATCATATTGTCTCTCCACTGTAAAAATGAAAATAAAAAAAACTGAAAAAGTAATAAGATCCAAAATGTATACTATATATTGTAATAATGAAAGGGAAAGAAAGTGCTTTAAAGGATATAATGTATGCATGCTTAAGTGTGCAAGATAGGTAGCCATACTGCTGTTTTTGTTCATCAAGCAGAATAGTTTATTCTGTCATTGTTTGATTGTCTGCCCACTTATTATGCTTTGATTTTGTAACTTGAACAACTATTTCTGAAATAATAAGTAATTTATCAACTGGCAATTTCTTACTGTTATTTTTTTGAAATTCTGTGTTATTCCTACTTTATTCTGTTTTGCTTTTTTTTTTCTCTAAATAAAGAAAAAGAAAAACAGAAATACGGTGAGCTCAAGATATAAAATAAATAAATACAAAGCCAATACTTATGTGAGGCAAATTGAAAGAAAGCACTGATTACTAAAGACAAAGATGATAATGTAAGTTGAGATACACTGACCAAAAAATTCTTGTAGCTTCATAAAGCTTTGTTTTAATTTTTTTGTGGTCTAGTAAAAGGTTTTGAAGTAATTCCTTACCCTGTTACATTAATTCTAGTTTATTTTTCCTGGTTTCTGTTCTTAGGTTCTAAGAGAAATTAAGATTCCTTTTTTATATGTTCTTCCTAAATTGTAATATGTACACAAAAGGATAAAATGTCAATTGAAATAATTTTATTTTTACTGATCTAAGCTTACTTTCTTTTATCATTTTCATGATCTAGCATAAAATGCTATTATACTATATATTAGTGTATTTGAAGTGTTTTAAAAAATTGCTATGAATAAGTACCATATAGTCCCCCTAGTGTAAGAAATGGTAAAAGTATATAAGATACAAAAACCTAAATAAATGCAGTGAAAGAATGAGAATGAAAAAATAATATCTTGGGGAAAAGGAGGAAGAAGAAAAAGGAAGGGAAAAGAGAAAATATCTAAAATTATATAAACACACAGAATAGCTAAGATGATTCTACAAATTCTGTAAGTTCTTAAAACAAAACAGTTAACATGTATAGGATTGGAGCAATTGTGCATATTATTGTATGGTGATCTGAGGGACTCTTGAAGATTATTAGGTAAAATAACACCCCTAGCTATGCTCATACCACCTTGTTTAGAAGGCCTGTACTGTCAGTGTTGTGGGCTCTTTGCTATGTTGTTTATATGTCTTTTTTGTTTCATGTTTTTCTAGTAATTTGTTTTGTTTTTCCTTCTAATACAGAAAGAATAGGTATACCTGTAAGGAATTACACAAGCATAGAACTTCTAAACAGTTTATGAGAATCTATTATATAATGCTTGATGAAATGAACAGCTACTTTGAAGAAAAAGAGACACTAAGGTACCCAGTGCTGATTCTGTACCATGACGCTGTAAAATCCAGTAATGTCATTGTTCATTGTTCAGAGTGATTTTAGTCCGTTTTGTAGTATTTAGGTTCAACATACATGAAGGTATGGACAGCTATTTTGAAGAGAATGGTAAACATTATGACAGCCATTGGTGATTTCCCTATCGTCTGGTTTTGAAGCCTATAATGCCTCCATCATTGTGTTCTGATCAGTTTAATACTATTTTGTTTTGTAAGAATTCATTGTGTGTGGAGGCATGTACAACTACTTAGAAGAAAACAAGAGACATTATGGTAGCCAGTGATGATCTCTTGTTGTCTTGCTTCGAAATCTGTGTCATTTACATTGTTTTCTTCTGATCGGCTTTGTTCTATTTTGTTAGGTTTAATTTTACCCTCTTTAAAATAAAATTTAAAAAAAATTGATACCCTAATCTAAAATTTGAAATTGTTTTATATTATGTGTAATTCCTTTCTTCATCTTTTTAAAATAAAATAAAAAAGAGTGAATAATTATCTAAAAACAAGCTAATATGTAATTTGTATTCTGAATGACACTCATCTTAGAAATTAATCTTTAAAATAACAAAAATAAATTATTCTTAAAACAATATACCATAATACAGAAAGTTTTCATAATAGTGATAACTTAATTTCAGCAATATAATTAAAGGAGATTCATGAAATTTTAATGAATTAAATGCCTTATTTAGTATTTCAAAAAGGTGTAACTTGGTATAGTCTACATTTTACAAACCAACTTATTTATATTAGGTGGTGATTTATTAGTAAAATTTTAACACTCAGCTTTTTTTCTGATTTCCAGGCATTTTTGAGAACTATAATGTGTACATTACTATCTCAGACTTAATTTTCAATAAAGTTTAACCGTATGTAAACTATTAAGAGAATTTAAAAGAAACCTTAAGGTAGAAACCTTAAAAAGCTCTTTGTATATATAAAAATTCCTCAAAATATCAAAAGCTCTAAGAAAGGTGGCTGAAAAGAAATCTTCACTTCTTCACACAAACACACACACACAAAGTATATATATATATATATATATATATAGAGAGAGAGAGAGAGAGAGAGAGAGACAGAGACTGAGAGAGAGAGACAGAGAGAGAGAGACACAGAGAGAGAGGGAGAGAGAGAGAGAGAGAGAGAGAGAGAGAGAGAGGCATGCATGATGTATTTATGTATTATATGCAAATTTAGGTAGAAAACTAGCCACCTAGAAATTATAACAGCAAATATTCTTATGGAAAAATGAAAAAGTCACCTTGACTCTTTCAAAAACTTACAGAAACCAAGAGTTTCATGTGACTGATTGGGATAAATAACAATTCTTCACAGAGATTTCAAAAGCAGCACAGCTTTCAACTATGGTGACACTCTCCTAATTTTCATGAACTGTGAATTTTGACAAGAAGGACAATCCGTTATTTGTGGCTCAGATCAGGAAGCCATGGTGACCGTGCAGTTCTGTCTGGCGTGGCCTTGTCTGACAAACCCCAACTTCCAAGACAGCTGCTCCTAGACCTCTGATCAGCTCTGTCATGCAGAGAGCTTGGTTTCTATTGTTTCAATTTCTTGACCTCATTTTTTGCTAGTTTATTATTTTTGAGATATATTTGACCCTTCTTTAGAATTGGAGTTTTTTAAATCTTCATCAAAATGCCACTTCCTTCACACAGTTTCTCTTCTCCCTGAAATTATATTTAATAACATGCATACCTTATGCCTGCCTCACTAGATATTTATTCTGCACTTCAGCAATTATTCGTTTTCCTTTTTTTCTATTTATTGTATTATAAATTGATGACATATTCAGGAATATTATTCATGCTTACATACCACACAATTTGCACTATGTTCCTTTTGATGTAACATGTGTTTTTAATTTGCTTTACAGAAAATAGATTTTAAAAAGGCACAAAGAGATTACAGATGAAATAAATAAAAAAGAATGCAAAAACATGGCTTACATAGAATTATGTGCCTGTGAGAACTTATTAGAGAAGGGTTAGAACCTTGATTCTATCAAGCTGAATTACTTGTCATTTTACTCTCTTGACCTGTATTTTTTCTTATATTATACCTTTATTTATTTTCCTCCTATCTAAAACCGGAGAGCTTTTACTTAATCCAAAAATCAGAGTTACAGGGTATGTACTATAATCAATCTTAGAATAACTTTACTTGGAGGAAATTTACACTTTACTGGTCACCAAGAATTATAGTTTTGTAAATATAAAGGAAGTTTTGAGAATAGCATCATCTCAAAACGCATTAGAAATATTTTAAGATCATAAATGTATTAGATTACTCAGGTTTGGTTGACTATCTTGTCCCATCCTTATTTCTACAGTGCAGAATCGAAAACTGAAGTTCATTTAATATTGAAGTTTCTGCATTTTGAATATATAAGTATATATTTGATGGCATTGCTTTTATGTCTTCAAACGCTAAATGAGCCCAAAATGATAACAAAACGGAACATATTTATCTTATAAGTTTGTATTAATTGTTCTGGAACTGAATGCTAAGACAACAAAGATGAAGGAAACTCTTGAAATTGTTTTTCACATGTAAAATAAATGATTAATGTAACATATTCAAGCAATAAATTTTACATACCCACTGAGGAACAAAATACCTTTCTGATATATTATTTAATAAATTACAAAATAATATAGACTATGTATATATGGAATACAGAAAACAATTTTTAATAAAGATGTTAAAAAGGATAAATTATTTTTCCAACTGTTTTGATTTATGACTAAAATTTCTGATTTTAGAAATTTACTGCATTGTTCTCCCCTCATGCATGGCACGTCAAAATGTTTCCATTTGTTAAATCTTAATTGCACTTTTTTTCTTTTAGTCTTCTCAAATAATAAATCCTATGTACTTGTTAAATAACGCTGTGTTTTATCAGTGTACAAAAAAACTGTTTGCTGTTTTCTGGTCTGAAAGCCTCTTCTAAAAAGCACCATATTATTTGGAGCAATTATATTTTCGAGTTGAACCTGATCTACTGCACCTGTATCATGGAAACCATTCCCCTGTGTTTGAAGACTAAGAGAATTCTCTCCTAAGATGTTCCCTCCTAAGATCTTTACTGAAGTGAAATGCCAAAAGTAAACATTTCCTGTCCTAAGACGCATCCTATGTCCAGTGCCACATTCCCGATAGACTTCTAAGTAGTGCCCAGTCTTCTCTTGCCTGTTTAGTCTTCATCTTCACTCTGAGACCTCACTGTGTTTTTCCAGCAGCAGACCTTCCATTTATCTAGCCAAGGACATAGATTCATGCGGTCAGCATTACTGGTCATCAACTGACTCATGTGTATTTTTCTTATTATTTTATGCCATGTAGTGTCACGTATGTCATACGGTTTTAATTACATACTTAAACTAATGGACTGATGAGTAAACAAACGAATAGAATCATACTGAGCAATAAATGTGTTGCTCAACATGAACAAGAACATCTGTTGAAAACAACATTTGTGATTTCTTCTAGAAAAAACTTCATTAACTTTTTCACTTAGAAAATGATATTTTGTTTTTGAAGGCTAGAATATGTAAAACATAATACCATTTTGTAATTATAAAAATGGTTTTGAGTTTCTATGTGTCTGGGAGGTAAAATTTTATTCTTCATCATATATGAGAAACATGGTATTAAATTATTCATGTAACTTACGTATGTCATTTCGGCATTAATTTTTCAGAGAAAGATGACGAATAGATGACTAAGTAGTTTTAGAATTTTCATTGTGTTTTTGAGATGTACTCTTCAGGACCAATGAAACAATGTTTTTTGCAAGATTGTGATAAGATGTATATGGAGAGAGTGATTAATTAATCTGTACTCAGTAAAGTAGCTATCCAATAGGTATATGCTCTTGCCACACTCGTAAATACAGTCAGTGATTCCTAGATATTATTCTCAGTTCTTTTAATAGTCAGGGGTTTAATTAAGAAGTAAAAATGAATGATAAGTTTGACAATCACAATATACACAGAAGCAGTAACTTAGTTTTGGAGAAGAGCGAATTGTAAACAATATGAAAGTTCAGAAATTAATTATTAAGAGTACTGATTGAAAAGTGAGGAATCTGGTATCAAAACTAAAAGTAGTGAACTAACAAGATAAATATTCGTATTCGTTACTTCTCAGAATAGTTCAATGAATGATCAGTGTTTACATTTTGAAACAAACACCTATGGAAATGCCCAATAGCGTTTAGTAATAGTAATGCAGTGTATTCAGAAACACAGGTATAAAGGTTGCAGACTGAAAATATCTGACCAAAATTGATTGTGACTTTATGACATTTTATTTCTATAAAATAATTTTTATTAAGTAAATCACAATTCTTGGTGTTGATTACATTAGCAAAAGATATATTATGAATAAATTTGGAAGGCCTGTGACCACTGAGTATTCAAATGTTCTACTCAATGTCTGGAAAACTTCCAAGTTTTCTTTGTTTGTGTATAAGTAATACTCTCCCATTATCATCTGCTCTTCAAAAATTTATTTGTGACACTTTAAAATTAAGGAGTCATACAAAACAAAGTTAATGAAAAGCAATAGAGAAAGTTTATAAGGGCCATGATCTTAACACATGGAGTAAAATAGAAATGGTCATGAAAGCACATTTACAAAGTTATAAAAGTTATTAATATGCAAACAGACATCTAACTTTGAACCTTTCGGCAAATAAATCAAAACAGGAAATATGAGAGCGTTAGCACATTATCTAGGGAGGGAAACAACATAATTTTGTCTGGCAGGAGAATTTAATGCAAGTAATTCTAATGAGGAATTTCTAACCCTTTACATACTGTTATCTTACTTTTATAATTTTATTGCCAGTTAATTACTATAAATTTTGAAAAAGTAAATCATACCAGTAAAACTTGCTGTTAGTTCTGCCTTCTAGATTTGTCATCAGTTGCATTAATCATATTGCGAATGTTTCAAAATCAGTAAAGATGAAGGAAAGCATCTTTTACACCTTGCACTGTGAGTCGCAGTGCAGCAGGCATCCTTCCCTGCTTTGATTCTGAGATCCAAGGTCTGCGTGTCAGGATCTGATTTTCAACCCAGCAGCCAGGGCCCCTTGGAAGGCCCACTCGCAGAATCTGATCAGTGTTTGTCTTCATGTCTTTGTGTGCACATGCTGCATCTTATAATCAGTCACATTGTATGTCTTGCTTCCCGAAGTACAAATGGAAGCAAGAGACACCTACAGGTGTAGTGGACTTTGCAGATCGAGTATGTGTGTGACTCAGCTTCTGGATCACCAGAGAGAGACTTAGATTCCACAGCGTGAAAGCTGATGAGACAGCCGTAGGAGGGGAACCCCACTCCCAAAGAAGTGGCAGGCAAAAACAGTCCTTCCTAGAATCTGCATTGGCAGAGCTTTTTATACTTTATACTCTATTCTGCAGGACTTGATGCTTTGAGTTTCTTCTGAAGCCACCTTTGCAGTGTGTGGTGTAGATGAGATTTCTGTCGGGACAGCTGAAGAACCTGGCTCTTGGAATTCATGGCACTGTGTTAGGCAGTGTGGTGTGCTCTAACAAAGTACCACATATTTGAGTAAAGGATCCCCAATGGAAACTTAGCTCTCACAGTTCTGGGAGGGAAGGGCAAGGCTAGAGCGCTTCAGTTCTGGTGAGAGCGCTTTTTTAGGCTTCAGGCTGCTACAGCAGACAGTGAGGCAGTGAGGCATTTGGCCTCTTTGAAAATGTAAATGAATGCCCATTCATGGAGCCTCCATTCTCATACACTAATGATTGCTCCAAAAGCACATGTTCAGATAGCCTTCCACTGGGCATTAGAGTTCAGGGCTTGGGCTTGCAGTGGTGCATATCTGTTCTTGACATGCTACCTTGGCCTTCACCTAGCCTGCATCTAAAGGTGGGAGCAAAGCTAATTTCCAAGACAACAGGTAGTCAGCCACAGTGGTTTTGCTTTCTTTAGCATTTTGTTCATTCTCTTTTTACTTGTTCTTCTTCTCCTTTTCTTTTTCTTTTTCCTTCTCCTTCTCCTCCTTCTCCTCCTTCTTCTCCTTCCCCTTCCCCTCCTCCTTCTCTTCCTCCTCCTCCTTCTTCTTTTACTTGGGTTTTAGATTTTCATGCGTTTATTTTTCAGACAGGTCTGACTCCTGCTTCCCTTTCAAAGACACAAGAACAATGGGTTTCCTGAATTCCAGGCTTTTGGAGGCAAATGGCACATTTTGTTTTATCCAAGGGAAAAACTGAAACTCTTTTTTATTAAATTTTATTTAAAAGGAAAAAGAGAAAAACAAAGCAGTATAAGGGTACAATTAATACAGAACTACAAAGCAACAAAGTGGACATTCAAACAGTGAGACTGCAAACAGTTGTGTTCAGTGATGCAACCAAAAACATTAATATGGTCATCTATTTAACACCCTTAAACACACTTGCAGTTGTATACTTTAGAGCATTTTTTTTCTGTCTTTTTTACAACAAAATTTACACATTTTGGGTTTTATTACTCCTTGGTTCTTATTACTTTTTTTTTTTTTTTTGGAAGAGAATAAAGTCAAATATGGCAAAACAAAGCTGTCAGTCAAAACCAAGGATACACATAGCACATGATGTAAAAAAAGAGTACAACGTTGTCGACAATGGTTACCATAATGCTTCTTGCTTCCTTAAAAAGAATTGTCTATCATATTAGGTATTATAAAGTTGAACAAAACAGTAGAGAACAAGACAAATAAAACCTAAACCTTGTAAACACTACAGGATTTCCAAAGAAGATAGTAATCAAACCAGAATAGGCATCATAGTGAATCTTATTGCCTTCAAAGTAGTTGCTTATACCCTCAAAATTGATACTATCATACAGAACAGAACAGAGTCTAATCAGTCAAAACAGGATAGTGGGTTAGTATTACAGGACTTCAAATCAAGTTAATAGGAAATCAAATAAGTTACTATAATATATCCTGCTAATTTTTTTTTTATTTTTCCCCTTAATTAAAAAAAATCATAAAAAATAACTAAATAATTTTTTTAATGAATAAGGAAGAGATTGAGATAAAAGAGGACATAACATAATAACAGTACAGGTCAAAGCATGACAGTATCAGCAACCTAGTGCTTCGCCACCAAATAACCCGGTTTAATAGTAGTTACCATAGTGTCTTTTTCCTTGAAATATTTGAATGTGACTTCAAATACTATAGCTTCAAACATATCAAGTCAACCATTCAAGTGGATGAAAACATTGTAGGGTTTTTAGAACCAACTAACAGAAAATAAACAATGGTTTCTATACTATCTCTTTGCCTATAACAATTTTTTGTTTATACTATCACATATAATAAAATCCAGCAAGACACATCATGATAAAACCAATGGAGACAGAAGAGCCATAGTTTGGTGGGGCTTCAAAACAAGATGATAGTAAATCAGCACTAGCTGTTATGATGACTTATTTTCTTCAAAATAGCTATTCATTTAAAACTGAAACACTTAATATTTAACAATCTTCCTATTTGCACTAGTCAATTACTTACAATAAATTTCTTTCTATAGATATGAACATCTTTTTGGTTGTGTTTCTCTAGAGAACCCTAAATCTTTCATCAGTACAACTCGTTGTAGTGCATGAATTAACCCAAAATATTATTTTTCCTAGTAATGACATTCATTACTTTGTCAGATGTTTCAAATACTGACTCCAATTCTGTCTTCTGAGAGTCAGCTGCAATATCATTCAAGATTACACGGGGAGATTCATTGAGACCGCTGGAAGGTTGTTGTTTCTGTTGGCATTGTCTTCCCTTTGAGGCACGGCTCCGGTCACGGGAATTAACTGTAGTGCTCAGTTTTCATGTATAACTTACTATCTGTTGTCAGCTCTTCTAGTCCATTTGTAATTATTTTGTATCTGATGTTCAGAAATTGTAGCTGACAGGCAGATGATAGATAACTATGATTAATACTGCTACGCCATTAAGGTTCTTCCAGATGACCTGCTGAGTGTGAGGGGTCATAATTAACTCTCCGTAGATTGTGCTTTTCACTGGAACCTAGACACAACTGACCTGACGTGGCCCTGGTCTAACTCAGGCTCTTTGTGCTTTGGGATTTCCCTTCTTGGAGGCTTCTTCTCCCTGATGTCCACGTGCACATTTCCTTCATTTTATACAGATATTTGTTTAAAACATCATCTTTTGGATTTGTTCTTTGGTCTCCAAGAGTGTCTCCCTTATCAGGCCACTGCTGGCCACTGCAGACTTTAGATTCTTCTCATGGCACGTGGCATGTTAGGTGTATGCTATGCGCTTTTTGTTCCTCTTTACCTCAGTCACCCTTCGAGAATCTTAGGTCCTGTGAGGCAGAGATCTTTTCACCTGTGATTCTTCTGAACGCTCACTCAAAAATTGTAGCATACGAAACAGGTACTATACATTGCATCTCACAGTTATTTATTGGATGAGGGACTGGACTTCTGGTTAAAATATTCAGCAAGTATCATTTAAATAATTCTGGCAACAATGTTAAAATCAAAGTGAATCATTCCCATTTTTAAACTGTATACTTGCATAGAGCTTTCCTAATTATGTAACATTTTTTGGTTTGTTTTTAGAAGGGTTTTGTTATATAATTCAGGTTGGTCCTTAAACTCACTAGGTAGCCCAAATTGGCCTTGAACTCATGGTGATTCTTTTGATCAACCTATTTGAGTACTGGGATTAGAGGTATTGTACCATGGCCATTATTATTATTTTTAGTTTTGGTTAAGCAGTTTTATTTGATTTTAGTTTTTTTAGTTTTTTGATATGCAGTCTCATTATGTAGTCCAAGCTGGCCTTGAACTCACAGCAGTCCTCCTGTCTCAGTCTCCCAAGCGCTAGGATTATAGGCACATACCACCAAGCCTGGTAGAACATCTTGATTATTAAATTTTGCTTAACATTTTATAAAAAGACAACACGTTTATTCTCTTAATATAAATTAAATTTTATGATCTTGACATCCAGTAACCTGAGAAATAACAAATAGTTCCTTAGACCATTTAACAATCCTAGAAGGACACCTTCTAAACAGTAACTATCTAAGATAAGACGACTTTCCTAGAACTTTTTCACTAAACCTTGGAAACAGATTCAGCAGAGCAGGCAATTATTCCTATAGTATTCTTCTACAATATGACTTCTGAGACCACCAAATAAAAGCATGCTTTGTATTCATTTCTATTTTTATACAGAGTATCCTAACATTAGGCGACTATTCCTATTAAACAGATGCACTCTAAAAATCCTTTTGTAATTTGCAACTTTGCATTGTCTCTTAGTTTCCCTCACAATACTTCATTAATCAACAAAATGTCCCTTGAGTTAGCAATCAGTCCCTCCCTCCATCTACCCACTCCCATCCCCAACACACACACACACACACACACACACACACACATACACGCTCTCACGTGAGCGCCACACCTGCACACACTGAATAGCTACTGGTGAGCATTCTTGGATGAAGTGTTTGCTCTCTTTTTTTTTTTTTTTTTTTTTTTTTTTTTTTTTTTTTTTTTTTTTTTTTGGTACCAGGAGTTGAACTTAGCACCTTGTGCTTGCCAGGCAGGTGTTTGTGTCACTGAGCTATACCCTCAGCCCTAGATTATAAAGCAGTATCTTTAGGAAGCATATGTTGAGGGCAGTACAGATTCAATTTTTTTTTTGGAAGGGCCGATATTTTCCTGCTATATTAGGAAATTACAAACCAGTGATAATTTTACCTGAAGACAGTTCTTCCAGGAAGCCTAATATTTCTAACAAAATGGCATTTTCAAGCTATAATAATAAAATAATTCCAAGAAATTTGTTCTAAGAAATTTGTACCACAAATATCTATCACTATAACATGTTTATATCCTTCTGCCTGATAAAGATTTATGAATTATTTTTCATAGCTCCATTTTTTATTTATTCATAAAATTGGATGCTTGGTAAATGTAATGGGTACATTCCTGACTAGACTTTATAATGCTGATTATTTATTAATATTTCACAACATTAATTAGATGTTTCATTAATGAAACGTTGTCACTCTTGAATTACCCAGTGTTTTACTTGCAACTATAGCTAAGAAATGTATGTAAAATATATGGACATAGTCTTGAAATATCTGGAATCTTATATACACAACTGTCTTACAACTTCAAAGTATTAAATTTAAACATATATAGGGTGTTTTCTAAAAATTTTGATGATTTTTTTTTAGAATTCAACAATTCTCTTATTAGAAGTAAGTATTATCTGTGGATTGAACTAAGTACATGTGAGTGTTTACTAGGCTTTTAGTTGTATTTATTATAAGTATACTAAGATAGCTCCCCTTGAAGACTCAATATGTATATTGTTCTAACTATGGAATAACTTAAGCCTTTGCCTAGTCACTGGTAGTTAGGTTGTGAAATAGTGTTGAAAACATTAGAAACAGTGTCCCAAACATGTGCATTCTGATATTTTGTTGTATTTTTGAAAGCTCAATCCTAATATAACTGTGTGAATACTCACAGCTGCATGGTTTAAAAGATCACATAAATGCACGTCTGAATGCTCAATCACTCTTTCATAAGCCACTGTTTTACTTGGGGTCACAGTTAAGCAAGTGCCCTGACTTGATGATCACATTGAGCATCGGGGAGAAGTCATTTCCTACCTCCAGGCATGGGCTCATCAAGACAGTGAGTGTGGACACTTTTGTTATGCATGCTCACATCATAGCAGCTAGGGTATGTGGGACTTTGGATCACAGGTCCATTTGCATAAATAAATAAATAAATAAATAAGTGAATTCTTCTAATTTTTACCTATAAAATGCTATTTCTTTCTAATATCCTATGGTCTTTGAGTAATGAAACACTTAACCTACAGGGATATAGGTGAATTTTAAGCTGCTTTCTCAATTAAAAAAAAAAAAAAAAAGAACTGAAATAAAGTAAGACTTTAAAATTTCTCATAAAATATCTTCAGTAAAAAAATAACAATGAGTTTTAAATAAAAAATTAATTGTACTTAAAAATTTTTAATATGTTCTCGAGTATGATCTTTAATTTTAAATATTTAACCAATTGATTAGAAGGCAGCAAGGAACTTCTGAAATATTGCCAAGTTTAGTTTTATAAACATTACAAACGTCCTATGAATTTCTGGGACTGAATAAAATATTACATTTCTGAGTGGTGTCATGAATATTAAGAAAATCGCTCCCTGATGGGGGCTGTCTATAGAGATGTTAAGACATTTCCCCATTTCAATATTAAGTGCTGATCACACTATTTCCATGTACCAGTGCTGTATTGTTCTAGTCTGGGAGATTTGTCTGAAGAAATCTAATAATGTTTGTATAGTATTGATTTGTGGTCTTTTTTAGACAATTTGATAGCTTTACCTGGGGAGTCTCTTAAGCTACTGTATTTCACAACAAGCTGTATGCAATTTAACTTATTTCCTTTAATTGCATCTCTTTAAACTCAGCAGTGGATTACTTGAAATTTCCCTCGTTCCCATCCCGATTCCTTTATATTGCTGTTCTGATCTCTCCAGCTTTGGCCTTCTCACAGACATGGAATCTACCGGGTGTCGCTGCTGCTCCTCCTTTGTGGGGCTGTGGACTGACACCTCCAGATGCTCTGCCATAGTGGTTTTCTGCAGTTGCCTAAAAGTGACAGAGTGCAGGGATTTTCGGACAGTGTTGATCTAAACTCTGTCTTGTAATAAATATACAAATTGGACTTGATAATGAAAATGATTTATGCAGAAAATTTGAGGATGTATAATAAAAAGCTAAATTTGCATTTTTCCGCTTTAGTATAAGTACATGCTCCATGATGATAAATTCTTAGTAGTGTACTTTTAATCCTAAATTTTTTACAAAATAACAGGTAAATGATAAAAATACAATCTAACAAATTTGTTTTATCCTTCTGTCTTAATACTCCGTTGTAACCATTCATGTTAAAGTAACACTATTTTATCCATCATTAGAAGAGTTGACTATAAAGTACTTAGGACAGATATCTGTACTTTGATTTTAACTATTCCGTAACATTTATAATTAGTAATTTTAAAACACACCATGACTCACAAATGGGAAAGAATAGTATTCCCCCTCACACTTCAAATGCTTGGTTTCCTCCTCATTAGCAAAAGTTCTATTTCCATTATTTTTCTTTAATTCTCCTGTTCCCTCCAACCCCTTCCCTCAATCTCATTTCCTTTCCCATTTGAAAATGATCTTCCTACTCCCTATCATCTACTTGTTGTTTTAATATTTATATGTAGGCTTTCTCCTGTAAGAAACTCATGTGATATTTAAGCTGTGTGCTGGATTTATATCACTGACTTTATGGTCTCATGGTGCATAGGAGAGTGATACACGTATGCCTGTGTTTATAAAAATGCAATCCATAATAGCTACATAATAGAGACAACCTATATGCCCAATAATAGATGAATGGACAAAGGAAATGTGTTTTGTACACACAATGGAATACTACTCTGTCATAAAGAAAAATAACTTAGAGGCATCCATAGCCAAGAAAATGTTTTAAATATGCACACAAAATATAGTTTCCAATTATTAAAGATACAACATCACTATGTAGCTTTAAATGTGTAATTAATCTCTATTGCCTTAGTGTGCTGAATACTTTTTATCAAGCTAGCAGATACATGCATGGAAACATGAATAGTTTGCAGATAGAATAAGGCATGGACAATACATAATTTTATTTGGGCATATTTTAAAATACTGGT
Source organism: Cavia porcellus (assembly GCF_034190915.1). Taxonomy (NCBI): domain Eukaryota; kingdom Metazoa; phylum Chordata; class Mammalia; order Rodentia; family Caviidae; genus Cavia; species Cavia porcellus. The sequence continues at coordinate 71,292,292 of NW_026947499.1, read as the reverse complement.
TACAATTTTAATTTAATTGCTCTGTAATATATTTGATTATAACATATATTCTTGTATAGTGTACCTTACTTAGGAAGATTTCTAGTCCTGCTTAAAAAAAATAGAAAATCTGTGATGAGACCAAAGTAAAGTTTCATATCCATCTTGTTTTTAAAATGTGTACATTTATTGTAGGTGTTTGCTATTTTCTAGCCATGTCTTGCCTCTGATTGAACTGGAATAACAGAAACATCCTATTTTCTTATGTGACACAATTTGTCATTGTTGAACATTTTTACATAATAAAGAGGTCATTCACATTAATATACTCCCTTGAAAGAAAATTGTTATGAAAAGAATTTGGAAGCTCCAATATTCCTTTTTCTAAAGGAAACACAATACAGTCCTAGTTTTTTTTTTTTTTTTTTTTCCCCCCTTTTCATCGGTACCAGGGATCGAACTCAGGACTGCCTGCTTGCAAGGCAGGTGCTTATGCTGCTGAACTAAATCCCTAGCCCCCTACAGTCCTAGTCTTACAAGTCATTTTTGATCATTGATATTGTTTCCAAAAAGTAGAAAATATCTGTTAAATTTTGTAACTGCAAATGAATATTTAGCGACTTGCATTTGATATGTTTTTCTCTAACTCATTTCCTGGTATGTTTCATTGAAACTTTACTTTGCAAGTGCATTTCACCTCCATATTTACTGTGAGCAGTGTGCCTATGCTTCTTTATGTTTTCTATCAATTGAATTAAAACACAGTAATTTCTTTTAAGATAGAATTACTTTTACACTGTAGCCAAACTAATAGGAGATTGAAAAGTCTGAAGAAAGCGGAAATGTACATCATTGTCTGTCTTGCTTTTTTGGCGACTATTTCTCATCATATTTTAAACTTGGTCAGCATTCTTTAAGCCTGTAAAGATTAGAAATCTCTTTTAAGAACTGCTCTGGTAGCAATAGAAGCAAGGCAATCTTTTTCCTAAAAGAGATCATTTCAGGGAGGCACTTTCCTTCAGCAGGTGTTGAAGCTGTTGAATAATATAATACGGTAGCACGTCTGAAAAATTAAAACAAACAAAAATATCATGTCATTTCAACCTTTGGGAGAGTTACTAAGTCATATAAATTTCCCTTAATATACAAATGTAGAATATTACTAACAAATCACGCTGAATTATGTACGCAGAGGAAACTTGGCGCCTGACACAAAAAGAATGGAATTTGATGACATCATTTAGCCTATAATGGTATGTAAGGAGGAGGAAAATGTCACTCTGGTATCTCTGCAACTTCTGCATCTTATCTCTGTTCTACATGTTGAGCAATCAGATGTTTACCACTTGCTTTGACCTCCATTTACTCATTAAGGTTGCTTGAGCTCCTGACTGCAGGAAGGAATTCCAATCTTCTCTAATAAATCAGAAATGATGCCTCTTGGAAGCACACAAACACAGAAAACAGGGCCACACTTTGCACTCAGTAATTTATTCTCATAAGAACAATGTCATTTTCATAGGTGTATTTATTTTTTCAATATTGATTCTCTCTGGCTTTTATTCAGTTATTGCCCAATTGTTTAATAATTTTAACTATTACACATCACACATGTATCACATTTTCAAATGGAAAACTCAGCCTCAATGATTAATTTAGTCTTTGCCAAAGTTGGCATGTCTTGGTCTTGTAATTTGGAGGTATAGCAAAATTTGAAACTTACATCTGCCAAAAGGTAGAAATATAATAATAAACATATATAAGTGTGAGCACAAACATGCATTATAAATCAGTTAGTGGCCCTGATGATATTGATTTTTAAATAAGTTCCAAATACCTTTCTAAAATTTTTATTTTTTAAATTTTAATCATATTATTTGACATGGATAAATTATTATATTCTTACGTATATCTTAACAGTCAAATACATATAAAATACGTATTTCCCATTAAATATCTTCTTTGTCCAACATTGTTGCTTTTATCAATCTCCTTAACTTGGAGAGTTTAGTTTTTATTTAAGTAATTACTTTTCTATTGGGTTTGTTAAAATAAATTCATGCAATAGTTGTTTTCTATATTTTGTATTTTTTATGTTATATTTTTTCTTATAAATACTTTAGAATGATTATTTTGACATTCCACATTCCCCCAGTGTTAAATTGATGTTTTAAAATGCTGTCACTACTTTGGAAGTGCTTACCTCAGGGACTAACGCATTGGTAATTAGGGTAGCATATCTTAATGAAATTCATAGTTGTGCTATATCCCTTTATCTGGGACTTTTTCCACATATGTAGCCCTCTTCCAACATATGTGCATATTTTTCCATTTTATTGTATATTTATTTTAATGAGCCAATTACATTGTTTATACCATTTTGTACAGTGAAACTTTATTCACATGGAATCTTTCTATCGTCCATATTTCCTTCCTACATCCCCACCTCTGGAGACTGTGTTTTAATACATGCATGAAAATCATCACTTAGTATTTTTAATTTTTAATGTATCTATTTAAGGTGTACAAAATGATGTTTTTAAAATTTATTTTTAAGAGATACATAAAATTAGAATGGAGATTTAACACAGTAGTAGAGCACTTGGCTATGATTGATGAGGCCCTCGGGTTTCATTCCTAATAGCTCAAAAAAAAAAAAAAAAAAAAAAAAAGAAAATTAAAACAGACAAATGCTACAAAGCAAATCGTACATATTTATGAAGTACCACACAATATTTCTGTGTAAGTGTTTGTTGTGGTTCTTTTTTTTTTTTTTTTTTTTTTTTTTTTTTTTTGTGCTAGAGATCAGACTCACGACCTCGAGCTTTCCAGGCAGGCACTTATGCCACTGAGCTAAATCTCTATCCCTGTTGCGGAATTTTTAAATCATGTTAAACATGATCTGCTCAACCACTTATATTTTATGATGAAAACTTTCAAAATATTTGCTTCTTCCTTTCTAAATCCATAATACATAATTGTTACCTCTAGTCACCATGCAATAAAATCTGTGGAACCTCTTATTCCTATCAAAAATTATCCCATTCAAAAATTACTCACCAGCCTTTCCCAGTCCCCCAACTGTCCTGAGACTCCAGGAACCACCATTCCTCACCCAAGCCATCCAACTGATGTCGTACTATACTGTGTACTTTTTCAAGAAACTTCTGGATGAAGTCTCCATTACTTCTCTGAATTTCTTACTTTAGCTCTGTTTAAGTGATGTCTTGTAGTAAAGGATCAGTAAGTTACTTAAATGAACAAAGGAGTAATATCTAACTTAAATGTTTTGAAAGTAATACTCTGAAGGATGCATGTCGTTGGTGACTGTGTACACCGCGGTGTATAGGTGCATTCTCTGGCTGGCTGGCATTGCTAGTCCCAGGATCTTTTGACTTCTGTTTAACGGTTGTTATATTGTCTAAGCCACATAAAGGCTGAAAGGATTTAGCAAAAAGCTTCAACCTCTGAAATAACAAATACGTTCCATAATTCGCACCACCAGCTGAGCCTATTTCCTCTAAGTAGTCCTATAACTTTTGCCTGGACATTTGTTATTTTTTACCACCTTATGTAAACTGATTATGCAATGAAGAATAATATTTGGGGATACATTATTTAGCAAGTGAAAAAAATCTGATATTTTGAAATAATTATTCTACTACTACGTTTCATTTTATTTAGCAATTGACACATTTATTTTTATTAATGTATAGAGTACTCTTTTATTCTGGGGTAATTGAAGTTCTCCAAAATCATTTAATTGATTATGGGAATTATTTTTGGACTATCTCAGTCCCTGGCTTTACTGAACTTTACACCACTAAGCAGAAAATAGGAGTGGAGGAAAAATTATGAAATGTAATATTAACAAAAAGTTTGAGAAAGGCAACAGTTTTTCCTTAAACTGAGAGACCAATATGTCTTTTGCGAGATGAAGTATTTAAATTTCACTTTCCCCAAAATACACAAAATTTAAAGAGAAATTGTGCTTTAAATCGGCCGAGATTGCAGCCTCATGTCAAATAAGAATGTGGTATCGTGATGGGAGAGCAACTCTAGCTGTAGCACAGCCCAGTCCTCTTTTATCGGATTTAATTCTAAATTACAGTTTTTTCCCAAATTCACTAAAATGCAAAAAATCTATACAAACCATTGTTTGCATAATTATAAAATGATTTTCTAAATGTTGTATTTCAGGAAGAAAAAGCTTATGTGCCAGAATTTACTTAGTGATCTGACAGCACAAAATACTCAACATTAGCTTTAGTAGTGTGCACATCTGGGATTTACTCCAAAAGCACTAGATTTCCAAAGGTCAAGCATTTGTACTGAAATGTTTTACAATGACTGTGTTGCAATAAGGAGGATAATCAGCTTTTCATAAGGAACAGGACGAATTGACTTCCCAAGGAAAATGATCAGATACATTATTTTACACATTCAATATCGATTGATATATTTATCATTTATGGTGGGTGCATCTGTGTACTGTGAAATGCTACAAAGCAAATGATTATAAAAGTGGATACAGAGATCATCCATTTTATTCCAAAGTACTTAATGGAAATTTTGGTTTTTTTGATTCTCTACCAGGTAGACTTATGTTTCTCTACAGCGTCTCTTTGCTCTTTTTTAAATTTCTCCATCTTGTAGCATGGTATTCAATTTCTGCTTTGTATGCATTCCTATACTATCATTAGGAAAATGTTAAGAAGATGTAAAATACCTGAAGAAAGCCCAATGTCTTACTATAAGAAGAGAACATTGCTACAATACAATATTCCTTGAGTTGCTCAAAGTAGCTTTAAATAACTTCATCATCTTTCATTATTTCATTGATGTTTTATAAAACTTCAATAAACAAACCAAAAGATCAAAAGGCATACAAACACTGTGACATAAATCTATAAAACCTTCTAAACTTATGTTAATAATATCAAATATTAATTAGCATCCCAATTTCAAAGATTATGTATGCAAAATAAATTGTATATTGCTTTTTATTTGTCTTTCATTTTATATGAACTATTTTTAGTGTTTTAGAAGAAAATCAACACTACTCTGGGAATTTTCATTTCCATGTGTCACAAATCATAGATCTCATAGTTTTAAGAGTGGTAAAAAATCATTATGTTCAATTTTGAAGAGATTAGTATATCTCCAAGAGATATTGGGCCAATAACTATTTAAAAGAGTCTGAGTTTTTTGTTGTTTAAACAATAACCAACCATGACTCCACCTTCTAGGGTAGTGAATAATTTTGCTAGTGGGATCTGAGAATGTAATCTTCTAGCCAAGCCTGAAAGGATGGATGGAATGGAACTGAGCGGTAAAGTTTCCTGTGAAATGCGAGACACTGCAAGCCAAAAACAAAAAGGGCTGATTTTCAGTAAGCTCAAAGAAATATTTGCAACTTTTCCAACCATTGTGTGGTGACCCATTTAATTTAAACCTTCACTATTTAGAATAATGTGTCATTTCCATATCTCAGCATAAAGTCAAAGAAAAATCTATAAAACTCAAAACAAGACTTCTAGAAAACTCCTAGAAGATCAGTGCTTTTCCTATGGGAATGCAAATACCTTAACATTATAATGGAAAATTAGCAATACTTTTAATGGCTATTCTGTTGTATTATTCTTTCTCCTTCCCATATTAAAATTCTTTGACTTATAAATGCAAAATTTCCTCTTACTTTTCATCTACTTTATACCAAACCACTGCCATGTTTAATCATGTGATAACATAAGTTCCATGAACTTTAGGAATAAGGAAAAGATGTTCAGTAACACGGTACTACATTTATTATAGGAATACTAACATTCTACCTAAAAAGTAAACAAAAACAGAAATAAAAGTAAACAACATAAAACCAGCTAAGAAAATAATAAAAAGGAACATAGTTGTTTGCAGGTGGTAGGATTGTCTCACTGGAAATGGCAAGTGAATTTATGTGTTTACACTGAAAATATATGAAAAAATTAAGTGTGTTTCTCAACAAAAACAATAAGAAGGATCCTATAGGAATCATTCCAAATAGAATTTGTCATTGTAAGCATTCAACAATTTGAATTAGTATAATAAATATAAATCAAAATTAAATGCAATTTTGCACATTAGATTAAAGAAAAAAAGAAATGAGAACCATAATAATGAATTCTTGGTATGATAAAAGTGCAAAGAACACAGCAGCCTAATGTACTGTTGGTGGATGTTTAAGACAGTAATTTGGTTGTCTCAAAACAAGGATTGTCCCAATCCATTTGGTTGGTTCAGTCCTCCATCACCACCACCACAAAACCCATATATATTGTTCTTTGAGCCAACAATTCTATTTTAAGCCTGGTGGGTTTGTGTAAGCAAATAGTTTCAAGCAATTAAGATTGAGAAGACACATATCCATTGTACTGATCTATAGTGATATTCACCTTTTATGTGTGGATAAGAAAGGTAGATAAATCTATGGACAGAAAACCCAGCATTCATCACTTATAGGGAGGTTTTTCTTTCATGGGATGAGTATAGGGATCAGACAGACAGAAGAAGGTGGCTGTGGAGCTCAGCCCTGTGAATTCTGGGATGAATTCTCCTGGTGACAGTTCTGATCCTGGAGTACTAACCACCTTTGAATCTTACAAAATATTTTTTTTCGTAGGCACAGAACTATCTGTCCCTTCATTGGAATTCGAACTAGCAGAATGACTTAGCAACAGTGTAGCAGCTGGCTATGATGGAAAATACTCTACAGGTTCCTACAAGATTTTTTCAAAGCCCTGGACAAACACTGAATACTGATGAAATTTTTATGAAAAGCGAGGCTGTCCAAGAAATTTCATGAAAGAATCAACTGAGGAAGGAAGACCAGGATGTAACTGTTGACTTAAAAGCACAATCTTAGTATCTCAGTTGAAACCAACACAATATATTTTAGAGGAAGACTACAATCAACTGCAAAATTTGGGGGAAAAACAAAACAATAAATACAGACACACACACACACACACACACACACACACAGACACACACACACACGCCCCGCCACACATACACACACTCACACACACAAAACACTCTTAAACATGGACACCAAATAGCTCTTACTGTTTCTTCCCAGCGTGAAGATGAGCAAATGTTGCATATGAAGTAAAATCAATTATAAATGAAAATCAAGACTAATATTGCTGTGCATGATTTAAACTAAACTTATTGTTTTCTGTCCTTCAGCAACTTGCAGGCTGACTATGCAAATGAATATATAATATGACTGAATTAACGGGGAAGTTTTAGTCACAAGGAATCTCTCTCTCTCTCTCTCTCTCTCTCTCTCTCTCTCTCTCTCTCTGTATTTTAGTTTCACAGAGACACACTTACACATAGGGTGAGCCTCTTGCAGAATGCAATGAGCTCTATTATTCCAAACACTCTTACAGTGTCTTAGATCACTAGATTCCCGTGGTGCGCAGAACGCCATGGTTTTTCATACTAAGATGACGTGTGAGAAGTAAGCCAATTAACACAGGGCAGTGAGAAATTAGCCATAATACTCAACAATGTTTAATGGGAACTTGCTACCAGTTTAAGTTTAAATTTGCTTGAAACATACTATTACATTTTACAGAGATACAGGTTAGTAAGCAAGGAAAAGTAAAGGGCTTTGGAAAAATGTTGAGAGCTGAAATTCAACACTGTATTACTAGTATGATGTAGATATACAGGACGAAGAAAACTGTTTAGCATTTGAAAGCGTAGACACGCACACGGTACTGTAGATATGACTCACAGTACGTACAGCTGCAGGAGGAAACAGGTTTCCTTTAGGGTAGAAGCCTTGTAGGAACTAGATGAAAAGGACAGCCTTATACTAAGGAAATTCATGTCAAATATGAAACCTCTGGCTCTAATTTGGTATAATGACTTCTATCCTCTAGTCAAAGGAGAGATTCACCGACAGCCCCCATTATCAGGAGAAAGAAAGAGAAGAAAGAGAGAGAAGAAGGAAAGAAGCTTGGTTGAGTCAACAGACACAAGCAACCTAGTGTATTTAAAAACAAAGAGGAAAATGATCCTTGGAAGAATTTAGTCTACTAGCTTAGAACTCTAATTCTCACCACAAAAAATTTTACAAACAGCAATGTCAAAAATGCCAAAGGAACTAATGAATAGAATTAAATAAGGTCCCAAAATACTGACTCAAGCAAATTTTTAAATTCATCCCCCAAATATCACAGACATTGAAAAATAAGAAATGTAAAATGTTTCAGCATGAATAATCCATTGGAATTATTTTCACAGTTAAACGTCTTTGGAAATTGGCAGAAAACGGCATTAGAAACTGATTAAAGGGACGCGAGTCTACCCACATAGAATATCTAGTCTCACCTGGGACAGTAGCAGCGTCTTACTCCAGCACCAAGGAGGTTTCCTGCAGTGTTTGGGTTACACGTGTTCTTCATGCTGTTTTGAATGGCAGTTCATACTCCAGGAAAAGCCTTATAGCTTTGAATACACTCAAGGGCTCTCCCTTAATGCTATTCAGTAGAATTAGAGCAGCTGTGGCAGTCTGACCAGGCCAGCAGGGTCAGCATTGCCCAGGACAAACAGTTCTGGCCTCCAACTATTGAATGAGAAACTGGAGTGATGAGGGCAGGTTGCGTTTTACGAGGTCCTTCACCTGATTTCTATGAACAGTAGGGTCTGGGATCTGCTGGGTTACAGTACAGAGGCTGACATTGAGCCTACGAACTTGGTAAGACTATCACACCCCAAAAAGATGAGGAAGGAAGCTCAGAAAAAAGGTGATTTAATCTGATGCGAAAGGCATGATAGCACTTTTTAGCACGTCTCTGCAGGCAGCACTTGATTTCTTGGTCAGTGGAAGGAGAAACAGATGGAAGGTGGTGGAGACAGAGCAAGGAGAATTCAGATGGTAACAGAGGGAAGGAGAGGTGGAGCAGGTGGAGGGGAGCGAGGCCAAAGAGAAGACGTCAGAGCCAGGCGAGGAATCTGCTGACCAGAGACAGTGAGGACAGGAGAAACGGAGCAGCGGGAGCACAAGGGGAGAAGGGAGGCGTCAGTTTTAAACTGCTCCGCAAGCACTCTGCTGTCCCCGTGGCTGCTGGGAAATGTAGATACTGATCAATTCCTTTACACCTCTGTGTAAGATTTTAAAAGTAGTGTTGGAATTTTGGATGAACAAAACCCACAGAGAACATTACAGCTTCAGGAAAAGAGACTACAGGAGGTGCAGGCCTGCTTATACTGTGGGCTTGTTAGGTGTGTGCTAGAGATTTTTAGAGCAGAAAGGGAAAATAATCTTACTTTCATATCCAGCTGGAAAGGTAAGTCACTGAAATGTCATACTGTGCACCATAGTAAATAATATATGTTTGTATGTAACATACATTCCATAGAACCAATATTTAATACTATAACAAATATAGTCTCAGTATACTCATTTATTGATCACATGTGTACAAAGGCACATTTGCACATCTCCATGCAAGTATATTACAGATCAAAAATATCAAATGGCAGTTTTCTTAGTAATCATTCTATGAAGAGTTAAATTTATTCATTATTATGTTTTAAATATAATTGCTGCTTAGCTTCATATTTTAGATTTACTTTTTATTTTTTTGTATTGGGATCAAACTCACAACTTCACATTGGCCAGGCAGGCGCTTATGCCACTGAGCTAAATCCCAGCCTTAACTTTATATTTTAAAGTCACACACGAATATTTTAACAATGCAGGCACCTTGTATCTTACTATTTATTTATGTTTTGCTTAGAATGTGGTGGCACACGGGGAATGAGAACCAGGTTTTTAGCAAGCTTTCCAAAATTTTTGCCTTCAAATAGATTTACAACTTGAAAAAACAAAGCTCATGTGGACAGCCCTAAACTTACTCCAATAAGAGCTCCATTTCCAGTTTTGAAATTTATCTTTCTATGTTGCCTCTCAAATCCTCCATGTATTGTTTCAAATATCAAGTAGGGAAAATATTTTTCATTTTAAGTTGGAAATCCAAATGACTTTTAGAACTGGGCCTGCTTTTTTAATAAAAGAGTATTTTGAACAGGGTAACACTTTTACTATTATTATTATTATGTTATTTAAAGTTAAGTAATCTTTAGAATGGCAATATTATTTTCATCTTGTGTGTCCTCTGTGTAACTTTTCATGTTGCAATAGTAGGAGAGAGATTTTAAAATTGTGAACAATTACTTCAGTATAACCTTCACTGCAAATGAATTATTTCAAGTGTAAAATCTCTAGCATCATAAATCTGAAGGCTTAACTTCTACATCATTATATTAAAATACATTTTTCCACCATGGAACTATTGTGAATTTTGTCTTCTCCTACAGTACAGCAGATGTGTATTTATTCAATTAGATTTTAGTATTTTTTCATGGTATTAATGTCAAGACATCAGAGTCGCCCACCCAATATTGAAAGCACAGTTAGAGTCTTATAACAAGAAATATTGGCACTTGTGGTGCTTATGCATCCAAAAAGGAGGTCAAAGTGCATTGCTGAATGTATTTAGGTAGAATTATGAGGAGGTTCCGACTGCCTGCTTCACTCTGCAGTCTTTGGAAACCTATCATCATTTCCCAGTGATCCAACCTGCCCTCATTAGCCTCATCTGCATAAGCAAAGCTGTGGAGTCAGCAATGAAATTGTCCAAAGAGCAACTCTTATTCAAGCTCCAAATGTGGAAGCCAGACACATGCCAATCAATACACCCACTTGATACACCTCAAATAAATTTATTAAACATTATCCACTGGGGAAAGCGATTCCTCAGGAATGACTTCCTGTAAATCCTGAGACACATGCCCAGAAGAATCCCCACTCACATGCATACGGAGTGCTCCATGATTGCAGGGCATGGATTCTCAGTCTTCAGTTTCTATGTCACGCCTCTCTGGACAGCCCGGGCACAGGGGTGCAAGTGGGCAAGGCAGCACTCCTGCTCTGGGGCAGGACATTTCCCATGCAGAACTCATCATTAGCGGTGCAGAACATGCCTGCACCTGAAATATGTGAAAATGAAAATCCTCTTAAATTAGTTTATTATGTGACATATTTAAATATGCAGGATAATATTTTAGTAAGGTTTTTATAAAAATATCCACTCTAACAATCTGTAATTGTTTTGCTATGGGAAATTATAAGTGAATTTTGGTGTCAAAGGTTCTAACATCAAAATCATTGTCTACCATGTGATTGCCACCTAAGCATCATCACTGTTACTATTAAATATCAAGGTGTACAGCAGGCATGTGCACACACAAAATATATTATGCAAACGCAGGCTGTCACTCAGTGCAATAATTTTATAAAATACAGGAAAAATGGAATGTCAGGTACTCTTCATAGTATTTTTTTGCAATTTTAAATATGTGCACATTTAAATACATGAATCCATTCATGGAATCATTAATTTTCATGTTAATATAAATTTAATGTATATGCAATCATTGAGATTTTGTTTAGTATCATCTGTAGAAATTAATTATTATAGGAGTTTCAATTTATCCAATTTTTCCTAGTATTTATTTTGATGTAGTATCCTCTAAGTGAACATATTTATGAAATATAGTTTGTACTTTTCGTGAAAGTATTTGAAAAAGTATCAATTTTAATATTGTGGTGCTATTTAGCTATCCACAAAGAATATTCTTCATGAGTTAAGAAAAAAGTAGTGAGAATTTTTTTCATTTTACCCAAACATACACACATACACATTAACACAATGCGCTCACACACACATTCATAGAAACCACTTTTTAAAAAAATTATATATATATATATATATATCTTCAGCCATTATATATAAAATACATTTTCCTGAGTCCATTCTTTTTTTTTTTTTTAAATGGGTACCAGTGATCGAACTCACTACTGCCTGCTTACAAGGCAGGCACTTATGCTGCTGAGCTAAATCCCCAGCCCCCAGTCCATTATTTATGCACTATGTTTATGGGTGTGCTACAATATTAATATATTTACACATGACACACTGGATAATATACTCATCTATTCTTTTGAATGACATGTACATAAATTTAGAAAGAAAGCATTGAGATGAAAAATAAACTATAGTTCATTGTGATAAGGTTAGATCTAAAAAAATATGGTTTTCAAGTATCCTTTATCAAATATTCAAAGGACACTTAATCGTATAAACATTATGAGTTGAGATGAGCAGTGTCAGATCACTGTGCTTGCTACTATTAATAAGCATTAACCTTCTGAACCTGCATTATTACACTTATACATCATATGCTGACATTTTAACAAAAATGGTAAAGGTTAATAATTTCAAGCCTTTCACTTGCAGTTGTGAAAAACAGTCACTTTATTCAGTTTTCCAAGGATCACTGAAATGGCTGGCAGAATATAGTTGCTTTGATGTTTTCAAAACTTGACTTTGTAGATAGAACATTGGTTTTGATTATTCTTTTACTGATTCAGCAAATAAGTTTCTGAGGGCCTTATTTTCCTCATTTGTAACATTTTACTTTGTACATATATTTCTTAGAAGAGAATTAAATGTATCGGTTACTGGGCTAGTGGCCCAGTAGTCTTGTGTATAAGAAATCCTTGCAGCAGAGTTGTGTAAAATAACATTATAGAGTGACTTTAGCTTCTTAACCTTTCCAAAGAGGAAAGCTAAGTAAATTACAGACTACTATTGCATGGCATTTAATCTGTCTGTTCTTGGCCCTGTTTAATCATTTGTAGATTAATCATTAATGCTTTTTCACCTTCAGCAGTATTTGTTTCGGGGTGGAAAATTATTCACCTCCTGACCACGCTATTGGAAGATTATTCCGTCTGCGTATGTATCAACTGTTCTAGTTTATATTCATTGCACTATTTGTTATTCTGTGAGAGTAAAGAGAGATCAAACTCAACAACCACAACAACAATATAAATGTTTTTCTGAATGGACAGGATATTCCATGCAAGAAAATGAGGGGATACTGCTGTGGCTTCAGTGTTTTCTCCAAAATTCATGTTGAAATTTGTGTACCATTGTAGTATTAGGTATCTTTAGAAGCTAATCAGCATGATTGCCTGGTCTCATGAATGGATCAATTCCCTTATCACAGCAGTGGGGACTGAGGGGATAAAGTTTCCTTTGAGTCCACTTATTATTTTTGTCTCTTGTCTTCCTGCACTTTTACTATGTTGCAGCAAGACCTTCATCAGAATCAAGCTTCCCTCTGAGACTTTCCAGCTTCCAGAAGTAGTTTCAATAATTTATCTTGTCTTTACTGTTGTATTAAGGAACCGGAAAATACACAAAGATGCTTCTATTTACTTTTTTCTACATCAATCTTCATAAAATACCAGTAAAGTAAAAATAAATAATGAGGATTTTGACATTGTACAAGTTAATTTTCCATCTCATATGGGAAGCTAAATTATTAAGGACTTTGAGAACTGTTTTTCAAGTGAAGTCATATGGAGGAATTAGCCAAATTAGATGCTATGGCAACTGAACCTCTGCAATAATGAAGTAATAATTAAAATATGGTTCTAAGTCATCTACAAGTGATTATCCTTAAGTATCCAAAACCTACTTAGCCTATGAAGAATATTTAAATTTAGTATCTGAATACTTAGAACAATTCTCAAAAAGTTCTTACAAGAAATTTATATACATAACCACAATAAAAAGGTGACTTGACCACATTTGCCTTTTCAGCATATTTGTGCTTCGGTGGTATGGAAGGAGGGACAGAAAAGTAAATCTTTATTCTTCATACTTTAATGTTAAAAAAGAGCTTATGTTTAAGACAATTACTGGGTAGTATATAGTTAATTAGGTAAACAGATAAGGAAATATTAATGGTAACTATAAAAGAATACACATACTTTTATAATACTCATTGCATACTTCCCCAAATTTGGTCATACTGAATAAAAAAATGAAATTCTGAAAAATTCAAACATTGGAAGAAAGTAGTTTCTTTAATCACAAGTCATAAGGAAGAAACAATAAACATATAATAAAACTGTTTATGCCTGTGAATATCTAAAACTTAAACAAAACCAACATCAAACAATATGCAATATTAAAATAGGAGAATCAAGTCAACTCTACTTTTTAACTGTAAATTTGCATCTCCATCCTGGGTATATGAACAAAATACAACACCGACTTATATACTCAACTGAGTATTACATCTCTCAATTTTCATGCATAAGACATTTCTCAAATTGTTTTGATCATTTGATCAAAACGATCATTTGATCGTTTGCAGTTGCAAACGAGAAATGCTTGGAGTATGTAGGCTTTCAACACCCATTTTAAGTAAATGAAATGAATAAAACAGGATAATTTCACAAACAACCTACCCAAAATGAAGGAAAAAGCCCTGGAAATGAAGGCTACAACACCCCTGTATATCTTCTTTATTCAAACAACTGAATCTACTTGTAGAAACCGGAAAAACAGAAAAAAAAAGTGTTTGAATATTCTATTTATTACTATTACAGTTATTTACAAAGCTTGAATTTCTCTTTCATTGAACTTAAATCATGTTTTCCTCTGTTAGTGTTTTGAGTTGTATCAAAATAATTTCATAGTTATATTCTATTCATAACCAATTCTCAAATTACGACAGAACTGAGGATTTTGAAAAGCTAAACAGAAAATAATGCATTACACAATATACATATTTTCAAACTTTTAATGAAATTTTTATACATATTTATTAAGCATCTGTGAGTTCTGTGGAAATACCAGTAAACTGAGGAACAGATTCTGATGTAACTAGATTTTCTTTCTCCCCCAGTGGGTCATTTGGTTTCTCCTCATAAATGGGAGTAAAACTCTAATGTATTCCTCTTTTTTTATGAATTAAGAATTAATATATACTTGGTTTATGTTTGTGTCATGAATTTATAGACATAAATAGGTATAGATGTAGATACAGATATAGCTATATAATTCTTTTAATAATATTGGAATTTTCCCCAAGATATTCCCCAAAATTTATAAGCTAAATGAAGCAGTTTTTATTGCCAGAGATATCTCCCACTCATGAAATGTCTAACATGAGGCATAACCTTTCCTAATATCAAACAGTAATGCCAATATAATACAAATTTAATAACATTTTAAATTTTCTCTAAATACTTTAAAGTTTTCTTTTTCCTGTGCATTTACTACAAATAATTTATTTTCCATTGGATAAAATAATGATTAGGAACTCTGTTTTATGCTCTAGTCCTTTGGTGATTAATGCCTTTAAAGAGCTATTATTTGTTGGGCAAGATAATTCTGAAAATTTATACTTTAAAATTTTTTTTTATTGTTAAGTTTATTGGTACAATTTAGATATACACAATGATTGTATTCATCATAAGAAATTTGTGCCTGTACATGATATTTCTTCCTACTTCCCAATATGTTAGGAAATTTGTACCTGTACATGATATGTCTTCTTACTTCCCAATATATATTCTCCATTATGCTAAAATAAAATTGAAGCCCAGGCATCTTTAAGTTTGTAATCACCTGGGGTTCCAGGAAAACTGACTCTCACAGACCAGCACAGATCTCTCCCGGAGTGGACACACATACTCACAATGGGGACCAAGGAAGGCTCCTTCCTAAGGAAGAATGGTCACCTCCTGGGCACCCAGTTTCCCCTCAAGCACTGAGGATCCCTCCAGTCTAGAGCTACGGAGCAAAGACTGAGACGAGCAGGGGCAGGACTGAGCCACCTCAGCCAAGGCGCAGAGCTGGCTCAGGTGATGGTGAGCGATCTCTGAAACTTTCCTCGGTGTGTACTCCTGCTTACCCAAGCTGGGCTCATTTTACTATTGTCCTTTTCTGTCTAATTTTGGTAAATAAAGCTGCTGATGCCTCGGTGGATGCTTTCTGAAATCTGTGCTTTGACGTGAGTCATGAAGCTACTTGGTGGGCACACTGGGGCTCCCATGTCTTCTCTGGGAGACCTCCTCAGTCACACACTGTGGCATTTAGTACTGGAATTTGTAAGAATCCGGAAGTTTTATTTTACTTATTGTTTGTGTGTTTGTTGCAGAGAACTAAGCTCAAGACATTTTACATTCAAACCCTCTACTCCACAATTGAGCTACAATCCTATCTTCTGAAAAAAATAAACAAAAATTTATCTATTTTACTTTTAGCTATGGATCAAAAATCACTCATTTCTTCAACTAAGGAGTGTCTCATAACCACCTAAGTAACATGAAACATATAGTTGAAAACCACTTATTGAATGGAATTTTTTTCTATATTTCAGACATTTTGCACATCTAAAATCAATTCCAAGTAATTTCTAGAATTAAAAATATATTGTCTGAGATTTCAAAAGAATTCCATGGTCTCAGAAAGTCTAGTCTTGGAGACATTGATTTTATAATATTTATATGTACATGTAAATGGAGGTCTAAGAAAAGCTTTCAAGACAGTAAATTCTATCAGTGTGTGCATACAAACATAAATTTGATTTGTATATCCAGGGAAATATTTCTCATTTGTACTAGTTACAGAGAATTAAACACCTTAAGCGGCCCATGTTCCTTTTGAAATTTTATGTAAACACATTGTGGTGCTTTTGTACAGTCTTGAAGGTAAGTAATTCCAGTTTTACTTGAATTTTTTGAGGGGGGTTGTACCAGAATTAAACTCATGACCTCACACTGCCAGGCAGGCACTCAGCCTATACTCCCAGCCCACTTAGCTATATCCCCAGCCTTTAATTGATTCTTAATATGTTCTCTGATCAAAGACAACATTGGAGAGCTACCCTTACAAACACAAGATAAAGTACAACTAGAAACAGAAATCATTTGAGAATAGCAGTGATGCAAATAAAACTTATTTTCAAAAATTCAGTGGATTTATTTATATACACACATATAGCTATTATATTTTAATTTAAGAGAACTGTAATATAAACCACACACAAAGTTATGCTACAGGGAAGTAACTCCTAACTGTTAGACATGTTGGCTCAATGTCTCAGGACTTCGAAGAATGGAGACAAGGACAGACAAGGTGAAGAATAGGAAAGTTTTATTAAGAAACAAACTCCTCAAAGGCAGGAGGACTCCGGACAGTGGGTTGCCATTAAGCCTTTTGCCTACGAGGGTTTTACATAATAAAATCTCCTCACCTTGGTCCAAACCAGAATCAACTTACCACATTACAAGTGAAGTCCCTTAAATAATGCAGAGCTAACAGAAAAGCAAGCTTCATGGCAGAGAAGGAACAAAAGCTTTACCAGAAGGGGCTGGATTGGGAGTCTGGTTGCATTGTTCAGTCTCTCTGGCCCAAAGGGTGCTGGTTACACTGCAGCTCTGAGCTGCTGATCCTCTCTGGGAGGTTCCCGGCCTTAGACTGGTGCTCCATCTCGGGGTCTCCTTCCTGTCAGCTCGGCCTCGATCACAGCTCTTTGGTTTGCCTTATTTCTGCTCTGATGTTGTCTTGGGTATGGTCCATTTCTGCCTGCCTTTCAGTCCCTACCTAACTTAGCTATCTCCAATGTTAGGACTCACTTTAGGTATTTTTAAAAGCTTATTTATTTTAAAAAATGTAATACATTCATAAATGTGGGTATTAGCTGCTCAGCCAAAGAATCTTTAGAAGGAGAAGTTTTGTATGGTCTATTATATCCCATTCATTTCACCATAGTGTGCCCTGTGTTAATTAAGTAGAAATGAGAAAACTTATTTTACAGATAAGAGTGAATGACTTCTAAATCTGGTTATGTAGACACACAAACACTTCAAACAATATTTATCAAAATACAAATTGCACCAAACTTAAAACTAAGATTTCACTCAAGGCTACTGCAATAAATGAGAAAAACTGAGTTCAATGCTGCTGAAATTCACAGCAGGAGGATATTTAAGCATTTGCTTGAACTCCTCGAAAATGGTGGAGAACCCCAGGAAAAGGCTAATCTGCAGGTTCTAGGAAGCACTCTGAGTTTTTTCTGAGTTTGCAAGATTAGCTCTGTGGGGAAACCTCGTGTTGCAAAGGTTGGCGGAGGAGAATGTGGTTTCCTTTGCTATTTGCATTTCAAGGAGGTGATTCCACGCATCCAGTTAAAGCTATCCCTTGTATCCGAAAACTTGGAAAAGTCTGGGAGAACATATATGTGGGTTTTCACCAGGGCAGAAAAAATATTTAGGTGTATATTTTCTACAATCCTTACTTTAAAGAAAAGGAGGACTGGGACACATCATTAGAAAGAAAAGTGTCAAAGCTTTGTGGTGAATAAAAAAAGCTAGCGAGGTCTCTGTTTAGCTAGGTAATTTAGGGATAGATTTAATGTTATATTTGGGTGATTAAAATGTTTATTGAGATTGGCTTGGGCCTAATTCTAAATTTTGAAATAGATAAAGACTTCTAAAGGATTTTCACCTCCCAAATTTTAGTATTGCTTTGCTTATTTTGTTTAAAAAAGTACCTCTTCCAATAACTTATAGTAGTTTGTAATCATAAAACTGTTTCATAGCAGAGGTACGGAAAGGAAGAAAAGCTTGTTTATGTCTATGGGCTGCTCCTTGAAAATGTTTGCAATTAGAGGACAACCAAGAGTATAATTTATGAAAAGAAATTAAAGGTCACTTTGAATTGCAGACTTGCATGATAAAAATTGAAGTATCCCTAACTACTTGTCATATATTAAAAATACCCAGAAAAAAGTTGATTTTGAACAAAATGAATTGGTTTACCGAAGCTAACCAGTTTCCCCGTCGTGCTCACTTCAGGATTCTGTGATGTTCAGCACCCAGGCCACAGCCCTCATTCTCAGCCAGACCCATGCTACGTGCACTGCTCTCCCGCCCAGGGAGCTCCTAGCACGTAAAAACCTTCTCTCAACTTCCCCCTCCGAGACACCACAAAAGCTCTGTGAAGGCACTGTTCTCTCTAAATCAGTTTTCATCCATCAGCAGAGTTATCTGAAGTCTTTTGGAGAGGCAGTAGTGAGCAAATGTGAAATGTGGCAAAGCTCAGTGAAAATCACTATTACATGTTCCGAGATGGCACCCTGCTTAGCAGACCTAAGTGGAGGCTGTGCGATCCTTTTCTCCAAATGTGACAGTGACATTGATATAGTCTCAGGTCTGAATTCCAGTTACTTTCAACACATTTCTTACAACTGTTACTCTTGTTTTTCATGAATAAGAATACATTTTAGAAATTCTTATGTCCAAGTTTCTCCCTCTGTCCTCCCTCCTGTCTCTCTCTGTCTCTCTCTCTGTCTATCTCTCTCTGTCTCTATCTCTGTCTCTCTGTCTTTGTCTCTCTCTGCCTGTCTCTGTCTCTCTCTCTCTCTCTCTCTCTCTCTCTCTCTCTCTCTCTCTCTCTCTCTCTCTCTCTCTCTCTCTCTCTGTCTTTTGTCTTCCTGTTTTTACCCAGGCTTTCACCAGACTTTAAGGCTCAAGGAAGCTTCCTGCTTCTGCCTTCTGAATGGCTTGGATTGCAAGAAAGCACCACCCTGCCTGATTCCTCTCTATCAGTTTCTCAGTTGAGTCTATATAAATCAAGTCCACTGAAAAGGGAGAGTGTAAGTCCTGTGACTCCATTATATAGAAGACTAAACTAGGTGAAAAATCCAGATGGTCACATCAGTATGCTGTTCGTGAGACAAATGTTTTCCTCTTTATTTAAAAATCTTCAAAGCAGTTTTTTTTTTTAATTTAGAGAAAAAAAGCAAAAGACAAAAAGAAAGTAGAAATAATACAGAATTTTAGTTGATAAATTACATATTGTTATCTTAGAAATAGTTGCTCAAGTTACAAAATAAAGCATAAAAAGTGGGCAGTCAAACAATGACAGTACAGACTACTCTGTTTGATATACTAACAAAAAACAATTAGTAGTACGGTTTTCTTGAGCTCCAGTTGGGACCAGTTGGTCTTGGGAGGCAGAGTGTGAGGACAAGACCTGGCACCAGCGCCCCTGAACCGTTCTCAGTCTCTCCCACCCTGACATCATGCATTCCTTTCTTCCTGTGACAATTTGTTTACGTATCTCTCTAGTTGATGCATCTGATCAAAGGATGCTGTGCAAATTGCATGGGCCACTCTGAGAGACTGTTGAAAGGAATAAAATTGTTCCTTTGACAATTGTAAGAGAACAATAGAGAAACAAATTCTTAGGATGATAACATCTGCCCTGTGAACCTAATGAACAGATTAGTTTTTCTAATTCTCAAGATCTCCTGCTTTATTTTCATACTTATGGCATTTATAAGACTGTTTTTAATCCCAAGGTTCTCTGAACTTCATTACGTGACTTATTGTTTAAACTGTCCACAGTAATGTGTCCGTGTGTGTGTGTGTGTGTGTGCACATGTGTACATGCCAAAATGGGTTTCCTAGCTTAGTATCTCATATTCATCAAGGAGAATCTAACATCGTATCTAAATAATACACTGACTCTCTAACATCATATCTGCATGAATTTAGTCTTTCACTTAATCATTTTTAATTTTTCCTGTTTTCTTTGGAAATATCTGAAATAATTATTCACAGGTACTTTTTTATATGCACATTTTAGGACTACTGATCAAATAAAGGAAAAAGTTTATAAAGAGGGAAAATGATTATCTGTATGTTATTCAGTACGTTATTATTATGTGTGTTATTAGTATTTTACAAGAAAAGAGTCATAATTCCATGTGGCTTATAGCTTAAATAAAAACCTTGATTTTTAAAACGCATAAAATAGAGCATAATTTATGTATTCATTTAAAAAGATCATTAGCTACTTAAAGATATAACTTCTTGATAAATAAATAACATTTTAGATAAGTTATACGGAATTACTGTAGAAAAAGTATTGCAAATTTGTTTCCTCAAATAGTCTGTAACTATGACAATATAAAATAATTGAAATTTAATAAAACATACAACTGAAAAAGGTCTTGTTTTGGCAAACTTGCTTAACTGTATCTTTTGATCTACTAGAACAATTTACAGAAATACCTACAAATCATAAAATGTTAATATAATGATACAACTATAATTTACAAATATATAATAAATAATCCAAAATCAAAGTAACATTTAATTGAATTCAGACAGTTATTTTTGGCTTGCTGAATACTTTTTATTAAAAAATACAAGTATTAGTGTCTAAATACAGTGTTATATCACCTTTGTTCTTCCTCGAATAGAATTAAGAAGTGAAAATGTGTTTGAGGAATAGTACAAACATTGTTCTAAGCTGGAATTTTAGAAGATATAGTCACTTAAAAAGTTCTTCTAATCACTTTAACATTGGGATCCTGATCTTCTTGTTCAAAAGGTTGCTAACTTGTGGAAAGGACCCAGCACAAGACGGCGCTCTCCTTTCCTTTGTTCGTTTGCTTGGTTTATTTTTGTTTTTGCCCTGCAATTACGATAGGCTAACTGCGGACGATGAGGATGTCACCCTGACCTCCCCACCCAGGTGCAGCCGTCACTCCTTCCCGCTTTTAACCTGGTTCTTCAAGTTAAATAGGGCCTGATGACAACTAACAAAGGTAATAGGGATAAAACAATTTTTCATCTGTTACAGCAATACTGAGTGCACATGCCATGAATACGCATTTTCATCTAGAATGCTGGGGATTTTTAGGCTGTGCAAATCTTGAAAGTTGAAATATCTATAGGGCTAGGGGATATAACTCAGTGGCACAAGCCCCTGTCAGGAAAGCACACACACACACACACACACACACACACACACACACACACACACACACATATATATATATATATATATATATATATATATATATACTGTAACATCCAGCTCCTTTCAGATTAACGGGTTGCAAGCCACAGAGATGAATGAGGAAGCAGTCTGTGAATCCACCCACCTTTCCTGAGCCTTCCGCTGGCAGCCCACGCGCCAGTCTGCTGGGGATGGCTCCTCCAAAGCTGTCTGAGGCAAGAAGAAAGCAAGAATCAATAATTTCTTTGTGTTCTTCACCTTCAGAGCTTTTCAAACTATGACATAAAATGTTGGATAACATTTTACAAACTTGAATTCACATTGAATTATTGAGGACAGTGGTTAAATTATTTGAAAAAATAAATTTGACAACATCTGCCATACGTTTTATACCTACAGAACATTAAATTTGAATAAAATCTAAAGGATAAAAAACACAATATTTTCTCTTCATGCAATGGCTGAAAATAAAGCAACAGAAAAACAATCAGACACAGTTGCAGGGCATAAAGAAGGCTAAGAAAATTTTTAATCAAATAAATTGCCTGATACAAATTATAAATGGTGATATAATATTTACGAATCTTACATTTTAGAAATAAAGTAAAATAATCTGGATGTTTTGGCACACACCTGGAATCCCAGAACTCTGGGAGGCTGAAACAAGAGGATCATAAAATTGAACCCAGACAGTGGAACTGAGTGGTTTAATGAGATCCTATCACAAAATAAAAAAGGGTTGGGCATGTAAAGTATTATGTATCAATAAATAATAAAATTAAGATAATATAAGAGCATTCCATTTTTATGTAGAGAATATAATCATTTGAAGAAAAATACTAAAAGTGTTATAACAGGTAAGTTCTGTTTACCTCATCCTACTAGATGATAAAGGAAAGGAATGCATACATACGTGTTTGTGATATGTAGGAATAAACATTTGCACACATGCAAGCAATCTGAATACTTTGAACTTGAATGCTATACAAAATGTCTGTGATATAGAAAAAGTGGATTACAAAAAAGAAAAGACAAGAACAGGGCATGGCACGGTACACCTGTAATGCTGGCACTTTTGAGGACATTTCTGTCCTATCATCTGACTCATGATGTAGAGATAATCCATCTATGGCCTAACTCCAGAATGCATTAGTTACAGAGCGACTCTAACATAAGTCAGTACAGTTTCTTCCTTTTTTTTTCTATATTTTTCTTACTGGATATTCATTACACAGATCAATGGGTCATGTTGGCAGATTTGCACATGCATGGAACATATGTTAACCACCCTTCCTTCTTCCTGAAGGGAGGAATTTTTCACAATGATTGAGGAGCTCTCTCACATTTTCTGCAGAGGCCTCATCACAAGAGCCAGGGCATGGCATCAACCTAGGTGTTCACCAGCATGTGAGCAGATTTACACAGAACCAGAAAAGACTCTGAGTAGCAAAAGCAAAATGAGAGACATCCTTATCCCAGATTTAAACTTCTAATCTACATGACAAAACAGGTTGATCAGTGGAATATTATAGAATTTAAAGCAACAACTCCTGGCCCATGACGTCATCTGACCTTTGAGAAATGGGCAAAAATATACATTGTGGGAAAGACAGCCTCCCTGGAATGAAACCTACTTGGTCATATGTATGACTTTTGATGATGTGTTGCATTGTGTTCACCATTGTCTTGTTGAAATGTTTTGTGTCCATGTTCATTAAAGAAACTGGACTGTTGTTTTCCATTTTATTTGAATTTTTTCAGGTTAGGGAATCAGGATAACATTAGATTCCAAGAATAAATTTAAAAATATTGCACTCAATTTGCTAGGAAAAGTAATTATATACATGAAGAAGTTTGTACTTAGTCCAACATCAATTACTGTGAACCAAAATAAAACCAAAGTGGATCAAACACACAGATATCAAAACAAAAATAATTTTATGGATGATAAAATAGGTGAAACCCTTGAAAACATAGGTGTAGGGAAGAACTCTTTAAACAGAACTCCCATTTCACAATAAATAGCATAAAGAACCAACAAACATAACTATATGAATTTAAAAACCTACTGCACAACAAAGGAAACAATAAATAGAATGAAGAAATACCTACAGAAAGAGAAAATAATTGCTAGATATTTTTTTGACGGGAAAACATCAAAATTTCACAAGAATTAAAATGTAATCAGACTCCTACAAGCTAAAATACCCAATATAAAATAAATGGGCAACTGAAATGAACATGTATTTCTTAGGAAAAGAAGCATGAATATAAAATAAATACAGGAAAAGTGCTCAATATCTCTGCTCCATGAACATTGAATTTCCATCTCCATACACAGAGAATGACTTTTATATAAACACAATCTTGAGGAGGCTTAAGTAACAAGGGACACACTAAACTTTGGTAGAAATGTAAACTAGTGAAGCTACTGCGGAAATTCGTACACACAATCCACAAAAAACTAAGAAATCCCATTGACCTAGCTATTGCTCCTCTAGAAGTCTTGTTAAAGTGTTAGAAATATCACACTTCAGTAATGCATACTCATGGGTATAGTAGCTCAGTGTTTAATAGCTAAATCTTCAAAGCAGACTTCGACAAATGAATGTATGTAGTAAAACACAGTATTTATACTCAATAGAGTATTATTCTGCCATAAAACATTTATTAGAAAAAGAATGTACATTGAGACCATAACATCAAGTGACATAGACACGCAACTGAAGTATCATGTAAGTTTTCTTAAATGAGAAATCTAAAATATAAATAAATTTAAAAAGACAAAAGGAAATGAGGCAATAGATCTTTTGAATGTGGGAGGAGGATCTAAACATGAGGGGAGGGAGAAGTAACTGGGCAGATAAAAATAAAGAGGAGCTATGCCAATATATATACCTAGTCTTGCAGGTGCATGTAAGCATATTGCTAATGTGTATTAATAAAAACCTCCAACTAAGGCCCTAAACCCTTAAAATGGCATAAATGCTAGGTATTTGACAAAATGGCTGTAAAATATAATAATACGGCGAGAAAAAGCATTTTTTTTATTGGAGATACAGTATTTCTGTTAGTAATAATAATTAACATAAATTATAAAAGCATTTGTGGTAAATATATCATAAACTTTTGTAAGTTCTTCTACCACAAGTGAAATCTACTAATTTTTAGAAAGTTTAAAGTAACTATTTCACATGTACACTGATCAGCCTTTACCGCATAATGTTTCCTGATGCAAATTAATTGTTTAAATTTGCATGTCTAAGAGAATAAACTGTTACAGTGATGTGTATAGTATAGTTATGTGAATATTAAAGGAAATTTAACTTCTATGCTATGATTTCTTCTACTCTGAAACATAATTCTTACTGTCTGATTTCACGTTGCATCTTACCCACTCCAAGGACTTCTTTCCCTGCATCCAGAGTTACATATAATTAACATAGGTGATGGCGTTGAGGAGAAACCATGTGTCAGCTCTTTTCCAAGTTATTTACGGTAGGCCAGCTGTCCTTGAAAGGTCTTCTTGTAATTAATTACCATCCTTCTCCTTTAAAGTAATCCTATTGGTGAGAATGATTGGGCATGTCAGATCCTCCCTTTGGTTGGTAGAAAATCCCTTAACTAAAATAATTTTACTGCTGAAAAAATTAATGCCTCCATGTGAAATCAACAGTTTGATTTTAAAGTTCCTCTTCAATTACAGTTTATGAGGAAGCAATGGAAGACCTTAACTGCAATCACCAGAAGAAATAAAATGCCTTACAGTATGTGAGGTGTATAATTTTATTTAAAAATTTTTTTGTTACAAATTCTATACCTATAATCATCTTTCTTCTTTTTTGTGGTACTGGAGATTGAAAACAAGGTCTTTTAACCAAGTGACATCACCACAGTCCTTTCCACATTTTTTTTTAAGACTGGGTCCCCTAAGGTAGACTTAAATTTGCAATCCTCGACAGCCCAGTGTTGTTACGCCCAGGCAGCACCAGGTCTGACATTGTTGAATCTTCATTCAAAATGAGTTTGAGCTTCTTTACTTAAATATATATTGTTGTTGAGTATTATCATACCAGCTGCCCTGTTTCTCTTAGCCCAGATCATGTAGCTTTTCAGATGTAAGAGTCAAATAGTTTTTATTTTTGTGATAATCAGCTATATTCAGTAAGCTCTGACCATAAATTCATGAATGGATAATGATTAAATATGCTTAAATTACTTGGATGATAATTGCTCCATGCTGATCTACCATAAGTAGTCTCTCATGTTCTGAAAAATGTATTTGTTATTTTACTGTTATTCATAAAGTTGACGATAGCCATTCAGAGCTGATTTATACATGAGCAGTTTGACTTTCTATTACTCTCATTTTCCTTAAAAAAAAAAAAGCACACATTTGCTCTTGCATCAGATGAATATGTTCTCTTTAGTCATTTTTAGTTCTCGAAAAACACTGAGGTTTAAAAATAACTGCACATGTGCAAGCATTATTCCTACTTTGAGAGAAAAGGAAATGATTGTAAAAATGATGCAAGCACTGGAGCCCATGAAATAGTGCGGTAACTATGGACGGACACTGACTCTTCATCATCTGCACATGAAAAGCTTCCTGGAAGCCTTTCAAGGTCTCTTGAGTCCACCTCAGTGCCGTGCCAGTTGTTTGAAGAGCTCTCTGCAGGTTCTTGTATGTGGCTGGTGGCTATGAAGAGTTTAAAGGCAGCCAACTAGTAGAAGTCTTACACAGACGATCCATTTTTTCTCACTTCATTTGTTGTTCCTGTTTGTCTGTTTGGTTTGACTGTGTCATTTGTAAAATAGCATTTGTCACGCAGTTCCTGAAGTTTCTTTGAGCACTAACATTGTATGATCAACAAGTCGTTGCTGTCTTCTGGTCTTGAGTGGGATTTGCTTAATGAACTGGTAACTATTCCTGTCATCAGAGGTTGTTATGTCTTAGAATACTGTTTTACGAGCATGGCAAAGTAAATTAGCATGTGTTCTTCTAAAAAAGCTAATTGTTAGTGTATTTCAACACTGATGTAATAATAATCTTATAAGTGCAGCTGCTGTCAGTTAAACAAAATACACTCTCAGTTGAGAACAAACACATCAATTTGTTGGTCGCTGATAAAGTCGAATACCAAAATATCAGTGTCAGAGGAAATATTCTTTAAAAGCATTAATTAAAGTACTATACAGTTTGAAGAATGTGAATAGTCAGATTTGCATCAGCTAAGTCAAATAGTATTAGAAATGTAATCAAAGAAAATTACTCTCATCAAAGCAGACTCCAAGACAGGAATTGATATTCTGTAAAACAATTAAGCTCTATTTAATTAAATATCTGCTAGTATGATTCCTTTTCAGCTATTCCAGTCACAAAACCTCCATCGTTTCCTGATCTATAAACAAGAATGTCCATTTATTTTGGGTTTACGTTGCCTCAGATTGTTGTCCCTACAGATGCCTACCTTTTTATGTCTTTTCAATTTTTTTTTTTTTTTTTTTGCCACTGGATCTTTTCCTTTTCCGAATATATTAAACTCTGCCATGATTCCCTGTTACTTTTAGTATGAAAATATCATTTTTTCACAGTATAAAATCATGTGCCTAATCAGAAGATATCTTAACAAGTAAAATTTGAAGTGATTCGGTAAGATTAAAATTTTATTAAATTAATAGAATAATATTCTCAACTGACACGGATATTCAAATGCAAAAGCAACTTCACTTTGGCAAATATTTTGATAGGTGACTCCATAGGGGCAGAGGTGGTGACAAATTAAGTTAATAAAGGAAGATGATTTACTTGTACATTCTGGAGTGCTTGCATCCTGGAAAAGAAGTAGTACAAACAAGAATTATAAAAATATAAATACAAATATATTTAAGATATTATAAATGTGTATACTAAATATATTTAAGTATAATCTATATAACATTTATGTATATTTTTATGTATGTACACATAATTAATTGCTAATAAAATTAGGGACTGCAACATTATACACCTACTTCTGTGAAATCTTGTTCATAGCAATGTTAATAATTTCTATATGATATTCTTCCATTTTTAACTGGCTGTACTATACAGTAATCCTTTATCTTCTGTCTCTTGGATTATCATGTATTTCCTTATACAAATAAAAGAAAACTAGATGACAAATTAAAAGAAACCTATTTTACAGTACTCATGACTTAACAATATTTACA
Source organism: Cavia porcellus (assembly GCF_034190915.1). Lineage (NCBI taxonomy): Eukaryota > Metazoa > Chordata > Mammalia > Rodentia > Caviidae > Cavia > Cavia porcellus. Next base: position 71,264,363 of record NW_026947499.1, on the reverse strand, counting down.
CAATGATATGTACAGATATTGCTCAAATTATTTGCATTCTGTCATTTGAAATTTTTGGGGGAGAATCAAGATTTATTTTCTAATAATTCAGTTGTTCTATGAATATTCCCAGCATCCTGATAGACAGAAATCATAGGTAACCACTATGTTTGTTAAATGTAAATCATTTTTGTTACTGAGTTTTAGTACATGCCACTTTACTTAGACTTTAGGACATAAACTTTTTCCCCAGAGGCAGACTAAAGCTATGAATTCTACTCAAACCATATCTACACTCATTTGTACTTCTACAAAGTTCTAGTGAAAAACTTCTCCCTGAACTTAGCAGGAGAAAACACAAGTAAAATCTGTAGGACAGGGAGTCATTGATGTTTGACAATTTCTTCAGAGGAATTCCTACACAAATAAACATTTTTCTGACTATTTGAGTCAGGACGGCCTTCCTGGATTCACAGTCACAATTCCTCATATCATGATTAAGGACGATTCTTCAAGTATAAGTCTTTGTGTGACTTAAATTATGATATAATTCATTAGAACCACACTGAAGATAAAAATTATCTAAAAAGCACCATTTATTTAAGTAACATAATAGGAAAATCCAATTTTGTGACACATTTCCAAATCATGAAATCACTAAAAGTTTTGACTTTTTCTTTTTGTATTAAGATATTCAATCTCAAACTCTCTAAATCGAATCAACCTATACATATTAAGGAACACTATTTGTATTGTAACTTTCCTTGCAAGGGGAAATAAAAGTGCTAATAAATTCTGAATTTGTCATTGCACATATTACCCTAGAAAAATGCATATTATTTATATTGACAAGATCACACAGAGTCATTGCTTCATTTATAACAATAAAAATTATGCATAAATTACCCCTGCTTATATTTTGTCTTGTGTTGTAGTGATTTTTTATTTTTTAAACTAAGACTCTTATAGCGAGTTGAACTAAAGATATGTAATTGCCACTTGTATCCTGTAATACAAGGATTGAGATGACACTTAGAGGTAAAACTAGATATTCAGTAATGAGCTTGAGGGATAAAGGCCAGTCAGGAGCAAGCACCATTTGGTGAGATATTTTGATCAGACAGGAGAAAGATGTATTCCTGCTAACAGAAATACGGGAAACCCTTCTCACTGAGGAGAATGTAGCATAGGGAACATTCTGAAATCATTATCTAAAGACATTACCTATGCTCACTCTGGAACCAAAAATATCAACAGAAAAGAGTTTTATTCCACAGGAAATCAGTTGCAACAGAGCAGACACCATAGTGAAATGAATTTAACAATGATAATTATTTGTTCAAACAAATGATCTTGAAGCACTAGCATTTTTTGTTTTATTTTATAGGAACTAAGAAAATAGTTTTTTTAATAAGCACTGACTATCAAGTAGTCATCAGGCACTTACAAATTCAGAATGAGCACTTTTTCTTCAGTAAGAGTATTTTCAATATCTGTGCTGAAAATGTACCATGGAGCAACGCAGCACAGAGCCTCTTCTGATTGAAAAGGTCTTCCAAGATTGATTGTAAGGAGCATTAGAAAAATTGATGTTACTTGACCCTTCTATCCTAAATGAGGATACTCTGAATTTACATGAAGGTTGTATGTGAGGAGAGTGTTTGAGAGACAAACTGGAGCTCTTATTACTGCTCTGAAAATATTATAGCATCAATATATTTTCCCCTCACTTCAAAAATTTAGAGGAAGCTTGGAGTAATTTATTTCATTGGACCATCTGTAGAGGTTAGGTGCATTGTGATATTCCTTTTATCTCCATCTGATTCTGACCTCTTATTTATAATTTGTATGTTCTTGTGAGATGTCTCACACACCTACACATTTCACACCATCAATAAGAAGGGAGATGTGCAATATAATCTTTAAAGTGCTGCATAAAATATGAATGAAATAAGATTAGAAGAATCCAGGTTTTCTAGTGAGTGTCTTAATAACTCTCTCAATGTAGGGAAAAAATATTCAACAACCATAAATTAAAGAAGGAAAGGTTTACTTAGTTCACAGTTTTTAAGAGATTTAAGTCCAGAGTCAGCAGATTACAAGACAGGGTTGCATGGTAGAAAAGAAACAGTCCATGGCAGGGCAGGTAGGAAGCAGCAAAGCTCTGCCTCCATTTCCCTTTCATTCCTTAAGGCTACAAGCTTATTAGTTGGTGCCTTCCATATCCAAGTCATGCCTTCTAGTTATTCACAGTCACAGCTATGCTAAATCATTAGTGGACTAATTCAGTTATCACATACCCTTAATTCATATTCACCTACCCTAGATCTAGCCACCTCCAGATTCTCCTCCTAATAGGGGCTGAGATTTGGGGATATCTCCATAGAAGCCTTGACAGTGGATAAAACAAAGCTGTAAATATCTGTGAGTTATCATATTGGCTAAAATGTAAGAGGAAATCTGAAGCTCTTTATTGATTATTTTATCTTTGTTAAATTAAAAGTAATTTGAGAAAATAATTGTATATATGTCCCTAAAGAAAATTGTAATATGTCAAAGAATATTAAAAATCAATAATTACTCCATAAATTTTCTGTGGAATATTATCATTAAATTGATCACAAATCCTTCATTGTGTTATCTTGTTCAAGTAAAATGTTCTCTTTTGTTTCCAGGTAAGTTTTCAGGAAAGGTCTTTTTTTTTTTAATTTTTAAAAAGATTAAGACAAAAGAGGACATAACAAAGCAGATCAGATCAGAATAATGCAAGTAACACAGCATTTTAACATGAGACAAACCATAATTAACAGTAACTACCATAATGTCTCTTTCTTTGAAATAGCTGAGCATAGCTTCATATATGATAGTATCAAGCATAGCAAAACAATATAAAATCATTCAAGAGAATGAAAACATTACAGAGATTTCAGAACAAAATAGCAGAGAATGAACAATAGCTACTATATTATCTCATTTTCTATAGAAAATTTGTTTATGCTATGAGACAAAATAATATCCAATAAGATATAACAAGATAGAACCAAAGGCAACAGAAGAACAAAAGCATAGTAGGAATTCAGAGTAAGATACTAAATCATCTCTGGCTATTTGCATCTCTTCTTTTATTTAAAATAGCTGTTTATACAATCACAGATAATAAAATTAAATAAAATTGGATAAAACCATTCCAACAAATGAATGCAGACATTATAAGGCTTCAGATCAATGTAATGGGGGATCATGATTACTATAAGCCCTTATGTACTCTTACCATTTCTTACTCTAGAACACTATATGGTATTTATTCATGTGAGTGATTTATTTTGCTAATGAGTATGGTCTCAAGTTGTGTCTATTTATTTATAAATATCTCAATGTGATCATTCTTTATGGCTGAGTAGTACTGCATTGTATAAAAATATTGCAGCTTTTTTATCCATTACTCAGTTGATGGACACTTAGGTTTGTTCCAAGATCTGGCTATTAAAAATTGTGCTGTTATAAACATGGGTGCACATATATCACTGTGGTATGATGTTTTCAGTTCTTCTGGGAATATGCCTAGACGTAGAATAGCTGGAACAAATGGACTTCTAATCCCAGCTTTTTCAGAAACCTACAGACTGACCTCCACAATGGCTGGACCAGTCTACACTCCCACCAAAAGTGCAGGAGAGTTCCTTTTTTCCCAAAGCCTCTCCAGCATTTTTTGTTAGTAGTTTTCTTGATCCTGGCCTTTCTTTCTGGAGTGTGATGGAATCTCAGTGGTTTTTTTTTTTTTTTCAAAATTTTTAAATTTTATTTAAGGAGAAAAAGAAAAAAAAAGCAGTAAAAAGGTACAAGTTATACATAATTTCAAAAATAAAATAAACAGTAGGAAATCACCATTTAATAGATTACATATTGCCAACTTAGAAATAATTGTTCAAGTTACAAAATTAAAGCAATATAAAGTGGACATTCAAATAGTGAGACTGCAAATAGTTCTGCTCAATGATCCAACAAAAACTCAATAATATGGTTACGCTTAAATATACATAAAGTTATAACCTTGAGAGCACTTCCTTTTCTTCTCTTTTTTACAATGGCAATTACACATTTTGGGTATTATTTTTCCCACAGATTTTATTATTTTTTTTTTGAAGAGAATAAAGCCAAATGTGACATAAAAAAACAGAGTCAGTCAAATCAAAAGGATAGCATAGTACATGATGTAAAAACAATACAAGGTGATCAACAATGGTTGCCATAATGCCTCTTGCTATCTTAAAAAGAATTGCCTATATCATCAGTTATAATAAAATTGAACAAAACAGTAAAGAACAAAACCAATAAAATGAAAACACTGGAGACATTACAGGACTTCAAAGAAGATAACAGTCAAACCAGAATCGGCATCGTAGTAAATCTTATTGTCTTCACAGTGGTTGCCAATACTCTCAAACCTGGTACTATCAAGCAAAACAGAATAGGGTAAAATCAGTCAAAACAAGATGGTGAGAGCAATACAGGGTTTCAAATCAAGTTAATAGGAAATCAAAGTGTGCTACTATAGTACATCCTGCTATTTTTTATTTTTCCCCTAAATAAAAAGATAAAAATAAAAAATAAAAAAGGAGATTGAGATAAAAGAAGACATAACAACAAAAAAGCAAAAGTCAGAAAATAACCATGTAAGCAAAATAGTGTTTCACTACAAGATATCCCAATATAAAAGTAGTTACCATAGTGTCTCTTTCCTTGAAATCTTTGAGTATAACTTCATATACTGTAATATAAAACATATCAAGATAATGTAAAACCAATCAAGAGAATGACAGTATTAGAGGGTATTTAAAACCAACTAACAGAAAATGAACAATGGTTTCTATATTATTTCCTTGTCTGTAAAAGTTTTTATTTATATTCTAACATATAATAAAATCCAATAAGATAGAACATGTTAAGACCAATGGAGACAGAAGAATAAAAGCTTGATGGGACTTCAGAACAAGATGCTATTAAATCAACACTAGCTTTATGATGTCTTGTTTTCTCCAAAATAGCTGTTCATACCATCCAACATTTTCTGCCTCATTTCTGTTGACCTCTTTTTCTGTTATTAGTTGTCTGTTTGTCTTCTTCATTTCACTTTCTGATCCATTCATTGTGACCTCTCTGCCATTGTTTCTGGAATCTTGGTATTTTTTTCTTTTAGAATGTCCTGCAGTATTCTCTGTAGAGTAGAATTGGTGGCTGCAATTTCCCCTAGTTCCTCTTTGTCCTGGAGCACATTGTTTCTCCATTAATTTCTAGGGACAGTTGTGCAGGATATATCAATCTTGGCTGGAGATTATTGTCTTTCAAAACTTGAATTATTTCACCCCATGATCTTTGTGATTTGATGGTTTGTGCTGAGAAATCTGCTGTATTTCTGATGGGTGTTCCCTTGTAAGTGATCTGCTTTTTTCTGTTCTTATATTGGATTGCTAGAATTTTGGTTATTATATGCCTGGGTATAGTTCTGTTTGTGTTGTAGGTGGCTGTGGTCCTGTATGCCTCATAGATCTGAGTATCATTACCTTTTCCCATATTAGGGTAGTTCTTTATTATTTCTCTAAATAGCCTTTGCAGTTCATTTGTTTGTATCCCTGCTTCTTCCTTTACATTCTTAATTCTGAAGTTATAGATCCTGTTATGATTTTCTAGCCTTTGTATTGTTACTGCTTTTTTGCTTGTTATTTTTAGGAAGATTTTCCTTTTATGCTTCCACATTACATATCTGTTCTCCGGTTCAGATAATCTATCCTTAGTTTCTTTCAAGCTGTTGTGCCAGGTTTCAATAGAGTTTTTAGTTTCCTGGTAATCTCTTTAAACCTGCTTCATGTTTTTTATGTTTTCTCTATTTTCTCCATCAAACAATTCTCCTTTTTTTTTTTCCCTTTCTTCCATTCCACCATCTGCTTTTTCCTGTGAGGTGCTTAGCATTTCTTGAACTATTCTACTTATATCTTGCTTTACTCAGTTAAATACTTCACTTTTGAACTCGTTTATGAGGTCCCTGAAGATATCGCTTTATGTCTATTGGTGCCATGCTTGATATTGCATGTTTTCTGTCCTCATCCTCCTTTGCATTTGCCTTTCCTGGATCAGTGTTCTCAGGATAGGGGACTGAGGACCCTATCTTGTTGCTCCCTCTTCCCATACTTTTTGTTCCTTCCATAAAAGTGTATATAGTAAGCCCAGTCTCTTTCTTTGCTGGTTACAGTTTGTTTGAATCGCACCAGCTGTGTGTTCCCGCCGCTGCAGTGTACTAGGGAGACACAGACCTGAGTAGCCCATGCTGGGCCTCTCCCTTCAGGTCAGTCAACCTGCTGAAGGCTTCACTGCAGCAGGGTGCCCTGCCAGGTTCAGGGAACTGGTTTGGGCTAGCCTATTGGATCTTAGTCCACAGCATCACCCAGATCAAGCGCTCCCCACCAATCCTGTTTGGGATGGGAATATGTGACTGAAGTCAGTGAAGCGTCCTGTTACTCATTAGAGAAATGCAAGGTAAAACCGCACTGAGGCCTGGAGAACATGGCAGATAGATAACAGCAGCTATGGAGGCTCTCTGAGATAGCCAGCTTAGATTCGAGGAATGGTGCAGTGTGGGGAGTCCTAAGCAGGGGAAGATACTCCCCTGCTTAGTAATGATGAACATTTTTTCACGTATTTATTTGCCATTTGTTTTTCTTTATCTGAGAACTGTGTATTCATATCAGGTGCCCATTTTTGGATTAGGTCTTTGAATTTTGGGGTCTGATTTTTTTAAAATTCTTTATATGTTTTAGATAGAAGTCCTTTGTCTAAGGGACAGTTCACTAAGATTTTTTGGCTAGTTTGTGAGTTTTCTTTTCACTATACAGGAGATTTTTTTGGACATGCTGAAACTTTTTAATAAGATGTGATCACAGTTATTGATTCTGGGAAGTATTTCGTGTGTGGTTTGATTCCTGTTCATGAATTCTCTGCCTACCACTATATCTTCAATTTTTTACCTACTTTGTCTTCCAACAGATACAGTGTTGCTGATTAATATTCAGAGTTTGATCCATTTAGATTTTAGTTTAGTATATGGTGATAGGCATGGGTCTAGTTTTAGTTTTTGGTATGTGGAAAGCCAGTTTTTCCAGCACCATTTATAAAAGACACTGTCAATCTTCCAGTGAAAATGTTTGGCCCCTTCATCAAAGATAAGGGGGTTGAGTGTGTTTCTAGCTGTGGATGTAACTTCTAATCTATTTCATTGATCTTTAGCTCTGTTTTTATTCCAGTACCATGCTGATTTTATTACACTTGCTTTGTAGTATAGTTTCTAGTCATCGATTTTGATGCCCCCTGCCTTGCTTTAGCTGCTTAGAATTGCCTTTGCTATTCTAGGTCACTTCTGGTTCCAGATGGATTTTAGTATTGATTTCTCTAGATTTGTGAGGTATGTTGATGGTATTTTCATTGGAATTGTGTTGAATCTGTGTAACAGTTTTGGGAGAATGGCCATTTTTATGATATTTATTTTTCCTATCTATGAGCAAGGGATGTCTTTCTATCTTCAGAGATCCTCTTCCATTTCTTTTTTCAGGCTAATATAATTTTCCCTATATAGAACTTTTACTTCTTTAGTTTACTTCTGAGTTTAATTCCTAAGTATTTCATTTTTTTTTTTGGATGTTAGTGTGAAGGATGTCACTTCTTTTATTTCTCTCTCAGTGATTTTGTTGTTAATGTATAGAAATGCTATTGATTTTTGAGTATTGATTTTTATATCAAGCTACACTGAAGAATTTAATTATTATATCTAGGAGTCTTTCAATGGAGTTTTGGGGATCTTCTATGTAGAGTATCTTGTCATTCTCAAATAAAGATGACTTAACTTTTTTCCTATCTTTACCCTTTTTATTTCTCTCTTGTCTTATTGCTCTGGCTAGTATTTCCAGTACTATATTAAATAGGAGCTCTGATAAGGGACATCCTTGTCTTGTGCCTGACTTTAAGGAAAAGGCTTTCAGTTTTTGGCCTAATATGATGCTGGATGTTGGTTTGTCACAGATAGCCTTTATCATATTGAGGTAAAGATCATCTATTCCAGTTTTCTCTCAGGTTCTTAGAATGAATGAGTGTTGGACCTTATCAATAGCTTTTTCTGCATCTGTAGAGATGATCATGTGATTCTTACCTTTAGCTTTATTGATATGGTGGGTTACATTTATTGATTTACATATGTTGAACCATCTTTGCATGTAGGGGATTAATCCCACTTGGTCATGATGTATAATTTTCTTGATAATTTGCTACATTCTGTTTGCCAATATTTTATTGAGGATTATTGCATCTATGCTCATTAGGGAGATTGGCCTGTATTTTATTTTTTATTTGGGTCTTTCTCACGTTTTGGTACTAGAGTAATATTTGCTTCAAGGAATGACTTAGGAAGAACTGCTTCCGTTTTGATTTCATTGAAGAGTTTGAGGAGTGCTGGCAGTAAGTCTTCTTTGTATTTCTTGTAGAATTCTGCAGTGAATCCCTCTGGGCCTGGGCAATTCTTTGTATGTAGGGACTTAATTACATTTTCAATTTCATTAATAGAAATTGGATTATTCAGCAGTTTTATATCTTCTTGACCCATCTTTGATAGTTCATATGTTTTTAGGAATCTCTCCATTTCTTCTGTGTTATCAAACCTATGAGAGTAGAGGTTTTTGAAATAGGTGTTGATGATCTTCTGTATTTCCATAGAGTCTGTAGTGATTTTGCCTTTTTCATTCCTTATTGCATGAATTTGAGCTGTTTCTTTCCTTTTCTTAATAAGGTTAGCTAGGGGCTTATCAATTTTATTTGTTCCTTCAAAGAACCAACTCTTTGATTCCTTGATTTTCTGGATAGTTTTCTTAGTCTCTATTGTATTAATTTCTGCTCTAGGTTTTATAATTTCCATCTGTGAGCTAGCATATGGTCTAATTTAGAGAATGTCCCACATGCTGCTGAGAAGATTGTACATTCTGATGTTGTTGGATGGAACACTCTGTATATGTCTACCAAGTCCATTTATTCATAGGTGTGACTCAGTTCTGTTATTTCTTTGCTGATTTTCTGTCTTGTTGATCTGTCCCTTGGTGTCAATAGTGTGTTAGGGATTATTGTTTTAATTGTGTTATTGCTAATGTAATTTTTCTATTTAGTTAGCACTTGCTTTGTATAACTGGGTGCTCTGAAATTTTGTATATATATTTAAGACAGTTATCTCTTCCTCTTTAAGTTTTCCCCTAACCAAGTATGTAGTGACCTTCTTGATTTCTTAGAATCATTCTTGGTTTGAACTTCACATCATCTGCAAACAAAATAGCTACCCCCACTTTTTTTTTTTTTTTTTTTTTGGTCCCTGTTGCATGAAGTATTGTTTTCCATCCTTTGACTTTCAATCTGTGAGTTTCCTTTTGAGTTATATGGGTTTCTTGCAAACAGCATATGGTTGGATGTTGTTTCTGGATCCATTCTGTTAGTCTGCTTTGTTTAATTGGTGAATTGAGACCATTTACATTCATGGTTATAACTGCTATATATTGGCTTCTTGTTGACATGTTGTCTTTCTGCTCTTGCATCTTTATCTTTCCATTCTATTTAGTTGTCTACCTTGCTTAGTGCTTTTTTTTCCCTATGGGATTCCTATGGGCTTTTTCTTGACTTGGTGTTCATGAGATTCTTCAGATGTTCTTTGTTATGGAAGTATCTTATTTCTCCATCCATTTTAAAGGACAGTTTTGCATGGTACATCAGTCTAGGTTGAAAATCATTTTCCTTTAGGATCTGAAATACTTCATTCCATGCTCTTCTTGACTTGTTTGTGTTGAGAAGTCTGCTGTGAGTCTGATAGGCTTTCCTTTATAGGTGATCTATCTTTTCTCTCTGACAGCTTTTAGTATTCTATTCTTATTATTCTAGGATGGTGATTATTATATGCCTGGGTGTAGCTTTATTTTGGTTATGGCTACTTGGAGTTCTACATGCTTCACTAATCCTAATGTCAGTTTCCATTCTCATGTTTGGGAAATTTTTGGCTATGACTTCTGTGAATAGCATTTTGATGTTTTTGCTGTTCCCTTATTTTTCATTTATCTCTATTAATCTTATTTTGTTTTCTTTGCATCATCTTGCAGCTGTTGAATTGTTTCCCGATTCTTTGTTATTTTTTAAAGATCTTTCCTTTCCTGTTCACTAGCTGCAATTTTGTCTTTGAGGTCTGAAATTCTATCTTCACTTTCATTGAGTTGGTTTTTATAACTTTCAATGGAATTTTTGATTTCCTGTATGTCTCTTCTGATCTGCTTCAAGTATTCTGTTTGTTTTTAAATCTTTTTGTTTTGTTCCTCTAATTTTTGAACTATGTCTTCTTTAGATGTGTTTAGCATCTCCTTCATTACTTTTATCATTTCTTCTTTTATCTGGGAGGTTATTTCCACTTTGAATTCCTTTAAAGCTTCCGGGAGTTGATTCTTTATTGCAATTGCTCTTATTACAGGTATTTCAGGTGTATGGCATATATTTTCTTCTATGTTTATGGCTCCTAGGATTTCTTGGGATGGCTGGAGGTTTGAGATTGCATTTTGGTCTTTTGTTTTGTTATTTTCCTATATTTCTATGTTTCAAGTCTTTTTCTAAGGCTTCCCCTGGATGTGTTGGGAATCATCTCTTATGCCCTTGGCTCCGGGGACTGAATGGGGATTGCTGAGTGTGGTCCAGTCAGGCCCTCATTCCTTCCTGTGCCACCTTCATTATTCTGGTTAGCTGGGCAGGTGCCTAACCACTGTGGATGATAAGCTAAAGCTCTCTTTGGGCAAAGACCAATGCCCTGGAACTCACTTCACCTGCTCTCAACTCCCATAATTGAAGAAGGTTTCTGGGCATAATCTACTTTGGCTGCAAATCCTCACAAGGCTGGTCTAGTGTGGCTGGGACCTAGGCAGGTCCTTGAGCTCTGGGATCAATGATCTTAATAAGTCTCCTGGGGCTCAGGATGGCTTGTGGACTTTCCCCAGCTACCTGCTGAGTTTCCCGGTTCAGGAGAAGGTCACTGGGCATGTCTTGGGCAGGCCTGAAACCTGTGAGTGAGCACAGCCTAGTGTGGCTGGGCTCTGGGCAGTTCTTTGAGCTCTGGGAGTGATGATCTTAATACAGTCTCATGGGGGTCATTATGGCTAGTGGATTCCAAGTAAGATGGTTTTTAAGTAAATCAAGTTTCACTTTGAGTATGAATGTTGAAAATACTGTGAAGAAAAAAATATTTTGAATTCATATATGGGTGATGACTAATTAATAGTTATCACTTATTAAAATACAATTTTGTTAGTTCTTGTACACTGAATCAAAAATACAATGTAATGATCTGAGGTCATTTTTATGAGCAAAATTTATGAATTCATTTCTCTATAGTGGTCTCTCTTTTATATTCCAATTAATTTCAAATAGAACAATAGTCTTTTCTGTCACTATCTGCAGTTCACAGTGACCTTAGATAACATCATAGTATTAATTTTTCTCCATATATTTTATTGGGTATAAAATGGGCAAAAAATGTTCAATAGGGAAATTTTCATTTAATTTCTTGCTTATTTCCCTCAAGTTAATATTTGCAACTCATACATTAAAATAATTTTTTTGCTTTTAGTACTATTTCCCATTGAATTCTTCCAACAAGTAACAATTATGTATTACATATTTACAAGACAATTTTCTGTGTTCTGGGAATATATTAAAAATCTATAAATTTGAGCTTTACCTCTGAAGTAGAAAGGTAACTTTATAAAAATTTTTATTTGTGATAGTGACTTAGGATGATGAACTCAGTTCCATTTCTTCTTGGATTTTCCTTCTTTTAGCACTGAAAGTTCTGCATTCAGTGAGTTACCCTAAGCAAATTCGAATGGCTGACAGTCATAAGATTACACACTTCAGTATTATTCTGGAAGAAGGAAGGATTGTGTGTCGCAGAATGGCAGTTTACATGTGCAACACAGAAATGATTTCTACATTTGTGTGTGTGTGTGTGCGTGTGTTTGTGCATGTCCTTGAAAGGGGGTTTAGTTGCCGTATATAACTCAATCTAAACCACGAGTTTTCTTCAATGTTCAGTTTGAATTGAGTTCATTTGCTGAGGATTATTTTAATTTTGAGATATATCTCTAGTGTATTAATTTGGTCCTTATGTCAAATTATATATATATATATATATATATATATATATACATATATACATATTTCTAAAATTTTCTGTATGGAAATGAAAATCACATCAATTATAATAACAAATGGATACTTATTAAACTGTTGATGAAGCATGCATGTAGTACAACATTGTGGTCTTCTGTTCAATACTTGACTACCAAGATAACGCTTTAAAATTGAAAAGAGGAAGTGATGCAGTTCAGCCTCCCTTTACTTCTTTGGTAATGAGTAGAGCAGGGGCAGGGGTATTGCAGATAGGCATTCAGAAGTAAGCAATCATTTCACTGTTGGCTGTGAGCCAATAAACTAATGCGCATTAGAAAATTAAACTTGAACTGACTTTGAACCTCAGTAACATGTAGAGAGACATAATTTGATAAGCAAAAGGTGAAATTAAGTCAAAGTAGTTTCACAGTGACAGAAAATGAAGCCAAAGAAACAACAAAATTGCTCATAAAAGGAAAAGCAATCTATTATATGCAATATGTCAGTTTATATTATACCAGAAAACAGAAAACTGTGTTATGAAAGTTTTTCAGTTTTTATTTGATTGGCATAAGCTACATATTCATAACAAGTTTATAACTTTAACCAACTGATTTATTGTACAATGTGAAAAGATATTCAATGTTGCTTGCCTGAAGCCTTTTTTCCCCTTTTTTAAAGGAATTTCAAACATAATTAAGAGAATGAAGAGGATTTTAAAATAAATCTAAAGCAACTACCTTTCATCATAATGAATTCTTCTAGTAATCCCTCTTTTCATGATTTATTAAGCATAGTAAACATTCTTATTCTAAATAATTTAAAACAATGTTACCTGGTCATTCAACTGATACTAATTTTAAAATTTACCACTTTTAAAAACTTTATATAAAAAGTTTTATTGTTTAATTTTATAGTAATCTATTGATATTAGAAGATTCTTACTTTAATAATTTTATCAGTCTCTCACTCTTTCCTATCTATATATGACTCTGTATGTATTCAGCATTGTTCAAATGAAATCAGAATCATAAATCAACCTCATTCAATTATTAAATAATCTACAGATATCATATAGATATGCATATATACTATATGCTTCAAATAAGGAGCTAAACTTATTTTTCAAGTTTGTTGTTGCTAAGCCTAGAAAACTTCAAATCGCATAGGGATAAAACTTAACCCTACATTCTTCTATTTCAATTCTCATTGCCTTTTACTTTGCTGTTTATCTTTTATTTTTCAGTTATACTTTATCAAACTTCAGTTCAAATTTTATCAGTCATGTTAATTTACTTAAACACTGAAATGCTGTCATTAAAATTTGAAAAAAAAACAATCTTGTCTATCTTATGAATCTTATTATTCTACAACACCCACTTGTTGTATTAGTAAGTCTTACTCAACCTTCTTGAGTTAATACTATAATAATATCTTATTTATTATTAATAACACCAATGTGATCTAAAGAAATGCAACAATCTTGAAATAGCAGTGATAATAAATTGGTTTCCAATTTCCAATCATATTTTGGACTCTTTCAGAAAATGTATTTTAAAACCAAAAGTAAATGCATTATTTAAATTGATAATATTAACAAAATTTTTCTTCTTGTTCTGTTGATTAACACCTAAAAATAATGCCTGAGCAAAATTATACAAATTGAAATACAGGATTTGGCCTGTTTCTTCTCTCTGACAAACAATGGAAATCTATTGCAAAGAAAAGTCTCAAGCATTTTGGAAAATTATATGCCATTATTATAGTTTCTGATTAATATTAACATCTTTCTATAAATCATAATTATTGGCAATTCAAATACCAAACTATATTCCAATGAGATGTGAAAATTCAGCAGTTATTTACTGAAACATAAGTACTCCTCATATGTTTTGTCCAGCAAAGCTGCAAAGTTGAATTCATATGCATTTCAAAAAATCTTATTTGGTATTATTAGTGTTACATAGGAAGGTACAATTACATCCAATGAAACAAGAGTGAGTCATTCACACATCCACAAAACCCAACTACAAATTTCATTCAGATTGACAGATCTATTTTCTAGCTACATGAAATGGAAAATGCATTCTGAGAGAGAGTGCATGTGCCAAGAACAGGACTGTGAAGACCTCATTATGATCAAGGCACAATGAGTGATTCAGTGTTGCTGAAACAGAGTTGCTTGTGTTTTTTTCTTTAAAATGAACAGTAATGAAATATTGGGTGGATGACATGAGAGAAAATGGGATTATAGAGACAAGACACCATGTTTGCTACGAGCAGCTCTTTGGAAATAACACAAGAAGTGATAAGAGCTCCTGGAAGCTTTTAAGTAATGGAGTTGTTCTACATTTGCATGTCAAAATTATCACATACATTAGTGTTTAGAGAGACTCAATGGTGGCATCGTCCAGAAACATGATTTTACTAATGAAGGAAGTAAAGGACAGTTATAGAAGATTCCACTATTATTCCTTTCCGTTATAAAAATTATGGATTTCTGATGTTTAAAGAAAAAATAGAAACAAAACTTATTTTGTATTTTTATTCTCTGTAAGGCGCTCATCTCAGTAACCATTATTAAAGAACAGAAAACCTATGAGTAAAATAATATGAAGTTTAAGAGAACATTATATACTAATCACTCGAAGTTATCATTTCCAGTGAAGTAATTTCAACCAATTCATTTTGAACAAAAACAATGTATTCAGATTTATTTTGATTTGGGCTTCATTGAAGAGACACCAAGGACAAGAAAGTATTAAGTGCAAATTCTAAATTAAACAATGATGTGTAAGCAACAACAGTGGAATGGATTTAATTACTGAGTTAGCAGAATACCTCAAAAATTATCCATCCTCAATAGGGGAAAGGCTATGGGATGGAAATTACAGAAGAAAGAAGAGTGAAGATTTTGGAGAATTAAAAAGAACACATAAAAACTTCATAATAAAAATACCAGAAAGAAAAACATACATGCAATTATAATTGTAATTATAACAATAACTACTAACATAATAGAAAGTCTCTTTTCTTAGCAGAAATATTTGAGTTTAAATTGTTAAAACTCTACTGTATGATTCACAGGATTTTTAAAATGCCATAAAAGTTTGAAGGAAATATATTTCTGCATCATCTGATTTATGGAATGTTCTAATGGTGAAAATCATAGCCAAATTTGAAAGAGGAAAAATAATTTAAAAATCATGAAGATATAAACTTGCTTGCCATCACTGAATTTTAATGAAATAAAAAGCAATACTTCTTAATGATAGATGGGTAATTTATGAAATTATAATACAATCTATAGAATATTTTGTAAACCAAAATATGTACAATATCATGCCTTTGTCAGGAAATATTTTAAGATGGCATTGAGTGACAGATTCAAATAGAAATTTCTGTGCTTATATTCACAGCACATTAACACAAGACTGATTGGAATGATGCAGAAAATACAAGTATGATTGATATGCAAACATGACTTGCAACTTCATACTGTGTTCCATCTTTTAATTTCATTTCTAATGTTCATGAGTAGGAAAACCAAGGCTCTGACAGTTAAAATGTGTTAATCCCTCTGTGGCCCTTGTGACTTCAAACTCTATAATTCCTTATCTTGAAAAAAGGAGTGATTTCTCTCCCCATCTCCCTCTGTCTCTGCCTCTTTCTATCTCTGTCCCTGTCTGTGTCTGTCCCTATCTCTCTTTTTCTTTCTTTCAGTAAACATACTCTTTTGGTTTTAAAGATAATAATCTTTTGTAAGTATATATGTATGGATACCAAAAACAAAATTTTTGTCTGTGATGCAACAAAAGTATTTTCTATTTTTTTACTTGTATATTTCTAAAATTATTTTTAAAACACATTTTCAATTGAAAACTGTCTCTCTGTATATATATATATGTATATATATAATATATTTGTATATATATATATGTTCTTCGAATGGTGTTCAAAGAATGAAAGATGATTGTAAATTATTTGATGTGGTATCCTTTACACAAAAGCATCTCATTTTCCTGATGTTTAATTTCCTTATGAGGATAATTTGAAGTGATTAAGAAATAGTCACATGTAGATGATTAGTTGAACAAGTTGTAATGCACCAGTGTTTTCTTATTATGGTGATTGAATGGCTGATGTTCCCTTGCAAAACTAGAACATATAACAAGTAACAATTCCTATTCAGGAACAATGACTAAAATATTTTGAAAAATTATGTTTTTTTTTTTTAATGTTGTGAAACAACATGTGGTATTCAAGGAAATAATTAAATAATTAATCTAGTATTCACAGCCTTTGACATCCCATGGGAGTGCACAAGTGTTAAGGATCATAAAACTTATTCTTCATTTGTTTATTGTCCATTTAGTGTCATTTGTTTTAGGCAACTGTTGTGTCAAATTGAGTAAGAAATTTCCAACTCATGGTTTACATAGTACTGAGTGTTACCAATGAATTTACTGAAAAGCAAATGTCCATTCTGGGTATGAGTGGCATTAATGAATAAGGTTATAACTTAAATGGAAAATGTTACAGAAAGGAGAAAGGAGGCTCTATTCTATTTCTTTGAAGAAGCTCATGTCTTCACTTTTGCCTTGGATGTTTATTTCCAGATTCTAATGCACTTTGCAGTCTTTCAGATCAAATTCATTTTTCTGATATGAGTTCTCATGAGTTTCCAACAATTTACTGGATCCTTCAGATCTTCAGTAAACAGATGGCCCTATTACACTCTTCCAAAGATTGCAGGTGAACATTGTAAGCCTATCTCTAGTGAGCAACGATTAAGAACAAAATTTTGATACCAGGAGTGGGGTTGTTGCTATGAGAATTGTTTGGAAAACTTTGGAAATGCCAGTTGGAGAAGGAGCTCCAAAATTCTGCAAATATTGTTTGATAGGCAATTCTAGTCACAGTTCAGAAGAACAGAATGTTGATAGAAATACAGGAAGGAAAGGCCAGGTTTAAGAGGTTTTACTTTATAGGTAAGTGGACTAAGGCTTTGTGTGTGATGCTATAGCAGAAAATCTGCATGCATTTTGCTCATGTCCAGAGATATTGTAGGAAATTTAGGCTGAGGATAATGGGCTAATCAAGCTGGTGGAAGAAATTTCAAAGGAGTTTAATGTTGCAGCACAGGCATGACTAATACTGTGGGCCTTTAGCCAATTCTATTTTGAAAATCAAGCAAAGTTTCTCCCACATAATGGTTTAAAAGTTTTGAATTTGGACAGAAAATGAATTCTGGTATACTGTGGCATGAAAAGATGGGGAAGAAGACAATATGGTTTCTGAAGAAAATTGGCATTAACTGCATTTTACTTTTTGTCAATAGAAATGATGGTCTGTGGGCATCACAAGAACCAGCAAGCCCTCTACACTTTGCAGTGCTAAAATTATAAATGTGAAAGAATTTTCTTTGAGACTAGAGCCACAGGGAACTATATTCTAGAAATGCAGAGGGCTGAGGAAATTTTTCCGTGTGATTAGGAATGTAGCACTCAGTAGTTCAATACCTTGACCCATACAGTCAGGAGAGAAGAAAGTCTGGCTGCTGCTCCTCCTGGTAGCAGAGCTAGGTTTCATCAGTGTGGTGCTGGTTTTAGGCACATGCAGAGCATAAGAGATACGGAGTCGGGCAGGTTTTCACCAAGATTTCAAAAGGCCTGGAATCACAATGTGCCCCTGATAAGTTTGAGTATGAAATTGAAACTGAAGCGGTAATAGCAGAAAGTTGGAGAAGACTAGAATGTGAAACATCCAAGGAAAGCTTTCAGCCCAAGAAACAGGACGTGAGTGCTGCAGCCCCTGCAGTGCTGCTATGACAGGGAAACCCAGACACTGTGGGGTTTAGTTTGTCGTACTGGGTTTTGGTTTTCCTTTGGTCCTATTCCTTTGTATCCCTCCATTTATACCTTTTAGAAAGCGAATATTTATCTTTTAGCACTGTATTTTTGAAATCCTTAACTTTTTTCACATTGTCATAGCAGCTGTCATTTAAGAATTTTCCTTGTATTTAAAAGGACAATTTGCACTTGGACTTTTCAACACTTAGATTTTTACTGAATTGGTAGGACTT